>NC_083356.1:27097500-28347500 GCF_030254825.1 Meriones unguiculatus
AATTTTATTTATAAACACTTAAATGTTTTGATAAATATCTTACACTAATAATGTGTATGACCTTAACAGCATATGTACTTGTATACATACACAAATGTATTCGGTTTTTAAAAAAGATATTCATTAAATTTACTGAAATAATACTTTGCTTCTGTTTTACATAGAAATTCAGAATTTCTTATAAATTGGTTATTAATTATTTACTTTCTCTGCAGATCAAATAAGGATTCCTTTTTTTTAACAAATGGAGAAGTGAGAGTTATTTGCTACTCATGTATTAGAGAATGTAGAATATGAAAAAATTTCTCGTAATGATACTAGTTTGTATATTTGTCTGTTGTGTTTGGTTGTTTTAAATATATGAAAGGGAAACTGGACCTGTGTCTTTAGAAGTTCTGTACTTTGTTATCTTGATAATCAATTGAGCAAGAAAGTTGCTTTTTTTTCTCTATCTGAGCCAAGCTCCATTTTACTGTCATTTGCCACTATTGTTTCCATCTGTATTGATACTGAAGTTTTTGTGGTATTTTGAGAAATGTGCTAAAATAACATCAGAGGTCACCCAGAGCTCATCTGCTGTAATGAAGACTAGGCATGGTTTTAGATATTATTTAGAGTTTGTATGTCAGTCCAAATACTTTTATAGTATGTGAGTTTAACATCCCCCCAATTTCAAAATAGGAGCTTGCAGGGTAGAAATGGTCACAGAAAAAGAAAAGTATTTTGGAAGAGAGTTACTGGGGTGGTGGTAGTAGATACTATAGAATAATTTTGGTTATTGGTAAGCTGCCACAGGTCCCGTCTGCCCATTATATTTCAAAGTGCCCAAAGCTAGTGCATCTTCCACTTTCTGAGCTTAAGACATCTTGTATTAGGTTCATGACAGCAGACAATAAATAAGTTTGTGAAGTTATGTCACATGCATTCTATCCACTAATTAATGAGCTGAGTACAAAAGTAATTCAGCAGGACTTTTACTGTCCTTCCTTAATAGTTTAGGTCTAGCATTCACTGTAGTTTGTGTTTTTTATTTTAAAAGGCTACATTCTTCAGTCTTAAAAGACTCCTAGTGCTTAAAATGCAGATTGCGAGAATTAGAGAAAACATGAAAGGTTGCTTGTCAGTAGGTTTCTTTGTTTTGTCTTTGGTGGTGGTTGTATGAGGTAGGGTTTCATTTAGCCTGCTGGCTTTGAACATTCAATCCTCCTGTCTTTACTTCCAAGTACTAGGATTACAGGTATCCATCTGGGCAAAGTATTTGGAGAAAGTTCTATTCAGGTTCACGTTTCTTTGTTAGAAATTAGTCTGGTTTTGCAGTACGGTCAATGTAAAATTGGCTTCTAAAAATTACAGAAATTCAGGTAACAAGACCAAATAAACAGAAGAGAAAGAATTGGGGTTTTAGTTGGCACCTTCAAAATTTTGTGATGTGATGTTTTTGTGAGAAATCAGAAAAATGGACTGTGAGATTCCTTTGCAAAGGTTAGTATAGCTGGTGTTTGCTACTGTAAGGATTTTTTCTTCCATCCTTCTCCACCCCATTCTTCTGTTCAACTCTCTAAACTCTCTAACACTAGGTAAGAGGAAAAAAAGGATAAAGAATAAAGTCGGGTTGGAAAGGGGCCAATTTTATTGATAGACTATTTATTGCTGACTAGGGGTGTCAAGTTCCTTGAGGCAAAGTTGATCTTCGAAGTCAGGATATCTAATTTCTTCTTGTTGTTTCTTCTATGTGTACATCTGCTTAACCATGACCAACAGCACCCAACCACCAATGAGCAACCCACTTATGGGGCTCTAGCATTTATATACCCTCTGTAAAGTCCTGAGCATTCCAAAGGTCATGTATTTGCAGAAACTCTCTGCAGCTGGCAAAATCATGCATTCCTTTGCTAGAGCAGGAGGGAAATCATAGTCATCTGTTACAAAGCAGCTCCATATCTCCACACCTGGGATTAAAGTGAAAACATAATATTTCTGTCTTTTTTAAAGAAACCAAAATTCCAGAATTGTCACTACAGGTCAGGGCTTGTAGTTATTACTACTCCAACAGAGGAGGAAGAGACAGAGCAATTGTGTAAACTCATTTCTTCTTAGAGGATATGACTGAGCACCTGAATGACATGACCTGGTATTTATGTGTAATGATCACACAGGTAAACATGGTGGCTACTGCAGGAAAGAGGTCTTATATCCTGTGACTATAACTTCACTTTGCCCTTTTTTATGTGCTTCACTATTAAATACCTGAGCTTTTACACTTCTGCCAGAGTGACTCTGGAGCTATGGTATTTGTATGATGTCACTTCCTACCTCCAAAGTTTGGTGATAGCCAAGTGGTTACATGTGCAAAACACCTGACTCCATGTCTAGCTCTTCTCTTGCTGCTTGATCAGAAGGCCTTTGTGGTGTACAGTAGTGGTCATGCTGGTACCTATCTGTTGGTATTAGCAGAAAATTGGGTGTCATGATCCCAGCATTGAGTTTGAGTTGACTGTAATTACCACTGTAAAGAAGAGAGATGATCAGCCAGCATAACATGAAACTGTAGAACTCTTCCAAAGAACACTGGCAAATATGAGTAACAGAGTACAGGTATCATCATTTGGGTTATTTTGGAGGACCCTTGAATGGTTTTAAGTTTGTTTTCAAAGGTAATGAAATGTTCTCTAGTTATTGGAAGTTTAAGTTACATTGTCAAATGGCTCCTTTGTAGGAGCCAGAGGGCTCAAGGACATCACAAGAAAATATTCCACAGAATTGGCTAGCCAGGGCTCATAGGGGCTCACAGAGACTGAACCAAAAACTAAGGAGCATGCATGGGTCTGAGCTAGGTCCTCTGCATACATGTTATGGTTGTATAGCTTAGGTTTCTTCTTCTTCTTCTTCTTCTTCTTCTAATTCTTCTTCTTCTTCTTCTTCTTCTTCTTCTTCTTCTTCTTCTTCTTCTTCTTCTTCTTCTTCTTCTTCTTCTTCTCCTCCTCCTCCTCCTCCTCCTCCTCCTCCTCCTCCTCCTCCTCCTCCTCCTCCTCCTCCTCCTCCCTTCCTTCCTTCCTTCCTTCCTTCCTTCCTTCCTTCCTTCTTCCTCCTTCTTCTTCCTCTTCCTCCTCCTCCCCCCCCCCTCCCCCTCCTCCCCCTCCCCCCCTCCTTCTCCCCCTCCTCCTCCTCGTGGGACACCTTAACAGTGGGAGCGAGGGTTGTCTCTGACTCTTGCCTGCCTGCTTTTGGGGGCTCTTTTCTTCTACTGGGTTGCCTCCTCCAGCCTTAATATGAGGGGAGGTGCCTAGTTTTATGGGAGCTTGCTATGCCATATTTGGTTGATATCCTTGGGAGGCTTGCCCTTTTCTGAATGGAAATGGAGGAGGAGTGGATCTGAGGGAAAAGGGAGCTGGGAAGGAGGGACTCTGCAGAGAGGAGGGAGGTGAAATTGTGGTCAGGATGTAATAAAGAGAACATTTAAAAATTTAAAAAACTCAATCCTTTAAAAATGGGTGTTGCATGCATTGTTTCTAATGCAAATGCGATGAAGCTAGATTTGGATTCTGCCATTTCATCCAGCCTTGTGCTGAAAGTGTCTTTGTAGGGCATCCTCTCTGAAGAATCCACATCCACCCTGAGTTGTGTATACCTGTCCTTTTCTTAAGCCTGTTCCTCCCTTCCATCTCCCCTTCCTTCATGACTTAACTAACCTGTGCTTAAATCTGTATAGAAATTAAAACCAAGTCAGGAGTGCCTCACAGTCACTTATAACCACAGTGCATCTGACATCTCTTCTGGTTTCCCTGGGTACCTATATACATGTAGCATACACTCAGATACCTATGCAGTTACATTTAAAAAAAAAATCTTTAAAGAAAATTTGTTAAATGTTTGTTTTAAAACCTTTGTAAATTCGAACTGGAAAGATGTCTTGTTGGTTAAGACCTCTTGCTGCTTTTCAGAGGATCTGAGTTCGATTCCCAGCACTCACATGGTAGTTCACCATCTGTAACTATAGTACCAAGGGATCTGACACCTTCTTCTGGCCTCCAAGGATACCAGGCACATGATGTACAGAAATACACACATATAAAACACACATCCATACACATTAAAAAAAAATTTTTTTTAAAAACTAAATCAGTAAATTGATTTCTGTTCTTACCTTTCTAATGTGTGTGTTTGCTTACTTACTGTTTATGGATCCTCTGACCTTAGTCTCTTGAGTGCTGAGATTATAGATATATGTCTGGATGATTTTTTTTTTTTTTTTAAGGTTCATTGTTATCCTAGTGATGTCTGGTCAGAGCATAGTCTAAGAAGTACCTTTGATGTGTTCGATGAGTTAAGACCAGCCCCACCACCCTATTTTGTTATGTAAGTGCATGAAGTACATGACAAAGTGGAGAGAACAGTATAACAACTGCTCAGGGCTCCGCAATTTCCACTTAACATGATGTTCTGTTTGCTTCATGTCATCAGCTTTTCCAAGTTTTTCAGCCTGGCTTAAATTTTTTTTTTTTTTTTTTTTTTTTTTTTTGTCTGGGGTCTAGTTCAGAGAGATAGAGCCTAAACCCTTTCTAAAGCCTGAGTTCCATGCACAGTATTTTCTGCACCATATACATGTGCATGTGTGTGCTTATTTTCTAGTCAGCTTTCTTGCCTGCATGAACTGGATGGTGTAGGTCTTTACAGAACATTGAAAGCAGTACAGTAAAATATACAGCTGTCATAATGGCCTTGCTGGTTTACTTTCATAGGTCTTTAATGTTTGCTTTCTGTTTGGAGGCTCCCTGTTCAGTAAGAACAAACAATATATAAATCTTTTTTTGTTAAATTCTACTTAGTGATTTCTGTGTTTTACGATTTTTACTTTTGATTTTTTGCCTTAGTCTGTTTTCAGTTTTAGATTTTTTTTTTTTTTTTGGTGCACGAATATTTTGCTGCATGGATGTATGTACAACATATGTACATGCCTGGTGCTTGAGGAAATCAAAAGAGGGTGTCGATCCTCTGAAATAACAGGTACAGATGATTGTGAACCTCTGTGTGGATGCTGGGTTCAAACTTGAGTCCTTTTTAAGACCAGCCAGTGCTTTTAATGGCTGAGTCATATCTCCAGCCCTGGTTTGTATTTTCCATTTATCTCTTGCAAATTTTCTGTCTTTAAATTTTCAGCTTGTAAGTATCACTTGTATCATTCACACAGCTAGATTTCTTAACTCCAGTTTGATAGTTTTTAAACAGGTAGATTTAATATTTGTTGTGTGTGTAAGCACAAGCACTTATCTTCATTTTTGGTGTTCTAGAATTTTGGGACAAAGCACGCTTTTTGTTTGTTTGTTTGTTTGTTTTGTTTTGTTTTTTGAGACAGGTTTTCTCTGTATTGCCCTGGCTGCCTTGGACTTGTTTTATAGACCAGGCTGGCCTCAAACTCACAGTGACTCACCTGCCTCTGCCTACAGTGTTGGGATTAAAGGCTTGTGCCCATGCTCAGCTCAAAGCATGCTTTTTTAATTCTGTAGTTTCATGTTTTCACTGGAAAATGTCTGCGGCTATCTCTCCAATGTTTTCTAGGTATATCCTCCATAATTCCCCAGGGTCTCACTGTGTAGCTCTGGCTGTTCTGGAACTCAACAGAGATCCATTTGCCTCTGATTAAAGGGATGCATCACCATGCTCATATTCTGTTCTAATAGTTTTTCCTGTTGGCCCTGTTGGTTCGATGTTTTGTGTTACTACTTGCTGTCTCCACTGCAAGCCTGGGCTCTATTAGTGGTGCTATCTAGTCCTTCACTCTCAGTAACCTCTCTATCCATTTGTGAATACTCCATTTTATTTCCAGGGCCCTCCTTTTCCTTTGTGCAGCTGTCTTAGGATTTGTACTTAATACTAACCTTGTTATTCCAGGGTTGCTTTAAGTCTTCTGCTACTCTTGACTCCCACTTAGGCCCCCAACTAGTCCTAGATGGGGTGACTTGGGCTATAGGGTCTTCATTTCTGAAAATTTCAGTGGTGACTTCTGAGGAGATCAGAGAATGTCACCACACTGCCTCCCTCAGTTCCCAGCTCAGTGTCTAAATACCAAGTTTATTCATCTCACAATATACATAGCTTCAACCATGAGTCTCAGTACAGGTTTCCATAGGGCTTTATGTGTACAGCCAGGGCATCCCACAGACCTGCAAGTTGTATTAACTTTATCAATCAAATCATCTTTATAATATCTTAGTTTGTTTTTAGACATTACTCATTATTTGTGTATGTGTGGACATGTGTGTGTCTGCCTTCTTGTGTTTGTCAGGGTTTCACTTGCCCAGAGCCCAGGCTGGTTTTAAACTTTGAGATCCTCCTGTTTCAGCTTCTAAGAAGCCAGAATTATAGACATGTACCACCATTGCTGTCTTTTTCCCCTCCGTAAAGTAAGTTGGTTATAAGAATGTTTATTAGTTTATTTGTTGGTTTTAGCCTTTTGAGCTAGTCCCAAGCTGATGTTAGCTCAGAAAGACACTGAATTGCAGATCCCCTTACCTCCATCTTCAGGTGCTGGGGTTACAAGGCAGTTGTACCCAGCCTTAGTCGTTATCTTATATATAGTTTTTTGGTGGCAAAATTCTTTCTGTTATCGTGTGATCTTTTAAAAAAAAATTCCTCATTTCTTGAAAGGGAGATTTATTCTGTTAATATTTTTAGTTTAGTAGTTAATTTTCTCAGTGTCTCACAGATATTTATAGACACCTCACTTAGTTTTTATCTTCCACCATTGTACTTCAGAGGCTGGTCTGTGCCCTAGAATGGTGTTAGCTAAGGAGATGCTGTGACTCCTGTCTGCCATGCCTGGCTTGCACAGTACCCATTCGGCTTTCCTCCCATCCAAGGGCCATTTGGCACTTCAGAGCCATTTACCGTTTATGTACTTTTTCAGTACAGAAAAAAATGTGCATATTCAGAATATTACCTGTTGACTATTAGCTTCAACATCCTCTCTTTTTCCTTAAGAAGAAAGGTTATTAAATAGTCCATATACTTGATCAGATACTACTAGAAGAAAATTTAAAGAAAAGTGTGGTAATTTTTACAGGATACCTCTCAATTTTACCACATTTCAAAAGATTATGGTTAAAGTAATAAGATGAATATCCAACTGTAGGAACACACAATTTGCATACTTCTGGTTTGTGTTTCTTTTTGCTTCACATAAATAAAGATTTTATTACTTTTCCTTTTTGACACTCCAAGCATGATAGAACTGGGATGCCTTTGGGGGGGGAGGTTGAAGGGTATGGTTTTTTGAGACAAGGTTTCTCTGTGTAGCTCTGTCTATCCTGGAACTAGCTCTATAGACCAGGGTGGCCTCAAAACTGGATATCCGCCTGCTTCCACCTCTGCTTCTGCTGGGATTAAAGGTATGTGCCACTACTGGCTGGCTTCAGTGCCTTTCTTTTGGCAGATGAACAGTAAACTAGTCGTGTGGGTCCAGCTTCACATTCCTTCACGTTCCTGATGAAAAGACTGGGTGGAAGTTAGATGGGCCTTCTGTGTCCATCTGAAAATGAGAGCCAAGAGGTGGAAGGCTGCTGCTGCACAAGGCACAGGCCTAGAGAAAAGAGTCACATTGCAAGTGGAAATGCACTGTTAAAATGCTGACTTCTGCTGAGATGGTGTAACTAAGGGTGGAATCCTACTACCTGGAATCCTTAACGTCTCACTTTGCTGTTTCTGAGGAGAGGGAGAATTTAACCAGTCAGGATACTGACAAGCGCCTGGGTAAGGAGCTACTTAAAGGAGGAAAACCACTGAGGAAAATGTGTTCCCCCCTCTGCAGCATTTTACTTCTAACTTTTAAGTGTTCTGCCTTATAAACCATTTTAATCATCTTTGCATGTAGTGTATTTTGCTATGTTGTTTTTGTTGTCTCTTTGCCTAGGCATCAACATAGGGTGCCTGGGTTCTTTATATTTAACAGTGTATCTGACTCAGATAAGCTTGTGATTTAACAATACCTAGGGTGGGGACCAGCACTCAGTACTGCACAAGTACTGAGGTCACCAATACTAGACAAGCCTGGACTTCAGCTCTCTCCATGTTCTTACCACCGCCTACCCAGGTATTCCACTGTTTCCAGAGTCTCCTGGCTCACAGCACTTCTCACCACATCTGTAGCCTGGCCTCCAGCCAATCACGCTTCCTGCACCAAATAGGTGAACTAGTTAACAAAGCTTTTCTGACTGGAAGGGCTTCCAGGGTATTTTTTTTTTGGGGGGGGGAGCCGATCTTTAGGGTTCTTAGTGAACAGGCACATTCTTAGCCGTTGAACACAGTGGGAATGGGAAGCTTTGCTTCCTCATCTAGGCTGCCCTAGAGCAATAGTAAGATTAGACCCAGAGTTCTTCTGTGAAGATTCAGCCTCTCAGTTAGGGTCTCTTGGCTGAGAATCACTGCAGAGAAGAATGCCTTTGAGAGTATACAGCATTTGACTTTATATATAGTGCTTACTTTCTTCTTTACCAGTATGAGAGGCTGGCTTGGCCCCTGAACTATGCCAGGGTAGAATTGTTGAAGTTTAGTGTCAAAGTTCTTCACACAGGAAGACCCTGTGCCTTTTAAAGAGAAAACTTTCACATCCACCAATCATATTAGTCACAGCAGTTCTGAAAGGCGACTTACACACAGCCAGAGAGAAACAGCACATCATGGGTAGAGCAGTTCCTGGCAGGTAAAACCAGAAAACAGCACTCTGGAGCCAAGAAAGTTGCTTTTGGATGTGGTAAATTGGTTTAACAAGGAGTCCATTGATTTAGGCGCTGCCTTTTCAGGTTAAAGATTAATGAATTTAATTGGAGGGTCAACCACATGATTCCTGTAGTTTTGATTATGAAGGGATTGTGAAACAACTTTGTTTATTGATATTTCATATTCAGTTAGTTTTTCCCATGTAACTCTGAAAAAGATACCTGTATATTACCTGAACTTCACTTTTCTCCTTGGTCCCTTTCTATTTTTCATGATTTTCTGATCCCATGTCTTTAAAGGTACAATTTATCTTTCTGGAGCACAGTGCCATCTAGTGGACAAACTGCTAGTTCAGCACTCAAAAATAGGTGGTAAATTTCAAAAGCAAGCCCAGCCTGTACTTTCTGATCTGTTTCTTGTTCAAGTGTTCTGAGGTTTTTAATAATGATGGCAGGCCTGAATGTATAGCCCCAATTACCAAACTTGATGTGATTTCTTAGCTTTTGAGATAGGAGTAATCACTTGATTTCTCCCCCACCCTTCTCCCATTTTGTGATATAGAGAAGATGAAATGTGACTAGAAAGTGAATTCCTAAATTTTAGAAAGTCAAGGGGAGCCAGCACATTTTTAATCCCAGCACTCAAGAGGCAGAGGCAGGCAGATCTCTGAGTTTGAGGCTAGCCTGTTCTACAGAAGGAGTTTCTGGACAGCCATGGCTACACCTTGTCTCCAAATAACATAAAAAGTCAGGAAGCAATCATCATTTTGGATAAATTGAAGGGTTTACTATTTACTGTTTTAGAGATGGTGTGAGCCTGGGAGAGATGGACCTAAACATGAGGTAAAGTCAAGTCTCATCCAGTAGCCAGCTTTATTTAGAATGTCAGACAGTTTATACTCTAAGGTTAAGAAGCACATGAGTAAAGTGTCCTGTCACAAGGAGAAGCTGCATATGATGGACACCTGCACATGGGAAGAACAGGATTTACCATAGAGGCATGTAAACAGATAGCAATGGCCAGTTGTAATAAATAGTCTATGCTAAACTAATTTCTATCTGCTATACCTGAGAGGGGCACAAAAACACTTTGCAAAAACAATTCCATTTTTGTGAAGACACTGAGGTCATAGGACTCTTGTCTTATATTCTTCCAAGCACTCAGAACAATTCCATTCTTTGACTGTATTCCAGCAGTTTATGTCTTAATTAGGACAGTTGGTTTCTCTAAAATACAGTTTTCTAGGAGGAACTAATGTGTATAAGGATAACCTCTATGCCACACCTGAGAAAGAACAGTTTTATCATATGCTGCCATTTGCAGTGAAACAATGTTTCAAAGGGACTTCAACAGTTGAGGGGAAAGAACCAAAGATTTCTGTTGAAATGAATTGTAATTATGTTTTTGTGCATAGCAACAAAATAATTTATCCATCTTCTTCCATGAATATGCTGATGGGTTAGAGCTTGGTAATAGTTTCCTGAACTACTTCCTGAACAGCAGAAGAATATGTAAACTACTTTTATGTTCTTTCAAGTATGTTATTATTGATTGATGCTGTTATTTGTTAATATGCTTCTTTTTATATTTCAGAAAAGATGTTGGTTTAAAGCGATTTTTCCCTAAGAGTTTACTGGATTCTGTCAAGGTAATTAGAGTCTGCTTTATCATAATCAAATAGGAAGCTCTGCTTGTATCCCTTTCCTACTGAAAACTTACCTTTGGGAAAGTGAAACAGTGCATTTCCCTTAACATGGTAAAGCTACAATGGCAAAAGCTGACCTTATGAGGTCATGTTAATGTCAGGCAAGTCAATTTTCACAGAGTCAGCCTATCTCCATAGTACCACAGTTTTACTTGATGATTGCAAGTAATAACCACCTAAGTGCAAAGCTAGAAATAGTCCATGCTGCAGCCCTGTAGCCAAAGTTTATAAAGTCACAAATATTTTGATACACAGAAGAAAAGGAATACAGTTTTAAAGAATCATAGTGAGTCATGAGCACTGTGTATGTATATTGCTGTATCCCTACATGCGTGTCCTGTGTGTGTGTTTTCATGGCTGGGTCCCTGTGTATCACTGTGTCTTGTGTCTGTGTGTGCATGCACACATTACTGGGTTCTTTGTGTGTGTGTGTGTGTGTGTTTGTGTATATATGTATATAATACTAGGTCTGGGGTGTATATGTGTGTGTGTGTGTGTACATCACTAGGTCTGGGTGTGTTTGTGTATGTGTATACACCATTTGGTCTGAGGTGTGGTGTGTGTTCACTGGATCTGGTATATGCATTTGTGCTACATTCTCTGTGTGTTTGTGTCACTGTTACCTGTGTGCATGTTTGCTTTACTGGCACTTTACATGTGTACATTCTAATGGTCAATCTCTGTTATTACTGTGTGGTTTTCTGATGGTAACTTTGGAAGTAGCTTCCATGTAGTCCTATTCCAGCATGGCTATCATTGGAGACAAAGAGGGGATCTCTGTGTACTGTTTCCTATCCAGTCCAGAGCACACCTCCAAAGACCTGGTTACAGTGGGAGAACATAGAGTTTAGTTCAAGAAGGGTTCTGTTTGCCAGCCTCACAGTGTGGGTCATGACCTCTTAGTTCTACAGGGAATCTTTTGGAGGGATGGTGTTAACATGTAACAGATAAACATATGTCTGTATCAACACAATACCTGTCAGGTAGCAGTTCATAAGCAACAGCAATTATTGCCTTTATGTTTTATTATTACAAAGATATTCTTTCTATATCCTATTACCTAAGGCCTACTGAGATAAATCATGCATACTAAATAATGTTCTATTCTGGTTCAGGAAATTGACCCCACAGCCAAACTGTCTTGTAAGAGTCCTGGCTTCAGTGTAAATCACCTGTGACTTTGGATAAGTGACTGACTGACTGACTGTCAGTTTTCACACCTGTGATATAGATAACATCAGCTTCTGACACATACTGTCTTTGTGAAGAGCCAGTGAGCATTTTCAGAAGATGAGCTCTCTAGATGTGTCTAGCATGAGAGGATGCCTCACATGCTATCAAGCATTGTGAAAAACTGAGTAATAAATTTCTTGTTGTATGACTCCACTCACAGCCATAGGCTTCTTTTCTTGCCAGTAGAGTTCAGCTCTGTTCTTTGAATATGGTCAGTGCTGGCCAGTGGGCTAGCAGGTCACTGTATTGGCACTCTTTGTTAAATGCAATCTGTGACAAAGCCCTGTGTCTACACCTGGGCGCCGCCTACTTCGAGGCCCATCCATGTGGTGCCTTGAGCTCTATCCTCCTTTCCCTTTCTGGAAGTTGATAGCATGCTGCCTTCTACACACAGTTCTTGGTGATATCATAGGAAAAATAAATGCAGAGTTCTGCAAGTACAGTAGGTCTTAAGGAGAGCAATAAGAAAGTATACCCTTTATAGTATTTTGGGCTCTTTTTAGGGATACTTCTGCACTTTTCCATAGAGTTTCTGCTCTATTAATGAAGCATTAGAAACAGGTTTTTGGGACTCTAGCTCTTTCGGGTGCCTATATGTTACAGAACCCACTCCTGAAAGTGTGGTAGAGGCTGGGAACACAAATGTAGAAGATGTTCTCCTCTCTACAAGTTGGCTTAGATTTGGTAGAAAGAGGACCAGGCCTTAAATCAAGGTTTGCAGCTTTATGGGAGGGAGTTGGAAGATGGTAGCTGTGTTCCATGGGAGTGTTGACAGTCTTCTGGAATAGGAAGAGCTTCTGTTTATCTGGTTTGTTAAGTGTGAAGACCACAAAGACATGGGGAAGACGTCCCCTTACTCCATCTTGAGACAGCTCAGAAATAGGAGGGCTATGGAGTTACTAAAACAAGATAAACCACAATGTCTACAACTTGTTATTGCTATTGGTTGGAAATGCTCTAGCCAGCATTCATTTAATGGCTGAATTTTATGTATCAGTGATTCTCAACTGAAGAAGTCTTTGGTGGCTTCCAAAAATTGCTGTCTCCTCAGATTTTCACGTATAAAAATATCATAGGTATGACTGCTGTCTGTGGAATCCAAGACACTATTTTAGGTTTACAAACAATCATTATACTCAAAATAGGGACATAAACACAGGCTATGAGTGAGTGCCTGTGTGAAGCAGATGCTCATGGAAGCTCAGTGGAGCCTGCCCCAGTCTGGGTTCTCTTGCTCTGGCCTCCCTCTTCTTTATGCCTTTTCAGAGATGGAATACATGTCCCTTGTCTTAGACCCTACTTGATATCTAAGAAGCGTGCTTTTATTTCTGAATTTGTAATTTTGTAGTTACTGACTTGTTTGTTTTTGCCTTCATATACTATATTTTAACCCAGTGAGTTTGTCTAGTACCAGGTATATAGCACATTTGATAGATCCTATTTAAATGAAAGAATGAAAAATGAACAGCAACTTGAAAAGCAAATAAAATTGGAGAAGAGTCCAGAGAGAGGGTTATCTGCCCTGCTGCTGCCATACCCTTCAGGCCTTTCCCAGCTTTGTCCATCTTGGCCTCTCTTGCCCTGCTCTGCTCCAGCATGCTTTTCTCTGGGATCTTGAGTTGTATCTGGCAGTGTGGTGAGGGCTCAGCCCTGATTATGATTTGAGTTGAGTAGAGTCAGTGCTGGGACAAAAGGCCTACAACCTTTGTTTTTTTAAAATTAATTACAGTTTATTCACTTTGTATTCCAACTGTAGCCCCCTCACTCGTCCCCTCCCAATCCTACCCCCTCCCTCTTCTCCATCCATCCCCCTTACCCAGTCCACTGATAGGGGAGGTCCTCCTCCTCTTTCATCTGATCCTAGCCTATCAGGTCTCATCAGGAGTGGCTGCATTGTCTTTCTCTGTGGCCTGGTAAGGCTGCCCTCCCCCTCAGGGGGAGGTGATCAAAGAGCAGCCTCTGAGTTCATGTCAGAGACCCCCTGTTCCCCTTACTAGAGAACCCACTTGGATACTGAACTGCCATGGCCTACATCTGTGCAGGGGTTCTAGGTTATCTCCATGAATGGTCCTTGATTAGAGTATCTGTCTCAAAAAAGATTCCTGTGCCCAGTTTTTTATGTTTTGTTTTGTTTTTTGGTTCTCCTTGCGCACAAGGAAATCATGAAATTTGCATGCAAATGGTGGGAACTAGAAAAGAGAAAAGATCATCCTGAGTGAGGTATCTCAGAAGCAAAGACACACATGGTCTATACTCACTGATAAGTGGATATTAAACATATAATATAGGATAATCATACAAAAATCTGTACACCTAAAGAAGCTAATAAAAAAGGAGGATCCTGAGTAAGATGCTCAATCCTCATTTAGAAAGGCAAATGGGATGGACATCAGAAGAGGGATCAAACAGGGCACAGGACAGGACCTTACCACAGAGGGACTCTGAAAGACTCTACCCTGCAGGGTATTAAAGCAGATGCTGAGGCTCATAGCCAAACTTTGGGCAGAGTGCAGGGAATATTATGAAAGAGGCCTACATCTTTTACAGTAGGGGATAAGGAGAGCCAGATAGCAATCTGCAAGACAGCTTGAAAGCCAACAAAACAAAACAAAACAAAACAAAGAAGTAGAAAGAGTGGTCAAGAAAGATGTGAGGGGCAGTGGTTATGCTTAGATAGCTGCAGACAGCTAAAGGACTTAGGGATTTATAGGAAGCTGATTCAGACTAGACATTTGGATGTAAGGAGAGCTAATTTTTAGCCATCATTAGGTATCAACAGCTGCACCAGACTCACTTATGAAGATTTTGAGAACTGTTTTCTTACATGCTCTCTTCAAAAAAAGTTTTTACATTTATTCACTTAGTGTGTGTACATGTATACGTGTGTTTGTGTGTGTGTGTGTGTGCACACATGAATTCATGCTTGTGCATATTTGAGCATCCCCACAGGACACAACATAGAAATAACAATACCATTTGTGGGATTGACTCCTTTTGCCATGTGAGACCTGGGCATCAAGTTGTCAAGTTATCAGGCTTGTGATCCTCTTGGTCTTAGTGTTTCATCACAACAGTAACACTAACTAAAAGCAACTTAAGAAGGAAAGGGTTTATTTAGCTAACATATCCTGATAACAGTTCATTGAGGGAAACAACAACTTAACCTGGCCAGGAACCTGGAGGTTCTTAATTGAGGTTTCCTGCTCTCAGATGACCTAGTTGTTTCAAGTTGACATAAAACTATCCAGCACAGTAAGTACCTTTACCAACCAAAACGTCTCACAGCCCTTTTTATTGAAAAGAGAATAATTTTAATTGTTTCTAATTTAAATAATATTTGTTTCTTAAATAGCTTTAATTAGTAGAGGCTGTGGCTTTAGACAAAGATTTCTTCCCATTCTACATAAATTCCCTTGACAGCCCAGGCAGACTTCTGTGGACTTTGTATTGCTGTAAAGCTGTTCCTATAAGCTGTACAATACCTGTTACACACAGTAGGTGTAGACAGCCCCTCCTTCAGAAAGAACCACAAGAAATACATATCTGATTCTTTGTTTTGGCATTAGTTATATTGAATGGCTAGGTTTATTAATGTTAGTTTTTTTTATAAGCAAGCGATGTTTGTATATTTTTCTCTTGAAGTCACTTTGTTTTACATCCCTTAGATTTAAATTTCTAGAATATTGTAGTTAACATTCTCATTGAATAGTTGAAAGATTGCCATACTCTGGTAGAACTGGTCTGAGCTGTGATGTTTCCAAGAACAGATAACAGGCAGTACATGCCTTGTGTGCTGAGAATAACAGACAAGGTTTCTTAACATTTCAGACTCTAGTTATATTAGTAAACTCAAGGTCAGGGGCACTCTATAGTTCTTATTAATCCTCATCAAAGGTATCAAGGTTATGAGTGATGAAGGGGCAAGCAGACACTCCATTGAGGAGACTAGCAACATGAATGTGTATACAATTTGGATAGGAATTAAGTGAATTGTGTCACACAACTACTAATGTTGAAAATCTTAAAGGATCTGTCCAATTTCCAGGTGATAAGATGGCTTCTTAGAACACCATTAAGAGACTTGAGTTAGCACCAGGCATAGTGGCTCACACCAATGACCTGGTTACTTGGGAGGCTGAGGTAGGAGGATCTCAAGTTCAAAACCAGCCCAGGCATATATTAAGACTGTCTCAAAACTATGTAAACAAACAAACAATAATAATATAACCTTAATTTTAAAAATTAAAATAGTGACCATTTTCATTTCAGCATGGCTTGACATGATAAAGTAATTTTCCAGGGTATTGTTGGCTTTTGCATATACTGGGACCTCTTGAGGGAACCAAAAGAAGTAAAAGCTGACTTCTGCTTGACGTACTTGCCCTTGAGTCCAGGCCCTTTAGATAGAAGGGACACTGTGTCCACTACTGATGTGTTTGTACTTAGCCTGGGTTGTGCTATGTTATTCTTCAGTATGTATTCCGCCTTTCATTGTTTTACAGCAAAATTTCTTTAGCTTTACATGCACACTTATATGAAAAGCCATAGTAATCTGTGTGGCTAGCAGCATCTAATGGGAGATGATTTATTAGATTAATAGGACTGAAGAGCAGCAGTTCTTGGTGGTATATCTTAATGATATTCTTGTACATTCATTTGCTCTCTCCATGGTTTCACACAGAAGTGTGCTTAGGTAGATGACTTGAGTTCTTAATCTGACAGGTAGTTTTTGACAGTGTCTTAGTCAAGGCCAGAAAGCACTAGAGGCTCAAAGACTGTTATCTGTGTGGTGCATTTTTATAGTTGGGCCCTACTGACCTTGCACACATTTACTTCTCTTAGTTCAAGCCTGATCCAAAGCCAGAACTAATTCTTCTCTGATGAGCTGGAACTTTCCTGTCCCTCTTCTGCTTCACTCCCATCAGAGCTCCAGTGTTGTTAAACTAGGTGGCTGTCAATGTCTGGCTATCTCCTCTTCATTCCTTTCTGTTCATCTGATTGATAGGTGCTACGTCTGTAACTACCTGAGCTGATGGCTGCCCAGTCTCGAGCTCCAGATTTACTCAGCTGTCTACTTGATGGTCTATGTTGGAGACATTAGGCTGGTGCTGAATTAGTACTGTTGTGTTGTCTTCACTGATGGCTTCTCCTTTAGTTCTATCCAAACACCAGGTCATTCTAGGTCCCTCTTGTCATCCATAGTGTCATCCTTCTTCCCTTTTGGTTGGTTGGTTGCTTGGCCTACAGTACTGTGAACAGATGTGGGTTTTTTGCTTTATATTGTCTCACTTGCCGCCTCTTATGCCCGAGAGCACAATGAACATCTAAAACTGGTCACATGACCTCTGTGACCTTATACAGCCTGTTCTTTCAGCTCATGATCAGTTGTCTTTCTGGTATCTTGATCTTTGTTCTTCTTAGCCTCCCACTCGTTTTCATTTCAATAGCTGCACACTTCATCATGTAGGCTCATCTCCTCTTGTCCCAGCTCCCTGTCTGCAATGTCTCCTCTTCTTCCCAAGTCTTATGCTTCACCGTTAGGATTCTACTCGAGGAAGCTGTGCCCACCTCCTTTCCCTTCATCTGCCTCAGCTGCTACAGCTCTGTCTGGGCCTTAGCCGCTCAGCTTCCTCCTCACTCTGAAGATTCAGTAGATCCCCTAGCTCTCTGACCTTAGTCCACTAGAATCCTGGCTTTCATTTCTTCTGAGGGTTGTGTTAGCCACCGTTCATCTCCACACCCAACTCCATCACCTTGTGTGATGGGTCCACTTGGATTCTGATGTCTCCTGATGTTCATCCAACCTTTGCCTGCCACACGGCTTCCAGTTTTTGCCCTGTTAGTTTAATACCAGTTCCTGCCTACATCAGCTTACTTTTCCAAAATAAAATCAGAGGCTGACCACCTTTTAATCATTTTCTGCTTCTGTACCTACATACACTGTTGGCTTCTTGTTTGAGTTAGTGGGAAACCTCCAACTTAGTTTAGTTTTTTTTTTTTTTTTTTTTTTTTTCCTTCCTACTGTTTTGGCATCCCTGACAAAACCTACATTAAGTGCCACTCCTTCACGCAAAGTTACCCAAGGAAGTATATGTAGTCAGTGTTAGCAGGGTAGAAGCTAAGTTAGACCTCAGTGTAGGGTTACTGTTTCCTTGCCTTTGGTGTCTCACACACTGAAGATCAGGATCTTGCTCCCTGAAGCCCTTGCGCCATTCTCAGGTATTCATGTGTGAAGACAGCACTCTAATGAGTAACAGGAACAGAAGCCAGTGGTGCCCATGCAAGGTAAAACACTGTATATAGCTGTTGGTGTTTTCCTTCTATCAAGCCACGGTGAGAGCTCTCTTCTAAAAGCTTCTGTTCTGTGCATACAGAGTGACTGTTCTCTTTTTTTTTAGTAGCAGTAAGATAGGATTTCAGCCTCCCTAAACTAGTTCTATAAAGTGGTTTATAGGCTTACTAGGATATTGGTTGTGAAAATATACACCACAATTTGTATTGTGTTGAAAATGGTTTTTAAGAGCCTCCTTATTACTAAATGTCTTTAATCTGTCTAAAGAGTAGTGTTCTGAAATTTCACTTTTTAGATCCAAGAACAAGAAACTTTTAAAGTTAATTATCCATGCACTTTCAGAAATGGTATTAGAACATGTGAATGCCTGTGTGTGCCTTTACCCTTTCTTCTGGTCCACATGCCCCTGTGTTACATGGTTTAATGGCAGTGTGCCACATGTTTAATATGCATGCTCTTGCCTTAAGCTTCTATTGAAGGAATAATGTTCTGTGTTGTTAAACTATACCCTCCAAACTGGTCACAGGGCAAAGTTTATTAATGTGGGTTTTTCAGCAATTAAAGTTCTAGTTATTTGGCAAGTGGGTTTTTGTAGTAATGTACATGGTATGAATATGATTACAGTTTTTTTCTCTTGGTTGACTTAAAAACATTTTTCTCTAACTTCATCATTCAGGCCAAAACACTAAGAAAACTGATCCAGCAAACATTTAGGCAGTTTGCCAACCTTAACAGAGAAGAAAGCATCCTGAAATTCTTTGAGATTCTTTCGCCAGTGTACAGATTTGACAAAGAGTGCTTCAAGTGTGCCCTTGGGGTAAGTGTGGGACCTTGGAAGATGTGGACTAGTCTAGTTTTTTCTTAGTATGTGTACCTACATTTCTGATTAAAGGAAAATTAATTTGTCATAGTTCTTAACAACAACAAAATACTGCTTTGACACTTAACATAGGGGGAAAACTGGAAGAAAGTGCATTAATTAGACAATAAAATAATCTTTTAAATAGTGTGCCTGTATTCATAAATAGGTGTTTTTTATTCAGGTGTGCAATTTGATTAGCTGGTCTCCAAGGGCTAGAGAAAACAGTGGCTTCCCAGATTCAAGAGTGATCACAGTTAGTTCTGTCCAGGCTTAGTAGATCCTGTGTCAATGAAGTTATAAATATTTTATTTATTTAGATTAGATTAATAGCAAACTGAGTCTTCTCCCAACCCAAGTCCTTTGATATATTCATGGCTCCATATCTAATATCCTCTTTTTTTTTTTTCTCCCCCCTCCTCCCCCTTTCTGGTACCTTTGTTCTCACGTGTTTGATCTTCCAAAGTCAAGCTGGATTATTTCTGTGGAACTGGCAATTGGCCCAGAAGAAGGAATCAGTTATCTGACAGACAAGGGCTGCAATGTAAGTTGGCTCCTGGGAGGACTCATGGATTTGGTTGTGGGCAGAGAGGAATGAAGCTGAGGACTGGACAGGGCTTTGCATGAAAGACTCTGTTCTGCATGGAAATGTCTTCATGATCTTGCTCAGGTTGGGTGTGGGGAGACATTTAAAGTTAAGTTTATTGCCTTTGGAATTTTTTAGTCTTGAAGGGAAATGAACCAGACAAATTAGGTGGGTGAGTAAAAACTGGTGGGCTGTTCCAGCTTATCTTGTGAGGCCTTTTTTATTGTTGTTGCAATTTTGAGGATCAAATCTAGGAGCTTGCATACTCTAGGCAGGCACTCTCTGCTGACCTAGTACTGCAATTTTTCTTTATAAAACTAGCTTCTAGATGTGATTTTAGTGTATTTTTACATTTTTACTGATGTTCTACATTTAAAATAATCTTTCTCTTTAAATAATCTTCATAATTTAATTATAGAAAATATATATCATATTTTTAAATTATGATTTTCTAGTTACTTTTACTTACCTCATTGAGGAAAGATGCTGACCAGAGAGAAATCATCAGGTTGTTCCATCACTATGTGCCCCTGTTATGTGCTTCAGCAAATGCCACTGAGCGTGTGCTTATGCCAGGTGCTAGCCAGGGGCTTGCAAGGAAGGGCAAATAGACTGCAGCTCTTTGATGGAGTTGACAATCTGGCATGTGTAAAATCTGCGCCTCATGATGATGAATACAGGGTGAGTTGCAAGGCCGGCCAGGGTTATAGTGTTGAGGATTGAGCCTGTCTTTGATCAGGCAGTTGGGTTCTAAGGTCTTCCTTGGTGGCGTACACTACTAGCAGGTGTGCTTTTTCACTGGTATGGGTTTCTGGTCACAAGTTTGTGCTTGTACTTTTCACATGTACTCCTTGCTCTCTATTCCCATTCTGCTTTGCCTCTGCTCTACAGTCCTTTCTCCTTAGCAGTTCCTGTTCCCAGTGTGCCTGCATATAAGTGACCAGTATCCTTATACGTATCTATTGGATGGAAATGGGTCTTAGCCAACACACATTCTGCCTCTTGTGCATCTTGCCTGTGAATCTGCCTTCTAGTCCACCTGGCACTGATGGCCTTCTGGGACCAAATGGGAGTGTCTCAGTCGCGAGACATCCCAATTTCTGCCCCACGACCATGTTGAAACAAGTGTGTGTGTGTGTGTGTGTGTGTGTGTGTGTTTTCTTCATTTACTTTTGCATGTCAGTAGGTAGGTACATGTGCCCATGTATGTGCATGCAGAGGCCAGTGGAGGTCATCTTTCTGTGTCATTTTTCTCCTTAACTTCCTGAGACAGGGTCTTTTACTGAACCTGTAGCTCATTGGGTAGGCTGACTAATCTCTTGCACACCCAGTGTCATCCTGCCTTGTCTATTCCTCCTCCTCTGCGACTATGAAATTACAGGCATGCATGGCCATACCTAGCCTTTTCCTGTGGGTTTTGGGGATTTGAGGTCAGGTCTACAGCAAGCAGTCTTAGCCACAGCACCATCTCCTCAGAGCCCAGAAATGGTGTTCTTTCACATGTATTTTTAGAAACTGTTGTTTTCTCTCTGGTGGAAGAGATGCCAAGTAATAGAACTACTGGATGCATGCAAAGCATTAAGCATTTTAATTTGAAAAGAAGTTACCAGTTTGCCCCTCAGAAAAGCTGAGAAACTTCTGTCCTTGTCAGTGTGGGCAAGTGGTTTTCTTACTAGATTCCACCATTTTTATAGCTCTTATAATTTTTCTGTTTTATTATGTTTTTGTTTTGGTGCAGTTCTTGCTGTTTTGAGACAGGGTCTCACTTTGTATCCCAGAATGGCCTTTACTTAACATTTACTGTGTAACCAACCTAGGCCATCCTCACACTCAGTGGAAATCTTGTGTCTTTGACAACCTAAGAGCTGAAATCACAGGCTTAAGCTATCATGGCTGGCTTAATTTTTACATTTGAATACATTGGAAGCATGTTTGTTCTTCTCTCAATGTAAAGCAAACATCCTGGGAATGGAAACTGTTCTTCTGTCTTGTTCTGGCTCTTTGTGTTCATTGCTTATACTGTGCCTGTATTTGTGCCTGTGTTACCTGCACATGTCTTTTCTTTGCGATTTGTCTCCTCACAGGTCCAGGAATCTGAAATGTGGTAGTTCAGAAAAATTTTTGATAAATTGTGTTAAATAGAAATTTAGCCTTTTTTTTCATCAAAAGATGGGATAAAAGCCAGGTATTTGTAATAAATGCTTTTGCTAAAAGCTTCTTAGCTTAAGACTATAGAATGATTAGAAATAGGAAAAAAACACAGCTAGCCTAACTAAGATTCCCAGGTGGTCAGTGACTGGATGAAGGGCAATTTTGCTACCAGCTGGCAATACCGTTCTGCACTTTTCACCTGTTAATGGTTGAATGAAAACTGAGGGGGCAGGACAGATTTCAGGGTAGATGCAAGAACAGCACTGACAGCAATTCAGCAGCAGGAACGCTCAGTCCACTGGGATGAAGTATAAATGGCTTGGCCTTTCAGAAAGCTTGACAGTGTTCAGTCGGCTGTGACTTAATGAGTTTTTAGTCATAGCCCTTAGATTTGATTTGTAGTCATTTTTTTTTTCTTGGACAATTTTTCTTTATTATTTTGCATTTAAGTTTTCTACCTCTAGTGTTATACATAGTTCAAGATGGAGAGACTTCTCCCCATTTTGTCCAAAGGTGAAGATGAAAAATGCGGTTTAGAAAGCTCAAGAGGCCTGTTTTTATCTTTGAGTGCATTACAAAGCTGCTAGCATCTTGACACTGACTTTATAACTTTTGGGGTCATTCTTTCATATCTGTGCCTGTATCTTTTTTTTTTTTTTTTTTTTTTTGGTGAAGTAGTGATGATTACATCTCTATGGAGAAGTGAAGACATTGAAAAAAATGAGATTCTTATCTTCTGCCCTTATACAGTGTAAGCCTATAGAAAATGGTTGTCTTTGTTGATAGGTTTCTGCCATTGTTGTACATATTGCAAATGATCAGCAAAGTATGGCAGCACAGATATTCATGTGATCTAACCTGTTTGCCCCTGAATGGGCTATTACTTTTGTCATGTGCTTCTTGTTCTCCTGTTCTGCTGCACTGATGCCAGTGTCTCTTTCTGGTCTAACACACTGCTAAACTGATTGTTGGTTTGATGTCTTGCTCAGTAGATTCTCTTTTGATGGATTTTGTATAGCATTCTCCTTAGGTAGGCCTTTTTTCTTGTAAGTTTCTCAGTCATTAGTGTTTCAGAACCAAATTTTAATCCACCAGTGGAAAATATGTCATTAGAGCTTGGCTTGTGCATCAGTGCCTTACCTAGCACTGCACCTCTACCACTGTGTGCACAGTGTATCCTTCTGTAGCACAGCCCTTAGGAGGCTTTCATAACATGCCTTTACTATTTTAAAATTGTGATCCCAGTGACACAGGAGAGACTTGAATCACTAATATTGATGCTGTATAGGATTTATTAATAAACTTGCTTAGAAAATGTTCAGTATACAACATTGCATTTAGCTAAAGGAGCACTGCCTCCGGTCCATTTGGAAGATAAGTGGTACACTTATCAGAATTGTTAGAAACTGTAAGAAAAAACATTTTGTGCCATTATTGACATTTAGGCTTACTGAGAAAGTTTCTTCTAATGTTTGTTCACCAAAATTGGCCTCAGATTAGACTCTGTTTCCGTAACAAAAGGAGACCACCCTGATTTACGACCAGCCATTAGGTACATCCCCATCTCAAGTCTGCGTCAAAGAGGCAGCACAGGGTCATGGCCACCATTAAGTCCTGGTCTGCTGTTAAGTCAAATTTCCTGTGTCTTTTCAGGAAAAGCATAATTCTGCCAGTTGGGCAAGGTGACCCTGGGTAACATTATTTGAGGGGGAAAACCCACTAGTATGCATAAGAAATAATTTTGGCGATATCTTTGCTGTGTAAATCTCCCATCTGCCCAAGTAGCCATTATTGTAGTTGCCTATCTCTTTTAAAATTGTTCAAAGTGTAACTTGGGCCCGTGACTTGAAAAACATTTAAAGATGACAGCATATGTGTAATGTGTAAGTCTACGGCCTATATATAAGTTGGTAAATTTTTCTGTTTGAGGCCAGTTTCCCTTTGGCATTAGCCAGAACCGTTTGTATACTATTGTTCAAGAGCATTTCCTTATTTTTCCTGAGTGTGTAGAGTGAATTCTTACTGGGAAGGCATATTTCTGTAATGCTAACAGTTGGAAAATGAAGGCAGGTATAAAAACTCTTAGTTGTAGGCCAGGCAGGGCTACTTCGTCAATAAATAAACAAAAAGGACTTTTGGTCTTCTGCTTAGATTTCATTGCGAGTAGCTCCTATTATCATGTCAAGGACCTTGTATCCTGTTCTTCTGCCCTCCGCTTATAGCTCCTGTTGTAAATTATGTGAACACATGTGCCAGTAATAAGCCATCAATTCCTTATAGTGCCGTATTGCTCTGTAAATGCTTACATACTATGTTTTTAACTTGTATAATTTTTTTCAACTAAGTATCTGTTCTCATTGAGAATTCCACCAGGCTTCTTAAAATGGGCAACTGGTTTATAGTGATGGTTCATTTCTGCTTTTTTCAGCTTCTATGGAAGCTGAATTTTTCTCTTAACCTCCTCATTTACTTGGGTCCTGTTAAATCGTTACCACAATCAGGCATGCCCAAACCTGGAAGGAAGCCCAAGGGCTACTGCATGACTTTGACAGAGGAAAAAGTATCTGACAGGGCAAGGCTCTCATGGTCTGGGCTAGAAATAGTTATGTAACAGCTAGCAGAGCCCAGCCTGAGGCTCTTCCATGGCCTAAGAACTCTGTCTTTCCTTCCAAAGCCCACACACCTCGCGGACTTCAACCAAGTGCAGACCATCCAGTACTCAAACAGTGAAGACAAAGACAGGAAAGGAATGCTACAACTCAAAATTGCTGGAGCCCCTGAGGTAAGGGACTTGCTTTTAAAAATTTGACCCAGGCCTGGTATGGTGGTATACACTTTTAATCCCAGCACCAGGGAGGCAGAGTCAAGTGGATCTCTGTGAGTTCAAGGCCAGCCTGATCTACAAAGAGAGTCCAGGACAGCTAGGACTACTATACAGAGAAACCCTGTCTTGAAAAACGAAGGGGGGGGGGGGCGTGTCGAAATATATTGTCTAAAATTAAAAAAATAAAATAAAACTTTTTTTTTTTTTTTAAGTTAAATAAGCCTGCTCTATGGGGTAGTGTAGAAATGACTTCTAGGGTAAGGCTTCAGTGTTCATGAGTAATCAGATTCACCATTTTCTCATGTTTAAAGATTAAAATAGGGGTTAAACATCTTGAAGATAGGAAAGGATTAGATTTTAAAACCTAGGACTATTGCTATGCGTATAATCAGAGACCACTCAGAATCACCAGAGAAGTCATTTAGAATTGTGTGTGCTCTCCTTTAATCCCAGCACTTGGGAGGCAGAGAAAGCTGGATCTCTGTGAATTCAAGGCCAGCCTGTTTTACAGAGATAGTTTCAGGACAGCCAGAGCCACATGGAGAAATCCTGTATTAGGATAGGGGTTGGGGAGGATTATGTGCACTGTTAGTGTTGCTGTTCCTGAACAGTGTTGAAAGATTCTCTGGGCAGTCATTGTGATAATAGCCCCTACAACAGTGTGATAAAAACAGGTAGGCAGGCCATGTGGCACATGGCCCACTGCTATAATTCCAACCCTCTATATTCCAGGCCAGCTCTCAGGCATGGATCACAGAGCAAGACTCCATGTCTAAACACCAATTAAAAAAAAAAAAAAAGAAAGAAACAAAGTAATAATAAGTGGTAGAAGAAAGAAGTGTTCAGTGACACAAGACTCTGGGCTCCAGACAGAGCATATTGAAGATCAGGTGGAGCCATTGTGCAGGCAACTTTGCCTGTGGCTCAACTCTCCTCACTAGGCTACTCCACCAGCGTCCTGCCTGTGATTCCAAGTCATTGACACCTGTTGGAGGATATTTGATTAAACTGTGAATCCCAAGATTATGTTATTTACTGGAAAAAAAAAACTATTTCTAGTTGTGGTATTCCTCAGACTTCTCACACTCCTTCAATCCAAGAGCTTTCTGGGTGAATATTGTAAATAGGATTAAATAAAGTCAACCGAAGGTCAAGAGGTGGGGCAAGCAACCAGCTGATAGGAAGTGAGCATATGATTATTAAGAAATAAAAAACCATATAGAAGAAGAGAAAGTCAGCAAGACAGACACACAGGAGTGGAAGGGAGGGACATTCAGTTTGAAAGAGGTTGTTTGAGATGGCAGCATAGAAGAGGGCCATTGCGTCTGGGATTTGGGCTGAGGAAGAAGATCAGCTGAGTACTTTCTCTGCCTTTCTGAGCTAGCAGGCTTTAATCCCAGCATCTGGCTCCCAAGTCTTCGTTGGTAAAATCTAAAGATTGAGATCTTGTTAAAAGCAACAGGCATCTGAAGTTGACATCTAGAAACCACTTACAGATGAGCAGACCCTAGCCTGGAGTATAGAAAACTTGTTGCACATTTCAGTTTCCTGGAGAGATCCCAGTGCATTACTCAAACTGCTCTTTCCCTTTGCTGTACCACAAGCAATGATAGGAATTTGTAAGTGAGAGAAGCAAGCCATTCATTTAGAACAAGTGCAAACAGTCATGTGAACCAGGACACACTTGGCTGTGAAAATAAAATACAACCTTTGTTGTCTTCAGGTAACACTTAGAGATAGATTACGGTTTACTTCATATGAGAATGGATTTTAAGCCTCTAGGCTAATGTGCTATGAATACAGAAAGACTAAAATTTTTATCAATTTTCTCTAATGATAGAAAATTAAGATATGATTGATAAAAGTTTATTGTACATTGGTCTCTGGAGTAAACTGTGCTTTAACTTGCTATCTGAATTTTTAGAGTGTGCCCATGGGGCCAGACATTCTGAAGAAAATGTTTTTGCTAAATTTTTTTGTAGAAGTAAGCCTCAGTTTCAGTGCTTTTTATCTTATGCTCTGAGTATGTCTTCTGTCACACATCCCAGAAATGATGTCCTTAAATACCACACTTCCTTTTTTCACTTAAATCTGCCAACTGTTTCATTTCTACTCCTCTGTTTTCAAGTGTATGTATGCAGAATTGTGATGTCATAGTGCAGCTGTCCCTTTGATTACTGGAAAGAACAATAATGCCTCTTTCTTGTTCTTTCCCGTTAGCCTCTGACAGTGACGGCACCGTCCCTAACCATTGCAGAGAACATGGCCGACCTGATCGATGGATACTGCCGCCTGGTAAATGGAGCCACTCAGTCCTTCATCATCAGACCCCAGAAAGGTAAGGTTCTGTTTTCATTCTTGCTGCACTGGTAGACAAGCTTACCCCAACAGCCAGTTCTGACCTTGATAACTGTAAATGTGAAGGCCAGATGTGTTGTAGTGACCTAGATGCTTGTTTTTCTAGGGACAGTGATCCACGCCATAGTCCACAGACTTGAAGCTGAGCTGAAGTACACTATGACAGTACACGGCTTTGCATAACCCTTAGAATAGCTCCTGAGTTACCATTGGCTCTTTTGGCTCTAGAGATGATCTTCCTAGTTCTTTTTCAAGTGTCCCTTATAGTTCACATTGAAGTTTCTATCCTGTTGTTTTTTTTTTTTTTAACTGCATCTGAAAAGCTTAGAGTAGGTGAAGAACAAAATAAATTTGATGTCAAGATATGAAATTAAAGATTTGAGTGAATAAAAATATCTTAGAAATGAGACTCAAGTCTCCCCATGAAGGAAAGATTTATAAGTATAGTGAAAGTGGATACTGAGGATATGGATTGCTGAAACAGTCTTTGAAAACATTTCACGTAGATCAGTGTAATGCAGGAGAGCCTGGGCTTTGGTGTCATCCTTGCTTGTACAGTATACTGTGTGTCCTGCCATGGGCTGTGTTTACTCTTCCTATCCTATCCTAGGCTAGTTAGTTTTCTTCCCTTACCATATAGCGCCCTAAGAGCTAGCTCAAGGGTCAGGTACCCTGGAGGTGATAAAGGAAGGGTGAACAGTCTGTGGCAATGTGCTCTGAGGGGCTCAAAAACGTAAGAGGGCCAAGCAGAGTGCAGTTTCCAGAAAGATCCCTGTAAGGGATGAGGGTGGAACTAGATTATAAGAGAGAAGCATTTATGATGAATTCTGCAGCTACACACATTGTGCCATTGTGCTTCCTGCATAGTTTCTTGGTGTTACTGGAAAACCATTTTATGAAAAGCAGAATATTCAGGCCTTTGGCAAGGCACCCTTTGATCTTAAGAGCTCCTTAATCCTTAAGTCATTTGGGAAGACTGTCTTTTATCAGCTTGTGAACACAATATCCATTTATGTTTGTTATGAGTTTTGGATAGAAACCCATAATAACCTAAAATAGAATCAGTGTAATGTCTTGGCTGTAAAGGACTATAACTAAACACCAAAATAAGGTTTCTCCTCCTTCCTGAACTTAACTGCATACTCTCTTAAAGGAGTCCAAAGAGCCGCTTATATCTCCTTTTTTTCTTCCCAGAAGGTGAACGGGCATTACCATCAATACCAAAGTAAGTACTCCTTTGTGCATTTTCTTACTCGGTTTTGTTAGAAACTTTATGAAAATCATTAGGCTGTATTTGTTTTCCTGAAAAATTAAATTTCCTACGTATATTCAAGGACCTAGAATGAATATTTGCAAACATGAATCAAATAAGTTGTTAAGTTATATATGAAATGTAGATATAATCAAGAAGTTTTAAAATTAGTTTATTCCTTATATCAAGTCTAGTAAGGGATCTAAACATGGTTATGGTAATAATAAGCTTAGACATTTACTTCATGGTGTCATCACTATTTTAGAAATGTGAAAATAGGCATTATTCTCTTTTAAAATTAGGAAAATGAAGGAGAAGTAGTTGGTGATTTACTATTCATGTTACAAATTTTATAAGCATTATGTTGATCTTTAATTTAATTAAATAACTCAAATAGTAATGCAAAAAATTACTCCTGTAATCCTAGTCAGCATGCAGGAAGCAGGCCCCAATGTATGGAGGTAAAAATCTAGCTGTTCAGATAAACAGATGACTGAACAGTAGAAGCTGTTAATTCTCACACACTTACAAAGCAGTGGAGATGTGGAAGCCTGGGGCAAAGAGAACTAAACCTGGGCTTGTGTTCATTCTGTCCTGTGTGCCCACTTTTCTGTAATCACATTCTCAGTCTCTCCTTGCTAGATGCACATGATAATCTGCTTTAGAGCCTCCTGCCATTGCTCTCCTGTTCTGCACAATTAGCATCACCTGCCAGGGCTATCCTAGCAGTATTGAGCACCCCAGGCCCTCTCAGACCCAGAGTTGTATTGGAATCAGAAAAGTATGACTTACTACAGAACAGAGAAGAATCTAAGTGGAGTCCAAGGAAGCCAAGGAGTAATTTTGCAAGAGCCTCACAGGACACAGTGAGATCCTATGAAGTAAGAAGTGGCAGGGTGTGTAAAGGCTTGTTCATGAGGACTTGGTGCTAAGGTATTTAGGTATGTTCCACCTGTCAACTCTAGTCTGCATGCCTTCTGAGTCCACCTATGTACTTCAGCCCCTCATCAAACTGTCCTAAATAAAGCTCTTTTCTGACACATGGCCCTACAGAGCCTACCTGGTTTGCTGACACTTCTAGCCTCAGTTTTGCTGTTCCTCACATTCTCTTCTGCTAAATTATAGTTGTTCAGTTTCTCTCCCTTTCAGGCCTTTCTCAGTGTTCCTTCTGCATGACGTCCTGATTTCTTGCCTCAGCCCCACTCATCCCAGCTTTCTTCTACATCACTTTTGGAAACACAGGCCTCTGAACCAAGAGGACATACTACTTCATTTTTCTGTAACATCTGGTCAGCATGTAGCCACACTTTGGAAAATAGCCTCTTAGCCTGTTCTCATCCTCTTGACAGTCAGTTCTGATAGCCACATCCTGTGGGGTCATGCTTGTGAGAGTGAGCAGGAACTGGAGAAGCAGTTTTCTCCCAGCTTGGGGCAGTGAGCTTCACAGTCTGCTCTATGTGCTTCTTTGGGGCAATAGCTTGTGCTTTCTTAGAGTGTCTGCAGCTGGAAAAATGTAAGGAATCATTTTGATCTGACCATATAGGAGTTATAAATGTGAGTGTAAAATGTGAGCAAAGGAGGCATGAGTTAAAAGTTATTAACAGATACCACAAAAACCAAATCAGTTTATCAAATATCAAGAGGATGGGATTTCCACAGACCTTACAGGAACCAGACTCTATTACTGCACTTAACACAGTAGTGACAAAGGGCAATCAGGTGAGAAAGCTGATGCGCAGGGATCTGGTGTTCTGGCTGTCGAATAAGAAGCAAGTGTAAAAGAATCTTTTATTCACCAAATGTAATTATTATCTCCAAGGCTTGCTCCCTTCGCCTGCTAATCTAGGCCTAGTCCTGGAAGCTTCTACTCTCCTTATAATCTTCTGTAGACCTAGAATGTTTTCAGCCTGTGAGACATACTGCTAAATAACCTTACCCTTTTTAGTTCTATCTGAGCTCTGGCTGAGTGGTTCAGCTCAGCTGTTCTGGCTCCAACTCCTCTCCAAGCTGACTAATTCAAACTAGCTTTTATCAGCTTCTGACTAAATTGCTCTGGCAATATGTTCTAATCTTCAGGCTCCTTTTCATTCTTTGGTTCATTCTGTCTTTACCTGTGCCTAGCTTGTTTTCAATTTGTCTCTCTAAAACTTTCTTAGTAGAACTGCCTGCTCCCTCTCTCCTTCTGTGCTACCTCTCTTAAGTAGCCTCTCTTTTCTGTCAAGTCTTTCTCTGATTTGTCACTTTGTCTCTCAATTAGGCATCACTTTCAAGCTAACTTTACCTTCATTGTTTGGGATTAAAGGTATTCCAGCTGGATCACACAGACCTGGAAGGTCTTTGGATATGATCAGAGCAGCCCTGTGATTGAATTAAAATTCCTGTACAAGCAAGCAGTATAGTTTACTCAAACAACACTATGCCCTGCCTGCAAATGAATGGAGTTGATACACAATGTGGTAGTCATGTAGTTTCAGTGGGAGAGAAACCTCTAATTTGGTATATTGTAGCTTCAGTATTTTATAATAAAATAGATTTCAAGAATGTAGCAAAAGATAATTGTTTTTAACAAAATCTCAATTGTTCAATTTTACTAATAAAGACACAGGAGCCTGATAGCTGGGGTTAAAGCCTACTATCTCAGAAAGGCAGAGAAAGCACCCAGCTGACCATCCTCCTCAGCCAACATCCCACAGGCAATGCCCCGTCAAACAATGTCCTTCAAATTGAATGTCCCTTCCCTCTGCTTCCTGTATGTCTCTCTTTCTGTCCTCCTGACTTCCTCTTCTTTCTGTTTTTTTTTTCCCCCTTAATAATGTTATGTTCACTTCCTATCAACTGGTTGCTTGCACTACCTCTTGACCTGTACAATATCCAAGCAGAAAGCTCTTGGATTAAAGTTATGTGCTAGGGCTGAGCCACACCACAAATATAAATAGGCTTTTCTAGTAAATACCACAATGTCAGAGTTCACAGTGTAATTAAATATCCTGTAACAGATAACAGATTACATGACCTTTTTTGATTGTAGACGTTATACAGTTTTATTTAAAATATTTGTGGTTGCAAAAAAAAAATAAGCTGTGTTAAGTTCTGATATTTTTCTGGTGTGATTGCATTGCACACATGATTGGGGAGCATGTCACACAGCAACAACATGGAGACCAGAAGAGAATTTTGTGAAGTCAGTTTTCTCTTCTTTCAGTTTATATAGGTTGCAGGCTTTACTTTCACTTTACATAGGCTGCCAGGCTTGCAGTGCAAGCACCTTTACCCGCTGAACCGTTTCTTCAGTCTGTGGTTGTCCTCTTTTTCCTCTGTTGGGTGCTTCCAAAAATTAATTTTAAACTGTGCTTGCGTTTTGTTAATTGTCACTATTTTTTAAATTTGTTGAATAGCAGATACTAGACAATAGCTATATATATATATATATATATATATATATATATATGCTGTAAGTTCAAATGCTACTATGTTTTACATTAGTTTTTTTACATTTATTAGTGTGCATATGTATGTATTTGTATACAAACACACATATGCATACATACATATCTGTGAGCATACAAGTGCTTCAGTGCTGTAAGAATCTTGTAAGAATCCATTTTGTCCTTCTACCATGTGAGTCCCAGGGAGCAAACTCAGATCATCAGGTTTGGTGGCAGGCATCTTTAGGTGTTGAACTATCTTGCTGACCCTTAATTTAGGTTTTAAAGAGCAAAATTCAGTTTTAGTTGCATGGTTCTTTATAAATTTTGGGCAGTTCTTTACAGTCTAGCATTTAAACAGAAAACATTTTTTTAAAGCTGAAAACATAGCTTTTACATTACATATCAAACAGTATTATATAAATAGCTCTAAATCACCTTTTTGAGCAGTGTTGTACATGCACATTTTTCTTTTTTCATTTGTCTGTTTTTAAATTAATTAATCTATGTATGTATGTATCTTGTCCATCCATCCATCCATCCATCCATCCATCCATCCATCCATCCAATCTACCTTTGTAGGGCTGGTGATAAATCCCAGAGTCTCACATGTGCCTAACAAGTGCTCTCTCGTTGAACTACATCACCAGCCCAATTGTCTGTTTTAATTTCTGGTCTTAGAAGAATTGAGTAGACTCCATTTAAAAAGCAAACTACCTGTCTAGAACTAATCTTTCAGGAATAGTGCTGTCCTTCCTAATCTGATGCAGATGCCTGTGTGATAAGCACAGGTGTTTTGGTCCTGGGAGAGACAATACTTACAGTTTGTGTGCTCTCTTGTAGGTTGGCCAACAGCGAAAAGCAAGGCATGCGGACACATGCGGTCTCTGTGTCAGGTAAGGATCTTCAGGTAGAGACCTTGAAGAGCAAACTGAGGAGAATGGTGCAGGTGCCACTCTGTGTTCAGTTCATTTGCTTAGAGCATAAAGCGCGTGTGTGGTTTTACTATCACGAACTAGCTGTCTATGTGGACTTTATTGTAGATGCTGCAAGTGACTCTACCATATTACCAGGGTAATGTAGGGTCCCGAATTGTTTCAATGCCGTGTTATGTTTAGAGTGAAACCCTAACTTGAAATTGTCCTTATAATTTATCTTTATAGTTTAGCAGGATTTCACAGACTTAACTTTGTGTTGTATGTTTGAAGTTCAAAATGTGTCTTTTTAAAAATATTTTTCATCTTTCGTAGTTAATATTATGATTATTTAATACAATGAACACACTTCATAACCATTATCTTAACTATTTGTTGGTGTGGTGACTTTCTTGTTATGTTTTCAAAGTGTATATGCCCCTTTTTCTTTATATAAAAATGTGGAGGATAGAAGAATTTTATGGAGGGGCAGAAAAAGGCATCTTTCCCAGGGATCCAGGTGCGCATCTTAACATACATTATACCCTGTTGTCATACAAGCACATATTGTCCACATGTTTATATGTTACCACACAACATCTGTTCTCAGCTATGCATGTGAACATAAAGGTTATCCTTCTAAACTAATACCTTCTGGTACATTCAGTATGAGACAGATGAGCCTCTATTCCTGTTTGGTTTGAGTCAGGTTTTTGGGTTTTGTTTTGTTTTTTTTTTTTTGAAATTTAGTTTGTTTCTGGATCATCTTTTGATGCCCAATATAATATAATATAATATAATGTATCTGTTTGTTCTCTTCCTTGTCCACAAACATCCCACAAACCCTCATTCCACATTTGGATACACACCAAGCAGAGTCACTTCGTTTGTGGGCAGGCAATATTGTCTTGCTTTGATGGTCTAGCTCAACAGCTACTTCCTGGCAGAAGTTTTTGGTTCTGGACTTGCTCTCACTGGACAGTGTTAGGGATACTACATATTCTCCAGGACATGTCAGTCATCTGAGAGCCTTACCCATGACTTGGGAGGAAACCTAGACTTTTGAAAAGCGTTGCTGGCTCTCATCAGCATTTTGTATGTTTCTTGTTCAGCTGGTCAGGGGACTGACCAGGCCCTCACAGTTTTTAATGTGGTGGAAGGGAAAAGGCTCACATGCCATAGTAGAAATCCAGAGTGAAGAAGCATTCATTCCCTAACCCCCTGAGGCTGATTCTTTAATATGGTCTACAGGATAGGTGGGTGAGGTTTGAGCACCATTTATCATTCAGGCACTGAAATGTTTGTGCCCTGTGGAAAGGCAGCTACAGGTGTTTATGTAGTAGTCTTGGCTGTCCTGGACTAACTTTTTAGACCAGGCTGGCCTCAAACTCACAGAGATCCACCTGCCTCTTCCCCAGAGTGCTGGGATTAAAACATGTACCACTGTGTCTGGTTTCATGAAGTCATTCTAATAAACTCTTGAAATCATCTCTCTTAATGGACAGATGAGGGAGCTAAAGCTCAACAGGTTACAAAATTTGCTGAAGATACACAGTGAGCAAAAATTGTGCAAACTTGAGTTTTCAGCCTCAAACTGCATTTTAATTTCTTGGTACTCTGCCTTTGTTTTATTCTTCTGAAATGTCTGAGTAGCAGTTGTGTTTCCTTCTCTTGAGTTACTTCTTTCAGAAAAATTCTCAGTAAAAATTCTGTGCCTACCAGATAACACTCAGATGCAATCAGATGCTGCTGTGATGCCATTCCTTGACCTAAGCCTGCCTTTCCCCTCTCGACCTTTTCCTCAGGCGCATTGTTTCTCGAGAATTCACATTATCCTCTTCTTTCTTGTTCTTTCTTTCCTTACACAAAAATCTTTCTGTCCCTGAAAGCTGACGGTCATACTTTGGTCATCACTACGAGTTCCCAGACCCAGCAGAGAGGAGTATTCGGTGTCCAGGGGTGATCAGCTACACAGCTCTTATTTTTAGCTCTTTTGATTCAGTTTACCACCCTATCTACTACTTGCTCCTAGGCAGAGTCAGGCTAGCATATCCAGTCTTCATAGACTGTAAGCAGTACCTGCCTAGCCTGCGGCCTGTGCACATGGACTCCAAGTACTGGTCTGGCATCTCTGAGAATGTTTTTGTTAGTTTGGACTCTTGCTGACAGTGCTGTGTTACAGCCATATCCCAAGATTATTTCCTGACTTTACTGTTTGTTTCCCATGTGGATTAAGGTACTGACCTTCTGCACTAAATTCTGTGTTTGCTGGGCCTGTGACCTTGTATATCTATCTGCTGCCATGGTGACCCTGCTTTGTGCAGGAAAGTGGACTGGCCTGTGGTCTATGTGTTTGCTTTTCTGCTACACCCTGTCTCACCCATGACACACTCTACCAGGTGGACATGAATGCTTTCAGCAAATGCTTGCTGTGTGGGGTGCCCTAGGTTGGTTGTTGGAGGGTTTACCTTTGAAAGTCCAACTATTTCTCTATAGAAATGAGATATACAGAGTCTCACAAAGACATCTATTAGAGTTATGGTTCCCAAGGAATATTACTCTTAGCGTTAAGCAGGATTTCTTTTTAAAAGACTATTTTTTTTTAATGCCTTTTGTGAATTCAGGTAGAACTTAAGCCCTGTCTATAAGACCAGTATCCCCAGGCTATCCTCAGGGTCATCAAGTGTGCCCTGAGTAAATGTAGCTTGGGTTGCTGCTGGAACAGTGTTGGTGTGAGGACATTTCTTAGAACATAGAATAAAGCTGATTGCAAGTATTTTGAAGGCTTTACTGTGTTTGGTGGGATAGTGTGTGTGTGTGTGTGTGTGTGTGTGTGTGTGTGTGTGTGTGTGTGTGTGTGTTTGTGTGTTTGTGTGTATGTGTTTGACTTTTCTAAGAATTAGCAGTTCCATGATTAAGCCAAATCTCAGGTGTGAGTAGAAATCCATGATGGTTCCCATTATGTTATTGTATGGCCTGTGTTCAATGTTTGGCCATGCAAAATTGGACTTTTTCTCTTAACTGTATCCCTATGAAAATGGCTGCAGTGGTGTTTTTTTGGGTTTTTTTTTGTTTTTTTAATCTGGCAGAATATTTATTTTGAGTCTGTTGAGCTCTTCTTTGTGCTTAAAGAACAAGAATACTACTTATAGACAACTTATTTTTACTATTATTGCACATGTAAAAGTTTTCATGATATTTTAATTATATTTTCAATATGCATAATTGTATTTACATAGGATTTTTTATAGGTATATTGAGTTAGTGCCTTAAAATTATTTTAACTACCGAGGAAACATTTAGCAAAATAAATGTTGTTTGTATCAGTTGTTTGTATTTGCTATTTCAAATTCTAGAACATACCAAATATGCTTGACTAGTTTGTGAACTGTCCAAGTCTGAGAAATGCCAGGTTAGGAGTTGGTAATCATTCCTTCATCTTTCTCCCTGTAGGCTCTTGCGTGCTGGGTCTGTTGTGCATTGATTGTTCTGCTGCTGTTTAGCCAATATAAGTACTTACATGCTTAGGAATTATGCCGACTTGGCCACATGTACTGTCTTGTTTATTAATATCCCTACTCTGGAGATGAGGAAATCACCCCTCTCAGCATTTAAGTGGCTTGGCCAGGTTCATGTAGCAGTGAGTAATAGAGAACCTGCTGGAAGCCCAGACCTCGAATTCCAAGAACACATTCTCTTTTCATTAGATACCATTGATCATTGCAGAATCTTGACGTATGAAGGGGAGTAATATTTTAGCATGTGATTCCATTATAGAAAATTTCCCCATTCACAAGAATAACAAAGCACTGACTTTTCTGTCTGAATTCAAAAGTCTGCCCTTTGTTTACTTTGAAAGAGCTACTTATGCCTAATTTTACCATCTAGTTTCCATTGTGACAGTGCCATGTGTTCCAAAGTTGTCTGTTTTGTTGCCAAAATGTTTCCTGCCCCCCTTTGAGATGGGTTCTCATTCTGAAGCCTGGGTAGAATTAACTATGAAACCCAGCCTGGCTTGGAACTCACTGTGATCCTCCTGTGTAAGCCTCCCAAGTACTGGAATTATAGGCATGTGCCACCATGGCTCTGAATGCTTGATTTAAACATTATTCAGAATTTAAAGGTGTTTGGTGGGGAGCCTCTTCCTTAACTTCAGAGTATTGCTAACGACTGCAAAAAGAAGTTTATTTGCAGCTGGCAGTGGTGGTGCACTGATTCAGTCCCAGGCGTCCAGGGGCAGAAGCAAGTGGTTCTCTGAGTTTGAAGCCAGCCTGGTCTTACAAAGTGAGTTCCAGGACATCAAGGCTATGCAGAGAAGGCCTGTCTTCGAAAAACAAAAGCAAACAAAAACAGAGCCAAATGTGGTGACAGGAAATGTAACTGTGTTTGGTAGAATTTTTTTTGTGTGTTTGAGTTTCTCAGGAGGTTGAAGCAGGAGGATTACAAGTTTGAAGATAGCCTGTGCAAGAAGCCTAAGAGAGGCTCTATGTTTTTTTGTTTGTTTGTTTTTTGTCGTTGTTGTTGTTTTGTTTTTAAGGGGTAGAGATGTAGCTTAATGGTAGAACACTTATTTGGCATGTGCAGGCCTTATGTTCAATCACTGGTACTTTTTGATAAAAGTTGATTGTTGTAAATTATTGTTTGATGATGTAGTACTGGTGATATGTACAGAGTAATAGGCATTAGCTGTTGCAAGCATACTCCAGGAAACTGGAAAACTAGGAATTATTCTAGTCTTTGTGGTCACAATAAACTTGTTCTGATCTGCCAGGTTAGTTTAGGAGGAATTCTAGGCCATTGAGAAGCTTCCATGTCTGTGGCATCTAGAACAAATCGGCTGATGATAAGGCAGGAATGATAAGAATAGCATGTCCATGTTGCTTCCTGCCCATGGTCCCATCTTGATGTCATTAGAATTCAGCTTGCTGCTACTGAGATTTGAGGGTGCTACTTAATCACATTGCTTTCCTCTGTGGTTCCTGAGGGGTCTCAAGCACTCAGAGGTCATGGAAGCAAAGAAATATTATCATCATAAGTTGAGAAATATGTCCTATAAAAGGGCCAGAGATGGAAACACCTTCTCCTTACCCTGGCATTGAACTCCCTGCTTTTATATGTGGGAGGTGGTGCAGAAGGACTGGTGGGCTAAGCAATTAGGACTTCTTTTTTTACAAGTAGTCCTTATGGGGCCTGGAGCAATGGCTTGGAGGTTAAGAGCACTGTCTGCTCTTCCAGAGGTCCTGAGTTCAATTCCCAGCAACCACATGATGGCTCACAACCATCTATAATGAAATCTGGTGCCCTGTTCTGATATGAAGGCACACATGCAGATATTGTATACATAATAAATAAATAGAACTTAAGATATAAAACAAGTAGTCCTTATGGATCTGTCTCTTCAGCCCTGTGGGGTTTGTTTTTTGTCTTCCTCAGTAGCCTTCATACCAGGAGAAAAGTGAAACCCTCTACCAGAGTATTTTAAACGAATATGTATTTCTGATTCTACAGAAGTGTGTGTTTTAGAGTAGGCAGTGCTTAAGTGTACTTGGTACACAAACTGCAACCTCCTGGCTAAACTGATGAGAATAATCCATAAACTTTCAATATAGATTATCAGAAGCTACACATCATCTTGCTAATTATCAAACAAGTACTGCTAATATGGAAGAACAGAGAAAACTTCCAAGGACTTCCACCTGAGAGCTTCCCAATTGATAGTACAATTAGTGACTGCATAGTAATTATGGGTTATGTTCAGATGTTGTAATTCAAGATAAGCCGTAGAGGTGGATAGATAATATCAAATTCCCATTGTGTGTTTTGCCGTTGAGGAATTTCTTTAAATATTTTATCAGGAATGTTTCAAATATATACAGAATTGTGAAATAATTTTCCACATACTCATCTCCCAGGTTCCACATCCATAAACTTACAAACCTTTTTATTTCTCCTTTGTCTCTAGCTCATACATATGCTTGTAATCCTGGTATTATTCCAAAGCAATTGGAAAGGCATGCCCATTGTGGGCAGCAACATTTCCATAGATTTAAGTCTTAAATTGTATGGAGATAGAGAAAGGGAGTATTATGAGCATATAAAAATTCATGCAAATATTCATTGTGTCTCTGCTCTTAATTGTGGATGTGAGTTTTGCTTCAAGTAGTTCCTGCCTTGACTTCCCATAGGGATGGACTGTAACCTGTAATTTATATAACTCCATAATAGATAGCACAACAGAATGAAACTAGGACAGTATGACATCCCATCCAAACGCCTTCTGTCCCTCACCCTAGCAGGATTCTCTCTTGAGGGCTCAGTGCATCTTGGCCACTAGATAACTCATTTGCTGGCCACTCTTCATGCTGATAATCCAATGCTGAGTATGTGGACCACTTGCTGTTAGTCTTTGTACCTCCCTTATAAGATCTGTTTGCTTTATGGCTTAATTAAACTTGTGCCTCTCCGCAGCTCTTTTAGGCCCAGATTTAGTCTGTGGCCTGCCTGCTTACTACCTCCTCTTAGAAGTTCATTGAGCACCTCATAGCTAGCACATGAGAGCTGAATCCTGGTTCCTTTGCAGAGCCTGAGCCTGGGCCTCCACCATTCCTTAAGTGGCTTCCCTCTCTTGGCTTTCTGCCTCTCCTTATAATTAAGTGCATTGCAGATCTTGATTGTCTCCACCTCTTATACCACTCTTCTTCACTGCCTTATTATCCTTTACTATTGCTGTTCCACCACTCCATTTGACTGCTCCCAGGAAGTCTGTAAAGTGAGACAGCTGTGGTATAGTCCTCGCCTCCACTCCTTCCTTTATGTCACTCAGAATGAAAGACAGAACCTGAACATTAAGCTTTGTTATTTACACCCTCTGGTGCTCCCTAACTGCCATCTCCCATTTTCTCACAATCTGTTGACTTGTTCTATCTGTCCTCTTGGTCTCTGCAGAGATATGGCCTGAATGTTTGCTCTGTATCCTGCCTGTGCCTGCTGCGTGGGCATACCCATTTCCTATTGGATATCTTTGCAAAATAACCTTTCCATGATTGCTCTGTTGAAAGTTTCTGATCTATACAAGCATGCTCCCATATTCCTTCCATGTTTGCCCTCATAGTGTTTGCATGTGTATTGGTAGTTTCTTTCTCTTCTACAAAGACCTATATCCACGGCTCCATTTAGCTTAACACTGTCTCCTATACACTATCCTAAGTCAGGGTAGATGTTCAAAGCATGTAACAAAAATAATTACCTTCTGTAAGTTAAGAGGCCTTATAATCCTTTGTGTGAACCAAATTAATCTCAGTATTACTTAAGGAACACATTTTAAAAACTGCTTGAATTCAAGATAAAGGATATTACTTGTTTAGAAACAGACTATATATTAAAGAACTATAAACAGACTATATATTAAAGAACGCCGTGGGGGTTTCCTCTCACCTGGGAAACAGCTAGACATGGGCAGTGGTCACTGTGCCAGCTGCCCAACTTCTCTTCCCTCAGCTCCTATTGAATGGAGCTTCTGCTTCTCTCTAAGAAGTGAAATTAAAAACAAGGAAATCCATATGAAGTTGAGAATTTTTCTTTCCAGGTCTGTAGAGAATTGTGTTGGTAATTTGATGGGAATTGCGTTGAATCTGTAGATTGCTTTTGGTAAGATAGCCAGTTTTACTATGTTAATCCTGCCAAGCCATGAGCATGGGAGATCTTTCCATCTTCTGATATCTTCTTCTAATTCTTTCTTCAGAGACTTGAATTTTTTTTCATACAAGTCTTTGACTTGCTTGGTTACGGTTACACCAAGGTACTTTATGTCATTTGTGGCTGTTAGGTGTTGTTTCCCTAATTTCTTTCGCAGCCCTTTTGTCTTTGGTGTACAGGAGGGCTACTGATTTTTTTGAGTTAATTTTGTATCCAGCTACTTTGCTAAAGGTGTTTATTAGCTGTAGGAGTTCCCTGGTAGAGTTTTTGGGGTCACTCACGTATATTATCATATCATCTGCAAATAGTTATAATTTGACTTCTTCCTTTCCAATTTTGTATCCCCTTGATCTCCTTCAACTGTCTTATTGCTCTAGCAAGGACTTCCAGAACTATATTGAAGAGATATGGAGAGAGTGGGCAGCCTTGTCTTGTCCCTGATTTCAGTGGGATTGCTTTAAGTTTCTCTCCGTTCAGTTTGATGTTGGCTATAGGTTTGCTGTATGTTGCCTTTACTATGTTTAGATATGTGCCTTGTATCCCTGATCTCTCTAATACTTTAAACATGAATGGATGTTGGATTTTGTCAAATCCTTTTTCAGCATCTAGGGAGATTATCATGTGGTTTTTTTCTTTCAGTTTGTTGATATGGTGGATCACATTGATGGATTTCCGTATATTGAACCACCCCTGCATGCCTGGGATGAAGCCTGCTTGGTCATAGTGGATGATATCTTTGATGTGTTCTTGTATTTTGTTGAGTATTTTTGCATCATTGTTCATAAGGGAGATTAGCCTGAAATTCTGTTTTTTTGTTGGGTCTTTGTGAGGTTTAGGTACCAAGGTGACTGTGGCTTCATAGAATGAGTTTGGTAATGTTCCTTCTATTTTGTGGAATAGTTTGAAGAGAACTGGAGTTAGCTCTTCTTTGAAAGTCTGGTAGAATTCTGCACTGAAACCATCTGGTCCTGGGCTTTTTTTGGATGGGAGACTTTCAATTTCGTATGGAATAACAAGAAACCCAGAATTGCTAAAACAATCCTCTACAATAAAAGATCTTCTGGAAGTATCTCCATCCCTGATCTTAAGCTGTACTATAGAGCAACAGTTATAAAAACTGCATGGTACTGGCATAGAAACAAAATGGTGGATCAATGGAACCAAACAGAGGACCCAGAAATAAACCCACACACTTATGGCACTTATGGACACCTGATCTTTGACAAAGATGCCAAAACCATACAATTGAAAAAAGATAACATCTTCAACAAATGGTGCTGGTCTAACTGGATGTCTACATGTAGCAAAAAGAAAATAGATCCATACTTATCACCCTGCACAAAACTAAAGTCCAAGTGTATCAAAGACCTCAACATAAAACCAGACACCTTAAATTGGTTAGAAAAAAAAGTGGGGAATACCTTAGAACTCATTGGCACAGGAGACAACTTCCTGAACAGAACACCAACAGCACAGGCTGTAAGAGCAACAATCAATAAATGGGACCTCATGAAACTAAAAAGCTTCTGTAAATCAAAGGACACCATCCTCAAAACAAAACGACTGCCTATAGATTGGGAAAGAATCTTTACCAACCCTTTATGTGACAGATGACTAATATCCAGTATATATAAAGAACTAAAGAAGCTGAAAAGCAGCAAACCATGTAATCCAATTAAAAAATGGGGAACAGAGCTAAACAGAGAAGTCTCTGTAGAGGAATATCAAATGGCAGAGAAACCCTTAGAGAAATGCTCAACCTCATTAGCCATTAGGGAAATGCAAATCAAAATGACCCTGAGATTTCACCTTACACCCATCAGAAAGGCCAAGATCAAAAACCCAAGTGACAGCACATGCTGGAGAGGATGTGGAGAAAGGGGAACCCTCCTCCACTGCTGGTGGGAATGTAAACTTGTACAACCACTCTGGAAATCAATCTGGCGCTTTCTCAGACAACTAGGAATAGCACTTCCTCAAGATCCAGCCATACTACTTGTAGGCATATATCCAAAAGAGGCTCAAGTACACAATAAGGACATTTGCTCAACCATGTTTGTAGCAGCTTTATTTGTAATAGCCAGAATCTGGAAACAGCCCATATGCCCTCAACTGAAGAATGCATGCAGAAATTGTGGTACATCTACACAATGGAGTATTACTCAGCAATGAAAAATAAGGAAATCATGAAATTTGCAGGTAAATGGTGGGACCTAGAAAGTATCATCCTGAGTGAGCTATCCCAGAAGCAGAAAGACACACATGGTATATACTCACTCATATAGACATATAACATAGATAAACCTACTAAAATCTATACATCTAAAGAAACTAATCAAGAGAGAGGACCCTGACTAAAACGCTCAATCCCCATCCTGAAAGGCAAAGAGGATGGACATCAGAAGAAGAAGAAAACAGGAAACAACCTAGGAACCTGCCACAGAGGGCCTCTGAAAGTCTCTGCCCTGCAGACTATCAAAGCAGATGCTGAGACTTATGGCCAACTGTTAGGCAGAGTGAATGGAATCTTATGTAAGAAGTAGGAAATAGTAAGATCTGGAGATGACAGGAACTCCACAAGGAGAGCAAAAGAACCAGAAAATTTTAACACAGGGAACTTCCCAGAGACTCATACTCCAACCAAGGACTATTCTTGGAGATAACCTAGAACCCCTGCACAGATGTAGCCCATGGCAGTTCAGTGTCCAAGTGTGTTACATAGTAATGGAAAGAGGGACTGCCTCTGACATAATCTGATTGGTCTGCTCTTTGATCACCTCCCCCTGAGGGGGGAACAGCCTCACCAGGCCACAGAAGATGACAATGCAGCCACTCCTGATGTGATCTGATAGACTAAGATCAGAAGGAAGGAGAAGAGGACCTCCCCTATCAGTGGACTTGGGGAGAGGCATGCGTGAAGAAAGGGGAGGGATGGTAGGATCTGGAGGGGAGGAGGGAGTGGCTTATGGGGGGATATAAAGTGAATAAAGTATAATTAATAAAAAGTAATAAAAATAACTAAAAAAAAAAAAAAGGGAAATCATGAAATTTGCAGGCAAATGGAGGGATCTAGAAAAGATCATCCTGAGTGAGGTATCCCAGAAGCAGAAAGACACACATGGTATATAGGTACTTATAAGTGGATATTAGACATATAATATAGGATAATCATACTAAGATTTGTACACCTAAGGAAGCTAATCAAGAAGGAAGACCCTGGATAAGATAGATGCTCAGTTTTCATTCAGAAAGGCAAACAGGATGGACATTGGACATTGGAAGAGGGAGGAAACAGGACAGGAACCTATCACAGAGGGCCTCTGAAAGACTCTACCCAGCAGGGTATCAAAACATATGCAGAGACTCATAGCCAAACTTTGGGCAGAGTGCAGGGAATCTTATGAAAGAAGGGGGAGATAGAAAGACCTGGAGGGGACAGGAGCTCCACAAGGAGAGCAACAGAACCAAAAAATCTGGGCACAGGCGTCTTTTCTGAGACTGATATTTCAACCAAGGACCATGATGGAGATAACCTCAGTGTCCAAGAGGGTTCCCCAGCAGCAGGAACAGGGACCATCTCTGACATGAACTCATGGGCTGGCTCTTTGATCACCTCCACCTGAGGGGGGAGCAGCCTTGCCAGGCCACAGTATAAGGGAATGTAGCCAGCCCTGATGAGACCTAATAGACTAGGGTCAGATGGAAGGGGAGGAGGACCTCCCCTATCATTGGACTGGGGGAGGGGCATAGAAGAAGAGGGAGGGTGGAATTGGAAGGGTGGGTGGAGGGGTCTACAGCTGGCATACAAAGTGAATAAACTGTAATTAATAAAAATAAAATTAAAAGTAAAAAGTAAATAAATAAAACTTACACGGAAAAAGAAAAAAAAGTGGAAATTGTTAATGTGAGTAGTAGAGCTGGTGTCAGAATTCAAACTGCCAGGATTCTTATGTTTTTATCTTTTAATCATACTTTCTTAGAGAATGTTTCTAAGAATCATAAGTTGAAAACTTAGATTTTTTTTAATTCAATTCTAGTTTATTTCATATTGGGTTTTAAATTATTTTGTTTGTACTTATTTTTTTGTTTTGTTTTGTTTTATTTTTGTGACACAGAGGCCTATGTAGCCTACACAGATTTTTCAACTCCTAATCCTTCTGCTTCTACCTCCAAAGCTGCAAGATTATAATCATGCACCCCTATACCTGTCTTCAGACATCATCTTAATGTAGTTAAGACTATAATTCTCAAAATTGGGAAATTAATACCGACTGATGTTGTCATCCACTGTTTAAACTATTTCATTGGAATAATGCCCCGCATAGCTCTTTGATCCTGATCCTCCCTTTCCCACCTCAGTCCATAATCAATCCAGCGTCAAATGGAACATTTTATCTGGCCAGAGCTGTCATATAGGAAGTCTAGAAACAAAGTGGGTTTTCAGATGAAGTAGTCAGTAACTATCACTGAAGTCAAAACATACCACTTGAAAAATACTGCCATTTTATACATTTTAGTTTTTCTCATTTCTTTTCTTTGAGTGTTGATACTGAGCTTATTGCCTTCTTGATGGCCAAATTGTCTTAACCTTCATTCTTGAGGGGCCCACACTTAAAGTCAGGACTGTTACTGATTGCACCTTATGCCTCTGTGTACTGTCACTCTGTTTCTGCTATGTCTTGATTCTACTGGCTACTGTGTCTTCACTGCTTCACATAGAGGATGAGTCCCTTGTAAGTTTAAGGAAATAAATGGGCAAATGAGTAGACATATGGTGGCAGCTTTCCAGCTTCTGTAGTCAGACATCCTCATCACCAGTTTATGAGATCTTACTCCAGATCTCAACTGCTCATAAAGCTCTTACAGTTTTCTAAGATTTCTTTCTTTATGCACAGATGTTAAATGTTCCTTAAGTTATTCATTAGTCTTTACTTTTTGTTACTTTTTTATCTTTCCTTTTATTTTGTTTTAGTTGTGTTATTTGTTACTTGACTAGCCTAGAAGAGCTGTTTATCATTTGTTCTTTTTGTATCTTGCGTTATTCTTTAGTAAAACAAGTCTTTTTAAATTAAAAATCAATGATAGTAATAAAAGCATCTTAATTATATATATATATATGTATTTTTTTATAGCTGTAGGTTTAAAATTAACTGGTTGTCTTTTGCATTGAAATAATTTCTTTCTGTTTTTCTCTTCTCTTGCCTCTTTGTAAAGGAGTCAATCACTGCCAACATAAAGTTAAGAAAGCTAGGCGCTTTCTCCCTTTGGTCTTCTGTTCCCTTGAACCTACTCCAACGGGTACTGCACTGCACCTGCACAGGCTTTCTTGTCAGCCAAGACACCTCACAAAACTAACTATAGCTAGATGCTTCTAGATTGTTCCAAGCATTTAATAGCCATACTGAATATCATTGTATGTGCTGTCCACTGTTCATATGTGATACCTTGCGGGGGCAAGGTTTTGTGTTTTTCAGTTGACACGATTTGGGCCATTGTCTTAAGTAGATAATCTTCTGTTGCCCATTTGCTGGCTTTTAAATGCATGACAGGGCAAGAAGTAGCTTCCTGGTGGCATTTTGTTTTCCTACAGGGATTGTCAAGACCTGTTTCTGGCCTTGTACATTTCCTAATGCAGCATGCGGGACATGGCCCATATGAGCCCTGGGTGTCTGCATTCTGTGTGCTGGGAGGCAGATGTTCAGGAATGCAGCATAGATGAGGCAGCTGGACCATTTTCAGGGTTTTCTAGTAAAGCAGTGATTTTTGTTGTTGTAATCATTGAAACTGTTTTTTCAAAAATGCCTGAAATTAGTAGTTTTTACGAATTCAAAAGGAAATTCAAATGGGAGCCTGAATTGTCATTCAGAGCCTTGAGAACTGCACTTGCCCTTCATGGCAGTGTGGGAATCGCCTGCATCTGTAATAGGGACGTAAATCTACTACCTCATTTGAGATCTGAGTTACAGGCTTATTTCCTGTTGTCTCTTTTGCTTTCATGGCAATGAAGAGTTTCTTTTCACTTGTATCTAAAATGATACAAATGGTCCTTAAGGAAAGTAGAAGCCTGCTTAACATTTAATGATAAAAGAAAATCAAATTACTTTTGCCTAGTGTGGTAGAAAGTAATTAAGCTCTGCTGTTCTTTGTAACTGTGTATGATATGTTGGCAGCTTAAAACTTTGCTTAACGGCCTTCAACTCCAGTAAACACTTTAGTATAATTTTTGTTATCTTGTGAAAGAACCTTGGGGTGATTTTGTTATTTTCTTAAGCTTTGATTTACTTGTCATTTTAATAGTGTGTTTCCTTCTTTTCTCTCCTTCCTTCCTCTCTCTCCTACCCTTTGTTCCCTACTTCTTTCTTTGCATGCCACCTGGATCTGCAGATGAAATTAGTGGGGACGGTAATATTTATTTTCACATTTGTGTTACTGCTGTGAGATAATCATGTGGTGCATGTATAATAATTTATGAATGAGGTGCTAAAAGAAAGACAGTTATCATTAGCAGTTGTTCAATTTATACATAAATGGCAATTTAGGAAGTACTATCAATAGTAATGATTACGTTTCTCAACATTTAATGATATTTTAAAATTAATTTGGTGACAGAGTTTTTGCACAATATTTGATGTATTTATTCCAGAAGATTAAGTTTTATAAGCTAAAATAGAGGGAAATTTGTATTTTTTCCTTGTGGTTGAGTGACAGAATACCTTCAGTGTAAGTTTTTACTCCTCTGTGTTTTGTGATGGAGATATAAACCTGTAGAGAGTGAGCAAAGAGGATAACATAACTACAAAAAAGGGCATGATCCTGTTGGAAGCCAGTGTGGAGCTTCACTTTTAGGGTGCTCTGTGATGGTCAGTGTCAGCACCTGCTACTCTTTGAGTGTTTCCTGACTACCTGCCAGCCGCCTTCACCCCATCAGGCTGGATAGCTCACAGATGGAGACATCAACCAATAGAGACTAGAGGTGGGTCCTGGGCTCCTGGCTCTGCCTTTTCCATTGTCCCATTCTGTCACCAGCTGACTTGCAAATGACCTCAGCAGATTGCTTACCCCTGCCTTTTCATGAAATAAGGCCCCAGTGGTCGTTGTCAGGATTACTACTAGGCAAACATGCAGACAACTATAGACAAGCATTAGTGACCACAGATGGGTGCAATGTAAGCATTCAAGTGTACTTTCCTCACACTGAAGTTTCCTGGTACTGAGTTAGCCAGAGCCAGGCTATGTCCTGTCTTACAGGGAATATCAAGAGTTACGGTCTTGGACAGTATCCACAAGACTTTAAGGCCCACCTGTTTTAGTACAGCCACTTGAGGTAACAATGTTTTTATGCTTTTAATGGTTGAGGGAAAATTTCTGAAAGAAAACTAGCACTTAGGATATCAGAATTATGTGAAATTCAAACTAGAATGTCCATAAGTAAAATTTTGTTAGAATATAACCTTACCTATTTGAGGGCTTGGTGCCTGTCTGCCCAAGGTTGTGGTTTGAACAGCAAAGCCAAGTCCTTGCCACAGGAGTACAGTTGTTAAACATTTCTTCTTACCTGCCCTCTTAAAGAAAAAATATGCCACTTCTTGGTCTAGGTCACATAGTTTGGTTAAAATTTTGAGTAAAGTGGCCTTACTGTGGCTACTAGAAAAAAAGTCTTCTTTGAACTATTGTATGGTTTCTACAGAGTTCATAACATGCCTCTTAACCCTGGCAGGATAAGACCCTGAGGTTGATTATTCTTCCTGGATTATCTAAATGATCTAGTCCCTGTGGCAGTATTAGTAAATGGGATTGGTGGTCCATACAAACTCATACAGGCACATGTACATGAATGAGCCACCTCCCAAAGCCCAGGAGCAGAGTGAAAGCAAGACAGAATAACAGTTGTCAGAAGTCTGGGTGCCTGACTGCTCCAGCAGATATGCCTGCTGATGGTTAGGAAGAGATGGAGGCAGAGCGGTGTCCTACTCCCCACCCCAGGAATCATGGTTTCCGTTTCAGAGGGAAATTCTGAGCCTCAGCCTTTTGTACATTGCATTTCTCTACAGGCCCAAGGATAGTATTCATGCTGCATCCCTCATAAACACCAGGCAAGCCTAGTCATGAAGCTTCCCCATATGTGCCAGGACGTGAGCCTGTGATGTCACTGACAAAAGTTGACAGTTTCAGTAGTAGTTTTGACTCCTTTTGCTGCACGTAAACATGAGAATTTGTCTCTCACTTTCTGAGCCGTGACCTTCTTCCTTTTATATTGTGATACTGAGACATATAAATTACAATAATATCTCAAATTTTAGAAGTCACTAATTCCGATTTATTTTATCCTATTTTTTGAGATAGGGCCTTGTCTAGCCTATGTCTAGCCTATGTTAAACATGCTTTGTAACCAAGGATAACATTGAATTTCTAATCCTCTTTTAAATAGTGGGTTTATGTGTGTGTGCCACTGTACCGAGTTTCATGTGGTGCTGGGAACTAAACTTGGGGCCTTTGTATGCTAGGTATACAACTGAGCTATATTCCCAGCTCCTCCAACTCCACCCCCTTCAATATTCATTTTTGAGACAAGGTCTTGCTTTGTTGCTCAGGTTGGCCTTGAATTACTAGACCCAAATGATCCTTCCACCTCAGCCTCAGACATAGCTGGGGTGACTTTTGAGCCTTGAGCTTACAATCCTATAATCCTAAAATTGTCTGCCAAGTTCAGAGCTCTGATAAATTTTTCTGTGAGTGTCTCTGGAACAGAATTGTGGCCCCAAAATACATATTTTTATAACCTCAAAGCAGAGGTTGTCTGCTTCCAAACACTGTGTGTGTGTGTGTGTGTGTGTGTGTGTGTGTGTTTCTTGTTTTGCTTTTTTGAAACAAGCTCTCTCTTTTATGTAGTTCTGGCTGTCCTGGAGTTCACTATGTAGATGAAGCTGGTCTTGAACTCCTAGAGCATCCTCCTACCTCTGTTTCCCATGTACTGGAATGAAAGGCATGTGCCACCATACCTGGCTCCAAACACTTTGAAAGATAATGAAAGCTGATGTATGACATCTTAGACCCAGGGATTTACGACACAGAACTATGTTTAGACCCACTAGCCCCCTCAGTTTGTGCATGTGAACAAGGGCTCTGCTGAGAGCTGATGACCGTGTGTGACTACTCACGGCACTGTCTGGCACTTATCAGCCCAGGCATCTTGTTCCAATCACCTCAAGTGGAGAATAGCCATCTAGTGGGGCCCTGCCCTTTGTTATTTTGGTGCCCAAATCTTTGAGCTTTTCCCCTTTTTTTCTTCTGTATTGCTCCTGTGATGCCATTATTCAGGGGCATTTACTGGCTGGCTTCCACAGTTGCCCAGGGATCTTGAACATGTTAATAACCTTTGTCATCAGTATCATACTATCCCTAAAGAAAAAACTTTCCCTGATTTCTGCTCCTTCCTCTGTGTGCTCTGGGTGAATCCATCCATAAAGCACATACACAGCTCTCATAAGTCCTCAGAGATTTTATGTAGAACTCAAATACCTTTTTAGAAAATACACAAATCCTTTCTGGTTTGATTTTTGTTTTAGGGATTTTGTTCTGAGATGAAGTCTCACTCCGTATCCATAGCACAGACTAGCCTCAAACTCTTGAATGATCCTACTGCTTTAACTTGCCAAGTGCTGAGATTTCAGGAGTGAGGCAGTTTACCTGGCATGTACCCTTTCTTATGATTTTTGTGAATTAGCTGAAATGTAGGCAATATTTCCCCAAATCTGTATTGCTATCAGCCTGCTGCTTATAAGTCATTTTCTTCTTCTTTTTTTCTTCTCCTTTTGAATTGATTCAAGATTGGTATCTCCTAGAGGTTTTATAAAGTTGTCATGGAGGTACTAGAGTTAAATGAAGACTGAAAGGATCTGCAGGCAGAAACTACCTCCCTTTAGGTCCTAAGAGAGTCCTAATGAACAGCAACCCCAGGAGTGCCTGCCATTTCTCAAGTGCCTGTTAGCACCACTTCCTGTCATCGTAACTCCATAGGTACCTACTGCTCTATTATACACATGAAGGCATGTCTGTGGCATAGGCAGGTAAATAGATAAATACAGCATACCCTGCGGTTTGCTGTCTCTATGACTCTGCATAAGTTTCTGAAATCCTGGCAATACATTGTTCCAACTGTGTTGCCACAGTGCATTTATCCTCATTGCTTAGCACATAGCTCGTGAGCACATGCTTTTTGCCAGGCACTGTGCTAGATGCCAAGGAGAAAAGGACACAAGAGGATGCTGTACCAGTGGACTGCTCTAGAGAGCTGTCAGGGAAGCAAACTAATATGAAGTAGTTAAAGGAAAACATTAGGGAACTAAGAACAAGGAATAGGGATAATTGCTTGGAGGAAGACTTTGAAGCAAGGCATGGTAGCAGAAACAAAAGTGGCTGTGAGCTCACATGAGCTTTATGAGCACATAGTAAGACTCAGTTGAGATCATTGCTGTCAGTGTCATCTTCTGTTTCACATCCTTCCTTTAGGCAGTAGACTCGGTTGCCTGAGAGGATTCACTTTTGGGATGAGCTTACTGTGGTCTTCTGCTACCCAGGAATTTGTGCTGCAGTGACTTTGGTGCATTCAGTTTATAGGACAGTGTGGTGACTAAGTCTGCTATATCACATAGTGAAAAGAAAGCAATTGGCAGAGACCAGTCTGAGTGCTGTGTTGCTTCCATAGTCTGCGCTACCAGAGTAGACTCACCCATATCTGGTCATGGTTGTTAGAGATACTTGAGCAGCTCCCTGTTTTTTTTCTTTTATAAGACTGTCTTACACAAAAGCAAAGTGACAAGCCTGCTGGGTGCCAAATCGCTGAGCACCCAGTAAGGGAAATTAGAAGTGACACTTCAAGTTCATTAAAACTTTGCTTTAGGGGCTGGAGTTATGGCTCAGATATTAACACTGGCTGCGCTTCCAGAGGACAGGTTCAATTCCCAATATCCACATGGCAGCTCACAAACGGTTGTAACTCTAATTCTGGAATCTGATGCTCTTTTCTGGCCTCTATGCACATCAGACATACAGTGCATAACATAACATTTTAAAAAATTGAATTAAAAAAACTTTGCTAAAAAAAATACTTTGCTTTAATTTTATATATACAGTGCTTATAAGCATGTGAGAATAATACTTTTCTTAGGAGAGTTGATTTGTTGATGGTATTTTTTCCTCAGGCAGATTTTTTTTTTAAACTGTTAATCCCATTTAGAACATTCAGAACTGCATTCTTCCCTGTAGAGCGGTGGTTCTCAACCTTCCTAACACTGCAACCCTTTAATACAGCTCCTCATGTTATGGTGACCCCCAACAAGAAGATTATTTCATTTTATTATTTTATTGCTACTTTATAACTGTAATTTTGCTACTGTTATGAATAATAATGTAAATACCTGATATGCAGGTTATCTGATATATGACCCCAGTGGGGGTTGTGACCAGTAGGTCACTGCCTTAGAGGTTTGGTGGCAGTGATCCTGTTGTGGTACATGCATTGGCTAATATCCTCACTATTAGAAAGAGTGCTTTCTGGAGTTTCCTTAGCTTGTGTGCTTTTGATCTCAGTGGTGCATGGGAGAAAGCACTTGCAGCCCCTGAGGTTCAGTGTTGGTGTCAAGCCAGCCTGCTATGGTTTGGCAGGTCTTCTCCAGGAGTCAACCAGAATCCACTTAACTGCCTTTCCAATACTAGTGTTGTGCAGCAGTGGCAGTTTTCTCCACACGAGTGTTCTTCTACCATGGTGTGTTAAGTTGCTGCACTTACCAAAAGAGATTAGTGCAAGCATGACCTGATCTACCTTATCTCAAAAATAACTCAGTTTAATATGCTGTTTGTTTGTTCTTATTCTTTTTATTACATCTTTTGCTTGGGTAAAAAGGCACCGAAAGATAAATTTCTGGATTGTGTTTTTTTTAACCCAAAATAAATGCAATAAATCAGCCCAGTATAGTCTCCTCAGAAATTGGGTCACTGTGTGTTCTCTGCGGAGAAGCTCACAGTTGTCCTTACAAGGGATAAATGGAGTGGGCAGGACTTTGAAGACACCTTTCTCACTTGGGAACTCCCAGCAGACCAAATTGTGGTTCAGATGCACATTTTTGTAGCTGCAGGGGAGCTCTAGGCTAAGCAGCCATCACCTTTAAATTCTGTAGTGCTTAATTGATGTCCTACTGGCTCTCCTCAGGATCATTAGCCTGTTTGCTTCTGATGAACAAGGGTGTATGGCTCACATTTTGAGTCACAGTGACACTTTTCTTTTCATAGTTACACGTGGGCAAAATCTGAGTCCTGGTGTTCTGAGGAGAACATTTTCACAGTGTGGGTGTGGGGCACAGACTCATGCTGTTTGCAGTTATGTTGAAGGCCAATCAGTCAAGCATTTGAATTCGACCAACCTGTCTGTTTCCTTCCAAACAGAGACAGATGACTACGCTGAGATCATCGATGAGGAAGACACATACACCATGCCCTCCAGTGAGTGTAGGCTGCTTGCTCCTCACAGTGAGAAGCTTTAGAGCGCATCTGTCATCTGAGCGCCTAACAGAAATGTTCTTTCAACTTTTAGGTAGACGTCTGTGTGCCTACCCTAAAGTCAGAAGCCTGAAATGCAGATACCAGAAATAACTTCATTCAGTTAATTGTAGAATTTTTGTCATATCATTTTCTGGCTCTGTGATAATGTAACCTTTGTTGATATTTTGCCTTTATAGAAAATCAGTATTATTTCGAGATCAAATGTATATACACTCACATTGAGTAGTATATTATTTCAAGTTTAAATGTGTATACACACACATTGAATGGCTTGGTTTTCTCTTTGAAACTATAACATTGCCATTCATTAGCAGAAACTAGCCCTCCATATAAGCAGCCCACTGAGAGGAGCTTGCAGGGAGCAAAACACAACAGGACAGAATCCTTAATGACCTATTCCAGCTGGAAAATGTCAACATAATCTTTTCCACAGTGACTGTGCACCTTAATGGTGGAAGAAAATTGCATTCTCTAGACCTGCCTGGGAGTATATTGTCCCTATATCTTAAATTGGATAAGTTCTTGACTTTTCACTTTGGTGTACAAATCAATCAGTTAATTAATTAAACCCCACATCTAAGCCTTACAAGTTAACTTGAAGTCCAAACGACCTGATTTCATGTATTTCAAAAGCACTATGCTCTTGTAGAATATTTTGAAAGTGTTTTTATTTGGATTTTCTGTATGCATTAGGGAAATATTACCAAAATAAAGAGAAAACCAGACAAGCCTCTGAGGCTCATACTTTCTGCTCATGACCACCGAACTTTCAAAAGTTTCTTTGAGATCTGGGTAGGAGCTGAGATGTGATACATAGGTTTGGGCTGCCAGTAGCAACTCAGATAATCAGTTCAACTTGAGTTTACCAATGTGACTACCCTTTAGTCATTTTTCTGTTTCTTCAGAGAAGAACAGAGTCTTTGTTACTTATAATTGATTAGGAAATACAAGCATCTCTTATCCAGAATTTATGAAATACATATTTGAATGCCTTTGAGATAACTCAAAAATGGTTAGTTTTTATGTATATTTAGTTTATTTTTTTATTAATTTGTGCTTAAAGTAATTAAGCAAATATTATTGAAATGTAGACATCAAGTTTGTTGTTGTTAACCTAATTGCTTTTAGCAATTTCTAAGCAAGGTCTTCCACTTTTTCTCTCTCTCTTAATTGCAATACAGAAAGCTATGGAATAGATGAAGGTAACAGGATCTTTTGACATAACTGCATTTGCTTGCCTTGCCACCATGGAATGATGGGGGTGTTTCAGTTTCAGTTAATATGTTTTCAAACTCGTTGTCATTGGTTTACTCATACTGTTAAACCAGTGGAATTATTGGCTAAATTGATTTTAAAGAGGAAGGAAAACAGCTGTCCAGAACTTGGGTAATCCGTCTAGTTTAGTTTTCTGACCCAGAAGTCTGTTAACTCTGCGCTGTTGAGTTAGTGACACCACAAATGGAACATATGCAGGGTGGGCATGGGATTATTCTCATGTGTGAAGTAGCCCAAGACGGAGTAGCTAATCCAGCTAGAGTTTGGGTTTTCTGTGTTCCTAGTGGATGTTTTATTTCCATGTGCCTCAGCAGCCTGCTAAGTAACTCAGTGTAACTCATAATTTAATGTCTTAATTGGAACACATATTCTCAAATGTTTATACAGGTATATTCAATTCAAAGTCATCTAATTTTGAAATTTATTTCTTGAAACTACCTCTTTAAACTCATTTAGCTCCATAAATAATCTAGAGATAGGATTATGAAGTGGAAAACTCTTAAACTTTTAAAATAATTTACTCAGAAAGTTTAATGTTGCTTTCTGTACTTATAAATTTTTGTTATTTAAGAAATAATTGCTTTAAATAATGTTATAGCCTTCATATATTAATACCTAAACCAGTAGTGATGATTAATTATGCATATAATAGAGTATTTAGAGCAATTATTTAGAAAATTATCAGATAACCAAATAAATCAGAGATTTCTAAGCACAATACAGGCTTAAAATCAAATCTGCCATCAGCCAAACCCACTGTTTGTTGGTTCTGCTGATACCATTTGTGATTACTGATAGTCTTTAAGGTAATGTTTAAGAAGGTTCCACTCTGATATGCTGCAAATGAAAATGTATTCATGAATGGTAATAAGATAAATGTATATATCATGCTGTACCCACATTTGGAGTTATGTGCCAGTTTGTTGATGTGTGGATTGTGTTTTGCAGCCAGGGACTATGAGATTCAGAGAGAAAGAATAGAACTTGGACGCTGTATTGGAGAAGGTCAGTTTGGAGACGTACATCAAGGCGTATACCTGAGCCCAGTAAGTCCTTATAATACCAGAAATCAAGACTGATTTTTGAATGTTTTAAGTGTATAAAGCGAATGTTTACAGAATTGTGCAACAGTTTGCCAATTGGTTTTAGAACTCATTTTTCACCTCAAAAACTTGATACCCATCTACAGATATAGTTCATACAACACCTTTCTTTCCAGTCTCTGGCAGCCACTTATCTCCTTTCTGCCTCTTGGTTTTCCTGTTGAAGGTATTTCATATAAATGGAATCATACAGTATGCAGTCTTTTCCTCCTTCATTGCCTTACAATATTCCTTTGCATAGGCGTATCATTTATTTATCATTTTAAAAGTTAAATTATTTTATGTGTGTGAATATTTTGCCTGTATGTATATATGTACACCGTGTGCTTTCCTGATGTCCAAGGAGGTCAGAATAGGGCATTAAAGCTTCTAGAACTGGAAATACAGACAGTTGTGAGCTGACATGTGGGTGCTGGGAATTGAAGCTGGATCTTTTAGAAAAGCAGCAGGTGGTATTAACCAGTGAGCCATCACTCCAGACCTTATTTATCCATTCTCCACTTATTGAACATCTAGGATGTTTCTACTTCGTCATCATTGAGTGCTGCTATGAACATTGATGTGTGGAGCTTCCTCCTCTAGTAGCTGTGTTTAACTTTTTGACTATCAGTTTTCCAAAGCAGTCCTCAGGGTACATGTCTCCTAGTCAGAATCTCTGTATCTTCACTAGTGCCCCTTATTTATGTCTCTTTTCATTTTAGATTGATGGTTTTTAAAATTGTGTTTTAGAATTAGAGTATATACTATTGAAGAAACTTTTTAAATGAAATATGATAAATGTATGGCATGGTTGTGATACTGTCATAATAGCACAGGCTGTTGTGACATCCTTGGTGTGAAAACTTGAGAGATCCTTTTCTTCAGAACCTCCATAGCTGTCCTTTCTTTAATACCCTTTACCCAAACATAAGGGAATGCTCCTTGCTTGTTCCATCCTGTAGTTAGAAGTTTTGTTTCTGATACCTTTTCTCTGTTTTTAAATCAAATTACATGCCATATTATTTACTGCTATAGTTGGTGGTGGTGGGAGAGCTGGGTCTAAAAATGAGGCAGGCTGAAGTCTCATACAATAGCCAACTTTATTCAGAGCATCAAACAATTTTTACTCTTGAGAGTTAAGAAGAATCACTTGAGTAAGGTGTTCAATCTCAGGCGACATTTAGCAAAAACATGTCTTTTCATAGAAACTTATAAATTAATACCAGCTGAAGAAAACTCTGTTCATTATACCTCAGAGGAGCACAAAAACAAATTCCACGAACAAATCTGTGTTTTGGAGAAATGAAGGTCACAAGTCTTTTCTTATTTTCTTGTTTGTTTTCTCACAAACACTCAGAATTCTCACACAACTCTCTATTCTTGGACTGTATCCTGACAATATAGTATACGTTTTTCCTGTTTTCTTCTTTCAATTAAAAAAAAACCTATATCTGTATTTATTTTCATTGTCTCAACTCTGCCTTTTGAGGGTAATATACAACAGAGGAAAGCATGAGTCTTAATTGGGTTGAAGACCTAAGCTTAGACATGGCCCTGCCTGACTGAGATGAGAGTAAATGAAGCTCATGGGTTTCTGTTACTAAATCAGGTGGTCTATCTTTTCCTTTTACAACTCCTGATAAGTACACTCCCAGATTTGTTATTATCAGGCTAATACAGCAGAGTTGGTGAACCTTCTTCCTGTGCATCCCCTCTTTAAAAAATTAATCTGTCTTAGGTATTGCAATCCTGTATCCTCAGTCTGGTATTTACTGTAGTTGCAAAATTAATTGCCATCTTCAGAACAATAGCAAGAACTACCTTGGGTAGAATTCCTTTCTGATGTGTGTTGCAAAAGGAGGGAGAATTGATTGTAGCAGATGGGACTGGACACCAGAGATCGAGGTGGACGGCTGGACCTGTAGCCAGCAGCAAAGAGAGTTGGACATTGTGAGGAGATCCATTTTACATTTTTAAAATGTCTTCCTGCTCTGTGCAGAGTTTTGGTAAAGGGTGTTGTAGCAAGGCATCAGCGGCTACCCTACCTCGGGTACTCTAGAAAACAACTTTCAGTGGTATGTGTGTTGGGTATAAGAACAGCACGCAGGACCTTCTTCCTAAACTATTGGATATAAGGGTAAGGGAAACAGGAATTCAAAAGCTTCATCAAGATGTCTTCTTTAAATAGCTGGACCATGGTTTCATCTCAGAGATGGAGAAGACTATGGAACACACAGCTTTGATAGTCTTCTCTAGAGGCATAGTATGGGGTCTGTGTAGTTAAGGAATTGGCTTCTGTAGAGATGGAAGCCAGCAAGTTCAAGATCTCAGGTTAGCAAACTCAGAAGAGCTGATGATGTGGTCCAGACTCCAAAAGCAGAGAAAGTAAAAACTAGTCAGTCTAAGGCGAGAAGACTGTATCTCTGTTCCCACTTCTTTGTGGGTGTCTTCAAGGTGAGACCCACATGTGGGAAAGGGCAGCTCACAACCTGAATGTTAACTTATTGATGAGCCAGATGTGGAGGCACACACTTGTCATCCCAGCACTTGGGAGGGATTGTGAGATCAAGGCAGGCTAGTCACATAACAAAATAAAACCGACTTCAAAAACAGCCTCACAAAAAATCCAGGAAAATACTGGCTCACAGGTCTCATTGCCTAATGATCTATTCAAAGAGTCATATAAAGTCACCAGTATGCTGCCTGAAATTCTGTTTGGACCATTCTAACTTAAAAATAACTTTGCACCTTCAAGTGTAAATGAGTAGCTCCACTCTTCGAGTATAGACTCACAGGGAAAGTAAGGACAAGAGTACCAGTTAAAGGTCAACATGTCAGTGACATAAAGTCTAAAGGCACAAAGTAAATTTGCTTAGTGCTGGAGAGTACTTAGTGCTTAATGAATCCAGGGCTGAATCTCGATGTTCCAACACTTTTTGAGAAAGCTCAAAATAATCTTTTCCCCCCAGCTCTTTATGTCTAGTTCTTGCTGCTTGTGACTGGTGCTTATGGTGACTGAATTGTCCTGATTTACCTTTTAAGCAGCTGCCCCTTGACCATCATGGTTTGGCAACTACTGTGCCTTCTAACAACTGTTGACTCATGCTCAGTATGCAGGCCTAGGTCCCTCTAGTATATTCTCAAGAGCATATCCCAATGGGAAACCTACAGAGAGCACAGAAATGCTCAGAGCTGGCTGAAGAAACCAAACACAGATCACACAGCCCCATAGAAGGTCACATAACATAATTCTCTTCATACCTGGCTGGTTTTAATAAGAAAGGGGTTATAGAAGAAGTCAAAGAAGGATTCACAACAGCATTATACTGTATTCCTTGTCCTGAGGTGTGCTTCTGCCTGCATTATTAATCCACATTGGATGATGACAGCAGTTAAGCAACAGAGACAGTGGGACTGAGGTGGCTGGCATTTGCCAAGTCTGTGTAAAGCCTTGACTGTTCCACCTTGCTTTCCTCATCTCTTTTCTTCTTTGTTAGTGACAGAAGGTGAGGCATAAGGTAAAGTAAGGCGAATAAATGGTTTTGACAAATATATCTGATCATGCTCATCCTCTATCCTTGATTCACCAGAGCCCACAGACTATTTCTTCTTTTATGCTCTTTTTATCTTTTAAGCTTTATCCTTTGAACTTGATGAAGACAAACTATTTGGCTTCTAAGAACTACACATTTTCTTGGGTTTTCTCTTCTTCTATGTCTTCTGCACCATTTTCTCTTTTTTTTTTTCTCTTGACTTTTCTTTGCTGTGGCATTACAAAGCACAATCCTGGACCTGCTGTCTCTTCTGGCGATGCACAGTCCCAAAGATCAGACTATCTTAATGCCTCTGGTGCCCCAGCTGTCTCAACAATGCCCCTGATTATCACATTTAGAGACCTTCAACTTCTGATTTCTCTTTCCACATTATTAGTTTCTCTCATCAGAACCCAAATTTTCTCTCCCTACACCAAGAGGCACCTTTGTCCAGCCTCGAGAAAAAAAAAAAATCCAGGTGTCCAGCTCTCCTTCCACTTCCACTGCCACCCACTGCTCATGCCACCATAGCTTGTCATCCAGGTTTCAATTGTAGCCACCAATATCACTTTCCATGCTTGACCTCACTTTTTGTATCATTTCTCAGCAGCAGATGGAGCCAGAGTGTCCCTTCCAAGCCCAAACATTCTGGACCATAGGTTTAGATAGGCATGATAGTTCATGCTTACAGTCTTAGCACTGGAGAGGCTGCTGCAGGAGGAGTGCTACTAATTTGAGACTTCCCTAGACAATGGGTTCAACTGCCCTGACCATACCTGATCTCTCATCCTCCTGAAATGAAAATGGTGTCTTTATATTATCCTAGAAGCACACACACTCCCTTCCTGGCCACTGGGTTCCTCTGTCTCAATGTTTCTACCCTTACATACTCTGGGGGTATAGGCTTTCCGTATACCACTCCCTTACCCAATTCCTTTGAGCTTCCATGTTCACCAGTCCTTCAACAACATTAACTTCCTCACTTCACTATACTGGCTCCTTTTTCTTGGGATATTTGCCTTCCTCTCATCTGTTCAGTGAAGTGTTCCTTGTAAAGCTGCCGCCCTCTCTCTGTCTCCCATGTCCTATGTGATCCATTCCTGTCTTCTAAAATGTTGTTCTAAACACATTGTGAAATGACTGACTTTATTACCAGTATTTTGCACTGGAATGCCAGCTGACCTAAAGCAAGGATCTTTGCATTGTTGTTTACTGGTGTGCCCCCAGAACCTAGAATAGCACCTACCATAGTGCATATACTCAACACCTGGTACGTGCACAAGTGACTTGCCTGTGACATTGCACATACATATCCATTTTACTCTGGGATTGCATCTGGAATATCCTTAATTCTCTAATTTTATAGTTCTAGTTTTGCCTGACCACAAATCCACAGTTACAGAACAAATAGCCTTCCGTGTGTGTGTGTGTGTGTGTGTGTGTGTTGACTAATACAGAGAACCTTTTTGTGTGTGTGTGTGTGATCTTGTAATTTCCCCGACACAGGAGAATCCAGCTTTGGCTGTTGCAATCAAAACATGTAAAAACTGTACTTCGGACAGCGTGAGAGAGAAGTTTCTTCAAGAAGCCTGTAAGTTCATTGAAACTTTTTTGGAATTCTGTTTGACTTTTTGCCTGAATCTAGCTGTCTTTGCAGGAAAGATGCTTTCACCTTTATAAGACAAACTAATGGCCAAATTAGACGAATTTCCATAGGTAGATATGTTTATGTGTAGAGGAAGATGGCATATTCCCTTTGTTATTGCTCCCGCAATAACATCAGCATCTTTGAGCTGGAGTTGGTGCGTGTACATAAATGGCTCTAGCTCAGATCCTGCCCCAGGTCCTATGAGTACAGAGGTAACTAAGACAACACAGTTGTATCCTGATGGAACCTATAAGCTAGAGATGAGTCAGGATCATGACTAGCTTCCTGCCTTATGGAGTCAGACAGAAACCCCAGGAGAGGCTTCCTAAGCTAGAAGTGATTTCTACCACCCACCTCACTGCCTTCTGGCCTAGGTGTGTATACTTGGTGGTAAGACCATCTCAGGTGAGCTGTGCTTTATGAGCCTTCTCTCCTGAAAGGACAGTGATAGAGAGTAAGATCTTGCCTACCTTGTATACATCAAGCACCCTGGCATTCCTTCTTCTCTCATAGGGTTTCTTCAAGGGTTATCTTTAAAGTCTCTGCCTCCTGCCCGCCATTGTCACTCTTACAGGGCCACACTCTGCTCCTCTTCAGGGTTTGTGTTTAAATACATAAAATGATCACATGTGCTTACTATCTCTCCCTCCCCACCCCCCAGGCTTCAAGCTCTATGGGGACAAGGGCTAGGTACCCATCACTCTGCACAGGGACCAGTGCAAGGCTCAGCCTGGGGGAAGGTAATCAGCATGTTTGCCTTAGGACAGAACCCCAGTGATGTTCAGGACACCAGTATTGGATAGATCTCTTCCACTTTACATTTCATGTCACTGAGTTATCTAGTCAGTCACCACAGAGTAATTCACACTGTGATGTCCTATTACCTGTATCTTTAGTCATATTCCTTAATCCCTATTTGAGACTAAAAAGAGGTCTGGCCAGTGGCTTTTATCTAGGTAGTTGATAACAACAGACCAGCTAGTGTTCAGACCTAACTTCCTGCCATCCTTATCTTGGAGAGGTTTTTGTGAATTAACTCTTTTTCACAAGTGCACATATCTAAGTAGTTGCACTTTACTGCGTTTTTGTAGGACACCACTGCAGAATTCAGTTGTATATTTTTGTAGAAATATACAGGTTAGATTAAGACTGTTTCCTTCTTTGAAAGGTTTGCTCACTGCTTCTTCAGGGAATATGACAGATGCAGTATAGCTGACCTCTATGATTCAAGGGGCTATATAAGTAAGATGAGAGAGATGGCCTAGGTGAAGGATAGTTAAACTTAAGTTGTGGGCCAGATAATAAAGATGTCAGCCTTGATGACAATGTGGTTTCCATCCCAACTCTCCAGCCCCATCACTGTGCTACAGAAAACAGAAGGTGTGTAAAGGAATGCGCAGGCAGGGAAGGTTGCAGTGAATTCACTTTATAAGCAGGTGGCAGCCCTTGGTCCTTCATTCACTGTCTGCATAGATAAATGATAGGTTAAACGTCTAGTGCAGTGTGACAGTTTCCCTGTGACTGCAAGGCCCTCCTCAGCTCCTTATTTTGTGCTCTGTATTATGTGCACTAATTAATTTAAAGGAAATTAAAACGTGATAACAGTGTATGATGCTCATGTAAAACCAGAATTGACAGCAGATGTCCTGGGTACCTGGAGATGTATCACAAGATAATAATGAGTATACAGTGGCTTTAACAATATAGAATTTAATGATATACTTTTAGGTTGTTATTTTCCATGTATATTATATGTTAAATATAAACACACAGGGGCTAGAGAGATGGCTCAGCAGTTAAGCACATGTACTACTGTTTGTGCTTGTGCAAAGGACCTGGATTCATTTCCCAGCACCCACATCAGGTGGTTCACAACTACCTGTAAGTCCGCCTACAGAGAATCTGACTTCCTCTTGTCTTCCTTGTGGGCAACTGCACTCACATGTGAGTGCTCACTCACAGATTCTTTTGATATTGTGTTATTTCCTTGCTTGGCATCCTTTTGTTTTGTTTTGTTTTTCCATTTAGTATTCTGAAGTCCTTTTGTTGCCATAGCCGCTGAACTGGTTGCTTTTTAAAGTACTTGGAGGTTCTTTTGAGGTTATGTAACTCTGTTAAGGTTATCTTTTGTTATGATGCTAGAGAGTTGTAGGAGTTCTGAATGGTTATATGCCATACATTAGTATACGTATGTGTGCTGTGCATTCTTGGTCCTCTTGGGCTCCATCAGGTTATCAAGCCCTGTGAGTTTTGTGAACATCACTGTATATAGGCTCCTCCCGAAAGGTAGTGTTGGGCCACAGTAACCATGGCAGCCAGACAGCATCCAGTATTTCTTTCACACACTGTGTGAGAACTGATCTTTAGGGGCCTGAGAGCAGCCATTTACTGCTCAGGAAAACAAGAACACAGTGGTAGATGCTGGAGCCATTTATCTTCAAGGTAGAAGTCCCTGTGGTTGCCTCGTGAGTGTAGGCGCCCCCTTTTCACCTTATTTTCTCCCAAGAATGGGTTTTATCTTATGTCCTGGTAGTGCCATGTGCCTTTTTTGTGCCAGCTTTCACCCACATACAATCAGGATTGACCTGTGGCATTGAATACAAAATTTTAATGCTGTCAGCCAGTGTGTGTATTGAATTTGTTTAAAAAAACAGAAAAGGCTTCAGGAGATTAACCAGAGACCACTTTTCCCCTAGTAACAATGCGTCAGTTTGACCATCCTCACATCGTGAAGCTGATTGGAGTCATTACAGAGAATCCTGTCTGGATAATCATGGAGTTGTGTACACTTGGAGAGGTACAAAGACCCCAGACTGTCCCACCATTGGTGACAACAGCCTCGCACCTGCTCTGTGTTAGCCCTCACTTCCATAACACAAATACAAAGGTTACATCATTGAGGATTATGTATATTTTTCATTCAGAAGCTATGGTATAAATGTCTTCATCATGTAACTGGGACTGATAGAACACAGTTGTAGTCCTCACTTCTTGTGAGGTTGAAGAGGGTTGATCACTTGATCCAAGGAATTTGAGGCCACTCTGGACAATATAGTGTGAGACTCCCATCTTCAGCATAAAATGAAATAAAATCTTCACCATTATATTCCAAGACAGTCTCCTCCTCAGCACTGGTGACAGTTTTCTACCAGTCTGGGTGTTATTGGAACAGGTGGCAGCAGATGACCAGGTAGTTTTTCTCTTGTGCTTTTGCCTGAAGAACTAGCCCAGTGACCTGAGGATGAGAGGCAGTGCTAAATCCAAACAGCTTTCTAATCCTTCTGAGTTCACTTGTAGTCTTTCAGACTAACCCATTACTCAGTTTCTTTGAAAACTATGAGTAACAGAGTGTCATTGGCCCTGTTTGACATTCTCCAAAACGTGGAAACTAATTAGTCATCATCTCCACCTGGAACAAGGTGTGATGGAAGCTTGGTAAAGAAACAGATCCTGAGATCCACCCAGGCTGCTGAGTCAGACTCTCAACTAGGCAGAGGGGTGGCCAGCATTCACTTTACATCATCCTCTTCCCTTTCCTCTGTCCTCAGTTCCACATAAGATGGAGGGTGATGTGTGTTTTTTTTTTTGTTGTTGTTGCTTTTTTGTTTTCTCCATGCTTTTGCTTTTGAGGAGTTTGCTAAATAGTGTTGCTAAATGCTTCCCTTTTATTTACTGACTTTTTAGAAATTGGGGTGTTGACAAAAATCCTGTATTAGCATCTAGTTGAATGAATGGTGTCAGTGATAAGAATGGTAATCCTGTAAGAGAAATGCCTAGTGTGTGACCATTTTAGGTTTCTGCGTACAAATTATGGATAAGGAAAGAAAGTAGACTCCTCCTTCTCCTGTCTCAACCTCAAACACTCCCTGAAGCATAGCAAGGCGCAGTCAGGATTAGATGGACTGTGCTGTGTGCTGTGCTTGCAATAGTGACTGTCCTTTGGTTCTCTGGGCATTACTGTTTAGCAGTGCTTTACAGCATCCTTTTTTTTTTTCTTTCTTTCTTTTCCTGAGGCCTATCTTTTGCATGTTTTAGAAATTTGTCTGTAGTCATTAAGATTCTAATTTTTTAAACTATTTTAGGTGAATATTTGTTTCATCTTTTATACTTTCATTAAAGAAGAACTGAAATATAGTACAATTTAAAATCCATTTGGAGAGTTGTGCATAGTGGTGCATTCCTTTAATATTAGTGCTCAGGCAGAGGCAGGAGGATCTCTATGAGTTGAAGGCTAGCCAGTGTTACAGAGCAAGACCCTCTCTCATAAATAAATAGATAAATAAATACATGCAAATAAGTAAATAAAATAAAAATGCATTTGGGAACCTTTACAATGATGTTGAGTGTATCTTTTGTTCTATTAATATCTGTTCTCTGTCTCTAATCCTCTTTTTTGTCTTGGTCATTGTTTCAAAAGCTGAGGTCATTTTTGCAAGTAAGGAAATACAGCTTGGATCTGGCGTCTTTGATCCTATATGCCTATCAGCTTAGTACAGCACTCGCGTATCTGGAGAGCAAAAGATTTGTTCACAGGTAAGGCATTCATGAAACTGCTTCATTGCCTTCTGAAGGGGGGTAAGCAGTGTACAACTGTGTTAACTTTTCTTATCACTGACAGAAACAACTTCAGGAAGGAAGGATTTATTTTGGTTGTGGTTTCAAGGGGTCTGGCTGTCATGGGGAAGGAATGACAGTAGAAGCAGCTCTGTCTGTAATATCAGGAACTAGTATGGAATCAAGCAGCCAAGGCCTGTCCCAGTGACCTCCTTCTGCCACTTAGATCCCATCTCTAAAATGTTCCACAAGCTCCCACAACAAGCCACCATGAGTTGAAAGCCAGGTGTTCAAACACATCTGCTGGGGGGGGGGCATTTCAATATCAAACCAACCATTAACAGTGAGAAACAGGGAAGGAAGTTACTTTCTGTACTCTGTGTACAGATGCATGTGTGTCCTTTGAATCTACTCTTCATTCATTAAAAAGTCAGGTATTGAGTTACTTGTGGTCCTACATGCCTTTAATCCCAGCACTTGGGAGGCAGAGGTAGGCAAATCTCTGAGTTCCAGGCCAGCATGATCTCCATAGTGAGACTGTCTCTAGAGGGCCCAGGGATGTGAAGGCATTTTATGTCCTTTCAGAGGGAAGGGGCTTGGCTTGTTAACAGATAAAAGGTTTATATAAGCTAGGCATGGTGGCTCACACTTTTTAGTTTCAGCCCGTGAGAGATTAATGCTAGATGAGTTCCATGGATTCTAGGCCAGCCTAGGCTGCAGTGAGATTGTCTCAACCTGCCCCTGGAAGTACTCCCTTTGTCCCTTCTCCTGTATGATGCTTTCAAGATTTATATCCATTCCCTAAACATTCATACAGAGCCTCTACTTGTGGAACAGTAAATGTGTAGAAGTGGCCCAAGAGTAGATAATACCTGAGACTTGGCAGAATATCTAAATGTTGTGAGGGACACTTTTGTCATTCTTCAAAATGTTACTTAGAATTTGCAGTTTTGGATTGGGACACAAATGAAAGTTTCTACAGTGTGTTTTCTGAGCATCATGGTTGAGTCACTGTTTTGATGTCTAGTATTACAGCAGACTACATCATTAAAATTATTCTGAACAGAGGTTTGCAGGAATTCTGTTTATGGAGGTGTCCAGATATGCTCACCAAGTATCACTGATTGTTAATATAATGCCATCACTATGTGAGTTTATCAAAGTGATGAGTATTTTCAGTGTTTGTTTTTATTCATAAGGATCATCAACTCATTCATATAAATATCTTTTAGAAGGAATACATATGAAGTGAAACAGCTTATGAATCTCTTCATATTGTATGTAAGCTGTCTCTCAAAATACCTGCCTATATGTCTGGATGTAATAATCATGAGGTGATAGTATTGTTTTAATTGTGCTTACTGTCCCCGATTTGTCTTTATCAGGGACATTGCTGCTCGGAATGTTCTGGTGTCCTCAAATGATTGTGTAAAATTAGGAGACTTTGGGTTATCTCGATATATGGAAGACAGTACTTATTACAAAGGTGAGAAACTAGGGCAACAACTGGGAAATAGGCCCTGAATCATTGATTTTTGGGGGTTTTTTTGGGGGGAGACTTGGTTTTTGACAGGGTCTTACTGTTGTAGCCTGGATTGGTCTCAAACTTGTAATCCTTCTGCTTTACTCTCCCAAATCCTAGAATTACAGGTAAAGAACAACACACTAAGGTTTTAATGCCGTGTTTTAAAAATGTGTCATATGTCTACTGAGCTCCAAGACCAGTTTAGTAGAGGAAGTTAGCCTTGTCAGCCAAGTGGTACTTGGAAATTTGGGACAATCTCAACTGAGACCTCACCTTAAAATAACTCGGAATAGGCTAAGACATAGTTACAGGGCATCCAACTATAAAATTTAGAAGAAACCCATAATAATATTTGGAGGTCTAGAGGTTAACAGAGGCCTTTACAGATGCTACCAGAAGCAAAGTTTATTAAAAGACAAAATTGATAGATCCAGCCATGTTGAAATTAATCATGTTTGTTTTGTAAAGGAAGAATGACAAAGTTCAGAGCAGGAGAAAATATTTGCTAAGCACATAAGAGAGAAATAGTAGTCTCCAGAATATAGGAAGAACTCAAAAATGTAAGCAAAGAAAGCACTTAAAACCTGAACAAAAATCCGAGTACGCTTAGACTTAAGAGGCTAGATGGGTGGCAAGTGAGTACACAAAGATTGTTCATGGTCTTAACCACTAGGAAAATGCAGTTCAAAATCTGGAAAAACACTACACACTCATCAGAATTGCTAAAAGAAAAAGTGGTACAAATACCCAGTATCAACACACACAGAGAAACTCATTATTCGTAAGTTGCTGATGAAAGTGAAAAGGGGTAGAACTGATCACACAATTCTCGGTATGTGTGACACAGCAGTTGTCTCATGGGCAGTGATGTCAGAGAAGTTGGACCTAGTTTCATCCCAAACCTCAAGTGCTATGTAGCTTAACCGTGGGTTGCCAAAACCAATATTGCACATCATTTGAACATTTAAGATAATGCATATAAACATCATCTCAGAATAACCAGTAAGAGGATATAATCACTAACAGCTTGAGACTTCTTGAAATGATCCCTTTTCTGAGAACTGAAGGACTATAGAGTGGTGTGCTGCTCAGAGAGGAAGGCCTTTTGAGCTTGTGTTTGTTCCTGCCTGCCCTTTGCCCTGCCCTGCCCTGCCCATGCTCCCCCCCCCCCCACACACACACTGTATTTCTCTTCCGTTTACGGGGCAGTTGGCCTAGGCTTCATCTATTACTCGTGGTAACACATCTGGCTATGCTTAAGGAAACTCAGTAACTGCAGCATTGTTGAGGTTGTGCCTCACCTCTGGTAGGAAGGAGTGTTTTCGAGGTTGTTTTGATACATTTGTTTTTCATTCCGTCATTTATTCCTGCTCTGCACATATTGGTAAAGATGCAGTCAATCCTGACCCTCCATTGCTTCCGACTTTGTTCATTACATTTTTGCTGAAGCTTATAACTCCACATTACTTCTTGATGATTTTTGTGATTGAGAGCATGCACAGGGCAGCAAAACCTTTGAGCTTTTCTAGGCTTTCTATTTCCATCTGAAGTCTGTCTGAGCCAGGTCTGACATGGTCAGGAGATAGAGCATAGCTTCTGTTAGAATAACCCCAAGCAAGTGACTTACAGGGTTTGAGCCTTGTCTATAACAAATAGAACCCCCAAGCATGATTCATTTTAGGATTTAATGTTATAATCACTACAAGATTTGTTTATATGTATCTCCTGGGAGCACAGGGCCTGTGGCTAGGTCAGCTTGGTGGAGTATAACTGCCTCTACACAAGTAGATGTCTATTCTTCACATGGGGCACTTGTAGAGCAAGGGTTCCAGGCAGGTGAGTGTGCTTTAGGGTGCTGTGAAGCCTCATATCTTGGGGTTGTGTGTTCTTCCTGCCGTTCACAGATTTTTGCCTCAAATGAAAAGGGAAGGGCATCCAAGTTTCCTTGACCCTACCCCAAGCAGGCCACTTCTCACCCCTCAAAGCACCAAATAAATGAGTCATTCTTCCAAAGAAATGGATACCTATGGGTCAGAGCTGATACTTTTTATTTTGATGCCGAAAAATCTTGACTAGCTTTGTTAGTACTCAAGCAACTAACAGAAAATTCATTTTTTAAAATTAATCTTCTAGCCTCCAAAGGAAAATTACCTATTAAATGGATGGCCCCAGAGTCAATTAATTTTCGACGTTTTACCTCAGCTAGTGACGTGTGGATGTTTGGTGAGTATTTTTTTTTTAATAAACTTTGCTAAATTCTACAAAATAAAGTTAGTGTATCCCTTCTGAATGAACATCTCTTTTGTCATATGCTGCTGCAGCATCCTCTGTGGTCAGTATGGCTTGTTGTCATTGCTCCTGCTCCTGCTCTTCTCTGTGTGCCTTCCCCAAAGGGAACAGCTGCTTGTCTCCCTCTGTGTATTCTCTCTTATGCTATCCTATCATTCTCAACATGTAGGTTCTTTTGGCTCTGTGAGGCCCCGCCAGCTCAGAGCATTTGTACCTGTCCTGTCTCTTGTTCTGAAGCTTCCTGTCTCCTGGCTTGGGAGCTGGCTCTTCACCTCCTTTGACTTAGCCTTTACATACGTGCCCTCCCCTTTGCTCTGTGGACTCTATTGTATTGAAAGTGCAGCCCTGCTTATATACTTTCTGTGATCATAAAGTGATTGATTCTTCTTACAGTCTCCAGAACTGTCTTTCCTGATGCTGGCCTTTCTGCCTGGTGTGCCTTATTCTTATATATACTCTCTTTTCCACTTTAGCCCCATCTAACCTAAAATGCCCCCACTTTCAGGAAGCTTCACAAAGCAGGTGTCTATCTGCACTCTGCTTTTCTTTCTGTCACTGATACTCACCTGTGACTCTTGTAGGATATCTGGAAAAATTGTTTCAAGTTTGAAACTGTTCCAGAGCAGAAATACAATTGTTTATTTAACTCTTGGAAATAAAATTAACTTTATAGGTATCAAATAAGCTTTCTTGCTTTTTCTTCTGTCTGACTGTTGTTGATTTTAATCTATTTAGTTCTTAGGTTTAGCAAGGTTCAGTCAATGGAGGGGCAAGTTAGTGTTGGCTGTGCAAACCTCAAGGCAAGATGTTCATCTTAGGGGATTCTGTGCTTCATAGTCTAAATGCACATTTTAGCATTTTGGGAATATTTTTATATTCATCGGGGCATTTTTTAATGTAGTTGTATTTTCTTCATATGGACTTTATCAGTTCGAGTTGTATTGTTTCTTTCATGTGTGATTATTTAAAAAGGTTTTTCTCTTGGTAAGAAAATCTAAATGTTAAGAAAATAATTACCTCATAAATCACTAGCTGTGATTTTCCATTTTGTCATATAATAGTATTTACCACTTACAATCAGTGTCATCATAGATTTAACTTTAAAAATATTTAAATATTAAAAATATTTAAAAGTATTTAAAGAAATATAAGACCATTTTGGGAATTAAGGATGAGACATGTAAATTTCAAAGAAAGGTTCCTGGAGACATGATACAGTGGTACGGTGGCTGATAATGCATCCTGGTTCCCAGTGAGGAACAGCTCTGTCTTCAGCAGCAGTGTGTTATTTTTGTCAGGGACTCTTTACAAATTTAGTTCTGTGAACTAAATTTAGGACTAACTTAAAAATCTAGTTCCAATGAACACATAATATGGCTTGCCTCCTTGGAGGCTAACTTCACTCTGTACCCTCCTCTCAGGGCATCTTTTGTAAATGTGTGCTTGAGGATAGAAGTAGATATAAAAGAATTGTAATTTCTGTGGTAAACACGGGGAAAGCGCCTTAGCTGGCCTGTCTAGAAGGCACAAGAATTAAGGAGGGCCAGAATACAGAGTGGCTCTGGTAGGATGCTGAGAAAAGAACCTGTACCCCATGCTACTGTGCTATTTCCCTATCTCATGACACCACTGTTCGTGTCAGTGCTTTTAGGTTTGTTCATTTGTTCGGGAGATGGATTCTTTAGTGAATAAGAAGATGATGACCAGATCCCAGATTCCCAGGGTTAGAGAATGAGGTATACCTTCTGAAGTCCAATCCTGGCCTTTAGATGAGATATAGATGTTGTATAAACAAGATGTTAATTCTTTTATGTATCTTGGTGAGGAAATTCAAGCTTATTTGAGCTCAAGATAGGATTTTTTGGTTTGTTTGTTAAGCCTTAGGGACTGTAATTAAAATCAGTGTGGACCTAATTTGGTAGTGGGCAGGTCTAAAAGTCATTGGAGATTTGGTTTTTGTTCTCTGTGGTTTGTTTTTGCACTAGTTAAAGCTGGGAACATAATGCTGGTAGACTGCTTGCTAATCCAGAATTTTCAGAAATAAGCCACTGAGGAAGTTCTGACTTTGATGTTCTTTGTGCCACATAAGCTAGCTGTTGCTCTTCAGCTTTGTTTTGGCACTGACTGAAACTTTTAGGCTAGATCCGCCAGCTTGCCTATCTGGTCCCTGTAGCCTGGGCCTTTCTCTCTGGGTGCTGAGCTCACTGCACTGTTTTCGTTCCCACTCCACAGGTGTGTGTATGTGGGAGATACTGATGCATGGCGTGAAGCCTTTTCAAGGAGTGAAGAACAATGATGTGATCGGTCGAATTGAAAATGGGGAAAGATTACCAATGCCTCCAAATTGTCCTCCCACCCTCTACAGCCTTATGACGAAATGCTGGGCCTATGACCCCAGCAGGCGGCCCAGGTTTACTGAACTTAAAGCTCAGCTCAGGTAGGAGTGGGGCGGCGAGGGCCTGGGGTGGGGGCAGGTTTGCTGCTTCTCTTCTCCGCAGTCATTTCTGAGATGGTTGTGTCAGCATATTTAAGGTGGAACTGCTTCTTCAGGACACAGATACTTTGGAATTTGATTTGTATGTTTTGTTACTTATGTTAGATCTGTCAATGAATTAGATCTTCAGTTCTTACTGAAGCTCTGATTATGATCTATTTCTTTCCCCTGGCTTCTGACTTAGCAGGATTTTATCAAACTGATCATTATTTTTACCCAGCTTGCATCTCCAATCTCATCTCAGACAACCCCTTGCTGGCCTTTTGTGTACAAGCTACACCTGACTGTTTTATAACTCTTGCTGTATAGCTCATGACCTTTTCACATGCTTTATTCTTGGTCTCCCTTTGCTACTAAATGAGCTCCTGGTTCAGTCTTCAGAATCCAGCCGAGATGTTCCCTCGTCCAGTAAACTCCCCCATCAACCGCAATTCCCAAAGACAGAGCTCTTACTTTGGCATCTTTTCAGAACTTCAGCTGTTGTATTTAAAACATCTGTCATTTGTTTGGGAATTTTGTGCCAGGCCCTGGTAGGCATTAGGTCTCTAGGAGTTACCAGTGCTCTGGAAGCTCACACAGAAACAAGATTTGTGCTGAGTCCCTCAAAGAAGCATCTTCAGACTACCTGATTCTGGTACTGAGAAAATCCAGGTTGGCTTGTCTGTGTTCCTCCCCATGACTCACCTGATAGTTGCCACTGTGTCCTACTCATTTCTGCATTTCAGTGCTGGGGTTAACTCTGGGCACCAAGTAACTGATGAAAACTTTGTTAAGTTAATTTGGACTGAACTAACACATTGATGAGTCATGTGTTTCAATATATATAATTTGCAGCCCAACCACACAGATAGTTCTTTGGATTAGTATGTACTGGCACCTTCTCTCACTTTCAGGGGACTTCCCTGAGCTTGATTTCTTTGTTTACTGGCTATATTGTTTTCAAAAACATCTCCAGCTGCCACAGGACATAATGTTCATCTACTACTGCAGTAGATTCTCAGGAGCTATCTTTCACTGAGTCTCCTTGTGGGAGTATATCAAAGAAGCCAGGCCCCATAGGAGAGGTAGGCATTTTATTCAGTGAGCAATGTTTGCAAAGCACATTTGTATCTTCAACCTAGAGAGCTCAGTAGTCACAATACAGAGACAAAGGCTGCTGTGTTCATTTAGTGCAGTAAGCTCCCATTCCACAAGACCAACTACTGTCTTCGTCCCCTCCACTCTTACCCGTGAGTATGGCTCCCCTTCCTGCCACAGCTTTATCCTACCTTTCTCATGATCAGCCTTTGGATGCCTCCAGCAGCTGTAGTCCTTCCTCTTGAGTTTTCTTGTACCCGAAACCCTGAGTCTTTAATTGTTTTGTATTCCATGTTGTCACTGTTAACAGATGCTTTGCTCAGTAGCTATGTTTGTTTTGCTGGTTGTTTTTGCTCAACTCCTTTATGATCTTGACAGATTCTAGCCTTGAAATCGTCCTCTTTCCGATAGGTGATCCATCACACTATCTGTACCCACTTCTTTGCTGACTTTACCAGCCTGATGTTTCTGCCTCCTGACTACTCACTATCTCCTTTCCTTACAGACATGATTTTCTATGTTCTCTACCTAGACTGGCCATTTTTCTGCTCTACCTCTGCCTGTTACACTCAAAGGCATTGCTTCTCCCTCTATTTATAGCTTTGGGCTTGCCTTGCTGTCAAGTCTCAAAGTTCCAGTGTAAGTTGCCTGCAGTGTGTCATACTGTCCAAGAAGCAGAGCTGTTCCTTCTCTAAGCGAGCTTCTTCAGTGCCGTCCTTCTCATCTCTCAGCACTAACTGGCTTAGTATGACTTTCTAGGAAAGTATTGCTGCTCAAGCACCTTGCACTGGCTTCCTGTAACCTTTTTTGTCCAGCAAAAGCTGAAAGGATACATTTAAGACCTGAGAATGTCTTGATCCCTTCCTCACAACAAGGCCAAACTCTTCATATAATGAAATGCCTCCTCTACCTGCAGAACCCTTCCATTTTTCTTAGCTTCTGTGCCCTGGCCCTTCTGTGACTTCACAGCCTGCTTTTCAAGTCCTTATAGCTCTCTTGGGTTAGCCATGCTCCATCCAGCTGCACCTGGACTGCTCATTTGCTGGGCACGGGGCACAGATGACGGAGCGCTTTCCTGCCCTCGAGGAGCTCACAGTCTAGTATGTCTCCTTCCTACTAGACTGAGGCTCCTTGAGGACAGGGATCGTCATACTCAACTCCTGCCAGGAACACTGTGCACACGTGCTTCTACTGTAGGCATGGCTATCTTAATACTCATTGAACACATTTGCAGTGGAGTTGGACTTCACCTTTGGAACATTTGCAGTATGGCCAACATAAGACATTTGTACTATGTATTTTATAATACAATTTCTTACTGGGTTGTGCATGAGCAATGTGTCACAATAATTAAATGACTTCTGTTATTGAGGTTTATTTCATTTTTCTTACATCCAAGGCTTTACCAAAGAAGCAGGTAGCCCTTTGACACACAAGGAAGTCAAACATGTTTCTTTTAAGGAACCCTTTGACAGACTCATCACTGCAGCATCCATTACTGAACTATGTGTTCACTGTGAGTGAGAGTAAGAAAGGGCACCTATAGGTTCTTGTTAACCCAAGACTTAGCAAGATTTCTCAGGCAGACTTTCTTGAGTGGGTCCCTGAGATCCAAGGAAGCTGTCTTCTTTGTGTTCTTTTCCATGCTCACGAGGGTGAACTCATGGAGATGCAGACTGAGATTAGCTGTTGGCATTTCTGTTAGGCACAAACAGTTGCTCAGTGTCAGTGTTTTAACATGGTCAGTAAAAATTTCTCATGTGCCCCTAGCATTTTGTTGTTGTTTCATGACTGGCAGATATAATATACATTAAACATTTATATTGGAAAGTCCTTCTTGGGTCATGGAACCATAATAAAGAGCTTTTGGAGCTTCTGCTCAAAATGAGCATTTCCTAGCAATGATGTCTTGGAATAAAACAGCTGTGCCACATAATAAAGACCATCTGCGAGTGTGATTAGCTCAAATTCAGTTCCTCAAGTCCATTGTAAATAATGAGGGCAATAAGACAAGCAAAACCACCAGTCTGGCTTGGTACCATAGCTTCTGTGCACCCTTTGGGGTTTATTGATAGAATAAACACACCAACAACTGAGTTGAAAGCTGAGTGGTCACTTTAGTGCATTTTCACAAATTGTACATGACTGGGAACCAGTGTCCAAAGTAAAAGATTTGTAGTTCAGAGCTCCACTGGAGCTGCCGTTCTGTGCCACTGTCCTAGCAGTCAGCTGCTTCTTCCATCTTTGACCTTCATTCATGTTCAGGGTATTGGTGGGTACACAGGATTTATGTGTGGCCTCTTTTGCTTAAAGCTTAGTTGTGTGGTCATCTGTGGTATTCTGGTAGTCCTGTCTCTTCCTCTATGCCACTGTCACTGATACATAAAGTCCCATTTTTGAATGATAAATGCACCATTGTTAATTTGATACTCTTGGTGGTGGTGGAAGTTGGGGTACTTTTCAGCTTGGAACTGAAAAACTAGTAGCTCATGAATACAGCAGCATCTGAACTGGAGGATATGCTGTCAGTTATATATGTGCACAATCTTGGAGCTATACACCTGGTCTACACAGGTTGACATTGACAGTTTTCAAACTTGAGTTGTAGTGATAGTAGTTGTTTTTACAGGTTTTGTTCTGTTCTTTAGCCTTTGGATAGTGACACTTGTTTCTAAGTAATCTCTGTTCATACAAAGTAAGAGGATAAATGTAAGTAGTAAGTAAAACAGTTTACCAGTACCTCTCTGTTGTAAAGAGCATGTACCCGCTGATTAGGAAGGTGTGTGTCCTGAGCTGCTGTCTGTCGCTGAGCTCTTCAGAAAGAGCGTATGTGTTGTTATCAGAGGTCTGGCCTTTGTAGTGAACTCCACAGCCACAACATCAAAAAGTGACAATAATTGATGCTTTTTGTTACCCTAGCATTGTGCCACAGGCCATCATTGCTGCCCTTGCTGAGGGAGTCAGCATTGTCCCAGATGTTTTATAAAACAGAAGATTAAAACTGTAGTGAGGTACTTGACCTGAGCACAGGCTGCAACTCAGGAAGCCATCAGAGGCCATTGTTGTAAGCATCCTTGTTGTAGGATACTTGATCCCATTGTGAACCCCAAAATTGTGAACTCTAAAACCCTGTTTATTGTTTGGTTTGATTGAGTCTTAACACCTTTAATCTAAGAACTTTCTGTTCATTGTAAACAGGTGATTATGGTGTGGTTCACCCACCTCTAGCACATACCTTTAATCCAAGAGCTCTCTGTATACCTAGGTCAAGAGGGGGAGTAAGAAACCAGTTGACAGGGATTAAAGATTGAGTTGAGGGGTATTTAAGACAGCATGTAGAAGAAACAGATTTTAGCTCAAGCTCTGGCTTTAGCTTAGGCTTCAGCTCCTTAGCTCCCTGGCTTTTGGGGCTTTGAACTAGCAAGCCTTCGGCCTTGGGTTTTTTTTGGCCTTTTCCTCCTGGGTTGTCAGTTGTATTATTGAGCCTTTTTTTTCCCCCATCTACACCTGAGCTGAAAAGGAAGGTCACTCAGCTGGGTGCTTTCTGTGCCTCTCTGAGCTAGCAGGTTTTCACCCTAGCATCTGGCTCCTGGGTCCTTATTGGTAGTGTAGAATGGTTGGGATTTTCATCACTGTTTCTAACAACACATTCTACTACCTTGATGTCACATGGCTAGCAGGTACTAAGATACTGTCTTTTTGGATCAGAGAGCACTTGGTTGGTGTTGAGGTTAAAGAAAGGCATTGTACAAGAAGGAATGACAGTATCACCCACTTTCAGGGTGTTTACTGTGGGCTGTTTACTTGGCTCTTAAATATGCTACTTTTTTGGTTTTTTTTCTCTAGCCACAGTAATCTCAGAGACAGTGGGGCACAGATGAATGTTGATGGCAAAGTGGAGTCTATAGAGTTGACTTTATGCAGGCTGGGAGCCTGCACTAAATCCATGCTAAAACCAGAACCTTGGTTCCAGCTTGAGGCTGTGGGGATTTTGAGATGTGTATGTTATGTGTATGGTTGGGCTTTGGAGTTTTTGTTTAGCTTTCTGTTGTGAGGCTCTACTGTTTAGCTTTATCAGTGCTGGCCTTTGGATGAGTCTTTATTTGGTCTGGACTACAACTTAGTCGGATGGCTGCAGTCAAAAAGTTTTTTCATGTTGTGTCTTGGTGTCGTATCCTCAAGAACTCAACTGGGAACTTCAGTTGGCCTGTGAGGCTGCCGGGTTGTGTTAGCTAGTTAATTGAGTGATAACTCTAGAGGGGTGAGAGTGCAAAATTTTCAAGAAATACTTAAGCTGTGACAAGTTATTTAGCTTTCCTGTAGGAACAGTGTCACAGATACTGCCCCATAGTGGGTTTTTGTTTGTTTGTTTTGTTTTTGTTTTTTTAAGGGTGAAATAAGACAGTTTATCAAAACCTTACATTGCAAGTGTAAACACATATGCAGTTAGCCTGGTAGGCAGTATGAATGGTAAAGCTTTTCATATCTAAAGTTATGATGTACAGAGCCCTTAGGACAGTGTACTAGAATTTAATTTAATTTTAAGACAAGCCTTTCTTGCTACTGGTATAGGAACCCTTGTTCTCTTAAATTTGTGCTGTAACATTTTGTGGTCCTCCACTTGTCCTACTTGGCAATTTTTGAATCTAGTGCCTGTGTTGACTTAACAGTAGAGGATACTGTGCACTTTTTAAAGTAATTCCCAGTTCAAAGATGGTGTCTCGCCAATACCCCCTTAGTCTTCGTGCCAGTGGCTTCTTCCTAGGTGCCATCATCTGGGAGCCAAATATTATTCAAAAGAAAAGTCTGTTGTCTGTTTCCCCCAAGCCCATTTTATTTCTTCAGATACCTGTAGCATCTTCAGCCTTCCAAGAAATGAAATGTAGATCGTCCATTTGAATTTAGTAGGAATTGCAAGCAAAGTTTTAAGTTGATTCCTTTTAAAATTATGTTTCTTACCTAATGCCTTTCCCATCAGAAATGCTTTTCCCCCAACCATAAAATTAATTAGTTGTTACTTTAGAACTGTAAATTTGCTACTGTTAAGATTCATAAATATTTGATATGTAAGGTATCTGGATTTCCCAGATTGCACAAATCATCCAAAGGGGGACACCCTTGCCCCTTGTAGAAGAACCTGATGTTTACAAGTCATATGGCTTAGACTACACAGCTCCAAAAGGGCAGAATCAAGGTTCACCCTAATTTTACCCTTCTGGACCCCTGTTTTCTTACCTCTTCCACAGTGCACCTATCTTCAACAGTTTCTTTATCTCTCCTATACTTATTTCTGCTCTAATCACTTCCCACTGCCTGTTTTGTTTGTAGTAGGAGACCTCTGGAATGATGGAGTGGTATCTCAGCTCTAACTCACGTTTGCTGTCTACCACCCAAAGCATCCTGTGACCCCAGTGAAGCTGTCAAACTGATCTACTGCAGCTATCATAGTTCTTTTGCCATTTTCTTTCTCTTCACACTCTCTCCTTATTTTGTCTTGATACCGTGTACTAAATTTTATCTTCAGAGTTAGTGTTCCTAATCACAAATGTCTCTCTTCCTCTCTGCAAAGTGAGGTGTCCGAGACTTTTCTAGGTCGTTTTTCCTATGCTTGAACTTGCCAACAGGGTAAAGAAATGAAATTAGATGGAGAGAACAAGTACATGAATTTAGGAATATCAAAGGAAAAGTCAAGCATTTAATTCTAGTACATTGGGGTTGAAGGCAGGAAGTTTGCAAGTTTGAGGCCTGCCTGATCTATCTGGTAAGAACCTATGAGTGGGTATGGAAGGAAGAGAAAGGCCTAAAGCCTGACCAAAAAAAGAGAAGCCCTCTGAAGCCAGCATCTCCCTCACTCTTTCTCAAATTTATATTTTACTTTTAGTGTTAATACTGGAAATTGTAACATACATCTTTAACATTTTATTGTCTGTATGGAGTTAATAATCAGAGTTCATGAAAATGCAGAGGCTGGTTTACCATTATCTCAATCCCTTATGCTCTTTTATTCATCTGTATGTGATATATATATGAGAACATGGGAAGAGGGGTCACTAGCCCCATACTTTCTGACAAGTGCTTTATTCTCTGAGCCATTTCTCCCTCCTTCGCACCCCACCCCCATTGTTTCTTAAGACAAATTTTTCTAGGTCAGGCAAAGTACCTCAGCCAGTGTAGGAACTTGCTATGCAATCCTTAGAACCCTTGTAAAGGAAGAAGGAGTGTGCTAACTCTACAGAATTGGCCTTCAGATGTGTTTCATTGTGCACATGCCCACCTACACACATCATATTCATATATATGGTATTAAAAATAGTCTAATGATTTTTTTCTGTTTTATTTCTCTCGTCGTTTTGGTAGATTCCAGTTACATGTTATTTCGGTTGATTTGTTTTGCTTACTTGTTTGTGGATTTTGCTTTTGAATAAGGCCTCCCTTTGTTCCCTAAGCTGTCCTAGAACTCACTATATGGTCCTGAACTCAGAGATCCTCCTGCCTGCCTTAGCTTCCCAGCTGCTGAGATCATAGGCACAGATAGCATCCTCAGGTCCAGCCCCAGCACCTCTCCTGCCCTAAGTGGTCTCCTCTTTTCCCTTCCTCTCCTTTGTTCTTTTTTTCTGTCTTTCAGTTTGTAATTTCTTCAAGTTCTGTAACTCCTCTCATTTATGTCCTACCAATTATTGAGCTTTTTACCTCAGATACTATATCTTCCGATGTGGAATTACTACTTGACTCTTTATAATTTTATTTTAAAATTCTAAACAATTTTTTCTTACGTCCTTGAACTTCTTTAAAATCATTATCTACTAATTCCAACATCTGAATTCTTATTAGAGTCTACTTCCTTCAATTTTTTTGAAGGTTTTTATTTGGTTTCCCTCTTCAAAATGGGTCACAGAGCTGCTCTTTCAGAAGACCCAAGTTCAAGTCTCAACACCCACATTAATTCCAACTAATCTAACATATCCTTTTAGCCTCACACACATGGTAAACAGACATACATGTAGACAAAATACGCATACACATAAAATAATTTAAAAATTCTAATTAAAAAAAACAGACTTGAGGTGGTTAACACAGCAATCGAACAGCAGAGCCTGTTTCCCATTGTGTAAGTTGCATCATCAAGGAAGAGACAGTTGCCATGTGCCAGCACCACTGGAGCAGTCTATCTGCTCTCACAAGCCCAGCTCAAGCTGTAGGCTTGTTTCCTGCAAGGACACCCCCGGTTTGTGGAAAGGTCAAGTCCATTCCTTTGTGGTGAGGCAGTGTTTAGTAACTGTAAGAGATCATGTTTCAGAACTGGTATTCCCGTGAACTTGCCAGAGCAAGCCTTTCCCTCTAGCCTTTTCCTTTGGATTTACTGCTGTTATTTCTCTGGGTATTTTCCAGACCCACTTAAATAACTGCAGACCCAGACTGAGTTTGTATCCAAAGCAAATGTTGTGATACTAATCCTTTGTTTTGGTGATTAGAGTTCAATCATTTTTTCAAGTTTTTTTTTTCTTATATCAAATAAGGCAATGTGTTTTTTTTAATCTTTAAAAATAAATGTTTTATAATTTCAAAGAGAAGAGTTTGTACCACAGTAACTCATAGGATAGAGATGAAATGGGGCCAGGGATGGCATGTATGAGGCCTAGGTTCTATCTCTAGTACCACGACAGGGGGAAAGGGAAATATAAAAATTCCTTCTTTTACTGGCTTTAAGGCATGAGGAGTGTGGAACCAACTTGGATTTACTGGTGTGTTTGTGTGTTTCTCCATCATGGTGCTCTTCTTGATTGTGAATGATTGAAGAGCTTGATAGGGAAAATAACTCCCCACTGTTGCCTTTTCCTTTGGGGTAGCCAAAGAATTTGAACCCCAGCCACCAAGTGTCCTTAAGCATTTATGATACATCCTTGGCTGGAGACGTGGCTATTTGTTCTAGAAACAAGGGCCTAGGGCACCACTTCTTTGTTCTGTATCCATTTGGTTGCTCCAGAAGGTAAAGTTAGAAGATTCCTGTGCTTGACTGCCAGTGGAGTTGTGAGGCCAAAAAAGAAAGTCAGAACACTTCTCATAGTCTCTGTGGCCTTGACAGTAAGTTGGCTGCTTTGGTGACTTTTCTTCTCAAGTGAGGGAAACAAAAAATAGATTTAATATTAAATAATATTCTCCTTTTTCCTTTTAGGACTCTTTTCCTATCTCTGTTCTACAAATAAGCAAGCATAATTATCATGTTTTTCTAAACGAGAAGTCTCAGCTTTTTTTTTTTTCTCCATCCATTTTGCAAATTAACAACTTGTAAACCTCCATCCAGGAAAAACCATGGGCTTATTGCCCATGTACATTAGGCAGCTAAAAGCTCTCCAGTGGAATGTATCACTATTAAAAATATTGTGAGTTTGGGAAAATATGCTGCAATTTGACCTCCATGACCTACACATCCTCCTTTGGTGCCTTGACTATTAGCAGCTGCAGAGGGTGACTCTGTGGGGCCCCCGTCTGTGGGCTAGCCACCCAATGTCAAACAGATCTTTAGGGTTTATTTATATTCCTGGCTTCTCTGAGCAACAAGTTATGGATTTGTGGGAGTATTTGACATGCTATATCTGGTATGAGAGTGAATGTTGAGATGGAAAGAATAGCTTCTCAGTTATCTTTGCACTCTTTGAGATGTAAGTCTGGCATACTTGATTGGAACTTCACTAGTGTGCAAATGCTCTGTTGATTCATGCTTAAACAGTGCAGCAAACTTACACTATATGATTAAGCACTGAAAGGAAGATTCAGGCAGTAAATTCAAGGTGATCAGAAAAGGGGGCCAGTAACTGGACAGGAGAGACTGGCCTGGTGTAGCCTGAAAATATTATTATAGCAAAATACCTCATAGCACCTGTTTGAGGTCTCAGCAGATCCGTGTACAATAGAGCAGGCAACCCATTTCATAGAGCTGTAAAATAGGCCATGGGGACTTTCCATTGCTTGAAAGAAAGGTCCCACTTAGCCTTTTTACTGCCTGTCTGTGTTTTAGTTTGGTTCAAGAAGTAGAAGAAAGGGCTTTAGTTTTTGTTGTTATTTTTTTTTTTTTACTGTGATTTTGTTGGGCATTTTAGTTTTATTAATTTGTAAAGTGTCAGGATCTGTTACCTGGTGTTTGTGCTAGAGAGCAGGGCTCTGGAGATCTTACCAGAATGTGCTGCTCTCCGGTTTCAAACTGGGCCTTCAAAAAAGTGGCCTGCTGGCCAGCCAACTGTAAGCTCAGCCAGTGCGCCCCTTGCCCAGGCAATGCCTACTCTATACAGGTCCCCACTCATCCCTATGCACACTCTCCCTTAGCCACGGAGCTACAATAACAGTACGCCTGTGATCTGGGAACCTAAGTTGAATTGCTTATGTTTCCACTGGGGAGCTCATGGATCCCAGTGAAGCTATTGCTGAGGACATTTGTGTTCTGTATGTGGCAGTACATTCAAAAGCATGTGTAGGCTGTGCAGGCCTGTGAAAGCTGACTGCAGACTTAGAAATAAGAGTGTAAGTGAATTTGCCAAGACATTGATGCTCTTTTATACTTAAAGCTGTAATTTGATTTTTGACCCTTGTATGTGTGCTAGCCATTGGCTGCTGGGGACATTACTTAATGAGGAGCTGTCAGGGTTTTTATCCACTTTGAAAAGCTTTTTGGGTTTAACAGCTCTCTGTGGATAGCCTGTAAAGAGAAGTGGTGCTTAGACTTGAACCTGAGCGCCTCACATTTGTAGACAAGTACTCTCCCACTGAGCCTCATCCTGTGCCACTAAGAATATTTAAAATTTAAGGTTACGTGCTATATGTGGGTTTGTTCTACTGCTCCTCTTTAGAGAAGCAGTGATCTTTTCCTTTAAGAAGAAAACTTCCTTAGTATCTGCGATAGTGACGGCTTGCTGACTCAAGGCCAGCTATGGAATGAATTTTGTCTGTCTGTTCCTGATTCGGGAGATGACTGAGAGGAGCAGGCTCCAGCCTTCATCCGGCAGGAATGTCTTTTTAAACAGTCAGGCAGATTCCCAGATTAGAAGGAGTCTGTGCAGCTGATGTCACTGTTTCCTGAGTAATTCTGGGTGGTTATTTACTGCATCTGGCTGCCAAGGGCCAGAATCTGTGAATGAGCCTCATTATTAGAACTCCAGGTTACAGGCATGGAGCAAAGCGCCAATTGTTGCCACATTTAAGATGAAGATTTCAAAGGCCTGCCGCCTGCCAAGCCCCAAGGAGGCGGTGGGGAATAGTGGGGCTGACCACACTCTCCAGGCTGCATTCTGAGGCGTTTACAGGATGGCACACAGCCAGGACTGAGACGCCGCCCGCATTGCCGCGGAGGCCGCTGTGCAGCCTGGTAGTGGTAAGTGGGGCATTTCCAGTTTAGAACAGGCAGTGTTTTAGACGCACCTGTAAGTACTGCTGCAGTTTTCCTTGAATTCTTGATGCAAAAGTTAGTACACTATTGTACTGAGCTAGTGGGGAGATCTTGGCCTCTTGACCATGTACTGGTGGTGAGTTGGAGCTATGTGGGAATCTGCTTTCATGCATTCTGCCGGAGACATGTAGCTGCTTGATAGTAGAGGTGCTTGGGAATCTCTCCGAGTTCTGTTCTGCACAGAATAAACTCTAGCGTGCATACAATTCATCTTGCCTGGTCTTTGTTTCACCAGGGTCTTTTTCTTACAAGCTGTCTTTGTTACCTATGGCTATGTATTTAAGTGGACTTACCGATCGGCACCATGGCCTTTCTAAAATCCTTTTGTGTGAGTCTAGAAACCTGTGTGTTTAGGCTCCTTTCTCTGTGTGTGTCTTCTACTGGGAGTAACTATTGTCTCTTAGATGAGTGGGGTGGTTGATTGGCTGTCAGCACCCCTTAACCTAATGTGTTGTTTCTTCAGCACAATCCTGGAGGAAGAGAAGGTACAGCAAGAAGAACGGATGAGGATGGAGTCAAGAAGACAGGCTACTGTGTCCTGGGACTCTGGAGGGTCTGATGAAGCACCACCCAAGGTAACGGAGGTTCCTGCCCTAGCTTTGAGGGTCCTCTTGAACTAAGTTCTGAAGTTTATGGAAGTAGATACTGTTGTCTGTGCGGTGAGCCCCCAAGTCATTGGAGGAGTAGGCATTGTAACTTATTCACCCTCCTCTCTGTAGATTGCCCAATGTGCTGCTCACCCTGTAGAAGCTGGGGAAGCCAGCGGCGGTGAGAGACTTGATGTGAAACTGCCCTTCCCTCCTCGTAGTGCTCCCAGGAGGTGTAGGTGGGACTTGCCTTTTTCTCTTGTTGGCAAGAGAATTGGGGATTTCCTAGTCAGTCAGGGTTTAAAACATCAGATGAGGCCACCAGCACTAGGAGTTTATTTCAAATAAGTGCACTTCTACCCACCTGCACCCTTTTTGCTTTGGTTTTGCTGGAGCTTTGTGTCCTGCTTCTGGGTTGTGGCTGGTGGCTAGGTGTTGGGGGGAGGGTACTACATTGCTCTCAAGCCTTTGTCACGCCTAGCATGATGTGGCACCTGGCCTTCTCTTGTTGCTTCCGGATTTTCTCTCTCCTCTCTCTAACTGGGGGAGGAAGGCCACTACCTTTTTACAATAGCTGAGCAGTGGTTGTAGATTTGGGACAACAGGTGGCCCTTGTCACTTTGCATACATTAAAAAGTTTTCACATCCCTTTTGTTTTGGATGGGGTAGACGCTTCATACAACAATCCAGTTCATACCTTTTTCTGAAAAAGTAAAAAGACAAAAGGCCTTTTTTTTTTAAAGTTGTTTTCTGCTGTATGATATACTTGATTAGCTAAAAATATAGGTTGACACTATATTTTCTTTTGAAAAGTAGGAATACGGAAACACAGGAATCTTGTGTGTGTTGTACTAGGTGTTCTGTCATGTCTGAAATTATATGGTAGTCCCATGTTGAGCTATGAAGTAGTGAACGTCACACACCCTGGAAATGAGCATAGGTGATAAGCCCAACTCAGTCTACAAGCCAGGGAGCCTTGTGGACCCAGCCCTTCACAGAGGGTAAAACCCATCACTTGAGGGAATGGTACTTTGAGACAGGCATTGAAGAACCAGATGTTGTTCCCAATTTAACAACAACAAAATCCTTCCTTAACTACAGAAGAGGCACCATCTCTTCATCCCAGAACATATGGCCCTCTGTGGGTTGTTTACCTTTTGTCTGTGAAGTTTTGTTTTAATTTGATTTGGGGCTTTTTGGTTTTTTGCCTCCTGCCTCAGCCTCCCAAATTCTTGTCTTAATTCTGTGACAACTAAGAATAATCCCATATTGGGAAGCAAGAGAAATCTCATCACTTATTTCTCAGGCCAGGGTTCAAGCAACTCTCTTTATCTGAGGTTTGGCTGGTAATAGTCTAATGATGGCATATGCCCAATTACTGTAAACCTCATTCTCTTAGTTTATAGGATGGAGATATTAGTACTCCTGCCTCTTGGAGACATTGGTGGAAATGTAGCAGGTGGCCCTTCTCTGAGTTTAGAGTAACTTTTCCACAGAGACTACACTGTGGGAAAGATAAACAGTGCCTGGCTATCTTTAACTTTTCCTTATAATTTGTTGGGTTTTTAACACTTTCAAACTTTCAGCAGACTTTTTAAATTAAACTCAGGTGTTAGAAGTGGTTTGGCTTCTTTTGTGTTTCAAATAGAAAGACTGGCTCATAAAGTTCTAAGTATCTTTCACCTATTTACTCAGTTCTCCCACTAGTCTTTCCAAATTCATATTCTGAGGCATTCTTCATGTTTCTTCTGCTCCCCACCCCCATTTCTTTGTTTAAAGCAGAGGCCAGCATATGCCCCCGATCCAGTTCACTGCACTTTCTTGGGGACACAGCTTCACACACTCAGGTGACCATTGCCTAGGCTGTGAGACCAAATCTAGGCTCCTAGTTACACAAAGAATTATTTCCTCTTTTACTTCTCTGGCAATTGCGTGAGTGGGAATATAGAGACCTTAAGCAAAGATCAGTCATTGTCACCACACTTCACCAGCGAACACATCTCCAACCACACTTATTACACTAAGAAAAACTCACAGTTTATGGAAGAATGGCTCTGAAGTGGTACAATATTAAGTGAAGGCCTATCTAGCATGTACTAGAAGAATATGCTCTTCAGATTGATGGATTTGGTGGACATTTTCTGAAAAAATAAAAAGTGAAGCCCTCACTTCAGTGAAAACCATTTCTAAAACTTGAATTTTCAAGCAAAAATTATAGTTTTGAAAAACTTAGCAGGCAGCTAGTGGTGGTACACACCTTTAATTGTAGCACTCAGGAGGCAGAAGCGGGCAGATTTCTGGGAGTTTGAGACCAGCCTGGTCTTCAGTGCTAGTTCCAGGAAATCCAGGGCTATGTAAGAAACACTGTCTCAAAACAAAACATAATAAAAACTTAGCACCTTGATCATGATAATTTCCAGGTTGACAGGCTCTTTTGGAGGGCTCGTTGCAATATTAACACATAATTGTTAGAGGTGGTTGTGTTAACTTCCTGGGGTTTGCAAACAGACATCTGTTCCCTCCAGAAAGAGCTGCAGTGACCAAGTCCAGCTTGCTAGACCAGGTGATAATATTGGTCTTTCCCACAGAATATTGGGAGAGGCTGCTTACAGGGGGATGGGTGACCCCAAAACAGCCGCATCATTACCAAGTCCCACACTGTCACAGAAGCTTCAATTAACCTTCCATACTATATTCTCTAGCATAGCCAAAGCCATGTGCAACTGGCTCTGAATTATATATACCTGGCAGGGAGGTACAGAGGAGTAAACCAATTGTATGATGCTACATCAACAAGCAGGACCTTGAGGGGCTCTTACAAGTAGTCAGAGCTGCCCTGATAAAGGTGGCAGTTTTCCTGGAGGACAGTGTTTCACAACAGAATTACATCCTGCCTTCTAAATGTATTATAGTGAGATGGTCTGTGTAACTTAGTGAACTAATGCTTTCCAGATGGCTAGTGGGATGTGACAGAATCACACATAGGTAAATCGACCATCAAAGGTAAAAGCAAGGTGTAGTGGCTCATGCTTGCCATCCCACATCCCAAGGCTAATGCAGAAGATACCATGTTTGCGGACATATTGATAGGGCTGCATATCAAGACTTCATCTCAAAAAATTAACAACAAAAAATACAAGCCAGAGTCATGAATTTTAATATAGCAGATTAGTTATGAGGTTGAGATGCCACACTGGCCCTTGGTTTTAAGAAACATTTGTTTAGTGATTTGGGGTATAGTATTAGGAAACTATGTTCACAATTGTGCTGAAAAACTTAGGGGCACAGCGTTTTCCTGACTGTGGGTATATAGCCCAGAAGTAGAGCAGTTGCCTGACAACTGTAGCCTAGATTCCATCTTCCATCTCCAGAACAATTCCATTTCTAGTTGCACAGCTGTGTGAGGCTTGGTTTTATTTTTGTTGTTGTTTTTTGTTTTACAATAGTCACTATTTTAGTGAGTTAATTAATAAACAATGCAAAGCTGCACTTGTGCTAAGATGCACAGTGGAATTAGTCCTGCCTCACTGCCCAGAATCACCCCTCAGTCCTCCATTTCTGTGACAGCCATTGTGGTTATCAGAAAACTTCACTGGGTCCTGTACACCTTTGAGGAAAGGCACCAGCCAGCTCCATACCTCCAGCCTTGATTGTCACCTTTTTATCCTTTATCTTCACAAGTGAGAATTCAGCAAAAATCTCACTTCTGTGTTTTGCTGTATGATAACCCAAGTTTGCCTTGGAGGTAGGTAGTAAAGAGTGCCCGCTAATCCACAGTACAGAGTCAGTAACACAACTGGGGAAAGTGGCTCCATCAGAAGCACAGGACATAAGAAGGAAGCTCGTTCAGGCCAAGGCCTGAGGCAGAGCTGCCCTACCATCTTGCTTATTTTAAGATCATGACTTAGGCTGGATACATGTCTCAGGGGTTAAGTGCACTTACTACTTTTGGAAAGGACCAAGGTTTGATTCTCAGCACCTATATGGCATCTCATACCGTTGATAACTCCAGCCCCAAGGGATCTGATACCCCCTTCTTACCCACAAGGGCACCAGACACAAACATGGTACACATGTATATATGCAGGCAAAGTAGTCATACATGTAAAATAAAATAACATAAACGAATGTGACTCACTGTGTGATGTTTAATACAGGCTTTGCCTTGTTCAGGCTGATGCCTTCCATGTTCCTTTTTATTTGGTGAGACATAAATGTATTTGTTAATAGAGTAGAATTGTGACACAGAGATTTAGGGTTTCTGCCATTGTCAACTATGTGAGCTTTTTTTGCAATCCCTGACTTTTCCGAGTGTATTTAAAGTAAAGGATCAGAGTGGTGATACAGCTTTACAGCATTGTTGGCACAATAGTCCATTCAGTGTGTACAGGATACATTGCATAAGCCACAGTGTGTTTTTCCATGTGTTTTTTCCATGCCACTTTTCTACATTTAAGCCAGTGGATGCTACCATGTGACTGTTGCCCCATCTTGGCTTCAGGAGCCCATCCCACACAGTCAGCGCACTACATCATTTTTTTAATTACCACTTTCCTGGGCTGTTTGATTCTTTTTATCCACTCGTCAACTGGCAAATATGACTTCCCATTTCTAACTATTAATGAGAATTTCCTTTTTTAAAAATTCTTTTCTCTTTTGGTTTTTCAAGACAGGGTTTCACTGTATAGCCCTGGCTATCCTGGAACTTGCTCTGTAGAGTAGACTGGCCTTGAACTCAGAGATACACCTGCCTCTACCTTCCAAGTGCCAGAATTAATGTTGTGCCCCTCCACCACCTGGCTGTGAACAGTGTTCTTATATGTGCATGTTGTTGTGTGGGTTTACATTCTCATTTCTCTTGTGGGTTTACTGGATTATATGGTAATTCTTATGTTTCATTTTCTCAGGGATGAGCCGGCATAGCAACTGCTCTGTTTTATATTCCTAGTAGCAGTACATAGAGCTCATTCCTCCACTGCTGACCTTACTTTTATTTTGTGTCTTTTTCATTACTCTCTTGGAGGTCATAATACAATTACTCATTGTGGTTTAGAATTGCCCAAAGGTGCTAGACACTTTTTTTCTGACCAGTCTATATTCTCTTTGGGTCTACTCATATCCATCACCCCTTTTGGTCTTGTCCTATAGCCTAGGCCAGCCTTGTCTGTTTTGTGTTACCAGTTTTGTTTGTGGGTGGGGGAGAAGATGGTCCAAGGCGGGATTTCTTTGGATAGCCCTGGCTATCCTGGAACTCGATATGTAAACCTGGTGGTTCATGCCTTTAATCCCAGTCCTCAGGAGGCGGTGGCAGGCTTTGTCCACTTCTAAATCAGATGGCTTATTAGTTTTACACACACCTGTAAGAACTCTGTTGCACTGAGAGCCTTTTAGTTTTCAGCTTGGCCTTTTTTCTGTGGTGTGACCTATAACACAATTTTTTTTTTATTTTGATAATATAAATTTTATATTTGATTTTCCCTTTATCCATTGAGTTTTCAGGATCAAACATTGCCCAACTTCTACTCCAGGCTATTTAAAAGATTTACTACTGTTTCTTTAATCCTATTATAGTTTGACCTCTTACATTTAGGCCGTGAGTTAACTGTCAGGTAAGTTGTGGGGAAGTGTCAGTTGTTGAAGATTCTTCTTTTGCTGAAATATCTCACTTCCTTTTGATCATTTCTTTCGATCAAGTTGTATGAGCAGTTACTTTACTGTGGGCCATTGGTTTTTCAGAATTAGAAGACCCATCCTTACAATGTTCTGTTTATCTCTTCACAGCCCAGCAGACCTGGTTATCCTAGCCCGAGGTCCAGTGAAGGATTTTATCCCAGTCCACAGCACATGGTCCAGACCAATCATTACCAGGTATATATGAGTTGCCACAGATACGCAACATGCTAGTGGCTCATCAGCACTTGTGTGTTGGAAAGAACCTTGAATTCATTTCCATTTTCTGGTTTGTCAGCTTATTTTGGTGAGTGGAAGATAAGACACTGGCTACCTTGGTCTTTGCCTTGGAGATGCTTATTTTTACTTTCGTGCCATTCCAACCTCCCACAGGCCCACAACGTTCATTACTCCTGTCTTAAAGCAGGCAGGCCAGCCTGTGGCTGTGTTAGCCCCATTTGCTCTCACCTACTTCTAAGGGACAAGGTGGAGCCGTAGACACATCTAGACAGACCCAATTTTGAAGTATAGTTTTTCCAGAATACAAACATTAAATGTAAAGCACTACACACACACACACACACACACACACACACACACACACACACACACACATATATATGTGTGTGTGTGTGTGTGAAGGTAGATGAGATAGATGCCCTGCAGATGAGTGAGGAGGGGTCCTGGGTTTGAAGCAGTATCTAGAAGTCAAGGGAAAAATGTTCACTAACACTGAACTGTAATCCCTGCTAGCAATGCATAGGTCCTATTACCAGTGAATGCCAACACTGCCACGTCTACACCTATACCATGACCCCATTCTTTAGGAAGCATCTTTATGCCCTTCCCAGCCATCCCTAGAGGTTACCACTTTTCTGATTCCTGTTACCTGGCTAGCAGAGATGTGTTTGTATTTTTCCTGCTCTAGAGTTTGATGTAAGTGGGGTGTGTGTGTTTGAGGGGTCAGTTTTTTCCTCATGATAAGGTTTGCTGAGGACATTCCACAGGATTACATATAAAATCTTGGGACAATATGGATAAAAATACTTAGCTGTTGGTACTAGGGTACCAGGGGAGAAGATAGATGCTGACTAGAATGCAAAAGGCTATAAGTCTGTGGTAGTCTAGGACAGTGGGTACTGGGCAAGTTTGGGCTCTATACAGCACATCGTTTCCCACATACTGATTGTTATGTGGAGCCAAAGAAGATTCCCATCATTAGGAACTGGTTTAGGGCTAATGATCAGGCCTGTGTTCTGCTTCATGATAGCTACCCTCTAGAGCAAGGAGAATAAGTCCTCAAGTTCATTCATCTGCTGTATAGGCACTTAGAACATAAAGGGAAAGTCTTCCACTTTTTTTGGAAGGGTGCATGGTGGGGTGTCTTCCAGCTCAGCAAAAGGTCTTCCATTCTGACCAGGGCAAGGATCAGAGCACTGAGAGTTATCTGGATAGGCTAAAATATGCAAACTCATTTCTGACTGATAAGAGACCCTAGATCTAGCACATAGCACAGCCACCCTGGAGAACAGCCAGGACCAGCCTAGCTGGTAGTCGGTGCTCAGCTGACCCTAAGGGGAAATTAGACAACAGTATTACTTTCTTAGATAGCTATCACTTCTATGTGTCCTCACAGATACACAGGAAATCTGGACAAGCTCGAGGACATGTTTGTAAATGTCTGATCCCACTACTTGGGAATCTCCTGAGGGTTATTTAGAAAACTGCTATAAATTACACAGAACCTCTTCTTTCTAAAAGTTTATGTAAGTTCTGTTAATGATACATTGGTTTTTATAAAAAAAAAAAATAGTGTAGGGGCTATTGGAGAAATCGATCAGCACTTAAGAGCACTTAGTATTCTTGCAGGTTTGTCTACCACCATCAGGCACCTCATAACTGCTGGTAACTGTATTTCAGGGAATCCAACCCTCTCTTCTGGCTCCTTTTAGCACCTGCACATAAGTGATGCACATACAGACAAGTGGACACATACATACTCATAAATAAAAATGTATAAAAATAGAAAATAGTAGTGGTACAACACTTGTGTCCAATAGGGTTTTTCATTTATTACATTCTGGGGACTTTGAGCATTTGCCAAACTTTGCTAAGGGATGTATTGGTGTTTGGGAGTGTGGATTTCACTGTGTATTTATCTTATCTCACAACAGTAACTGACAGTTCAGGCCATATGATGATACCCTGAGTCTGCTCCCTGTTCTTTCAATTGAAGAGAAGCCATTTCAGGAGATTCTCTGCTTTCCTTCTGCCTGGGTTTTGTCACCATGTCCCTCTGGACAGTCTCTCTCTCTCTCTCTCTCTCTCTCTCTCTCTCTCTCTCTCTCTCTCTGCTACAGTCACTACTCCCAAAAGTAGAAGACATGGCCTCTCCCACCATTATCAGCCTCTTGCTCACTGGGAAAAAAGAAAAAAAAAATTGGAGTTTTGTTGTGGTCTTTATTCTTGTTTGGGAATGAGTTTATTTAGAAGTTTTGGGGGGGTTTTGAGACACTGTCCTGGAACTTAAAATGTATACTCCTAGAGTTTGCCTGCCGTTTTCTCTCAAGTGCTAAGATAAAAGGTGTTTATCACCATACCTAGCATGTTTGGAATTGCCATGGGAAGCACTGCTGTTTGGTAGGGTTGTGCTCTGTTTTGTTTTTGTTTGTTTATTTGTTTTTGAGATGGACCCTCACTGTGAAGTTCAGGCTGACCTCAAACGCTTGGCCTCCTGCTTTAGCTTCCAAGTGCTAGAATTACACCACCATGCCCTACAGGTATTTCATGGTTGCTTTAGCTCTTGGTTGGGGATGGATGGTGTTGAGTTAGTCAAAAAGGGGAAATTCTGGAACTGAACATGAAGTAACTATATCATGTGCCTTCTTATCCAGCAATAGTCACCTTGAGTGCTTCTGTGATGTACAAATTCCAAAGTAAAAAATTTTAAGGAATGTATAGAGTGTGTGTGTGTGTGTGTGTGTGTGCGTGCGTGCGTGCGTGCGTGTGCGCGCGCGCTTCTTTTGTGTAAGTAGGTTTGTATGGAGTCACTTCAGGAATGTCATTTACTTCCTCCTGTCATTGCCTGGTGTTCACCAAATAGTATAAACTGACTGTCTAGTAAGCCCAAGGGATTCCCATTACTGGCATTACAAGAGTAAGCCTCCATTCCCTGCATTTTTTGCATGTGTTCTGGGAATCAAACTTAAGTCTTAATGCTTTACCAAGCAGGGTAGCATTGTCTAAAGCAGAAGCCAAAAATTGCCTTTCCTGAAAGGACTAGAGCGATGCCTCAAAGAGTATGTGCTGCTCTTGGAGAAGACTAGTTCAGTTCCCAGCATCTATGTCAGGCAGCTCACAACTGCCTGTCACTCCAACTTCAGAAGGATCTGATGCCTCTGGCCTGTGTGGGTATCTGCATTCTGATGTATATAACCACACAGAAGCACAATGCATAACCTTAAATTAATAAAAGTATTTTTTTAATCTTAAAAAAAAAATCTAAACTTAGTGATGCAGTGGTGACATGTACTGTTAGTCCCAGCACTTGGGAGGTAGAGACAGGTGGATCTACAGAATGAGTTCCAGAATAGCCAGGGCTATAAAATCTTATCTCGGGGGGGTGAGGGGCCTTATTTGTGTGCTCTGTCAGCTACCTGCATTCCTGAATTCCTGGTCAGCTTTCAGGTTTAGTCTGAGTTCAAAGTTGGCAGCATTGGCTCTGGTGATTATGTTGGACCCACTCAGATAATTGAGTCTCCAGTTGTGTCCATGATTTAGAGGCATATCTACAGGGTCTTTTTTGTCTAGTCAGAGGATAGACATGGGTAGAGGATCACACTTGGATCTGTTATATCAGAAGCTTACATTGCCTCCTGAATTACTCACAGGTCTCTGGCTACCCTGGTTCCCATGGAATCCCAGCCATGGCTGGCAGCATTTACCCAGGTCAGGCTTCTCTTCTGGACCAGACAGAATTGTGGAATCACAGACCTCAGGAGATGTCCATGTGGCAGCCCAGTGTGGAGGTAATTGGGGTGTTATAGCAGTTCATACCAAGAATTCCAGATGAGGCAGGAGGATTGAGAGTTCCAGGCTAACGTAGAAGCCAGGCCTTACCTCAAACAAGACAAAAACTGATGAGATGATTTAGCAAATATAAGCACATTTGAGAGTTTTCCTCTGACTCCATCTACATGTATGGACACACACCCATGATGATGATGATGATGATGATGACGACAATAATAACAATAACAAAATGTTAAAAAAAAAATGTTTAAGGTGCCCCATCTAGTCAGTCTTTTCTAGTTTTGTTTTGTTTTTTAATTACCAGGAGACTGGGGATTTAACTCAGTAGTAGAGAGCTTTCCCTTCATAGTTCAGTCCCTTTTTACTGTACAAATAAAAAAAGGAATACTAATAGAGAAGTGCTATAATCCTGGCTCATTCAGTTTGTTTGGAAAGTAGAACTCTCAGTTGAATATAATTTGTGTGCATACAGTTAGGGAAAAATATAGACCCAGCTATGTTCTTTGAACTGTGAACATTATATACAAATTTCCTGCTAAGAACCACTTTTATAGTACTATTTATTATAATCCAAGAACTTCTCTAGGGACTCAAAAGATGGCTGCTTGGTTAAGAACACGGGGTGGGGGGGGGGCTAGAGAAATGGCTCAGAGGTTAAGAGCACCGGCTGTTCTTCCAAAGGTCCTGAGTTCAATTCCCAGCAACCACATGGTGGCTCACAACCATCTATAGTGAGATCTGATGTCCTCCCCTTGTGAGCAGGTATACATGCAGACAGAACATTGTATACATAATAAATAAATAAATCTTTAAAAAGAAAAAAAGAACACTGGCTACTTTTCTAAAGGACCCAGGTTTGATTCCCAGCACCCACATGACAGCCAACAATTATCCATAATTCCAATCTTAGGGGATCAGACTCCCTCTTCTGAAATCCATTAGGCATCACACCCAAACAGACAAAACATTCATACACATAAAATAAAATAATTTAAAAGAATTTTTATAATTGTCTATTATTTGTAGTTTTTTTTTCTAGAAGTAAACACGTCCTTTTTAAAACTTTTATAATTTTATTTTTGAGACTGACTCTTACCTTGAACTGCTTATGCAGTCCAGGATGACCTTGAACTGATCCTCCTCCTTCTACCTCCTGAGTGTTGGATTATAGGTCTATACCACGATAACATTCATGCAGCTCAGGAGATTAAATCTAGGGATTCATGCTGCTAGACTAGTACTTGTAATGACATATCAACATTCTCAATCCGTGTGTGTGTGTGTGTGTGTGTGTGTGTGTGTGTGTGTCTTTGTTATTTTGGGAGATGGAGAGACCTGTGTTCTACATCATGAATATGAAGATCAGAGGACCACTTTATGGAGTTAATTCTCTTCTACGACCTTTACATGGTTCTAGTTTTTGTTTTGTTTTGTTTTATTTTTTTAAGATTTATTTATTCATTTAGCTAGTTACTTAATGTATATGAGTGCTCTATTTGCATGTGCCCCTGCAGGCCAGAAGAGGGCATCCGATCACATTATAGATGGTTGTGAGCCACTATGTGGTTGCTGGGAGTTGAACTAGAAGAGTAGACAGTGCTCTTAACTGCTGAGCCATCTCTCCAGCCTCATGGTTCTAGATTTTGAACCAGGCTTGGAGGACAGTGCCTTTACTCACTGAACCATCCCTTTAGTGTTTTTTGTGAAACAGTCTGATGTAGTGCAGGCTGACCTTGAATCCCTTCTCTTCCTTCCTTAGCCTGCCGAGTGCTGGCTGACATGTGTGCCACCACATATGGCTCTTGTTTAAGTCTTATTTCAGCTTGCTCTTCTTACTAAGCAGTTGCTTTCCTGTTTTTACTGTAAATGGTATTGCATTCTTTTGTGTGTTGGACTGTTTCTTAGAAGTAGCCCATACACATGAAAATTAAATGCAGTAAATCTCAGCCTTCAGAGAGGTAACTGGAGTATAAAGGTCTATATGCCCACCACTATTTGGCTTAACAACAAAAGGTCCAGAGCACAAAGTAGGAACATGAGAGCAGACTCAGTAAACTGAACAATCTGTTAATAATGTCTCTTTCAGGACTCAGCTTTGGACCTCAGAGGGATGGGACAAGTGCTTCCTCCTCACCTGATGGAAGAGCGTCTAATCCGACAGCAGCAGGAAATGGAAGAGGACCAGCGCTGGCTGGAGAAGGAAGAGCGATTTCTGGTAACCACTCTGTAGAGCACTTACCCCATCAAGGTTTACCTCCTGCACTACTGCCCAACTCCATCCTAGTCCGAAACACTTGCCATCATGGGCTTTCTGTTGGTTTTGATGATATTTTAGTAATCCATTTCCAAAATGTTATATTGTGGCTCAGATTTCTCTGGGTTTATTTTCTTTCAGTTTTTTGTTGTTGTTGTTCTCATCACCACATTACACAGAGACTTAAGTGTTAGGGTGAAGGTAAAGTGTTGTGTCTCAGCCTTGTAGCCATGTGCTCATGTGACTCTGGGGCCTGCTTTGCCTTCTGCCTCTGCTTCATTGTCTGACAGATGCATCTGGACCTTGATAAGAATGATCTTTCAGGTAGGTCTTGCTGACCAGAAAGGTTTCTGCCTGAGCCTCTTAGTGTGCTGTGTCCTTGGGCCTGTGAGACTTGTACCTCCTGCCCTACAGCCATAGAATAGAAATGTGGCTGGAAAGAACCAGGGTTCTTGCTGCTTCCACAAAGTCTTTCTTAGTAGTTTTACCTGGGGAACCCAAACCTGATTCCTTATGCTTCTGCTGTAACCTGTATTGATTAGTTTTATGTCAGCTTGACACAGGCTAGAGTTTTTTGGATGGAAGGACTCTTGATTGAGAAAAATTCCCCCATAAAATTTGTCTATAGACAAGTCTATAGTACATTTTCTTAATAATGATTGATGTGGGTGGGCCCAGCTCACTGGGGACAATTCCATCTCTGAGCAGGTGGTATATAAGAAAAAAGGGTAAGCCAGGCACAGTGGCATATGCCTGTAATCCAAGCACTGAGGGAGGCAAATGCAGGCAGATCTCTGTGAGTTCAAGGCCACAAAGGTCTACATAGTGAGTCCAGGACAGCCAAGGCTACATAGAGAAACCCTGTCTCCAAAAAACAGAAATTCCTTAAAGTCTATGGCAAAAATCATTTAAATCAAGCAGTCTTGGTATTGTAAGGCACTGATTTCAAACTATACTCTTCAGACTTCATCAGGTTTGATTCTAATTTCATTCCTCACATGCAGCTCTTTTTTTTTTTAAGAGGGGTTGTGTCTACACTGTCTTGACAGTTGAACAGAGACTTGTGCATCCTAGCTAATTTCTCTTAACACTGTTCTGCACAAGTTAAAGCACACTTGACCAGTTTGAGTGAAAAGGTTGTTCTGTTTAAACTAAAGTTAAAACAATGAACACTTTTGTACTCAGTTTGGTAGAGCATGCTTTAGCTTGTGCAGACAGCTAGTGCATTGAGTTGTACTCCTAGGTCAATCCTGGGGCCATCTCAGAGAATAGCAAACAGTGTACACAGAAGAGCCACAGAGTAAATCACACTGGAGAGGCTCTGTTTTTTGTTTTTTGGGGTTTTTTTGTTTGTTTGTTTTTTAGTGTTTTTATTTTTTATTACATTTATTTAGTAGCAAGAGGGGACTTGAGTTTGCCCTGGCATGCATGAGTACATTTTGGTCAAAGTACAGTTTGGAGGAGTCATGCCACCGGGGAATGTTCTTGGGTTTTCAGGCTTACAGGCAGGTGCTTTATTTGCTGAGCCATCTTGTCAGCCTTCAGTGTCTTATTTCTGATTCAACCTCAGATGGACACATATTCTATATCTCTGTAGATGTAGCCTCTGTCCCTTCAGGACAGCACATCAGCTCTTAACACATGTTCTTATTAAAGTTAACAGTGAGTAATAGGACAGTAACAATGACAGTATTGCTTGAATTCATATGGTATTTTCCATATAATGTTTCTATATGAACTCATTCAATTTTCAACCCACCCGGTGCACTTAGGACATGTTCTTAATCTTTTGTCCATCCTTTTGGGCCCGTATGTGTTTCAGAATTTGTTGTGACTGTTTTTTTTTAACTACTTAGAAAGCTAATATATGACACAGTTATTATACTCTAATTCTCCATTAAAATCCCAGAGTCAACCATTAACATTTCTACACAGAATACAAATATATTTACTGGGGAAAAAGATAAAATGTCTTCCACTTAGTCAGATTTTACTGCTATATCACATACCTTTAAACTAAAAAATGCAAGTTTACATTTTGGATGGCCTTTGGTCTCCTCACAGAGGTGAGGTGCTGATGCAGACCAGAGGGTGTGTCGGTACTAGGACCTACGCTCTGTGCAGAGTGGTCCTCCACTCCAGCCTTGCTGCATGTTCTTTGTGGAACTAGGGTATACACAAGTGTTGCACTGTCAGTTCCCTCACCATATGGATTTACACTTTATATCCCTTTGGAGAAAAGGAGTATCTTATACTTTGAAGATTTTAAGTCATTCCACAAAATAATAGTAGTAGTTGTGGTTTAATTCCTCTATTCTGGGTTGTCAGTTTGGGAATGAATCTAATAATACACGTGTTCCCTGGCCTATCTCTTAAGCCTTTTTTACTCAGAATGCCTCCTCACCATACACACATAACATTTGTTTGAATTTTTAAATGTAATATTATTTGAATTGCTGATAAGTTTCAGTACAGGTGTGCTATATATGGCTCCACTGAGCAGGTTTGCTGCTGTTACCAGGTTACTCTGCCAATGAGGTCACAAGAGAAAAGGAGCTTCTGTGCCCCTGTGGTGCTGGGGAGACATCAGAGTCCAGATGATGTGTGAGCTAAGTCTTAAAAGAGAAACTGGAATTTGCAGAGCACAGGAAATACATTCCAGGCAGTGGAAGAGCGTGGGTAATGACGTGGGGTCATGGGACTGGCTTAGCCAGATGTGACCCGAGCTGGTCTCCTGAGGGAGTTGGGGAATTCTCATCAGAAGGCTCAGGGGTGCCTGTATTCTACCGGCTTCTTTTTCTTTGAGACTATTTGTATGTACTCTACCTCTTATTCTGAAGAACATGGTGAGTTCTGGTGAAGGCCTATCTCATGCTCTGTGCAGGATGTCTCCAGCTTCTGGGTAGCTACAAGTGTGTGTTCATAGCCATCACCAGAGCTAAGTGACACCTGCCCAGATCCTGACTACAATGGCCACCTTCATGAGTCTCCCTCCATGCACAGCATCAAGGCCTACTGGAGTGTCTTTACAATTCAGTTCTAATTAATCCAGTATAGACTCTATAATTACTGTCTAAGTAAAGTGCCATCTGTCTATATAAAGCCTCATCTGCCTCCTTGTTTCCAAGCTGCCCTGCTGTGAATGTCTGTGATGTACTCTGTTGTTAGTTAGGACTTTTGCTGCTGCTGTTACAAGGTCTCACTAAATTGTCCACACAGCTTGAATTTACTCATTGTGTAGCTTAGGAGTTCCCAAAGCTGCAGTCCTCCTCTCAGAGTAACTGAGATCATAGGCTTGTGTCAATACACCCAGCTTGCCCTCTGTGTTGTGCTGTCACCCTGTGAATTTTGACCTAACCACTTAGATTCTCTAGATGCACAGCTAAGTCGCTGTTTCAGTTGTTTTTTAACAAATTGGTTTGGGGATGTATCGCTGTGGTTAGTAAGATGCTTGACTAACATGTGTAAAGTGCTGGGTGTAGCCACAGTATAGGGAAGAAAATAAACAAATCACACAACTATAATCCTAATAGTCAGCTAGCTGAGGTGGTATTACTGTGAGTTCCTGCCAACCAGGGCTATAGCGTTTTATCAGCACATCTAAAACCACCTTGAGTTTTCTTTTCTTTCTTCATTTTCAGTTCTTTTTTTTTTTTAATAATTAATTTTTATTTTATGTGCATTGGTGTTTTGCTTGCATGTGTCTATGTGAGGGAGTTGGATTCCCTGGAACTGGAGTTACAGAGAGTTGTCAACTACCATATAGTTGCTGGGAATTGAACCCAGATCCTCTAGAAAAGCAGCCAGTGCTCTTAACTCCTGAGCTATCTTTCTAGCCCCTTATTTTCAATTCTCATTACAATATTTGTTTTCCTGAAGAGTTGCTCTCTTGTGCCTTGTGTTATTTGCCTGCTTTTATTTAAAAATGCCTGGTCCCCATAAAACATGACTGTATGTGTTAAACATTCTACTCATAAGAGGAAGCTTTGGAAAGGCCTGCCAAGTTTGTTGGAAGCATCTCATAGTCTGCAGACAAATCCCTATACATTTACAGCTGCTGGCTTGGGCTTTGTACTAGTCCATTTAGAGTTTTGATTGATGCTCATCAACTGAATGATATCCTAGTTTGGGTGTTTTTGAAGCAGTCTTCTCTCTTTATTCCCCTTCTTGCCCTTCCTCCTCCCTCTTGGCTGTTTTATCAGCACTTAAAAAATCACCAGATCCTAAACTAACTATTTTAGCTTTCTCTTTGCTTTTCTTGTCATTTCCCTTATACACTTAACCTTGAGTAGCTGAGGTGTTGTTCCTTTTCTGCCTTTTTCCACATTTATAGTCACCAGATCCTCTTGGTTCTGAGGCCTGCCACCCGCATACTTTCCCTGACCATATGTTTTCCCGTCTTTTCCCTGCTCAACTGGGGGCTGCTGGGAATAGAGTCTGTGTTCCTCCCACCCCATACAGGCCCTGTGATTACCATAGAAAATGTTGGGTACTGGAGTCAGTGCTCCTCATAGACTCATCCAGTCTCTCAACAGGTATTGATGAGCAACTTTGCACTACAGTAAGTTCAATGCAGTGCCCCTGCCCATTGCCTATGGTGAGGAGAAAGACAAACTAATAAAGCAATGGTCAGAGAAGGAAAGTGTTTTGAAAAGACTCTGGAGAGGAGTGCCTTTCAGCCCCAGAGCTTCAGGGTGAACCTGTAGGGTAGGGCTCAGAGTAGACACTGTCTCATCCTAATCTGGTATTTAAAAAAAAAAAATCAAAATATCTTCTGCCTCTTGCTCTCTTCAGAGTGCTGGCTGCAGTTGCATCCGTTTTCATGTAGAACCCTTGAAGGGAGATGGGCAGAGCATACAGGGGTATAAGGAGATGGACAAACCTAAGGGCTTCCCTCTTGAGCTCCATATGAGGGATGGAAAGACGCTGTTAGATGAGTGGACTGCTTGCCTATTTAAGTCACAACGAAATGTTCTCTAAAATGTGTCACTCATGTTTTCCCTGCTAAACTGGGGGCTCCTGGGAATAGAGTCAGTGTCCTTCCCATCCCATGCAGGCCCTGTGCTTAGCATAGAAAGTGCTGGGTACTGGGGTCAGTTAGCAGTGCTTCCCCCTCATGCATTTTCTTGTGCGTCTGCATCTGACTTGTCAGATTGTTCCTACTCCCCAAGTGTCTGGGGACACACACACACTCTGGAGGCCTTCACTGATATTTGGGATATGCACCTGCCCTTGAGCAGAAATGCAGGTGATGGTGGAAACAGGGTTGACTGTGGTGATGTATGAGGAGGAAAGAACTGTCTACAGTAGAAGGCACCCTTCCCATCTGAAAGGTGTGCTTTCACCTGCACATATGTGTGGGCTCCTGCACTTCAAAGTCATGTGCCTTCTTGGAGCACATTGCACCCATGTTTAGTTTCTGAACACCTGCAACTGCTGAACCAGAGGCACTAATGAGAGTTTGCAGCCACTTTAAAGAGGTCATGCTAAAAGACAGTTCAGGAGTTGCCCTTTCTTGGATCCTCAAGACTCCAGCAGTCTGAATGTAGAATGTTTCTCAGAGTGCTGTGTCTGCAAGAAATGAGGGTCATATCAAGTCTGTATTATAGATCCATGCTCTTATAAAATAAAATCATAGGAAAATTACATGCCTAAAGAAGTACAATATACAAGCCAAACTTCCTTATTTCTTCTAAATGTTATCATGAGAGCATGTGTTTGTACACATATGTAGATAGATAGATAGATAGATAGATAGATAGATAGATAATAGATAGATAGATAGATAACTTTGAGAAGGACTGTTGAATATGGTGCCCAAACTCAGGTTCAGGTTTGTCACAGCAAGCACTCTCTTCTGCTAGGCTATCTCACTGGCCCAGGTTTCCTTTTAAACTCCAGCATCCTAAAAATTCCGGTGCAGGTTTCTGTGGAAGATTCTGAAGACATCCACTATGTCTGTGGTGAACTGGGCAATGTTTGTTGACTACATGATTCCCTGCTGTAAGCAGATAGATACTGTTGCCTGAAAGTTAACTAGTTCTATTCATGATACTATCCAAATTATTTTCTACTAGATCACAATAACTTGCTTGGAAGACTTAGGTTTCCAGAACTCATGCTGGGTTTTGAGGTTGCTTCTAGTAGCTGCTACTATCATCCACTGAGTCATTTATCAAGAGCTTGGATGGGTCAGTGGTCTCTCCTCAGATCATGGTCCTGCACAGAATAACTTTGGTTACAGCAGCTTCTGCCTGAGGTCACATGCCCTCTTGACAGCAAATGCTGTCTGTTCTACCGTGTCCCCTGTCCTATCTCTAGCTCAAGATTGTAGCCTTTCTTAGATGGCCTGTGCATGTGAATCACTGCTCTAATTGCTAATGGATTCCTTTGCCAAAATGCTAGTAGCCAAGGCAGAGCTGCAGTCTAATGAGAAACCTTGTTTTTCTTCTGAGCACTGTTTTAAAATAGTGACTTGGCTTCTTGTTGCTGTACGTATAGTCCTGTACTAAAAAAGGGACTTTTTATGAAGTTTAAAATATGGAAGTCCAAGTCTTGTCTGCATAAAGCATACTCTGTGTTCCTCTCATACAGTGGACCCAGTCAGTCCTGATGAAAGAAAATCCACGAGAGAGCTAGGGAATAGTAACAAGGGGCAGCCTGCCAGAGAACAGCCTGCTGTGGCAGCCCTTGGTCCCCTTACAGGCTTTCAGGGAGAAAGGTCGCTACATTGAAAGCCTTAGGCATTTTCTAGCAACGTGAGTATGAAATCAGGAGCCCTGAGCTCTCTTAACTGGCCCACGCTGCTTACAAACTCTGGCATCTTAAAAAAAAAAATTCTGTGCAGGCTCCTATGGAAGCTTCTGAAGACACCCACCATGTCTGTGGTGAACTGGGCACTGGTTGTGGGCTATGCACTTCCTACTGTGAACAGGTAGACTGTTACCTGAAAGTTGACTGGTTCTTTTCATAACACTATCCATATATATATGTTATAGTGTTGTGGGTTTGTTTGTTTGTTTGTTTGTTTTTTGGTTTGTCCAGATTTTAACCCATTTGTTGCTGCTTCCCTAGAACCTTGATTTTGTGCCCTATAGGTGGAAGCAGCAAATGAAAACATTGCAAGACCCTGGACTGTACAGTAGATTCCCCTCCAGCCATCAGAGGGCTACTCTGACCAGTCCACATAGCTCTGGAGGAAAAAATGCAGGGTCTTAGCCCAAAAATTAAAAAGAAGAGGTACATAAATGGCTTAGTGGGTAAAGGCACTTGATAACAAGCCTGACAACCTGAGTTTGATTCCTGGAACCCACATACTGAAGAAGAGAATCAACTCCTTCAGGTTGCCCTCTGACCTCATTTGCCATATATATGCATATGCACATGCATTAAAGATATTTAATATTTAAGAAAGAAAGATAGAAATGATCCAAGATCCACCTAAAGGCTGACACTGTGGGCTAAGGATAAAGTCATTGGTAGAGCACTTGTCTAACGTGTTCAAGGGCCTCAGTTACATTCCCAACACCAAAAAGAAAAGGAACGGTGGGTTTATCACATAGCCAAGAAATAGTTACCACTTGGGAACACAAACAGCACAGTGACACTAAGATGATGTTGGGTATAGGCAAGAGGACTAGCTGGAAGCCAGTACAGAGTTGGGACTGCCATATGTGAGAGTTGGGTATAAAGTGATGGACTTAAGTCCAAAAATATGATACATATCAGTGAAATTATCTTGGCCTTTTTTTAATCTTCAGAAACCTGATGTGAGGCTCTCTCGAGGCAGCATCGACAGGGAAGACGGGAGTTTTCAGGGTCTGGTAAGCACCTGCCTGCACTGTCCCTAGAGCTTGGTCTCAAATTTTGCTATGCTGGAGTCTTCTACATCTTATTGTATGATATCCGGGCCTACTGACATTCATGATATGGAATAGAATGGCCCTTCTGTAAAACACATAAATATTGTCTAAGACTGTCAAAATATGCCATGTACTAGATTCTTCAAAGATGGAGAGTACTGTCATGTTACTGATACAGACTTTTAGCAGTAAGCTGAACTCCGCTGTAAGGATTAGAGTAAGAGCTACACAGTTGTTGAGGTTGTACTTAAACTCCTTCCTGCCTCCATCTCCTGGGATTTCAGGTCTGCCACATCATGCTGGGCATGATTATAAATCTTCCATAGTCATTTAAAACTTTTTCAAACAAGATGCCTTTCTTCTGGGTTTTAGGGCAGAAACCCTGTCTCCAAAAAGAGAGAGGGAGAGAGAGACAGAGAAACGAAAAAGGCTGGGGAGGGTGGAGCTCTTCTGGCATCTTCAGGTACCTGTCACACATGTGTAAACACTTGCACGGGTGCACATACATACATACATACACACAGAGACATACACTTTAAATCTGGGGAGGGGGTTGGTTTGGTTTTGTTTTTTGTTTTTCGAGACAGCCTTGGCTGTTCTAGACTTGTTTTGTAGTCCAAGGCTGTCCTTGAACTCACAGAGATCTTCCTGCCTCTGTCTCCGCAAGTACTGGCATTACAGGCATACACACTATGCCTGGCTCACTTTAAAATTTTTAAATGCTGGGCTGGAGAGATTGCTCAGAGGTTAAGTGACTGGCTGTTCTGAGTTCAATTCCCAGCAAGCACATGGTGGCTTATAACCATCTATACTGAGATCTGCTGCCCTCTTCCGGTGTGTAGGCACACATGCAGGCAAAGTATTGTATAAATAAATAATTAAATAAAACTTTAAAAAAATAAATTAATAGGGGTTAGAGAGATGGCTCAGAGGTTAAAAGAACTGGCTGCTCTTCCAAAGGTCCAGAGTTTAATTCCTAGCAACCACATGGTGGCTCAGAACCATTTTAAATGAGATCTGATACCTTCTTCTGGTGTGCAGGCAAGCAGAATACTGTATAAATAATAAATAAATATATATATATATATGTATATATATATATATAAATAATAAATAAATATTTTAAATAAATAAATTTCAAATCCTTATTTTTAAAAAAAGACACTGAGGCAGGAGGATCAATTATGCTCAGGATTTCCTACCCTGACTTATGCAACATAGCAGAATCTACCTTAAAAACCAACCATTTTAGTAACTTTTTTGTTGCATCAAAACACCACATGACCATGGCAATTTATGGAATAAAAAGGTTATTTAGGGCTTATGGTCCCAGAACATTAGAATTCATAATGAGAGGGACAACATGGCAGTTGGCACAGAGCCTGTCTCCAGTGACATTCTTCTTTCAAGGAGGCCAAACAGTGCCACCAGCTGGGGTGTTGGAACATCTCAGCCTCTGAGGGAGAGGTGAACTCAAACAACTACACCAACAGTTTAAGAAAGTTAAATATTCAAAGAAATTATTATTTTAAAAGTCAAGAAATGTAGCATGTTAAAACAACTGTGATTCTAAGGCAGGGCTGTGAAACAGTTTTGAGGGAAGGGCAGGGCAGGGACTAAACTGTACTAATTTTGGGTAGAAATGGTCTTTTTTTATTTTATTTTATTTTATTATTTTATTTGAGGAGTGTGTTCTTTCAAGGCTGACCTACATTTGCCTCAAAGTAGTTATATAGCCAGGGATTACCTTAAATTTCTGATCTTTCTGCCTCCACCCACCAAGTGCTAGGATTATAGGCGTGAGTTACTGTGGTTGATTGTACTGGAGAATTACGATAGCAACTAAACTACATCTCCAGCCACGAAATAGCTTTAATTGTGTGTGCTACTCTATGGCTCTTGTATTTTAAAGAAGTGCTCATTGCAGTTGAAAATAAGGCAGTGTGTGTGTGTGTGTGTGTGTGTGTGTGTGTGTGTGTAGCCTAATAAGAGCTTCATCCCATGTAGTTAGACTTGAGTTTTGTTGTTGTCCAGCGTTGGGCAGCCCATCCAGACCCTCACACATATTAGGCAGATGTTCTTCGCTTATACCCCCAGCAAATTCAGCAAATAGATTCAGGTATAGTTTCAGAAGTTGGATGTGGTGGCACATACATATTATCTTAGGTCTTGGAAAGTAGAGGCAGGAGAGTCAAATTTAAAAACAGCCTAGACTACATAGAAAGACTCTGCCATCACTGATAAAAGCATATATCTATACAGTTTTAGTCAGTGCAGCTGGAGAAGGGCTTGTCTTAGGTAGAACTTTTAATTGATCCATGGATAAAAAGATTTAGGACTTAGCCAGGTTGTGGTGGCACATGCCTGAATCCCAGCACTCTGGAAGCAGAGGCAGGTGGATCTCTTGAGTTTGAGGCCAGCTTGATCTACAGACCAAGTTCCAGGACAACCAGTGCTATGTTGAAGGACAGAAAGGGAGATTCAGGACTGTCTGTGAATTGTATTTCCTGACTGGACCTGTGCAGTGGCCTAGATAACACTGAGTCTTCAGGGTCAAGGGCACTGGGTGCCTCTAGGACATCTAGCAGCCAGTATGACCAGGTCCTCTCCTACTATGATTGTTCTGACTATGTCCTTACTATGATCTAAGTAATCAGCTAGAGGACAGGTGGGGATCCTAAGCAGCCAGCAGAATGAGCACACGCTATGGAGGCCTGGGGGTTTATACCTTTAATGGTGAACAATGAGAACCACTATGATCAATTCCAAGGTATCTTAATGTCTTAGGGTTTCTACTGCATACACGATACACCATAACAAAAAAGCAAGTTGGAAAGAAAAGTAAATCAGGACAGGAACTCAAACAGGGCAGGAATCTGGATGCAAGCGCTGATGCAGAGACCATGGAAGAGTGCTACTTACTGGCTTGCTTCGCTTGGCTTGCTCAGCCTACTTAGAACCCAGGACCACTATCCCAGTGATGGAACCAGCCACAGTGTGCTGGGCCCTCCCCAATCAGTCATTAACTAAGAAAATTTCTCATTGTTGGATCTTATGGAGGCATATTCTCAATTGAGAGTTCCCCTTTTCAGAGAACTCTAGTTGGTATGTAAAGTTGACATGAGACTAGCCATTATATTCAAATACATTAGTTACTTGCATAATCTCGCCTAATTGAGGCTGTCAGGCATCTTTCTACTCCAGCAGAGAACTCAAGATAAAAAACAGGGAAAGGAGAGGTGGGCTGTTATATCCAGCATACAACAGTATACTGACCGAACTTTTCTTCTCCCACAGACTGGAAACCAACACATCTATCAGCCTGTGGGGAAACCAGGTAAGTGAGGAGAAATGCATTGTGTGTGAGGAAGTACCTATGGCAGGAGTGGGATTTAAGTGGAGTGCACTGTAATGTTCACAGTTCTCCTCTGCACATTAGTATGATGTTCACCACATTAGATCTGTGCCTAGAGTGCTAGAAAGCTGAACTTCCTGACACAAATAGTCAGAGGCACTTCTTAGAATATGAGCCTCAGCAGGCGCACTGTCATACACCTGTAATCCCAGCACTCAGGGAGGCAGAGGCAGTAGATCTCTGTGAGTTCAAGGCCATCCTGGTCTACAAAGTGAGTCCAGGACATCCAAGGCTACACCAAGACATCCTGTGTCCAAGAAAAAAAAGAAAGAAAGAAAAGACCATAGGCTTCCTGTAAGCTTAGCAATGTTAGGTAGTGATGGGGCTAGGGGTACCTGAACGTCTGCTCACTAACATATAATGGAACCCATTTTATTTTTTAGATCCTGCAGCTCCACCAAAGAAACCGCCTCGCCCTGGAGCACCTGGCCACCTAAGCAACCTGTCTAGCATCAGCAGTCCTGGGGACAGCTACAATGAGGGTGTCAAGGTAGGCATCTGTGCCTGTGCAGTATTGTCTGTTCTGAGTTGGTGGAGCCACTGAGTCCTGAGCACATGTTGTGGTTAGGGATGTTGACAAGGAGACTGTAGGGAGACCCAGAATTTAGCATCCCTTGTTCTGAACCTTTCAAGATTTAGAAAAGTATTGAATGGATTCTTTCCTGAATGGACTCTCTAAGTATGCTAGACTTGAGGCACTTTATGCCAGCATCCCCTAGCCAGATGGGAATAAATGAGATGCTTCTCGTTTTAAACATGAAGAATTATAAGTGGGAGCTCACTGTTGTCTGCACATATTTATAAATACGGCTTTGTGGAAAGTATATTTCCCCTCCCCTCAAAATTGTGTTTATAAAAGGACTGCCGAAGCCTTCCTCAAACCACTAATAGCATTTGACTCAAGACAACCTGCAGCCTTCCTTTTGGAGGGACTCTTTAGTCTTTGTCCCTAGGGTTGTGTCACCAGACATCACTGTCTGGCTCTCCTGGATCCCTTTGTCTGAGAACAGAAAGGAGGTACCCACCCCTACCACCTCCACCCCTAGTCTAATACTCACAGGTTGGACCTCTTCATTTCTCATTCAGGTGACAGGCTATCTCTTCATGTTTCCTGTTTTTCAGTCTGATACATGTTGTAGAAGATAGAATTTGTTTCTTTGTGGTTTAGGTTTTTGTTTTGTTTTGGGGTTGTTTGTTTGCTTGCTTTGCTTTGCTTTGCTTTGCTTTTTGAGGGGATAGGAGGATAGGTCATTTGGTAAGGTACTTGCCATACAAGCATGAGGACCTGAGTTCAGTCCCCAGAATCCATGTCAAAAAAATTAGGTGTGATAGCATATGCTTAAAATCTCAGCAGTGGGGAGGCAAAGACAGTCAGATCCTTGGGCCTCACTGGCCATATACCCCAGCACAATCACTAAACCTTAGATCCCAATAAGAGATACTTTCGGGATGGAGGATAGATGGGCATGCTGGTACATGCCTTTAATTCCAGTACTTGGGAGTCAGAGGCAGTAGATCTCTGATTTCAAGGCCAGCCTAGTCTACAAAGTGAGTTCCAGGCTAGCCAGAGCTATACAGTGATACTCTGTCTCAAAATAATAAAATAAAAACAAGATGGGTGGCACCCGAGGAGCAGTAATTGAGGTTGACCTTTGGCTTCCATGCATGTGCATGCAGTTGTGCAGACATACAAAACGATGCATCATTCATATGGTAGTGTGTTTCTGTAATCCTAGCACTCAGGAAACAAACAGGAAGATTGAGTTCAAGGCCAGCATGTGCTACATAACATAACTCTTATCTTTAAAAAAAAATGGGGACACTGTATAATGGATGATGTCTTAAGTCTTATGAATATGGATAATTATTTAATGCTGCCTCTGCTACTTGCAGTAACAGTCTTCCATATTTTTTGATCCTTGCCGTCAGTCTCACAAGGTTGGTAGTGGTCCCGTTTATTATACTAAATAACCATGGTTCACAGAGGTGGAACAATTTATTCAAGGTCACTTAGAGCTAATGACTGGACCACTGTGCCATTGTCCAAGGACCCTGGACTGCACACTGAAAGTGCCCTCTTCTAAAGTGATGTGATGTCATGTCATCTCAGAGTGCATATCTTCACCATGCTCAGTGCAAGTTGATCTGTGGCATCAGTGCCATCTCCATTCCCGAGCTAACAAGAGCAGCATGGCTTCACTGGAGCACAGATTAGCATACTTGTGCAGTTACGTGGAGTAGACACAGCTGGACTAGGGTACCGCTGCCAGGAGGATCAGGCCTAGAACATTTGCTAGCTTTTGTCAGCTCCATGTAACCAGGCAGTTTTTGAGTAGTTCTGTCAGTAACACAGGGCATTCTTGGAGAAGAAACAGGCAAAGACACAACTCTCCTAATATTGTGTCTAATATTAAATTTGAAAAGAAAAAGGAAAAATTAGAACAGTGAGCTAGTCTCATTTTTAAAAGTCTTGTGTTAAAATGAGCAGCTGGTCTGGAATCCTAACATTTTCCCTCTTACTCCATAGTTCATGATGAGAATAACATCATGAGTAAGTATACCTGAGAGTACCCTTATTATAGGATATTGCATAAGGAGAAATCTTGTGAGAGAAATAGACTTACTTCTTCTAGGTAAAGTTGATGTATATATCTTTTTATTTTCTGCTTGGTACAGGTAGTTAAACCCATCCTAAAGGAACAATATTGGGTCTTTTATTTTTTAACAGTATTTTTTATGTAAAAATGTTTGCCTTGAATATGTATAACTCAAGTAATTCACCAAAATAATATTTAGCGAGAAATAGTCTCCAGTTTTCTTTATGGGCTTTACTTTTCATACTTCTGTTGTTTCCTAGTGCTCATGCTAGGCAGGCAGTTACCACTGAACTCACATGTCCTGTTTTTCTTCTCTGGGTTTTTAGCAGGATAGGAATTGGCTATCTCTAGGGGGTGGTGGGTTCTTAACTGCTATCCCAAGAGTTTCTAAGTTATCAAAACTCTATAAAAAATTTTTAAAAATCTGTACAAATGTTTCTACAGCCAAGGTCTGACCTCTGGTATGCTACTATGAAGGATCCTATAGGTATCATGACAGTACTTTTCTGTGACTGACCAAAGGATAGTATGCAAAAGACGAAACTTCAGCAGCTTAAACTTAAGTTTCCACTGGCCTACTGGAGCTAAACAGTTACCGCATATTTTGATGTAATGCTCTTTAGATATCTCCTCCAAAAAGCCCACTCATCTTCTAGTATTTACACACTTTAAAACAGTCTACCTGTGAAGAGAGACAGATGACTGCACTGTGAACATCAGTGCCCAGGAAACCTCTGGTGCCAACCCCTCTTAACTGAAGGCTCTGTGGGACCTATGGTAGCATGGTGGCTTTTAGACAGGTCTGTAGGTGGCAGGCTGCTGCATTTCTCATGCCAATCTGTTCATAGTAAGGTAGCTAAGGATTGAACTAAGGAGATAAAACACAGAAGCCACCCAGGTTACAGAACAAAAGTGCCGGCCTGATTTACGCCTATAATCCAAGCATTTTGAGATGTTGAGGCGTGTGGATCAAGAGTTAGAGGCTAGTCTGGGCTATGTAATGAAATCCTGTCTTTAAAAGATTTTAAAACACAAAACAACAACAACAACGTGTGGCCAGAGGAGTTAAAAATAAGCTTCTGAGTCTTTAGACATGGCCCCTAGCCATATATCTAACTTAAACAGTGTGGCTAAACACTGCCTAAGATTCAAGGACTCGAAGGCTGAGAGACCATGTGCAGTGACTACAGGCTGAGTGTTTCTCCCTATTCTTCTGGAAGTCAGATGGCAGTTTACTGATTGCACATGCTCTGCTCCTTGCTCACAAAGAGCCTTGCTCTCTAGACTCTTGCACGACTGCCGATTGCCACTCACAGACTTTGCATGCTGTCCTCATTTATCTCATGAGAAAGAATGTTGCATGGCAGAGCTCTGGTAACGTGCTGTGCAAAAAACCCATGGCAGGCACAGGTGCTTCTGACAGCCAGTGAGCAGAGAGAGCACACAGCAGGCTTGTAGCTACTGCCTAGGTGTTCTGCCCATGTGTTATATAAGAGTTTTCTGCTGCCTTATTAATATTGTTTTTCTTTTTTCTCTTTCTCTGATAAATTCCTTTAACTTTTCCTCACCTTCTGTTCGACAATAGCCGTGGAGGGTAAGCACATCATATCTGTGTGTCTGTCTGGCTCGCTTTATCACATCCAGCTCTCTGCATGTGACTCTGGACTAGCCTGTGGATAGCCCTGTGGGAGGGCACACTTGCTTTGTCACCTCTCATGACTGACAGATGCCAGAAAGAGCGCTTGTATTTTCCAAAGACTGGTACATGACCAGCTTTATAGTAAATTTAGATACAACTGTCTGCTCCCGTGTGCCTGACCAAAGGCATCGAGAGAGCTGGTGTAGCCTGAGGGCCATAGCAGGCCAATAATTGGATAGATTTTATACAATTTAATCTTTCTAAAATATATACACACTACTTGAATTTTGAAACACTACTCAGCCTTTCCTAGGAGGCCAATGTCATTCTGCCCTCAGCACTCAGAATACCATAGGTAATATCTGTGGCATCTCTGTGTGCAGTTCCTGGGTCTGTGTTTACACCTGAGGCTTCATATATTCATCCTCATTACTATTTGAGCCAAACCCTGCTGGCCTTGGTGTATCCAACTGTCAGCCTAGGCCGGGCAAGAAGTCCCTTCTTTGCCACTTGAACATGAGTAGCTTTATGCAAGCAGATGGTATCTGCCTAAAGCACATGCTTCTGAGTCCACATTTATCATCGTGAAAAGAGCACTTTACTGTTGGTGTGGTGTGAGAAAGTAGCAGAGGTGAGCAGAACTTAAAACCAGCAGAGATATTTAGTATTGACGCTGAGTGTTTAATCACTTAGTGGTGTAGCAGTTCCTTTCCCTAAAATTCAATGAATCCTTGGTTATAAATTCTGTGGGTTGTTTCTCTTGTGAATGACTTGGGATACTTAATTGCCTCTTTGAATCTGGATACTTTAGTGTTTATGATTCCTTCTCACTTCCTTTAACTGAGCTCAAAGTTAGAAGACATCATTGCCTCATGTATTATCCCTTGGATGACTTGCTTTACTGTCGTCCTGCAACTGAACTATGTCCTGAACAAATAAGAAAATCTATTACCTTCTGTATCTGCTTTGATCTCTTTTAAAGACCCTCTACCTTAATTGTGGTGATACCTCACTGTCTCTTAACGAGCAAGAAATGACCAACTTCTGTTTTATCAGCTTCAGCCCCAGGAAATCAGCCCCCCTCCCACTGCCAACCTGGACCGGTCCAATGACAAGGTGTATGAAAACGTGACAGGCCTAGTGAAAGCTGTCATTGAAATGTCCAGCAAAATCCAGCCAGCTCCTCCAGAGGAGTATGTCCCTATGGTGAAGGTAAAGTGCAGTCGCTCTGTATGGTGGGGGTGGCCTCCTTACCCAGGGAATCCAGAGTTGATGCTTTGGCTATAAAGGCACCAGATGATGACAGTGGCACTGAGAAGCGTCCTCAGGAATTGTTGTAGCTCTCACTTGTTTCTGTCAGCAAGCACTTGGCTGGGAATACCTTGAAGCATAGAGTCTTCTAATTACTGTTGCTTTTAAATTTAAGTGTGCATTTAATCCCAGTACTCAGGAGGCAGAGGCAAGCAGATCTCTGTGAATTCAAGGACAGCAAGGGCTACACAAAGAAACTCTGTCTTAGGAGGGAAAAAACAAAAACACAGACAAACCAACAAAAATGATTAGGGGAGGGAGAGGTAGCTCAGTGGTTAAGGGCACTTACTGTTCTTCTAGAAGATTGGGTTCAATACCCAGAACCCACATGGTGGCTTACAACTACCTGTAACCCCAGCTTCAAGAGATCCAACATCCTCTTCTGCTGTCCTCTGGCATGAATCCTGCATGTGGTGCATATCATACATAAAGGCCAAAAAAGAAAAAAAAATTCCATACACACTAAAAAACAGGCTTCTTTGGCAAAAGACCCAGGCACAGTTCCAGTCACCCACACGACCGTTTACAACCACCTTTAAGTTAGGCTCCAGAGGATCCAGTGCCTTCTGCTGGCCTCCATGGGTGCACATGCACAGACACACAGATACCTATACATAAAAGTTTTTTGCAAAAACAATATCAATACTAAAAAACCTGAGGTTTAAGATTATAATCTTACAGCTAGGTGGTGGTGGCACACACCTTTATCCCAGCACTCTGGAAGCAGAGGCAGGCAGATCTCTTGAGCTCGAGGCCAGCCTAGTCTACAGATTATGTTGCAGGACAGTCAGGGCTACACAGAGAAACCCTGTCTGAAAAGGGAGATGGCGTGGCTGGGAACAGAACAGTCCTCTATTAGTTGGCCTAGCATGCACAAAGTTCTGGGCTCCATTCCTTGTGTCCTGTAAAAAGTATAGTCACACATGCCTGCTGTCCTAGCATCTAGGAGGAGAGACAGGAGACTCATTTCTTGATAGTGTCTCACTATATAGCCCAGTCTACCTGGGTATGAACTCCACAGATTCTCCTTATCCTCCCAAGTGCTGGGGTGATCAGGGTACAAGTATGAGCCACCATATTTGTGTACTCATGCTTGGCCCACTTGTATGCTAGGGTATACTAAATCTACAGATCTCTTTCCCCTATCCCCATCTCTTCCTCACCCTCCTTCTGCCTCCTCTCCTCTCAGTGTTTCATATAACTGAGGTGGCCTTAAACTCTGAACAGTCTTCCTTTCTCACCTGAGATGTGTTGGGATTACAGGAGGATGCCACCACACCCAGCCTTTTTCTTTATATTTCTGCATAGTTTTGGATGGAGGAAAATTCAGAACATGCTCCCAAGTCAGGTCCACATTACCTCCAGGCAGGGGAAACCTCTCTTTAGCCCAACTGAATGCACAGGAAGAAGGGTGTGCCCATTTTCAGCTTGCCTGAACTGTGAGGTTCCACAGTCTGTCTGGAAGCTTGGTGGAACAAAAAGGGAAAGGGTTATGTTTCACATTGCTTGTGAGAGCTTCTGATGTATCTGTCCTTAGGCATAAGAGCAAATGATAATCAGATCTGAATCTTCAGGGACAGGAGCCTAGTTACATGCAACACTGGTCAGTACTCAAGCCCACACAGATATATGTATTTCTTATATAAGATCTTTGTGGCTGGTAATTTCAATATTTGGGGGATTGAAACAAGAAAACTATGGTGAGTTTAAGCCAGCTTTGGCTGCAGAATGATACCCTGTCTGAAAGAAAAAGAAAATTTCCTTAAAACTGGCAAAAAGGAAAACAATAAAGTACACACCCAAGAGAAAATATCAGTGTTGGCCTGACATCTTTGTGTGTCTTAATCCTGCTTTGATTCTTGTCTTAGGAAGTTGGACTGGCCCTTCGGACCTTACTGGCCACTGTGGATGAGACCATTCCTGTCCTCCCAGCCAGCACACATCGAGAGGTAGGCCACAGTGCTGTGGAAAGGGGGTCATGATGTAGGACAGCTGTGATGCTGGCTCAGTCACCAATGTTCTGGAAATACACAACTTATGTTTCAGAGATGTCATCTATGAGCACCTGGCTCCATTGCTCCTGTACTATAGAGAGGCAGGATGGCATGAAGGAAGAAGAGGGAGAGTACAAGTCTTGGAATAAGACACACCCTTGGGAAAGAACTCTTTGGGTGATCACCTAACTCTTACCAGGCTCCACCTCCTCTTACCCACAAGTCTCAGCATTTTCAAGGGGGTGGGGAGAGTATTCCTTGTAAAGGAGATATAAAAATGTTCTTAATGTGTCCCTGATTGCTTTAAGGAGCCAAAATTCACCCAAGATACCATTCCCTGGCAACAGTCACATGTAGCCTAAGCTGGCTACACACTGAACTTTCTAATAGTTCTGAGCCACTTTGCCAGAGTGCTGGATTACAGGCAGCTGCCAGCATGGCCATCATTGGCCACTTTTAGTAGTTCTGTCTCATATGTATTACTGCTAATTAAAAGGAGCCAACACTCTCCTCCACCTGTTTTTTCTTCTTTCTAGGGTAGCAGTCATTTTTCTTCAACCTATCCTACCTGGGGTTTTCATTTGGTTGGATTTTTCTTTTTCTTTAATTAAAAAAAGTTTTATGTTGTGTGGTATTTTGCTTGCATGTGTGCCGGAAGAGAGTGTTGGATCCCCTTAGAACAGGAGTTAGAGATGGCTTTGAGCTGCCATGTGAGTGCTAGGACTGATGAGTCCTCGGTGCTATTAACTGTTGAGCCATTTCTCCAGGCCCATGCTCTTTACTCTAAAATGGATTTTCAAACTTAGAAAAATTGCCAGATTAAGTGAAAATTTTTTGACTCTCGTTTGAAGTGTGTCATATGTTAGTCAGCACCTCACCATATTTGTATTTACAGCCCTGCTGTTCACGCATGTGTGCACCCTTAGCTGTGAACACCTGTGGGTCTTTCTTGATAACAGAGATGGCCTTCTGCGCACCCACCTTGCAGCTGAAAGCTCTGAGCATCTGGTTTCTGTAAGCCCCTTCCCAGGGTCAGCTTGGGTTTCATATTTTGAATGGTGCTGCCCACCCATCTCTGTGTAACATCCGCTCATCTGGAAGTTGTTTAGCTGCTTTCCTGTTTTATGGCATTGACTTCTGGAGTATGGGGAGTTTTGTTTTGTTTGAAACTTTTTTTTCTTTAATTGTTGGGGTGTGTATGTGTATGCCTCATATACATAAATATAACCTGCTCAGTCTGTATAATGTTACTTAAATGTATGTTTTCAGGGCTGATCAAATGGTATTGAATAGCCAGTTGGTATTCCCTTTTCTGGGGAAGACATTTCTCTCTCTCTAAGCATTCCTAAGTTGCCTGTAATTTGTGTAGGGCTGAGGCCTTATGAGCTTTCACCTGTCCACACTAGCACTTCTGTTGGTATTATCCTTGTTCAGCTCATGGTTAGGCAGCAGTTAAAGCCAGAGGGATTTGCTGTGGGACTGTCTCATAGGAATGTCAGAAGCTACACCCATAGTCTCACTATTATAGGAGAGCTTTTTGAGGCAGGTATTCACTATATGATCTAGGCTGTCCTAAAACTTGAAATTCTTACCCCTAGACTCCCCAGGTCCAGGATTACAGGTGTGTACTGCTGCACCCAGCTTCTATTAACATTTTTTTAAATAACCCAAGCTGAGGGATTCTATAAACACATCCTGATAGGTGATAATCTGATAGCTGCAGCAGTAGCACTGCATGTTTAGTGTTGAGTCCTGTTGGAGGTGCACTCTCAGGCTGGAGGAATTCACATTACAAAAGCAGCTGCCTAAGGTCAGACACAGCTGCAATTGAAAAATGCTGCTGATTCATTCCTGTGTGATAGTGAAAGAGCCTTTCTTTGATCTTGCTTCCGTTCTCCACTGCCTCCTATCTCACCTGCCAGGCAGCCATGCTCAGTCCAGTTCTCTGCAGTGACTTGCTTTAGAATCCAGATCAAACTCTTTGTCATTACTCCTGCCCGGGCCCCTTCTTGACTCTTCCTCTGCTCCCCTTGAGCATAGCTAACTCGAAGGTACCATCTTTTGGTTTCTTAAAGAAGGTCTTCCTTGCCAGGTGGTGGTGGTATACACCTTTAATTCCAGCACTCGGGAGGCAGAGTCAGGTGAATCCCTGTGATTTTGAGACCCACATGGTCTACCCAGCGAGTTCCCGGACAGCCAGGGCTGCAGAAAGAAAATATGTCTCAGGAGAAAAAAGAACGTCTTCCTACTTGGCAGTTATCCCTGCATGCATAGCTGAATATTTATACCTGCCACTACCAAGTTGATGCTGCAGTAATAGTTGTTCTTCCTCCTTTTCTTTCCCCAGGCAGTGGTATCACCCAACACTCAAGTTCCTTTTTTTTTTTTTTTTTTTTTTTTTGAGACAGGGTTTCTCTGTATAGCCTTGCCTAGCCTGGAACTCACTCTGTAGACTAGACTGACCTCAAACTCACAGAGATTTACCTGCCTCTGCCTCACAAGTGCTGGGATTAAAGGCGTGCACCACCACTGCTCAGCTCCAGTCCCATCTTGTCATAGAAAACCACTCAGAGCCCAATGAAGAGGGTGGAGTAGGCAGCCCCCTATTTGGTTGTGAGTTACTTAGCACATACCTGTACAGACAATACAACCCTAGGTAGGATGTCTCATTCTCACAGCCCTGTCACCTCCCCTGAACGCCTGACATGTCCCCATCATTCCATTCAACCTTCACTCTGTTGTAGAGTCATCTTTCTAGAGCAGTTCTGTAGATTATATCCTTCTTCTTCCCCAGTTGAACACATCACCTTAAGAAAGATGAAGATCAGCTTGGCATAGTCCTTGTAGTTGAAGCTGGTCTACCTTTACAGTCAAATCCAAACCCAGCTGTCCTCTGTGAGGTCTTCCTGAGGCAGAGGACTTTGTGTACTACTTAGTGACATCTTTATACCATTGAGCTGCGGGAGCTCCCTAAAGGCTTCTCCCACCAGGTCTAATTGCCTACTGCATCCAAAGCAGAAAGTGTTCAGTCCCCTGAGATCATTAAAAAAGAGCAGCTGTCTCCATCCCACTCACCATTCATTAAATAAGCAGGAAGGGCTAGGGTTCAGTGGTGCATGGCTTTAATAAAAGTACTCCAGTGGCAGAAGCAGGTGAATCTCTGAGGCCAGCCTGTTCTACAAAGCAGATTTCAGGACAGCTATGATTACATAAAGAGACCTTCTCCAACAAACGAACAAACAAACCAACCAAAATTAGCAGGAAGAGTTGTGAACCCTGCAGGGCAGCCTATGCCCAGCCCAGCCCACTCCAGCAGTGGTCTGAGGGTGTCCTCTGACACTAGCAATAGGAGCAATAGCTGTTGGAAGCCAATAGTTAGAATACTAAGACAAGATGTAGAAAGCATAGAAGAAGAGCTGGAGAGATGACTCTGGTTTAGAACACTTGCTGCTCTTGCAGAGGACCATCATTCAGTTCCTAGCACCCACATGCCAACTCACAACTAAATCAGCTCTGTGAGGTCTGAAGCCCTCTTCTGGCCTCCTTAGTCACCTGAACATATGTGACATGCACATGCATACATACAGAGATAAAAGGTTTTTTTTAATATTAAAAACGTAGAAAAGGCCTGGAAAGAGTCAGCATGGTAAGAAAGCATAACCTTGGTCACTTGTTATTACTGTTCATGTTAGTGTGTGCATGTTTGGACCAGATCATCTCCAGTTCTTTTTATCACATTCTGTGATTATAAAATGAGGCAAAGTCTCAGCTACACAATGAGGTTAGAGTCCACACAGCAAGCACAGATTGCAAGGGCCATGAGGGCTGGAACTGGAAAGGCTCCTAGCCACATGTGTGCATACATGCAGGTATACAGACACATGAGACCACATTGCTGATCTAAATTTCCAAAGTAGATGGACAGATTTCATATCCTGTTGATATGTGTACCTCGAACTGAACTGGAACTTGCTATAAAGACCAAACTGGCCTGGAACTCAGAGATGTGGGATGTGCCTGCCTCTGCCCCCCAAGTGCTGGGATTAAAGGCGTGTGCCACTTCTAAAGAAAGTTTATTCAATTTCCAAGGTGGTTGTCCAGGTTCACATTCCCACCAGCAGTGGGCGAGGTTTTCCTTTCTCCACATCTTCTCTAACATGTGTTCTCACTTGAGTTAGCCATTCTCATGGGTGCAAGGTGAAATCTCAGGGTTGTTTTGATTTGCATTTCCCTGATTGCTAAGGACATTGAGACCCCCTGCTCAGATGTAGAGCATAGGCAGCTCAATCTCCATGTGGGTTCCCTAGTAAGGGGAGTAGGGGCTGTTTTCTGACATGGACTCAGTGGCCGGCTCTTTGATCACCTCCCCCTCTTTGATCACCTCCCCCTAGAGGAGCAGCCTTGCCAAACCACAGAGGAAGAGAATGTAGCCAGTCTTGATGAGACCTGATAGGCTAGGGTCAGATAGTAGGGGAGGAGCATAGGGGGAGAAGAGGGAGGGAGGAAGGGTGGGACTGGGAGGAGATGAGGGAGGGGTCTACAGCCAGGATACAAAGTGAATAAATTGTAATAAATAATAAATCAATTTAAAAAAGAAAGCTTATTTGAGGGATTCTTTTTTCTTTTTTTCTTGGAGGCCCAAAGAAAGACTCAGGAGAGGGGCCTGAGAGCTGTTCTTCTAACCCTCTCTTGTCTTTCCAGATCGAGATGGCACAAAAGCTGCTGAACTCTGACTTGGGGGAGCTCATCAGCAAGATGAAGCTGGCACAGCAGTATGTCATGACCAGCCTGCAGCAGGAGTACAAGAAGCAGATGCTGACAGCTGCTCATGCCCTGGCTGTGGATGCCAAGAATCTACTTGATGTTATTGATCAAGCAAGACTGAAAATGCTAGGGCAGACACGGCCACACTGAGCCACTGGCCTTTGAACACAGCTTTCTGCCCTTTGGGAGATCTTCTCTAGCATTCCACCAGCAGCGAGGAAGTAACCTTGTCCTCAGTCACCCGCACTCACAGCTCCAACTGAATGACAGCCAGCTGAAAGTCTCTCTCGTATAAGTGTAACTACTTATACGTGGTTTTGATTTTGTTATTTTTCTAAATAGTGTTCAGAAAAGTCTGGATCCAAAATATGGCATTTTTCTGAGAATGAAGATTGTACATTAAGAAGCTTTTAAAATATACTTGGTATTCGAGTTGGGATGTGCGCTCCGAGAAGTGATCGTTCCTACTGACTGTGGCTTCAAGTTGGAAGAGAAGTGTCTGAGGAGGGAGGGCTCCATGAGATCCTGGAGACTGGCTATCCTTCCTGCCAGAGCTCCTGTTCAGGCTGGATTGCAATATGCTAATCTCCTTTATAAAGAAAGTGCATAAAAGCTATATTTTGGAGACTGGTTTCAGGAGAGAACTTCTGCCCTCCCTGTCTCTGCCTTCTTTCCCCCATGGATACTGAAGCATTGGGTTTCGAACTATATGTAGAACTGACAAAAACTTTTGTCTTTCGTCACCAGAATTCTGTGCCAGTTTTGTACCAGAGCACTCCCAACTGCATCAAGAAGTTCCAGAACCATCCCCATTCTCCATTTTTATATAATTTATAAGAATGATTAAAGCCATGTTGACTCTTACAGCCACTGGAGCTAACTGATCTTCATTGCGTCTGTTCCCGGGGAGGACCCCACAGGACAGGCAGAGATGTGGTTTCCTTTAGATGTCCGGGTGTTACACCACACATTCTGTTAGATGGTTTTGAAAGCATACTTTCCCTTTAGTTTGTTGGGGGATATAAATTATTCTCAGGAAGAATATAATGAATTGTACAGTTACTCTGACCTATTAAAAAGGTGGCGCCAGTAAAGGTTGTGTTGCATCGCCATTTTTTATGGGGGAAAAGGGTTCTTTCATATCATTTAAAACTGTTCAGGGGATCTATGAGAAATGGTCACTTACAGGAGCTCTCACGAGTACCTTTCTCTTCCTTTTTCTTGTATACAATTGGAGGACTCCATCAGAGACAACGTAACCTGCCTTTACATCCTGTCAGGGTCCTAGGTGTTCCTTGTTGGTTTGAATTTTTTTTTAAAGGAGGTTTTGTTTGTTTTGTTGGTGGAGGGGGTTGCTTTCTGAGATAATGTCTCACTGTATAGCTCTGGTTGTCCTGGAACTCACTATGTAGACCAGGCTGGCCTTGAACTTACAAAGATCCCACCTGCCTCTGCCCCGCCAAGTGCTGGGATTAAAAGTGGCCAACACTATGCCTGGTTTGGTTTGGTTTTTAAAACATATTTATTACTCATTCATGTGTGTATGTGTGTGTCGTGCTCATACAGAAGTCAACTTTCAGAACTCAATTACCTTCCCCTACCATGGTTTCCAAGGACTAAACTCAGGTCAGACTGTACCAAGTGCATTTACCTGCTGAGCTAACTCACCAACTCACTTTTATTTTGAGACAAGTTCTCACTTTGTATCTCAGGCTCGCGTGGAACTCATGACTGTCCTCATGCCTCAGCCTCTCCAGTGTTTAAGTAATAGGCATGAGTCACTATGTCTGGCTTTCATTCCATCTTGATTCAAAAATACAGAGCTTCCAGTACGTGGAAGACAGAATCAGGCAGATGACTGTGAGTTCAAGAACAGCCTGGTCTACAAAGCAAGTTCTAGGCCAGCCAACACTATATAGTTAGACCTTGTCTAGAATTTGACTAGTGTAGTCATAGATCTTACAGGAGAACCTAAATCTGTCACTTTATTAAATGAATATAATACCTAACTCTATATTCTAAACATTTGTCCTTATCTGTATAGATAAGTTAGGACTTACTCTTCATCAAGAAAGCATCTTTGTGCAACAGAGACCATCACAGAAACCCACAAATGATCAAAATGCAGAGTTGGACTCCCAGTCCCAATGGATAAATATAATACAATCCCTGCACGGAAGGCTCAGGCATCATTACAAAAGGCAGAAAGGCTGTGAGAGCCAGAGGAGCAGGCATTTCTTATGAGATTGTGTTTCCTGGGGAATGTCAGAGAAGCTACACACATAAAGTCTCACTAACATGGCTACCTGAACAAGGATGATGTCAGTGGACATCAAACAATGGAAGGAAAGATAAGGAGGCCTCGATTCTACATGACAAACTACAGGCAACCAAGGAATTCGGAGAGCAGGAGAAATAGTCTTCCTTGGGGAAGAGCACGCAAAATTGGTCATCTAACACCAGATGGCCAGCTCTGGAAACATAAAAGTAACTTTAAAAAGTTGTATTTGTATACTTAGATGTTTGTGTATATGCATATTACATATATGTTTCTGAGTGGGGAAGAATTCCCTTTGGGTATCTTTCCTTTGATAGTCTCCAGAATCTAGACAGTGGTCTGTACATGGGTCACTTTTTTTTTCGTGGTTTTTTTTTTTTGTATTAATTACAGTTTATTTACTTTGTATCCCAGCTGTAGCCCCCTCCCTCACTCCCAATCCCACCATCCCTCCCTTATCTCCTCCCTGCCCCTCTCTAAGCCCACTGATAGGGGAGGTCCTTCTCCCCTTCCATCTTACCCCAGTTTATCAGGTCTCGGGAGAAGACTAGTGGCACAGGCCCCAGGGAGTGTGGAATAAATGCTCAGGTAAACGTGTAACTGAGCATATTTGGTTCCTTCTTTGGACATGTGACATTTAGGTCATCTGAAGAAAGGATTGTCAACCTTTTGAACTGCTACTTGTCCAGAGTCAATTCATCTTTAAGAGTACAGTTGTGGGGTTAGTGCTCAGTAGTCAAGAGCACCAGCTGTTCTTCCTAAAGGACCTGGGTTCAATTTTTAGCACCCACATGGCAGCTTATAACTGTCTGTAACTTTGTTCAAGGGGATCTGACACCCTCACACAGACATGCAGTAAAGAGAACAATGTACATAAATATAGAATAATTTAAAAAAGTGAGTGAAGGATGAGGCTCCATAGGAGTGTTTGCATAGCATGCACAAAGGAGGGATGTCCCTGCCCCTCACCCGTCATAGGCCAGCCCCTTCTACCATGACCATCAAATCTCGAGAATCTGCCAGGTGTGCCAAGAGACAAGAGTTGATCTGAGCTCTCGGGCTGCATAGGGTGAGGGTTAACCACATTCAGCACCTTTGCCTTGTGCCAACATCCAGTGCCCCCTTGCCTTTCCTCTAAGGTGGAGTCACAGGGGAGTCTCACCTTATACCCTGAAGATAAGGATACCTTGGCTGTAAGAACAGGTGGAGGCAGGTGCTGCAGCAGTGTGTGGCCTGAGGACAGATGTGGGGCATGGAGCTGGCAGTGCCATGAGCAGGATGGAGAGGTCAGGTCCTAAAAAAGCAGAGTTCATCTGGCAATCAAGTCTTCAAACTGCTTGATCCTGCCTACCAAGACGACAGCTACCTATGAAGCAAGCCACATGCCTCGTGGCCTAGTCAGAAATAAGGGAGACTTCTTCACAGCCCTCACATTGGTGACCTCAGAGCTTTCCAAATTATTTTGTGGCATTTGCTGCCTTCCTGAATGGTGGCTGTACGGTTTTGTTTGCTGGCTTGTTCCACAGATCTAGGCAATGAGGGTTTTTTTTTTTTTTTCTTCTTCTTCTTCTTAGATTTGTTTTGAGACAAATTTTTGTTATATAACACAGGCTGCCCTCACATTTATGGTAATCCTCCCACTTTTTAGTGGGTGGTGAGGCTTACAGGTATGAGCCACCACACCTGGATTCAGCCTGAATTCACACCTGGAATTTTTTTTTTTAATATAACAAAATAAGATTGAAAACACACACAAAAACCTCCCATCTGAATTGTAGAAAACAAACAGAAAGCCTAAGACAGGGCACAAGAATCAGAGACCTACTCATTTGTACACTCAAGATATCCCATAAAAACACTAATCTGATAGCTGTGCACAGTGGCCCAAGCCTGTAGTCCCATCACTCAGGGAGGCAGAGGCAGGTAGATCTCTGTGAGATTGAGGCCAGCCTGGTCTATAAAGTGAGTCCAGGACAGCCAAGGCTACACAGAAAAACCCTGTGTGTGGGGGAGGGGGGTGGAATACCTACTCTGAAAGCCATAATATATAAACAAAGGACCTGTGCTTGCTGCCTCAGGCTTTGTGAATTCATATGAGCTTTGCTCATATTGATAAGGCCTTGTTTTCTTGGTATCTTCCATCCCTCCTGGCTCTTACACTCTCTACCTCCTCTTCGCAGGGTTCCCTGAGCCCTGAGGGGAAGGATTTGATAGGAACACCCTATCTAAAGCTGAGTGTTCTAAGGTCTCTTACCACAATGTCTGTCTGTGGGTCTCTGTATTTGTTCCCATCTGCTATGGGAGGAATCTTCTCTGATGATGGCTGAGGAGGAAAGGCACTGGTGTGTGCATATAGCAGAATATCATTAGGAGTCATTTTATTGCTCTGACTTTGTTTTAGAACAGTAGTATTTGGTTTATCCTAGTTCTCTGGGTTATCTAGTCACAGGTTCTTGATCACACAACTAGTGTCAAGTATAATTCCATCTTTAGTGGGCTTTAAGTCAAATGAGATAATTGGTTGGTTACTTCCATAAGCTTTGTGCCACCATTGTTGATCAAAGGGTTTTGACTGGGTTTTTACAATCCTCCTTTGGTATCATGCAGAGTACCTTCCTGTACTAAAGACGTTAGAACATAGGGGTTAAAGGCTCTGTGTAGGCACCAGCTTGACTTCTTCATGGTCAATGAGTTGTGTAGATGTTATACTTAACACCTTGCTGTCAGTTTGTGGAAAGCAACCTATAGTCCTGGCCAACAGCCAGGATTGTTTAGGGATTCCAATGAGACACCTTTAGCCAACAACTCAATTAGATGTAACCCAATCCTAGCACTAGAAGCTTCATTTTATGACAAGAGATAGCCAGTTGGGGTTCTGTCTCCCCAATTTTTTGGCAATTTCTTTTAGATCACCTTCATATACTCTAGATATTTTAGGAAGCTTCTACTGTATTAGGTTTCCATACTATCCCTCAAATGACCCTTAATTTTATCTCTCTCCCCATATTCCCTTTCTCATCCCCCTCTCCTTTCCCGCTAACCCACTTGACCCTCCCATTCCAACCCTCCTATACATCCAGCCATAGCTCTCTATTGTATTTCCCTTTCCCAGTGAGATATATTTGTTTCCCCTAGTCCCTTATTCTTTACCTAATTTCTGTGATTCTGTAGACTGTAGTTTGTTTATCATTGACTTAGCAGCTAATATCCACATATAATTGAATACATACCATACTTATCCATCTGGGTCTGGATTACCTTACTCAGGATGATTTTTTCTAGTTCCATCCATTTACTAGCAAATTTCATGATGTCATTTTCTAATGGCTGAGTAATATTCGATGTACCACGTTTTCTTCATCTGTTCTTCTATTAGGAGACATCTAGGTTTTTTCCAACTTCTGACTTACGAATAGAGCAGTAATGAAAATGGTTGAGCAAGTGTCTCTGTGGTAGGATGAAGCATCCTTTGAGTATATGCCCAGGAGTGGTTTAGCTGGATCTTGAGGTAGATCAGTTCCCATCTTCCTGAGGAACTGCCACACTGAATTCATAGTGGCTGTTCAAGTTTTCACTCCCACTGGCAATGAATGAGTGCTCTGTTACTCCACGTCCCTGCCACCATGAGCTGTCACTTGTTTTAGTTTTTTGAGACAGGGTTGTTGGCATACTTCAAAAAAAATTTTATTTTTTTTTATATCTCTCTCTCTTTACACCACACCCAATCTCTTCCAACACCAGCTAAGAGAGAGAAAGGGTTAGTGGGAGAGGAGCTGCAGTTCTTTTAGCTGCTTCCTGCTGGTAAGAGTGGTTGGGTTCCTTGGAGCCAATCCATTCCTTGTTTCGGGAGATCTCCAGCTTCTTGTCTCGCTGCAACAACAGCAACCAGGAGCCACAAGGGAAGCAGGAGCAGCCTTGTTCTTTGGAGTTCCTCACACTCTCTGGGCTCTGGCATTTCTTCTCTCTCCAAAGTCCTCAGATTTAAACTGTCTGCAGCTGGCCAAGAGCTCCTCTTGGAGCCCACACTAGGGAAATAGTTTCTGCTGTGGGACCATCTGAATCAGTCCCTCATCCCATACCTGGAATTTAAACAAAAACTTGTTTACATCCACAGCACAGAGTTTCTCTGTGTAACCCTGGCCGTCCTGGAACTTGCTCTGCTGTGACCCTTGAAACCTTATAGCCCACTCCCAGCCACACACCTCCTCCATCAAGGCCCCATCTCCTAATCCTTTCGAATAGCGCCACTCTCTGGTGACCAAGAATTCAAATCTGTGAGCCTGTGGAGCCTGTTCATACTTATTCAAACCACCACATATGCCAGGGGGACCTTCTTCTCTAGTCCCATCTGTTTGGTGTTCTTCATGCTTCTTGTACCTTGGTAGGCATCTCCTGCTTTAGTTTAGGGCAATGTTCTATAACTTTGTTGAAAATATTTTCTGGTGGTGGTGGTGCATGTCTTTAATCCCAGCACTTGGGAGGCAGACATAGACAGATTTTTGTGAGTTCAAGGCCAGCCTGGTCTACAGAGTGAGTTCAGGGACAGCCAAGATCCTGTCTTGAAAAAAAAATTTTTTTTTCTGGGCCTTTGACCTGGTTTCTTCTCCTTCCTGTATTCCTATTATTTTTAGATTTGGTCTTTTCATAATGTCCCAGATTTCCTAAATTTTTTGTGCCTGGAGATTTTTAGACTTAACATTTTCTTTTACTGAGGTATCAACTTCCTCTATTGTATCTTCAGTGCCTGAGATTCTCTCTTTCATCTCTTGTATTCTGTTGGTCAGTTTTGCCTCTGAGAGTCTTATTTGAGTTCCTAAATTCATTTCCAGATTTCCCTATGTGTATGTGTTTAATTCTGTTTCTACACTCAGATCCTGAACTGCTTTATTCATTTTCTTCCACTGTTTGTGTTTCCATAGATTTTTTTTAATTCTCTCTCTCTCTCTCTCTCTCTCTCTCTCTCTCTCTCTCTCTCTCTCTCTCTTTCTCTCTCTCTCTTTCCAGAGAGGGCTTCTCTGTGTAGACTTGGGCTATTCTGGACTCAGTTTGTAGACCAGGCTGGCCTTGAACTCACAGAGGTTTGCCTGCCTCTGTCCCCAGTGGGCTACCCAGCATAGATGCCCCACCCTGAGATAGGATACCTTTCCATTCTTGTGGTTATTTCCAGGTTGTTTCTTGGGTGTGGGGGGGGGAGCGGGGGGGTATGGTCTTGTTCCTAGAATTGGTGACCTATGGTCTGGTTTTTCTTTTAAAGTCAGGCCTGGTCCTAGAATGGAGACAAAATGGAGTTTATGTTGTCTTTTTACTACCAGAGTGTTGGGAATGGAACCTGGGTCCTCTGCAGGAGCATCATTTGCTCTCAACCACTGAGCCATCTCTCCTTTTGAGGCAGGGTCTCACCACGTAGCCCTGGCTACCTGGAACTCACTATGTAGACCAGACTGGTTTAGAACTCACAGAGACCTGTCTGCCTCTGCCTCCTACATGCAGGGCGTGTACCTCTACACTAGGTGTGGTTTTTGTTTTGTTTTTGTTCCTTTGTTGTGCTGAAGGTTAAAGTCCAGGCCTTGGACATGTTAGGGAAACATTCTACTGCCGAACTACCCCTAATCCTTTTATTTACTTGAAAATTAAAATATTTGACTTGTGTGTGTGTGTGTGTGTGTGTGTGTGTGTGTGTACATTCAATATCATATGTGGTCAGAGGATACCTTACAGAAATCAGTTCTTTTTCTTTTTTTTTTTTTTGAGTTTTTGAGACACGGTTTCTCTGCGTAGCCTTGGCTGTCCTGGACTTCCTTTGTAGACTGGGCAGGCCTCACAGAGGTCTGCCTGCTTCCGCCTCCCAAGTGCTGGGATTATGGGCATGAACCACCGAGCCTGGCACAGGAATTAGTTCTATCATGTGATCATAAAATAACATTTCGACAAAGGATCTCTCTATGTCACCCTAGCTGGTCTAAAACTTGATATGTAGACTAGGCTGGCCTAGAACTCACAAAGATCGGCCTGCCTCTACAGTTCTGGGATTAAATGTATGGGCCACCACAAGTGACTTTAAACAACAGTGACTTGTCTCACTGTCTCTTGTTTGCTTGCTGTACTGTACGATGGTACACATTGCCTGTCCCTTCCCAAGGCTCACCTGGGAATAGCCAGTGTGGGCCATTTACACAGAACTACAGTCATACCTGCTCCTTTTGGGGACCTACTGAGTGCTTGCCAATCACAAAGTTGCTGGACTTGCTTTGGTTTTTTAGACTCATGGTCTTACCATGGGGCTCAGACTGGTTTTGAAATTTTCTTTTCTGAGACAAGGTCTTGCCCTGTATCTCGGACTTCTTAGTACTCATTGGGTAGCCCGGACTAGCAACCTGCTTCAGCTTCCCTGGTGCTGGGACCACCCGTATATACCACCATCACTCCCTGTAGGCTGGTAGGCTATAGGGCTGTGGTGTCTGTCCTTTGGGGGCTGTGGTATCTGTCCTTTGGGTTTATTCAGTGCTCTCTCAGATGGGCTCAGGGGAAGCACACATAGTCATTATCAGGAGGATGAGAGAACCAAAGATGGGACCTTGCCAGGCTCCCTACCCAGGGTCACTGACTTTGGGGGTACTGCTTGTCTCTCCTTTTTTGGACTTTGGTGACTATAGGGTATACTGTAAACATCAGTCCTGGATGATTGAGGTTAACCTGCCAGAAGGACAATATGCAAGTGTCACCAGTGTCTGCTTTTGTGAGAGCTCCTCATCAGCATTTTGTGTCTGGAGGTTGATTGCCAGTTGCCTAGTGAACACCCGTTCCTATGGCAACACAGTGATGCCTTGGCTTGTACTAAGATGAGATGGATGTCTGGATGCAAGTGCATCTCCATCTGCTGTGTTGTGGAGCGTGGGAGCCGGGTGCTGCTAGGTGACCATGGCCCCAGGGGTCTGTTATTTAAAAAGAACAGCATGATGGGAAGCAGCCAAGGACAGCTGCGAACAGCTGAGGTACCTCGGAAAGTCGTGACTCCCGCTCCAGGCTTCCCTTTCACCAAGCCCACACCTGAATAGACTCCAGTATTCGCAGAAAGGCCCAGGACTCCCAGTCCCTCACACAGCAGGAAGCCATTGCTGACAGGTTTCAGGGTACCTGTGAGGCCCGGAAAAAAAAAAAAAAGTGAAAAATGTGAGAGCTGAGCCATTGGCCTGCTGCAGAGCCTGCAAGAATGGAGTCTGATATTTACCTGGTCAGAGGCCTCACACTCACGCTCTCAGGCATGCCTGCAGAGCACACCAGCTGCTACCCTACCCTGGCCTACATCTCTGTGTGTGTAGTCACACCAGTATCCTCGGGCTGTCTCAGCCTTACCAGGTAAAAGATGGCAGTCATTTGAAATGGTTGGCTTGTTTTGTTTCCTGACAGAGTTCTGATATGAAACCTTGCCTAGCTTGGTGGCCATCCTCCTGCCTTTACCTCTCAAGGTGCTTGGGTTGTAGGCATTAGGATTATAAGAGCATTAGGAGAAAGAGGTGCTCAGGAGAGTAAGGCACACGCAAGGTGGAGAGGGGTGTGCTTCTTGAGGGAGAACAGGAGCAAGCAAAATGTGCCGAAGCAGGGACTTGTCTCAGCATGAGCCAGGTAGACCATTTTGGTGGTTCCCAAGTTACGTCTCAAAAGTTTGCTAAAACAAACCACCCTTGGTTTTTTTTTTTTTTTTTCGTTTTTCTTTTGAGTTTTTGTTTTTGTTTTGTTTGAGACAGGGTTTCTCTGTGTAATCCTGGCTGTCCTGGAACTTGTAGACCAGGCTGGCTTGAACATAGAAATCCCCCTGCCTCTGCCTCTGGGGTACTGGAATCAAAGGCATGCACCACCACTGCCCTGCTCTCTCTTGTCTTCTGAGTGGTGGGTCTGTGGATACCTTGAATGGAATTACAGTCTGATAAGGTGAAACCAGGAGCCAGAAGGGTTGCACAAGGGCCTTAGTACGTGCCCTTTCCATGTAAATGGGGCTTCTGGGGAGATTCCCATGAAGTCACAGGTTTCTAGCTAGGAAGGGAGAAAGGCCTTATGCAGTTAACTCTTCCATTTCCCACCTCTGCTCACTAGAGCCTTTAGCCAGACTCCAGGGCAAACGGCTCCTTTCTCCTTTCATGTCCCCAGGGCCTTCCTTTGCACAACTCATGATTTTTATCCTTTTTCAAGACATATGTATTTCTGGCTCCTCTAAGTAATTTTCTGTGTGTCTCACTTTGTTCTGTTTTGTTAAGCTAGTCTGATACTTAGCCAAAAGCTGGCCGGGTGATTACTATGTAGCCCAGGCTAGCCTCACACTGATATCAATCCTCCTGCTTCTGTCTCCCCAGTTCTGGGGTTACAGGTTTGGGCCACCATGCCTGGCTGTCATTTGCAGTTATGTGTAAATGTTAGCGTGAGTTTGTGAGTTTCGGGGTGATGGCGCACTTAGCAGTAGAGCACTTGCCTGGGCCCTGGATTCGGTCCCCAGGACTGCAAAAATGAACTCTATTAAGCGAAAAAGCCAGTTTGTCAGTTTCCAGCTTGTGAAAAGCCCTCTGCGGTTTGTTGCAGTTGGCTTCTGTGGTGTAACAGCGCTTTGGACCCCACATCTGAGGACTGGCTGCTGGTGGTTAGTCAGCTGAGGCAGCTGTGTTTACCTGAGGTCCTCCCAAGCTGGGTGGGGCCCCACGAGCCACTCAGGCCAGGCTAGGCCTGCAGCTCCAAGGCAGAAGCTGCTCTTGGTGGCCTTGGGGGGATCCAAGCTGAGGCTGGCCTCTGAGGGAAGCCCAGGGAACATGCCTCAAGCCCACCCCAGTCACACGGGTGTCTTAGAGTGAGAATTAGGCTAAGGGGTAGGACTTCTCTTTCAAACACCTAAGGCTTGGTTAGGGCCAGCATGCCGGGTAGATTTCAGCTCTTTGCTTTTCCTGCCCTGGGAGAACACCGGTGAGTCAGCTGTGGGTTCCTGCCTGAAGCTATGGGAAGGAGATTGTCTGGGGTTCTGGCCTTAGGCTGGAAGGGTTCTGAGTCACTCTGATAAGACAACTTCCTCCTGCTGTCACCTGCCATCTGGGGCCCGTAGCTCCCACGGTGCAGACATAAAAGAACAATGAGCAAAGAACAGTCCAAGAGCCCTCTGCCCAGGGGCTTATCGTCAGCCCTTCCTCAGGCTCTTCCATGCATGTTTTTCTCTTTGGAATATGTGTTTCCAGGCCTGGGCTGCATGTGGGTCAGGGATAGATAAATGATCTAGCATGTCCTGGGCCCTCCCTGGCTTTAATCCCTAGCACTGGGGAAGAAAGAAAGAGGGAAGGGGGTGAAGAGGGAAGGGTGAGAAGGAGGGAGGGAGGGAAAGAAAGAAAAAGAAAAAATGAATTTTCATCCTAATTGTACGCTTCAAGACTGTATCAGCCAGCTTGAGCCCCACTGTGACTAAATTCCTGACAGAAGCCCCCACAGGAGAGGAGAGATGTCTCTGGACTTGTGATTTTGGAGTGTTTGATCCACATCCACTTGGCTCCGTGGAGATGGCGGCAGGTGTGGTAATAGAAGTTCTTCATTTTCACGGCTGACAGGAAACAGGCAGGCCTCCGGATCATGCCCCGAGACCCAGGCTCCCGCCACAGCTGCGCCACCTCCCTACAGTCCTTCACACCACGAGCCCACGGTGAATGATCTGGGCACCTTCACAGACCTTTAGATTATGCTTCACTAGTGACCTGGGCATCTCTGCAGTGGAGCTTAGTCATAGAGACAGCAGTCATAGTGACGGGGTCACTTTGTATCCCAATCTTGCAGCTGTTTAACCAGCTGTGTGATCTGTTTAACCACAGGTGATCACATATTAGCTATTTTTCTTGTACTTGGAGGCTTGCAGGATAGTCTGAGAACACACACACACATACACACACTCTCCCTCTCTCTCCATGCTGAGCAGATTCTGAGGCTACGTTCCACAACCCTGAGCTAAACCAGTGTCTGGCTCTTTCTAAATTACTCAGGCTGCGGTATTCAGTTACAGCAACAGGTAAATGGGCTAACGCACTATCCCCGTTTCTCTCCGAGAGGCAGGGTTCTTCACAGCTTGCTGAAGGCTCTGAGGACTGCAGTCAGTAAACCTAGTGCTGTTCAACTCCCTTCCCAAATCGACTGATTTCTTTCTTCTTTTCATAATGTATGTTAAAATATGTATTAATATACATAATACGTGTTTTGAAACAAGGCATCATTGTTTAGCTCTGGCTAGCTTAGAACTCACTGTGTAGACCTCTGTGGCTTCGAACACATATAGACCCGCCTGCCTCTGCCTATCAAGTGCTGGGATAAAAGGCGTGCACCACCGCACCTGGCTGGTTTTGAGATGGTTTTTCTGGTGATCCCCCTGCCTTAGTCTTATGCTGGTATTCCAGACTACGCATGACTGGCCAGGGGTGGTTGTGCACACCTTTGATGCCAGAACTCAGGGAGGCAGAGGCAGGCAGATCTGCTGCGAGTTTGAGGCCAGCCTGATCTACAGAGAAACCCTGTCTTGAAAAAAACAACAAAACAAAAACAAATCTGCATGACTGCACTAACTTGAAGGAACTAAGAGCCCCTCAGGCTTTATGGCATTGGAGCATGCAATTCCTCAGGTTCGTTTTTTTCCTCTCTCCTGGGGGTTATTGATCAAAACTGTGTGTGCAAGTGTTCTAAGCTATGGGCTAGCCTGCCTCACCATCTCTGCCTGTGCCTGAACCTATAGCTTCATATAGCACCAGGAGACACAGGTCGAGAGTGGGAATTGCATTGGGAGGGGCTGGGCAAAGAAGGCAAGAGAGGCCTTTAATGCTGCGAGCCAGGCCAGACTGGGAACTGGAGAAGGTTCTAGGCATGAGACCACTGTAAATTGAGTCATGGCTTGAAGGCCAGAAAGAAGGCACTGGGAGGGAATTGCTGGTTGGGTTGGGGATGGCTTGGGAATGAAATCGACAAAGGGAGAGATGGTGGCCTTGGCTTCGGCTGTAGAATGCAGATGTTTGGGTGGTGCAACAGCACAGGAGAGGGTGCTGTACCCTGGAAAAGGGCATCCTGCACCTTAGTGCCCAGTGGCTGGGTGTGAGCCCTGGACATACCCGGACAGTAAGCTGTGGAAGGTGAGCGAGAGGCAGCAATGGCATCATTCCACCAGCAGAGAGCAGTGTCGGGTCTCAGCCGAGACACAATCCAGCAAGCACAAGACTATCCTGCCTGGAAACAAAGTTTCCCAGCCTCCATCCTACTGCAGAGCCTGCAGCGTTTCCTCCAGGCCCTAGGGCTGTGCCGTCAAGGAGCAGCCGTTGGGCCTCCGTGTGAAACACGGCTGGTGGAAGGGCGTGCTGGAACCACAGGTACAGGAGGCCCTGCTCCACACCAGCCCTCCCTGCTGGCTTGACACTGTAGCCACCACTCTGCTGTTCTTAGGATGGCGGCTACCTACAAAGGCATCGCTGGACCACTTTCCCTCCGCCCCCGTCTTCCTCCTCCTCCTCTTCCTGAGAGGCAGGGACTGTAATACGGCCTCAGCCTCCTGAGGCACACCTGGAGGCTTAGAAACTTACAAATGAAATCGCGCTGCCAGGCTTGCTGGCTTGTTGGCCGAGGGCCAAGCACGCTGCTGCGCTTAGCTGCATTGACTGGACCCCATCCACAGACACACCCTTCTCTTCTTCCCTCCACTCTGGAGAGAGTGCCCACGGTGTCCATCTTCCCTGTGATGAGCAAGCAATGCCCGCTGTGCCCACACTTCCTGCTGCTCAGAAACACATTTCATTTCAGGTCTCATTTTTTGAGACGCAGCTCATGTGTAGGAGGCTGGCCTTGAACCCTGCCCCCCCCTTCTGAGTTCTGGGATTCTAGGCATGTGTAACCTTGCTCCGTTTTGGGGGTGTTGGGGATTGAGAACAGTGCTTCATGAAGCACCTTATCAACAGCTACTACATGCCCCCCCCCAACAGACTTCATGGCTTTGGAGGGGACAGTGCCGGAAGGGAACGCAGGTGCCGTGTAGTCAGTGTTCTACTGCTGAGCCGGTCCTGAGCAACAACCTCTTCTGTCTCCATCCCCAAAATGGTGGTGACCATAAGCGACGGCCACAAGGGCCAGGGATGACTGCTTACCCGTTTGCGTCAATCACTTGTCTCCTCTCTCTCCTAGCCTGCTGGGATAGCAGACCTGCAAAACCTCATCTAGCTAGTTTCCTCCCCCTTTCCACGTTTCTCGGAGGGAGAGGTGCTTTTCTCGCCCCTGGGGCTGTTTCCCAGCAGTGTGCACGACAAGGAGCCTGCCCCGATGCCGGGGCCCCTGTGGCGGGACCCTGTTTGTCTTGGCCTGGGCCAAAAGCGTGGGCTTTAGAGACACTGCCGGGTGCGGGGCGAGGCCGCAGCTTGACACTGCCGCTTGCACAGAAAAGGCTCCAGAGGCAGTTGGACAGGAGCGGGAGGACGTGTCAGCAACAAGTGGGGAAAAGGACAGCTGTGCTCGGGGCCTGCTGGTCTGGGGGGGTTCAGAGCAGAGCTTGGGGGGGGGGCTCTGAGCCCAGCAAGCGGGCCCCTCACCCCGGGACCAGATCTGCTCCCCGACAGCTGATAAAATCAATCTCGACCACGCCGTGCTTCTCGGGTGCTTTTTTTATTGGGATTAGCTAGGCTGTCGAGGCGCGCCGGGAGGTGGCGGTGTGGTCACGCGCACGGGCCCGGCCGCGTCCAGGCTCAAGCTCTGGGTGGGGAAGCCAGCTTCCCGTCGCCGTTTCGTTAATAACTTAAAGAGCCAGGCCGAGGTGCAGGGGCGGGTGCGCGGCGGGACGCCCGGGCTCTGCCGCTCGCTCGGCGCGGGAGGACTCGGACTCAGGTCGCCGCGCTGGGCTGGCCGCGCCCGTTAGCCAGACGTCGCCTCGCTCGGTCCCGGGAAGGGTCTCGGCCCGCGTGCTGCCCCGGGTCGCCTCTGGGGTCCCCCCCGACTCAGGACAAGCGCGCGGGGGGCCGCCACCGCGCTCCCCGTCCCGCCGCCCCGCGGGCGCGCGCCGCCTCCAACCTCCTCCCCTGCACCCTCCCTCCCCGCCGCCTTCCCCTCCTCCTCCTCTTCCCCCCCAACCTCTCCGTCGTCCCCTCCCTCCTTCCCGCCCCCTCCCTCCGTCTCTCTCTCTCTCTCTCTCTCTCTCTCTCTCGCTCTCGCTCTCTCTCTCCCTTCCTCCCTCCCTCTCTCCCTCTCTCCCTGCCTCCCTGCCAGCCGTCCCCTCCTCGTAGTCCGTCTCGCCCCTCCTTCTCCCCTCCCTCCTCCCGCTCCCCTCCCCCTCCGCTCCCGCCGCCTCCGCCTGCCGCCCCGGCCGCGTCGGGTAAACCTGTTCTGCCAGGCGGCCGCGCCGGGGCGGATCGAGCGGACGGCGGCTCCTCGAGGCTCGCGGCGTCGGGGGTCCCGTGAAGCGCGCGGCTGCCCCTCTGTGCCGGGGCCCTCGGCAGCGCCGCCACCATGTACTCCGGAGCCGGCCCCGGTGAGTCCGCGCGGCGCCCGGCGCTCGTGCCGCGGCGGTTGGCGGTTGGCGGGCGGGGCGGGCGAGGACGGCGGGGCCTGTGGAGCCGCGGCGTGGCCTCGGGGCGGACGGGCAGGGCCTCGGGGCCGGGAGGCCCGGGGCGCCGGGGCAGCCCGGCCGGGACGCGGGGGGTGGGGTGGGGGTGGCCCAGGCCCGGCCTGCGGTGGGTCGCCGTCCTCCCGCAGCGCTCCTCCTGCCGGCCCCGAGCGCGGAGCCAACGGGGCGCCCCAAGCACGCCGGGCCTGGGGCGGGGAACTGGACGGGTTGGGAACCGAACTCCGGGGTCCCCCCCCTCCCGCCCCTCATCCCCGGGCACCGCGATCGGCCGCCGGGACGCAGTTCCATGCCGGACGGCCGCCCCTCCCCATTCAAGGGCTTGATCGCCCTGGAGATTATTTCCCCACGGAGCCCGGGCGGCCGCCGTGGCACCCCTCTCCACCGGCTTTTGCCCGTTTCCCTGGAAAAGTTCCAGAAAACTTAAAAAACGCGAACGCGTTTTTTTTCCCTCCTCGCCCCCCCACCCCGCTCCCCGAGCCCGAGTGCAGGGCGGTTTACTCGCGGGCTCGGGGAAAACAGTCAAGTGCCGGGAGGCTTTCTCGCCTTCTCCCGCCGGGCACGTGGCTCCCATTTCCCGGCCGCCCCGCCGCTTGCTCGGGCTCAGCCTGCCCCTTTTGTCCGCCAGGCTGTGCTTGGCGCCCGCGGGGCCCTCCCTGCTGCCCACCTGACCTATGGCGCTTGGGCCCTGGGGCCTCCCCAGACTTCCCCGCTGCGGGGTCTGGAAGCCTCCCAGATCCTCCCGGTTTCCCCATGCTGCCTGCCCCGAGCCTGCTGCGCCTCCTCCCCGATGTCATGGGGCTCCTCGGACGCCCGCTGACCAACTTCTAAGATGCCTTTTTTTGGGGGGTGGGGTGGGGGGCTTCCATCGATTTGAAGACCCTTTTTTAACCTTGCGCCTGGGAGGTGCCCGGGTTCTGGCGGCAGATGCTGGGGACTGGAGGTGTCCCCGCGAAGTGGCGGGGGACAGCCTCCTGCCCGAGTGGGAATCCCCCAGCTCGGCGCTGTGGAGGAAGCCAGCAAACCTTAGCCCCGGGGCCGCACGTTTTTCCAGGGTGTCGGTTTCTAGTGACTTCCTTGGGGGTCGAGGCTAGGCTTTCCTCTCTCTTGCGTATTGACTCGGTTCAGCCTGCCACAATGGGTCTTCATTCCGAGGACAGGCAGAGAGAGAGAGAGAGAGAGAGAGCCCTTTAACATCCGGGAGCCAGCAAGCATTAGGACAACCTGTTTGAGCACTCCCATAGAGAAGTGGCTCCCGGTCCCTTTGACCTTGACCTATGGTTCGAAGTAATTGTTTGATGCGGATTAAACCAGTGAGTCCCCGGGTAGGGTGGAAGTAAGAGCCTACTGTGTGCTCTACAAGGGGATGAAAAAAAAAAAAAAAGAATGCGGTAGCCTTCTGGATCAACTGGTACGTTTTGGTCACTGGCAGCTTTGAAGATGGCTGCTGCTGCGTGGGCCTCCGCATTGTGGCCTGAGGGAGAGACAGTCCCCTCTAACCAGAGAGCCTTGGGTGAGAAAAGAGATGCCTGTAGGATAATTCTTGGCTAATGGCTGGCTGGGAAGGAACCCAAGTTTCAGGTGGGCCAGTGTGCCGTAATTGCAAGGCTGGAGTGAAGCTCCATTTTATTGTACACACCAAGGCTTTTAATTTTGTTTAAAAGGAACCCCCGCTTTTTTTCCCATACAATCGCCTCAAAGAGACTCCATCGTATTTCCAAGTTTAGGAGAATGGAAAGCCATTAGATCTGAATTATAGAAGAGTTAGTGTTTTGCTGCTTCTGAGCTTGATGGGAAGTAAATACTTAGTGAATTAACTTGAAAAATAGAATCCTAGTGGGTTCCTACTGTGCTTGTTACAAACAAATACTGTTACTGAAGGTAGTAACACCAGAGGCCAAGGTTCAGAACCACACAGATTTGGGGGTTTTGTTTGCTCGCTTTTGGTTTTTTTCTTTTTCCTTCCTGAGCTATCAGGAAGGTTTAGGGTAGGTAAATTCTCTACCCACGCTGAAGCTGAATCGGTGGATCCTCACGGAAGGATCTTAAAAGGTCTGGCAGGAGCTTTACCTCCCTCGAGGAGATAGATGGCCCCTAGATTATAGCCCAGGAGAATTTGCTACAAAATAACCTCAGGGGTGGTGAAACCTGGGTTGAGAGTTGCCGATGAGGACAGGGACTTGGATCTTGACTTCATTCAATGTGGTCTCGATGGCAGCTGTCGGCCATGCTCCCCAGCTTCTCCCCACCTCCCAGTTTTGTCTGAGGGTACCACTGCAGCCAGGCGGCCTGTGTGCCGCAGGGAAAGCACTGCCAACAGCTGGAATGAATGCACAGCATGGTGGCTGAGCACTTGTGGGAAATCTCCCCAGTAGCTTGTGGAGGAATTTAAATAACAGCGCAGGGGAAAAAAAGATGTAAAAGCTTTGACTTAATACATTCTTAAGACGCAACATTTCGTAACTTTGCGTTTTCTCTGTCAACACCATCGGGTTTATTCTTTACAATGAAAGAGCCTGGGCTATCAGTATGATTTAAAAAAAAATGTTTCTTTTGATTTTGTGAATTGTTATTGTAGGAAATGTAACAGATGATTTTTAAAAAGTTTCTGCCGTGAAGTAATTTTACAAACGTGAAAGGGAGATTTTGTGTCTGCCTATGCAGCCCTCTTCTGCAGTCGTCATTCCCATGTCGGCTGTCCCTTTCACATCCTAAAGCACATTCCAGACCTGTCATTTCACCCTGACATGTTTGTATGTACGCAATACAGGGATTTGGTTTTTCTCTGAGACAGGGTGGATTGTGTAGCTCATCCTCCTGTCTCTGCTTCCTGCATCCTCGGATTACAGGTTTGTGTCACCACCAGGGGCTGGTGAAAGCACACATTAACACGACCCACTGCCATTGTTATGCCAGGTTGTTGTCAGTTCTCTTGGCTTCAGAAACATGCTTACAATTGGCTTGGTTTTTTTGGATTTATTTTTTTGTGTGTGTGTATTTGTATTTGCCTGCATGTATGTATGTATGTATACCACAGGCCTGCTTGATGGCCCCGAAGGCCAGAAGAGGACATTAGGTCTCCTGGAACCAGAGGCACAGTGAGTTGCGAGTCTCCGCGTGGATGCTGCGAATTGAATCTGGGTTCTCCTCCTGCAAGAGCACCAAGTGTCCTTAACTGCCGAGCCATCTCCCCAGCTCCTACAATTGATGTTAGAATATGAAGTTAATTTTAAAAAAATGTAAATTTTGCTTTTCTGACTTCTAAATCATTCTTGGAGTTTTGGCTTTATGAAACAGGGTCTTACTATGCAGCCTGGGCTGGCTCTGAACTCAGTTATCTTTTATGGGAGATTCCCATGTGTGCCATTATACCAGCTTTTTACCAAAGCCTTGAAAACTAGGCCTCTACCCTCTTTGCCTGCATTTTCGACTTCTCACTGACACTGTAGGTCTTTTTTGTTTGGTTGTTTTTTGGTTTTTCAAGACAGTTTTCTTTTTGTAGCCTTGGCTGTCTTAGGCTGCCTTTGTAGATCAGACTGGCCTCGAACTCACAAAGACCCATCTGCCTCTGCCACCCTGAGAGCTGGGATTACAGCTGTGTGCCACCATGCCCAGCTGACACTGCCAATCTTAAAAATCTCAGAGTTGACACCTCCCTTGGGCCCTTCTCGTAGATCAATTCTTCAAACTACCTGCCTGGCCTTCAGAGCGCTCCCACCTGCTTTCCTGTTCTGTGAGGAGCTGATGGCCCACCTGCTCATGTTCATTCTGATCCCCTCATCCCAAGAGTGTTTTTTTGCACAGGTCGCTTGGAATGTAAAATTCATAGTTGCCGTGGGAGCCTGTTTCTCTATGTGCCCACTTCCGGCACGTGATTCAAGGCACAGAAAGTCAGGAAGCCAGGATGATAGCCCACCCAAGGTAGATTTCCCGTCCTCAGTTTTGGGCTCAAGTGTGGGGTGAGGAGCCATGCCGTCTTTCCACTCTTTCTCTGGGCACCCTGCAGCTTTGCCGCACCAGCACCGCTAGCTCACGCGTAGTGAGGCTCTGCTGGCCCAGACTCAGCCTGCTGCCCGCGCCATCAAGTGAAGCTCTTGTTCTGGGGAAACAGCTGCAAGCTCCAGCGGAGGAACCCGAGATCCCTATTCATTCCCTGGTCCCCTTGCTCTTTGAGACAGAACAACCAGGGTGGTCTTCTGTCAGTTTTTCAGTCCAGCCGCCGAGCCCTACCGGGTTCATCATCTCAGTGGGGAGCCTCGTCCAGTCAAGTGAGATGCTGGGACTGTGGGCGGACCTACGGGTCTGTCCCTATGGCTTCGGGGCTCGGGAGCCACAGGCCTCAGTGCACGCGCTTGCTTCGCGCCCAGCGCATCTGGAGCCCTCACGATGCCTGAAGGTGTGTCCCTGAGATGCTGTACCAAAATGTGCCACTGCAGCCCCAAGTAGGGAGCCGACCGGGAGTGAGAGAGGCAGCCAGGCCCTGTGTTGTCTGCCAAGAACCCGGTGCCTCTGGCTCTTGGGCCCTGGATGAGCTCTCTGGGAACTCCGCTCTTGCTCTTCCCATGGTCTCTGGCCATCCACCTCAGTCCTGTCGTCTTGGACATGTGTGCTGAGTTTGTCCTAGGTGTGGGTCTCCGTTCCCTGCCTCGGGAGCGGGTGGGATGTTGCCCATCCCTTCTGGGCTTTGCTACCTGGATTCTTTTCCCTTGCCATGTGGTATATAGGCTGAATGGGAGTCCCATGTGTCCCTAGTCATCTTGAGCATTCTGTCAGGATTGGAGGTCCAAGGTAGCCACCCTCAGGCCCGCCAGAGCCAGGCTCCCACTACTGCCCGATTACGCTGCCACCGCCAGTGGTGTTCTCTGCTGGGTGTGCCGCACAGCTCTGTTCCTGTCAGGCAGTTCTTCTAGGCACGTTTAAGGCTGAGCAGAGTCTTGTGGAGATGCAAAGATCGTTAGCAAGACTCCACCTCTAGCAGGGTGGTGGCCCTGCATGCCTTTAATCCTAGCACTTAGGAGGCAGAGGCAGGTTGATCTGTGAGTTCGAAGCCAGCCTGGTCTACAGAGTGAGTTCCAGGACAAGCAAGGTTACACAGAGAAGCACTGTCTGAAAAAGACCAAAAAAAAAAAAAAAGACTCCATCTCCCCATGTTTACATGGTCTGCACAGGTGCTGTTGGCTCCTTGCCTCTTCTGGTCCTGACTCCCAGGAATCTCACCTGAAGCTGAGTCCTTGGAAGAAGCATCTTGGAGGGTCACTGGAGAGCAAGTGGCCAGATTTGGGACATCTTGCTCTTGTTGGAGGAGCGCAGTGAGGGAGTGAGGAGTTGACTTGGGGATTAGGCAGCCGGAGGGGGGGGGTACCAGTGGTTTAAGGAAGGAGTTGGTTGTTGATAGAACTGTAGGGCCATGGAAGGCTGTTTGGGAGTGAGAGAGGGTTGGGAGGAAGCGGCAAAAGTCCGCTGACAGCCCTTCTTCACGTGTGTGTTCGGACAGGAGCTGGCAGCTGTGTTGGGATGGGAGTGAAAAGAAAAAATGCAGGTGGTTGGTTGGTCAGGACCCGCTTAGGGTGGAGTGACCCTGGTATTTTAAATTTAAATTTATTTAAATTTCACAGGCATTGGTGTTCTGCCTGCAGGTATGTCTGTATGAGGGTGCTGGATCCCATAGAACTGGAGGTCCAGGCAGCTCTGATCTGCCATGTGGCTGGGAACTGAACCCTGGCCCTCCCTGGAAGAACAGCCAGCAGTCTTAACTGCTGACTCATCTCTGCAGGCCTGCAGAGATTGTGGGAGAACTGACAGAACTTGGAGCTAAGTGGGGGAGGTGACAGGCTCCGCAGGGCTAGGCATGAGGACCCTTTGTCAGCTCTCCCAACTTTCTTTAGGAGGTGGTGATGGGTTGTGGGTGAGATTAGTTATTTCTCTCTCTCTCTCTTTTGTTCCATGATCAAAGCAATTTGTCTAAGGAAGTTTATTTGGGATTATGGTTCTAGGGGATCAGAGTCCATAACCTTGAGAAGGAATGGCCACAGGAGCAGGAAGCTGGGAGCTCACAGTTTTAAAATGTTTGCAAGCATGGAGCAGACCAAAATGGAAATGGCAGAGGCTTTAAGCTCTCAAAACTCACCTCCAAAAAGGCCGTATCTTCTAAACCAACTGTTCAAATGCCCAAAACTAGGGCTGTTTCTCACTGGAACCACTACAGGGCCAAATGGAATTGAGCCAGTGCCTCATTGTCCTTCCTAGTAGGCAGTGAGTCTCTATGGGAGATGGACCTGTGCATTTCATGAAGCTGGAGTGTGAATCCAGCACGTGCTAGACAGACACCGGCTTCAGCTGTACCCTCATCCTGATAATCACTGTCAGGGAACATTAAGTAATTTCATGGCCAGGACAGGAAGAGAGGCCAGATTTCACAGTGTCCTGGCTTCTATTGCTGCCAGTGGTGACACCCTTAAAATAAGAGGTGATGGTCTGCAGGCTGGGGTGAGGGTGAGGTGATGGTCTGCAGGCTGAAGGGAGGGATCTGAAGTTAGGCGAGTGCTGGAGATGGGTGTGGAAAACTCAGGTGAAGTGGGGTAACCTGAGTGGTCCGGGACCCACAGCCGGCACTCAGTCAGCTCTCTTGCCCTGAGCTGGATGGGCCTTTCTCCAGCTGCACCCTGAAGACCCAGGGGAAGCCCAGGTGGTTGCTGTTGCAAGGGGCACGGGACTCCCAGGTGCTGTGAGTAGGGGCTCTGAGAAGGTAGAATATAGCCCCAGCCCTTCCCAAGATCACTGGTGTCAAGAGTGGAGCTGGGCCAGGAACCTGGCTTGGGTGGGCCTGAGAGAGCCGTCCCTGCCTTGGACACAGCCTAGGAGATGCAGAGTCCACAGGGGACTTTGCAAGCGCTCCCAAACAGTTAAGTTATCTGCTTGTCTGTCTGTTCTCCTGGCCCTCTCTTCTGAAAAAGCTTCAAGATGTAATCTAGGACCGCTGTGCTGGGGCTGCTTCGACCTCAGCTTGTCTTCCCTGTCCTTGAGCGCCAGGTTTAGTTACCAGGAAGGAGTTCCAGAAATGCCATGGCATTCACTTGTTCATTATCTAGACAGTATCCTGTCTGCATGTGCCCTCCAGAAGAGGGAAAAAGGCCTTATTGTAGATGGTTGTGAGCCACCAGGTGGTGGCTGGGAATTTAGCTGGGGGCCTCTGGAAGAACAGCCACATACTCTAGATAACCCCTGAGCCATCTCTCCAGCCCTGTGCTCTCTGCATTTTTAAGCGCTTGAAGCCGCAGGGCTTGGGAACAGCTAGACAGGCTCCTTTTTGTGAGTACCAGGCTGTAACGGGTGTCCTAGCTGGGGATGTGTCCTGAGGAATGAACATCTGTGGTTTCTATGGGGTCTGGGAGACCTCTGCCAGGGGAGCCTGGTTGCCCCCGGTGGCTTTGGGGGTGGGCTGTTTGAGAACAGCACTGTTATATAAGGAGAGATGCTTGGCCTGTGTGTGGTGGGCTTGCATTATGTGCTTGCAGGACTGCCTTGGCCCCTGCAGGGATTTGAATTTCATTCTGTTGGGTCACCCCTCCCTAGAGGATGCTAGTTGCCTGGAGTGGCAAAGGAATTGCCTCAGTGCTCACAGGAGACCTGGGCCTCACTTCTCAAGAGAGCGGCAACACACTTATCATCATCTGCCAGGAGAGGGTGGAGAGGAGGTGCTGGCGCTGGGCATGCAAGGCCAGCCCTCCAAGCTTAAGCTTACTGCGGCACTGCTGCTCCAAAGAACATTTACTTGAAATGTGGTTCTTGTTTTATCTTTTGCACAATTTTTATTGAAATAGGTGTTTTTCAGTTCATGTTTCGGTAAGGCGGGTGTTGAGAATCTTGCCAAGTCATCCTTCCTATGGCTGAACCTCAGCTGCTGCTGCAGGTGGCTGTCATCACTTCCTGCTGCTCCAGCCCTGGCCTCTGGGGTGGCACCTGTGGCTTCATGGGCCCTACCCCAGCCTGACCCAGCAGGACTCCGATCAGTGTGTAGTGATGTCAGTAGCTGGTCCAAGTGGGCCTGCACCCTCAACAGAGGGAGAAGGAGAATGATTGGTGCTTCAGAGCCGGGAAGTACTTTGAAAATGACAGCCTTAAAAAAAAAAATAGCGGTGTTTACATAACACACATTTAACCATTTAAGGTGCCGAGAGATGGCTGAGTGGTTAAGAGCATATGCTGCTCTTGCTGAGGACCCGGAGTTCCATTCTCAAGCACTCACACCGGGAGGCTCGCAACTGCCTGAATCCAGCTCCTGGGCGCCTATTGTCCCGCACAAACAGGCACCTGTAAGCAAATACTCAAGTAAACGCATACACACATAATTACAAATAATAAAAAGTCCCCTGAAAATTTAATAATGCACAGCTGGAGAGCTGGCAAACTGGCTTAGCGGCTAAGAGCGCTTGCTGTACGCTTGCTGTACGATATGAGGGGTTTAGTTTGCAATCTCGTGCCAAGGCGGATGGAGGCAGGAGAATGGCGTCACCTCTCTGGCTTCTAGCTCAGCTGCAAAAAAAACCAAAAACCAAAATGGGAGTTCCGGTTCAGGGAGAAGGAGAGGCAGAGGCCCTGCCTCAGAGGAGCAAGGTGATGGAAGACACCTGACACCCTCCTGGTCCTTTGTCTTCACGCACCCCTTCTCCCACAGGCGTCTTATCAACGCCAATACCTAGTTCTAACCCCACTCCCCTCCTGTTAGGCGGGAAGTCAAGACTGATTGGCTATTGAATTGCCTTACTGGACCTTCCTTATGAATAGAACCATGCAATACACGGCCTTTTGTGTCGGGGTTTTTTGCTTATCATTCTGTTCTCAAGAGTCAGGGTTTAGCATGTTTCAGGACTTTTTCTGTCTCCGTGACACCAATCTCCTTTTTCAGCTACTTCTCATTAGGTACCCAGGCTGATCTTGAACTCCTAGCAGGAAACGCCAAGTTCTGAATGCAATTTTCCACTACCACACGATATTCTGTTGCATGGATTTGCCACCACCTATCCGTTTGTCTCTCTGGGGTCCGTTCTTCCTTTCAGCCGAGGTTAATATGCTCCTCTGAGCATTTGTGTCTAGGTTTTTGTGTGCTTTCCTCGCTGTCTTGTATGGGAGTCGATGTGGAGAACTAACTTTTCGAGGACCAGTTCTCTCCACTGCCTCTGTACCTGCTGTCACCATGCAGAAGTGCCACGGTGCACCTTGCCAGGCTCCACTGGCATTTTGGAGTTTTAGACAGTGAAGAAAGAGTTTTAGAAAGTGGAAGGTTTCGTTTCAAGTGCGGAGGGAAGTTGAGACAGGATGTTGTCTGAAGATGGTCTTGAACTGGATATGTAGACAAAGGCAGACTGAATGGATCCTCCTGTCTCTGGGCTTACAGGTGTGGACCCCCAGGCCTGGACTAGTAGCGATGATCTTGGGTAAGACCTTTCTGTCATATTTTATTAGCCATCAAAACTGATGGGAAGTGTGCAGTCTGCTCGCTTTTGGCAGCTATACCTCAGAGGGCTAAGGCCCACTTATCTCTCTAGAACACATGGTAGAGTTAGTAGCCTAGACACTCGTGAGTGATTGGCAAAACCCTAAGACTTCAGGGTCCTGATCAGTCAGTCCTAGGGTCAGAGCATTTGCCGCCAGCCCTGTGCTGCTGAAGCCTTGTGTCCAGCTTAAAGGCAGGGACACAACTGGGAATCACGAGTCACCCCCACACGTGGCGATGACCACAGGTGGTCCTCACAGACTGGGTAAAAGTAGGTAGGAAGCCAAGCACGGTTTTCTGCTTGGGGAGGGGACTTGAGAGCCTCTTCATGCCTCCTCTGTCCAGTCAGGGCGGACACTCACACAGCCCTAGACGCTCTCTGGTTTGTGGATTGTCACCTGCACCGTCCTTGCGGCCTCTTCTGTTCCCTCATCGCCCTGCAGCTATCACCTGGGCTGTGCTTTCTGTCCTTGCCTGTGGCGTGGGCCACTGCCTCCAGTCCTGTGCCCAGCTCCTAATCAGGTGTGTGGGGGCCTCTGCCCTGGGCCAGCAGGCGAATAGTTTGTAGCTGAGTGGCGTGGCCGCTGCCTTGTGGTTGAAATCTGAACAGTGAGGAGGCTGAGAGCCCTGACTTGGGCATCTACCTTGGTGTTGCCCTCAGAGTGTCAGTTGCCACCAAGTGTGTGCCCGAGCCGAGGTTAGCAACTTGGCAGCAGTAGCTGTTGAGGCCAGGAATGGCCACCTGCCACATGTCATTGTGTAGCTTGGCATGTGCCCCTCTGGTCTCTGTGGCACTGATGAAGCCCGGCAGCCAGCAGCGTTCTCTTAAGAGAACGCTTGGTCCCCTGGCCTCTGGGTTGTGTTGAACTTGTCACAGTCTCCTCAGTGTGTACAGTCACCACAACTACCTTGCCTTCAATTTGGTGTTTTTCTAGAGGTGTGCACGCTCATTTTGGAGAGCTTGGGAAATAAAATGAGCTGAGGCCTGATGGCACCTCACGGGCGGGGTCAGCGCTGGGAAGCCGTTCCTGAGAACTGCGGAAGCGTGGTGGCGTGTGGCGTGCAGTCAGCGCCTGTCAGGGCCTGTTCTCGTCTGCCCCCTCCCCTCTTTGCAGTCTCCTGTGATGCACTGAGAACAAGCAGATTACTCCTGAGAACACGGGGTGCCCCAGCACGAGACAACATGCTAAGATGCTGCTTCACCTTTTTTTTTGTAGTTCTGGTTGGGTTTTCAAGACAGGGTTTTTCTATGGAGCCCTGGCTGTCCTGAAACTCTCTCTGGAGATCAGGCTGGCCTCGAACTCAGAGATCCACCTGCCTCTGTCTCCTGAGTGCTGGGGTTAAAGGCATGTGCCACCATCAGGCTTTGCCCCTTTTAAAGTGACCCCTCTCTGGGTGGGAGCTGCAGGTGAGGTGGGGAAGGTACTGTCCCAGGCTTGGAAGGAGCCTGGGGAAATGGTTAGTTTCCGAAGCTCACTCTCTGCTTGGCTCCTTGGGTTTTTTTCCCTTGTCTGTGGAGTGGGAGTAGTAATAGCTCTCCTTACCGTTATTGTGAGGAGTTGCCGCACATTCATGTAAAATTGCCTCCGCATCAGAGCGATTAGCACGAGGCATTGTACTTTGTCGGTGACTCTTAGTAATGTTGTAGTTGTCACATCAAGTCATGGATTGATTGTTCTCACCATTGTGTCGATCACGGGGCCCAGTCATCACGCAGTTACATGGAGCAAGTGTGAATGACTGCAGAGCTGTGTGTGGAGGTGTGCCGCGGGGCGCGCATTCTTAATCATTCTTAATCGTGACTACGAGTGTAGAGTGGGAAGGGGTGTTGGCCCCTCTGAGGAATGCCAGTGTGGTCTGGGTGCTGTCTAGGTGATGGCCGACTTGGGCTGTGGGACATAGGAGCTGCAGATGGATGACTGCATGTGAACCTCAACCAAGAGAACCTGCTGAGCTCCTGCGCGCCACTTCGTGTCCCGAAAAGGGCTCAGCGTTGCAGATTGGGGGTGACCAGCTAGAAGGACAGTAGCCTCGTCTTCCTCCTCCTCTTTGAACGGGAATAGCATCTTTTCTTGCACATGCGTTTGTAGACGGTCTGTCAGATGTTTTCAAAGTTGTTTTCTAAACAAAGCCACTGAATAGGCAGCAGGCACAGGAGCGTGTAACCCAGTAGTGAACTCTAGCTCACTCACAGGGGCGGACCACCCAGCCACCTTGTAGCCGCTTGGAGAGCACTTGAGACTGATGGAAAAGAGGCTCAGCGTGGCTCACAGACCAAGGCTTCCTGAGGGAACGGGTGCCACCCACTGGTCCTGTTCATTTGACTTGGGTCACGCCCGCAGCTTTGCACCAGACTAGGAACTGGGCTGGGGCCTCCCAGGCACTAAAGAGCAAATGGATTTTTATTTTTAAAACAGTCTTACTGCATAGCCCTGGCTGGCCTGGAGTTCACTGTGTAGACCAGGCTGGCTTGGAACTTACAGAGATCTGCCTGCCTCTGCTTCCCAGATGCTGAGATTAAAGGCATGAACCAGCACATTTCTGAAATTTTTTTTTTTTTTTTGGATGTTGAATTCTAAATGCTAGTTTGGTTTTGTTGTGACCATGGCCTGGAGAGTGCAGTGGGAACTATTTTCTTGGTCTGTTCCTATTGTTTTTTTGTTTGTTTGTTTGTTTTTTGCCGCTGCCACCAAGCTCACTGGCACCTGCTCTTTTGATGCTCAGTCCTTCCCTACTTTTCTGTCAGAATGGAGGTGCTCAGTTGGGCTGGGAGCCATGCTTAAAGCATGTTTCTACTGGTTTGCCCCAGCCCCTGCTTCTGTGGGTCGCTTTGGAATGTCCTTTGACTCCTACCCTTTAGGTGGTAGGATGGTGGCCCATTGGGGCCATTTGCATCTAGTCTCCTTGTGTGTTTCTGGCCTTGAATCTCCACAGGAGCTAGAGCAGGGCAAGCGCTCAACTGAGCTTTCCCCCCTTTTAAACACAAACTAAAAACATCCAAGAACAACAAAAGGGAAGGCTGTGGGTAACCTTGCTGTGAGCTGTGGGCCCCAGCCCTCGGTTTCCTTGCAGGTCCTGAGGCCTGGTGAGGTACGTGATAGACCTGCCCTCTAGCCTGGCTGCCAGGTGGGGAGTGTTGTCTGCCCATTGTGAGGGCAGAAGCATCCCTGTTTGTTCAGTGACTTTCCCGGGTGCGATTTTATGTATTTTTGAAGAGAACAGTGTTTACTGTCTCTTGAGCTAAGCACTCAATAAATAGCTGTTTAAACTGTAATAACCAGATAACCGTGGAGGACACAGTGATTTGCCAAACTTCAAAAACCAAGGGCAGGGTATGTGCCTGGTCCCTTGCTTTGGAGTTCTGAAAACCCAGAGCTAGAACAGATGTCACGAGCCCCCTCCCCCAGAAGAAATCGTGGGCGCAGAAGAGGGCAGAGAAGTGGCCCAAAATACCTGGACTGTGGTAATTGCTGGTGACTGAAAAGGCAGCCCTTTGTGGCCTTAGTGTCAGGCGGTGGCTTCCTCCCAGAGCTCTGGTACCTGCAGTGTGCCACACTCTCACTTCCCTTGTGAGGCTGTAACGATTCTTGAGGTAAGGTCTCATCATATCTCCCTGGCGCCAAGTCACAAAGATCCTCCTGCTTCTGCCCCTCTTAAGGTGTGTACCGCCACACCCAGCCTGCTTCCTTGATGTTTTGAGAAAAAGTCTAGATGACAATTCGTATTCACGTAGTGACAGAATCTGACCGTCGTTCAAGTGGGGCACAGGGCTTTATTCTTTGTCATGCCCAGTGCTTGTGTTAGCATGAAGCCTGAGGATTTTAAATGGTCAGGTGTGCATGTAGCTCCGTCTATATAGAGCGCTAGCCTAGTGTGAAGCCTGGCTTTGGTCCCCGGTTCCTCATACTGGGTGTAGAAGTACATGCCATGATGCCAGCACCGGGGAGGCCGGGGCAGGAAGATCTCAGGCTTGAAGGCATAGTCTGTCTCAACACACAGATCAATACAAGCTGGGTGTGGTGGCACATGCTCTTAATGCCCTCAGCACGGGGGGGGGGGGGGGGAGGCAAGGGCAGGGCTGGTTTTGGGTGGGTGGGTGGGTGGAGCAAGACAAATTACTATAGCTCCAGTAAGCCCATCCAAATTGAAAGGGCAGGGTGGGGCAAGATGGAAATCCCTGTAGGTTGAGTACCCCTTATCCAACTGGCTGGGAGAAGTATTTCCAATTTCTAAACATCTGTGGCTATGGAAGGAGCCATCTTGGGGATGGGACTTGAGCCTAAAGGCACCATTCACAGTCAGTACCTTTTGCTCAGATAAATTTTGCCTACGCCCGCCACAAGTGCAGTTCTCTCAGTAGAACTGCCGTCCGAGGTTGCTGAGTTGAAGGTCGCAGGTTCTGGTCTCCACGTTAGCAACAGATCCTCAGCAGCCTGAAAAGGTCACGGGTCTATGTGAGGCAGGCTGCTTTCTTCCGTGTGTCCTGCAGAATGAATGCCAACCGCAGCCCTTTCGGGGCCAGATCTTAAGAAAGGCCACCCCAGCCACACGCACGAAAAAAAGGAAGGAAGGAAGGCTACACAACTGACATCGTCAGCACTAGGGTCTTAACCAACAAGTCCTGGGAGTAACCCAGAGCAATGATACTAAGCCTAGGATGTTTGCCGCTGTGGGTTGAGCATCTATATGACCCCATTGGCCAACAACTCAAAAAAAGCAGTAACCTACTCCCATTACTGGGGTGCTTACTTGTTAACATGGGTGTGTCTGTGAGGCTCTGGACGTTTTAAGGTGAGCTTGCTTGCTTCATGGTGTTTGAAGTCCTACTGGCTGAGGATTTAGGTAGCTTTACCTGCCTGTGTGTCTGAGCCCTGCAGCCTTAACAGTCTTGACAACAACATGGGTTGACACATCAGTGTTTTAGATCTTGGGGTTACCCTCTCCAGCATATGGTCTCTGTGTGAGAGAGAGTGTGTGTGTGGGGGTGTTCCAAAATGTTCTAGAACTGTGCCCTGTACTCAAGCTGTTTCCCGATTTTAAGTCTTACCTTAGTTGTGTAGGATTGCTCTACAGGCTGTGAGTGTGTGGAGGGCCTGCAGGCCATCGCTCTGTCCTCCGAAGGTCCCGCATCCCTCACTGTGCTGCCATGTGAGAGGAGATAGGTACCCCCACACCCAAGGGCTGCTGATCTCTAACCCTGTTTATGTCAGGGAGCTGGGCAGGAATTGAGAACATACTCTTTCCTTGTCTGCTGACCTCCCGTGGACCCCAGGCAGCTTTGGCCAACTGCAGAGAAGTTGCTTAGAGCCTTGTCTTCAAGAAGAAAGCCTCTACCTTCACAGGTGGTATAGATGGCAGTCTCTCATAATTCACACTTGCTTCCTGTTGGAGTTGTCACTCGAGAGAGGTGACCCCGTCCCTTGCTGCTAGTGCCCAGAGTGACTTAAGTGTTTTGTGGGTAATGAAAAAAAATCGTTCGGTTAGTTTTCTCCTTGCTGTGATGAAATAACTAAATAAAGGCAACTTAGCGGAAGGTGGATTTATTTTGGCTCATGATTTGAGTGTATAGTCCATCTCGGTGGGGCGTGGGGCGTGGAGCCTGAGGCAGCTGCTGCTTGAATTACACCTATAGTCAGGTAGCAGAGAGACACTGACACTCTTGTGTTCATTCTGGGCCCCAGGCCTGTGGGATAGTGCACTGATATTTGGCATGGGTCTCTCTTCCACAGGAAGTCCTCTATGCACATCCTCAGATACGTCCAGAGATGTGTCTCCCAGGTGATTCCAAATTCAGGCACAGTGACAGTGAAGATGTCTCTGCCTCTGCCCTCCCTGTATGACCTTTATCTCCCCTCACTCTCACATGGATTGCTCTGCCTCTGAGTACTGGGACTTTTAGAGTGTGCGTTACTACTCCGGCCACCTCTGCCTTTAGAAGGGGCTATGAGCTCTGCTGGTGGCTTCTGCTCCAGTATTGGATGAATTGACTTACAGCCCAGAAAGGACACTGTGTCCTTGGTCCCTGTCCTAGTTTGGTTTCTGTTGCTATGATAAACACCATAACCAAAAGCAATTTGAGGGGAAGAAGGGGTTTATTTGGCTTGCAGATCTAGAGAGTTCATCATCAAGGAAGCCGAGGCAGAAACTCCTTGCTCAGTTCTGTGTCTGGTTTCCTCCTGAGCTTGACATCAGCCCCTTTTGTGTTCCTGTTTTATAGTTAAGGGAACTGTTTGGGAAATAAGATGTAGTTTTGGCCCAGCATGTGAGGTCAGCAGCTCCCATTGAGGCTTCAAAGGGAGAGCTGCTCACTCATCCATCTTGTACCTTTGGTAGCACCAGAGACAGCTCCGGACCCGCCCTGGAGAAAGCTGGGCCCATGAGGTGTGTGCACCACCAGGCTGTGAGCATAGGGGTTCTAATGAGTATCCCTGTGGTTCTCTGCAGCCTTTTGGGGGCCCCTCATCTTCTTACCTGAAGTGGTTGAGGCAGTTCCCCATGTCACATGGCTTATAAATATCTATCTGTATGTGTGTGCCAAGAGGCGGACTCTTTCTGAAAGTGCTGTGACCTGCATGTGTGACCTAGAGATCATTAGCTGCACATTGGAGACTCAGGTATCCCATGCATATCCTTGAAAGTGCCCTTAGGCTTGGCTTTAAGTCAGTATTAGTACACACAATAAGCCACTAAAGCTTCCAGTGTTGTTCATAGGCATTTTGCTAATATAGTTTTAAGGTTTTGTTTTGTTGTTTTTTTTTTTTTTTTCTCTCTCTCTCTCTCTCTTTTTCTAAATATCTTTTTAAAAATTGTGAATGTGAATTCGAGGCCAGCCTGGTCTACAAAGTGAGTCCAGGACAGGCAAGGCTACCCAGAGAAACTCTGTCTTGAAAAACAAACAAAACAAAACAAAGAAGTGTGTTTGTGTCTGTGGCAGAGCCCAGGGAGGTCAGCAGAAGACATCAGAGTCCCTGAGGCTGGGGTTACAGCTGGGTGTGAACCCTCTAAGGGTTGGGGTCCTCTAAAATGCAGTGAGTGTTCTTAACTGCTGAGCTATCTCCCCGGCTGCTGGTTCAAGTTCCTGGAGAAACCTTTCCGCTGGGAGAGAGCTGCCCCACGCCGATGCCACACTGCCTAAGCCTGTCATTGTCCTAGCGTACCTTGGCCAAAGCTTAAGCCACATTCCTCACTGTGCTGGCGTTAGTTACTCAGGCATCTGGGCAGTGGCCACTTCCGTCCTCTCTCTGCCTAGGTGGCCCGGCCCCATCAGGGGAGTCAGTACGCACCCTCCTTGAATGAAGGTGGGGTCCTGGGACAGTGGCCTGAAGTGTGGGCCAAGTGCTTTCTTCCGCTAGGCCCTAAGGGATGTGGAGTGACAGTCTTTGTGCCCCTCACATCAGCCAAGGGAAGTCACCTTGGTTTGGAAGTGGTGATGTCCAGGGATGTGTTACCCCTAAGTCTGAAGCTCAAACACAGGTATGCCTCTCAGGTGCAGAGCGAAGGCACCAGGAAATGACTTCCCTATGTGGTTCCCCTTAGGGAAAGTGGCCGGGGCACTCAGCCATGGGAGCACTCAGCGATGGGAGCAGACGTTAGAGGGACGGGATTTCGAAGGAATGCAGGAGCCCAGCCAGTGGGTCCGAGCTGTCTTTTGTGGCTAATGAAAGTGTCTGGAATTAGGAGATAAGTGATGGACACACGGTATCTGAATGTGTTAGGAACATACCACATGCTCTTCGCTGGCTAAGGTGATAAGTTTCTACGAGCCAACTGGCTCCTTGGTGACTTTGCCATTTTGCCTTATGCTAAATCAGCCACCTGAGCACCAGGGTCCCAGCCATTACTCTCAGCTGGCCCAGGCTGGAGCGCCTACCTGCCACAGGCTGGCGTTAGATAGAAACAGTCGGGGGGTGCCCATGGGGAGCTCACAGGGCCCACCACGAGATGAAGAACCCCAGGCAGCTCATGACTGCTGAGAAAGGGAGTCAGTGTTCAGGGACAGGCCCCCATAGGTTATCCAAACCCAGGCAGTCAGCCCTAAAGACATGTATGTACAAGCAACAGTAAATGGGCTCAGCAGGGTGTGGGCATGCGTGTGTGTTTGTGAGTGTGAGGGGGGAGAGTTAATTGAACTGAATTTTAGGAGTTGGAGTGGGAAGAGGGTGTGAAAGAAATGATTTAAATGGCAGTACTCCTAAATGAAATTGTGAAAATAAAATTATGAAAAGAGCCGTGTCTCTGCTAGAGCCTATTGGCGAACTCCGTAATGGGGTCCTTTAAAAGACAGCAGTCAGGCCCTGCTTCCGGCACAGCCCGGAATTGAAGCCACCCGCATTCAGGACTGCTGTTCTTCAGTATTCTGAAGAATGAGGGAACAGTTTTAATTTATTTTAAATTGCAAGCCTGTCTATCCTCAGGAAGGAATCGATTAAAGAAGCCAAACAGTCCTGTGGATTATATCTGCTTGATTTCAACAATTTACTCCCTAATTAATTATTCTGACTAGGGAAAAAATTTTCCCTCTATGGGATGCCAGTATTTAGAAGTGACATTTCAAATAGCTGGTGGGACAAATTGGGGACATTTTCTGTTTCCTGTCACTTGTTAAATTTGCTTTTAAGAGGCTCCTCTGGGTTACTGTATTAGGCCCAGGCTGGGAAATACAAGCGAAGTTTGTGCTATTCAGCACCCACGGAGCTCCAGGTGCGGGGGTGGCAGGGAGAGGGGTGGGTGGGTGGTTCCTGAGACTCCTCCGGACAAAGCTGAGGCAGCTACACTCAGTTTTTGTTGGAAGAACGTCCTGAATATTGTGTGGAAGGGATAGATATCCTGCGTGCATACCTCACTATTCTGGGTGTGCACGGAGCACTCTGGGGTGTGAATGCCCCAATGCTCTGGGTGTGAATGCCCCAATGCTCTGGGTGTGAATGCCCCAATGCTCTGGGTGTGCGCCATCCTACAAGTGTGAAGGTGCTGTTTCTGTTTATTGTAATTTAACACAAATGTGAGGATTTATTTTGCAGTTACAGAGCGCCTAACAGAAGACCCTGGACGTGTAAGCGTTTCCACGGAGGGTCACATGGCAGCCTGTGCCGTGACATCCAGCCTGGCACACAGGGCGCTGGATGGTCCTGCTGGGGCTCTGGTGTGTCGTAGAAGCTCCTTGTCAGAAGTGGGAGCAGCGGCAGCATGTTCTCTGTACAGTTTTAGCAACGGTTTTCCTCTAAGCAAGGGCTCTTCTGTGTCTGTGTAGGAACAGTGGCCCAAGAGGGATGTGCAGGTCAGGGTTCGAGGGCACCTTGGCACACCCAGCTGAGATGGTGTGGCAGTCCACATTTTGTGGAGTGTCACTCTTGTTTTCTTTCAGCACTGAGGGCTGAACCCTGGGCCTTCTGCATGTTAAGTAAGCATTCTACTATTGACTGAGCCACATTCCCCACCTTGGGCTATGGTACAGACTCAGGAACTTGAGTCCATTCAGCACATTCTAGACTCACTTTGTTATTTAAAGTGTGGAAGGCAAAACGGAAGAGCCAGTGACGGTGCCTACATTTTGGCCCAAGGAGTGTCCCCATGACAGGCACATGGTGAGTAAGGATGTTAATTGTGGGGGCTTGGTGACTCAGAGACACAGATTCAGAGTAGTCATGGAGCCCTTCCTGATTGGAGAGGGGGTGGTAAGACTTGGCTGGCGCTAGGCAGTGTAGATACCACACAGGCTTTGGCTGGGCACCTCCGTGGGAGCTCAGAGCAGGCCACTGAGAGAGTTGAGGGACATGGGCCCAGAGTGGCCAGAGTCTGTGGAATGTGGGAAACCTTGTGACTAGACAAGGTCTCAGCTCTCCTGGGGCAGAGCTGCCTGGTGGGCTACAGCCCTGCAGATTCTGGGTTCTGAGGATGGAGGTAGGAGAAGCAGCTGAAGAAGACAAGTGCCTGGCAGTGGACCCCGGCGGTGCCGATGCTGTGGCTGTCTTGAGGGGTAAGAGATACGTTGAGTCTCAGCAGGGGAGTAGTGTGGCTCTGTGTCCACCGCACTGCAGGAGCTGTGTGGACCTACCACTGTTCTAACCAAGGACCGTTATTTGGTCAAAGTGAGGCTTAATATCTGGCCTGGCAAGAAACAAGGTGTGACTTAAACCTGGTAAAACCAGACACAAGACAGGGTACCAAGCAGGACGACATCAGCAAGGCCTGGCTTTTCTGTGAGGTGTGCTGGCAGTGGGCAGGACTCCAAGAAGGTGGTTTTCAGCAAGACGTGTCTTTTCTGAGGTGTGCTGGCGAAAACTGTTCTGTGAGTCTTTACCCCAGGGCGGGGGAGGCGAGCCCAGGCCCTGCTTCCTGTCATACCTTTGTCTATGGTAGATCCTGCAGTGGCCCTATTAGCTGGCCAGGCTTCTCTCCCTGGTTCAAGCCTCCTCCCATCAGAGTGGTGGGGGTTTGAGATGTCACTGTTAGTGTCCTATTGCTATGGGGGTCACTTGCCCCCTTTCTGCTGCCAGGTTCTACCCCTCCCCACCTCACCTTTCTGTGTTAGATTATATAGAGTGATGAGCTCTGAGGTGGACTGGTGATGCCGTGAGCCCTGCAGCCTGGGCACTGGCTGGCATTGCTGTCTGCCAAGAGTCCCCGACAGAAGGGCTGTTTGCCAGTTCTCCTGGGTGGCCGGTGATACCTTGGCTTGAGAAGGAACCTGTGTGGGTAGGTTAGTAGAAGATGCTCATGCGTTCTGCTGCCTCAGTGGAAAATATGACATCCATTCTTTCCAAGACAGGCAGAGGGCCAAGGCTTGGTGGAAGTCCCGTGGGGTGCAACTGACGCATGCAGGAAGGGCCACCTTTGCTTTGTCTTCTGGGCCTCCACACACCGCTCAGGTGCCCTGCCACAGCTGCAGCTCAGCCTCACACCTGCCCATTCCTGCCATAACATTTCCCCCCCCCCCCCATTCTTTTTCTCTTAAAATGTGTCTGATCTTGCCGACTGTAAGGACAAGCCAGGCTTAGGCAGATTTGAGTTAGTTAGTGGATCTGAGGGATGATTTATTCATGGCCCGTTAAGAGATAAAGTTTGAGGTCCCCGTCTCCGCGTCCTAAGCTCAGCCTGGGAAGCAAGTGGTGGCAGAGGCCCCGGGGAACCGCCATTGTCAGCTGTTGTTTATGCTGGTATCTGTGCAGAGAGAGCGCGAGTGAACGTTGGCCGCACACTACTCTCCTTAGGTGAAAGTTCTCAAGGTGCGCTCTCGCTAGCAGAGGGGTGTGCCGCTGGAAACGGGATCCACTGCTGTTGTCCTGTGGACTCTGAGCCTGAGCAGCAGCAGAGGCAGCCGCTTCGGGTCAAAAAGAAAAAAAAAGCGGCCTCTTCCTTCCTTAGAGACCGAGGGCTGTTCATGTGGGAAGAAGTTTGGACGAGCCTCCGTGTGTGCTAGATGGGGAGCTCCGGTGGAAAGCTAATCCTGGCCAGGAAGTCAGCAGTGGGCGCAGCTGTACGGACAGCACCAAAGCTGTGAACTCCCCTAACCATGACATAAGCCCAGGTTAGGGACCTGTTTTGAGTGTTGGGATTGCTGCCTTTGGGGCCGGTTGGAACGAGCCTCCCACGGGCCTTGAGCTGGGCGTGTTTCTGGGTCTCTCTGTGAAGGGAGCAGTGGCTGGCATGGTAAGTTTGACTGCCCTCAGTCTGGTCTGCTCAGCCCACCTTAGCCTTTGTGAGGTTTCTGTTTTTGTTTTCTTTTTCATGGTTTGTTGAGAACAAGTCTTGGTGGGTAGCTAAGCGTGACCTTGATCTTCTGCCTTCACTTTTCAGGTTCTGGGGTTATGGGTATGAGCCCCACACCCAGCCCGAGCTGCCCTTTGTAATTACAGCTGTCATGTAGGGTCATTTTTTAAAAATACCAGCTGCCAAGGATGAGGACACTTCTTTGCGTAGGGCATTGCCTGCAAATCCACTCTCCTTCACGACTGCAGAGTTCACGTTGCCTGGTGCTCCGGAGAGTGCCCGTATTTTCTGCTCTTAGTTAGCCATGTTATTTTAAGTACTGATGGGTGTTTTTGGGTTTTTGGTTTGGTTGGGTTTTTGAAGACAGGTTTTCAATGTGTAGCCCTGGCTGTCCTGGAACTTCCTCTGTAGACCAGGCTGGCCTTCAATCCGGAGATCTGCCTGTCTCTGCCTCCCAAGTGCTGGGATTAAAGGTGTGCTCCACCGTTGCCCAGTTTTTATATGTTCTTAATTGAGATTGAATTACATTATTCCCTCCCCTTGATTTTTTTCCCCCCTCAGCTCTTCTGAGCTACCTTCCCATGTTCCTCTTCAAGCTGATCATCCTTTATTTATTTATTCATTTACTTATTATTGATAAACACATACATATACACAAGTTGTACTTAATCTGTTTTGGTGTGTATATCTGGTTTTAAGGCTGACCACTGATTGGACAACCAATAAGAGGACTGTCTCATCCAGGGAGAGGCTAATTCTCCCTCTTTCAGGTGTCATTAGTTGCTTGTGGTTCTTTGTCTAAAGGGTGGGATTTATCTTATGGTACATGGAATGGGGTACATATTTTCCCCTGCCTCGGTACTCAGTGGTACCCACCCTGCTCTTTCTGGACTGAAGAGCCACTTTGGCCGAGCCAGGTTCTGCTGACCATCATGGGTCCCACATGGAGGGGTATGAACACTGAGTTTTGCCTGTCCTTCATCTCTTTCTAAGTATGGGTTTCTGAGAGCTGGTACATGCTGCATTCCTGAAGCTGCCCTGTTTCTCAGTGCTACCTGGGTGACTTGCTGAGGACTCAGCTCATTCCACTTTGTTCTCTTTCTCAAAGTTCCAAACACCTGCTTTCTCTGAAGGGTGCAAAGCCATGTAACAGGGGAGATGAAGAGCCTGGGTTGGCATCCTAGTCTACTAAGGTACTGACTAGTATATCAGTGCCCATCCAAAAAACAGGAATCCTTCCCGTCTACCAGTACGTGGCCAGACCTGGTGCCTGGCATGGCAGCGGGACAAGAAGGTTGGACACAACTGGAAAGAAAGCTCAGCACCACCAATGGGAAGCTAGAGTGGCATGGCTGCTCTCCTTGTTGCTGGACACAGCTGGAAGCAAAAGGAGTTGAGGTTTTTGATTTTTGAGACAGGGTTTCTCTGTGTGGCCCTGAGTGTCCTGGGGACTCCCTCTGAACTCAGGTCCTCCTGCCCCTGCCTCCTGAGTGCTGGGAGTACTGGATCATTAGTTTGGAGAGTTGAATCTTATTCACCTTATATTTAGGGTGGGAAAAGTTTTTGAGGGGGGAAAAGATTCTTTCCTTACGTTTTAAAGGTGCCTCCTGGGTTCTCCGGAGGACATGGTTGGTTCGGGGGAAGCTGGACAGCAGGGTCCTTGATCTGCTACCAGGAATGGGTCTGCCGCCTGGCCCTTCTCCCCATGCCAGTAAGCCTGTAGAGGTAGGAGGTGAATCTGAGGAGCAGGTGTAGACACACTGAAGCCTTGAACCTGGTGTTCTGTGTCTGGTGCTCCTGCATCACCCGAGAAGACGTTGGCTGTGTGAAGAAACTGTTCCCGGGGGGGGGGGCTTGGAGTTCTCATAAGACAGGTAACACTGAATTGTAAATCAAGAAAAGTGATTTTCCTCTTGCAGTCACCTGTGCATTCAGCCGGTCCACAGCTGGCACAGAGAGCCACAGCTGCTGAGGTCAGGAGGCTTACAGTCTAGCAAGAGGCAGATGCTGGCAGACACCATGATGCATGTTGACTCAGGAACGGATGGAAGGCCGGACAGAGTAAGGTGTCAGCTTCCCCAAGCTACCCCACGGCTCACTGTGGGACGGCTTTGAACCGGCTGCTCAGAGCAGCTGGTGCAGTTATAGTGGTGGGAGTGACTAGCTCCGTAGCCAGCTTCCTTGAACAGCTCCTTATGTGTAATGTGTTTTGAATATTGCAGGGGAGAGAGTTGCTGGACCTGAGGATGCTTCTATGACTTGTGAGGGAACAGTTCCCCATTTACTAGACAAAAAAATTTGGGGGATGGGTTTGGAGGCCATTTCTCAAAGGGGGTCATGGTTGCAATTTTATACTGACCCTCACCCCCACACACAAACATTACAAAGCCCACCCTGTAAATCAGCTGTTTCAGTTTGAGGTGAAAGTGGGTGGTTGGAGCTATGCATGGAGTGTTACTCCTGTCACATCGAACCTTAAGCTGCTGTGTGCATCCTGCACTCACAGAGCACATTATAGCTCTCGCCAAAAGAAGGTCAAAATATATTTAGAAGAATACTCATTAAACCAAAAGGGCCACGTGAGCCTCTGTGATAATGGCTCCTCTGAGAAGCCCTTGACCGTCCTTACCTAGCACCTTCACCTCCTGGAGTGTCGGTTCCCCTTTGCCTCTAACCCAGCGCCTTCCTGTCTCACCCAAACTAACTATGATGACAATAGAAGATTCCCAGAGGGTTTTTGATCAGGCGTGGTCAAAGCAAGAGACTCCCTGGATCCATGGTAGCTTTCAGAGGTGATAGGTTAGAGAATGGTCCCTGCCATCCTCTTTTCTGCCCCCACTATGCAAGAGAAAGGACCTCACTAAAGGGCCCGGTGATAGAACCAAGAGATTGACCAGGACATTAGGTAATGGCCAGAATTCCTGGTTATGTGTTTCCAAGCCTTGTGTGCTCTGGAACATTTAAATTCCGTAGTGGCCCCAAACACCTTCTAAGATCAAACCACCCCAATCTAAGGCCCACAAGTAGCCAAACGTTGGTCCATCCATGTTCACTACCTGTGATCAAGCTGCGGTGAGGACTGTCACACCCAGCAACATTGGAATGGTCAATCCTTTTTGGCCCTTGTTCTGTGTGCCGCCTCCTCAGCCACAGCTAAGTCTGGGAGCCAGGACCTGGAAGGCCAGAGGCTCCATCCCTTTCTGCTCTGGTTCTTTCGTACCCTCCCCATAGCCTTGCACGCTTGCTCAGCTTACGGTAGCATTTGCCAAACTGGGGGAGTCAGAAGTGAGTGGAAGTTATCTGACCACAAGTTCAGTACCCGTCCAAGCTGTACTTGGCTGTGACTCTTGAGCCAGAAGCGAGGCAGACGTGAGCATGGGTGTTCCTGTGTTGGAAGCCGTTCCTTTGTAGCGGGCTGGCTTTGTGTTAGCGTTCTTTGTCCACAGTTGGTTAGTGGTTACCTGGGTCTTGCCTGACAGTGATTCTGACTGGTTCTGCTGATAGTGCAAGGTACTTGTGTTCTCTTCCCAGCCAAGGAGCAGATGGCCCCGGCTTCATTCTTGGTACACACTCCAGGCAGCCCTGTCTTGTCCAAAAAGACTGTGTGTTTAATGTAGCTCTGTCAGCGTGGGTGGCATGCGGCGCACTGCATGACAGCAGGATTGTCAGCCATGCATCCTGAGTCTCCCCAAAGCACCTGTTTGACGGAAGCTTCTGTCGCTCTGTGCTGCAGGTTCCACACTGTTCTGGAGCCTACATGCCCAGCTCCAGCCTGGACCGCAGCCCTGCCTGACCATTGCCCAGACAAAGAACCCTGACAAGCCACCCAACCCTGCAGTGTCTGCAGATGGTTCCCTGCAGAGCTGGCTGTGGCAGAGAGGGGCTGGTGTCCATGCCTGGCATGACCCAGGGCGTGGCACGGGTACTCAGCTTCCCTGGCTGTTTGTATCACGTTCTTTTCATTCATAATTTCTGGCTCGTGTTTAGCATGAGCACAGAGTTCTAGAAAGACGATAAGGCGTGTGCCTTCAGCCGTACTTGCTTTGAAGCCCTGGAAAGAACTCTGCAATCACCTTGGCACTTGAGTGGCAAGGCTGGAATGTGTTTGCATCTCTTTCCATGGATGCCTGGGGCTAGGCTGGGTCCTGGAGGAAGAGCCCTGGGGTTGCTTTGTTTGTTTTCAGAGTGAAGCCTTTGGTTTTTGTTTGCTTGAGGCAGACTTACTCTTCACCTAGAATGGTATTTAGTGTGGCACATGTGTTGTCATAGTCACATCTGTCCACTTGCTTCATCTTTCCTAGTGCCGCAGTCAACCTATCTGGCTTGTCATTGGCGTAAGGTACTGTGTGTGGCCCGTGTGGCCTGTAATCCCAGCACTCAGGAGAGGTAGAGGCAGGAAGATCTCTGTGAGTTTGAGGCCAGCCTGCCCTACAAAGTGAGTCCAGGACAGCCAAGGCTACATGGAGAAACCCTGTCTTGAAAAGACAAAAACCAAAAAAAAAAAAAAAAAAAGATACTGTGTATACTGTGTGAGGTTGAGATTTTCACAAGGAGAGAGAAAGAGAGAGAGAGAGAGTGTGTGAGAGAGAGAGAGAGAGAGAGTGTGTGTGTGTGTGTGTGTGTGTGTGTGTGTGTGTGTGTGTGTGTTGGTGTATATGTGAACCAGAGGTTGGCCTCAGGTCTCTCCCTCAATTGTTCTCTGCCACATATGTGTAAGACCCTGTCTCTGAGCCTGGAGTGTACCAGTTGGCTAGATCGGCAGACTAGCTGCAGGGACCTGCCTCTTTTGGCCCTCCAAGCGGCTTTTCTAATGGGTGCTGGGGCTCTGAGCTCGTCTCCATTTTCTCATGGCAAGCGCTTTGCTGGCAGCAATCCCCCACCCCACCCCCTTTCCCCATGTAAGGAACACTTAAGTCACGCAGGAGTGAGGTCATGCAACCTTTGTTCCATTTAAAGGTCATATAACTCATACTTAGATGTCATCGCAGGAGTGCGTTTGGCAGGTGGGTGGTGACAGGAAGCAGCCTTCTGGGAAGGGTGTTTACTGTCCTATTACGGTTCCCATTTCTCTCACTCCCACGGAGCCCCTCGGTGTGGTAGCCCCTTATTTTTCTGTGTAGACCTGGTGATTCAGCGGGCTGAGCAAGCAAGGGGTGGGAAATTCTCCTTCTGGTTTCCAAGGTGACTTCCTGCTCCATGTGATTTGTCACGTGGTACCTGTGGTCAAGGACATGGTCTTCAGCTGGTTCAGGTGTCCAGCAGAGCAAAACGTGCGTTTGCTACACAGTAGGTGCTTAAGGAAAGAAAGCCTGACCATGTGAGGGCGGGGTTGCAGGAGCTGCCTTCTGCCGAGCTGAACAGGCTGAATGTTTGTTAACGGAAAGACCAGAAGAGAACATTAGGGCGCCTGAAACTGGAACTGCAGGTGTTGGTGAGCCGCCCCATGTGGATGCTGGGACTTGAACCTCAGTCCTCTGAAAGATCAAGATCAGCTAACGCTGTTAGCCCCTGAGCCCTTGAACAGTTGTTTTGCGTGGTTTTTTCCCTAATGTTTATTTGTCAAGACAGTGTCTTCCTGGGTAGCACAAGCTAACCTCTAACTCATGATCCTCCTGTCTCAGTCTCTGGCATTCTGGGTTTGTGAGCTTGTGCCCCCATTCCTATGGTTAAGTCTACACACACACACACACACACACACACACACACACACACACAAATCTCTGGACGGCCACACCCATTTGCTTGCACATTTCCCACAGCGGTTTCCAAGTGGCCGGTAACACTTGTATATGGGGGCATCTTGTAATTCTAGTGCCCTGGAATGCCTAATACCACAGCATATCCCGGGGCTACATGATGGCCCTGCATGGGCGTGCCAGGGTGCCGTGTGGAGGTGCCACTGCCGGGCCTCAGGACATCAGCCTCCTGATTAAAACTTGATTCAAACCTCCCCTGCTAGCAGCCTGCATGATGAGCAGCCGCAGGAGAGGCCGGTTGCCATGGCAGTGGTAAATGGTGAAGTGACGCACATTGCTGCAGCCATGGAGACGGCAGAGGCCCTACCATGTCTGCAGGGTGCGGGTCTGACCTCGCCGCCGTTCCCGCCTCCGGAAGGCAGGTGCCACAGTTCCCGAAAGGCCCCTGGAGAGGAACGGTTGACCTGCCTATCCCCCATAGCCAGTCTGAGGGCAGGTTTGATGTTTTCAGGAGCTGGGCACTAGCTTCTTTCTTTAGCGATGAAGACACACTGGCCCCCTGAGATCCGGGGAAGCTGGTTCTCACACGTTCAGGTCACGAGTTCCCTTGTCAGCCTGGTGACGCTTTGTGGGAATTTTTTCTAGAATAATGGTTTTCATGGATGAAACAGAATACATAGGTTGATAGATCAAATTAGTCATACTGAATTAAAGCCACTAAAATACCAAATCTAATATGTAATACAAAATAAGGACTTCTTATTCAGATGTAACTGGAGAATCCCACATCGATGGGAAGGAAGCTCACAGCAGTGCTGGTAAAGGTGGCTTTCCTCCGTCCACCTGGGACTGTATCGAGGACAGGTGCTGGGGCAGAAAGGGCTAAACTTGACTGAGGTGCTCTGAGGTGGCAGGTTTTGGGTGTAGCATCCGTCCTGGGGGAGATGGTCAGAATACTGGGCTAGCATAGAACTCAGTTGGCAGCTATGTCCTTTCACGTAGAAGACCCTTTTTTAATCCCCTAGCACTCCATAGATGTGGTGGTGCACACTGAGAATGCTAGCGATGGGGAGATGGAAGCAAGAAGTTCAGGAATTCAAGGCCAGCCTTGCTTCCATAGCAGGTTTGAGGCCAACCTGGGCTACATGAGACCATCTGGAAAGAAAGAAAGGAATCTTAGAATTTTATGTGCAGTTGCAATGTAGACAGTGATATGCTGGGGTGAGGATGACCTTGAGGGGACCCACAGGGTGCAGGAAGTCTCCATCCCTGTCAGGTCCTTGTGTCCTGGGTACCAGAACGTGTTGTCCATGTAGGGGTGGCCTGTTGAGGGCTTCTAAGCTCTGATGTGCCTGGACCAGGGTGAGGGCCGCAGATGAGCTCAGTGAGGTGATTACCTTAGATCTGAGAAGCTGTAGAGCTTCTGAAGAGGAGGACATGGGTGTGTCTGGAAGGGCAGAAATATAGGTAGGCCAGCACTGAGGGAGGGTGCTGTCAGAGCCCTCACTGTGGGTCCTGGTTTCTGTCCCAGGATGGAGGGAGATGTAGAGATGTGTTCTTTCAGGGGTGTAGGCCTAGTCTCTGTGTGGTCCAGAGGGCGTTTGGAAAGCACTGAGGTTTGGGCATAGAATAATGTTAAAAGAAGGAAGAGGGTGGAAAAATCGTGTCAGGTCTAGCTGAGGCATGTGTACTTAGAAGGCTCATCTTACAGGGATTGTCTTGAGTGGTAACATTCTCTGCAGTTTTATCTTTTCTACCTTTTTTTTTTTCTGCTGTAATTTTTTTATTATAAAGGTTGAAAAGAATAAAGTATACGACAGCAATGGCTCCATCTCCACCGTGGGTAGAGAAACAAAGCCCCTTTACTCAGTGAGTGATACACACACACATACACACACACACACATTTCTGAGGGCCTGGACAGAAGGCCTGGTGAGGAGGAGGGACATCCAGGTCCCCCTGTTTCTGGGCCTGTAAGAGAGGGAGCGAGCATAGGTTTCTCCAGAAGGCACCATGACTTTCCTTGGTAGTGGTTTGTGGCCAAGCATAGGCCAGCATCCTGCAGCAGGGCGCCCTGTATAAGGACTGTCTGTCTACCACCCGCTGCCCGGGAGGAGTGGCTGGCCATTTTACCCAGGGCTGCCTCACAGCCCTCAGGAAACGAACTCTCCCCGGAAATGCTTATACGCAGTGCAGGTCTGGGCTGCTGACGACGTTCCAACATCATCTGGCACCCATCCCACTGCAAGATATGGGCAGGTGGTGGTAACCTAGGCTGTCAGGGCTGAGCCACAGGATTTCTCTAGGACCCTTCCGTAGGTGCCTGAGGGTAGGTAGAAAGATCAGTAAAGTAGCCCGTTCTGGGCCGCCACCTGCCTGCTGCACAGCCCTGGGAATGTGGTGTGGCCCTACGCCGCCTCCTCCTTACACCATCTGCTCAGTTTTTGTTTTGTTTTTTTTTTTTTTTTGCTAGTCAATCATGATGTGGGAGGCTGAGGCCCTTCTAGCACTGGGTCAGATCTGTGCTGGGGACCCAAGGCATTTCAGGCCTCGTGTAGGTGTCCCGTGGGTTGCTCCCAGAACTTACCTGTGACCCAGTACCTCCTCCCCACTAATTCAGGTTCCTTGTCTGGGGTTGGTGTTTGTGTTTGAACTGAGCACGCAGGCACAGCAAGTGTTTCCAGGGTGCAGCACTTGGCCTTTCGAGGCAGGCTGCAGATGTGCGTGAGCATGCACAGTGGGTGCTGCTGGAGGGTGTGGGAGGGGCAGCCCCAGGGACAGGAGTCTGGCATCCTCTGCCTTCCTGTACAGAGTCCCCAGTTCCCCGGGACTTTTGAGGCCACCCTCTGCTGCAGCAGGCTTGTTCACAGGCGCCTTTTTTGGCATCTGTCAGAAACACCAAATCTCTTGGTCTCCTGGACCCAGTTGCTCATACAGGAAGTCGATTACTCATTCTCTGTGTTTCCCTTTCGCTGTTTGTGATGGAGCTCTAAAAATGGAGCTCTAAAACAAATGTGCTAAGTGATCAGCAAGTCGGCAAACACTGGGTGCCTGCGCTGTTCCTGGCACCACGCTGGGACTGGGCCCTGGGAGTCTCCCTGCCAGGGAACCCTCTCTAGTTTAGCAATATCTAACTTACGGGTATCACTGAGGGGTTGAGGGCTGGCACCGCCCCTCCCCCTGGGCCTCCTAGGTTTCTTCCAATCATGAAGATCTGTGGACTTCTAGGTTAAAGATGGGATTTGCCTTCCTGGTCCCAAGGATTTCCTGAGGAGACGGAACTGGAAACTTTTTTTTTTTTTGAGAACAAGCCTAGGAGACAGGTTGTCAGTAGTATGACCCCGAGCTGCCTGGGGTTGGGGGAGGAGCAGCAGCAAATCCTTCCGGAGACCGTGCCCGGAGGGCAGGGCCAGCACACCAGGAGTCTTTTGGTACTGTTCCTCACTTTATCTTGGTATAATCATTGTCAGACTGGAGGAGTGTGAGGATGTGTGTGGGTAGGCCTGCTTTTTGCCTCCTCCATCTTGGCACATTGTGACCTGTCAGGTCCAACGCCTGCACCTCACAAGCCTAACTGCTCCCCTGAACTGCTCCTTTCTCTTGGGAACTCTGTGCTCACGCAGCTCCTCTCCAGGGCTTTAGGTCTGAGCCTCCTGCTTGTTTGGCAGTGTGCACTTGGGGCTCCCTGGGAGTGACAAAAATAGGCCTCTGGTGTCTCCAAAGAGGGATCCCAGTACTTAGGAAGAGGTCTAGGCCAGAGAACTTGGATGATCCGGTTGTGCTTCTGTATTGTATCTACATGGCTTTCTGTGAAGTGGCCGCGCTTTCGTTTTCCCCCAGAAGTCCTGGAAACAGTGTCTTGTGAGAGCACACTTCACAGTTTCCCCATTGCTGTTATTAATTCTGCCTGCAGCTTGAGCTGGTTCACAGTCGTCCTCCGTTCCCATGGCTGATGCATACAGGATAGGCTTTCAGGTGACCCGAGAAGTGGACCTCTGTAAATAAGCTTTGGCCAGGTCTAGGTGATGAGGACACATCAGCTGTGACAGAAGGGAGGAGCCTAGGTTCTTTCTCCGCCCCCCTCCTCCCCAGTGCTCCTTAAATTGCCTTTGTAAACTGGGGTCTTCCCATGCAGTGAGTGTGTTCCAGCTTCCTGACTGGATTAACTGATCCTGTGTTCTAAGCACCCCACCCCCGCGCCCATGCCACATGGACCAGTAGAGAACCCCCGAAAAGCAGGGACCACAGGTCTGTTTTCCTTTGGCCTGAAGGGAAGGGGCAGGGTTGTTGAGCTTTTCTATGTCGCTGTCAGGGCCTGTGGAGGGAAGGGTGGCGAATGTCCTGCTGAGCTGATGGAGCGAGCTGACTTCCTCCTGCTGGGTGATGCTTGTCCAGAAGGGCCAAACCTACTTGAGAAAAGCTTTTCATATGCTCCTGATCTTTAGTCTGCCCCTAACATGTTAGGGTCGTAAGAGGGGGCTGTTGGAGAGGTGCCTGTTTTACAAGCTGTGACTATGTCACCTCTAAAGTCATATTAGTGTAGAGGAGAGACATGATTGCCTTCAAGGAAACAGCTCAGCTCAGGGGCACTTAGGCTTTCTTGGAGAAAACAAAACAGAGTGAGCAAGCCCCCTGCCCCCCCCCTCCGACTCCCAAGACCGCTCACTGTGCTGTTTTTGGTGGGGTGTTTATTCCCAGTGACTGTCAATAGGGCTTGTGGAGTTTTAAAATGCGGGTGGCTTGTCTTTTGAAACAGGATATTTGAATGAAAAGTAAAAGTGGGTCTGTTAATGAACAAACACAGAGTTGTATTTTTCCTGAATACAGTTTGTGATTTGTCCTCTACTGGCATCGGAGTTGGTATGACACTGCTCCGTGGCTACAGCTAAGGTAGTTAGCGGAGTCACAGTACATGCCTGCAACTGCTGTGTGCACTCAGGCAGAGCCGGGAGAAGAGCTGCAGGCTGGACCAGCCTGTTCTGTCTCGTGAGTTCCCAGCCAGGTGCGGGCTGCAGAGCAGCAAGCCCTGTCTCAAATCCAAAGCCGAACAAAGCAGGATTTGAGGATTTGAGCAGCAGTGGGGACACCTTTACCTTGGCAATTCTGACTTGTGCCACAGATAAGGCTTGTCTGATGGGCCTTGCTTTCCTTGCCAGTAATTCCCTCTATTCCGTCGCTTCAGTTCCCCACAGGCAGCGCAGGTAAATCGAAGGATTGTGATAACCCGACTCAACCCAGCACGCTCTGAGTTGATGGTTGGGTTAATGTTAAAACGTCGGTCGCCTCTGAGCCGGGTGCAGTGGCGCATGCCTGTAGTCCCAGTGCTCTGGGAGGCACAGGCAGGTGGATCTCAGTGAGTTTGAGGACATCCTGGTCTACAAAGCAAGTCCAGGACAGCCAAGGCTGTGCAGAGAAACCTTGTCTCAAAAACAAAACAAACAAAACACAAAAACAAAAAACCTCATCACCCCTGGAAACGTGGGTTGGTCCTTTGCAGAGATGAGGTTCTTGAGTGGGGAGGTTTCCAGGGCCAGAGAGAGCCAGTACTTGAGAACCTGTGTGAGTCCATGCTGCCTATGGAAGTCAAACAGCACAGGTGCTGTGATCGCTGCTGGGGCCGGTGGGGAGCGGGTCAGTGTGCCTACATGTGTGTGTGACCACTGGAGCAGGAAGGCTGGACCCAGGACTCTGATGATTGCTACAGGTACCTTCTAGAGACTTGGAGTTTTCCAGTCCTTGTCTGAGGCCCAGCTTCCTTGAGCACTGGTGGAGAGTCCGTCAGGTGTGTCTGGGTTTCTGTTGCACCCTCAGACCTTGGGATGGAAGCACAGCATGACATGGCTGACCCCGGGATGTAATAAAGGGAAATGGAGGTAGAGGAGGGAGGGTGGGGATGAATTTACTTCCAGGTGATAAATCCTCACCTGGGCCTCGGTGGGGCAGTGGGAAGGGGGACACTGGTTAGTAATGGCTGGGTAGGGCTGAAATATGAACGGCTGAGTTCTTAGGCATCGGCACCACCTGGACACATAGGCTAGATGCTAGAGGGCCACAGGTTTTTGATTCGAGAGGAAGGATATATACTACATATGAAATGACACTAAGGCCAGGTATCTGGGAGAGTGCCTGGAAATGGGGATGGGATGCTGCCTCCCCTCCCCTAAGCCTCCTCAGGGTTCCTGTGCTGGGCCAATGCGGGATCTCTGCTGGGGAACACATATACAGGGATGGGGGCCTCAGGGGAAGAGGTGCACTGAGCAGCCTCCTGAGGGAGGGGGGAGGGCTAGGACCCAGACATTCTGTTGGAATGGGATCCTGGGAAGGGTGGCAGGCTACAGTGTGAACTTTCTCTGAGCCAGGAAGAGAAACAGAAGTCCCCAGCAGAGGAGACCTGTCTTGGTGATCCGGGAGAACAAGAGGGCGGGAGTGGGGGGTGGGAAAGAAGGGTTCGGCAACCACTGACCAGCAAGCTGCCAGAGGCAGGCACATTACTGTGTCCCCTGCCCCTGTGATGAGGTGGATTTGCACGGGGATGTCATGAGGTGGGAGAATGGATGAACAGAGGGGGAAGCAAGATATGGAGCACATGTAGAGGTATGGGCCTCAGGATCTGAAGGGTATGGGAAGGCTGGGGTGCACCATGATTCTGAGGAACAAGCCTGAGTCTTCTGTCTCCCCACTGTTTTCCAGTTCTTGCGTCTCCTGCTCCGGCAACATCACCCATCCCAGGATATGCCTTCAAGCCTCCACCTCGGCCGGACTTCGGCACCTCCGGGAGAACAATCAAACTGCAGGCCAATTTCTTTGAAATGGACATCCCCAAAATTGACATTTATCACTATGAATTGGACATTAAACCAGAGAAATGCCCGCGCAGAGTGAACAGGTACCTCAGCCCAGCATGTCTGCTCTTTCCCGTGAAGTTGTTATGATGTAGTCACATAGTTCCAACTTTTATCACCTTTTGTTATGTCCTGCCAACAGAAGACATGCAGCATCACCTCTTTTATCCAACATTGTCTTTTGAGATTCACCTGTGTTGTTCTGTATGATAGCAGTTACTCTCAGTGTTAGGAGGATTGCATTGAATTGTGTGTATGTGTGTGCAGTGCATGTGTGCGGGCCGACATATGCCCATGTTTACACGTGTATGTGGAGTCCTTAGGTCGGGCATCCTCCATCTTACTCATGGCGGTAAGTTCTGTCGTTTAGATCCAGAGCTCTCTGTTAAGCTGGTCTGTGATCTGGTTGGTAATATTCTTCTCCAGTCTGAAATTTGCTTTTTTTTTTTTTTTTTTTTTTTTTGTATTAGAGTTTTCTTTGGTTTGGTTTGGTTTTTTAAATAGTGCCTTAATGAGTAAAATTTCTGAGCTTTGTTGCAGTCCAGTTTCTGTACTTTAGAAATGACAGGTATTTCTCCCTACGAAGTTTGTGTGAAGAGAGGCCATAAAGATCCTCTTTTCTTTAGAAGAATTACAATTTGGGCTTTTGTGCTTGGATCTGTGCTTCATCCTGGAACTGCTTTTTGTGTGTAGTGTGAGATGAGGTATTATAGAGGCTTTTCTGTTCCTGTCTATTTATCACGGCACCTTTGAAAGGGAGGGTCAGTCAGCCATGCATGTGGCTGTTAGGGTACCTGCTTTGGTCTCTCTTTAGGCCAATAATTCATCAGCTTGTCTTGTTTATGGTGCTGGAGTTGAACCCACAGCAGTGTATACACTGGGCTAGTGCTCAGCCTTAACTCTAGGCTGGAACCTCACACTGCTGACTTCTCCAAGTTTGTTTTTCCAAATCTAGAGCTTTGCTTTGAATAACAAACAAAAACCCAAGAGAAAAATAATAATGACTGGGGTTAGAGGTTGGAATTTTTAAGTTATTACAGTTTTGAATTTAAACTGTTAGATTCTTTCTTTGCTTTCGTCACTAGCATCTTGAAATACCATTTTCCAGACACAGATGAATGACAGCAGGGAGAGTGCAGAGGTTTATTTGGGGGCAATGGACATGCATCAAACTTAGACTGATGGGATGGTGTCCAGGTTCCAACTCATTAATTAAAATCATTGCATTGTACGCTTTAAGGGTGAATGTTGTGTAAATGCGAATATGTTCATTCATTTCACAATTATGTGTACAAGTGTTTGCCTGTGTGTGTGTGTGTAAGTGTATGTATCATGTGCATGCAGTGTCCATGAAGACCAGAATGGATAAGATCCCCTGGAGCTGGAGTTACAGATAGTGTGGAGCCATCACATAGTTTCTGGGACCCACACCCTGTCCTCTGGAGAGCAACAGGTGCCTCTAAGCACTGAGCCAGCTCTCTAGCTCCAACCTTAGCATGATTTTTAATGAGGAGGGTTTGGTGTCTTTCTAGTTTACTGTACATCTTATTTCTTTACTTTCATTAATGGAATGTGGAGGAAACCCAGGATATTGAGCGTGGGCAGTGCAGCCCCCCCCCCCGTCCTGTTACTGATGGTGAGAAGTAGTCAGTTTCTCTTTAAGATGTCCTACTAGATAAAGAAATTTCATAGGGAGAAATCATCCTTATCTGCCAACAGTCAGTTAAATTCTGTCACCGCTGAGTTTGTGGTTGGTCATATCTTGCTGGTTTTTTCATGCTAACACATGTTCTTAAAGAGGAGCTGTGCAGCTCAGACTCAGGATGTATTCTTTCTATACAGAACTGGTTTGAATTTGTGCCTGTGGGCTGCAAGCCTCTTGTCCTGTCTTGTTAGATTTCTATGTCAGAGTTGTGGAGGAGCATATAATTCAGAAAGTTGTTCTGTGTACACTGTAAGAGCAAACAGTGTAAGATTCAGGGCTGGGGAGACAGACGAGTGGGTAAAGCCCTTTTTTGAGCAAGCAGAAGGAGCCTACATGAAGCTGGACAGGGTAGCTCGTGTCTGTAATCCCAGTGATTGTTTGATGGAGGAGGGCACAGGAGAGGCTAGCCTGGCCTAGTCTGCAAACGAGAGAGAGAGGGGGTGTGTCTCGAGGTGGTGGGTGATGAGGGCAATGATGACACTGGGCACTGTCGATGCCCCCTCCCCTCCATACACCCTATCCACACATAAACCGGAAGGGGGAAATATTCATGATTTGTGTAACTCCACTGTTAAATACCCCCTGAATTTGTCATTGCAACTGTTTGGGCTAAGAATTGTGTTTGTAGGAATTGGTTCGTGCAGCTTAAGTCTGTCCTCAGATAATCAGGGCACTGCTTTTTGTTGTTGTTGTTTGCTTCATTTTGTTTGTACTTGGGTAGTTTGTGTTCTCAAGGATTCTACATGTTATCAAAGTTAACTGGGTTTTCCAGCAGAACCGTTGTTCATGATGTATGTGTGTACGTGTGTGTCCATTCTTTATTTAAAAAGGCTTTTGATTAGACCAAGCTGGCCTCAAACTCAGAGAAATACCTACCTCTGGCTTCCAAGCACTGGGATCAAAGGCATGTGCACAGCTCCTTTTAAAAACATAACATGTGTTAGCATGGAAAAAAAAAAACACGACAAGATACGATCAACAACCAACTCAGCAGGTTCCATGGTACTCAATCCCCACCTCCCCCTTACATTTCATTATTTTTGCTTTGTTCTTTGAGACATGGTTTCTTTGTGTAGCCCTGGCTGTCCTGAAACTCCCTCAGTAGACCGGTGACCTCAAAATCAGAGATCTGCCTGCCTCTGCCTCCCAAGTGCTAGAGCCAAAGGCATGCCAGGCTCCATATTGTCTTTAGTGTCTGTGGGCCCTGTATAAAGCCCTTTTCATCCTGAATATTTTATGTTTGCTCTTCTTCCAATTAAATTTGCTAAGGGGTTGCAGCTTAGTCATCTTTACCCAGAGCAAACATTTTGCTTTGTTAAGTTTTCCACTTCTGTTTACTGAGCCGCTGTTCTTTTCTCTGCTCAGTCTCTGTTCGCAGGGTCAGTGTTTACTCTTTTCTTCTGCATCATCTTTGTGTACATACTTTCTTCTGAGTTGGTCTCACTTGTGATGCACAAGTTTGATTTTTATTTAGTTAAAAGAGCCCTGGGGTCAAAGGCATGGGGCCTAGCCCTGAGTCTATCTTGAGAAGCGTATCCTCTGGTGGGGACAGGTGTGCCCTGGTCTTAGGCTGACCTGGTTAGTCCTTTTAGCCTAACTCTGTACAGTCTTTACTTCCTTACTGGTTTATTTATTTCACATAACAATGATGTGGGCTTGCTTCTCTCATGGTGAGATTTCTGCTTCAAGCATTCTCATTAACTGTTGTATCTTTTTGTTTTTGAAATATTTTAAAATTACGTTTATTCATTGTCCCTGTGTATTGAGAAAGCTGTGCTGAGGTTAACTGGTGGAACTTGGTCCTCTCCTCCCCTAAGAGGGGCCCAGGGATACAGCTCAGGTGTTTGGATTCAGCAGTGAGAACCTTCACCCACCAAACCATTTCCCTGGCTCTAATTGTGTCATTTTTTCTTTTTCTTTTTCTTTTCTTTCTTTTTTTTTTTTTTTTTTTTTTTCTTTTCTTTTCAAGACAGTTTCTCTTTGTAGCCTTGGCTGTCCTGGACTCTTAAGTAAGCCAGGCTGGCCTTGGACTCAAAGATATCCGCCTGCCTCTGCCTCCCTGAGTGCTGGGGTTACTGGCCTGCACCACTGTGCCCAGCTTGGTTTTTGTTGTTGAGGCAGAATTTTACTATGGAGCCTTGGCTGGCCTGAATGAAGCTCTGTGTATTGACCAGGTTGGCCTGGAATTTGGAGATGCACCTGCCTCAGTGCTGGGATTAAAGGCGGGCACCATCACACCGTGCTTTTAATTGCTGTGTCCCAATGACAGACTAACCTCCAATAATAGAAGGTGTCTTCCTTTATATTTGATAATTCTTACTTAGAAGTGATTTATAAGCAAGCATGGTGGCTTACACTTGTAATCTTAACACCAGGAAGCCAGGAAGCCGGCCGGCCTGGCCAGAGGAATCATTCTAGTCTTCATCTACATAGAGTTGCATCTTTCTATGGTTCTCAAGCCTGGAGCTCAGAGTGTTAGGTAGCAGGCACCTTTGCCTACTGGGCCAGTTTGCTAACTCACCTTTTTTAAAATTTTTATGTATTGATTATGTATACAATATTGTATCTGCATGTATACCTGCAGGCCAGAGAGGGCACCAGATCTCATTATAGATGGTTGTGAGGCACCATGTGGTTGCTGGGAATTGAACTCAGGACCTCTGGAAGAACAGCCAGTGCTCTTAACCTCTGAGCCATCTCTCCAGCCCACCCACTTTTTAATTTAAAATTTTTATTACATTTATCCATATTGTGTTTATCTGTGAGAGAGACAGAGCGTGCGCATCCTGCAGTGTGCGCACGGAAGTCCAAGAACGACTTAGCAGAGTCGGTTCTCTCTCGCCCACTGTGTTGGTAACAGCAGTTGAACACCCTATGTTTCTGAGGTCAAGCCGGGTGGTGCATGACCTTAACCTCAACGTGTGGGAGAGGTCGAGGCAGGCATATCCCTTAAGTTCAAGGCTAGATTGGTCTACATAGAAGGTTCCAGACCAGCCAGGGTTACATAGTCTCTCTTCTTCAAACATTCACACAGAAGAAAAACAAGCTGGTTACAATAGTGGACGTGTCGTAATTTGTTTTCACGTTTTAAGTTAATTTTATTTATGTGTATGGGTGTTTTGTCTGTGTGTTTGTGTACCAGCAGAGGCCAGAGGTGGGAGCTGTGTCCCCTGGAGTGACAGACAATTGTGAACTGTCACGTGGGTGGTGAACTGAACCCGGGTCCTCTACAAAAACAGCCACTGCTGAGCTAACTGCCTCTCTTCTTATTTTTAATATTGTTCTCCCACCATGTGACTACAGCCTGCCCGTGTAAATATTTTGGGATTCCTGTTTCTCGAACTCTATGTTGGCCTTTCAAGGTATATGGGACAATACTGGCTTTCATTTCTTGAAGCTTCTTTCTCCCTCTTCTTCAGAATTGCTACTCTTCGCGTGCAAGGCCAGGGATCTCTACGTTCGGTCAGAGGGCTGTGAGCTAAGAATCAGGGTACTCTGATTTTTTCAACTGGGATAGTTTTTACTGCTTTTCCTCAAACATCATGTGTGCACAAATGAGTGAATGTGCCTGTGGAAGGCAGAGGTCAACCTGTGTGTCATTCCTTAGCACACCCCTGTTTCTGTGTCAGGGTCTGTCACGTGGTCCCAAGGCTTACAGATTAGACCATGCCGGTCTGCCTGTGCTCTCCCAGAATCCAGCTGTCTTTGTTTCTCCAACGTAGTGATCAGAACTCAGGTCCTCATGCTATGGCAAGCACTTCACTGACTGAGCCATCTCCCAGGCCCCCTGAGGACGACTTCTGGTTTCTGCTTGTGGACAGCCCATCTCACTCACTCATTGTTGAGTTTCCTTTCCGAGAGATTTTGTCAGAGCGCAGGCTCTCCCTTAGGCTGTATGCCACCTTTGTGGTTGGATCACATACCCACACCGTGATCTTGGCTCATCTGTGGGGTGTACCTGACGTGGCAGGGTGTTGAGGGAATCAATCCAGTTGCCATTTTCTTGGCCTAAAGCTCTCCACCCCTGCAACTTTGGGTCTGCCGCTTTGCTGGGCTCCAGAGCCAGGATGCCCAGTAAATGTGAAGCCAGTGGCCCACCGCCAGTAACTCAGTCCCCAAACAGCGACCTTCTGTTTCCTCTAAACATTTTAAGGCAAGAGGCTAAGTCCAAAGCCAGCTGCATTGTGGGAGAGCCTTAATCTGTGTTGCAGACTGTCTCCAGGGGTGCTGGTGCCCCCATGCTGGTGTACCTTCTGTACCAGCTGCTGGAGGAGGAGAGCCTTAGGACTCTTGTTATCTGACTTGCTGAACCAGTGTGCCTAGAGTGTGTTACACATCAGGCCCTTTTAATGTGTTCCTGTAACAAGTATGTTTCTCCACAGAAGCCATAGCTGTCAGTGCTGAGGGTCTTTCTGGGTCTTTTATATTGTCTCAATGAAGATTGATAATGGGTGTGTCAGTTTGCTTGCTAGCTTCCTGGAACAGAAACCTGTTGGTCTCAAATGTTGTAGCATATACCCTCTGGACTAGAATAAGGGTAGGCAAAGGCACTCTTGTCGTCTGGGCTCTGTGGTTCCCATCAGGCTCTTGTCATGCCATCCACAGCAAGCAGAAAGCCCTTTCTGAAAGGAGGCGTGACTCAGGCTTACATCAGGCTCTCGCGTGTGGCTGGCAGTGGTCACGTGCTGTTTTATGGACTCTGCTGCTCTTTGCCTGTCATGTCTGTAAGAAGCTGAGGTTGCCATGGTTTGAACTGCGTCAGCTCAGTCTCTCAGCAACTGAGGGGCCTGCGTGGTGCGGACCGAGGCGAGGACCAGCCCACTAGGCTTGCAGATAATTATGAGAGCTTCTGGCTGGTTAAATATGCAAACCTTTAACGTTCTTCATTTCACTGTTAATTGTGGTGGGCCATAAGATTATGGTAGTCAATGTGATGTAATGTCAGAAACAGTGTTGTGCGCAATTGTGGGCTCTCCCCTTGAAGCAGGCCAATGTTTAACTGTGTTTGCACAGGATCCCACTTCCATCCCTAGTGGAGAAGCACCCAGCAGGACAGTTTGGCAAAATGGGCTCAGCAGGAAGGTAGCTAGCTGAGTGCTAATTTCATGCTTTCCTCATGTCATGGGCATAACTCTGCCTTGCTGCCCTCACTCTGCCCCTGTCTTTGTCTCTTTCCCATTGTTCCATGCACAGCAGACTGTGAAAGCCAAGATTAGCCCAACTGGGAGGCTTTGATAGCCAGAGATATGTCACTGTTCGTGCTATGACATCATGCACCCACCTTCCAGCAGGGACACCTCAGTCTTGCCTGCCGTAATACGAGATAGCTAGGCCTCATGTTTCTAGAGGGCATGGCTAGACTCACAAAAAATATAGTTACTGCCGAGGAAGTAGCTCATCCATCCCTCTTTCCTCCTGGCCCTGATTTCAGCCCATCTGTGGCATAGTCTGCTTTACAAGTTTAAGAAGGCGGTTGGGTACATACATTAAAGATACTGCATATCCTCTGGCCTAGTATTTTAGTTTTAAGTGATTATCTCAAAAGGATAGGTAGATACATTCCCAAGTTTCTATCTATAGGTAATCAATAGCTTACCTGGATGTTGTTATAGCTTGATTATATCTATATTTATATGTGTTGTACATAGTAGTTAGAAGATATCCTTAGGGGTTGGAGAGATGGCTCAGAGGTTAAGAACACTCACCGTCCTTCCTAAAGGTCCTGAGTTCAATTCCCAGCAACCACATGGTAGCTAATAACCATCTATAGTAAGATCTGGTGCGTAGGCAGAATGTTGTATAAATAATAAATAAAAACTTTAAAAAAAAAAGCTTAAAAAAAAAAAGAAGATATCCTTAAGACACATAGTAGGGCTAGGTGGTATGGCGCACACCTATAATCAGGATGCAGAGGCAGGCGGATGGATCTCTGTGAGTTTGAGGCCAGCCTGGTCTACAAAACAAGTCCCGGACAGCCAAGGCTACACAGAGAAACCCTGTCTCATGGGGTTAAAAAAGAAAGATACATAGTAGGACATTATCAGGCTCCAGATAGCCTAATGTAAAAGAATAATGATCACTGGAGACTGTGGCAGTGAATTTCCCAGCACCCACACCAAGTAGCTAACAACCATCTGTAACTCCAGCTCCAAGGAATCCTTTGCCTTCCACAGACTCTGTCCTTGAATGCACACACCCACACGCAATACATGTAATTAAAAATAAAACAAAAATCTTTTTTAAAACAAAATATAAGAGCAATTTAAAAAAAAATTAATGTGTCTGTGTGGCTGTATAAAACTGTGGATTGTTCATAGTCTTGTGTGAAAGCTGGGGTGGGAGGCAGTCTGAGCAAGTGTTTAGCTTTGTCTCACAAAGCGTGCGGTAGCAGAAAACCTGCATAATTAGAAATTAACTGAAGTATGGCTTTCTTTTTTTTTTTTTAAAGAGACTTCCAGAACTGTAGTGAAAGTAACAGCAAGCACATGCCAGTTACTGCACAGCCCTTCCCAGGGGCCAGGAAGCTGGGTGTAGAAGAGGGCACCTTGCTCTTGGAGGCCCTGGGCTTCAGTGTTTCCCCACAGAAAATGGTGATGGTGGTGTGGCCTGCTGGCAAGGTTGAGGCCAGGTGGCCGGCTGATGCTTGTTGTCCTTGTGCTAAGCATGTGGGCTGCTCTTGGGTACAGCGTGCACAGGCGTTCCCGAGGGCTCCCAGTAACAGCCTAGTGAGGTCCAGAGCCGAGCGCGTGCCTGCTCAGCCCAGGGCTTCCTCTCCGATGTCTCTGCAGCTCCTCTCTGCTTGTCTTGGAGAGAGTTGAGGAGGGGTTTCATCTAAGATGTTGGTGATGCCCATGGCCCTCACAGGCGAGGTACCCTGTTATGTGCCAGAAATTGTGGTCTGTGGACTATGGGGGATATCCAGCCCCATAACAGATGATCTACAACTCTGGGAAAGAGAGTCCAGCGGCTACATTTCAATGCACGTGGGCAGTCCGAAGGTAACGGAAGCATCCACTAATATGTCCATGTAACTCAACAGGATGCTGTCCCACATTTGTGCGACCAGTAAACTGAGAGAAGCCGGCTTCAGGTCGTGGTGCATTTATTACTTTCTCCCTACCCCCACAGCAGAGAGCAGAAAGCCACATGACAGGTGGAAACCCTGGTCTCCTTAAGTGGCTTCAAATTGAAGCTCACTTCTATCAGACAGACGCCAACCCCCATGCCGCCTCTTCAGCTTCCTTGACATTTTGATGAATTCTGTCTGTTTCAGGGAAATAGTGGAGCACATGGTCCAGCACTTTAAGACCCAGATCTTCGGGGACCGGAAGCCAGTGTTCGATGGAAGGAAGAACCTGTACACTGCCATGCCCCTTCCAATCGGCAGGGACAAGGTGAGGCTACAAGTGCCATGGCCGAGTGCAGGTGGTGCGGTGAGATTCAGACATGCCCCAGGGTTACTTCTCTGATGTTGTATAAAATCACTTCATCTGGCAGGCCAGGGAAGCTGCTGTGTGTGGGCCTCACCATGAGGTGTGTGCTGAGGTGTGCAGTGAGGCTGGTCAGATAGAGAACACACTCCCCAGTGCAGCCCACAGAGCAGCAGACGCAGCCTGTGTGTGTGGTGTGTGCGTGTGCGTGTGTGTTGCTGGCAGCGTAACAGAGCGGTGTGCTGCAGCAGCCTCTGCAGTGAGGAGGGGGAAGATGAGTCAGGTTGGCCGCGGTGGCTGTAGAAAACAGTTACCTTCCCTTATTATTTTTGCCCTTATCTTCGCTTTATTTAAAAAGTAATAAAGCTTCTGTCCAGACCTTGACATGTCTGAGAATGATGGGCCCGGCACATTTTCTGCAGGCCTGAAGACGTTTGTGTTGCTAAGTGACCAAAAGCCTTGGCTCCTCTGTGCCTGTCCGCATTCCCAGTGGAGCCAGGTGGTCTTGGTACCTGGTGGCTCTGCTCCGTGTCACCATGCTGACAGGAATGCGCTATGTTAAGGGCAGAGAGAGGGGCCGATGACTACCCAGCTCCCTGGGCCATATTCTGATCTCGCTTTTCCCAGTCACAAGTGGCACGTGGCTTGTCACTGCCACTCCAGGATAGGGTGATGGGCAGAGGGTTCTGAGTTGGAGGGAATCCCAGGACTGGGTGTAAATGAGCTGAGCAGGCTCTCCCTGGCAAATTAACATGCTGTGAATTGGAGATTTATTGATCTTAAGGTTTTGTGTTTAATTTACACATTTGTTTTTGTTTAAAGCTCTATAAGAAAGAAAAGCATAAGGAGTTTATTCACAGTTTTGTTGGTACAGATTTATAATTAGACACTGGGAGGAGCCTGAGGAGAGGCGTCCTGAAGGAGGGATGGTACGTCTCTGATGCTCAGATGCAGACACACAGTCATATGAGCTACCAGCTCAAACTGTAGTGAAAACAGATGTAGCCTGTATGCCTCTTCTCGTAACGGGACCTGACACAGTCCCTGCCCCCGCCGCCAGCCTGACATCCCCCACAGAGTGGAGCAGCTGGGACAGGCAGCCCCGCCTCTCCTGTATGTGGGACACCTTGGGACTCAGCTGCAGTGTGATCCACTGCGGGTCCGGAGGCTTTGTGTGTTCTCTGCTCTCACATTGTGGTGTGAGTAGCAAGGCTTGCAGAGCTCCAGCCCACTGCCCAAGACATATGAGCCCTCCGCAGGTATGGTAGGTGCGTTATTGCCTGTTTGTGTTAGCCTGCACACAGCACTTGGAGGCGCACGGTTCCTTCTGACTTAATCCTAGACCTCGACAGTGCTTTCCTATGACTCTGGAGCCCCAGAGAACTTGGGAACCTCTCAGCTAACGTGGGGATTTCCCTCCTGTCTGAGCCCATCACAAATATTTTTCTTTCTTTTACTACCAGCAAAGCTTTCTCTCTCTTTTTGTCATCTGTAGCAAGAAAGGACTCTCCTTGAGTTCATTAGCTTAGCATCTACCTAGTGGCTCAGTGGGGACCGTGGTACCTGCCATGGGTGTACATCAGTGTCCACGTCACATCACCTCTCCAAGGTGCAGCCCTCTCCAGAACTCACCTCTCCTGTTGGTGTCTACCTCGCTGCTGGCCTATGCGGAAAGAAAGCAGCAATTCCTTAGGGCTGAGAGTACTTGCACCTGCCAGCCCCGTGGTCTCACTTTGAGATGGCACAGAACTGGAAAGTTATACCATTTCCTCTAAAGTTGGTACTGAAGTCCCCAGTCTTCTTTCACTCGATGCATTACCCTCAGCTGTGTCCAGCTGTGCCTTCTCTTGCCAGCTGCCTGGGGGTTTTGCAGCTTCTGAGCTGCTGCCTCCCAGGCCAGGGAGAGTTAAGTGTCCCCTTCTTAGATGGAAATTACGGCTGAGACCCAGCTCATGGGAGCCCCTGAGAAGCCTACATACACCCACCCTTGTGTCTCTGCCTTCACCTGCCAGGGCATTTCTGGGTCCCTGGCACACTTCACAAATGCACTGGTTTTGATGCAGGTGTTTGTAGGGCTACTGTTGCAGTTGACTTTCTGTTGCTGATAAGCACTGTGACCAAGAAAACTTGGAGGGGAAGGGGTTTACTTGGCTCACATGTCCTGATGTCTTAGTTAGGGTTTTATTGCTGTGACATGACACCATGACTATGGCCACTTTTATAAAGAAAAACATTTAATTGTGTGGCTGGCTTACCGTTTCAGAGGGTTTAGCCCATTATCGTCACGTTGAGAAGTGTGGTGGGGTGCAGGCAGGTACGATGTTGGAGAGGGAGAGGAGAGTTCTACATCCTGATCCTAAGGCAACAGAAGGAGACTGCTACCCGAGGCCTAGCTGGAGCATAGGAGGCCTCAAAGCCTACCCCAAGAGAAGTCAGGGAAGGAAGTCAAAGCAAGAACAGAGGTGTGGGCTGAAGCGTAGGCGTGGAAGAATCATCCTTTACTGGCTTGTTTCCCGTGGCGTCTGCAACCCAGACCTACCGGCTTAATTGTGGCACTGCCCACAATGGGCTGAGCCCTCCAGTATCGATCATTAGTCAAGAAAACCTCCTACATATTTGCCTACAGGCCAGTCTGGTGGAGGTACTTAGCTGAGGATCTTTTCTTCCCAGGTGACATTAGCTTGTGTCAGTGTGACAAGAAGAGTGGACCCCTTGCCAACCTGACACATAAAAACATCACTCTTAAACCATGACTCTTTCCTGTTTATCACACAGAGGTCGTATAAATACCCCTACATAAAATAGAACCTTAAAAACCCTGCCATGGTAGTGCACACTTTTAATCCCAGCATTTGGGAGGCAGAGGCAGGCAAGTCTCTGAGTTTTAGGCCAGCCTGTTCTACAGAAAGAGTTCCAGGATGCCAAGAGCTACACAGTGAGACTCTGGTTCTAAAAAAACAAAACAGAAGTTCACAGTCTTTAAAAAAATATCCGAAGTCTCTTAACTGGATTTTCCTGTAAAATTAAAAACAAGTTAAATACTTTGTTATTGAGAACAAGAAGAACCAGGGTGTAAAAGCAGTCCCACTGGAGGATGAGCAAGGGAAACATGAGTTCCAGTCAAGGCTATGGAGTGAGAGCCTGTCTCATAAGAAAAGCTCAGTGCCCAGTGTCTGGATTACTCATGGTCTTCTGGAGTCTGCAGGATTTGGGCAGTGCCACTTCTGGATCTGACCCCACACTCCCCCTGCTACTGCCTGTGATGGTCATCCCCCCGTCCTGACAGCTCCAATGTGATGGGGTCTCCACTGCAGATGAGGCCACACTTTACCAATGGCCTCCTGCACTTTCTTCAGGGACTCTGACCCAGCCTTTTGGTATCAAGTCTCAGCTGCATTCTATGACCCTTTCAATCCTGGGGTCTCCACTGCAACTGAGGCTGCACCCTCACTAATGACCCCTCTTCAGAAATTCTAAGCCTGCCATGTGGTGCCAAGCCTCAGCTTCTCTCCATGACTCCTTCAGTTCTTCAGCTTTCGTGCCATCAAAGCTAGTACCGTGTGGAGGATATAAATATTACCATGTTTCAGCTTTAATTGGCAGTGTTAGGTCCCTCTAGACCACTGCTTTTGTGTGCTGACCCGAAGGAAATACTCAGAGACTATTTCATATCAGTGATACTGGTCTTTTACTAATTACAGCTGATCAGCATCAATTGTCCCTATAAAACACAAAAGGTTCACTAACATCGACTCTTAATTCAAATACATCACACCAATGCCTCTGATGGTGTTTGCTTCCCACTACATTTCACAAGCCAAGCTTCTGTTGTCTGCACTACTCTCAACATTCTTTTCTTTCAAGCTCCCTTAACAACAGCTCGTTAGGCTCTGCGCACTGCTAGCCTGACGTTCCAGACGCTTCCACAACCTTCCAGAAGAACAACATGGTCAGGCCTAGCGCAGCAACACCCCACTTCTGATACCAAGTTTTGTTGCTGGGATAAAAACAAAAGCAGGTTGGGGTTGGGGAGGGCTTATTTGACTTAAAGGTTACAGGACGTTATTGAGAGAAGACAAGTGAGGAGCCTCGGGGGGAACTAAAGCAGGGACCATAGAAGAACATGGATCACTGGCTTTCTCAGTTTGCTTTTTCTATATAATCCAGAACCACCCCTCAAGAAGTTCCACTCAGAGTGGGCTGGGCCCTCCTTCGAGAATGCTCACAGGCCAGTCTGACAAAGGGAATTCCTCACTTGAGGCTCCCACTTCTCGGGTGGTTCTAGTTCTGTCCAATCGACAAGCAAAAAAACTTCTCAAGCACAGGCAAGTGACTTGTTTTCCCAGACGATTTCTATGCAAAGTCACAGTGGCTCCCTGGGCACATTGAAACAGAACGTGACCTGCACGTCCCTGTCAGACAAGGATGCATGGCACCAAGCCCTGCAGCTGTCCCTCTGGCCTGTCAGCATAGTGGTTGTGACGCCAGACACCTGCTGGTGCTGCCGCTCCTTCTGTGGGGAGGGGGGCATGTGGCCCCATAGCTGAGGACAGGGAAACCTTGAAGACACAGCTGCTTCTGTGTGTTCACAACATCCCCCAAACACTGTTTCTTTGTGTCTGGGTGCAGCTTTCTTCTCCCTTTGTTTCTTAGTGGTGTGCTGTACCAAAACGCACACAATTTTTTTCTCAATTTGATTTCCTTCTGGCAAGGGTGTCTGTAGCGCTCATTTTAAAACACTTTTTTACTTGGGGTGTTTAGGCCTCTACTTCCCATCAATGGCCCAACCCTAGGTAGGAGAGAAAAGGTTAGTGGGGAGAGGGGACACAGACCCCTTTACTTCTCCTGGCTATACCATTCTCCATGAACCACAGACGCAGCCAGCAGTTTCCTCTAAGCTGCTGTGCTCTGAAGCGTTTCTCTCTGTCTAACCGCTCCGAATTGCCACACTGTCCGTCTGTCTCTGGTCTCTCCAAACTGCCATTCACCACACTCTGTCTTTCTGGGCTGTCATATTTATATCATCAGAGCCCTAGGCTACACCCCTCTCCTTGCCTCATGTGGCAGGCTGTTAGCAGCTGTCAAAGATCATGCCCCGAGTGAGACAACTATCAGCTGTGGGCAAACTAAAGCCCGACTGAAATCCTACACTTGGGATTAAAAAAAAACATTTATATAACATAACTGAGTTTACAAAGAAAATGAAACTTCCATTAGAGATGTCCAAGCAAGATCCGCACGGATCAGTGTATATGTCCTCAGAGGCTGAGTCTAGCCAGTTTACCATCTTTCCTACATAGACTGGGGCTATGTGATGTACCAGACATACTTGGGTTCTGGACACACATCTGGGTTGGTTTCCCTATGAGTACTGTCATTGGCCATCCTAAACCCCAGTCCCCTTTCTGCCTATTTCTGGCCCTGGGGCCTTGGGCTTTTTTCAGCTCAGTGTCTGGTGATACTTATAGGGTGAGGTGAACCAGTCTCCCTGCTGTAAGTTTTGGGTACTTAAGGATAAAATATTCCAGAAACATGGGCACGTGTCAACCGCAGATAACAAAGCAGGGTTTCTCTGGGTAGCCTTGGCTGTCCTGGACTTGCTCTGTAGACCAGGCTGGCCTCAAACTCACAGAGATCCATCCACCTGTCTCTGCCTCCTAGTGCTGGGATTACAGGTGCGCACCACTGCTCCTGGCAACAAAGCCATTTTGATCTTTACCTATGCAATGGTGTATGAGCCACAGTCATGATGCAGTGTTGTAGGCACAACTGAGATCCGACAGTGGACATTAAGTTATGGGTAGATTGAATAACTGTTCGAGTCATGAATGCCCTGTGTGCTGAGGATTGAGCTGAATACACTTCTGACCACTTTTGGACAAGTACATTTCTGTCCAGTATGCTGGCCCCCAGCCTCACACAGTTGTGTGATTGCACATTTGTTGAAAGGAGATAAAGCTGAGCCCGGGGAGGTGGCTCATTTGGTAAAGTGCTTGTCACAAAAACATGGGGACCTGAGTTCTGCCCTCAGCAGCGGGTGCAGAGCTGAGCAGCCTAGCCTAACCAGCCGGCCCCCGGTTCAAAGAAAGGCTGAACCTGTAAACTGGAAGGCAGTTGAGGAGGCCTTTGGCCTCCACACAGTTGCACCGCTGCACACACACAAAAGTAAGATAAAAATTTTAATTTCTTGTGCTTTGGGGGAGGAAATGACCTTCGTGCTTCGGTTTGACAGGTGGAACTGGAGGTCACACTGCCAGGAGAAGGTAAAGATCGCATCTTCAAGGTCTCCATCAAGTGGGTGTCGTGCGTGAGCTTGCAGGCGCTACACGATGCACTTTCGGGGCGGCTGCCCAGCGTCCCTTTCGAGACGATCCAGGCCTTGGACGTTGTCATGAGGCACTTGCCATCCATGAGGTGAGGGCCTAAGCTGGGTGGGGGAAAGGGCTACAAGCTGAAGCGGAGTGTTCTCAGAAAGATTGAGATCTTGACCAAGGAAGGGAGGAGCCAGTGTTGCTGGCCTCACATGTGCAGGCTGTGGGGCAAACAGTCAGAGATGGAAGAAGATAACGTTAGAGTCATCACCAGTGGCCCTGCCTGAGTGTAGAAGGTTCACCTCTGGCTGTGAGCTCACAGGGCCACACTTGGACACCACATTGACCATCCACATCATGCTTGGTTGAGTGCCTGTCCTTGCGAGACCTTGCCACAGCTCTTATGACATTTGCTATACCTAACAAAGGGCGGTACAGATCGTTTCAATGATTTGTCCTTTTTCCTCTTGCTAGAGGATGTGTTGCACTGACTAGAACATGGGACCAAGCCCACGGAGCCACGTCTGAACTTGGCTCTCACACAAAGCACACAGTAGAACCTCAGAAATGGTGGAAATTGACTAAGGAGATCAGAAGTGAGCAGCAGAAAAAAAAAAAAAAAAAACTCGTCTGGGCTTAGGCCGTGGGATTGACCCCTCTCTGCTCTGGAGAAAATTGGATGTTCCTTTGGCTCCCCAACTACACATTAGGCATCGAGGAGACTATGTCCCAGAGCCAGCTGTCACTCTGGCAGGGCCCTGGCATGTCTATCACTGCCAAGAAGTATTGAGGGGAGGGAGGCAGGTAGGCACAGAAATAGCCCAAAATGGAGATTAACAAGATCTTGTCTATGGTTCAAAAACAAACCGGTATTTTTAATTTGTGTGGCCATGCCTTGTGTGTGTGTTTGTGTGTGTGTGTGTGTGTGTGTGTGTGTGTGTGTGTAGGTCAGAGGATAACTTAGGAGTCAGTTTCCTCTTTCCTCCATGTGGATCCTAGGAATGGTACTGGTTCATCAGGCTTGTCTATAAGCACCCTTTACCCTCTGAGCTACTTCACTGGCCACATTGTCTAATGTTTAGTTGAGCAGCAGGAATTCCTATGGTTTCTTCCTCCTGAATTCCTTTGAATTGTTTACACTCATTTTTACGATCAGGAGATGGTAAGATGCAACAGGATTAACAAGCACAGGCAGGAAGTAAGAAGGACACACTTGATGATTTCATTAACAAACAGTGCCCCCTGTACCTCGGCTGAAGAGTGTCCTCCCTTTGGCATCCTGAGTGGTGGCACATCCCACGTGTCCAGTAGTCTATAGCCGAGGGTGCAGAGAGAGTGTGTTTGCCATGGCTGGGCAGCCTGCAGCTCAGGTCATCTGTGTGCACAGCTCAGCATGTAGGCTCTGCAAACAGGAAGCTGTCCAGTGTCCCGTACAGACTGCTGGACGGTGTAAGCCCACAGGGACGCCGCTTACACGGTGTGGATGCAGACCAGAGCTCCATAGAGTGAAATTCACAGAAGAAAGCCTAGAATGTCGGAGTGTAGCTGTGGCTGCTGGGATGACTGGGGGAGAGACATGGAGTCAGCGTGGCCCTTCCTGGCTGAGTGTCTGACAGGGGAGGGCTTGCCCCTGTTGCAGGTACACCCCTGTTGGCCGTTCCTTCTTCACTGCATCTGAAGGCTGTTCCAACCCTCTGGGTGGGGGCCGAGAAGTGTGGTTTGGCTTCCATCAGTCCGTCCGACCTTCTCTTTGGAAAATGATGCTGAATATCGATGGTAAGGAAAGCCCACGGGCTTTAATGCAGGGTGGAGGGGGCCCATGCAGCTCCCGCTGCAGTGGGCGGAGGAGCCCAGAGGCTCATCGCCGTCTGTAGCAGGGCTCTGGTGTGGCACCAGCCTGGTGTCTGAGGTAGTTCCTAGTTGGATATCAAGGACCTTGGAGTGTTCCATCCCCAGGGACCCTTGAGGCAGCCTGGAGAGCTGCCTCTACCAGGCCCTTTGCACTGCTAGAGCACCCGAGGTGTGGGGTTGGGGCTACAACCCTCACTTTCTTCCCATGTTTCCTGATTACTCATTGCTGTCTGTACTAAGGAAAGGGCACCATTTGGTGCCAATGGCTGACCACTGCCTAGTGATCTTCCATCCTTAGGGCTATATTAGCCCTGTCCTTGCTGTGACAGGTACCTAGAAGAAACCATTTATAGCACTAAAGATTTGCTTAGGGTTTCAAAGGCCTCAGGCCACAGTAAGCTGATGCTGTCATCCTGAAGAAAACACCATGACACAGCGGCTGTGACACAGCATAGCTGCTTATCACATGGTAGCTGGGAAGCAAGGAGATAGAAGGGGGTCGGGGTAAGGGGCCTTCCTGAGAGCACATCTCCAGGAAGCTAAGCTCTTCCTCGGGTCAGGACCTTCATCTGAGTTCTTACAACCCCCAAGACATACCATTCAATTGTGATTCCATCAACAGACTAATCCGTTGTTTGGTTCAGAGCCCCCACAACCTAGTTAGCTTTCAACGTTAGGGACACTGTACCCCCCCCCCCCCATTGTTCCTCCTGCTTCAGAAGACTCAGGGTCATACTCTGTAGTCCTCTTCCCGCTGCCAGAGACCGACAGCCAGGAAGAGGCAAGTTCTTACAACAGCCCCAGGAAGGCCCACAGGTCACACCTTGCTCAGATGTGCATTGATTGTCAAAGAACTACATGAAAGGAAAACCTCAGGAATGCCTCTTGCTGAAGGTAGCCAGAAAACCTGACGGGATCTGACATCCTGGATGTCCCCTGTCAGGCCAGACTTTTCAAGACCTCAGTAATCTCCTTGAGTGACTTCTTCAGACCCAGCCAATCCTTTACCATTGCCTTTGGCTAGAGGAAGCATGGAACCCCTGGGGCCAGTCCCTCCCTTGGAGTATGGAGCCCTGGGCATATTTGGACATTGGTTTTCTCATCACAAAGGGCCAGGACTCACTCCAAACAGGAGAAGCAAGGTCGGGTCTCCTGAGCTACTGAGTAGTCACAGGAATTACTCCAGATGCCGCCATCGAACGTTCTTGTCTGACTCTTTCTTCTCCTGCATATAGTGTCAGCAACAGCATTTTACAAGGCACAGCCAGTGATCGAGTTTGTTTGTGAAGTTTTGGATTTTAAAAGTATTGAAGAACAACAAAAACCTCTGACAGATTCCCAAAGGGTAAAGTTTACCAAAGAAATCAAAGGTAAAGAACCACTCTGCACGGCAGGCCAGGGGCCAGCCCCACCCCTACCTCCAAAGTCTCCGCCCATGCATGTGTGGGTTCTTGTTCCACCTCCAAAGGGGGAGGTGGGAGCTGTGGGAAGAGTAAGCCACCAGGCACACTGACTCTGACATAGCCGGAACCCATGCACAGAGGGCCCCTGGCTCTAATGAGCACAACCGCATGGGAGGAGCCTGGGTGTCCTGTCTGAGCCACAGACGATAGGTCTCAGAGAAGGGTTGTAGTGGCGCCCACATCGCTGGGCTGAATTTTGCCGGCAGAAGGGATCTCTGGAGGAGGTGGATCCAGCAAGGTGGGTGTAGATGCCCCCATTTCTTAGTCCTCAGCTCTAGAACCCCATGGCTTCGTCTGTGGCCGAAGCTGCAAGTGTGGAAACCTACTGTAGAGTGTGGCTTGGACTGTAAGCACATGGCAAGAGTAGCTCTGATGCCTGCTGTTTGTCACCAGGTCTAAAGGTGGAGATAACGCACTGTGGTCAGATGAAGAGGAAGTACCGTGTCTGCAATGTGACCCGGCGGCCTGCCAGTCACCAAACGTAAGGCGGCCAAACAGCCAACCCTCAGCCAACCCGCATTTCAAACTTAGGCCTGCCCTAGGCACTCAGCTTCCCAGACACCGGAAGCCACGGGACTGTCCTGATGGGGCAGCTACCTCTGTGCCTCACACACGCTCTGCTCTAAAAAATGAACTCCACAGGCTGGAGAAATGACTCAGTGGTTAAGAGCGTGTCTTGCTCTTGGCGGAGGACAAAGTTCGATTCCCAGCACCCATGTTGGGCAGCTTACAACCTCTTCTAGCTCCAGCTCTAGCGGCCTCTTACGTACTCCCCTGGTACCCGCACCTGCATGAATCTCCCCCCCACACACACACATACACACACACACACACATAATTTAAAATACAGTAAGTTCAGTGTTTTTTAAAATTTTATATCTTTATTTTTATTGTATGAATGTTTTGCCTGCATGTATGTCCACCACGCATGTATATGGTCCCTGTAGAGGTTAGATGAGGGTATTAGCTCCTCTGGAACGGGAAATACAGGTGACTGTGAGCCACTGTACGAGTGCTGGGAATCAAACCTAGGTCCTCTGCAAGAGCAGCCATTGCAAGAGCAGCCATTGCTCTGAGCCATCATCTCTCCAGCCCCCATTTTGTTTTGTTTTTAAGACAGGGATTCATTACGTCGACCAAGCTGGCCTGGAACTACTCACAAAGATGGATTTGCTTACAGGGTACTGGGATTTAAGGCATATGCCATGATGTGCAAAATAATTTACCAAAAAAAAAAAAAAGGTGGGAGTTGGAGGGATGGCTCAATGGTAAAGAATACAGGCTGCTCTTCTAGAGGTTCTGGGTTCAATTCCTAACATGGCAACTCACAACTGTCTATAATTGTGGTCCCATGGGATCCCGTGCCTTTTTCTGCTGTAGAGACATACATGCAGATAATACACCCGGATGGATGGATGGGTAAGAGCAAACAAATATAATTCCCCAACATATGCACAGGGGAACAGAGGAAGCAGCCTTAACAGTGTTGGCTGTCTGCTGTGTTGCTTTGCTTAGGTCTGGGAGGAGCAGTGACACCTGTGGCACCATTCTGCCCCTTGGCACAGCTGACTAGCCCTGCTGACTGGAGTAGTTAAGTGGCCAGTCGTGCTGTCGTTTGTCTAGTGGCAAGAACACAATTGACTGTGTGTTTAGGAGAAAACTGACAAGCGTCGGCACTGTGCCCTGTTCTGGATCTATTGTACCTAGTGAGAACTTGCTGGCTTATTTCATTCACAGAAAACACTGTTGCTAGGGTGCCAAGGTGTCTGCTCCTCATGGAACAGCAGGGTTTGATGGACTAGATGCGTGTTCTGTCACCTGCCCGTTGGACAAGGGGTGGCAGATTACCTGGCAGTCTGGACAGAGCAGAGGAATCTGCTCAAGAAGACTGGGCCAGATGGCCTGTCCCACCTGGGAGCTGTCCTTCCCCTGCGTGTGGTACATAGCTCACCTCCCCTATTTAATGTCTTAGTTATCACTCCTTGCTTCAGTCCTACAAGGAAACCCTAGATTTAAGACCAGCCTGCTTTTATCTGGGAATTTCTTCTCACCGCTGGGAGCCAAGGGTACAGGAGTTACTTAGTCACCATGGTCTGCTGGGAAGCATCAGACCTTTCTGGATTCATCTTTCTGTGTTCAATAGAAATTGTGATTAGTGCCTTTCTAAGACGCGTGGGTAGTTGATATTTGCCAGTAGGCATAGGCAGCCTGAGAGGTGAAGACCTCTAGAATAGTTCAGGAGATGCTTGAAGGATTTGCTTCCCACACAACACAGATGCTTGGCCTTCCGGAGGAGTATGGGAGCTCCGGTGTCCAGGGGGCCTGCAATGTTCTTGCCTGAATCACCTCTTTCACAGGTTCCCACTGCAGCAGGAGAGTGGGCAGACAGTGGAGTGTACCGTGGCTCAGTACTTCAAGGACAGGCACAAGCTGGTTCTGCGCTACCCCCACCTCCCGTGTTTACAAGTTGGACAGGAGCAGAAACACACCTACCTTCCCCTGGAGGCAAGTCTGCGCTGACTACACCCTGACTGGGGAGGAGAAGCTGGAATCCAGCTGGGCTTCCCTGGTGCTCTAGGACTGGGCTAATTTGTGGCATTGTTGAGATTTGCCTCCCTTTGTGTGTATTCCTTCTCTCAAAATGGCGTAAGATTAGCAGCTGAGATGGAATTACCCGCCCCCCTGTTTCTTAGATGTGATCTCACTGCATAGCCCTGGCTAGCCTCAGAGATCCTACCTCCTTCCACCTTGTGAGTTCTGGGATGATTAGTGTCTTCCTTAAGATTTGTGTTGCTTAAGGACCAAAAACAAGTTGAGGAGGGAAGGCTTTATTTCATTTACTCTTCTATATCACTGTTCACCAGGAAGAGGACCTCAGCAGAAACCTAGAGGTAGAACTGACATAGAAGCTGTGGAGGGGTGCTGCTTACTGGTTTGATTCCTATGGCTTGTTCAAACTGCTTTCGTATGGAGTCCGGGACCACTGGTCTGGGGGGTGACATCACCCATAATGCCTTGGGCCTTTCCCATCTTTCACTAATTAAGAAAATACTATACAGGCTTGCCTAGAGCCTCAGTTTATGGAGGCATTTCCTCAGTTGAGGTACCCTCTCCCCAGGTGGGCATCATATCAGCCAGCACAACAGATGTGAGCCCTTACTATGCCCAGCTCAATTTCACAATTCTAAATATTGTCCCTTGCGCCCAGCAGAGTACCACCAAAGCTTAAGGATGTATGTCTTTCATGGCAGGTGTACCTAGAAGTTCTGTTGTGAGTGGTGGGTTTGGGGGCAGGCCTACCACTAGCCAGGGCTCTGGCTTGGGTGCTGAGCCTCTGAAAACTCCCTTCCCACTACCCTTAGAAACGTGCACAACTCATGTGTTGAATTGTGTGGGTCTTTTTTGTAGGTCTGTAACATAGTCGCTGGACAGAGATGTATAAAGAAATTAACAGACAATCAGACCTCAACCATGATCAGAGCAACTGCCAGGTCAGCACCGGACCGTCAAGAGGAGATCAGCAAATTGGTGAGCACTGGGTCCTCAGGTTCCTCCAAGATAGGGCACCATGGCAAGGACATCAACCCCCCAGCACACATTTCTGTACTTTGAGCAGAGATGGGCCCTGGAGGGACCAGGACCTCCACTGACTCATTTCCCTATTTTTTTTTCTTCCTCAAGATGCGAAGTGCAAGTTTCAATACAGACCCATATGTTCGTGAATTTGGAATCATGGTCAAGGATGAGATGACAGATGTGACCGGGCGGGTTCTGCAGCCCCCCTCTATCCTCTACGGGGGCAGGGTAGGTGCAAATGGATGGCATGTGGAGTGTGAGTGTGTGTGTGTGTGTGCGCGCGTGTGTGTGCGCGCGTGTGTGTGCGCACGCGCACGCGGTGCAGGGAGGACAGCCATGTGTGTTTGTAACCATTATAAACCCTGGACACGGCAGATGGCTCCCAAGAGCTGCACTCATTGGACCCCACGCATGACAAAGACTAAAGGTTTGCACATTGCTTTCGGTGTTTCCAAGTCTTCTCTCATCAAAACTTCACTTTCTTCTTCAGAGGATTTTGAGATGGAATTGAAAATGTCTGACTCTATTCACCTCCATCTATTTATCTGTCCATTATTGATGCTTTCCCATTCATTTATCTGAGTGCAGCCCATTCACCCATCCACCCACCTACCTATCCATTCTTTGCTCCTCCATTCATGCCTTCCCATCATCTGTCCATCTCACCCCGCTCAACTTCATCCATGTACCCATCCTTTCATGCCGTTATCTGTCCAGCTCTACTAATTTCATCATTCCCATCTACTTACTTATTCACCCCTTGTATCCACCAGTTCATATTGGTCCAGCCATCCATTCATTTCTCATGTAGCTTGCCACCTTCCAATCGGCACCCCCCATTCTGCACGCGTGTGGGGGTTACTTACAGGGCTAGTTAAGGGATGCTAGAGAGGTGGAGAGCAACAGCCATGGTCTGGTGCTCTAGGAGTTAAGTGCTGGTGGGGAGGACCAGCAGCAAGAATGTTTCCATTTGTTTCCTCACTCTGAAGCACTCTCTTTCTCTATTTGCAGAACAAAGCGATTGCTACCCCTGTCCAGGGCGTGTGGGACATGAGAAACAAGCAGTTCCACACAGGCATCGAGATCAAGGTGTGGGCGATTGCCTGCTTCGCACCCCAGCGCCAGTGTACTGAAGTTCATCTGAAGTAAGCCTGCTCGAGACCTCCGTGTCCCCAGATGGGGGTCATTGGGGTCCTGAGATCAGTGGTGGGCAGCCTTTCTCTAACCCTTGCCTGGGGTGACTCCTAGGACATGAGATGTGAAGAGGCCAGACTAGGTGTGAGGGAAAGCAGTGCTCTCACCTGAGCACTGAGTCTAAAACAAAAGCCAGGGCGAGCGGTGCCATTTCAGTGGTAGAGCACTTGGCCAGCCGCTCAGGCTTCTGGGCTTTAGTGTGGAAAAACAAAAGGTAGAATAAAAGTACAGGCAGAGTGGACGTGGAAGCAGGAACCTATAGTCACAGCCACCCAGGAGGCCGATGGCAAAGTTTTCTTGGTCCTAGACTTCTTTTGTTGTTATTTGTGTCTTTTTTTTTTCAAGATTGATTGATTGATTGATTGATTGATTGATTATGTAGGTGAGTGCTCTGTACAGATGTACACCTGCAGGCCATAAGAAGGTATCCAATCCCAGTATAGATGGTTGTGAGCCTGCATTTTTTTATTGACCACTATCCCTCGGTTTTCTGTGGGCATGTGTGCACTCACCCTGTTCATGGGTTACTAATAGAGCTTTGATATCTGGCTTTGTCTGAGATTTAATTCTAGCATGACATGGTCCCTACCCCCAAACTGAGCCTCTGGAGGCTAAGACTGTGGAATGCTGAGTGGGACAGGGTGACGCCATCCTGGCCTATCAAAAACAAATTTAAAACTTAATTTGTTTTTTTTTAGACAGAGCCACATGTGTTCCAGGCTAGCCTCGAACTGTAGCCCCTCCTGCCTCTCCCAAATGCTGACATTGCAGTCATGCAATGAAATACCCGTGTGGGGGATCAAACCTTTTGCTTGCTGGGCAAGCACTGTCAACTGAGCTGGATTCTCAGTCCCGAAGAAATTCAACGTGCCTTTCTATTGTTCATTTTGCTTTTGCTAAAACTGTATTCAGAGCCCCTGGTTGATGACTTCCTTACCATATGCTGTACATCTTAGCAAAGTGGCCTTTTCCCTCAGGTCCTTCACAGAGCAACTGAGGAAGATCTCAAGAGACGCCGGGATGCCTATCCAGGGTCAGCCCTGCTTCTGTAAATACGCACAGGGCGCCGACAGCGTGGAGCCCATGTTCCGTCACCTGAAGAACACATATGCCGGCCTGCAGCTGGTGGTGGTCATCCTGCCTGGCAAAACTCCTGTATATGGTAGGTGGCTGCTGTCTGCAGCCTTCAGGGAGCTGAGGGGCTTCCAGTGGGTGTGGGTTGCCTGTTCCGCTTGGTGTTTACTGAATGAAATGATTGGCTCTTGCCCATTCCTGAGCCTAAGGGGGGGGTGGGGTCTGGGCTTCTTGGTGGTTGTTATGAGTCGAGGTCTGTCCTCTCTGGCCCCAGACAGACTACAGACGCATGCTTCTCCCCTGCAAGTTCAGAGAAGTGTTTGGACTCAATGAGTATTGCTCCTGGAGTCCTGGTTTCTGGAGCCAGCCCTAGGAGCAGCCCTGGGCACAGTGACCAGCTGCTTCAGGAAGGAATCTGGGGATGGAGGAACGTGGCTCGTTGTGGCTCTTTGATGCTTGTTCTGTGTTTGCCAAAGGTTTTGAGGAGGCCATTGATTGTATTTTTAGCTACCTAGGCATTTGCTCAACATGGGGTGTCATTTCTGCTGAGGAATGACAAGGCTTCAGTTACAGCCAGATTCTGCTCACCCCACCCTGGGCCCTGGATTACAAATGGGTGGTATGAGATGCACCTCCAGCTTCCCATGCTGAGGGAGACAGGCACAGGTGCCTGGCAGTTTTACAGCGGGTTTCAGCCAGGAGCTCTGCCCCTCCATCTGCCAGCATCTTCCATAGGTGCCCTGGTGCAGCTGCCGTGGCTGAACACTGCACCAGTGCAATCCAAGAGAGGGCAGAAGACAGCTGCTTCTCTTTAGGAGCTGTGACATGTGCACCTCTGCTCCGCAGCGGAAGTCAAGCGTGTGGGAGACACAGTGCTGGGGATGGCCACTCAGTGCGTCCAGATGAAGAACGTGCAGAGGACCACGCCACAGACCCTATCCAATCTCTGCTTAAAGATCAACGTCAAACTGGGAGGCGTCAACAACATCCTGCTGCCCCAGGGCAGGTGAGGTGGCCACACCTGGCACGCAGACCGGCTGGTCGTTAGAGAAGTGCTCACATTTAGTTCATGCGGGCGTAAGTCCCAGGCCCCTGAGAACCAGGCTCCTAGGGGGTAGGCAGTGTTGTGACTGGGCTCTCTGATCGTTCAAGGCTAGTGCAGAGCTCACTGCCACCCCGCTCCTTGTGCCAGAACCAGCAGTCTCCTCTGAAGAGTTGTGAGAGGGAGTGAGATGGAGCTGGGTCAGGAAATGGGCCTCCAAACTCTTGTTACGTGGTGGTCTCTGGAGCGTTGCTGCAATGCAGGCTTCTGTATTTCCCACTCTTCTCACGCAAGGCTGGTAGCTGACTGCCAGGGTCAGAGCACTTGACTGGAAGTTCCCTGTAGGAGCCGCTATTGTTCCTGTGCCAAGTGCTGGCTGCCGGCATGCCCCGTAGGGATAAGGGATGTGGATGTGGAACTGTGTCGTCGTCTTCCTCATCTGCCTCCCGAGGCTGATGTGACCCTGGGTGATAGAGGGCAAGGACAGTGGGCCTATGATGGAGGCAAAAGATGAGAGTGACCACAATAATAACCTCGGTTGAGGACACTGTCATAAGGACCATGGGAGTGATGGGCAGGCCTGTGTTTTGGGCGACTGATTGTGACTCCATGTGAAGTGTACTTGGGAAGCCTCTGGTGCCAGTCTATGCCAGGCTGAAGTGAGGGACAGGCAGAATGAGGAGCCCCGATTGTTTTGGAGATGGAAATAGGTGGACTAGATTGAAGGGGAAAAAAGACTTGTCTCACACTCTCGGTCTAGTTAGTGTCAAAGACAGGACCCTCATGAAAAAGGAGTGGCTCTGGCTGGGGAGCGGGGCTCTGGCCTGTATCAGGTGGTAAGGAGAGCCCCTTGTCAGAGCGCAGGAGCCATGAGGCTGGATGAGCACCCTTGAGTGAACGGCAAGGAGATCTGAGCTCTGTGCTCAGGGTACAGTTCAGGGACACTGGTAATAGAAAGAACAGGCAAGGAAGGGAGGCAGCCATGAAAGTGTGTCTTGCATCAGAATATGCCAATGAGCCACACTGAGTGGCCTAATCATTGGACTCAGGGACGCTCCATGTCACTGGAGACCTTGAAAGAGGAATCTTGTTGCCATGGCAGCACAGAGTTAAGAGGAGCCTGGGAGGCGGCGGCGGGCTGGGCTCATAGGAACCGCTGCTGAGCTACAGATTAGAGAAAGCTGAGGGCAGGTGTGGCTTGGACTGTGGCGGGTGAATCATACCCACCCACGGCCGCTGCCCAGCTGTACCTGGGGGCCTGGTGGTGGCAGGGCAGTTGTTAGGATCTGTGTTTTACCGCCCAGCTCCTGCCTTCCTCCCAGCAGAGGAGAATGAGGGGACCCTGGCATCTTGAGTTGGTTACCAAGACTACAGTGCCATAATCTGTGTGTCTTAGAAGTGCCACTCTATTGCCCACATGGCACGCTGGGGTTGGCCACCCAAAGGCTATTTAAACTGTGGGCTGGCTTTCCCCAGGGTCAGATGATTGTTCAAGGTTCCTGAATAAACTGCATTGAAAAAAAAAAAAAAGAAATGCCACCCTAAGTCTGAGGCTGGGTTCAGGTCCCCTGCAGACAGTTGGAACCATAGTGGAGATTGAGGGGACAGGTGTCCTCCTCTCCCTGGAAAGGGCACGTGGATACACATGCTGAACACTTAGGAAGTGCTTCCGTTCTTACATGGTTATGTCCTGAGTGGGTGCTGGGTAAATGTCCAGAGGAACTGCCGTGGTCACCTTATGGCTCTCCACTGTACCTGACTTTGATTGGGAGGTGACAGTGTGAAATAGACACCCTCCCCTTGGAGTGCCCGACTCTTTGCACAACTGTGATGTCACCTCAGATAGAGATGTGTTACTCTCGACCTAGGGTCTCACACACAGAATATTGTCTGAACTCATTGAGGTGGGGGCAGGAAGATCTCTTTAAAACTGCCCATGTTAGTGGTAGGGTTACCTCCCAGAGACATAGCGTCCCAAGCCTGGGCCTCAAACACCCACTTTCTTGTAGGCCTCCAGTGTTCCAGCAGCCTGTCATCTTTCTGGGAGCTGATGTCACCCACCCACCAGCTGGTGATGGGAAGAAGCCTTCGATTGCTGCCGTGAGTGTCCACACTTCCCTCTGCCTTCTCTGCCCTTGTCATGTTGCTGGGGTGGAGGAGAAAACAGAACACCCCGGGCCCTCAAGTGTCTGGTCTGTTTGCAGTGGTGTGCTAGGAGAAAGACATGAAGGTTACTAACCTGCTTGGTTTGTCTGATCATGATCTAATGGCAAATAGGTGATGGGGGTGACTGAGGAGGTCACAGGTGTGTGGGCTGCCACCTTTCCTGTTGTCTGTGGCACCTCTGGGGGGAACATTACCTCTGAGCCCTTCGATGTGGCCTTGGCTGACTACTGAGCAACCACTCCCTCTGCCTGCTGTGGATTTGTAATAAGTGTTCTTTGGCCTTTTGGAGTGCAGAGTGCAAAGGCTGTCTGTTCTCTTACCACTGCTCTAGTCAGAGAATACAGAGTTCTAGAGCCAGGGTGGCTGCGGGTATGAAAGAAAACAATTCTTTTGGATCATTTGTCTGAACGGATCCTGTCCCCTCAAATGCCTTCCTACACCATCAGTGCCTCAGAGAAGGGCTCACCTGGGGAATGGAGCCGAAAGGCCCTGTGCATAGCAGCCGGCATATGGGTGCTGCCTCGGTTAGAGTGGGATCCAGCACCCCTCACCCAGCATGGCGGCGGCAGCCTCACACCCAGCTGAGCCTCATCCTCAAGCCTCTGCTTTTATCTCTGCTGTTTCTCTCCTGCAATTAAGCTCAATCTTTCTGGGCTTTTTCACGTGTACTGTTGTCAGCCTAGGATTGTGAAAGGATATGAGGTCCTTGCTCAGTGCCTGGCATACGGTTGGTGCCAACATGACTTAACGCCATTGTTTAATTTGTCTTAAAGAGTGGGGCATGGGATATGATATTGGATGGGACACCATTCCACCTTCCAGACAAAGGAGCCCCCTTTTGTATCATGTGTGCTGTGCATAGCTATCGGGTGTGGCTTTCAGGTGGTGTCCAGCGTCTCCAGTGTCAGAAAGGATCCACACAGCCAAATGGCTTGGGGTCTGGCCCAGGCCTTTTGCCACGTTGATCTCTACTTGCTCACCATTAGTTTGTTCCTCTCCCCACCTCCACCCCCACCCCCACCACTGTGTTCAGGTCCTCTGCGTAGGCTTTGGAGGCTTAGGCAAGTATATTCATATTAGTCAGGATTTTCTAAAGGAATAGCACACACATAATTAGAGGATGTACTCTTATGACAGAAAGGCCAAGAATAATCAGTAGCTGCTCAGTCTTCAAGACTGGATGTCTCTGTGGTCCCAGTTTGGTGCTGGAGTCCAGATCTCCTGAGTCTGAGTTGGAATCTGCCTATAGCAACAAAGTAGACAAAACTTGCCAACAAGAGTTTGGGCAAGCAGGCAAAAAGCAGAAGGCTGCCACTGGAAGTTGTGGCTCAGATTTTGGGTGGGTCTTTCCACCGCTGATGATCCAATCCACAAAATCCCTCACAGGCATACCCAGCTGCTTTGGTTTAAGTTGAGTCCAGATGTAGGTGAGCTGACAAACAGGAGCTGGCATCGGAGCAAGGCTTACCAAATTCTCCTCCTATTGAGCGCACAGCTCTCAATAGGAGGAGGTTTCTGTTGGCGTTGACATTTCTAGTTATTCCAAATAGTTCTGGGTCTTTCTTTTCACATGGTGTGAGAGGGAAACTATGCTTGAGAGAATCTGTAGCCCCAAGCAGAGCCAGAACAAGGAGACTGGGAAGCCTATAGACACTGCTCTGTAAGCTTTTCAGGGGAGATATAGGTCACCTGCTGCCCAGACACACAGGGCCCTTTCCTTTATGCTTTACGGTATAAGGAAGTGTTTTCCCCAGCCTAGAATGTGCAGGGCCTAGCTGTAGCTGGGTGGTGTGCCTTTTGTCCTCTGACCTCAGAACCCTGGAAGCATCATGGTTTCTGCTCTGGCTCTCTGGTTTGCTCCTTTCCATGACCCCTCAATCAGAGCTGTGACCTTCCTAGGGACCAAAGTCTGGCCATGCTGAGTTTTTGATGTGCATGTGACACTTTGGAGAGGTGTTTTTGCTCTTGAAAAACTAGAGGCACCCTCAACTGCTTTCTTTGCGCAGATAATTCAACCACCATATAGACTCAGTTTTGCCTTTTCTTGTGTTCCGTGGGGCAAGGGTCCCGTTTTTAGAAGGTGCTTAGAACTTTCTGCTTTGAGGGCCGCTGTGAGAAGACACTTCTCCACAGGCCAGGCTCCAGCTGGACCCTAGAAGAGGGACCACTCACTGGAGGCCTTGCCGCCTGCTGACTGTGTGTCCCGCAGGTCGTGGGCAGCATGGACGCACACCCCAACCGCTACTGCGCCACCGTGCGCGTACAGCAGCACCGCCAGGAGATCATCCAGGACCTGGCTGCCATGGTGCGGGAGCTGCTCATTCAGTTCTATAAATCCACGCGCTTCAAGCCCACCCGGATCATCTTCTACCGAGATGGCGTCTCCGAGGGCCAGTTCCAGCAGGTTGGCCGCACGGCACTGTCTTCTCGGCTTCTGTCCGTTGGCTGGTCATAGTTTAGAGGACAGGTCATGGTGCGGAGGGGTGTCGTTTGGTTTCAGGGCGGCTCATGGTGGGGGAAGGCAGAAGTGGAGTTTCAGATTCACGTTCGGGCAGTAGAGACCTGGGTGAGTGTGGCGAGAGGCTCAGTCAGGGGCTCTGAAAGCAGACTTAGAACCGTGTTGTGTGACCTGGGCTGTTCTTCGATCTGACGCGCCTACCTTATTCGTAGTCTGGAGGCATGCGACACGGTACATGCACATTTGCCTTCTCGTTTAGGACGGAGGCTGCAGCCTTTTCTCTCTAGAACAAATCCTCCTGGCTCCAGGGGGCTATCTGCCTCGATTCTTTCTGGTCAAGCCTCTAGTGCTATATTCTGTAAGAACCTTGGTGACAGCTTCCACAATGTTCTCCCGTGAGCTGGAGCCCTGTCTCAGAACCTCCTGGGTTCCCAATCCGTCTAGTACTCCTCCCTTGAGGTTGGATTTAACCTTGCCAGCTCCACCCTGCAGAGAATACCAGAAATCCCTTCAACTAAATTGTTGCACTGGCATTCTAGAAATAACGTTTTGAAACATTGTAAACTGTTTGGCTCAGGCCGTTAAATCTGAGGGGGTCAGGCATGGTAGCACACACCTCCAATCCTGGCACTCAGGAGGCAGAGGGAGGGAAACACTGTCTTGACAACCAAAGTCCACTATTCCTGGTCCTTGTGCACCAAAGTCTTCACATGAGGCTGTCAGGGCAGGTCCCACAGTTGACGGGTGGAAGGGATGAGGGTTGCTGAGTGCCGAGCGATGGCTGAGCTCAGACAGGAGCCAGTATCTGCTCCATTTGTCTTTCCTGTCCCCTCAGTCAGCAAGCCAGTAGCAAACGGCTCTGCTGTCCATGCCAATAAGTCTTCATAGTGCTGTTTTATGAGCATTGGGAACGTTATGGATTCCAAGCTAAGCAGCTTTGTGTACTTCATAATCTTAACAATAGAAAACGTGTCTGTGGGACACTTTCCTATTTCTGTTTGATGTAGGAGGGCTCAGTTTACTCTGGGCAGCACCATCCCTAGAGAGGTGGACCTGGGCTGTATGGCAAAGCTAGCTGAGGTGGGTGTATTGGTGCAGGCCTTTAATCCTAGTCCTGGGGAGGCAGAAGCAGTTAGATCTCTGTGAATTTAAGGCCAGCCGTGTCTACATAGTGAGTTACAGGCCATTCGGCATAAACAAAAATGAAAGTAAGAAAGGTAGGCAGCTGAGCAAGCCAGCAAAAATAATGCTCTTCTGTGTTTTCTGTTGGGTTCCTGCCCTTCCTTTCCTCAGTGATGGGCTGTGGTCTGGAAGTGTGAGCTGGATAAACCCTTTTGGTCAGTCTTTACCACAGCAACGCAATGAAACTAGGCCAACTGGCAGAAGGCATTGTGGCATGCCTGACCCAGTGCTGGCCAGACTGGAAAAGCTCTTCCCAGTCTGCAAGATGCCTGTAAAGCAAGGCCTCTGACGCCCACCTCTGCCCTGCAGGTCCTCCACCATGAGCTGCTGGCCATCCGAGAGGCCTGCATCAAGCTGGAGAAGGACTATCAGCCAGGGATCACGTTCATCGTGGTGCAGAAGCGACACCACACTCGACTCTTCTGCACAGACAAGAATGAGCGCGTGAGTCACAGCCCGCGGGCAGCCACAGTCTGGGGAGACTGTCGGGAGAGGCTTCATGGGGACCCAGGCTCAGGTGTCTCGCAAGCCCCCTCTGGCTTTGTTGAGGAAGAGCCAGACACGAACTGTCGTTTATCTGATAAATGAGAGAGAGGTGGTTCCGAACAAAAACTGAACTCATGGCAGCGGGGCTGGGATGTGGCTTAGTTGGTAGAACGCTTTACCTAACATGCACGAAGACCTGTGTTTCATCCCCGTCTTTGAATAAACTGTACTCCAGCACCACGAGGCAGGCACAGCAGCTTCGAGAATGTAGGTTAGCCTTGGCTACAGAACAAGTACAAGTACAAAAGAAAGGAAGGAGGGAGTAAAAATGGGAGGAGCAGGGAATTGAGAGAAATCAGCTGTTTAGAGCCGTGGACCATACAGTCAGGGAGTGTGAGAGGTTGGAGTCACCTGAGCTCCAACAGAAGCTACCTCTGGCTTTGGGGGAGCTTATGTAGCTCGAGCCCTCCATCTGGAGAGAGAGAGAGAGAGAGAGAGAAAGAGAGAGAGAGAGAGAGAGAAAAGCTGCCTTTTACTTTCTTAGATGCATGTGTGTTTGTGAACATGTATGTGTGTGTTCATGCAGACACCAGGTGACAAGCCTAAAGTGTCAGCCTTAGGATAGGCTGGGTGGCCAGCAAGCCCCAGGAATCTTGTTTCTGCTTTTCCAACACTGGGATTGCAAGAGTGCACCACCATTGACACTTTTATGTGCATTCTATGGATTAAAATCAGGCTTACTGATTAAGCCAGCTTCCACGACCCAGAAAAAATGTTTTCTGTGCTTCTAACAGCACAATAAGGCCCACAGCTGTCTATAAGGGTAGCTGCTGTCTGGGAGACATAGGTTGTCGATAAAGGAAAGGCCTCGGGTGTCTACCAGACCTTGAATCTAGCGTTTTGGGTCCTGTAAGGCCTGGGATCACCACACTGTTGCAAGATGGTCATTGCAGGTCTTCTCTGCCCCGTGGCCTCCGGGGTAGCCCAGCGTTGGCTTATCCGTATTGTAGAGACACTGAGGTATACCTTGCCACAATGAAAGGAGGCACTTACCAGTAAAGTACTGAAGCTGTGGTCTCCACTGCCCCTAGTGCTGTGCCCTAAAATATGTAAAGCAGGGAGCTGGGGGGCAGGGGCATGAAAAGCTTACAGAATTTCAAGGGGAAATTGACAAGTACAGTGTCACAGGTGGCTATTGTAACCACCGCCGGAACCTGAAACAAGCAAGAATGAGTGGGAACAGAGAATGGGAGGGGTGAGGAGAGCTGCAGGTGCCAGATTCACATGGAAGGACAAGGAAGTCTCCGGTGGTTTCCAAACCTTGATTGTGTAGAAACCATATGTTTTGATCATTATGCAAATGAAGTTTAAGAATGCCTGACACTTTCACTTCGCTGCCCGCAGCTCATGCATTAAAGATACAACAAACAGAAACTACAGAGCATTCACAGCCGCATAAAACCAAATGGTTTCATAGCAGATCAGCTCAGCCTGGAGACGTGGGTGCATTTATTATAAAATAAGAAATGGCCCTGCAGACCATGAAGGGAGGCTGACGTGCCTGCAGCTGGGTGTCTGTTCCCTTGCAGATTCCATGGCTCTGTTGCCAGGGGCGCTACTCCTAGAGGCAGCCTCCCTCCCTACGAAGGACAATAATGAGGAAGCAGTGAGGACAGGGTGTAAATCTGCTTTCTTGGATGTCCAGAAGGAGGGAGAGGATGCCCTCCAGGAAAGCAGAGGAGATTGGCAACGCCAGTTTCTGCAGATAGGAACACTGAGCCAGTGAAATGCACCACAAATGTTTATGGTACATGATGAAATCACCTCTGGAGCTAAGCCCAAACATTCTTTTTTTAATTTTTCGAGACAGGGTTTCTTTGTGTAACAGAGCCCTGGCTGTCCTGGACTCACTTTGTAGACCAGGCTGGCCTCAAACTCACAAAAGTACACCTGTATCTTCCTGGGATTAAAGGCATGTACCACCATGCCTGACTCCAAACACTTTTTTTATTTTTTAAAAAAGCCACCCATGCTAGAAGTCTCAGAGCCTAGAAAGGTTTACAGGCAGGTTTCCCACACAGACTGTCAGCTGTGAACCTGACACAATGCGACAGAGAAGAAGAATAGATGCAGACAGGTGCTTTTAATGTGATTATTTTATTTGTGTCTGTGCCCGTGCTCATGGACTACTCGTGGAGGTCAGAAGAGGGCATCAGGTCCTCTGAAAGCAGAGTTATGGATGGTTGTGAGCCAACATGTGAGTCTGGAAGCCAAACCAGTCTTCTGCAAGAGCATCAAGTGCTCTTAACCATTGGCCCACCTCTTCAGTTTCCTAGTTATATAGTTATTTTATTGAGTTTAGTTTGCAGTCAAATTTCAAGGAGTAATGTTTTGTAAGCCTGGTATGATGTCACAGATCTGCAGTCCCAGCTTCTAGGAGTCTGAGGCAGGAAAGTCACAAGTTTGGGGCTAGCCTAGGATATAGAACAGAGGCCTTTCTTGAAAAGCAGACAGACAGACAAAAAAAAAAGAAAAGCCTTGTGCTGTTTTAGAAAAGAGCTATTAACCTACCTCATGACACTGAGTGTGGGTAGATGGAGGCATGTGACAGAAGAGCCAGGACAGAGGATCTACAACCAAACAGCCTGGCTCAAAGCCAGACCTGCTTGTCCACACCCCAACCACCTGACCATGAGTCGTTGTGTCTCCGTCCGTCTCCCTGGCCCTTCCCACAAGGATAAGGCTAAGGATGTGGCACCCAGTCCCTGATGTGTTGAGTACAGATCCATGACCAGCTTGGAACACACAACTAACGGTTCTCTGTGCCTATCCTAGCAAAACAAGAAATAACCTCAGTGTTCTAGGGGATTGTGCATAGGAATTGCCTGGCTGAGCACAGTAACACACGCCTGTTATCCCAACACTCGAGAGAATTGTCATGAATTGAGTCCAATACTTAATGAGTTCTAGTCCAGCCTGAACTACAATGTGAGCTCTTGACTATAAATAAATAAATAGAAGGATTTTATGGCCTGGCTTATGCCAGCAAGAAAAGTAAAATGTCACCACTGCCAGGGGAGAGCCTGCCTCTCTTTCTCTCTTTCTCTCTCTCTAATTGAAGTATTTTAAGGTGAGCATGGTGGTTTACAATTCACTTTCAGCCCTTGGGAGGTGGAGGTGGAAAATCTGGAGTTGGTCTCACCCTCAGCCTCATAGAGCCTAGCCTGTTCTCTTGGAGCCTGTTCAGGCAGATCCTTCAGTAGACAGACTGTGCTCACCTGCAGCACCTAGATGCAATGTGAGCCATAAGCTCGGCCCAAGTTAAGCTGTGGAGATCGCTGGTGCTTAACAGATGTGTGTGCTGAGAAGCTGGTGCTCCTGTGCTCTTGCTGGCTCTGCCCACCCATCCTGCCACACCTGATGAGCTCTCTGTGTCGCCACAGGTTGGAAAGAGTGGGAACATTCCAGCAGGCACAACCGTAGACACGAAAATCACCCACCCAACTGAGTTTGACTTCTACCTGTGCAGTCATGCCGGCATCCAGGTAAGAAGGGAGGCTCCCTTTTGATGGTCTGGGATGTTTGTGGTGATTTCATGCATTTGGGGCATATTGTGGCCAGGAGAGTTGGGCACTTGCCTGGGGACCAGAAGACTTTCTGGGTCAGACACTGGGAAACAAGAGGTAGAAGGGACCTGTGTAGAAGTAGGTGTAGTGAGACCAAGGTGTAAGGAATGTGAGGAGACGGTCAAGGCCAGGTGCTGGCAGCCAGTGAGCTTAAAACAGGTGAGACTCCAGGAAGCTGCTGTGGTTGGAGCCTGGTGGGAACTCATGTTCATGGCCAGAACTCATGTTTCTGGCTACCGAGAAAATGTCGGGACAAACAAGTCCTGGAGTGCTCTGTAGCAGCATTCTGCCATCTTGCCGGTGTTAGAGCGAGGTCTTTGAAGAGTAGTAGCAGGTAGGCAGGGAGGAGCCACCAGTGTTTCTGTTGCGTGAGTCCTTCTCTTCCCTTGCAGAAGACTTTGGAGGGAAAAGTGCATCAAATATTCTCAACTCCAACTTTTTATTTATTTTTTTAAATATTTATTATGTATGCAATATTTTGTCTGCATGTATGTACACCTGCACTCCAGAAGAGGATTCCAGATCTCACTGTAGATGGTTGTGAGCCACCATGTGGTTGCTGGGAATTGAACTCGGGTCCTCTGGAAGAGCACTGAGTGCCCATAACCTCTGAGCCATCTCTCCAGCCCAACTCCCACTTTTTGAATGTTAATATTAACATAAAGCTTTGATGAGAGTTTTTTGTTGGTATTATAAATAAACTATTGTAGAATGCCTAATATATTTAGAAGGCATTGTCTTTGGCTCAGCTCCTTCTAAAATGTTCTTTTTCTCTTTTTTTTTTTTTTATTTCTACATGAAATGCGCATTTATGGAGGTGGTGTGTAATATGATATTTTAACACATGTATGAGGTCTATGATGATATGATGGGGCCCCCTTCATTCCCATCAGTCACCTCAAACCTTGATCACTTCTCTGCATTAGGAACATCAAATATCCTCTCTGCTGGCTCTCTTCAGTCACGGTCATATTTACTATCACTCTGTGAGCTGGGCATGGAGACCTAGGATGCTGAGGCAGGGGCACTGTGTCCCAGGTCAGCCTAGACTAAGCCTGCAAGGCCTGTTTGGAGGGAGGCAGAAATGTCTTGGTTGTGACTTTCCTGTATGTAAATAAATGTATAATCTGTTTTATAGATATGGGGCTTTTAAGATTAGATGATTTGGGGGATTGAGGACAGGGTGTTTTACCAAGGATGGCCTCAAATTTGAATCCTTTCTTCATTCCTCAAAAGTGCTGGGATCACAGGCATGTGCCACCATGTCTGTCTTACTGGGAACGCTTGTTGCGGTTCTGGTAAGGCCTCGTGGTGAGTCTTTCTGTCCCTCCTACCTCTTTCAGGGGACAAGCCGTCCTTCCCACTACCACGTGCTTTGGGATGACAATCGTTTCTCTTCTGACGAGCTGCAGATTCTGACCTACCAGCTGTGTCACACCTATGTGCGCTGCACACGCTCTGTGTCAATACCTGCACCCGCCTACTATGCTCACCTGGTGGCCTTCCGCGCCAGGTACCACCTGGTGGATAAAGAACACGACAGGTAAGTGTCACACCTGGAAGGGGGTTAAGACAAGGCTGGCGGCTCATGGGCTCTGACGACTGCTCTCCATGCTCGTGCCTGGTTCAAGTTCCTCCAGTCAAGACTGCATTCTTTCTCTTCTCTCCCATGTCCCTGCAGCGCCGAAGGAAGCCATACCTCTGGGCAGAGCAATGGGCGAGATCACCAAGCACTGGCGAAGGCGGTCCAGGTCCACCAGGACACACTGCGCACCATGTACTTTGCTTGAAGTGTTGTAGTGTTTAGCGATTGTGTACCAAGTTGGATTCACACGAGACCAGCTACACTCAGACCAACAGCTGCCCAGCCCTTCCGTGACAGCCAGCATCGAACATGAGACGTCTTTGGTTTTATCAGATCCTCCATTTTCCAGAATGCCTTCCGTCCCCGATTTCAGACTTGGATTTTGAGCTGCAGGCCTGTATGAGACCCCACTGTAGGAAACGTGGTTTGCCAAACCCATAAGCTGCTCACTGAGAGTCCCGTTTCCTAAAAACAAAAAACAACAAAAAAAATGTCCTAAAACCAGTTTATGAACTCTCAGGGCTTTAAAACATTTTAATTTATTTGGTCATTCGATTTACGTGTTTTTAAAACAGCTGATTCTCAATGAAATCGATGGGCTCAATCTAGTTGTGAAGGCTCTGAGCATGAATGCATCACCATTGGGGTTTTAAAGCCTGGCCCTAACAAGTTGTCACTAATGTTGAGTTCTAAGGGAGGCCCGCATGCTTTGCAGCCCCTGGGCAGAGGCTGCTAGGTATGCATGGTGTCTCTCACCTGCCACGCCTGCCCTCGAGGCCTGAACAGAGGCGTAGTGGCAGAGGGGACGGTCACGTGTGTTTACAACAGTGACATGTCCGAGAGATTGGCAGACAAGTGCCATTTTGATAAAAATTTATTTAAAAAGAGAAAAAAAGACAATATACTGACAGTGTAATCATAAGATGTGTCCTGTAGGACTGTGACGTTTATTTTCCAAAGTTTCTAAAGAATACGGGTCTGTGGTGATAAATACAGTACAATCCTTTTTCACTGTTATGTCTTTAATGTAAGAGAAGAATATATATATATCTGGTTTGCAGTATTAATGTGGTAGGTAGATGCTTTTCCCCTTTTGTTGACTATGGGGTGCTTCTTGTGAAATGTTTGGAGCCTGGCGACAGGCCACCTCTTGTGGCTTTTAGTGCTTAAGTAGAGGAATATGCAACTGGCTTCACGTGACAGCGATGCACCCCTCCTTCTCCTCTCCCTCCCCAGTGTGGACTGTGTGGCCTGTACTTCCGGGAAGGACAGTGTGCTTGCCAGTAATTTGCCGTCCTCCCCTGCCTCATCCATGTGTGTCGCTCAGCTGATGAAGCACAAATGGAATTTATTTATTCTTCCATTGCTGGGAAACAAGTCCACGTAAGAGTGCACTCCTCTCCGCGTGCAGTTTCGGAAGGTGGGTTTCAGAATGCACTGAAATGGAGAGAGCTGCCGTTGGCGGCTCTGCTGGCATGAGACTGGCAGGTAGGAACAGAGGGTGCCCAAGGAGCTGGTGATGGGCAAGGCTGGCACAGGAGGCACAGACTGGGTGGTGTTTGCTCCTGGACCCCAACGTGGGTTTGCCAGCCTAGAGACCCTTGAACTGAAAGGGACACTACAAGTGCTTCTGCGCGTGGCAGCAGCCACTTCAGCGTATGTGTCCTGTGGGGCTTTTTGTGCTTGTACTGAAGCTGAGTGAGAACCAGATCCTCTCCATGTACAAGTTCCCGGAAGGAGACAAGCCTTCTCCGTGCTGCTTTGTGCTCTGTGGGTTTTCTCTATCCCTGCTGATGGTCCTCATCCCCCAGCTCTGCGTGATTTACCTCTGACCCTGAGGTGGAGGGAGGGTGCCCACCCCTTCCCCCTGCCGTGGCGCCTCATACTAGAGGACACAGTACCATCGCTGCCCTGTTTATTGCCCACCTGCACTGGAGCTGGTGGGAAGGGCAGACGTAGTGACCTGGGAGACCACGCCCTCGGTGGGTTTATCTGTGTGTGCATGTGGGTGTCTTACTAATGACATTAGTCTCTTCTTGCTGTGTCTTTAGAAGTCTTTTAAAGTGACAAACCTCCAGTCGAAGAAGTACTGGGGCTGCCTGCTATCCCATTGGCAAGTGGCACTTTCTCGAACTGTTTCCAAAAGGGTATAAAAACACTCTTTAGCTCACCTAGCATGGTCAGGCTGAAGAAGTGGCACCTGGTAAACTTTTAGAATCTGAAATTAGATTGCTTTCAGCTACTCTTAAAACCATGTGTGTCTAGGGTATGTCTTTAGCCTTTTGCCATGGGATCTCAGTCATGCTAGTGGGTTTGTTAGAATGCAGATTCTCAGGCCTGCTTGCTAGCCTCTTGGACCTGGCACAGCAGACAGCTGGCATCTGTGTTTGAGGGCCACCCCCTTCCCACGAACGCCTCCCCCGCCCCTGTGACTCTGGAGGCTTTCTGAGGTCCTCCCCCAATGATGCCAGGGGAGCAGGAAAGATCCCTGTCAGAGCTCACACCTCGGAACACTGTGGGCTGGGAAAAAAAATCTGAGCTGCGAGTTTTGGGTTTTTGTTTTGTTTTGTTTTGTTTTGTTTCGATCATCTTGAAGGACAAGTTTTCTTTTTGATGGGCCAAAAGTACTTGGAGAAAAGTACTTTCTATAGCCCATGCTTACTTGTGACACTTTTAATATGAAAAGCATCCCCAGACCAAATGTCCCTGATTGTGTTAGATGCGCATCGTCGGCATGTCCGATGATGTGGAACTTATAAATGGCTATAGTTGCAATTTCTCAGGTAAATAATTGTTTTCCCCAATTTCTGCCCTCCCTCCCCTTATTATTAGCATAAGTTTTGAGACAGTGTGAGACCTCAGAGTGTGGTAGAAAATCGGGCCCTCTTCTGAGGGAGCCAGCCTTCTGACTGTACCTGTGCCCAAGACTGGCGACAGGTGCCATTATCCCCTGAGGTGATACCTGGCCGAGTTTGAGGACTGCCCACTTGCTAGCTGTGTTCCCAACCCCACTGTAAGTAAGGTGTGCCTTGCTTTAAGCAAACTGAATGTGATTATGTTGTGCTCTGTATCCATTTGGAAGGAAAACTAGGACGTGCCTGTCTCTTTAAGGGAGGCTACCCAAGTAGACACTCATGCTGGGACTCTTCCTAGAACATTGTAAGATACTCACTCTTAAAAACCAGTCTTGATGTCCTTTATCACTGTGTACAGCATGCTGATGAAGCAGCTTGAAACTCTAGGGGAGACATTGAGGCCCCGTTCTGTAGATTAGCCCTTAGGAATATTAGCAAAACTCCCATCCTGTCACTGCGTGTGGATAAGCCCAGATTGTCCTAGTTCCCATTGACTCTGAAGCTGAGCGCACCAGGACGTTTAGAGAGGGGCTGTTTGGTTTTGGCTTTGTTCTCCTGTTGGGAAGTCCTTTCGTGCACACTTGATACCACTTTGGGTCTGCTCTGCCTTCTCCAGATTTGGCCTCTTGGCAACTCCTCACACTCACCCGCTTGCTGGCCTCCAGGCCACAGGGCACTGCCGGTGGGGAGACCGCTAGCTCCGTGCTGTCTGCAGCTGGCCCAACATCTGTATTTCTGATGTTTACCTGATAACTGAGCGCTTGATAGACAGCCCCTGCAGTGGGGTTGGGCGGGGTTTTTTGTTTGTTGTTTTTATATGTTATTTTATTGTTTTTAAATGCACATGTTGCTATTTATTTTCCTCTCCTGCTCTGGTTTGATCCAGCTGAGTTGGTTATCCCAATGCACGTGGTACCTGATGGATATGGTAGAGATTATTTCCCCCAACTTTTATAAACGACCCAATGTTTACCTTCAGGCTTGCGAATGCTTTATTTTTGGAAGCCACAGATGTAGTTTTTCTGGATGAATTGTTTTTCTTATAGATGCAGCGGTATGCTTTTGCATTGATCTGCAGGGTGATTTGAATTTTATTTTTACAAGCAGTTTTTCAGTCAAATTCTATATTTGATACAATGTGTTAAGGGTAGACCAGTCCCGGGTCACGCAGCTGGGACCCCTGAGTGTCCAGGAGGCCTTAGGGCTGGGTGGTCTCTCTCGGTAGTCCCTGTGGTGGTAGCACTGGCTGGTCACAAGAACCTTCAGGGTCCTTCGGCATGGCCCTGACCTCTTGGATTGTTGCAAGGATTTTTCATGGGCATTTTGCTACACAGGCAGTGGACAATCCCGGTGGCCCCAGAGAAGCCATAAGCAACCTTGCTGTGACCTCTCCCTGACTCATCTTTCACGCCCAGGAGAAAAGGAATGTGCCCCGAGTAGAAGTTACACTCCCTTGGCGTTCATATGCCTCACTTGTGAATGCAGACCTTTTGCTTATGTTTTAAGCCCTTCCCCTGAAGTAACCAGGCTGGCTGGCTCACTGGAAACAGCACCTGTCACTCTGTCGCTAGGGCCGTGTTGCAGGCATGCTGACTCCTGTAAGTTGCACTGATCTGGCGACAGTTTTCTTTATTGCGTCCAACTCCATAGCTGCTGTACTCATCTAAAGTGATTGTAAACAGATTGACAGTGGCAGGAATGGTGTGGATGTGTGGGACATTGCCTCACTTCTGTGACCCCCATACACATTTCAGTATTATATGCTAGAGTGCAGACTGGGCTCTGTTTTCTCAAGCATCATGGGCTAGCCTTGTCTCACTCTCTGACAAGAAGTGCTCTGCCTCTGTATAGGAGACGGCAGGCTCTTTGAGACCTGAAGGCTTAAATGTAAATGAATTAGTTAGGCGTCTTTGTGACACTTTGGTCTGTTTAGTTGTGATCTGCAAGGCCCCCAGAATATGCCATTCTAGTTCCATGTGGCCTTTGTCAGCTTGGATGGGATAGGAATAGCCCAGCCAGTGTTAACAGGCCATTGCTGCACTTCTTTGGCCAGCTGTGAGGTTACTGTTGTGCCAGGCTGTCATTGGTGGTACATCCATGGATGGCAGGGCGACCTGAAGCCTGGCACAGCCCCTCATGCCTCGGGACCCTGCTGGGTTCAGCCCCACATGAACTGTCTGGTCAAGGTACCAGCGTCTGAAACAAAAGGAGCTTTTACACTCAACCACCGTGTGTGTGTCTGTGTATATGTGTGTGTGTGTGTGTGTGTGTGTGTGTGTGTGTTGTCAGTGCCATTGCAGACCCCTCACTTTGTGTCTTTGGATTTGTTCAGCCATTTTATTGTCTCAAGTTGAATGTATCGGCTTAGCCAAATCACTACAGAAGGTGGTTTCTAAAAAACCTTTTAGACAGATGCATAAAAGCTACCTCTGACTTCTCATAGATTTGTGTTTGCTCTGAAGCATCGCTATCCACACTGATTATAGCCAAATTAATCGCCTGAGTAAACTAAGTTGTGAACTCCTTGTTCAGTTCTGGCTTGAAAACGTGTGTGCCATACTGTGATCTGGGGCGGCGCCCTCCTGCTGTCGCTGACCGAGGGCTCCTCAGCACTGCCCAGCTACAGGACTCTAGCACCCGAGAGGCTGGCAGAGGGCTTCTTCTGTGCACGGAGAACGTGCATCCTCCAGGCTGGTGGGAGTGACTGACAGGGCTGCCCGTGGCCGAGACTGGAGATAGCCCGTCCCTGCCTGGTTTTGCTCTTCTATCTAATGTAAGAAGGCATCTTTGCCCCTGCTTGCTTACCGGTGGGTTGAAAGTGGCCCCCCTGCTCTCGCCTCCCTTTTTATACATACACTACACACTCATAAAGGTGCTTCAACACCGACTCTCGTGCAGATAATGTGCTTACGCAGTTGCATGGATCCAGCTCGCGTGGGCCTGGCTGACCTTGGGACCCTGTGTGGAAGTGAAGGACTGAGAGCATTGTGCTCTGACGTCAAGCCTTCTGTTTGGAAGGAGCAATGGGCTGTACTAGAGTAGAAGCTCCCACTAGTGTGGGCAGGGCAGGAATCACTGGCAGATTTGTCTGACCAGCTCTCTAGGGGTTGTCCACTCTGCTGCCCAGAAGGTCATCCTCTTACCTCATGGCTCTACCTTGGCCCCTCCCCCTAACGTTTCCTTGAGCTTAAATTTGGAAAGTCAGCGTAAGCCCCCAGGTTCCTCCATTAGTTGTCTTAGGAAATCTTGAGGGACAGGTGGACAGTGTCATGAAGGCAGGTGCCTAGGTATTAGGGAACGCTTTTCCTGATGTCTTTGTGCCCCCCTCCCCTTTCTGTTGCATTGTGTCGGGGAGTGCCACCGGTGTTTGGTGAGAATCCAGGAAGACACGGGGTGCTAGACATGTTCTGCTTAGGGTCACACCCAGGTGCGGTGGTATGAGCCACAGCCCTCAGAGGGCGCTAGCACAGAGGCAGCCAGCCTTTCCACTCATGACACTGTGAGAGATAACAGCCCAGAGTGCTGGCCACTGCAGTGTTGAGCTAACACTTTTTTTTTTTTTTTTTTTTTTTAAACTGGTTGAAGTGAGAGCACGATGTGAAACCTTCTAATGCTCTGGCAGTTCTGGTCCCTGCGTTCCTGAGGGCTAAAAGCCCGAATGAGCCCCTGTTTTGCTTAGAGCTGCCTTTATTTGAGTTCATTTAGAGGTAAGGCACAGGCCCCATCCTCTTCCGTGTACGTGTCACCAGGAAGTTAGTATATAGACCCTCCTCATTCAGTTCTTTCTTCATCTTCAAGCTCCCTAGTGTCAGTGAGGTCCATGTGTGGGGACAGAGGCTCTTGGGAAATCCACTGGTTGTAATGGCCAATCAAGGTTGGGCCCTCCATCCTGCACAGCAGGTGGCCTCAACCCTCCCTCCAGGCTCTGGCTTCACTGTCTTGGGACACCTGGTCCCACACCTTGCACCTTTCTTGGTGTTCTTTCAGAGTCGTGCTGAGGCTGGTCTGTAGTGGACTCCGCCTAGGAAGCTCCGTCAGTCCTCAGCGACTCGCACCCTGAAGCCACCCCGCAGCCTGCAGCTGTGGAGACACTCTCGGTCCCCTCCTGTTCTTGGTGCCCTGGCTTGCAGGTGCACCTCTGCTGGGGTTTCGGGAGACAGGCGGAAGACCATTATTTGGTCAGGGCTCCAGCCCAGCCTCCTTACTGGTCTCGCACTCTCCACACCTCAGCAAGACTGTCTGTCGTAGTGGAAGTAGGGTTAGAGGGAGGGAATTGGAATCATGTGTTTGTGAATCCTCGAGCGTAAGGTGCTATTTGGTCCTAATGTTTTGGAATGCTTTTTCATTGTTGTTACTGTTCTGTGACTGGGGGTGGGGGGAGGGGAGCTGCTCACTTAGGTGTGATTGTCTGTCACTTAAACGGAAAACATAGGACTCCAGCTTTGACATGCCTGTGGTGTAATTTTTATCTCTGACCTTCCCAAGCCAGGGGTGATGCAGTTTCCTAACAGTTAGAGTCTAATGAAAACCTCCCTCCCTTCCCTGTCAAGGGATTGCTTTTTAACAGGAGAAGTAGTCCCGTCCAGCCTTGTGTTTTTTAATTGCCTAGAAAAGGCCTTTGCCTGTGTGGCGGCTCTGGAGGGATGACACATTGACAATTTTGGTTCCTCTTCAAAGCCAAATAGACCTATGTGATTACTCTCCAAAAGGGTATAATTCAGCATTAAATTAAAATTTGAGTCTTGAGTTTGAGAAGGAATTTCAGTGTAGTTGTTATGAATTCATGTTTTAGAAATTGTAGGGGCACGTGAGTTTTTATTTAAAAAAAAAATGTTGTAAGAGAAAATTGCAAAGTTTCCGTGCAACAGTGGCTGCTGCCTCATAGATACAGGGAGAGAACATAGCCCCGACTCCAGACTCTTACCTCCGTTTACTTCAGATTATCTGCCTAATATTTATTGAGGGGTTTTAACCCTTGGTTTTATCAATTTTTCTAGTTTTACTTTATTTTTGTAAAATAATTGAAAAAGAACCAAAAATGAATTCAGAAGTTCCCCCGTGGCTCCTCGCCCAGACTCTAAGTTCTCCCCCACTCAAATGTTCCTAGAAGACATTTTGAATCAGAATGTATTGCATCCATTTAACGTCTGCTACTTTGAGAAGTGGAGCGGCTACAAGGGCCTGGTTCAGGTGGTACTCTGTACGTCATGGACATGTTTGTGCCTGTACAGTGGATCTGTGTGACAACGTCTTGTGCTTGCGGTTTAGAAACCACGCAGTGCTGTTTTGTAAATTGACAGTTCCTGTGTAAACTTATTTATAACCCTTGGCCCCTCTGTATAATTTTTCATTTGCTACATGGATTGTATAATTAATTATAAAATTATAGTACCTGCTAAACCCAATTCTGAGGCTTCATGTCATTGTCTTCGGTTTTGATACCAGTCTGTGGCTTCGTCAGGATGCCCAGGCCTTGCGTAATACCAGTAGTCATGTCGCTTTAAATTAAGCCTTAATCAAATAGTGAATTTGTGCATTTCAAAGTGTGCAAAAAAATAAAAATTAAAAAAAAAAAGGCAGAGTAAATTTCAACTGTCCAGATCAAGATGTTCAATCCTAACTCAGCACGTGTTCCCTCTGGAGTTAAAAAAAAAGGGGGGGGGGTCATTGCCAAGGTTACACTTCTCCCCCTCACCTGAGCTCTTCTATGTGGCTTGATGGCAACAGATCATGTGCATTTCTGTGGCAGTCTGTCTAGAGACCTTAGCCAGGTCATCTTCAAAGGTGTGATTTCTCACCTCTGGTCTGACAGGACCCACTGTTTCCGGAAGCATGCTTGGGACGTGGGTTTCACCGACCTGCTCCTAGGCCAAGCTCTCTGCAGTTACTGCCACCTGTCATTGCTTCTGCATCGGTTACAACAGATTTTTGTTTCTGTAAAAGCATCTTCAATCTCGAGAGAAAATGGAGGGGACCCAGCTTCTTTACAATGTGGATCTACCTCAGTTAAAACAGTTGGGTGCTATTTACTAAGTCTGTCAAATTAAATTGGAAAAAGTAACCAAACAGTGGGACATAACTAACTCCACATGAAACTTGAAATCATCATTTCCGTTTCTTTAATATGTTTTTAATTTATTTTGTGCCTTTTATGTTAACCCTAATGCATTTTTGAAATTCAGAATAGTCATTTTATCTTGCAAGTGGGGAGCCCAACTGGCCGTGCAAGTCTCCACCCAACTGCTCTGGTGTATTGGGATCCCAACCTACCCTCTTGGGAAAAGGAGGGGGAAATGTGTCCAAGAGCAGACTTCACACATAACACACCCCGGCTCTTTTATGCATGTCTTCATAGCTATCGCTTCATTTCTGTGCCATCAGAGGGGTGACCCTCACAAAAAGATACCCCAAGTACTGTGTCTCTGCCTTTTCAGCTGTCCGTCTCCCTCTTTCTCTGGCATGTTTTGTATAAGACTTTCTTTCGTAAGCAGCAAATGGACAGTTGTCGATTCCATCTCCTGGTGTGAGTGGTGACCGTGCTAGGCAGCACGGGCAGAGGCGGGGCAAGCTCGAGGCTGTCTGGAGGCCAGGCTGGAGGTGGGGAAGATGCACATTCTGCTGCAGCCCGTGTTCTCTCAAGTCAGGAACGCTTTCTGATGGGTAAGAAAATAAGGTCGGAGATTGATGACTTTCCACGCTTTGATATTTGGCAGTTTACAACTTTTCCTACTATGGCGATCTTTTTTAACATAATTCTTTGGAGGTAACACAATATTTTGGAGTCTTACAAATTTGATTTTATACCAATAAGAAACAAAAGGTGTAGGGAATCTTTCCTGTAGTGTAGTTTTAGTCTTTTAAAGAGCTCTCTGGATTTTAGAAAAGAACCAACTGTACTTGGTGGCAAAACTCTGAAAGGTGATTTGGGAGCTGCCCCCCCCCCTTCTTCTTCTGCTCCCTACCCCTCTCCTTTTGCAGGATCTCAAAAAAGGAAAAAAAGAAAAAAGATGATTCTAGTTAGATGTGTGTGGTTTTGTTTTGTTTTTTTTTTTGTTTTGTTTTGGTTTTTTTTGGTTTTTTTTTTTTTAACTTCCATCAGGTTTATACTTAAGCTATATTTTATAGAATAAATCCCCCTTTAGTATGCTGCGTATGGATATGAAGCTCAGAGCTGTTGCACTTTCTCTGTAATCAATGCCCTATCCTATAATTGGCTTGCCGGAAGCATTTTATTTTAACCTAATGAGTACTTTGGGCAGGTGATGAAATTTACATAGGTACCTCAAGTCAAAGACCTGCGTGTGCTGCATTTTGGTTTTTTTGTTTTGTTTTCGTTTTGTTTTGCTTTTTTATGTAGCATTGTGTTTTACTTTATTTTGTTCAGGTATTATGCTTTTTTGGACCCCAATAGTCTGTTGAAAGAAAAACTGAAAAAGTTAGTACCTCCTTTCTCCCCCTGCAGTATGTGGTTCTAAGGTCACCCTACATTAGGAATCTTTCCCCAAGCACACTTGAGGAAAAGGGTACTCCGCTTCTCAGCAGGCTGTGCCATTCAGATCTTTTGTGTTCATGCTGCTTCGGTCCCCTTCTCCTCATCACCCAAGGGTGGGTACCTTCAGTGCAAAGTCGTGGCATCTTAACTTTTACACATAGACCTCATGGGTGTCCCTTGAGTAAGTAGCATGACCCTAAAGGCACTGCCAACGTGCAGCCGCTGGGCAGATGGGCCCAGGAGCGGCAGCCTTCACATCTTTCTTTCTCAGCACTCACCCACGCTGACCTGGGCGGGTAGTCTGCATGAACAAGACAGCTGGTGAAGAAAGCTGAATGCTGAGACACTGCGCATCTCTTGTCGTGTTTAAGCTTAGCTGGGTCCTTTCAAGTTTGTTTTCACAGCTTACTAGGTTAAATAGTTTGCACTATTTTTGCAATAAATTCATGGGAAACCTAACCGCTACTTATGTTGTTCTTCTGTGTGTATAAACTAATACTAAAAGTTTGGTATAGTGTTTTTTCACCTCCCTATGTAGCCCCCTAACATGCACAGAATGCTGTAAATTGATAAAATATGTGAATGATATTTTATAAAGTTATTTTGTATGGTGTCAAATTTTGTTTTGCCGCATAGTATGTCTGCAAAATAAAGTAAAATAAAATAAAATGAAATAAAATTCCTCATATTTACAGCTGCCTACTCCAAAGGTGTCTAGTTAGTTACTCGATGTGTCCCTTGAGAGTGCTGTCAAATGCACAGGCAGAGTCCAGCTTCTCTGAGTGCCTCTTTTCCATAGGGATCTGGACCCTACCTTGTTCTGCAGAGCCAGGGGCTGTGCCCAAAGGATGGACTAGCTCAACAGTGTCCTGCATCACCCAAGGACTGGGGTTGATGAGCACCACAGCAGGAGAAGAGTGTGGTATGTGAGAACTGTGCCTGTACACCAGCAGCACAGAAGGAAATATGAGAAGTCATGCAACTGAGCCTATCCTGAGCGAGGCCCTGAGCTCCAGACTAGGAGAACTGGGTTGTTGTTTTGTTTTGTGTCGTTTTGTTTTTTGCCTTCTCTGAGCTAGCTCAGGTTGCTGAACGGGGTGAACATGGTGGAGCCCCTGGAGGCCTCTCTCCAGGCTGATTTGACCTGTACAGCTAAGTGAAAAGTGTGCAGGTGCTGGGAAGAGAGGGGAGGGGTGGAATGAGAGAGCCCGGGCGACTGAAAGTCCCTAGAATGAACAATGTGCTCTGGAGAACAAGTTCTGTCAAACCTGTGACCTCCTAAGGCTTTGTTTTGTGCATCAGTCTTTTTTTTCAACTGGGTCGCAGGGCAGCTCAGTGGTTGCCAGGGTAACATGGAGATGGAGATGCTGGCAAGAGATTTTTCAAGAGGGTGCTAGAACTGTCCTTAATAGTAGTCACGTGGTTGCATGTGACAATTCCGTGTATCAAAGAGTGGATTTTTAACAGATGCGTTTTAAAAGCAAAATTGGGCAGGGAGGATCTTGCCGTCTCTAATCCCAGCACTCAGAGGCACACCTGGCCCAGTTCAGAGCTAGGGTTATATAGTGAGATGCTGAGGGGGGAAGAAGGGGGTAAAAGAAACAGTGGTTATGAGCGGGTAAGGGACAGGGATTAGCTCTGGTGCCATGGGAATGTTTTGGGTGTTCTGTATATTATTTGTAACAAACTACAAATTGCTAGCCAGTAGAATTGGCATGTCCTTATAATCCCTGCTATGTGACACACGAGAGAGTCATCCGAAAGGAGCCTCGGTTGAAGAAATGTCTCCATGAAATCCAGCTGTAAGACATTTTCTCAATTAAAGATCAATGGGAGAAGGCCCAGCCTATTGTGGGTGGTGCCATTCCTGGGGTGGTGGTCCTGGATTGTGTAAGAAAGCAGGTTGGGCCATTAAGCAGCAAGCCCCATGGCTCCTGCATCAGGCCCTTCCTCTAGGTTCCTGCCCTGTTTGTGTTCCATTCCTGACTTCCTTTGGTGTTGAACAGTGATGTGGAAGCGTAAACTGAAAAAACCCTTTACTCCCCAACTTGCTTTTTTGGTCATGGTGTTTCATTACAGCAATAGAAACCCTTACTAGGACACACAGAAGACTCCTTCAATTGCATGTGATGAGCTGGGCTCTCCTCTGGGAATGGAGCAGCTACTTACTTGTTGCTGCTGAGAGCAGTCCCAAGGCCCTGTGCCTAAGCACACACTCTACCTGGATCACAATCTCCAGCCAGAAATGCTCACTCTGAAATTTCACAAAATGCTCAGGGAGAAAGACATTAGAAAAATCAAAGAACCTCAAACTACATCAATAAAGCACGCTACTGTAAAATACAAGACCTTTAATGGAAAGGAAAGAGCAAATTTCTGTACAATAGAATTACATAGTCCATTTTTTAAAAAATGAAAAAATTCAAAGGTAGCACAGTATGGTGTAGCCATTTCTGAGAACAGGATGTCCAAGTGACTACACAGCTGACATGGAGCTTTCCAGGTCTTCCCTGCAAGTTCAGTGTGAAGCTCAGTGTTATGTGCTGCTGTTCCCAAAGCCAGAGCAGTGCCATCTGCCCAGGGCTCTCCTGGGATTAGAGGAAGATGGCTGAAGGGCCTGTGGGGGAGGCTGCTGTCCAGTCTTTCCCACTGCAAGAAGGGATGAAACAAGCTGCAAGTCTGAGACAAAGCTGCAGTGCCCATCACTTCCCAGCTGTCAGTCTGTCCTTGAGCATGCTCCCTGGGCTCACTGAGAGCGCTTCTTGCTGGCTTACGCCAGGGCTTCAGCAGCGTCACTTTCATCGTCCTCATTCTCTTCCTCCTCTTCCTCCCTCTTCTCTTTTAGCATTTTCAGGTACTTACTAGCTAAAATCTTCTTTGGTAATATATCTTAAAAACAGAAAACATCAACAATTGGTTATGGAGAACTATGAATACAACAATGCAAGTTCCAAAAGGTACTGTTTCTACCTTTAGCCCTAGAATACCTTCTATAAGTATATACCAAGATGAGATCCAAGTACACTTCTAGGTGAAGAATCACAGAGACCAGCATCATTTCCTGGTGCATGCTTACAGACTTACACTCCATAGCCTTACATTCTATGACCTGATTTTGTGAACAACATTGTCCAAGCTAGTTGAAGGTGGGGCTGGCCCCTTGGCTAGCCTGAAGCTCTTTTTAGCCAGAGCCTTACCCATGGCTGCATGCACCAGTTGCTCTGTTTTGGGGGTGGGGGAAAACAGGACAAGTGTACAGCTCAGTAAGCCTGCATAGCTAGTGAATCATCTTGGGAATGCCGTCAACTTCTAGGATTCCTGGTGGGTTCAAATGGAGAAGGGCCAGAAACACTTCCCGGTGCCAAGTCAGGACAAACTGAGGCAGCAGGCAGAACAATAAAGGGAGGAATAGTTCACTACAAGTTTACCCAGAATGTCCCAAGATTAAGTACCTGCAAGAAATTGCAATGTCTCTGAGTCTTCTGCCGTGCTGGCTAAGTCACTGTATGTCAGCGCTTTCTTGGCTTTGCCATTGCCATGTCTGTAGGAACAGGTGGCTAGATACTGAACAAAGAGCTCCTAAACCAACAACAAAATCAAATGAAAGGTCGAAATGGATGTTGAAAATCCACCACAAAATTCAACACTTAAAATTTCATTAGTACTTCACATTATCTTGGTTCCTCAAATTAAATTACAGGAAATCATTTTTCAGGAGGAGGAAACATGAAATTAGTAAGGAAGCATGACTGTAAAGCAGGAGGCAGCAGGCGTTTTCCAGCTGAGCTTCGCCGTATAACATAAAAAATGTTTACAAGTGATTATATTATAAATGACTGGTTTCTGGGGATGCTGTGGTGCACAACTGTCATCTCAGCACAGTATAGGTGGAGGCAAGAGGCACAGGAAGTTAGGGCAGCCTTCACTACCCATCAAGTTCAAGGCTAGTCTGAGCTTTTGTCTGAAAAGAGGGGTGGGGTAGAGTGTTACCACCCTCTACAAATTGGAGTAAAAGCCCACTCAAAAATTTTATCTAGCTGGGCTTGGTAACACCTTTAATCCAAGCACTAGGGAGGTCCAGGCAGGTGGGTCTCTGAGTTCAAGGCCAGCCTGGTCTACACAATTCCAGGACAGCCAAGGCTACACAAAGAAACCCTATCTTTTGGAATTATATCTGGTCTGCAAAGGAATTTACTAAGGTCCCCCTCTGTAGTCCCTACTAAGCCTTGAATTCCTGTAGATGCTCCTGCCTCAGTCTCCCAAGTGACTGGATTACAGATGTGAACTGCCACTTGTCTGTGTCTTGGGAACACATTTTCAGTCTACTTGAATCTCTTGTTGAAGGTTCTTTAACCATAGTTAAAAACCAACAACCCCCAGGTGAAAAGTGACATCTCATTTTGCCCAAGTACCTTCTAGGACAAAATCCCAAGACTCCAAACTAAGGTAAACTGAGTCTTCCCCAAGGTTCCATATTTCTGCTAGTAAGTGCTGAGAGAAGGGTCTGCAGTTCTTAGGTTCTTGATGCTAGGACACGCCCCCCAAGGCCACACAGAAACAAGAGGAAGTTCCCCCATGATCTTGAGATGTTTTAGAAATGTGCAGTCTATGTATAAATAACACACCGTTGTCTAAAGGGGGCTTGTTATCCCTTTTTCTTCCTTCTTTCTTTCCGGAGCTGAGGACCGAACCCAGAGCCTTAGTGCTCTAACACTGAGCTAAATCTCCAACCCCAAGGGGCTTGTTATCCTAAGACTTGTATTTGTACTGGGAAACTACTTCATTTTGTCAGGCTCTACTTAAGGTCGGCTCTGTTGTTAATTTCTAAGATTTGTACTTCCCTTGACCCTAGTACAAAATATTGTAAAACTACCACGCACTGAAGTTCTGTAAGTAGATGCGGGAAAGCAATCTAGAGGCAGTTATAATGGCCTGGTCTCGGGACAGTAAGGTTCCTACTATCTAGACCAAACTTTAAACCAGGAGTGTTGGCACGAATGTTTAATTCCAGAACTCAGAAGGGGGAGGTAGCAGGACTGCTCTACAATCAGAAACGTGGCCAAGACCAAGAGAACAGGCCTTAAATTCAGCAGGACTTGGGAGGCTGAGGCCAGCGGATCTCTTTTGAGTTTAAGGTAATCCTGGTCTACAAGTCTACAGAGCGATCTGTGATGGGAGGGGGCTGTGAGGTTATAATTTGTCTCTGCAGTCTAACTTGCGACCAGCTGTTCTGCATAAACTATAAAAACCTCCGGAGGCCTGAGGGCTGAACATCCCATGACAGGCTGCCCTGGAAGCTTCGAGAACTCCCGCGTCACCCTGTAGGTCAGCAACAGAAACTACGTCGGCAGTCGGACCTCGCGCTGCGCCGACCCACGCCTACACGCGCAGCCGCACACCGGACCGCGCGCGCGAGGCAGGGCGGGAGTGACGCGGTGGGCGGGACACGAAGAGCGGTGGGAGCGAAGTGAGCACGCAGAGTGAGAGCAGCGCAAAGGACAGCGGGAGCGGCGCGGTGGGCGGAGCTCAGGCAGGGGTGCGGAGTGCGCAGGCGCAGAAAGAGGTGGAGTCGCGCAGCCCCCGCCGGGCAGCCGAATAGCCGGGCGTGTGCGGAACCCGAGGGGCGGTTGGTGCCCGCGCCCGCCCCTCTCGTCGTCCCGCCGGCCGCTCACCGTGGCCTTGGCCGTGAGCACCAGCGCCTCCTGGTTGATGCTGGACACCTCAGGAGAGCTCTTCATGATGACTCGGATGCGGGACAGGGGCAGCGACACGAGCCGCTGTTCCCCGCACTTGTCCTTACCCACGGCCGCGTCCGCCATCTTCCGCGTCCGGGCGGCCCGTGATGCCCCGCGCGCCCGCGCCTGCGCAGACGCCGTGTAGCGTGGTGGCCCGAAAGCCTAGGTGACCGCACCCAGGAAAATCCCTTCGGAAATGACCGGAAGAAACTTTTTCAGTTCTCCTAGTGCATTCGAGGAGCCCCGAGTCGCACAGACCATTCCTTTCAAAAGCTGAAGAAAGTGAAATGTTTTATGAGATCATGTTCTAGAAGGAGCCAGGAAGCATGTGCCACACTCAGGTAGTCCAACGGACCGAGTGAAAGCCAGAGCCGAGAGAAAGGAGCAACGGTTTGGCCAAAGGAGTAGGGAGGAAAAGCGGCCCCAGCCCCTGTCCTGTGGCTCATGGGAATTAGTCTGTTAGGCAGGCGACTGAGCTAGATAGTTCTCGAGCCTCCTGTAATCCCACCACAAAACCTAGAGAATCAGCAAGGGTTCAAGGCCAGGCCCGCCATGCAAAACCATGCTAAAGAAGATGGACTGTGTCATAAGGAATAGGACACAGGGACAAGGTAGAAGGAAGACTGTTTGAAACATCCTAGCAAGTGATGGTCCGGAGAATAAATAACAAGTTGTCTAAGTTGGGCACCGCAACAAGTGGAGCCGGGAGACCATGGAATTCTGCATGAGTTGGGGAGTAAACTTGGGAAAGTAAAGTAGGTGTGGCCTGAACAGAACACCTCGTAAATTGGCTCCAAGTTGAGTTGGAGGAACTAAATTGGTGGGATTTTATAGGTCGAATCATGTTAGGTTTCAGGGTAGTCTTTACCGTAGTGTATCCTGGTCCAAATAAGCATAAACCACAACTGTCCCTCGGTATCTATGGGGGATTGTTTCTAAGATCCCCACACGTAATGCAATTACATCTGGTTAAATCATTTAAAGAGGTGATTACAGCTGCTTAACCAAGGCACGTTCTCATACAATACCTGTCCTCTCCTATACCCTTGATAAGTGCTGTATGAGAGAGCAATGGTGAAAATTTTCAACATCACCGATCTGCAGGGGTCATTTCTTTTTTCCTGAATACTTGTATCCCACGTTGGTTGAGTCCATAGATATGTCCCGTGTTAGTGTCAAGCACAAGGGCAGCAGTCAGCAAGTTGGCCATGTTGCCGGCTCTCAACAAGGTTACGTTTCCCCCCCCCTCCCCGATATATTGGGAAAAAATACCATTTCCAGTGAAAAAGTGTCATGCCTGTGTGATGACTGGCCTCTGAGAGATGACATTTTTGCTCATATCTGAAAAAAAGGAAAGTCATGAAAGGGGTTAGAGAGATGGCTCTGAGGCTCAGAGGTTAAGAGCACTGGCTGCTTCTCCCAGAGGTCCTGAGTTCAACTCCCAGCAACCACATGGTGGCTCATAACCATCTATAATGAGATCTGGTGCCTTCTGGAGGTGCAGGCGTACATGCAGGCCAAAAAACTGTATACATGATAATTTTTGGATAAATTTTTAAAGATTTATTTATGATGCATTCAATGTCTGGCTATATGTTTGCCTGCATACTGGAAGATGGCACAAGATCTCATAGATGGTCATGAGCCACCATGTGGTTGCTGGGAATTGAACTCAGGACCTCTGGAAGAACAGACAGTGCTCTTAGCTGCTGAGCCATCTCTCAAGCCCTAAATAAATAAATCTTTAAAAAGAAAGAAGGGCTGGAGAGATGGCTCAGAGGTTAAGAGCTCCAACTGCTCTTTCGGAGGACTCGGGTTCAAATCCCAGCACCCACATGGCAGCTCACAACTGTCTGTAACTCCAGTTCCAGGGGATACGACACTTTCACACAGACATGCATGCAGTCAAAACATCAATGTATATAAAATAAAAATAAATTAAAAAATAAATAAAAATAAAAAGAAAAGCCATGAAAGAAGGCTGTCTGTTACGTGCTTCCTCTCATTTGAGAGGCAGACAAATACAAGGAATAGCTAAGGGGGCTGGGATGCCACTTGGCTTGGGCTATGCACACACTCTTCTGAACAATAGAGCCAACAGCCTATGACACCACCCTCCCTACCTCCATCATGCAATGGTGCCCAATCTCACATGCATGCACATGCACACACACCAGTCTGGTCAATGAAACAAGTTTCTCTTCCACTTAATTGCCATCAAACTTAGATTCTATTCTGTTGTATTCTAGTAGTGAAAGGAAAAGAAAGAGGCGAGCCAGAAATAGTTTGGAGTATATGCATAATAAGATACACTGTCCTTAAAGTGAACTTTTAAGAAAACCATATTATTCCTATTTGTAATCCAGTGTGCATGTAGTTTAAAATCACACATGATGGGGAAATGTACAGTAGAAAAGATGCTGTAATAATATACTCTGTTAAATAGTGAACTACGAAAACTACACCTCTAAGCAATCAACTCCCCTTCTTTTAGACTTCACAAGCAAGGGCCCTGAGTATCTTCACCCATGTGACCGACTAGTCTCTTGATAGCACACTCCTAATCTGTATTGTTGTTTTGCTTTAAATAGTTTCCCTGCTATTTGCAATCTTTCCTTTTTGTTGTTTTTATTTTTCAAGACAGGGTTTCTTTGCATAGCCTTGGGTGTCCTGGAACTGTCTCTGTAGACCAGGATGGTCCTGAACTCAGAGATCCACTGGCCTCTGCCTCCCTGATTCTGGATTAGAGGCTTGAGCTGCCACCATCCTTACTGTCACTGCCACCCGATACCTTTGAAGAGTCAAGAACTTCTAAATGCCCAGGTTTGAACCTTCAGTGTCAAGCACTAGGACATAGCCAGACAAGGAACCACTCAACAGAAAACTTAAATGCTAAAAACAGATTGGCCATTGAAGTTTTTTGGCTTGTCTTTTTAGCTGGTTGTTTTTGTATAGCTTGTTTTGGGTGTGTTTGAAAACAGGGCAGGAGGAGATGAGATAGATGTCTAGAGAGCTCAGAGAAATGAGAATTTCCAACCTGGTGTGGTTGTGCACACCATTAATCCCAGTATTCAGGGAGGCAGAGTCAGGTGAATTGCTCTGAGTTCGAGGCCGGCCTGGTCTACAAAGGGAGTATAGGACAGCCAAGGATACATACAAAAACCCTGAAGAAAAGGGAGAGAGAGAGAGAGAGAGAGAGAGAGAGAGAGAGAGAGAGAGAGAGAAATGAGAATTCCCAAAGAGTCAGGAGGAGGGAAGGGGGTTGGATCATATTATAGACATGACAGTAGGGAAAGGAGCAGAGGAGACAGTAGTCAAGCTGGAAAGGGCAAATGTTCACCATTTCAGAGGAAGGTGAACATGAGCCTAAAACAACAGGAGGACTGAAGACTACCGTATTCATTGATTATGTTGCTACACAAAACCACAAAACACTCGACCAATTTAGGGAAGGAAGGTTTTTGTTGACTCAGTCCCAGGGCATAGTCCATCATGACAGAAAAGTCACAGCATTAGGAGCTTCAAGAAGCTGGCCACCTTGTACCACCAGTCAGCAAACAGGGATGAGTGCTGGTCCTTAGCCGGCTTTCCCTTTAATAAATCTGACAGGTCAGGATGAGCCTTCTCACCTGATTAACTCGATCTAGGAAGCCCCTCACAGGCCTGTACCTAGAACAGAACCATCCAGGTGGTTCTAGATTCTGCCGAGAGTCTCGACCATCACAGGAACCTCCCTGCATCGTGAAGAGCCGGATGAGAGCTCAGTCTTTTCAACTCCCAAGAAGTGCGTGTCCATTCATTTCTGATGCCCCTGAATCCCTCACCCAAGCACTAGTTACACCTTGGAGCCCCAGCCAGCCCATTTGTATTCTGCCAAGAGCAGCATATGTGATAGACTGTGGTAAGGAGGGGAAAAGAAACATAGTTATCTGATTTTCTGGAAGATGTTGGTGTTGAGTGGTGACTGCAGAGGGCACAGCGAGGGACAGCAACTAAGTAGCGACTTGGAGTGGGAGCAGTTGACTCCTGGGCTCCAGGCCCAGCGCAATCCAGCTTTCTTACCTCCAGGAAGCATCTCCCTTCATACTTCTGAGTAGTGCCTCACCTCCCTCTTGCTCCTGTCCCTGACACCCCTCCAGGACGGACTGTAATCTGTAAATTGAAATAAACCGTTTCCTCCCCTAAGCTGCGACTGGTCATTGTAGTTGTCACAGTAACAGAATGAAACTCAACAGTTAGTGCGTGAAGTCCCACCAACTAAGAAAAGACCTGAAAGAATGCAGTTACAGAGAACCTTTAACCCTGGTCACTGACCTTCATTAGAGGAAGGCTGATAGAAGCCAGCCACTTGGGAAGAGGGAACCTCCGCTAAGAAAATGCCTCAAGCAGATTGGCCTTCGGGCAAGCCTGGGATGCATTTTCTTGATTGATGATTGATGATTGATGTGATAGAGCCCAGCTCACAGTGGAAAGTGTCACCTTAGGGCCAGTGGTCCTGGGTACTACACAAAAATAGGCTGAGCAACTGGGTGTGGTGGTGCACACCTGTAATCCCAGCACTGAGGGAGGCAGAACCAGCCGGGTCTACAAAGCTAGATCAGAAAAGCCAAGGCTACACAGAGAAACCGCATCTCCAAAACAAAACAAAACAAAACAAAACAAAACAAAACAAAACAAAGAAGCAAGTTCTGAACCCTGAAGAGCAAGCCAGTGAGCAGCAATCCTCCATGGCTTTTGTTTCAGCTTCTGTTTCACGTCCTGACTCTAGGTTCCTGCCTGAAGTTATTTCCCTGACCCTTCTTGAAAATAAGACTGTGATGTGGAAATGCAAATGAAGTAAACCCTTTCCTCTTCAAGTTGCTTTCTGTTAGTGCTTTATCAGAGCAATAGATAACCTAGCTAAGACATGGTGTATGTTGTTTTTGTTTTTTATTTTTAATTTTTCTTTTCTTTTTTTGTGTATGTTTTTTTGAGACAAGGTTTCTCTGTGTAGCCATGGCTGGATCTGTAGGCCAGAGTTGCCTCAACTTCACAGAGATCCATCTGCCTCTGTCTCTCGAGTGCTGGGATTAAAGGTGTAGCACTATCACACCCAGAGTATATTGTTTTTTGATATAAGATCTTTGCTATGTTGCCAAGGCTGGTCTTGACCTCCTGGGTTCAGTTGATCCCTCCAACCTCCAGACTAACTGAGAACACTGGCCTTTGCCATATGTCTAGCTTTACAAAGGTTCAAGTCCATTTTGCATATTTGAGATGATGCTTTTCTTATCCCATGAGCAGAAGGACCACCATGTTTTAGCTTCTGCTTTTTTTTTTTTTTTTTTTTTAAATCTGAGATTTGTGTTGCACACCTTTAATCCTAGCAATCAGGAGACAGAGGCAGGTGGATCTCTGAGTTTTCAGCCAGTCTGGTCTACACAGTGAGTTTCTGGTATTTCCAGGGCTACACAGAGAAACAAAAGAAAAATCTGAGATGCTCTTCATATACTTTTGTGAATAAGTGCTGGGCATCTGTCTCTGATGTCTGTGACCCTTCTGGATAGTGACAGAGCTGAGTGTTTGTGGCAAAGACTGTGGCCCACATGTCTCAGACTCTTACCTGAGACTGTGGGCTCTCTGGCAGAAAGCAGGCACATCTAGGAGTTAGACTTATTTCTCTCTTTCTTTTTTTCTACTTCTTTCTTTCTTTCTTTCTTTCTTTCTTTCTTTCTTTCTTTCTTTCTTTCTTTCTTTCTTTCTTTCTGTGTACGGGTGGCATATGACTGGTGTATGTATATGTCCATGTGGGTGTGTGGGCACATATGCCTGTGTGTGCATGTGATTGTGTAGAGCACAGGTTGACATCAGACATATTCTTCTGTCGCTCTTTTGAAACCGAGTCTTTTAATGAACTGGGAGCTCACTGATTCGCCTAGGCCAGTTGGCAAAATTCCAGAGATCTGCCTGTGCATGCTTCTCTAGTGCTAGCATTAAGGTGTGAACTGTCACAACAGGCTTTTATGTGGGTTCCAGGGACTGAACTCAATTCTTCATGCTTACATGGTATAAGGTACTTCTTATAGGTTTTCACTTCTTTTTTACATCATCCCTATTCGTTGCTCCTAGGCCAGGGTAGCTCTGTAACTGACTGCCTTCTGTTGTCATTGGAGAATTGCAAAGGCAGCCCCTGAGCCAATCCCATGTTGTTGCTTCCTCAAGCAGGAAGTCCCCTCTAAATAAGATTGGCTTCTTGTCTAACAGACCAGACATGGAACACTGGGGATGAGCTTTCTCCTACTGGCTGAACTCCCAGCCCCTCTGATGCTCTGGAACTCTCCCTTCCATGCGCACATTGGTCTATGACTTGTTTGTAATCAATGGGGCTATTTGTCTTTTCTTGTTGGACAATTTCACGTGTGTGTGTGTGTGTGTGTGTGTGTGTGTGTGTGTTTTCCAAGACATTTCATCTCTATGACAAATACTTGAAACAGTTTGAAAGAGTAGGACTTCTCTTGGTTTACATGGAAGGTTTGTCCCCCTTACTAGATTGCTCCTTTAGCTTGCTGTGCTGAAGCGGACCATCATGGCCTCCAGAGCATGTGGTAGAGTTGTGTCTCTTACCTTACGGTGGCCAAGAAACAAAGAGTGGTGACAGGAAGGGACCAGGACCCAGTTACACTTTTCAAAAGCATGTTCTGGAGCATAGCTTTCTCCACCCATCCCCACATCCCATGATTCCATCACCCCCGACAGTCTATTTCAGCCCCTTGCTGGATTAAGCCATGGGTCAGGGCAGGTCTAATGTCTGGGAACATTCTCACATACACACTCAGCAGTGAGAGTCCCTGTCCTCTACTGACTAATCAAGTGGACATTCCAAATTAACCATCACAGACCGCATGATGGTTCAGCATGGCAAGATGTTTGATGCCTAAGGACCTAAGGACCTAAAGTTGATTCCTGGACCCCATTTAGTGGAAGGAGAACTAAGTCCCACAAGTTGTTATTTTTCCTCTGCATACCCACTATGACTCATGCACACCTACACACATATAAATAAAATAAATGAGTATTTATTTTTAAAAAGCTTTAGGGGGCGGGAGAGATGGCTCAGTGGTTAAAGGTACTGTCTGTTCCTCCAAAGGAGTTGGGTTCAATTCTCAGCACCCACATGGCAGCCTACCACTGTAACTCCAGTTACAAGGGATCTGATACCCATACACCAATGCACATAAAATTAAATTTAATTTAAGAATCTTAATTATTCAGAATATTACAAATATGCAAAGTATGTATATTTCCAGGCATGGGGGCACATACCTACCTTTAATCCTAGAACCCAAAAAGCAGAGACAGAGGGATCTCTGCTGTCTATATAATGGCTACCAAGAGTTAGACCTTGTATATTTGTCTAAAACTTATACACTTATGAAAATGCAATTTATAATATTGTGTGTGCACATATGTGCATGTAAATATGTCCACAGGCTCTTTTTTTTCCACCTCTATGTCACCCTGACCAAGACTGAAAGGGCAGGGCTTGAAAAGCCAATATGACATCATTGACCATCAGACTGAAAGAAAGTCTCAAAAATATGTGTTTTTTCAAGTAGCTTATTTTTGACATTTAAATAGTTTCAACTGAAATAGTTGCCAAAGATTACAGAATTTATAAACAATGAAAATTAAACATGAAAATGTTCCTTTTGAGTTTCCAATACATTGTCTCAGTCCATTGAAAACACATACACACATGGGCGTGCTGATATATGCCTGTAATCTCTGCTTCCAGGGAGGTAGAAGCAGGAGAATCTACAATTCAAGGTCATTTTCAGATACATAAGGAGTTCCTGGCCAGGATGTGTTACATGAGAACCAGTCTCAAAACTCCAAAACTCGCTCAGTGGGTAAAGGTTCTTTCCACAAAGCCTGATGATCTGAGTTAGATCCCCAGGACTCACAAGGTTGAAAACACACACACACACACACACACACACACACAGAGAGAGAGAGAGAGAGAGAGAGAGCTGAACATGGTAGTACATCCCCTTTATCAGGGGCAAGCTGTTTCTGTCATTTTGAGGCCAGCCTGGTCTATATAGGGTGACCCGTCCCACAGGTCTTTCAACGGAGATCCTGAATGGGGGAGTGGGAATGAAAAGGGGACAAGGGTGCGGGAAATGAAGACCAAGACAGTATCTCTGATCAAAGTCTCAGTTTATTTGAGTTTTCCATACAACTATATAGGCAGAAGCAGAAGGAATGTAATTGCCTTTGGCAGGGTTACTAAGTGACTAGAAATCACAGGATGGCCCACCAAGATGTGCTAATAATGGTAATTTGGAAAGTTCCTCAGAAGAGTTACTTAGGAAGCCCTGAGGGAGAGGAGGATTTAAGGTATTTCAGGAAGATGATCTTATCGAAAGCCCAGGTCAGCCAGGAATGCACTATTGTATCCGGGCAGTAGTCCGGTCAAGCCAGATGCCAAAATTTAGGGGGCAGCAAGGTGCCAAAAGGCCCCCAACAATAGGGTGTTCCAGTTCCCAGCCAAGGCTACTGTCTTAGTTACTATTCTATTGATCTGATGAGACAACGTATCCAAGGCAGCTCATAAAAGAAAGTGTTTAATTGGAGGCTTGCTTACAGTTTTAGAGGACTAGTCATTGATCATTGTGGTGGGGAGCAGACAAACACACACACACACACACACACACGCACAGGAAGCAGGAAGATTAGACATTCTAGGTCATCCTCAGTCACATAAAGAATTTGAATCTTGCCAGATAGTGGTACATGCTTTTTTGGATGTTGTTGTTATTGTTGTTTGTTTTTGAGGTAGGGTTTCTCTGTGTAGTCTTGGCTGTCCTGGAACCTGCTCTGTAAACCAGGCTGGCCTGGAACTCATAGAGATCTGACTGCCTCTGCCTCCCAGGTGCTGGGACTGTTGGTGTACAATAGGCTAAGAAACTGCAAACGTAATACATTCTGACATGAAACTTACAAGCTGGTGTGATGGTGCTGCTTGTAGCTTTGAGGACGGATGATTGCTTAAACACAGGAGTTCTAGACCCAGTTGGGTGATTTTAGAGAATTTGTCTCCAAAAAGTTAAAAGAAAGAAAGAAAGAAAGAAAGAAAGAAAGAAAGAAAGAAAGAAGGAAGGAATCAGGAAATTATAAGCATATGTTGCTGCATTTCAACCTTTTGACAAATGTTTTCTTTCAGTGGTGGTGGTAGGAATGGGGTCATGCCTAGAGTATGCTTAAACTCTAAAGATAAAAGGAAGTTTATATAAAGTTTAGCTATAAAGGCGTAACCGCCCATTCCATATAACAAAGGGGATAGGACAAAAACAACCATAACAAATATAAAAACCCAGGCCTGAACATTTAAACAGGTACAAGATGCCTAGGATATGCTTAAACATTAAAGGTAAAAAGGAATGTAAATAATTTTGATTTAATTTAGATAATGCCTTTTCTATTGGTCAGGGCAACTGGCTTCTCTTGAAACTTGAGGCCTTCTTACAGTAACAGCTTGGCCTAATATAACAGATGCCCAAAAGCCCAAAGGAGGATATTTAGATCTATACAACCTTGTTTTGATTTCAATGTGATAATTGATTGTATTTTCAATAATAAAAGTAACTTATATTGCTAATCGCCCTACACAAAAATAGCTCTAAAAGTGACTGAGACACAGATGTCTACACGTCCCCAATAATTCTTGTTGGCTACAAAATCCCCATGACATGTATATCCTTTATATGACCTGAATGAAGATTTATATATGTCTTCCTTCTGCTCACACAAAGAGCAGAAACCATCCTTAATCGATCTGTGCATCCTGCACCTCTCATTCATTTACAATTTTAGAACTGTATGATACTTGTAAGAAATTACATATTTTCAGAACAACAGAACTGAACAGTGGTGATGCTAGATCAAACCTGACAGGACTCATCCTTCAGCATGCCGAGACTTGTTCAAGGATCCAGCTTTCCAACTTCGACCATTTCAGATGCTGCTCCTCAAGGCCTGCTCCCAAGAGAGCTTTGAAAAAGCCGCTGATCTCAACTGGTCCAACATTTTGGACTTCTATTAAGCCTGAAATTTCTCAACATTCAGAGACTGGACCACAAATGTTAATGCTAGTTTACTTAACCATTTTTTTCCCCAATTTTCTTTGGGCCTCCAAGTAGGATTCCTTTGTCCCAAAAATCAGCAAGAAAAAAAGCGTGATAACGACATCCCATTTCCTTAAAGGGGGGTTGGGCAGATTTTTAGTTGTTTTCTTGGCCTATGAATGTTTATTGTCATTGGGAATCTGTTATAAATTATTAATGATCTTATTCACAGAGAAAATGAGGTTAGACTCAAGGATTTCTCTCTTTTCTTTTCCTTTCTCTTCTCAAGTATGGAGATTGGGGTTGAAAAAAAAAGAAAGGGAAATATAGTTGGCATAAGACAAAAGGTGGATTACTGAATCTACTCCTCAACTTAAGGCTTTATTGTTATTCTCAAATAAGGTTATTTCAAACTAATTGGTAAAGAATTTTGTATATTGATGCAAAAAGAAGTATTTTTGATTCTTTCGTATAAATTTTGGTATATTGATACAATTTTAAGATTTACTTCCAATACTTTTAAAACCTACTCTTACAAACTTTTTAGGATATTAGGTAATGAAAGTTAATTGTTAGTTAATCAACTCTTGGTTATGTCAGACACTAGTCTAATTTATCACAGAACTATACATCCCATGTTTAACAAATAGATATGATTCTATAGATAGATTATATAAGATAAATAAGTAGATAAGTCTTCAAAAACCTCACAGACCTACACATTATGGCATTTAAATGTTTTTATTATTTTAAGGATTCTTTGACAATGAGACATGTCATCTCCTGGCAGCATAGGAATCTCCTTATGGAGATGCCTTCTAATGTGGCAAACCAGCTTCTAAAGCAAAGAAAATGCCTTGGCTTCCATGACAGACAGAATTCTGCCTAAAATGGCCAAGCTTAAATGCAGGTCAAGTCAATAGTTTCTGCTTCACATATATGTCTGTCAAAGTTACTGGGCCAGAAGGCTGATATGATGCTCTAATGTTGTAAACAATTTTGGATGGCTGTTCAGGCAGCAAACTGTTTCTGTCAATTTTTATTTTTTGGGAGGCTGCTAGCATGTACTTCCTATTTACTCAAGTAATTAATTTTACTTCTCCTCAAGTCTCCGATGGGGTTGAAGACTAAATAAATAATCATAGTTTTGCAATTAGTTTAGTTGCTTAGGAATTAAAAAGATGTTTTAGGTCTAGGTAGATGTTTTTAGGTTGGTAGATACAAACGGTAATAAAAATAACTTAGGTCATAGATAGGATAAATATTTTCTTCAAGATTGCCAAATACATTTAGACTAGACATTATATATATAGTCTTACTACCTATGGGTTTTTATAATTGTTTCCTAATTATTCTTACTGTATAAAAAAATGACCTTTTTATTGAGACAGAAAAGGGCAGTTGTTGTGAGGTTGGTCTGATGCTTGTATTTTGATGCTAGTTACTGGCCCTCAAGATCTGATTACTACCCTATCCTTGTTGTGGAAGCCTGCCTAATACATTATTTCTGATTGGTTAATTAAAAGGCCTAAACTGTGGGCAAGGAAGAATGGGGGAGTAGGCATGGCTGAGGTTCCCAGGCTTTGGGAACAGGAGAATCATGGGAAGCAGAAAGGAGAGACCTGCAGAGAGGAGGAAGGAGGATACCATGATGGGTAAGTGTGGAGAAAGAACCATGTGTGCCTGGAGTAAGGGCTCCCATAATGGTGTGTAAATGCCCAGATGAAGAGTACAAGCAGGTATTTATAAGATTATGAACAGAAGGTAGCCCAGATAGAATGGTCAAGGTGGACAGCATTGGATGGAGTCTGGGAGGTGAATGGTGAGGTTATAGAGACAGCATAAGTGGAATATCTGTCTGGCCCAAGGTAAATAAGGCAATTATAAAATCTAACATGTGTGTGTGTATCTTATTGTGACAGCAGGTTAAATAATACTGCCATAATAGCTGCAGGGCAAAAATTAATAAACATTATATAGCCCAACACCAATTTTATTTTCAACAGTACCAGGGCCTCCTGTGTGCTCCTCTAGCAATCCGCCATCAAACTTTAGCCTCAGATCTCAGAACTAGTAAAAAAAAAAAAAAAAAAAAAAAAAGGCTTTCCTTACATTTTATTATGTGCCCATATGAAGGTCAGAGGACACTTGTGGGAGTAGTTGTTCCTGAGGATTGAACTCAGGTCTTCTGTCTTGACAGTGAGCACCTTTACCTGCTGAGCAATCTTTCGGACACAAGATTTTTGTTTTTGTTTGTTTGTTGTTGTTTTTGGTTTTTAAAGACAGTGTTTCTCAGTGTAGCCTTGGCTGTCCTGGATTCACTTTGTAGACCCGACTGGCCCCAAACTCACAGAGATCCACCTGCTTTTGCCTCCCTCAGTGCTGGGATCAAAGGCGTGCAGCCCCGCCACACTTGGCTTCTCTCCAGTCTCTTCACTGAAAGAGTTTGCCTTTCTTCTTTTCGTGTGTCTCTGTGTGTGGTATGCACGTGTGTATATGTGTTTTCATGTGGATGGGGGCATGTGTGTGTACATCTGTGTGTATTTGTTGCACATTCTTAAGTATGCATGTGGAGGCCTGAGGTTGATGTTAGGAATCTTCCTTGGTCCTCTTCCGTCTCCTTCTTGAGGAAAACCACAGCCCAGCTCCCCAATGCACCTAGTCTGGCTAGGCAGCTTTCTCAGGGACTCCATTGTCTTTGCTTCTGAGACCGAGATTACAGGCTGGCCACCAGGCCCACCTAGCATTTTACATGGCTTCCCAGGATCCTAACTCTAGTGCCTAAACTTGTGTGGCCGGTACTTTAACCAACCACAGAACCATTGCCCAAGCCTCCACCCCCTCTTCTCTCTTTGAGACAGGATCATGCTTTGTGGCTATGCTCTGCACTCCAGGCTAGCTTTGAATTTGCAGTCCTTTCTGCCTCACTGCTGAGAACTGCAGTTACAGACTTGCTCCCCCGCCTGCTTTTCTTCCTTTGTTTCTAGTTTCCAGGACAGGGCCTCTCTGTGTAGCCCCAACTGTCCTCAGACTTACAAAGATCTGTCTGCATCTGCTTCCTATGTTGTGGGGTTAAATACATCATATACACACCCACCTATACATATAAATAAGTAAAAATTTAATTTAATGCTGTGATATTTAAGAAACAGACCAACATTTTAACCATAAGGCAATACTTCACATATATACAACATACAATTTCAATTATATTATATGTTATTGTACATGTGACATTTGATATACAGTGTTATAAAAAATAATGTACTTAATAACTTGGATTTGTTTCTTGGGCCCTGTGGTGATGGTGCACGCCTTTAATTCCAGCACTTGGAAGGCAAAAGCAGGCAGATCTCTGTGAATTCAAGGCCAGCCTGGTCTACAAAGTTAGTCCAGGACAGTCAGGGCTACACAGAGAAAACCTGTGTCAAGATTTTTTTTTATTTTATTTTTAAATTGCGATAGGGGACTCTTCTTGTAGTCCAGGCTAGTCTTGAACTCACAGAGACCCACATGCCTCTGCCTCCATGGTTCCGGAATTAAAGCATGTACTTGAATTCTTAAATCACTATTCAGAAACTAAACCACTGCCAATGCAGTAAAATCTCTCTTACGGGTTCTTCTCGGCTAGTCTACTCGGAATTTGCCCAGAACCCCCTGACCAAGGCTCCTGGACAAAGTGACAAAACCCTGAGTTTCAGAGGCAATTTGAGGCAATTAGAGCCTAATTCAACCCAGATGTCTTGTTTTCCTAGCATGGCTGCTAGCACCTTCTGACATCTGGTGGTCACATACGGCATTGCAGGTTCTTCGATTAATACTTGATGGGATTTTTTTAATATTCTCATTCTTATGTATACTTTTCCCCTAAGCGTAAAATCCGATTACAAGATTGGATTATAAAAATTTCGACAATATTCCTGGCTCTATAGGTGACCACTCTATTTTTGTATGAATACTTAAGCATAAACATAACGGTCAAATAAAAAATTCTATCATTTGACAGCTGTGTGAATTCATGTGTGAAAACGTTATTCCTTATTAATTCAAAAATTTGTTGCCTCTACAACATGACAGCTACATCGAGAGAAGGATAAATTAGCTAAAAAGGAAAAAAATTGTTGAAGATATATATTTATATATTTTTTAAAAATTATATTTGGTTGCGCATGCGTAAACAGTAAAAGGCCCACCGACCGATGACGCAAATTGACGCAGGCTGAGAGCTCAGTTCCCAGGGCAACAAGCGCCGGCCGCCCACCTTCCGTTGGCTCTCGTGCGTCACTTCCTGTTCTCCTCCCTCTTTTCTCAGCCTGATTGACTATAGGTTCCGCCTCAGGGCGCTGCAGGCGGCGGGGCGGTGCTGGGAAAGGCGAGCCTTCAGCTGTGGATAGGCCCTGAGCCGGGTTGGGAGGAGTCGGCGGGAGCTCGGCCAATCGCTTTTAAACCTGCCCGTGGGCGCTGCGGAGCATGCGCAGTCTCAGAAACGCTCCCGATCCACCGCTCCGTAGTTTGCGAGCAGTCGGAGGGAACGGTGACAGGGTCTGGGGGTGTGGCCTTAGGAGCGGGGCTTCTGGCGAAGGCACTCATTGGCCGGCTGGTGCCTGGCGTAAGGCCTCCGTGGCACACAGCCTTTCATTCATTCTTTTCTTTCTTTTCATTCATGGAATGGATTGAGTGACACCAGGTTTTGTGATTTCGACCCTGTCCCCCAGGAGCCCATGCTTTGGCTGACACTTCGGTGTCGTCCTCGCTCTTCTCTCAAGTCTGGAGTGATAGTGTTTTGCAAACGGAGACACAGCTTCTGTTTCTCCAGGGACCTTCTCAAGGTTGCTCCACCTCTGAACTCAGCTGTTGCCCACCCCCAGACCCCTGACTGGCATACAGGCTTGCTTCGTACTTCCCACTGAGCCCCTGTATTTTATTTCTGTTGGTCCATACCAAAGAAGGGTCCTAAGGGATATTTAACTAGAATGACATGCCTTACAGGGACACAATGAGTTCAATGAGAGGTCGTTCATGCACGTGGTCAGCTAGGGGTCCCATGAATAATTACCACACTGTTATTTGTGTCTTCAGTATATATGTGTGGTTATGTCTATGTGTGGGCTCCTGTATGTAGAGGCCAGAGATGAACCTTTTGTGTGTTTCTCCACCTTAGGTTTTCAGATCTCTCAGCTAACCTTTAGTTAGTTAGTCTAGCTTGGTGAAACTACTTGTCTCAAAAGCCCCAGAGATCCTTCTGTGTCTGAATCCTCGGGCTGGGATTACAGACACACTCCACCATATATATTTTTTTGATGTGGGTGCTAGGTCCAAACTCAGGTCTTCATGCATGCTTGTGAGCCATCTCTCTAGCCCCATCGTTACAGTATTTTTTTTAAAAATGCTTATTTTTATTTTATGTGCATTTGTATTCTGGCTGAATGTATGCCTGTGTGAGAGTGTCGGGTTCCCCAGAACTGGAGTTACAGACAGTTGTAAGTTGCTATGTGGATTCTGGGAATTGAACTTTGATCCTCTGCAAAAACAGCCAGTGCTCTTAAGCACTGAGCTATCTCTCCAGCCCCATCACTATAGAATTTTGAGAGAAGAATTGTGAAGGTCCAACCAAGGGACTTCTTGGTAATAATGAGCATAGCAGTTAAATAGATTCTCCCCTCCTTGGCCTGTGAACTACAAAGACCAGATGAGAAATGGCATTGTGGTCAAGTGGGAAAAAGCCCTCAGAGCTAACAGGTAGTCAGCCCTGAGACCGTGAGGTAATCCTATCACTTGCCCAGGATACTCTTAGCTAGGACAATCTGAGATTGTCCCAGGCAAATAAAGATATAATGTCACCTTATTACAGAGCTATATAGGGAATATGACATTGTGTCAAATTTATTTCTTATATTTTATTTTGTTTAATCCCAATAACAGTCCTTCAGAGCAATCATTCCCATTTACTCGATGGTGATGTGGAAGGCATACAGTTCATACCCGCACTGAAATTTTAATTATGGCTGTGATGACTATCAACACTATCAAGTGTCTTTGGGCACTGGTCCTAGTCTTTTAGTTTCCATCACTTGGAATTTCAGGGAAGCAGATTCTGTCTCTTTTTGGTGGACAGACTTCCTTCCTTCCTGCCTTCCTGCCTTCTTTTCTTCCTTCCTTCTTTCTTTTTTCTTTTTCAGACAGGGTTTCTCTGTGTAGCCTTAGTTGTCCTGGACTTGCCTTGTAGTCTAGGCTGGCCTCAAACTCAGAGCAATCTGCCTACCTCTGCCTCCCTGGGAGCTGGGATTAAAGTGCCACCAAGCCTGGCTGACAGTTTTCTTTCTTTGTCCTTTTGTCCTTTATTATTCTTGTGTGTGGAAGGTGTGAATGTGTGAGTATGGGCACACATATGCCATGAACTATGTATGGAGATCAGAGGACAGCTTCTGGGAGCCAGTTCTCCCCCTCTGTGGGTTCTGGAATCAGGTCATCAGGCTCAGTGATAGCTGAGCTATCTGACTCTTTTCTTCATTTCCTTCTTTCTTTGGCATCCTTGTCTTCTCCCCAGACAGGTTCTATAATTGCTCCGCTGAGCTACAGCCTCAGGCTACTGCAGACTTTTCTGATAAAGCTTGTTATGGCCTGAACAGGTTCTTCCCAAATTCCAAAGCTGAGATTAATTCCCTGTGGGTTTGTTTAGGAGGTCTGGTCTTTGGGAGGTTGATGAGTTCAGGAGGGCTCATCATTAGTGTCCTTCAAATTGGCAAGAGAGCCAGCTGAATCAACCCACTATGAAGATACAAGAACCCAGAGAAGGACCCTATCCATGAGTTAGCTGCTGCTGCCATAATACCAAAGCAAGGGCAAATCATAAAGGACAGAGGTTAAAGTACTGTAGGGCAGGAGGTCAAGGGGCTCCATCTGGTGATGGCATTGCTGGCAGTGTTGCATGCAGCACAGAGTACCACACTAGGCAGGGAACGTGCTTGTTTCTGCGTCTGTCTGTTTCCTTCCCTTTTTCTTAAAATGTCACCAGTATTTAATCCTAATCATACCAAGGATCTTAATCCTAACCATCTCCTAAGGGATCCATCTCTAATCACCAACTTCAGTTTCCACCTCCTCAGTATCTCATCATAAGGATACCATAAGGATGGTTCTTTGGGGCACATTTTTTTTTCTTGTTAGTGTGGACAAAAAAACTTAATAATACTACAAATGCTGTATTAAACTTTCAAAGTCTTTTTCCACAGGAGACTGCATGTATTTAAGTGTTTCTTCATAAAACACAATAAAAATGAATGAATGATCCTAGTAATAAGTCCTGCCTTATTTTTACATGTTATAAATTATAATTTTTGTTTTGTTTTTCTAGACAGGGTTTCTCTTTGCAGCCCTGGCTGTCCTGGACTACATTTGTAGACCAGGCTGGCCTCGAACTCGGAGATCCACCTGCCTTTGCCTCCTGAATGCTTGCACCACCACCTTCTAGCTTTTGTTTTAAAGACAGAATCTCACTATGTAACCTTGGCTGTCCTGGAGTTTGCTATGGAGACCAAAATGGCCTCAAACTCACAGAGCTCCTCTTACCTCTGCCTTCCCAGTGTTGGGATTAAAGGCCCCTGTCACCACACTGACCCTCATTACTTTCTTACAGGTATCCTTCTCTTCCCCTTTTATGTTCACATCTCACAACAAAGACTTTCTTACTGGCCTTTTCCCACCCCAGTATCCTGTTACTTAGGGGTCCTCCAGATGCATGGCCTTAGTCACGTACGCAGGGCTGCCTGTGATTTTTTATCCACCCTGAACCAGATTTCTGGTTTGGCAGGAGGGGCAGAATTCTGAAAGCCTCACAGGCAAACGCCAGACCCAACCTGTTATTAAGCTCCAGCCTCCCTAAGGCACTTTTTATCTTGAAAATGGACCATTCTACTTTTATTTACAGCACTTTCACCCTCATACCAGGTCCCAAAAGAATGCAAGATGGAGGCTTCAATGGCACTGATTTTTCTTTTAATGGGAGTAGGGACGGGACTGCTGTAACATGTGCTGTTTGGCTGGTTGGCTTAAACAGGGGTATTTACTGATCACTTCTGGAGGCTAGAAGTGTGAGGGTCGCACACCAGCAAAGTGAGATTGTTTTGAGGGCCTTGCTGTGATTGAAATGTGCCTTTGCTATGACTATTGTTCACCTTCGATACACGTAGAATTTCTATGGCAATTTAATACCATTGTTTAAGAACTACTGAGTCTTAACCCATCCTGCATAAGAAATTATTTATAAACTTGGTGTGGTGGTTCATGCCTTTGATTCCGGCACTCGGGAGGCAGAGGCAGGGGGATCGCTGTGAGTTGAGGCCTGCCTGGTCTACAAAGCAAGTCCAGGAAAGCCAGGGCTCTGCTGCAGAAAGAAACCCTGCCTCGAAAAAACAAAAACACAAACAAAACAAAAGAAAAAAACCCAACAACCAACCAACCGACAAATAAAATAAACAAGCCAAAAAATAAAAAACAAAACCACCACCACCAAAAAACCCTAAAACAAAAACAAACAAACCCAAACCTAGGCAACACTTGGGAAATACTGTGGACCCCAAAGTACCCAATCAATGATGAGCGGGAGTGATAGGAAAAATTTGTCTTCGGTAACTAATCCCTGTATGTCTTCTTACCAAATATTGCAAGACCACGAGTAAAGTTTTGTTTTTGCTGCACTTTGTTTCTTCAAGTCAAGTTTGAGTTTGCACAAGGGAACTTGCTCCTCAGAGTACTGAGGAGTACTACAGTCTTTTCCAACTTTAACTGTCCACAAATGCCTTTGTACATCTTTGAATTCCCAACCTTTGGAGGGAGACACTTAGGAAATATTACAGATAGTAAAAGACAGCTTTGGGTCTGCCTGGACATTCCAGCTTGGTGGCCTGAGTAAAAACTGTGGCAAGCTTTTACTATTCCAACCTCATTCCTATTTACTATTTATTCCTCTTCTGTTTGATAAAGGTGTTCCCACCCCAACACAGGCACTGGGAAATAACACAGTGGGTACATTATAAACGGAAAAATAATGCCCCAAAATAAGCAATGTTTCCTATTGCCAGCTTCCCAATTCGCTTTCCAACTTGCTGGTCTTTGTTAGCTTCAAGGTGGTCCCATTAGCCTACCTTTCAGGGGTCTAGCCTCTGACGTATTTACCTGTTGCTGCTGCAGCCACTGCCGGGTCGCTGCCAGGTGTGTGCCTGATAAGAGGACCCCTTCAGCCTCTCTAGCTTTCTTTCTCTTATTCTCTCTCAGTCTCTCTCTGCCTCTCTGAGTCTCTTTCTCTCTGTGTCATTCACGGGCATCCTCTTCTCTTTTCCTTTCTACGCCCTCTCTCTCTCTCCCCCATCCCCTTTCCCACAGTAAACCTCTTTATGCCAGATTTGTTGCGTTGCATATTAATCATCGTTATAACAGTCTTATCTATTTATAGAGAATTAAAACAGAAAAGAACTAAGAAAGAGTTGGACATGCCTTGGATTGAAATCTATAAATAGCACCAACCACTTAAATGCTCCTAGCCAAGTGGTTCATCTTTTTTGTACCCCAGTGTGCAGCATAGCACTGCTTTGAGAATATGTGATGAATAATTGCTAAGCATGAGCTTGGCTCCTGGCACACAGACATCCATCACACACACACACACACACACACACACGCACACACACACACACACATGAACCTGAACACAAACATAAATAAATAAAACACACCAATTGTTTTTCCACTGGCTGGGACAAGGATGAAGATAAAAGAGTATCATTTTATTAAAAATGTGAATTATAAAATAAGTTATAACAGGTGTGTGTAGTCCAGCACTTGGGAGGCAGAAGCAGGTGGATCTATGTGAGTTCAAAGCCAGCCTAGTCTACAAAGTTCGAGGATAGGCAGGGCTACACAGAGAAAGTCTGTCTCAGAAAAACAAACCGAACCAAACCAAACCAAACAAACAAAACCCCCAAAACAACAACAAAAGAAACAAAAACACCCACCACCACCACCAACAGCAACAACAAAAATAAATTATATAACAGCATGGATACGTAGCAGAGTAAATAAATTGCTTGCTAGCTTAAAGCAAGTGTTGGCTCAGACCACTTTTCTCTTGTGCTTGCTGAGTGGCCCACTCTGGTTCTCCATTAGTATTTTTTAATTGCATTATTTTTCGAGACAGAGTTTCTCTGTGTAGCTTGGGCAGTCCTGGACTTGCTTTGTACACTAGGCTGGCCTCTGCCTCCCTGAGTGCTGGGATCACAGGCGTGCGTCACGGCGGGCGCCTGGCTCTTAATTGCATTTTTAATTGAAAAGAAATGCAAGCATTTGGTAGAAAAATTTCAAACAATACTATAAACACACAAGGGAGAGAGACCCCCCCCACCTCTATTCCTTTTTATAAACACAGCAGGATTTTACAACCTTCAGTGACTTTCCACACTTCTTGGTCAGCTGGTTTCCAAGGGGTTCAGAAACCTTTAGGGGACAGATGTGCTGCTAGGGTGTCAGGAGCCTGGTTTTACTGCAGAGGCAGCTAGTCTGATTCAGGCTTAAGCTTGACTTCACTTTTCAGAGGAAGCACCCCCTAAACATTCTTACACCACAAATACCTACTTTCCCAAACTGTAAGGGGGGGTGAGAGGTGGTGTTCGGGGCGCCAAGTCCCCTGAGGGCCACAGAGCCTGGCGTTAGTGGGAGGTGACGGTGGTAATTAGGGGTCTTGCATTGTTATCTCCGGGGGCGTGCAAATCCAGCCTAGTGTCTGTGACTGGCGGTTCCCACCATAGGCGCCTCCCCGAGGAAATGTTTCCGCGCCCTTCGCTCCTCCTCCGGCTCCTCCCAATCTCCCTTCCCTTCTAGTGCCCGCCCCAGCGTCCTCCAGTCCGGAGTCGTTCGGTCCCACCCTCTCCTCCTCCCTGTCATCCCTCCTCCCTCTTCCCCGCCTCCCTCTCCCGCTCTAGGTCTCCGAGAAAACCCGGGGCAGATCTTCGGCCCGAACGCGATTTGCGCACGCGCAGAAGCTGCGCCGGCTCGGCTGGTGGTTCAGAGGTTCCAGGCTGCTCAGTACCGCTGCCCTCCAGGCCTCGGCTCCTGATTGGGGCCACTGCGCTGTGTAAGTGCCCGGCTAGGGCCGCGCGTTGGGGTTCCTGGCCGGAGGGGCTGGCTGGGGGATTAGCCTGGTCTGCACCTGTCCGGATCCCCTAACTACCTAGGTTTCCTGCTTGCCGGTTCCCCTGCCAGCCCGGGTCCCCTGCTTGCGGGGTCCCCTGCCTGCCCAGGTCTCCTGCCCAGCTGGGGACAGACTGCTACCCGGTTGCCAGTCATCTGGTACTCCGCCTGCACCTGCGGTGCGGTGTGCACACCCGAAGGATCTGTCCGGGATGGTCTGCACCTGCAACCTCTTGGCGGGTCAGGCTGTGTTTGGCTCTAGTTCCCTCCTGGGCTGCACTGAGCGCGGTGCGCCACGCCCCTCTCCCACTTTGCTAGGCCGGGAACGGGGTGCAGCACCGCTAGCAGATCAGTGCCTCAAACCCAGCCCAACTTGCAGTTCTCCAGGAATGAGATCTTTGCGCTGTAGATTCCAGTTTGCCTCCAGTGACAGCTTAGGAGGAGAAAATGTCGCTACGCTCTGGCCTTTGATCATGTCTCCCTCTGTTATATCCCCTCTTTCCTGTTACTTTGTTCAGCAGAGGTTTCTGGTGTTAGGTCAGGTGAGTGGGGGCCTTTCACTGAGCAGGAACCAGGCTCCCGTTGAACTCAGGGAAAAGTAAGTATGAGGCCTACACACCCACTTTTAAAAAACAGTGACTTGGCAGAGTTAAAGAGGTACGGCTGCTTCCTCATCTGCCTTGTGTGTTATTACCAAACAGTGCACCGGGGGCATGACGTTGGAAACCTAGGACTATTCCTGAAGATTTCCCGGTGAGGTTTGGCTTTCCTTTTACATGGTAGACTAATAGTGGGGTGGTGGGGAGATAATTGTCAAGAAACTTAATCTAAAAAAAAAAAGAAGAAGAAGAAGAAAGGCATGTGTGGTGATGTATGCCTTTAATCCCAGCACTTAAGGAGGCAGAGGCAGGTGGATCACTGTGAGTACAAGGCCAGCCTGGTCTATAAATGAGTCTAGGACAGCCAAGGCTATATAGAGAAACCCTGTCTTGAAAAACCAAAAATAAAACCAAACCCAAAACAAGCAAATAAACAAGAAAATGACAATAGGCCAGCATGGTGGTGTTTACCTGTTATGTTAGTGCTGCGGAAGGAGAATTGCCGGTTCAAAGCCAGCTTGGGCAATTTAGTGAGGCTCAGTCAAAAGAGGGGTGGGTGCTCACTGGGAGAGCACTGCCCTTAAAGGAGCAAGATCCAGTTCAGCGCCTAGCACCACGGTCAGTCCAGGTGTTCCCAGTATTTTCACAATTACACTACCAGCATTCCAGAGCAGCTTTTCATCACCAAGAAAGAAAATCCATACCGTTTAGCGGTCGCTCTTCATCACTGACCCTTGGAAATCCTAGAAGTCACCAACACACACTTTGTGGAGTTTCATGTTCTGGGCATTTCATGTTAGTGGAATAATGGAATCATCTACCCTTGCCTGGCTTCTTTCAGCCTATGGCTTTCACGGTGTGTGTGTGTGTGTGTGTGTGTGTGTGTGTGTGTGTTAGTAAAGATGGAAAGTTATGGAAATGGATGATGATGACATTGTATAACAATGAACACTCCTTATACTTTCAGAACTGTATGCTTACAAATGACAAATTTTATGTTCATGTATTTTAAAAATATTTTTGAGGTAGGGTCTCCTACATAGCTCTAGCTGTCCTGAAACTAACTATGAAGACCAGGCTGGCCTCAAACTCGGAGATAGGCCTGCCTCTCCCTCCTGAGTGCTAGGATTAAAGGTGTGCACCACCATGCTCGGCTCTTCTTCTTATTATTTTGGTTTTTTGAGACAGGTTTTCTCTGAGTAACAGTCCTCTTTGTAGACCAGGCTGGCCTGGAACTCACAAGAGATCTGCCTGCCTCTGCCTTCCAAGTGCTGGGGTTAAAGGCCAGTGCCACTATGCCCTGGTAGCTCTTAATATTTTTGAAAGCTCCATTGAGATCTAGTTCGTGTCCAGCTCCTCAGCTGTCCTTAAAAGCTTGTGGTTTCCAGGCTGCAACACTGTCATCAGTCACATTTAGGATACTTGTTGTTCTTTGTTTATTTTTGTGTCTGTGTGTGGGTAATTGTATGTAACTGCAGTTACCCTCATGACCCTCAGAGGCCAGAAAAGGCCAATAATTTCACTGCTGGGATTACAGGTGGCTGTGACTCTGGAAGCCCAGAAGAGCAGTCAGTACTCTTAACTACTGAGCCAGCTCCTTTGTCATTCTTGTTTATTTATTTACAAATATCCTTTTGAGATGGGAGTCTCACTGTGCAGCTATGGCTGGCTTGAAACTTAATAGATAGACCAGGGTCCTCTTGAGTGGCTGGGATTAAAGGCAGGTTTTTTTTTTTTTTTTTAAAGACAGGATAATGCCCGTGTAGTCTAGGCTGAGCAGGATCTCTCATGACCTGACTGGCCTACTGAGAGCCATGATGCATGGATCGTTCTTGTCATTGTGCACAGAGACCACATCCTCGTTAGCAGTTCTCCCTGGTCTAGCTTTCCTGAGGCATACGTAGCCCCATGTGGTGGCACACTAAATATTTCTTAGCTACTCTTTCCCCAAAGTAGCTTGATTCACTAGTAGAAGCCTGGTAGGACTTCTGACCAGAAGTGTGTTGAGTTTACATGTTAAATTGAGGGGTCTGACAGAGATAGGACAGTGATTCTCCTGTCCACAAAGTGACTCCTATTTCTTCAAATCTGGACCCTGGGAAAAGCTCACTAAAACTGGTGTATTTGGTCCATGGTTAGTTTCAAGTTCTGCTTCTCACAGAAGGGACAGGTAGCCAAGGTTGCCTGTGAGGATTAATGGGGGTAGACCAGGTGTGTTGCATGGAGGCGAAGGGTGGGGTGGGGGGGTGCTTCTGCCCATGACTGCTAATGATGTCAGTGTGAGTTTTGCACGGCAGAGACGCCTGTCTTAGCCTCTGGTTCCCCTTTGGGCAGGCCCTCAGGATGAGCGTCCCTGACTACATGCAGTGCGCCGAGGACCACCAGACCCTCTTGGTGGTCGTGCAGGCAGTGGGCATTGTCTCCGAGGAGAACTTCTTCCGGATCTACAAGCGGATCTGCTCGGTGAGCCAGCTCAGCGTGCGCGACTCGCAGCGCGCGCTCTTCATCCGCTACCGACACCACTACCCACCGGAGAACAACGAGTGGGGCGACTTCCAGACGCACCGCAAGGTGGTGGGCCTCATCACCATCACCGACTGCTTCTCGGCCAAGGACTGGCCGCAGACCTTCGAGAAGTTCCACGTGCAGAAGGAGATCTATGGCTCCACGCTCTACGACTCCCGCCTCTTCGTGTTCGGGCTGCAGGGTGACGTGGCCGACCAGCCACGCCCCGATGTGGCCTTCTATCCCAACTACGATGACTGTGATTCGGTGGAGAAGCGCATCGAAGACTTCATCGAGTCCCTTTTCATTGTGCTGGAGTCCAAGCGCTTGGACAGAGCCACTGACAAGTCCGGGGACAAGATCCCTCTTCTCTGTGTCCCTTTCGAGAAAAAGGACTTCGTGGGACTGGACACCGATAGTAGGTAAGTTTATGTAGGAATGGTTCACCTAGAAGCCCTGGGCTTGGGGGGGTCAGTACATAGACTCCCGTAGCCATCACTGCCTGTGGCTTCCGAGCACCGGGACATGGGATGAGCTGCGTGTGTAAAATGTACAGCACATGCTGAAAAAGGAACCTAAAGCAGATTATGAAAAAATTTTTTTTTGCATTGCTATACGTTAGATTAAAAATAATGTTAATATTTATTTCAACTGTTTTTTTTTTTTAATTTTTTATTTTTGAGACAAGGAGGTCTCATGTAGCCCAGGTTGACCTCAAACCCTTTATGTATTTGAGAGCGACCCATCTTGAACTCGGGTTCCTCCTGCCTTTGCCCCCCAAGTGTGAATAGTATTATGTAGGTGAGCGCCACCGTACCCCACCTGTCGTAATGCTGTGTTGGGGATCAGAACGACAGCTTCCTGCATGCTGGGCAGGTATTCTACCAGCTGAGCCACCTCCAGAGCCATGCTTTTACTCTTTAACGTGGCAACGAGAGCAGGACACGGTGGCTCACAGCTGTGATCCCAGCTCTCAGGTGGCCGAGGGCTCGGGAGCTTCTTAAGACACGACTAGGCTACCGAGGGAGTTTGAGGCTGTTCTGGGCTTCATAAAACCCTGACTCAAACACCACCACCTCAAACAAGCAAAAAGCAAACCGTGTGGCAACTGGACAGGTGAATTAGCCTCTGTGGCTGGTGTTCGGTCTGTTTGTGCTGCCCGAGGAGCACGTAGGAGGTGCTGAAGTTGGACAGGTAAGTGCTGGGCCTGGGGAGTAGAGCATAGGTCTCCTAGGCCAGGCAGACTGCAGGCACCAGGTCTCCTCACCTCAGAGCTGTGGAAGTCAGAAACACCAACCACCCAGGTGTCCCCGGAGAGCCACCTATAGTAGCTGTGAAAGTGTCTGCATGCTCTGCGTTCAAGACGGAGCAGGACAACGTCGATGGGCCTTGTCCCTAGCCTTGAGCCCTGCACTTCCCTTGGACCACAGTTACAGGCTTACCTCTTCAGGCCATTTTCTTGTACTCTCAGCTCACTGGCCATGTCACCATCTTGCCACTGGTAGCAGAAAAGATGAGAAGCAAGCTCGGGTGGCAGCCTTTGCCAAGGGGGTTCCCCTTCCATAGGGAGAGCTCGGTACAGCCGTGTCACTCGAGGGCCTGCTAGTCTCAGGCAGAGGCCCAGAGAATTGAGTCTGTCCTGCTCCATCTGTGGAATTCAGATCATGAGCCCCAGTGAGGCTTGAGTGGGATAATGTACCTGCTGCGGAGTGGGTACCACAAAGTAACAGGCTCTTGGAATTATCTAGCGTCACATAGCATCACTTTCTGCTTGGTGGTGAGTCTGACAAGAAGATAGCACAAAATGGAACATAGGCCAGGGGCAGCCCAAGGGGTTGGAATTCCAGCAAAGAGAGGCCACACAGCCTTGATATTTGGCAAGGTCTGGGAGGATCCTTCATGTCTCGTCTGAACTGAAGCTTTTGGTGTGTCTCAGGGCCCACTCTGCATCACCTTTGCAGCAGGCCTTTAATTTCACAGCCTGGCTTCCCGGAAGGAAGGGTTAGAAAGCCAGACAGCTCCGGAGTCAGAGCTGATGTCCCAGCCAAGCTCAGTCTAAGCCCCCTGTGCAGGTAGACTTGGTACCCAAGTGAGGTAATGATGTTGGGAACCCACAGTCCAGCCCATTCAGCTGTCTTTATCACAACTCCAGTCTCTGTTTTCTGAAATGATCCGGAGCCAGGACAGAGCCTCACACCAGTCCATACCTCCTAGTAGCCAGTCCAGAGGGAAATGACATGGGGGTCTTGTCGCTTGAGGGGAAGTGTCTGGACATATGTCCAGGTTTTGGTTTGTCCCAGCAACAGTAAGGTGATTGCACCCACAGAGCAAGCCTTCCTCTTAAGCGCTGGGTGTGCATGGACTTGGGTTCTACACTCATGCAGTCACAGAGTCGCCAGGGGGCTCGTACGTGTAGCACGTAGCTCTCGGAGTTATTTTTGCTCTTGTATGTTTCTAATTTTGCTTGTCCTTCTTTCTTTTCTTTCTTTCTTTCTTTCCTTTTTTTTTCTATCATACCGCCCTGTGAGTATGTTGTTGGGTCTGAAAAGGTAGGCTGTGAACACACCACTGTGAAAGTGGCTAGTTTTCCCCATGTGCTGTTCCCATTGCCGCCATTGCTTCAAAAACCAACACCGCTGCCTAGACCCCTGTGTGTTCTGAGCAGTCCTTTAGTTGTTGATTTCTTTCTTTTAGATTCTAGCTTCCTTAGCACCTAACCCATTGGTGTTTGATGTTTGTCAAAATACTTGCTCCAGGGACCTTCTTGGTCTTCAGTATTTGGTGACAAATGAGCCTTTACTAACTCCCCTTTTTGTTTCGAGGGTGTGAGATGCCGGTTCATTTGGGTGGCTGCAGAGGTTCTCATGGGGGGGGGCATTTTAACGTGGGACACCAAGCGTGCAGCCCCGCTTGACCCCCAGGCTTGGAAGCGAGTGAGGCATGCGGTGGGTGCCTGTGGCTGTGAGGTGTGCATGGTGGCGGAGCCGCAGGTCAGACATGTGGGGAGCAGAGCTGCGTTGGGTTGCTGCCTGCCTTCTCTATTTGCTTTTCCTTGAGGAGCCCATTCCCTATCCCTTTTTTTGTCAGCAGCTTCTCCCCAGAAAGGACAGAGGCCATTCTAAATGGGTAGCAGTCTCTCTCTCTCTCTCTAAGAAGGTTCAAGGGTGGCTTTTGTAAGACCAGAAAGCAACGACCTTCCAGATAGCTAGTTCATTGAGTGTTAAACATGTGAAAACCTGTGTTACTGACCACTCTTCCCTCTCTCCCTGCAGAGCTCTGCCCAGGCTCTCCTCCCCGAAATAGGCAGAAAAGCCCACTCTACAGCAGGGGAGTCTGTGTCTGGAACCTTAGAAATAGATCACTCGTCTGTGTCACAGATCCGAAGTCAGCCTTCCTGGTTGATCTTTGGCCGACTTAGTCCCCATTGTTCCCACCCCAGGTTCACCTGACCGTAGGGCTAGGGTCTGGTTCTGCATCCTGCTGCTATCGTACTCTGCCTCTGAGCCTTCATTTACAGCAAACACTTTTCATTTTTCATTTACTTTGCCTCCATGGAGATAGACTGGACTTGCTGAGAGATTCCCTACTGTTTTTGGCAAAAGGAAATTATCGTCACTAGTACAGGAGTTGAGGCTATGCTACAGAGAAATAGCAGTGGTCCTACTGTGGTTGTAGGGCCTCTCTGTCACTCACTAGGTCCTGCATTCATTCATGTGACAATAGCTTGTCCTAGGCTCTCCTAGTCTCACCTGCTTACTCTAGCAGGCTTATCACAGAGATCATCAGACCACGGGGAGCCATGAATCTGTGTCCTGTCCTATCCTCTGGCCTTCTTTTGTGAGGCCCCTTGCAGGAAATTGCCTTCCTTAGTGCAGACCCCCTAGAGGTAGTGTGGCACACAGCTCTGGGCACTTGCTGCGTGTTGCGCCAGATCCTGGGAGACACATCCAGGTATGCTTCCGGAACAAAGGAAGGGTCCAATAGGAATTTAGGGTTCTGCCTGGAATATATGGGCACGCCATGGGTGGTTAGCTGCTGGAACACGTGGTGGGTGTACATGGGCGGTCAAGAGGGGATGCTCCAAGCATCTGGGTATGAATTTGTGGCTAGAGGAGGTAAGACCTGTCAGCCCCGAGTCTCTGTCTGGTTCCTTAGAAAGAGATGAGCTGATCTGGGGAGCCCTTTGGAGGCTGGGAATGAGATGAGCCCCTAGAGAAGAGTATGAGCAATCTGAGCTCTTGGGGCAGCTGGCATGTGTCCTAAAGGTGTTACAATCTGGAGGGTTGTACATCCTGATTGTGAAAATCCTGCTGTGGCCAGGTATGAGTTAGTTGGGCTCTGGCGGTTCATTGTGGGCAGGAGCTTGTGTGGAGCAAGTTTGGCTAGCTGCCTCTTACCTACCATCCCAACCTGTGTACCTCAGCTCACCAGTGGTCTCCGAGGTAGGGGTGGCAGGTCCATTTTTGCAGAGTCAGCGTTCTCAGCATCACACAGCCAGTGGGTGAAGTATCAGTATAGAGGCTCAGGCTGGCCAGACCTCTGTAGCGAGTCTGCTTTGTGGTACTTGAACTTTTGGAGCCTTCAAAAAAAAAAAATTCTCCCATCCAAGTGCCCAAGCTCTGTCACAAGTTCAGAATTCCTTGGTGGTGAAGTTGGCACCAAAAAACTTCACCCCCCAGAGGGACAGGCTTCTCTGGCAAGGATATGGCTTTAGATAATACACAAGGAACACAACTCTTTTGCACTTTCCTTTCTTTGTGGTGCTGGGGAGGGATCCTAGGGCCTCTTCCACGCGACTATGCTAAATGTGAGTTTAGCATATGCTAGAGCTACCACTGAACCGCAGCCCAGCCCTAGGGTAATTAAGAATAAAGATTTGCTTATTTTCTACTTTTATGAGGGTTTTGCCTCCATGTATATCTTTGCATCATGCATGTGCGGGGCCTGTGGAGGGAGAAGACAGTGTTGGATCCGCTGGAGCTTGGGCTATAGACAACCGTGTGCTGCCATGTGGGTGCTGGGAACCGAATGCAGGCTGTTTGGAAGAGCAGCAAGTGCTGAGCCGACTCCAGCTTCCAGAGTGACTTGTTTCCCCCTTAGGTAGCGAGGCTAGGCTTGGGATAGTGTTCCAGGCTGAACGTACCCGGCTGTTCTCGCCCTGTCCTGAGGTGGAAGGCTGGAGGGCCTGGGCATGAGGGCATAGAGCTAGCGGTGAAGCCTCACCCCCGACCCTGGATCTGTGCTGGGGATCTTTGGGAGGAGGTTGAGGTAAGAGAAGGACATAACATGTTATGCTTTGGGAAGGGTATGTGGGGAAAAGCACCTTGGGGGAAGGCCAGGAAGACTAGCCTGGAGACCTTGGAGTGGCTGTGTCTGCCTCCTGAGGATGCAGGAGCAGCCCAATGCCACATCGCTTGTCGGCAGGGCCATGCTGGCGTAGCTAGCAAGAGAGCTAGCTAGGGAGTTAGCTAGCAAGAGCTGGCGTATCTTGTCTGCTCCACATCTCTGCACAGGGCATGTTCTAACAGCATCGGGAGGTGAAGTGGTCAGAGAGCCAGGGGCAGCTGGCAGAGTTGAGCCAGACAGGGCTTCACTTCCTCTGGAGCTGCCAGCGTCTTTGATTTCATCAGGACCTTCCCTACTCCTGTAATGGCCCATTCTTGAAAAGGATTGCTTCCGCTGGACACAGCTGCTATTTGCTCTTTTGAAAGAATCCCGTCTTCGAAGCTGGTTAATCTCTTAAAGGGTCAGTGTTTTCAGTGGGAGTGTCCGATCTGTGTTGTGCATTGGTCCACAGCACATCCTCGCTAACATTTAAAGAGCCCCAGCCAGACAGCTGGCCAATGATGCGACCCATCGCTTTCTATGGAGTAACCCCAGGGCTGACGTTAAAAGGAGGGAACCTCACTGACTCATTCAAAGGCCGAAGACATACACTCTGATATTGTTGAACCTGGAGCCATCTGAGAGGAAGGTTCTGGCTGTAGTAGGGTCTGAGTAGGTTGCAGGAGCCTTATCTACAGAGGACTTTAAAAATCAACAACAACCACGTGGCAGCACAGCTTTGAGGCGAGGGCCCCTGCAGCTCACATGACTGGCAATGACCACTGCTGGCTTCCAACCTTAGAGCCTAACACTGCCTTCTCAGCATTTGTAGAGACTTGCATCTCGCTCAGCCCTGCGCCGGGGGGGAGGGGGAGGGAGCAGCAGTAACAAGGCATTTCCTGGAATTTTATCTTCTAGACATTACAAGAAGCGGTGCCAAGGACGCATGCGGAAGCACGTGGGAGACCTGTGCCTCCAGGCTGGGATGCTGCAGGATGCCCTGGTGCACTACCACATGTCTGTGGAGCTCCTGCGCTCCGTGAATGACTTCCTGTGGCTAGGGGGTAAGGCGCTGTGACCAGATGAGTCGATGCGTGGTGGTGTCCGTTGGTATTTGGATATGAGGAAACAGCACAAAGAAAGGCGAAGGAGGGGGAGCAGGCGGCGCCTGTTGATTGCTTTCGGGGCGGGGGGGGGGGGGGGAGGGAGGTCATTTCCCTGACATACATGCTGCTTACTCTGCCTGGGCCTGGCGTGTGTCCTCTGAGGGAGGTGTGTACTTTCTTTGGCCCGCGTTCTCAGCGCCTCTGCTTTGGCTGCCATCGCCCATGCCCTAGCCTCTTCACCCCAGCTCACATTCTTCCTGCTCACCCTGGTCATCATGAAGATGTAGCCCCCAGTGGGAGAAGCGGGTATACGCTATGTGCACGGGGCTACCTTAAGAAGGAGATAGGTCCACATTTCTCTGTTGCCGTCCCAGATGGCATAGACACAGGTAGGACACGGGGAAGGACATTTTGGTCCTATTTTAGAGGAATTGCTTTTTGTTAATCTCTGTGTAGTTCTGGCTGTCCTGGGATTTGATCTGTAGACCAGGCTGGCCTCCAACTCAAGAGATCCAGCTGCCTCTGCCTCCCACGTGCTGGGATTAAAGGGGTGTGCACCACTGCCCAGCTTAAATTCTTCCCTCCCTCCCTTCCTCCCTCCTTCCCTCCTCTCCCTTCCTTCTCTCTCTCCTTCCCCCCACCTTCACTCCTCTGCCTAGGATGGAGCCGTGTACTAGCTAGCCAAGCCCTCTATCACCACTGTGTAACCCCCAGCCCTGCCGTTAAATGTCTCCAGCCCCGCGTACTCCCTTCTCAACACCTCTGCAGCTCCATAATCTGGCAGAGCACCCACGATATATCTGTGTTAAGCTGCTGGTCCCTCAGGGCCTACGAGACGGCTGAGTGGGTAAAGGCACCTGCTGACAAACCTGATGACCTGAGTTCAACTCCCGGCACCCACGTAGCGAAAGGGGAGCACCAAATCTCCTAAACTGTCCCCTGACTTTGACAAGCACACCGAGGCACACGCCCTCATCCCTACCCCATCAAGTAAAATAAACGTAAGCAACCAAACAAAAAGAACCCCCAAAATGGTGGTCCTATGAATAAATGAGAAGAATGAAGTTTTTCCTGTGTATTCACGTAGGCCATCAGTGAAACCCTGAGCCTTGCTGGTCTCTCCTGTTGCCTGCCCTGATGTGGCCTGCAAAAAGATGGGTAACATGACTCCATGTGCTGCAAAACTAGTTACTTTTTTTTCCCTTTTCTATAAGACAGGCTCTCACTCTGGCCTGTGACTTACTATGTAGAGCAGGCTGGCTTTGAACTTACAGAGGTCCACTTGCCTCTTCTTCTGCCTCCCCAGCGCTGGGATTAGAGGCATGTCCCACCATTCTCAGCTAGTGTTCTTTAATTGCAAACTTTGTTTTTGGTAAATTGGCATTTTTCTCTTTCTTTGTTTCTTTCTAGATTTATTCATTTATTATCTATACAGTGTTTTAACTGCATATATGCCTGCACCCCAGAAGAGGGCACCAGATCTTATTATAGATGATTGTGAGTTACCATGTGGTTTCGGGAGAATTGAATTCAGGACCTCTGGGAAGAGCAGTCAGTGCTCTTAACCTCTGAGCCATCTCTCCAGCCCCCAAAATTGGCATTTTCAAAGAAGCTGACTGTTTAAGTCATTCTCAGCCCCGGCAGGTTGACTCTACTAATCATCTTTGCTTCTCTTCACCACTCAGCTGCCCTGGAAGGGCTGTGTTCTGCTTCGGTCATTTACCACTATCCCGGAGGAACTGGTGGCAAGACCGGGGCTCGGAGACTCCAAGGTAGTTCACTTCCGTCGGAAGCAGCCAACAGACACCGGCCAGGTGAGCCTGCCTCTCTCCAGCCTGCACCCACTGCAGTCTCTGAGGATAGGAGCAGCGTGCTATGCTGTCTTTGCTTCTCTATTAGGCCTGATGAATGTTTCTAGGTCGGAGGATTCCGTGCAGTCTGAAATCTCAAAGGAGGCGTTTCCTTCTGGCTCATCAGCTCTGCTGGAACAGAGAGGCTTACATAGAGTGATCACTGATTTCTGGGCCCTTGCTGAAATTCCCTGGCAGGATGGACTTGGGTACCCAAGTAATGCGTAGCCCTGGTCCCTGGCGACAGTTTTTACCGCTGATGCAGGGGCCGGGGATACTTCCTGTTTCACTGAAGGTTTCCTAGTGAGTTAAGCTTGGTTTCCTGATGTTTGCTTTCAGTGTAGGGCAGAAGACTTCTCTGGATGAGGAGACCCACAAATGCTCAGTGAGCTTCTGATCCTTGATGCATTACCGGTCACTTTGCAGTGGTTAGGCAGCTGATGAGGAATGCCTAACTCAAAGCCAAAGCTACCTTTTAGTCTCTGAGAGTTTTAGAAAACCTCAACGAAGAGCAAGCCACATTTTCTCCTAATTGGGGACAAAGTAGTGCCATTGTAAAACACAGCTCTTATTCTAAAGGAAAGGAGACAGTTTATGTTTTATTTTAATTAATTATTTTTTCAATGCTACATTTCTCTTTGTAGTCTTGGCTGTCCTGGACTAGCTTTGTAGACCAGGCTGACCTTGACCATACAGAGATATGCTTGCCTCTGCCTCCTGAGTGCTGGGATCGAAGGCAAGTGTCACTATGCCTGGCCTGAAGGGGAAAGTTTATTCTGAACCAAATATGAGTGATAACAGGCCAGGAACATAGATTCAGCTTGTCCCAAGTGACAGTTCTCCACTGTGGACATGGTTACAGGGAACCGAGGACAGCCATATACAATTGTACTGATTAGACACATGGGGGGGGACATCCGTCAGGTCCCCATTCATAGGCGGGGTACAGCAAAGGCGGGGAGTCTTCATAGCGTTAGGGGTCTGCTAAGTTAATACATCTCGAGATAGTCACAACAATGTTAGCGCAGACGTGGGCAAGGGCTGGCCGCTGAGGTGCTGAAAGGAGCCTTGATCTTGGTTCTTGATCTGTCACAATCAAACTCTCCAGTCAGTCCTTCAGTCAGTTTGCAGAATCAAGTGGAGGCACGGCTTTCTCAGGAAACCTCAGAAGGGGAGTCAGAGCGATTCCTCCGTCACCCATTGTAGAGTATGCAGAAGCGGCTGGGTGAGCTTGGCTCTGCAGGATCTGCGTGGAGGAAGGCACATGATTCCCGAGGGCCCCTTTGTGCTTGTCTGCCTGGAGCCCCTGGTGGTGTCTTCAGAGAGGAAAGGGAGCAGGAGAGGTGTGGGGCTGAGAGTAGGGAGAAGTGTGCCCTTGCTTTCTGGGTTTTGATCTCTCCCCAGAAGCTGGGCATAGCTGCAGGCCCTGCTGTGAGACTGTAGCCGAGTCTCACTCTTAGCTCCCAGGCTGTCCGTGTGCTAGCCCTGCCCTGCTGTGACTGTGGAGCCTGGAAGCCTGTAGGGTGACACTGCAACATTTCATCCTGCCCTCTTGTCGGGTGTGAGCAGAGGAAGCTTAAGCAGCAGGACAACTGCCCCACGCCTTGGGAGGAACGTGTTCCTTTAGCTTTACTTTGTGTGCCGCTGTTGGAACTTTCCATTGCTGAAGACAGCCTATCACATCTGTTACATGTGATTAGGACCAAGTTCTTCAACCTCAAGGGGCTGAGACATGAGGATCCCCACGAGTCTGAGGGCTGCTTGAACTACATCATGAGTTCTAGGCCAGCCTGGGCTACAGAGTAAGATCTTGTTGCAAAAGATATTGAGGGGGATGGAGAGTTCAGTTGGTTAAGAGTACTGTCTGCTCTTCCAAAGGTCCCGAATTCAAGTCCCAGCCACTACATGGTGGCTCATAACAATGTCTAATGAGATTTGGTGCCCTCTTCTGGTGTGTATGCATACATGCAGGCGGAGTACCAAATAAATAATAAATAAATAAATCTTAAAAAAAATAAATCAAATTGTATGTCCCAGCAGGTAAAGGCACTTGCCACTGAGCCTGAGTTTGATCCAAGCAAGTTACATGGTAGAATAAGAGAAATGACTTTCACAAGTTGTCCTCTGACCACCATTGTGGACCGCACGCCTGGAAACACGCACGCACGCACGTACGCAAAGGGCTGGAAAGATGAGAAACACAGCACTGGGTGGGAGACATAAGTTCTCTTACTTTATTTTTCCACTTGCTATGACAAAAGCAACATGGGTAGAAGGGTTTATTTCATATTTTAGCTCATGCTTCCAGGTGGCAGTCTGTCATGGGGAGGGAGTCACAGTCCAGGCTGTGTTCATAATCAAGAAGCAGAGAGAAAGGCCTGATTATGGTCGGTTCATTCTCCCCATTTGTGTGGCCTGGGTCCCACCTCAATGAATACAACTGAGACAGTCCTACCTAGGTGTGCCTGGCCAGGCCCATCTCATAGGTGGTTCTGGGCTCTATCATGGAGCATCACCACATAGATTTCTGGAGCTCACTGGCCAGCTGGCCCAGGGAAAGGACGAGTTTCAGGTTCAGTGAGAAACCCTCTCTCGGGAATACAGGAGAGCATGGTGGGGGCAGATGGAGGAGCTGCCAGCATCATTGGTTTATGATGATTAGTAAGTAGTAACAGGAATATAGGAGACTTCTATCTTTTCTTTTTTTGAGACAAGGTATCTCTTTGTAGCTCTGGCTGTCCTGGAACTTGCTTTGTAGACGAGGCTGGCCTCAGACTCACAGAGATCTGCCTGCCTCTGCTTCCCAAGAGCTGGGATTGGCTTTTTTTTTTTTTAAGGTTTATTTTAGGGGTCTGTGTGTGTGTGTGTGTGTGTGGATGTGTCTGTCTGTTATGGCTGTGAAAACAAGTCAAACTGATACAGACTGTTTTGTTTTGTTTATTTTATTTTATTTTTGAGACAGGGTACCACTGTGTAGTTGTGGCAGATCTGGAGCTCCAGGTAGAGATTATGCTGGCCTTGAACTTGTCCTACTGCCTTTGTCTCCAAGTGCTGGGATTATGGGTGAACACCACCATGCCCTGGCTGCTTTTAAAAAATTACTATTTTTAAAAGATGTATTTATTTATGTATATGAGTGCTCTATCTGCATGTACACCTACATGACAGAAGAGGGCATCCGATCCCATTGTAGATGGTTGTGAGCCACTGTGGGGTTGCTGGGAATTGAACTCAGGACCTCTGGAAGAGCAGCCAGTGTTCTGAACTGCTGAGCCATCTCTCCAGCCACCTTTCAAAGTAATTTTTATTTGTGAGTAGGTGTGTATCTACTCACACGTACAAGGGTATCTTTGGAGGTTAGAAGAGAGCATTGGATCCCTTAGAGTTACAGTTGAAAGGTACCGGATGTGGGTGCTGGGAATTAAAGTCTAATCCTCTGCAAGAGTAGCAACCGCTCTTAAACCATCTCTCCCCTCTCATGCTTTTGGGAACAATGCAAAGACTGGGAGAAAGTTTCACAACTGCTTGCAAGGAGGACCAGTTCCCAGGCCCCTTCTGTCCTTTGACTGTCCTTAAACTGTCCTCTGTGAGCCTGCCTCTTTTGCTGACATCTGAGTGTCCAGGTTTAGCTGTTGAGCAGTGCCACCTTCCCTGAAGCTGTGCTAGCTGGACTTTACCTGTGGTCTGTGAGCGTCCTACTTTCTAAAGATGCTTCTTGCAGACCCTGGGAGGATTCTTGCAGGACATTCCATAGGTGGCGCTGTTGTACTGATTTATTATTTTAAAAAGCTTTCTTTTTCCCACTTATACAAGAGGACTCAAACTAGGTTCCTAGGTTTTATATTTTTTTCTCTTCAGCTCAGAGTGAAGATTACAGGCATGCTCTCAGAGCAGTGGTGAGACTGGACTTTCTCTTCAGCATTAGGAACCAGTTAGCCATGACATCACAGCTCTGCAGCACCTTACAGACGAGAAGGAGGCTGCCAGCTAGGCCCTAAATTTCCCTCTCCACGCCTATGCTTATTAGTAAGCACCATCTGGGGTCGGGAGAAGATCTGGCTTCCCCTTCAGCTGAGGCAGTTGCGTGGAGGTGCTGTGCTCAGCTATATGCATTCCGTGTGTTATTGAGCTTGTAGGTCACATCCCGTGTCCCAAGTCAGGTCCCCTCACCCATCCTTAATCAGCACATTAAAGAGAGTCATATTAAAAGTGGGAAGCAGGGGGACCTGGAGAGATGGCTCAGTGGTTAAGAGCATTGGGTGCTCTTCCTGAGGACCCTGGTTCAATCCCAGCACCCACACTGCAGCTCAAAACCATTTGGTTTGTAACTCAAATACCAGTGGATTCGACTCCCTCACCCCAAATGTACCTAAAATTCCAAATACCAAATGTGCATAAAAATAAATAAATCTTAAAAAAGTGGGAAGCAGAAAAAGATTTATTCCATGTGGCCACAATGGGAAGAGGGATGAGAGTCTTGCTGTGTAGCTTAGGCTGGCCTTGAGCTTGGTTCCGCTCTTCTCCACCCCATTACTGAGATTTACAGGCGTGCACCACCACACTGGGGACTGGAAACATCATTTTATACTATTTGATAAAAAGGAACTAGAATGGGAAGAAAGAACTGCGTGAAGAAAGAGCCAATTAAGAAGTAGGCCTTGTGTACAGATTTGTCGTCTATGGCTTTACAGTCTTAGGAACTGGGGTGGCTAAGGCAGGAGGATGGTAATTTCAGACTTCAAGGCCTGCCTGGTAATTGAGCAAGACAAGACTCGTCTCAGAAATAAAAGGTTGGAGGCTGCCTTCCTTCCTCCCTTCTTTGCTTTCTTCTGGAGTGTCTCTCTTTTTCTTTATCCTTGTACTTAAAAAAAAATGTCTTCTAGTGTGGCATGGCGGCACATGCTTTTAACCCCAGCGCCTGGGAGGCAGTGGCAGGGGGATCTCTGTGAATCTGAAGCCAGACCGATCTATAGAGTGATCTTCCAGGCCAGCCAGGGCTACGTGGAAACCTTGTCTCAAAAAAAAAGACAGAAATACAAATGGCCTGACAAATTCCAATTCTGCTTTTTAAAAAGTGGGGTTGGGGCTCTCACCCAGTGGCAGGTCTGGGGCTCAGCCAGTACCACACACATAGTGAGCATCTGTCTGTAATAGGATGTGGTGCCCTCTTCAGTCATGCAATCACACATGCAATGGAGTGCTGTATGTATAAATAAATAAGTCTTTAAAAAAAAAGGATGACAACAGCTAATGATGAGCATGAGTCTTGGGCCCTGGAGCTCAGGGGGTGTGCTTTGCTGTGATGGGAAATTGCCCTCCGCAGAGAAGGCTGCTTGGTCCTCACTGACATCTGGATAGTTTAGATGAGGAAGGCTTTCCCAGCTTCTTGAGAATAGTGGAAGTGATTGCTTCGTGTGTAGATGCATTACTAAGCCCCTTTCTCTTCTTCTTCTTTTTTTTTTTTTTAAATTTTCTTCCTCTTTAAAAAAATATTTTTTGATACATGTGTGTATGTATGTATCTGCACGCTAGTGCTCTCAGAGGTCAGAAGAAGGCATCGGATTCCCTAGAGTTAGAGTTACAGGCAGGTGTAAGCTACTTAGTGAGGATGCCAGCACCTGAATCTTGATCCTCTGCAAGAGCAATGTTTGCAACTGCTGAGCCATCCTTCCAGCCTCCACCACTCACTTTGAGACAGGGTCGTGTGTATCCATCCCAGTCTGACCTCAAACTTACTATGTAGCTAAGGATGGTCTTGACCTCCTGGTCCTCGTTTCTGAGTGCTGGAATTACTGACGTGTGCCACCATGCCCAGTTATGCAGTGCTGGGGATTGAGCAAAGGGCTTTGTGAACACTAGGTGTATACTAGGCAAACACTGTCCCAACTGAGCTACATCTTCAGCACAAACTTCCTCTAAACATTTGCAAATCCTTATTTTTGATAAGTGTCCTGTAATTCGTAATTCCTTTTCCCTCTCTTTGTGTGTGTGGGAGGGAGGGGGTGGGGGGAGATTTTCAGATTGACCTAGGGGGAGTATTGTTACATTTCCATAGTTCCTTTTGAGTCCTTGATACCTCAGTCTTTCTTGAGTGCTCGCATATATTTGGGAAAAAAAAAAAGATTCCTGTCCTTATTGGTTTACTGGTGAAATGAGTATCTCTGAAACTTGCTTAAGGAGTGCGAGGAGCCTGAGTTTAGAGAGTAGGAAGGGAAGAGGTAGGGGGCACTCTCCTCTTTGTTCAAAGCAGGCTTAACGTAGATCTTCTGTTTTCCCCACAGAAGCAAAAAGCACTGTGCCTGCCATGCTGCTGCTCACAGCTGCTGTTATCATATCTGCAGCGTCTCAGGCTTCGCAGGGCGTATGCAAACTGTAAACTGTGTTCTTCTAGTTGTCTTTAAAAGTGGTTTTTTGTTTTCCAAGTAAAAGACCGTAATCTGTTCTTTCTTCCAGGGGCGCAAGAAGTTCTCATTGACCCAGGTACATGATCTCCGTGCTTAGTTTCTTTTGGTTGTTGTTATTATTATTATTATTTTACGTGCTTGTTTTCACGGTGTTGTGAATGAATGGTTCTGGTTTCTGGACTGTGATCTTTGGAACGTTCTGATTTAAGTGACTTTAAATCAGAACTGTGACAAACCTGATTATTGTTCGGTCCTTGTTTGATGGGGTGCCCTACTGATTCATGTTGTCTGGTGAAGAGGAGCAATTTCCCCCTAGCATGGTGAAGCGAATGACTGGAGAATCATGCCTTGAATTCTCTGAATGCACTGCGCATGCGTATGCTGTTGATTTTGGAATCCCTTCACGGTAATGACTTTGCTCTGTGCCCGTGGCCTACGCTCCTTTCCACATTGATTTGAATTTCCTGTTGCATTTCTTCTCAGAGGCTGTTGTTATTGTTGTTGGAGAGACAGGTCTTGCTCTGTAGGCTAGCCTGGTCTTCAATTAGCGGCAATACTCCTGCCTCAGCCTCCTAATGTGTGAGCCACCATGCCTGTATGTTCTTAAGAAATCTTGCATTTTTTTTTTTCTTTTTCACAGCATTGGGTCTTTCTTTCCCCTCTTAAATGTCTGTCATTAATCCAATAGAAACTTGTTTTGTTATTGGGCTTAATTATTTCACAACAAGTTCAGTTATTTTTGGCTTAATTAGAAATGATGGCCAGGCAGGTAATAGTGCAGTAGCTTCGTACACATGCTGGCTGCTTTCATTTCACGTGTGTTTAGGCTCAAAGTGGAGTCCCCTCCAGCACAGTTGTCCTGTCTGATTCCAGCTCCGTCTCTACGCCGCTGGCTAAGTTTCTCAGTCTGGTTTGTGAAAAGGGTAGAGGACCCAGATGCCTTTGATGTTTGTTTGCTTTCTGAAGAAAAAAAAACAAAAACAAAAACAAAAACAAAAACAAAAATACAAGGGCAGGGCTTCTTGTGACAGGAACCAGTGACTTTCTGTACTGGTGAAAGTTAGGTTGACAAGCCAGGCGTGGTGGCATACACCTGTGGTTCCCTCAGCACACCGGAGGCTGAGGAAGGAGCCTGCTTCAGCTGTGCGTCATCACCATGTCTCAAACCCCAAACATACCTCTCAAACAAACAAAGAACTTGGGAACGGAAGAGATGGCTCAGTGGTTAAGAGTGCTTCTTGCTCTTGCAGAGGGACTGAATTTGGTTCCGAGCAACCATGTTGGATAGCTCACAGATGCTTGTAACTCCAACTCCAGGGGATCTGAAACATACTTCTGGATTCTGCTGGTACCTGCATGCACACTTGCACACACCTACACAACACACACACACACACACACCCGGGCATGAAGTTGAAACAAGACAGCCAAGCAAACCAAGAATGAAATTAACGTTGAGTGCTTTGATATTACTGAGCCCAGACTGGCGATTAGAGCCTGGTATGAAATACTGGGTTTTCCTTGTGTCAGCCACAGGAGGCAGCTGCCAGCCGGCAGTGCCAGTGGAGGGCATTTGCAGCCACCCTAAGTGGGAACAGCACGGGACTCACCCAGGGAGACAGGCGGGAGGCTGAGGCTCACACCCCACACCCAGCAAACCATGCCTCACCAGGCCCCAGCCCAAAGCCAGCAGCCCCTTCATGGCTCTAGCAGGACCGTACTTTAGACCAGACAGAGGCTGGCCATGTTTTACCTTGGCCCTCGTCTACAGTTCAGATCCTGGCAGCTCACTGGGGTAGTGCTCTGGGTGGAAGGGCATCAACTGCCAATGCCCTGAGGTGCTTTCAGAGGTGATGCCGTTGTCCTATCTTACAGAAAAGGCACCTGCACAGGGCCATCGTAGAGTCTAGCCACTTGCACGTGGGTTTGATCATCAGGTGAAGAGAGGTTTTGGCTTCCCCCAGAGGAAGCTAGCTGGGCCTCTTCCTGCTTCCTGCTTGTGTCACTGCTAATTGAGAACAAAGGGCCTCCTCCATCACAGCAGCAGACTGAATTTTGAATTCGTGCTCTGTGCTTTAAATGCAGTTTTCTTTCTCAAACTCCGTTCTTGCTCTGAACATTGTATGCACATCCAACAAGCCCAAGCCTTTTTTTTTTTTTTTTTTTTTTTTTTGGCTAATTTCATTCTATTCTCTTGCTTTTCCCACTTTGGTGCTGAGGTTAGTGCCTTCTTTCAATGACAAGAAAAAAGAAAAAAAACAAAACAACTAGCAATTTGCACTCAGGTGAGAACACTGTTTAATTTTTAAAAGCAGCTTCAAAACAAGTCTACAGCCAAGCATAGCAGGCCACCGTCGGGCCATCAGCTCCCCAACAAGAAGCTCCCGCACCCTCCTCTTCAGTCACAGCTGCCAATCCCTTCTGTCCCCCATCCTCCCCTGGGCTCGCCCAGCGATAATTTACGTTCTCACTCCAGGCTGGCCTTCCGTGTCCAGCTTGAGGTTCATAAACTGTGGTCTTTTGGGACTGGCTCCCTTAACTTAATGTTTTTAGAGGTCCATCCTTGTAGCACCGCTCAGGCCTTCACATTGCTGCAGTGTTGGCCTGTCCACATGCAGGCCCGTCCACACGCCACACTTTGTTTCCCTAGTCCATCAGCTCATGCGACCCTTGCATGCATCTCTTTCGCTCAGTGCTCTTCGGCTCTCTGGAACAATGCTGCTATGAACATTGTGGGGATTTTTGTGTGTACCTGTTTTAAACTCACTTAGGTGTACGTCAATCTGGGGAGTGGAATGGCCGGGTCAGACAACCACTCAACATCTGCCTTCTTGAGAAACTACCATACGTTCTCCAAAGCAGCCATACCGTCGGACGTGCGAGTTTGTCCCTCCGCGTCTGCCACAGCAGGCGTCACCTTTCTCACTCCTGAGGGGTTAGCACTGGTGCCTCCCTGCTCACCCTGGGACTCAAGGTTCTGGAGTTTTCACTTACAGTTAACAAGCACCTTTTCAAAGTACCCTGGACACTGACGTATCTGCTCCGGGAAAGGGCTGTTCTCATCTGTCTGTTAATTATTCATTTGCAACAGTTCCTTTTATGTTCTAGGTACAAGTCGCTTGTCAGAGACATGGCTAGCAAAATCCTGGATCGGCGCAAGTGCCATTTTGTCTTGCAGCAGCCGAGTGAGAACAAGGTGTTCCCAAGCCTGGGTCTCACTACAGCCTTGACAGGGCTGTCTGTGATTAACCACACAGGGGCCAGCTCACGCAGCCATGCCTGTGATCTGCTGACAGCAGCTGGGGGGATGGCAGAAACTTCCCAGAGCCCGCACTGAGCCTTGTTACCAGTTTGAGCAGAGGAGATTTATTAATTAGATTTGACAAGAGAAGAGGACTATCGATTTCTTGGCTCCTTTACCGTGTTCTTTCTGGGCTAAAGTATGTTGCAACCTCTCGTAAACAAGGGCATGTCTGTGGTCCACAGGGTGCAGGTGTGCCTGTGTATTTCAGTCTGTTTCTCAGAGCGTTCTGCAGCTATTCGGATAGTCTGCCTTTAGAATTTTACTTAAAAAGCATCCCTGGGTCTAGTGCAGTTTGGACAAGTTTATCCTGCCGTATGTGTGGCACTCCAGTCTGCAGAAAAGATTTCACCTTGTCCCAGCGAGCGAGCTCAGTCAGCAAGGGGATGTCTAGGCCATTCCTCTCCATACGGTTGGGTTTTTTTTTTTTTTTTTTATGGAATTAGAGCCTTTGAAAATGTTTGGTTAGTATGTTATATAAACTTCCCAAGGACTGTGATGTACCTGTTTTTTTTTTTTTTTTTAAATAGGCATTTACTTACCTCTTTTTAATTATTTCAAGGATTACTTGTGTATTTTTAAAAACAAGTTTTATCAAAACCATGTCCATTGTAGAGCTTTAGAGGGTAACAAAAAGCAAAAGAGATTTAAAAATCACTCACTACCCATTTGCATTTTTCTCTGAGGTGGTTGTGTTTATTTTGGGTCCCTTGGATTTCCGTATGAATTTCTGGGATAGAGAGTCAGTTTCTGAAAAGGAATCTGCTGGGATTTTAACAGTGATTATGCTGAGTGTGTAGACCAATGGGCGCATTACGCGCTGTCGCCTCTGTAGCTCTGGGAGATGTGATACTCTGTAGGTGACAGTAACCAAACCTCTTCTGCGTGCTGCTCTTGTGGAGGTCCCGAGGCTGATTGACCTACCCATGTCAGGTGACTTATGATGGCCTGGAACTGCAGCTCCATTGCCCTCTAGTGGACTCCATAGGCACTGCAGCCAGTGTACATACCCATAAACAGACACACATAGCATTGTACATACACACACACACACACACACACGCCTCCACATATATATGTACATACACACACACCTGAATGTACACATATATCTGCATTTACATAAGAAAAAGGGGAATGTTAAAGTTTCCAGTCTGTGGACATGGAATATCTTTTTTTATTTCTCTCTCTCTCTCTTTTTGTTATCTTTTCCCCCTGCTGTGTTGCAGATAAAATTTCTTATACATGTTAATTAAGCAAATGGTATTTCCTGGCTGTATCTTTAATTTTTTTTTTTAAGCTGTGGTTAGAGTTTTCAGAGTGCACATATAAAAGTATACATATAAAATAGACATGTATGTATGAATGCATTTTTAATTTAATTAAAAAAAAGATTTATTTTCGTTTATGTGTATGTGCACGTGTGTGTGTTTACATACACACACGTGTGTAATTACCAAGGCCAGAAGAAGGCATCAGAACCCCTGGAGCTGGCATGACAAGTGTCACTCGTCTCGATGTGTTAGAGACCAAATTCTGGCTCTCTGCAGGAGCAGCAAGCACTCCTTTCTGCTGAGCTCCTTCCCAGCCTGTTTCCTTTCCTGTTAACTGCTCCAACACTCTGACCCCGGAGTGGACGGGTCCTGGTGTCTCTGTCAGCTGGTTAGCTGCAAGCTTATAGAGGTATTTGACATTTTTGGGTGTTCCTCCTTCTCCCTCCCAGCCCCGCTGACTTCATTTATTAGTTCAGTGGCTTTGTTAGAGAGATCTTGGCCCCGGAAGACAGAAATAGTTCTACCTCTTGATTTTGAATTTGAATGTCCTGTCTTAGTCCTTATCTTAGGGGACCACACATTGAGTCTTTCATTATTAGTAAAATTGTGTTAGTTTTAAAGGCATCCTTTTACTGGTACATGGGAAGAATTTTTACCACAAAAGTGTTAAATTTTTCTGTCTTTTTTTTTTTTTAATTTTTTTACCCCATCTGTCTAGATGATCATCTTCTGTCTCCTTTATTCATGGGCACATTGCTCTTGCCCTGTAACTGTATCTGACAGGGTTCAGTGAGCTCACGTTGGAAGAAGAGTTAGCATCTATGATCATGAGGGATATGTGCTGGCCTGTGAGTTTCCTCTGCTTTGGTGCCCTTATCTGGTTTGGTTTTGGGAAGTTTCGGCCTCACTGGGGAAGTTGTTGGTAGTGTCCCTTCTTTTGGTATTTTTGGGTGGAGATCGTAGAGAATTGGTGTTAATTTGGTCATGAATGCTTGGCAGACTTCAACATTGAGGCCCTCTGTACCCTGCTTTTCTTTCTTGGAAAGCATTTGGTTATTAGCTCAATGTCTTTGGGTTTTTCAGCTTTCCTTTTCTTCTTCTTCTTCTTCTTCTTCTTCTTCTTCTTCTTCTTCTTCTTCTTCTTCTTCTTCTTCTTCTTCTTTTTGTGTGTGTCTTTCTAGGAGCTTGTCCATTTCATCTGTCTTATATAATTTATGGCATTCACTGTATCCCCTTACAGTCCTGTTCATTTATGTAACTGGTAATAATTTCTGTTTTCAGCCCTGAATTAACTTAAGATTTTTTTTTTCTTTAAGAATTTTATTTAGAGGCTGGGTGTGTTGGTGCATACCTTTAATCCCTGCAGTCAAGAGGTAGAGGCAGGGGGATCTCTGTGAGTCCGAGGCTAACTTGGCTTTACACAGCAAGTTCCAGGTGGGCTAGCATGACCCTGTCTCAAAAAACAAACAAACAAACATGCACACACACAATTTAATTTAGTCTTAAAAACAGATCCTAAAATGTGCATCAACTAAAATACCCAAGATATCTAAAATTCCTTTTAAAGAGAACAAAATTTGAAGGGCTTACGCCACCTTGTATCAAGGCTTCCTCTAAATTTATTAATCAAGGCCAGGTGACACATTGGGAAAGGTGTTTTGATTTATTATTTTCCACCTCTCTGTGTATGTGTGTTCAAATCTAGATTCCTGATATGAGAGACAACGTGACATCCACTTGCCCATGTCTGGTTTATTTCTCTTAACATGATGATCTATCCATTTTCTGGCAAATGATAATTTTTCTTCTTCACATCAGCTTGATATTAGTAATTGGTGTCTTTCCTCCTTTTCAATTCCAATTTGTCAGTTTTGTTATTTTTTTTTAACTAGCTTTTTATTTTATTGATTTTTCTCTATTTTTTCCCCCTTTCACTTCTGTTGTATATTTTATTTTATTTTTTTTTCTTTCTTTAACTTGCTTAGAATTTAGTTCCTCCAGTCTTCTTGGTCATCAGCTGGAGATTGTTTTGCTAAGTAGTTAGACCTAGAGATCTCTACCTGAGCATGCTTGTGGCTTCTCATCTTTGGTATACGGTGCTTTATTTTCATTTGCCTGGAAGTGTTTTCTGATTTCCCTTTGAAGCATGTTCCTGGGTGTTCGGTGTTTAATTTCCACATATTTGTGAATTCCCAAACTTCCTGCTGTGATGGTAGGATCACTTACAAGCAATTTCAGGTCATTTACACGTGTTGAGACCCTCTTGTGGGCCAGCATCTGGGAACATTGCTGGGTACTGTGGGGAAGCTGTGCTCTGCCACAGGGTAGTGTCTGTGTGTCCTCCCGTGGTGGAAGTGTCCACTCCCATTGCACTTCCGCTGCGAGATGTGTGCAGTCCACCCTTGGTCTTCTTTCAGCTTAAAAAGCACAACCCTCTCAGTATTTCTGTCCTGGTCAGCTTCCTCCTAATTCCTTTGCCGATAGACCATTAGGCTCCTCTCAGTATGTTTATTTCCTGGGGTGGAAAAAAGAGGTATGTCCTCACACTACACTTGTTCTTTAATATGAACCTGGCAGGTGTCAGCAAAGCCAGAGAACGTGTGATACTGTCACTCCTCTTCTCACCATCCCCGTGCTAACTCACTCCCCTCAGAGCTGGCAATCTGTCCCTTCTCTCCATTTGAGCTCACTCACACTCTCAATTATGTATGTCATTGCTCTTATACACGACTGAAACAATCCCATTTTAATAGACTTTTCCTTTAATTTAATGTCTGTCTATCTATTTGTCCGTCTGTCTGCTTATCTGTATATCCATCCATCCATCCATCCATCCATCCATCCATCCATCCCTTCCTCCATCCATCCATCCCTCTATCCATCTATCAATGTGAGACAGGGCCTTATAGCCTGGCTTGGGCTTGAACTTGTTCTGTAGTTCAGGCTGGCATTGAACTCTTGATTTCCTGTTTCAGCCTGTATCCTGGAATTATAGGCATGTGCCCAGCTTTAAAATCCTAACTATAACAATTACATTAATTCATTTGTGTGGTGTGCTGTTAAGTTGGTGCACAGTAGCTCCCGGGTGCATGTGGAATTCAGTTAGTGTTAGTCAGTCCTCTCTTTTCTACCATGGGGGTTAAAAATGAAGTTTTTTCGGGTTCAACAGCTGAGCCATCTCACCAGCTCCAGAATTCTAATTATTCTAACCTTTCATTTAAAACACCCTAGAATGAACAGGAAAGTATCTTTGTCATTCTGTCTCTGCCTCCCTGTTCTCGGAGCTCTGAAAGAGTGAATCGCAAACAAACTAACACCCTGGCGCCTCAGGGGCACTTCTGATGTCAAGGCCATCACAGCACACAGTCAAGGCCTTGGGCTTTTGTTGCCTCCGCACACCTTAATCTGTGCCACCAACTGTCCACTTTAGTGTCCAGGCTGTAGGCACCCCACTTTCCTACGAGTCGAGTCCCCCAGTGGGGTCGGCAGCCCCTTTGTTGCAGACTTGGCTTTGCCTGTTACTGGCTTTGGGGCATGACCCCCTGGTCTTCCGTCACATGTGTCTGTGGCAGGGTTACAGGGTTACTGGACTCTGCTAATGTGTGGTTGCTCTCTGCGTAGCTTTGCTGATCTCTGATCTGTTCTCTTCTTTCCACATGGATGTGTCTGTCGGCCTGAATTTCTGGGACTGTACCTTGCGTATCATCTTGCAGATCAGGGACTCCTGGCTATCCTGTGAATGAGTCAAGCGCTGCCTGGCTGACACTCTTTATCCTGTGTCACCTTGCACACACACCTTGAATTTCCTCCAGCTTGGGTTCTCACTGGCCCATGGAATTGATTTTCCTCCTTGTCAGCTAGAAGTTTGGGTCCCGAGGACTGTGTCTCATTGGCTTACAATCATGTTAGGTGTGGGCTGTCAAAACAGTGGATGCCAGGAGAGATGAGGTCTTCTGTGTGCGTGTATTTTTAGCTTGTTATTCGTTTATTGGGTGAAATGAAATCAGCTCGGCCCACTGGACGTGTTGCAGAGGTAGGCTCTGACTCCTTATAGATGATGTGGCTCTTGGTTACCTCATATGAGATGAACCCTCCAGCCTTGTACTAAATGAAGCCATCCACTCATGGAGTAGGGCAACTCATGTCTTCCTTCCTTACAAAGAGGAAGAGTGAATGGGGACTTCTCTCGTGTTCCTGGGCTAGAGAAAAGATGTGGCTCCATGTGAACAACGGAATCTTCTTTCTCCCCTTCCCTATGCCTTTTTTTTTTTTTTTTTTTTTTTCCTTCAGTGAGCAAGATTTGGGAATTTCGTTAGTGCCAGTCAGACACTTCAGTAAGACCCCTGGTCATGTGTTAAATTTTAATTTGTGCAGGGCACGTGACACAATAATGACAGGCACATAGAACTGGAGTCAGTGCTGGGCGGGGCCACAGGCACAGCCTTACGGGAAGTGGCTCCATCATCTTGAATGCCGGGAAAACCCTGCTCCTCCAGGCCCTGCCCTACCTGCAGGAGCACCCAGCTCAGAGCTCCCCTCCTGCAGCTGCTGTGGCTGCAGAAGTGAGCTTATGGAGAGGTCTTATGGAGAGGCACTGGCTTCCTCTAGGTCAGTACTAGGTACATTTACCTCAGGCATGATGGCTGCTCTTTTGAACTCTGCTCCAAGGGAGCAAGGGACACTTCTGCTAGTGTCCAAGTCTTGCGACTCTAGTCCTTGTGGACTTGACTTTGGTCCTTACAAAGGATGGATTTGAGATATTTTCTCCTCCTACCCCCTCATGGCTCCCTACTAAAGTTCTTTCCCTTCGTATTGGAAGAGGATGTTTGCACAAAATGCCTTTCTCTTTCCCCATTTTTCAGTCTCATAGCTTAGCTTCCTCATCTCTCTTGTCACCAGTCCATCTTTCCACGTATCTAGCTGCTCATCATTTTTTCTGTCTCATTCCAAAACACACTCGAGGCAGTTTTCAGAATTAGAGAGTGAAAGCATGCAGCCGAAAAAACCGGCCCTGGGCTAGAGAGCCAGTACCACATGCACTTTCATGGTGCCTGTCACAGTGTGTGATCTGCGTCCTGGCCCTACACAGTTGGAAACACTGACCGAGCTGCCAGCAGGGAAGCAGGGCTTTTGAGATACGTCCCTGTCTGTAAGATAGACACGTGGCTTAGGAGAAGCTCAGCCACCAAGGCTTAAGCAGGTGGTTTTTGCGTGTCCTGTGACATCAAAGATTTCTGCCTTTCCTTCTCTCAGTTGGAGTTCTCTCTGTAGTTACTTCTGTTCTGAAGTAACTACCTCTCCCTGTGTGAGTTCGGTGGCAAGGGTTGTTCAGAAATAGAAAATGACAGCCACGGAGAGGCAACTAGCACTTTCAAGTTATTTTCTTGGCTGCTATCCGGCTCAGGAAGTGGCTCACACGCTCAGGAAGTGGCTCATACAATCTCCCCCCCGCCCCCCCCCCCCCAAGGCCCCAGTGTGGTCCCTGGGTCATCATCCATACAGTACTTTTATGTAATGCATTTCATGTTCTTTAATGGGAAGATCTTCACAGGGAGGGAAGGCCACTGGAGTTAGTTAGCCCTGCATGTGATGCTGCCACGGTGAGAGCATTCCAGCCAGTGGATAATCGGAAGACTCTGGCTGGGGTTCAGATCCCATCAGCATGCGCTTAGGTCTTTGCTTTTGCACACTCCTCTTTCAAGAAATAAGGGACAGGGAAGAGAAAAAAAGCACATGACTGTTCTCTCTTTCTCTGTCCGCAGGTGCCCTCACCACTAACGGCATCAATCCTGACACCAGTACCGAGATCGGCCGGGCCAAGAACTGTCTCAGCCCAGAGGACATAATTGACAAATACAAAGAGGCCATTTCCTATTACAGCAAGGTGACTTGATGGCTTTGTACTGTCTTCGTGTCATTGTCTTTCCAGTCAGGGAGTTCCCTGTTGACATTATGTCATATTGCAGTATCTTTAAAAAAAAAAATGCAATGTAGAGTATACATTATTGGTGGCATTCATTTGTGTGTGTGCCACGACACACATGTGGAGACCGCAGGACAACACAGAGGAGCTGGTTCTCCCCTCACCATGTGGGTCCTGGGGATGAGACTGTCTGGCCAGCATGTTCTCCTCTTACTTGCTTTTATAAAGATTGTATTATTTTCTAGTACATAGTGCTAAATGCCTAAAACGTTTATTTTTTTTTCCTATTACAAACAGTATGTATTTAATTTAAATTTGGAAAAAGCCTGTCACAGCACATTCACGGATAGTTATTATTGATATTTCTACAACAGCTTTCTGTACTTCTGAAAACCAACATGTCCTAGTTAGGGTTACTGTTCCCGTGATGAAACACCGTGACCAGCAGCAATTTGGCTTATATTTCCATATCACAGTTCATCACTGAAGGAAGCCAGGACAGGAACTCAAAACAGGGCAGGAACCTGGAGGCGGGAGCTGAGGCAGATGCTACGGAGGGCTGCTGCTTACTGGTTTGCTCCTTACATGGCTTGCAATGTGTGCCAAGCCAGTGAGGTAAAATTTCGAGGCAAAGGAAAAAAGAGAGGAAAGGCAGGGCTTAAAATAAAACAGGAATTCAATAAATGATGGTAAAGCAGGTACAGGAGAATCAGTTACATCCATAGCATAAAGAGGCAAATTACAGAGGTAATTTTACAAAGGAGGCAGAGGTAGGCTTCAAAGCCATCCTCGTCTACATAGCTGGTCCAAACTAGCCAGAAATACACAACGAGACCCTGTCTCCATCCCCTTCCCACACCAAAATTTTTCTTAAAAAAATCTAATTGATCTAAAAAATATGTAATTATAGGGCTACTTATCAGAGCAGAAGAATTCAAAACTAAATACTATCCAGTGATAGATTATTTAAATAAATAATTCCATGTCTTTCTGTGTTGGAATGGGAATTAAGACACATTGCAGATAACCTCTGATGCCCTGTCCAGTGACTGGCATCTATAAAACCAGCCTCCAGCACATTCATGTGGGAACCAGAGGACATTCAACAGAACATTTTTATAGCAGTATAAAGGGAAACTGTAAATGTCCATTCGCAAGAGAATCAGCAGGCAATTCACAGTGACCCCAAGAGAGAGGGTGTCGGCTGGGAGCCACCACGCCCAGTTCCCTCAGAACAGCTGTCTCATCTCATGAGGCCTTCCTTGCAAAACCTTCTTGGGATGACGGGTTATTATTCTTCGGTAACTCTGAAATACATTACTTAATCAAACATGCAACTGGCATTCTGGTGGAATACACAGTATGCTTCTTACTTCGGGAAGAGGATGTCCTCACAGTGCTGCTCACCTCTAGAAGGTCCGAGGGGCAAGCATTTCCACCTTGGAGTTCTGGCCCTCTGTGTAGTGCTGTGATCCGCCCCCCCCCGCCCGTATAGAATACAAACAGTTCTCTCTGTATTCCAAACTATTGTATATCTCTTTGCTTATTTTACAAGTGGATTTTTTTTTTTGCCATTCCATTTATTTAAACTGTTGGATAGAAATGTAGTTTGCTTTTTTTTTTTTTAATTACGTTTGTTTATTTAGTGCTTGTGCGCGCACACACACACACCTGGAGGCCAGAGTGCAACTTGTGGTATTGATTTTTTCCCCCTCTATCCTGACAGTCCCAGGGCTCGAACTCAGGGACTCATGTTGTCAGTCTTTGTGACAAGTATTTTTCCTCCCTGAGCCATTTTGCTGGCCCCGGACTGACTCTTTAATGTCCATTTTAAAGCTTAAGGCATTTAAAAATGGAATGAAGCCCCCTCGCCCCTTCAGAGCCCTTTCCTGTCTGTTTTAGGAAAACAGTTTCCAGGAGCATCCAAATGAATCTACAGCTGTAGAGCTCTGAGAAGTAGGGTTCCGACTGTACACACTTGACATCTGCCTTCTTGCCATTGTGGGCGCACTTGTGCCTGCAGGTAGATGCCATCTCGCCAGCCAGGTGGGAGCCTCAGTGGCCACCCAGTGTGTGGACATCACCTCCGGGGCCAAGTCTGGCCCGCTGGGGTACAACAGAGGTGTCAGGCGGCTCTGCTCCCACCAGTCGGAGAGAGCAGAGTGCAGACAGAGCACCCCTCTGCCCTCTCCAGCCATCTGACTCTGTGCAGGTCTGCAGGCCCGGATATAGTTTTCTCATCTCTCTGCTGCACAGAATGCTTAATCAGGGCCAATGATTTTTACATATATAAATGGCCAGCGCAGTGGCAGGCTCATTAGTACTGCTCAATAAAGCATTGGTTATTGCCTCTTCTTCCTGGGTTCAGTATGCTACATGGCATCTGGGCAAAGCCAGCTCCTCATATGTATGTAAAGCAGACGGAAGGAGGAAATTCATGTCTTGCTTTCCCTGAGTAATGTTTTCATTCCTGCGCTTCACCGAGCCCTTTCTGCTTTTCTTTCTCCTCTCACCTCCTCCCCTGAAGAGCCCAAGCCTTTCCAATGCTACCCAAGACCTCTGATTAATTAAGGTTGATCCAGTGCTTGGCTTTCACTCAGTACTCATTAAGAGGCGTCGTCTGCAGACTGGTCTCCGTGAATGGCTTCTCCCTGGACTCCTGAGCAATGTCTCAGGATGTTCTGTTGTATTAGGAGAGATGAGCTGGAGGCCTGGACACACTGCTGAGGTGTTGGGAACCTCAGACAGTCTGCAGCCTTACGTCTTTCTTTAGGCACAAGATAATAGGCTGAGGCCCCTTGTCTGCATCAGTGTCACATGCATGTAACTTGGCTGTCACCATCAGTGCATGGACAGCAGGGCAATAGTCTGGCAGAACAGAGAACTGTGTTCATTTGTTCCCCATGTCCAGACAGCCATTGTGGTACCTCTGTCATCACCCTTATCCTCTGTGCACATGCTTTCCAGATCTGCTGTGCTTATACCTATAGCTTGAGAATAAACCCTAAGCTGCTTCTGGACACGAACATTGCATTGCTTCGCTTTGCTGCCCAGTCCCACCTTGTGTGGGGTGCTGTCTAGCTAAGGCCAGCCGGACAGTGAGGACTGTCCATGGTGCTGAACCATCTCCCTGTCCTAACGGAGCAGTTGTGATTCAGAGGAAACCTACAGAACCTGTTCTGTTCCAATGCCTGCGCTATGGTATAGGTGGTTCTGAGACAAGATCAGTGGCACAGAACACAGACAGCCCAGATGTCTTCTGCAAAGTGCAACAAATTCCCAACTGCTGCATTAAAGCCGCAGGGGTGAGAACCACATTTAGGTAAGAAAAATGGCAAAGCATCCATTCGTAATATGGGCTGAGGATCCCTAACTCAAAAACCTAAATCCCCAAAACCCAAGCTCCTCTAAATGTTAATCACTTCTGGTCTCAAGGAATCCTCAGCCTGACTGCCCCTGGAATGAGCACCACGGTTGTATGATTTTAATTAACGCAAACTTAGGGTTATTTCAACTTGTACCCATTAACACAGACTCTCGGAATTAGCTTTTCCCTGAGGGTACCAGGGGCCTTGTACGAGGGAAGTGCTGACGCCTGGCATGTCAGTAGAAATGTCCTAGCTCTGGAAACACCCTTGCTCCTTGCTGATGGAGGTGTTCTCTTCATACCCGCAGTATAAAAACGCTGGAGTGATTGAGCTAGAAGCGTGTGTCAAGGCTGTGCGTGTCCTGGCTATACAGAAGCGCGGCATGGAAGCGTCAGAGTTTCTCCAGAATGCTGTGTACATCAACCTCCGGCAGGTGAGCCTGTGCCTGCCTCTGTGGATGGGGACTCAGGTCTCCTGAAACGTGTCACTTACGATCCAGCTCTGAGATTGTATGGTATAATAACAATTCAGGGGTCGTAGTCCGAGAGCTTCTTCATTGTATTTTTAGAATTCAAAATTCACTGTCTTTTCCCGCTTTCTATTGGGAATGACAGCACTGGCTCCTGCCAGCTTTGCAACCTTGACGTATCTTGTGGCTCTTGCTTTTGTCACTTGTGAAATGCTTGCTATTTGTAATGCTGGGCTGTTTGGTTTGCAAAACACGAGGCTTGTCTAGCTCCATCCACACAGTAGGCACCTCACAAATGGTTAAATCTGAGCCTGAAGAGCACACTGAGGATCGAACCCAGGGCTTCCTGTGTGCCAGGCTGGCACTCCTCCACGGAGCAGCAGCCCCAGCCCCTGAAAAGGTATTTGATAAGGCAGTCATGAAAGCATTTAGTGGCGGATTCACAACGTCGCTCCCCAGCCTGGAGGCTGTTAGCTCTGTGTAGCCAGGTGGAACTGATCTATAGGCAAGCCAAGGGAGACAGGGCTCCGGCAAAGCAGCAGCCGGCCCGTAGACGCCATGTTGAAGTAGCGTGGAGGGAAGCGGCCACTCTGCCATCACTGAGTGGCAGCTTCACAGGGAAGGCAGGTGTTGAACGGCCTGTGTGTGAGTGACACACATCAGAGGGATCAGTGTCAGCTCAGCCACGGAGGGAGAGACAAACACAGAATAAGGCCCGAAAGGAAAGACTGCCCCAGTGTTGCCGGCTCACGTAGACGGAAGAGCACCGGTGGCCTCAAACTGGGGGAGCACAGAGAACCAGCTGCACCTCATGTGCTTAGGGAAGGCTAGGAGAGGCCCCACTGTCTGTTCTCTGTTGGCTTCCAGTAGCCAGGAGGCAGGAGAGGCAAAAACCTGGTACTTTGATGTAGAAGCGTCAGTTACCTGGGAAGTGGCCTGAAATGAGCTTAGATGTCAGTTTCTAGTAATGCTGAAATTTAGTTTAACTTTGTTCTACCCAGGGTTCAATGCTATGTGTGTGTGTGTATTTACATTTATTTTATTTGTGTATATCTGTTCCTGTGTGTGGGCGCATGTGCCACAGCATGCATGTGGTCAGAGGACAGCTTAGATAAGTCTGTTTTCTCATTTCCTCTTGTTGGTCCTGGGGATTGAACTTCAGTTGTCAGGCTTAGCGACATGCACCTTTACCCGCTGAGCCATCTCGCCTGCCCCCGAAGCTGTGTCCTTTCAGGGATGATGCTAAGGCTGTAGTCCTTGTAGAGGACTGGAGGGCGGGATGCCCCATGCCAGGCATACACAAACTCACTGCAGTGTGCATTGACTGAGATCCTGGACGGTTAAGCCCTTCCAATGCCTGCCTCACAGGGCATGGACCCAGGACCGAGGGAAAGAGACCACCGAAGTGGCTGAAGAGCAGAGGTGGGATGCTAGAGCCTCACTGGACTGGAGCATGGAGGGCCAGCAGGGGTCAGGCTAGTGTCACTGCCAAAGGACAGTGAGGATAACACACACAGGGCAAGAGGGTAGGACCCTGACACAAGCCATGCCTCCAGGGTAGATTGGAAAGGGTCCAGGGAAGCCTTTGAAACTTCTTGTAGGCAGGGGGCTGGGTCTCATGTCCATCCACAGGTCTGCAGTGGGCTAGTGCTGTTGTCATCAGGCCTAGGGGTTTCAGGAGACAGTTTTGAAACAGAAGAGGCTTTTCTCAGACTTGGAATGGAGTCTGTTGGGCTTAGTTGGTGCTAGAGGACTGGGTGGCTGCCAGCCATACAAGCCCTGCTTGGCCTCTGTAGACCCATGGACCCTCACGCTCTGCAGTTATTGAACTTACCTTGCAGATTAAAGGTAGGGTGCTTGGATTTAACTGCAAAACCGTTTTCCCAGCTGGGCCTGTTTGGACCACCTCTGCTACTGCATTGCTTTGCCTCAGGCAAACACTAGAGGGCAGCAATGCTCCGTGGCAAATATGGCCCTGCGGCACAGGGGCGGTTACTGGCCTTCCATATTCTGTGCAAAGAGGAAGGCCCTTTGCTGTAGTTGACTCATCCTGATGTTAGTCTGCTAGTTGAGAAGGCAGCAAAATAATGAGTTCTGGTGGGATTTTAAAATCACAGCAAAAAAGGGGGTGTAGTTTTTCTGAAATAGAACAAGCTTTAAGTTCTTCATCAAAGTGTGTTCCATGTGCAATTTGATGATAATGAATGACTTTGACAAATGGTGGACATTCTGGAAGGAATGGAGATGTGACTAGTGCAGTTGCCGTCTGTCCTTACGAGTGAGCCTGTGGTGCACACCTTTAATCCAGCACTCAGTAAGCAGAGGCAGTTAGATCAAGGCCAACTTGGTCTACAGAGTGAGTTCCAGAACAGCCAGGGCTACACAGAGAAGCCTTGTCTCAAAAAACAAAACAAAACAAAACAAAACAAACAAACAAAAAACCCCAAACCAAACCAACCAACCAACCAACCAACCAACCAACCAACCAACCAACCAAGATGTAGAATCTCTTCTCCCCTGTGTTGGCTGCTTTAGGTGAATGGTTTGTGGTAATTATCTGGCACTCCTAAAGGGCAGCAAATAGCTGGCTGTGTACAGATCTGTGTGCTGGCCACGAAGGTTTCACAGGCAAATGGCAGGGTTTGTATTAGAACACGGCCTGGGACTTCAGCCCCCAGACCCAGGTTCGGTCAACTTTTCCTCTGTGTGTGACTAGAGGAGTCATGCATCCTCTCAGCAGCCTGTTTCTGTGGAAAGCCAGAGGCCTCCTTAATCCTTTGCAAGTTGCAAATGCTACAGGAACGCTTCCTTAGTGTTATACACCCACCAGGCACACCAGAGTGGTCAGGAATCTGCAAACCTCACTGGCATCCATTCACAGATGCCTTAAAGTCTGACTCTATCTGTTCTTTGAGATTCTGTAGTCTAAGTGCAGCCATTCACATCCACAGAGAGGGAGCTTAGGAAAAAGGAACAGTGTCACAGGCAACAAAGAAGATGGTGGCCTTAGAGGTGAGGGGTTTCTTGGAGGTGTCTTCCCGTGCCCTTCCCGCCCATTCCTTTCCCTCTGGGTTGGGCAGGAGCCAGACTAGGCATAGCCTGTCTGTTTGCCTGCCTGCCTACTTGCCTGCTGTCTAGTCTAGTGAGCGGCAGACAGTCACGCTCCACGCCGGCTGAGCCGAGAAGTGGAGGGGGACCCGGCTGATAAACAATAGACAGGAGGGCAAACAATTCCCAAATGAGTCAGTTCTACAGGAAAAAAAGAGCATGCTCCCACCTTGTAGGGGGGCTGCTCGGGAGGCTTGTGTCTCCAGAACATAAGTGATGTTGCACCGTAGCAAAATGTGCAGCGAAGGGAGCTGTGTGGGCTGTGACGACTGTTCCCCAAGCCGCCGGCTTGCAGCGAGCGGCTCCATCTAGAGCTGCACAGCAGAGTCGGGGACAGCTTCCTCGCTGCTCAAAGCCAGTTGTAAAGATGGAGGAGAAGCCAACCGGGAGACCCAACTAATCTCACAGCATCTCCCATTGTTATTTAAATCCTCCTCATTGTGGCACCAACACCCAACCATCCTGTGGCTCCCCTTACGCCCAACAATACAAGTTACTGAGTCCATTTTTATTTTCAACTGGAAATGACCTTAAGAGAAAGTGCTAGTAAGGAAGTGTTTGGAAAGCTAGATCCACAGCTGAGGGTCACACAGAGGCACTTTCCTTGACCCCCTCACTTCTTGAAGTTCTGAAATGATTGTGTGCCCTTTAAGAACATTTTCCTTTATGAGGCTTTTGAGGAGACTTTCAACCTCTTTGCTTCTTGGTTAATTTTCTTTCCGAAGCCATTCAGATTTCATGCAGGCTACTCTGTTCAGATGCAAGAACTGCCTCTTTGCATTTCTTTTTTCTTTTTTCTTTCTCTTTTTCTTTTCTTTTCTTTTTTTTTTTTTTGATGGGTTTCCTTAATGAAGCTGTTGCTAAGGAAACCCTGCAAGAGCCTGGTAGGCACAGGAGTGATTGCATCCCTAGTACTTCTGTCAGTTTGAGCTCAGAGTCAAACGGCTGGGAGAATGGGAAAGGCGATGGTTTAGAAGGGGGAAATGTGAGACTGGGGCTGAGGTCCTTCTGTGGCAGGTCAGCGCTGGGCAGCCCGTAGGGGCGGGGAACTCATGGCTCCTACAAGGAAACCGCTGAATGCAGAGGGAAGAAAGTCTCCTCACTGGAGAGGAGAAAGGAGAGAGAACCGAGAAATTTCTGGTCTCACAGAATTCTGGGCTGCGGCTTGCCCCGGAGTCCTTGGGAGAGTGGAAGACTCTGAGGACAGTCAGAGCATCCTGTCTCTCCAGGCAGAGACAGTCAGGCAGCCTTGGGGGCCAGCCCTGCCTCGGACAAGGCACTGCCTATTGAGCTGCGTTTCAGATCCCCACTATGACCAGAAGAGGTGATAAAAGAAGGAAGTAGTTAGTGTCCGAGGGAAAGCTAGAGACCATGTTGTGTCCTGCAGGTGGCTGTGATTTTTAAACATGGGATGAGAGGGATGTTTGGGGACGTGCAAGCCGCTGTGGCCTCATAGGCTTGGGGAATCTGAGGTTTCCTTTTCTGAATTAGTAGTTAGGAACCTTAGGGCCGAGTCCACCGATCTCTCTAATAATTACACCTACTTCGTGGCAGGTGTTTTTCTGATCGAACCATCCTTTGGTTTCACTTAACTATAATCTCATTTTCTCCTCACCTTGATTTTTATCTTTTCGTTGTTACTACTCTTAAATTCTGTGTGTTTAAAGAATTGATTTTAGGTTCTTCTTTAGCGCAAGCAGAATGTAAACAAATGCAGAAACAGAGGGTCACAGGCGCACTGCTCCTAGGGCTCCAGGCTATTCACCCTAGGAGGTTAAAGCTGAGCTGAATGTTAAAACCGTTTTTTTTTTTTTTTTTATAAGAGACTTCGGTAACACAGAGACTCTGGAGCAGGGCCGGGGGGGGGGGGGGGCTTATTCATCTCTCTCGTCACTGTGCCGGCACAGTGCTCGTCAGAGACCAGACACTTATTAATCTCTGACGCATGATTCATCCCGCTGCTCTCTCAAGCATCTTCGGCACCACTCGGAGCCATGACAGCGGCGACCGTTGGAGGAGAGGCAAGGCGCCCAGTGACGAGCTTTACAGCCCTTCTGCATTTAACACCTCAAGGCCCTCCTGCGAGGAATTGTTTTTTTATTATTGTTATCCCGTATTTGTTATACGCAGCATACTTGTTGTTGTTGTTTTTTTTTTTTAAATCTCCGAGAGCCTCAAGGCTTCCGGAAGATTGCTAGAGCAGTACAGCCAGCACTTGGATGCCCACGGCCCAAAGGGCGGTGCCCGTCCTCCTCCTCCACCTTGCCTGTCAGGCATATGTTTTCGAGTTTGTCTCTGTCATAGTGGAAGTCAGTACTTGGTTCCTTCTGTGGCCAGTACTGGCGACTCTGTCTATGGGTCTGGCTCTTCTTTTTTTATGCCCAGGTGGCTTTCCATCAGGCTTTTGTGTGATTGTCTGTTGAAAGATGCTCCTGTGAGCACTCACGTGCGTGGTTTGTGAAACGTGTTTTCACTCCTTGTGGACATACACTCGGGCCATATGCCACTCCGTAGCTTTTTGAGGTACCGTCAGACTGCTGTAGACCGCTCCCAGCAGGATCCGAGGACTCCATTCTTCCCACCTCCTCATCGCCTTCTATCCAGATGCATCTTTTGGCTGCAGCTACCGTGGTGGGAGGGGAGTGACGTCTGGCTCTGGCTTCCATCTGCATTTCCCTCATACCCCATGGTGTCGACCGTCTCTTCATGTGCCTACTGGCCATTCACCCAGCCCTCTCCAATTTTCATCTATTTTTGGAGCCAGGGATTGAGCTCCGAGTCTCAAGCACATCCAACGCAAACCACAGCACCCAGACCATACGCCCTTCCTCTTTTTCTTGTATGGGCGCAGGAGCTCTGAGTGTGGCCAGGACGGTGCTTTCCTGTCAGGCTTCTGCTCTGCAGGAATGTGCTCTATTTCACTCTCTTCATTTTTCTCTTGAGAGACAACACGCTGTTGCTGTTCTGTTGCTCGGGCTGGCCTTGAATTCCAGGGCTCAGGTGATTTTCACACTTAGTCCTCCAAGGGGCTGAGACCCCTCCCAAGGGTCCACCACCGTGGCTATTGCCCATTCTTGATGTCTTTCAAGGCCATGCATTTCTGCTTTTGATGGAGTCCAGTTTCTCTGTGTTTTAGCTCACCGCAAATGCTTTTGATGTGGTTCAGGAGAAATCATTAAGCCCAAAAGCTCCACCTTTTCTTTTTGACAGGATGTTTCTATGTAGCCCAGGTTGGTCTGGCATTGCTATGTAGCCCAGGCTAGCCTCAAATTCTGGGCAGTCCTTCTGCTGTATCCTCCCAAGTGCTGGGATTACAAACATATGCCACCATGCTTGACTTTTACGGTAACTTTCAGTGTTCGAAATTTATCTTTTTCAAGATTTTCTGGATGTTCTGGGTCTCTTGCATTTCCATATGAAGTTTAGAATAAGCCTGTCAGTTTTTCTTTCTTTTTTTTTTTTTTTTTTTTTCAAAGAAGCCAGTGAGGATTTAGATGCAGATTTCATTGACTCTGTAGGTGGATTTGGGGAGTTTGTTTATTGTAACCATGACAGCGGTGCCTGTAACCACAGCACCCTGCAGGCCTTGGGGAGGGGAACAGGGAGTTCACGGCCAAGCTAGCTACAGAGTGAGTTCCAGATTAGCCTTGGCTACATAGCAAGACCCTGTCTGTTTCCCCAACTTCCCTAAAAGGAAAAACAAACAATATTGTCTTTCATTCGGTGAATATACAATGTCTATACTAAAGAGGCAAAAAAAAAAAAAAAAAAAAAAAATCCTCCCCATTCTTTTTCTTCTCTTCCTTTACTTCCCTCCCTCTCTCTTTTCTCTTTTTTTCCCTTCCCTCCTTCTCTTCCTCCCTTCCTCTTCCCAGCACTGGGGCTTGAACCCTTGGATTCAGGCTTCAGAGCCGCCTCCTCAGCCTAAGAGAAAACATTTAGTAGCTGCCTTCCATACTTACCACTACAATTTCAGTATTCTTTTTAGTTTTTGGTTTTGTTTTACTTGTTTGTATTTTGCTGTGGTGGCTCACTATTTTTTGAATCTCGTTGCTTGGGTTAGACAAGGTCTCTCAGGGATTTCCATTATCATTATGTGGATGGTAGAGTGTCTGCTCATTTTCTGACTCACAGCTTTCTTAATTTTCAATGGTCCTTGTAGGTTCTGTTCTATTTGAAGCTATAACTTTAAAGACAAGATTAATAATGATTTCAGTTCAGTAAAGAATTCTTTATAAAACAGGCAGAATTTGAAAAGTGGTTGGTCTTAGTTTTTTTTTTTTAATGTATATAAATGGAAACAATATTCTAAACTAAATTAAGTGTTTCTGAGGTGGGCATCTCCATGCTGCCCACGTTGATTTTCAGCTTTGGGACTCAAGTGACTCTTCTGTTCCAGCCTTCAGGTATCACGTAGGGCGTGTGTGTGTGTGTGTGTGTGTGTGTGTGTGTGTGTCTGTCTATACCACTGTGCATCCAATATATGTTGAATATATGATCTTGCTCTATGATAGCTGCAGGTATCATGTAGTGAACAGACCATGTCTGTCAGACTAGCTGTATGTTTTCTGCCTTATTCATGTCAGTATCAAGTACCATCAGGGGCTATTCCAAAGCCCCTTCCCATAATGCCTTGGTCTTTAGAGCTCTGTGAATTCCTGTGATTTTGAAGGCTGACAAAGGCCAAAGTATTTTCCTTAGCATTCCTGGCTGACTCGTTTATTTATAACCAGCGATTTTAAAAGTTGTTATCCAACTGAAGCATCAATCAAGGGCCATGCTGAACTGGACCTAGGCCTCCTACAAAGATGTAGCACATGGGCAGCTTAGGCTTCTAAGCAAAGGTCCTCTAGTAAGGGAAGTGGGGACTGCATTGGACATGGACTCACTTACCAGATTTTAGCTCACTTTCCCTTGGCGAGACTGCCTTGACAGGCCACAGGGGAGTTCAGTCCTGATGCAACTTGATGAGTTGGGGGATGGGAAAGAGAGCTCCCCTTTTCTGAGGAAGTGGGGAGGGAAGAAGGGAAAGAGGATGGGACTGGGAGGGAAGGAGGGAAGGGGAGATAGGAATATAAAGTAAATAAAATAAATAAATGAATGAGAAAAAGAGAAAAAAAGTCACCATCCACAGGGGCTGGAGAGATGGCTTAGATGTTAGGAGTGCTTGCTGCTCTTGTACAGGAAGAGGGTTCGGTTCCCAGCTGCCATACCTGCTGGGTTATGATGTGATTCCTGTTAAAGGATCTTAGAATCTATGGTCTCTTCTGGGCTCAATGGGCACCTGTATTCATGTGCGTGTGTGCTCATACATGGGGCACACACACACACATATATGCACACACACAAAACTCAAAAATAAAATAACCCCTGTAGATGTCTCTGTTGACAGCCACATTTCCTGTTGTTTTGAACACCTACTGAGAACCTGAGGCCTTTCCTAATGATCCACATTATTTCATTTAGTCTTTCCAGCCATCAAAAAACCTAGACTGTCTTCCCTTTGTCAGAGAGGCAAAATGGCTGAGTTGGCGATGATGAACCTTGTCACAGACCTGCTAATGGCACTGTGCTGCCGCTCTCTGCCCTGCCCTGCCAGAATGTTCCAGAAACGCCACCACTTTCCTTCCGCTGTTAGAACAAAGTAGCCTACTTCCCCGTCGGAAATAGAGTGGTGAGCTGATACGAGAATGACCCATCTTATGACTAAGGCCTCTCATCTTGAGTGTCTTTGAGATGTTTCTGCCAGCAATTTACATAAACATCTGGGCCCTGGACTCAGAGGTCGTGACTACAGCAGCCTGCTGAAAAATTAGAACAAGGATGTGATGATTAATGCCTCACCCCCCCCCGAACGGGAGGTCAGAAATGAGTGTGGGGGCGCGATTGCATCTCATTTTGCCTGGGACAATTTCGCCCTCCCTCGGATCCTCATGCTTAGCACTCGTCCCCAGGCTTCCGCGACTTGTGTTAACTGGCTGGAAAACAGTTGTGCCCAGGCTTTCTGAAGAAAGGGAACCTCTCTAGGGTCTGAAGCAATCTCAGTGGCATCTGTAGGGAATGTTTATCACCTGCTGTCGCGTTACGTTCACATGGTAGGAAGAGCGGGAGGCTACATTACTGGACTGTGACAGCCTTCTGTCTGCGACAGGTTCCACAAGAACCGTGAAGGACGGGGACCACGGGTTTAGGCCCTCTATTTGCTGTCAGCTGTATTTGGCTACAAGGGCCCCAGCTGAGGCCACCGTCACCAGCAGCGGCTGTCACATTCCGTATGCATGGTGTCCAGGTGCGGGTCTAGGGCGTCTCCAAGAGTGAGATGGAGGCAGTTGACATGTCTGTCTCTCATTTACCACCCTCCCTGTTCCCCTGCTGTGGCTGACACTGTCACACAGGAGTCCTCCTGAGGCAAGGCTTCATGTTGTTCAGGTTTGAGTGTCCACATGTCATAGTCCTGGTCGCTTCTAGAAGCCTTCAGAGTAGCATTGAGACCTAAGGTTTCTTAGAGCTAGGACCCAGGGAACACGAACCAAGAGAAAAAGAATTGTCACATGAAATGCGCCTGCGCATCAGACCATTATCTCAGGGGGAAAAAAAGAAAACTGACGTCAAACTGGGAGAAAACATTCTCCAAACATGGATGACTAAGGACTTAGGTTTGGAACCTGAAGAATGAGCCCAGTTCCACAGCAAGATGAACAATCTAATTTAAAAAACTGCCAGAAGCTTTGAACAAATACCTCACAAAAGGGAGATACAAGTGTGGCTGGTAATCATAGGGAGGGGTGCTCAGCCCCTGGCTATCAGGGGGGACGCAAAGCAAACCCAGCCAGAATGGCAAAAGCCCAAAGCCCCTAACATCAAGCAGCCGGGAGCACGTGACACAGTAAGGAGTAACTGATGCAGCCAGTCTGGCCGCCCCAGGGCAGGGGGATGAAGCTCCGTGTGAACAGTGCAAGAGAGAGGAATGACCTGGGTGGGTGAGGGGGCGCACGGCTAAAGGTTACTCATGAGATCCTATCATTAGGATAGCCTCTAGGAGATGCGTGTAGCTGGGGAGCCCTGCGTTCGCCCAGGGCTTTCACACCCTTATCTGAAGTATTTGCCACCCGTGCAGTCCTTATCTTGTTTCTCTGCTTTTCTGCTTACTGCTTTTCTGCTTACTGGAATCTCCCCCATGGGTTTTAAGCTGGGGAGTCTGTCTGTTGTAAGTGCACAGGGTCCCGTTTCCTGCATTCCCTGTGGTCTCCTCATGGGTGCGGTGGGGGCCAACAAGTGAAGAAATGGGAATGGCCTTGCTTTCTCTGATTGGGTGTGGCCAGGACTGCTACGGAGACCTGGCACGGCTGTGAGGCACCTGGGCTGTGTTTTGTGTACTGTGGGGTTCCTGAACTGTTCACACGTGGCCATCCCTGGTCCATCAGGCTGCTCCAGCCAAACGCCGTAGACCTGGGGGTTCTGGAGAGCATAGGCTTCTCTTCCAAGGCCAGCAACACTGGGGTCTGGGGTTTGGTGAGGGCTGCTGCCAGGGCATAGGTGCCTTGTCTCCCAAGGCAGGCTTCATCTATGAGGGTCCCAGTTCCATTCATAAGGTCTGCAGACCTGATCGACTCTTAGAGGCTCTTTTGCAGGGTGATGTCTCTGAGCTCTGACTAAGGAATGCTAGTATGGTAGGAAGTGTGGACAGCTTATGGAAAGCAGAGGAAACCTTACAGAGGCCCATTGGTGCCCCTCTGGGTCGTGTAGTAAGTGTCTGGGCAGGACTGAGGCCTGGAGGCATCAGGAGGAGGGGTTCAAGAGGGCTGGTCGTCAGGGCTTATAATGGTTTTGTTGGCACAGAAAGATATAGAAACCCACTGTCAGGGCCATGGCTAGAGGGGAACCACTTCCCAAGAGAGCTGTGTGGATTAAGGTAGTTTTTCTTCCCAAAGTTGCAGTGACATGAGGAATGGACAATTGGCAGAGCCCTGGCTTGCCATCAGATCTTCCTGGCTGTGTGGCTTTTGGGGTTTCTCAGTGTCTCTCAGAGCTTCAGGCGTCCAAGTGTTGTGCGACAGAACTTCTCTTGGGGAGATACACAGCATACACCTACTCACCCCCAATATGAAACTGTCAGAGGATCAAAGTACAGATACAGCCAAAGTCCAACTTGGTGAATCAGTGAGTTTTACTGGGGTTTCTTAGGAATATGGGTGAGGGGTTAATTACAGGAACAGAAATGACTCAAAGACAGCTACGCCACCAGCATGGGTGACAGCTCACAAAAGCTGGGAATCTGGAGCACAGTGCAGAGCCTGCATTTAGCTCAATAGGTTGGAGAGTCCCTTCCAAGTGACTTAGCCCAGGCAGCTGGGCGGGTCGAGTCTTTTTTGTACCTTGTCTGAGAGTGACTCTCAGCAGCTTTATTGTTTTCTCTAGCTGGGAGGGGCCTAGTGAGTCTGGTCAGTTTCAGGGACTTCCTGAAGCTGTTTTCAATTGTTTACCTTCTACCTTAAAGCTTACTTGCAGCATGGGGTGTTTCTATCTTGGAGGAAACTGCTTTACAACACCTTGTCTACAGTGGAGTGGGTCAAGTTCTGGAACACAGGCTGATTAAACACAGCCTGTGGTTTGTGGACATATAGTGGGTGCTTCTCCACCAGCGCTGTTATCTCCCCATCACCACTGGGAGAATCCACTAGGCCTTGGTGGAACCAAACACGCTATAAGCCAGGAAGTCTCAAGTCTGAGTAGGTGATTTGGTCATCATCGTCTAGTCATGTTCCTCCACATGTTACATTCTAAGAAGCCGAGCAAAGCCACTTCCCCAATCCTCTTGTCCTGATGGACTCTGGTTCCTTTTTATGAAGGATGCCTCATGTGTTGTGTGGTAACCTCCTCATGCAAGAGGATCTGGGACTTCTTAGCCAAAGGCTGGATGTGCTTGGAGCCACCACTCATAAAAGATCTTGGGTTATTCACCGGGGTCCCCCAGGGCCTCAGGATTGTTGTGTCAGTGGCCAGGCCCTTTCTCTTTTCCTTATGGAAAGAGGTTCTAGGGGCATTTCTGTTTTTCCTTTGGAAGTTTCCTCAAACACTTCTTGCTTTCCCTCTGTGCTTTAGCTTTCCGAAGAAGAGAAAATCCAGCGCTACAGCATCCTGTCTGAGCTCTACGAGCTGATTGGCTTCCATCGCAAGTCAGCATTCTTCAAGCGGGTGGCTGCCATGCAGTGTGTGGCCCCGAGCATCGCAGAGCCTGGCTGGAGGGCCTGTTACAAGCTCCTTTTGGAGACGCTGCCTGGCTACAGTCTGTCGCTAGACCCCAAGGACTTCAACAAAGGTACTCGTGATGAGCTGGGGCTGGGGAGGAAGGTGCTTTATTTCTGTTCATCTTGAGCACTTAAGCATCTGCTGAGTATTGCAGACCGTGGTGGAGACCTCTGGTTCAAAGATGGCCAAGCCCTGCTTGACACCAGCCACTCGTAACAGCCGTGTGAAGGCAGGAAGTCCTGGAGCCCATTTTGTGGCCCTTGATCTTGCATCTCAGTTTGTGGGGTCAGAAACTGCCCTTGAGGCCACCACCATCGTCTGACACCAAAATAATGTGTTAAGTCCCTAATGTTTTTACTCACCTTATGAAATTTTGTTAGGTTAGCACCTTCCCAAAATAAATATGTGTGTGTAGACACATAGCTATACATTTGTGCCAGATTCTGATTATGTAATAGTAACAAATATTAAATTATAGTGGTAAGTCTAATAACTACAAACCAACACAATGCACATACTGGTTTAAGTCTAATTAGTTAGAGACAAATCCTTCTCTTTAGATGGGGACCCAGAGCTAGAGATGGTGTGGGCTTTCGGTAGGAGAGAACTGAGTCATCCTCTGTTATCTTTCTGGGATGCAAATAGATCCCCAGTGCTCCCCCTCTTAGTCACGTATCAAGTTCCTCCCCTGTCACCTGAATAGTACTCAGATGTCCTCCTCCCCAGACTCCGCAGCACCCGACCTTCCAAGCAGCATGCTTCACACTGGCACCTCCAGACCAGAATCTGTAGAAGGGAGCGGCTTGGCTGAGAGGTGAGGCACGCTGTTCTGTGCAGGGCAGGTTGGTAAGCCTTCCAGGGCTCAGTAGGTCAGAGTCTCTGTTGTCTGGTGTTGTGTGAAAGCAGCACAGGTCAGACACAAGTCAGTAGGACTCCATGGACAAGTGTAGATGGTAGGGGTAGGTGTAGCAGACATGACGGGAAATCCCAGCCCTTGACGGGGTCAATGTGGAAGGATGGGCACACATGTGAGACCAGTCTAGGATATAGAGTGAGATCCTGTATCAAAACAAGCAAAACAGTCCATGCCCGAGTCCCCCCCCTACCTCGCTCTCCCCCAAAATAAAGAGTATGTGGTGGGTAGGCCATGTGACAAAACCTTGACAGAACACACACTAAGAGCTAATCATTTTGAGAGGACAACCCTTCTAGTCTCTGAGGCAAGCACAGACATGAGTTTTATTCTTTGTGACTGCCTTAAGAAAAGAAGCAGATTGGGGCCCAGTGGCCCCAAGTCCATTTTCTGGTAAATGGAAAATGGGCCTTAAATAGAGGAAGAATTGGGGCCAGAAGTCTGTATCATTAAGCAGTCCTGGTTCAGATGTGGTCCCTTCCATCACTGTCCCAGTACAGTCCTTCAAGGTGGTGTCAAGATGTCTTTATTGCTGAGCAGAGAAGGTGGTTTCCAGTAGGTAAGCAGGGTTCCAGGGTTGGATGAGAAAAGAGGCTGTGGCCCAGCTGGACAAGGGACTCTTCAGATTGGTAAAGAGAGGGAGGAAGTCTGGGACCATGGCCTGCTCAGGAGAGACTGGCCTGTGTGAGGGGTTACTTGGTGGTCAGATGGGACACCCATGCTCTGGCTTAGAGCTGCCGTATGGAGGGAGGAGCTGCCCCTACCCCAGCCGCCCTACTTCCAGCAAGGTCCCACAGGAACAGAGCAACCCCAAGATTTTGTTTCCGTTCACGTGACCTGCCGGTATTGTCTTTTTATGTTAGGCTCACAGAAGACCTTGTCTCTCCCATGACTTTGCTAGCCAGATCTCCTCCATCCTGCACCCCCACTGAGGGTTATTTTTAAAAAAACTCAAACATGGACCTTGACATTTGTCTGCGTTCAGTACCGTCAATGACTGTGATTCACTCCAGACAGTGTCTTTTGTTTATTTAACTTTTTTTTGAGACAAGGTCTCATGATGTACCTCAGGCTGGCCTTGAACTCACTAGCCCAGGGTAGCCTAGAACTTTCAGTCCTCAAACAACCATACCTGTTGTTTGGTGTCACTTTAAAGTACATTTTGTCCTTGACTTAAAAAAAAAAAAAAACATATATATATGTGTATACACAAAACAAAACAAAAAATATATATATTTTGTTTTGTTTTTGTTGGTGGCTGGTGGCTGTCCTCTGTCCGTGGCTGGTCTGCTGGGAGTCCCATCTTTGCTCTGCTGGGTACCAGCACTCCTTTGTCGGAGCTGCAGCGACTGTACTTACGTGGGAGTATTTCTGCATTCTCTTTTTCCATTCTATCAATTGTTTTGTTTGTCCATTTGCCAAAACCACACTGCCTTAGTTACTGTAGCTTTGTAATAAGTATGGCAGTCAGGGATTTTCTTATTTATTAAAAAAAAAAAAAAAAAAAAAATTACCCCTTTTGGGTATTACAGAAAAGTAGTTTTTCACATTGAAAAGTGCTATTTCCTATTCTTTCTGTGGTATTTTGTGTTTTGAGACAGGGTTTCTCTGGGTAGCCTTGCCTGCCTTGGACTCACTTTGTAGGTCAGGCTGGCCTAGAATTCACAGAGATCTGCTACCTCTGCCTCTTCGAGTGCTGAGATTTAAAAAAAAGTATTTTTTAATTAATTAATTCATTACGTGCATGTGAACACTATGGTGTGAATGTGGGGGTCAGAGGGCAAGTTGTAGGAGTGGTTCCTCTCCTGCCACATGGGTTTCAGAGCTGGAACTCAGCTCATCAGGCTTCATGGCAAATGCTTTGCCTGCTGAGCCGTCTTGCTGGCTCCTGTCCCTTGGTTTTCAGGTATCTAGCAAGTATATTGTACATCTCTTCCTATGCTTATCTGCTGTTGGAATGTCGTCTCTGGCGATCCCATTTGAAAACCAGGGTCTTTGTTTTTGGCTTCTATGATAGGCATAACAGTGCTTCAGTGCTATCTCTGACAAATATTTTCTCCCAGCATGCCTCTTGTTTTCTCATTCTCTCCGTATCTTATCTGCAAAACAGCAGTTTTCAATTTTAATAGCGCCTACTCTGTCAGCTCTTTCTCTCAAGGATGGTGACTTTGGAGCTGTATCTAAAAATCTGTTACTGTAACAAATGTTACCTACATTTTTTCATTTATCAGCTTGTCTGGGAAAGTTTCACAGAACCCAAAGAAGTTCTGTAAACACGTAGAACCTCCTAGGGAGGTTTTCGTTTTATCGGAGATCCATTTTGGTGTACTATTTGTGAAGTCTGCAGTTAGCAGCTTGATTTACTGCCCGGTTGGTGGCTGTCCTCTGTCCGTGGCTGGTCTGCTGGGAGTCCCATCTTTGCTCTGCTGGGTACCAGCACTCCTTTGTCGGAGCTGCAGCGACTGTACTTATGTGGGAGTATTTCTGCATTCTCTTTTTCCATTCTATCAATTGTTTTCGTTTGTCCATTTGCCAAAACCACACTGCCTTAGTTACTGTAGCTTTGTAGTAAGTATGGCAGTCAGGGATTTTCTTATTTATTAAAAAAAAAAAAAAAAAAAAATTACCCCTTTTGGGTATTACAGAAAAGTAGTTTTTCACATTGAAAAGTGCTATTTCCTGTTCTTTCTGTGGTATTTAGAGCAGCTGCCATGTGGAGTGATGGCCTGCGCAGGGCCTCTGGGCTATGCTTGCCTGGCTTCTGCCCACTTCAGGGCTAAGTGAGTCTGCCCCATCCCTAGCCTTGCTAGGCCTCATGCCTATGGGCGTACATGCTCACAGCACCTGTCTGACCCACATCAAGGCAGGCTGTGGCCTCTTGGTAATACTTTGACATGACTAACCTGTTTCCAACAGTTCAGCGGGAGAAACTGTAAGCGCCGTATGTGGGAAGGGACGGAAGTCCCTGGACACTGCCGTTACGGACAGTATGACCTTGGCTAAGCTACCTCATGTCCTCTGTGTATCAGAATCTTGGAGACACCAGCTTATAGAAGAATTGGAATCCCCCCACCCCCTCCACCCCCCCGTAGAGTGCTGAGGACAGTGCTCTGCATGTTGTTACTATTGGGTGAGGTTTTCTGACCTTTCCCAAGGATGGCATGAAAGGGATATAAGAAGATATACTGAGTATTGCGAGCCTTTAAGGCCAGCATCCCCGCTGAGCAGAAGTCCATTACAGGTGTGGCCCCCCCACTGTGGGCTTGATGGTGTTGATTGGAGATGAAGGCAGAGGCGTCTGATAGTCAAAGGCTTAGAGGTACTTGCAGAAAAGAAAAGAAAAGGTCCTCCAGTTCGAGAAAGGGGTTGCTAAGTGTCCAGGCTGATTTTGCTGTATGCTGGAAGGGTCTGACGGGCTAAGGGTAGAACCTGGAAAGAGAGGAAGGAGAGTTTCTGGAGCACCAATAATCCCTTTAGAGAGGTGAGGAGGTGATTTTTAAGATGTTGAGATGTGCCCCGAGTGAGAACTTCATTTGCTGTACTTTCCGGGGACCCCAGGTGAGACTGAAATGGCTTTTCTATTCTTACCCTTGGCATCTCTGAACTTTACTCCAGGTTGGCTTCAGGCCAAAAGCGCTTGGACTTTGTGCAAAGCCATACTCAGAGTTATCTTAAGTTTGTCTTTCTGTACAGGGCCTAGCTGAGAACAAACCAGTCTGAGGTCTCGTGGTAGCTCTTCCTTTTCCCAGGGATGCACAGCTCTCCTTTTCACCTACCAGGCCGCTTGTCTGGTTGCTGTTTCATCTGATAATTCAATGTTGCTTTCACCTAGATAGAATTCCTTTGTTTCTCTGTTCTCTGATTGCCTGCTGTTCCTCCTCTTGCACTTCTTGTGATTTTGTAAGTACACTTAAAAACAATCTGGATGATTACTCAACACTCCCTCTGCCAGCCCCACAGTGCCAACCCCTTTGTCTTTTTCTCCCTGCTGGAGGCGCCCATGTGAACCTGTGATGGAGGGCTAGACCCAGCGAGCAGTCATCACAGTGCCTGTGGCTGGTTATTGAATTTGTTCCTTGCTCGTTGTTTGCAATTCTGCAGAGTGGAACATATTTCTTTTGAAAAATTCAAGTGATCCTGTCCTTTTTACTTGGGCTTTTGTTTTGGGAGGGGACATTTGCCATTATTTCATAAAAGAAGCGAGGTCCACTTGAGTTAAAACGGTAAACATCAGTCAGCTGAATCTCTAGACAATGAAAACCACTTTGAGCCCTCTCTTCGCTTTAAACATTTCTCAGAGAATTAAATGGAAATCTTCCCAAACCTCATACTTGTGAATAAAGGTGAGGTTGTCAGATCTCTCAGCTCAGAAGTGTCTTCTGTGTTATTGTGAGGTGAGCGTTCTTCTGTGTTATTTGTGAGGTGGCTGCAGAGGCCTGAGTTAAGACCCAGCTCATGCGCTCTTGAATTTGCTGCCTTACAGGACCACATCCTCTATCTTAATCTTACCTGTGCTGCTGTGTGAGAAGATTTCTCCATCTTGCTTTCTGCTCAGCCTTTTCCTGAATGAGAGATTAAATGTTGCTGAGGAACTTTTCTGAAAACCCAGAATCGATTTGCTGAATGGCAGCTGTCAAAGCCTGGGTTGTTGAACTTAAATGACAAAATCACAGAGAGTTTTGTTATGAGTCAAATGCTGCAAATCAGTCTTTATGAAAAGCTTCGGTGTTTTATGGGAGGGCTCTGGGCCACAGAGGAGGCACCATGTTCTCTGTGCACCTGCAGCAGTAACTGGACCTTTCCCCATTTGGAGAACTTACCAAGTGATGTCAGGGATTTCCAACATGAGAAGGAGCTCTTGGTTTGGTAGTGCAGAGACGAATGAGAACTGGTGAATTTTGAAGGTGCGGCTGGCTTAGTGATGGCTTGGGCCCTCAATCCTCTTAAAATCCTCTTCTATTGTAGTGTTTGGTCCTAGCCCCTTTGACCAGATGGAAACATGGCATAGATGCATCTCAGTCACTCTTAGGCTTGCAATATGTTGCCACCACTGTCTATTGCAGGAAGTTTCTGGAAGATATGTCACATCCTGGGGATGTACTGTGGAGGTGTTTGTGTGAGTGTTGAGTCGGCTTCCAGGTTTTTAATTGATATGTTATTATGAAGTATCCTAAATCTACAAGAACTAGAAAAAATAAAGCAGCAGAGGTGAACCCATCACCCAGCAAATCCCTGGAGCTATGCCATTTCATCCTCACACACTTGCATAAGCACATCTAAAACAGAAGGGGATTTTTTCTGGCGTCAGGCTCTCATCTTGACCCACCTGCTAGTTAAGCACCCACCAGGCACCAGGCCTCTTGCCAGGCATTAAGGAACCTTGGATGAATAAGACACATTGCTGCTGCCAAGGCAATGAGGAATTGACAGAGGAAACAGAATCATGAGCTCACAGGGGCCCCACTGTGCCTGTTATCAGCTGAAGTCTGTGCCTGCTGCTGAGCACACACAGAAAAGGGAATGGTCGGCTGCTCAGGGCAAGGTGGTGGGAGACGAGGTCAGCAGGGGCCGTGAGTTGCACAGAACACCTCCGGCCAGCCAGCAGAGGCTAGGATGCTCAAAGCTCATGCTCCCCAAGCAGTAGAGGCAGGGTCTTTCTTGCTCTACTTGTCAGTTGACATTGACCGCTGCCTGATTCTATACAGACCTTTGTTCTGAGCACCAGACAGTCTTCAGGTGCAGGGGCTCATGATGCAAGAGTAGGTGTGGGGGTAGGGGTTGACATACAAGAAGATAATTTCACCCAATAACCACAGCAGTAGAAGTCTGGTGTATCAAGGGTTTGTTCTCGATGCAATAATGGAGCAGCCTGGATCATTAATCACCCCACGGAGTCAGAGGCTGAAGCTGGGTGTTAAACACATTACATTCATTGAGTAATAATATTAGCATTTATCAGCCAGCTAGCATTTATTGAGAAGTTAGGATAAATGGCTAAAGCACTTTAAATGGGCTGCTTGCAGCTTTGTGACAAGTTAGGGCTATTATTTCCCTGTTGCGACTTCCTCCCCTGCCTGTCCCAGCTCATGTGGCACGTTCACTCCCCTCCACTGTCCTCACAGCACTCAGAGCCTCTGTGCCCCCTACGGGCTTCTCCACAGACAGTGTACACCTCACTGTCCCGCTGACACTGAGCAGCATCTGTTCCTCCTACAGGCTTGTCCACATATACTGTATACCCCACTGTCCCCCTAACACTCTTTCATGTGGTCATGCATTAGGTTCTCAGAAAGTGTGTGTTAACTGAAAATCTCATGAGCTGTTGGAGGTTTCCTGGAAGCATCAGTTTTGTCTGAGTCTGAATCTACCTATGTGTGGCTTAGCAGGGACTCACCAGTCTGGTTGATGGTTGGGTAGGAATGTGAAGGCACAGAGTACCTGATCTTCTTTTAGGTGTTGAAATCACGTTGGGGTGCAGAGGGCAAGGGCAGTCTACACATTAAAGTCTCCATAGGTCCAGTGCTGTTTCCATCAAATATTGCAATGGCATTCTTTATAGGACTAAGGAAAAAAATCAGCATTCGTAGAGAAGCAGAAAGGATAGCTAAAGTGATTCGAAGTAAAAAGGATACTGGCATCACTATGTCCAAGTTCAAACTCTACTCCAGAGCCATAGCGACAAAGGCATCATGGTACTGCACAAACACAGATGTGTAGACTGAGGGAGCATAATAAAGGACCCAGAAACAAACCTATACAGCCATGGGCATCTGATTTTTGACAAAGGTGTCAAACACCTGCAGTGAAAAGAATCCCACTCAACAAACCATGCTGGAGAGACTTGATAGCCACCTGCAGGAGAATAAGGTCAGAGCTGCGTTTCTCATCCTGCACAGAAATTAATTCATAGCGGATCAAACACCTCAAAGCATGAAATTGCTAGAAGAAAACATAGGAAAATATGTTAAGATATTGGTATAAGAAAGAACTTTGTGACTAGAACCCCAACTCAAAGGGAGCTATTCCAAGAGTTAGCAAAATGGATAGCGTGAAGTTAAAAGGCTTCTGCATAGCAAACAAAATTGTCAGCAGGGTGAACAGAAACTCTACAGAATGGGAGAAAACCTTTGCCGGGGGTTAAGATCTGAAATGTACAAGGCACTTCAAAAATTAAAGAGCAAACCCAAACAGCCAATCAGAAAATGGGCTGACACCTGAGCAGGGTTGTTAGAAGGGACACAAACGACCAATAAACATTTTGAAAAGTGTTCGACATACATATTCAGAGGGCAATACAAGTCCAAACGGCTCTGCTACTCCATTTCACACTATGCAGGAGAGGCAACAAATGACAGCAGATGCTGGGGAAGGGGTGGGGAAAAGGAACCCTTCGGTAGGAATATACATTGGTGCGTCTGCTATGGAAATCAGTGTGTGTGTGGGATTCTCGAAACATTGCAAGCAGGACTACCATATAACCCAGAGCTGTCGCTCCTGGCATATACGTGAAATATTTTACCACAGAGTTATCTGCACACCTGTGCTTACTGCTGCTCTATCCACAATATTCAAGGAAATGGAGCAGCTCAGACATCACCCGATTAGTAGTGAAAAGGTGGTACGTACACACAGAGTTCTGTTCAGCTAGAGAGAATAATAGTTGTGTCATTTGCAAGAAAAATGGATGGGATTGGAAAATATTAAATGAAGTAACCTATGGCAGACCTGCAACAAGTCAGACTCGGCTTAAAGTTCCTTTCCTCAGCTTTCCTGTGTCCCCCTTGAGTCCCAAGACATTGCGAGGGACCCCTGTGTCCACATCTCCTTTCTAAAAGGTTTTGTGGCGGGGGTGGGAGGGCTGGAGAGATGGCTTAGCAGTTGAGAGCACTGTCTGCTCTTCCAAAGGTCCTGAGTTCAGTTCCCAGCAACCACATGGTTGCTCATACCATCCATATGAGATCCGGTGTCCTCTTCTGGTGTGTAGGTGTACATGCAGACAGAACATTGTATACATTAAAAAAAAAAAAAAAAAAGGTTTTAGGGTGGAAAACTCTGTTGCAAGTAATTGTTGCCAAAAGGAGCCCGAATCCTAAAGATTCTGTGTTCTTAAGGGAACACTTTGAAGCAGGCTATGTAACTAGTCTTCCTACCTTTACTTTCAGATGTGCTGGGCTGTTTGGGAAGGAGGGCCCTTCAAGTCCCTGGGTGACCTCTCTATTTAACTCTGCACTTCTGTGCTTCAGAGTAATATCCTTGATTGTTGATCATGAGGGTTCATCCAGGGTCATCACTTATTTAGAAAATGTCACTCCATTACTCAAATGCTCTGGAAACAATTTTTTTTCCTGGAAGCTTATCAGGGTTATTTTAGTGGGATGCTTTGAAGTCATGTCTTCACAGAAGACAGACAGTGTAACGTAAGGCAGTTTGTTTTATTTTTCTTTCTGTAGTGGGGTTGGATCCTGGGACCTTGCCCATCTTAAGCAAGTGGCCTACCACTGAGCTCTGTCCCCAGGTGGAGACATTCTTAATGCATGAACCGTGTTCATCTCTGGCAACACTATACCGGGATGGGAATGTTGGGGGATGGTGGGGTGGTGGTGGTAGCAGTGGGGTGATGGTGATTGTTTTGGCTGTTTGAGTTCGGTCACTGAGGTCTGCGAGCTGCCACATTTCACACATGACCTTGACTACCTGCTTTATGACCCTGACCACAGGCACACACCGAGGCTGGGCTGCTGTCCAGATGCGCCTGCTGCATGAGCTGGTCTATGCCTCCCGAAGGATGGGGAACCCTGCACTGTCTGTGCGCCACCTGTCCTTCCTTTTGCAGACCATGCTGGACTTCTTGTCTGATCAGGGTGAGTGAATTCACAGCCTTTTCTTCCCAGGGAGCCTTGGGTGTGGGTTGGGGTGTGGTTGTTGTCATTTACAGCTCCTTGATGGTAGCGGGTACCCGTTTCTGCCCTTGGCCATCCTTCCCATGTTCCCTCTCGCTTGTCCACGTCCCTCCTTCTGGTTTTCTTTATTCCTCTGTTCAGCAGGTTCTCCCCCCGCCTTTTTTTTTTGTTTTGTTTTGTTTTGTTTTGTTTTGTTTTGTTTTGCTCATGGTATGAGGACAGTACAGTTTGTCATGGCTGGTGAGAGGAGGCTCTGTTGGGTGGCACTGTATAGCTGTCACCCCTTATCGCCACACACTTTCACAGTGCAGGAAGCAGTGACAGGACAGGCAGTAGAGTCAGGCTACATCTCAAGATCAACTCCCCCAGTGACCCCCCACTTCTGAAGGTTTCCACAGCCTCCCAACTCAGTGCCTGTGGATGTGTTTTGCATTCAAACCACGGTAGGCTCCTTGGAGGACATGTCGTAAAATGTCAGTGCCAACATGTTGTCCTTGTGTTGGGAGGTAGTCAAGTCCTCAGATCACAGCTCTGTGTGTTTTCACTAGCTAAATATCCCTAGAGTTGTCATCTAGGTGGGAACAGAATAAGCAGGCTATGTCTTCATAGTCCTTTTGTACCTTTCTGGCCACTGCTGCCTCCTGGAAACCTTCTGTCTGGTTTCCAGAACCACAGATGAGGTTGCCATGCTGTTCTGGGGCGGGGGGGGGGGGGGGGGGGGAGGGGAGCACAGAATCCACCTACGTTCCCAAGTTGCATTTTTTGGGAATATGCTAAAGAGGGGTATACCTGAATCTTGAGGTAGATTGATACTCATCTTTCTGAGGAACCACAACTCTTACTGATTGTCATAGTGACTGTAGAAGTTTGCACTCATACCAGCGAAGGATAATGTTCCCTTTATGCTACATCCTCACCAGCATTGCTGCCTCTTGTGTAATTGATTTTAGCCATTGCAACAGGTGTAAGGTGGAATCACAAAGTAGTTATGATTTGTATTTCTCTGATGAACTAAGGATATTGAACATTTCTTTATGTGTTTCTTAGTCATTTGAGTTTTTGAGTTTCCTTTTGAGAATTCACTGTTTAGATCTGTACCATTTTTAAAAAATTGGGTTCTTTCCTTCCTTCCTTCCTTCTTCTTTTTTTTTTTTTTTTTGGAGCTGAGTTTCTTTGTGTAGCCCTGGCTATCCTGAAACTTGCTCTGTAGACCAGGCTGGCCTCTAACAGAGATCTGCCTGCCTTCTGAATGCTGGCATTAAAGGTGTATGTACCACTATTGCCAAATGGGTTATTTGTTTTCTTGATACATAGTTTTTTGAATTCTTCATATATTTTGGATATTAACCCTCTATTGGATGTATAGTTGGTAAAAATCTTTTTGCAGGTATCCTTTGCTATACAGAAGCTTTTCAGTTTCAGGGGGTCGCATTTATTGTTGTCCTCAGTGGCTTTGCTAACAGTGTTTTGTTCAGAAAGGCCTTTTCTGTGTTAATGAGTTTGAGGCTATTCCCCACTGTCTCTTCTATTGGGTTCAGTGAATATAGTTTTATGTCAAAGTCTGTGATCCAACTGGAGTTGAGTTTTGTGCAGGGTGCTAAAGTATGGATCTATGTGGATTCTTCTACATGTAGCCATCCAGTTTGACCAGAATTGAAGATACTGTCTTTTTTCTAGTGTTTATTTTTGGGTTCTTTATGAAAAATTAGGTGTCTGTAGGTGTGTAGATTTATGTCTGGGTCTTCAGTTCTGTTTATTGACATGCCTGTTTTTATGCCAGTACCACGCATTTTCATTACAATGGCTCTGTAGTATAGCTTGAAACTGGGAATAGTGATACCTCCAACGGATATTTTATTACTCAGACATGTTATAGCTATGTTTTTGTGTATGTGTGTGTTTCCACAGGAAGTTGAAATTTTGATGAGAGTTACATTGAATTCGTAGACTGCTTTTGATGGGATGGTCCCTTAATTCTACTCCTCCAAAAGCATGGAATATTTTTCCATCTTCTGATATGCTCTTAAATTTTTCTTCAATATGTTAAAGTTTTTTTTTTTTTTTTTTAATCATACACGTCTTTCATTGCTTGGATAGAGTTAGACCATGATATTTCGTATTACTTGAGGCTATTTTGAAAGGTGTTGTTTCCCTGATTTCTTAGTCTGTCATTTGTATAGGAGGACTAACTGATTTTTGTGAGCTAATTTTGTATTCAGCTACTTTGCTGAAAGTATTCGTCGGCTATGGAAGCTTCCCAGTGGAATTTATTAGTGTCATTTATATATACTATCATTATCATCTGCAAATAAAGATACTTTAACGTCTTCATTTCTAGTTTGTATCTCCTTGATTGCTTTCAGTTGTCTTATTGCTCTAGACAAGACTTCAAGTACTGTATTGAAGAGTATGGAAAACTTTGTGGACAGCCTTGTGTTGATTTGTCCATGGTGATCCATGTGTGTGTGTGTGTGTCTGTCTGTTGGACATGCTTCTCCTTCCAGTCCCTTTAGCCCTTTGTTTGAGTTTTCCCATATCTGATGGCTCCATATCTCTAGCAGTGCCGATTGGTGTAGTTTTCTCTTTAGGACTTCTGTTGACCAAAAGACTTGCTCTTGTGGGGCCCCTTGGACAAGAAGGAGCTTCTCGGCACGTGGCAGTCCCCATTGACTTCTGCTGAGAGTCGTTTGCATTTGTCTTCATCTCTTGCAGGTGTCTCAGCAGTTGGGCACCCTAGGAGCTGCCCAGTGAATAGCTCACTGCTATTTCTGTGACATTGAGAGACAGGGTGAGCTTCCGGAATGTCCAAGCCTCTAGGTGGGATGACAGCCTGGGTCTCTTCCTTTCTGGCTCTGTTCTCCCCTCCCACCCCACCTCTCTAGCCTGCCACTGACTACCCCCAACTCCCTTGAGATTATTTGAGCAAACCCCTGACCCAGCAACTCTAATGAGCGAGGACTGCACCGGGCCAGAATCTGTAGTCTGCCCCTGCCCCTCGGCCTTGGCCAGGACCCCATCTCTGTCTTGCACCCTCATATCTTGCACAGGCTTGTGCCTCCATGTGGTGTTCATGTGGCTTCCTTCCCTTGTACAGCAAGGATGCTTCACCTACCACTTGCTGGGTCTTGGAGCTGTTGTCCTCCGCTAGACATAGATTCCTTCTGCAGAGGTTAGGCTCCTCCCCTGTACCTCAGGACTTCTCCATGTCTTCCCCTGGGGGTCTCTCACCCATTCCCAGTAGATGGGGTCCCCATCTTTTTTTGTTTTCTTCCTAATGTCTAACGACAGGTGTCATTCAGTGTGTGTTGTATATTTAGCACTGGTGCCTTTTCATCAGAAGCAGCTCTGTTCTGTTTCATTTTGTTGGATATTGTGTTTCTCAAGGGCAGGAGCACTGTCATCCCCTTCAGGTGCCCTGTGTTTCTACAGGACACAAGGCATTTAGTGCTTCTTAGCTGTCTGAGCTTGGACAAGGAGACATTAAGTAGACTGAGCTCTCCATTTTCCTAGTCAGGATGATGAGCTTGACCTTCTCCTCTCTTGAGACAGGGACTTTTCCCCGGAATTACAAGACAGTACAGAGTGCAGACAGGACTGACAGCCTCACAGCTGCCTCTGCACTTGACAGGAGCTGCTCCGTGTTTCTGTCATACTCATGCATGCAGGCATACACACACACACACACACCCTGGTCAATGGCGGTTATTGGTGGCTGTCATTCATGTCCTGTACCTGGGTCTGGGGTGTGTTTGCAAAGCATCTGCATCTATTTGGACATCTTTCTTCAGATGGCTAAGGAAATCTCAGAGAGACCCTGTGAAGAGTCCTGCTTTGGCAGTTCTCCCCTTCTTCTCTTCCTCCCCTCCTCTCTCTTTCCTAGTTTACACTTTTAAGACTTATTTGCTTTTAAACCTACCTGTGTTTGCTGTACTCAGTCCTCATGTGATTTTTCTAGAAAGAGTGCCATGTTTGCACGTGTGTACTCAGATGCTTAGTCCTATTATTGAAGGCTCTTTTAACACACAGATATGAACTATTTAAATACAGTTCTACTGTACTGGGATACACAGGCTGCTAGGGGTAAAGGTTTCATTTTTTTTTTTTGTGACAGGGTCCCTCACTGGTATTTGGGGCTTGCCAATTAGGCTAGGCAGGCTGGCCTGGGATCCCTCTGTCTCCTTCTCCCCAGTGCTGGGATTGTAAGGCACACCAACATGTCAGCTTTTCACCTGAGCCCAGAAGATTGAACTCAGGTCCCCATACACACTTGCACAATGCACACTTTGCTGAGCCCAGGGCTTTTGTTTGCTTTGCCTTTTAAGGGATTGGATGGGTGGGTATCTTGTTTTGCTATTATACACACACACACTATGGCGTACATATGTCTGTCTTTGGCTTTGTAGCTGGAGATAGGTTTACCCACTGAGGCCTAATTAGGTCATCAGTTCTGAACATTTGCCTGCTCTTTAGGCACACTGCCAAATTGCCTTCTGATAGGATTGTTCTGATTACATTCTGGTGGCAGCACCCCAATCCGTTACACACTGAGTGCCTTGCAGTTTAATTTGTATTTTCTTGGTTATTCTAGGTTTGCTTAATTTTTTCAGTGTTTGCAGATGAATCTCTTCTAGATGAGCCCCTTTAAGTGGTCCTATTTGGACCTCATTTAGTTTTCACCGAGACTTTGATGGGTCTCGTCAGAAAGCAGCATCTTGCCTGTTGTACAGGTGAGAAGCAGCTGCTCAGTTCTCCAGGACAGAGCCAGCCCTCAGCTAAATCCACTGAAGAAAGACTCCTGTGTGCTAAGGATCTGTGTGCCACCCACCTGGACACAGTAGACCTGGACAGCTATGAAGAGCTTAGAAGGGTTAGGCTAGCTCCCGAGAGTTTATTGTGTTCTAGCCTGAAGCTGCAACTTCATGGAAATCTGTATTGACCATGTTAGGATGTGCCTCCTTAGCATGATTTAAACTTAAAATTGTTGTTGGAGGCCTGAGAAATGATTTTCCGGAAAGAGGCTTAGCTTCTGGTCCACACATGTGGATTAACAGTAGCGTGGGAGATGGGTTTCCAGACCACGTGTGTGAGTTAACCATAGTGTGGAGCTCACTGTGCTTGACTCTCCCTGGCCTCTTTTTTGCTTGTTGACTGAGCCAGTGTTTCTTCCTTCCCCATATTACAGACCCACAGCAGCTATTACTGCACCCTTAGTGGGTGTATGTATTCAGTGTTGGGGAGTCCTAGGTACTGTGTGCTCCTGCTCACCCTTCTTTCTAAGAATAGCCTTCCCTTTCTTCCAGAATGGCAGTCTGGAAGAATAGATATATCTTTGGTGGCCGATCCCGCATTTACTTCCTGATAAAATACGAGTCAGGCTGATAAGGGCCAGCAAGGCTGAGTGCCAGGACACGGATCTGAACTACTTGGGAAAAGAAAGGCCTTCCGCAGCCTCTCGTGTTGGTGGAGAAGTCAAAGCCACCGATGCAGCCACATCTTCTTGGGGTCTATGACGGGAGCCCCCACGAAGTCTGGCCTGGCTGTCTGGGGGCCTGGTGAAGGCTCAATGGCCTTGGCCTAGACTGCTGGGTTCTGTGAGCCAGCGGTCTCCTAGGAGGAAGGCTGAGTCCCTGGAGGAGCTATGTAGGAAAAGCTGCTCCCTCCTCAGCGTCAGTGCCTGTGCCCTCATTGAGTCCCTCTGTCACACGGCACATGCTGCCGAGGCAGCCCCTGCCTGCCGTCCTGGGAGGTGTCATTCCAGCCGAGCTAAGTGGACACGGGTGAAGATTTTAAATTCTGGTGTGACTCTCAAGTCTGGAAGCAGGAGATAAATCCCCACAAAGAAGAAACATTTTGCTCCCTCTCTAGCATATTTGATGTTTTACTTGTTTTTTTTTTTTTTTTTTTTTTTAATTTTCATTTTTTTAAAATTTAACAGACAGCTTTTAGTTTGGTTTCTCCTTGGCAAGTTTGTGATTGCAGATGTAGATGGGTTACAGGGGAGGACGGTGGTGACCTTCCTCGCCTGGACTGAAGAACACGGTCTGATGTTCCCGGTAGACTGGGAGACACTGGGAGAAACTCGGGTCCCTGGAGAATCTTTTGCTGGCCTGCACAGTGGGTGGGAATTTGAAATCTGGAGTGCAGCTCCAGGAGTCTTTTTGAGCTGGGCGCACAGGTTCCAAGTGAGGAAGGAGAGGAGGCACCAGCAGGACCTGCTCTCGTGCCCTCCTCTCTTCCCTCCTGAGGTGAGGAGCTATGTTGCCTGTGACCTTGGGCCCATTCTTTGAGCTCAGGTCCTGGGCAACTCGTGGGGGTGTGTAGTCTCCACAGGTGGATGTGTGGTTCCAGAGTGTTCATGGGTGGAGCATGGACCCCACAGGACCTCTCATGTCCCCAGCTCTGTGGGAGATATCTGGGAGGGCAGTGCAGGCATTCATGCTGGGCATCTCAACCTGGAGAATATGGTTTACCTCTTCTCTTGAGGAAAGAAGGAAGGCTTGAGTCAGGGTCTTAGGGGATGAGTGTGGGTCTTTCTGGGCTGGGGATCCAGGACAGCATGAAGAGCCCGAGGTTTGGGACTTTGTTCATTCCTTTCTAGTCACATCTGTGCCTCCCAGTCTCCTCTGCCTTATGCTGGGGAGCCAGGCCAATCTCAGTTTCCCTCCCCAGCCTGATTTTGTAATTTTATTCAAGGGAGACTTAGTTTTGAGGGCAGTACTTATATTTGAAAGATGATTGTCTGCCATCACTCTGACACCCTGGCCTCCCTCTGGAGCTGTGGTGTGTCGATGTCTTCTCTGGACTAAGATCTCGGAGAAGCAGGCAGCGCCGGAGGTGGGCACGGCAGCCTGAGGAATGGGCCATGGTGAGCAGAAGCTACTAGAGGGGGCATTCCTACCAAGGCCTTGTCGGAGTCTTTCCCAGTTCTGAAAGCCAGCTCCTTTCCTTCCTTCTCAGTCACTGTTTAGGATGTAAAATGCCCGCAATTGACACTGTTGCCCTGGTCACTTGTAGAGAAATTCTGCATTCTTTCATGACCATGCCTCCGTGGGGCAAGACAGCTAAGCTGTGGGTACGTGGCTCACTGAGATCGCTCATGCTTTATAAGCTCTCTATGACGTGATGCTCATAGTCAGGGACGCAGCCAAATTGGTTTTATTGAAGAGGAGGCGGCCATGCAGTCCTGCATTTACTGATCCTTGGGCTTCCGCTGTCATCTGTCTGGACGGTTGGGGGGTGAACCAGACCCAGAAGTCGCTCTGTCTCCACCTCTACACGCCCGGATCCAGAGCAGCTTTGTGAACAATGTCTTTTTCTCTTCGTCTCCTATGATTCCGGGCATTTAATTTTTTATTTTAATTTTCATAGCATCGAAGCAGGAATGTATCGCTTTACGACGTTTTGGTATCTGAGCTTGGGGGTAGAAGATAATGCGACCAAAGTATCTGTAAGCCTGTAAGAAGTGTCCTGAAGTCTACAAGCGGGACTGTGGGTTGGAGTGGCCCACGCCGTGTTTTTGGTCCAGTTCCGACTTCCCACAGGAATGTTTTCCCTTAGCTCCATCTGGCAATCTGCAGTGTGAACCGTGGCCGGACACAAAGAGCAAGACTTTCACACTGTTATCGCAGCGTGTGCTTTTTCCAGCATGTGGTCTCCACCCTCTCATTTCCTCCGTGTACGGTGTATACGGATTATTCGAAAGTTTTAATTGGCTGTATTTTGATTTTCACCTGGATAGGGGAGAAAGGGAGACGTGTGTATGAGTTGTTCAGGTGTAAAGGATCCTGGTGGGAGTTCTTCAGTCAAGGGATATAGTTTGTTTCTCTCACAATTGATAAGCGCCCCCCCCCCCCTTTGTTTGTTCGGAAACAGACAGAAGGAACCAAACGGAACCGTGCAGAAGGGAGTTGGGGGCACGAACTTCCCGTGATTTCTGTGTTGAAGAGATAAATGCCACGTAGTACAGCGTAATAGGTGTCTTCTAATAAAGGACATTCTTAGCGGGGAAACCAGAAGTGCAGAATACTGAGGCAAAGAAAAACTACCAGGATGTCAAAAATCTCGAATGTTTTAGTGGTTTTACCAGTGACAGGGAATTATAAATTGTCAACTTCTAGGTGAACCAAAAGAGAGTATTCCAGGGTGGTGTCAAAAGGGTCTCCTGCGTCTTCCAGAAGGGGTCGGTCTCTGTGGGATGGGGGCTGCCGAGGTCTGTGCCCGGCAGCACGGAACACTGTCCCTGGTGCCGTAACCTGGTCCACCATCTGTGTTACATGTCCCGTGCCTCGGACTCTCTGGTCTAGACTCTCTGGTCTAGAACATGGCAAGCCATCCTAAGAGCGCTCCGGGCACCCCGAGGTCTCCTTGACATAGTTTAAGTCATTCTCCAGCTCAAACCAACAGGAAGCTGAAGGTGAGGGTTTCTTGGGGCTCCAGAAATCACACGCAGGCCCTACCTGTTCTGGACTGTTCTCAGGCCTGCCCGAGCCAGCTGGAGCAGCTGCTGTTTCACCTCTAGCTCCTGTGTATCTGTTCAGGCTTCTCACCATGCAGGTGGGGGTAGGGGAGGGCTGGCCGCTTCTCACCTAGAACATCCTTCTAGGATCCTACCTTTCTGCCAGAGAATTACCCTGCCCAGCAGTAACAAAAAGGGCAATATAAGAGATAATGGGCATGGCCTCATTGCATACTGGAGCGATTCTCCATGTCTGAACTCTGTGTGAACTCCGGATGGCTGAAATCCCCAGACAGCCCAATGTGGCCGATCTAGCTCAGGAAGCACTTGTTAAATCAGCTGCCCTTCTTTTCTCTGGCTTTGTTTCCTCATCAGAATGTGAGGGTTAATACCTCTCTTGTCATTATTCAGATGTGAGGGCTAGAGAGAGTGTGTACACTCTGTGCTGTGAGCGAAGGGACAACAGGAGCAAGGCACTGTTGGTCAGGTCTGTTTCTGACCTCCAGGAGCGTGTGAAGATACGCGCTGCTCTCAGACTGCAGAATCTTCCGGCTTCCTGCTCCGTGGCTGTCCACGTTTCTCCTGGGGTCAGTGAGTGACGTAGGAGGAGATGCTGACTATATAGGGAGAGACAGTGAGGAGGTTTGTTTGTTTGTTTGTTTAGTCAACTTGACACCAGCTAGAGTTATCTGGGAAGAGGAAACCTCAGCTGAGAAAATACCTCAATGCTATTGGTCGGCAGGCAGTTCTAAGGGGCGTTGTCTTGTTCAGTGATTGCTGTGGGAGGGCCCAGTCCGCTGTGGGCGGTACCACTGCTGGACAATTGGTCCAGACTGAGCAATCCGTGGGGAACCCCCCAGTAAGCAGCACTCTCCAGGCGCCATATCAGTTCCCACCTCCAGGTTCTTCTTTGTGTTCTTGCCTGGGCTTTCTCTTCCTGATTGAGGACTGTAAGGTAAAATAAACCATTTCCTCCCCAAATTACCTTTGGTCATGGTCTTTTTCACATCAGTAGACTCCTAATGAAGACAGGGAAGGAAGCTTGATCTTCATGGGAGAATGTGTGAGCTGTGGTCTTTGCAGTTGGCAGGTGCCGTTTCCTCTGCTCTTCTGCCTATTGCATTCCTCGGCTATCCCAAGTCTGATTTCAGACTGTGGAATCCAAAAGTCAGCATCAGTTTAGCTGGAGGATTATCAGTGATGCAGATGGGCGGCATCCAGTGCTTCTGGCACCCAGTGCTCCGGAAGCACCGCGGCCTTGTACTAACCCCTGACAGTGGCACACTGTCCTCCAGCCCAAAGACCCACCCAGCCAAGGATGCCACCAGATAAGGGTGTCACCACAGAGCTGGTGTCTGTGCAGGATTTTCACAGGTGGGAACAGATGGAGAGCCTTTATTTTTAGCTCTTCCTGACTCTCTCATCTTTAAATCTTTAACTGACTGATTTTCTTTTTCTTTTTTTAGTGTGCATGTATGCTTGCTCATGCGCACATGTCCAAATGAGTATGTGCATACATGCATGCTTGTGGTAGTCTGAGGTCGACCTTGGGTGTCACTCCTCAGGAACTATCCACTGTGATTTTTGAGACGGAGCCTCTTAATGAAACTTGGGGCTTGCCAATTAGTCTCTTTTTTTTAAAAAAATATTATTTTATTTTTAATTATATGTACTTGTGTCTTTGTGTGGCTATGTCTACTCAAGTGCAGTGGCTACAGAGGCAAGAAGTAGGTTTGGATCCCCTGAAGCTGGAGTTGCAGTGGTTGTGAGCTACCTGATGTGGGTGCTGGGAATGGAACTTGGGTCTTCTTCAAGAGAAGAGCTTATTCTTAACCGCTGAGCCATCCCTCCAGCTCCTCCAATTAGTCTTGATCTGCTGGTGTCTTAGCTTCCCCAGCCCTGGGGTTTCGGGTCCACACCACTACCCCCAGCTTTTTTATGTGGATGCTGAAGATTGGATTCAAGTCCTTATGTTTGTGTGACAAGCACTTTACCAACTGAGCCATTTCCCCAGATCTCCAACCTATTTTCTTTTAAAACATTCATCTTAGCGCTTTTGGGGGCTAGGATTCATAAGGATTCAGTCCATAGCATGATCTGTCTTTTTTCTGTTCTAGTTTGTCCTTGCTGTTCCAGCCTATGTCATCCCATTCATTCTTGGGGTGCTAGTCCCTACCCACCAGACTGGTTTTCATGCCCCCAAAAGAGGTTAGTGTAGCTTAGGGTGTCACATGCTGTCTTGTTGCCAGGTTTAAAGTGGCTGTGGCATAGACATGGAGGCCCAGCAGCTTTGGTGACCAGTGCCCGTGTCTTGTTGGCTTTATACTCACCTAGGACGTCCTGGCAGAATGCAGTTCTTGGGTCATGAGGCTATCAGCTGTTGCTGATCTGCTGCCTCAGTGATCTCAGAGAGAAAAGAGGTATCAGCTTAGGCTCATTTGGATATTATTAGAAAAGTGGATCACAGTAACTTAAAATTAATAGTGTTTATTGATTTCTAAGTAGTAGGTATCGATTTTTAGCTGTTAAAAAGCACACAGAGCCTATTTCTTTAGAAAGCTCAGGCTTCATTTCCTGGCTGCCTGTACAGACAGCCCTTTCCAGCGGGGAAGACTTGCCCTTAGTTCTCAGGTGCCTCCCTGTTCCTGCCAGGGCTTCCGGGACACCTGTGCTGCGCTACAGACTGCAGCACCGCTTGTGTGCTGGCCTTAGGCCACTTGTCCGACTGCATCCCGAAGGTGCGTGGCACATGAGAAATGCCAGTCTCCACAGAAGGCTGATACGGAAAAGTGTCCTACAGCTGACGAGTGAACCTGACCATCTCCCAGTGCCCACACTTGAACATGCGTCCATTCCTCCCTACCCTTCGTTATCCAGGGGCTCTCCTACTATTTCAGTCTCATTTTGTCCCTTTCCAGGGAGTGTTTACTGGCACCAGGGAGGCCACAAAAATCCAGGGACTTGTGAGTTTGTGTGTCCAATCCAGAGCTACAGCTTGGAGCACAGTGTTTTTGTGGGCTCTGATGAACAGACCAACCCTGTTTAAAGTATGGAGGTTGTGGTCATGTGTCCCCTTTGTTCTGATCACAGCACCACCACAGGTTAGAGCGGAGAGAGTGTATGTTGCTAGGGCACCATTGTCCCAGAAGCCATAAAGATGCAGGTGAAGCTAGGAGCAGGGTAGACATCTGGGGTGGCAGCAGATACTAGCCCTGCCACCTGAGGTGACCCAGTGTTTTGAGTGGTAATGCCTTAACTCTGTGCCTCATGATCCGACTCCCCCCGTTCCTATGCTGGGTATTCTGCCAACCAAGTTCATAGCATGAGTACCACCATGGATGGGTTCTTATCATACACCCAAATGTTCAGTCCTGACCTGCCTCCAAGCAGCCGGGCATGCGGATTCATTTCTTTCACCTGCCTCATATTTTTCTATTGATAAACTCCTCTGTCTTTCCTCACGTGATGCAGAGAGAAGATTTCTGCCCTTTCCTTGCCAGGGCCTCAGTGTTCGAAGAGTGTCTGTGTGTAGCTGTCGAGTTCTCTCTCTCTGCACCCTCACGCTCACAAGGCCATGACAGCTCTCACAGTTGAGGTCAGCAGCTACTGAGAGGCCTCTTTAACAAAGCTGGAAGCTGAGGCAGAGGGGCGGGGAAGGAGGAGGAAGAAGAGGAGGATGGGGTGAGGGAATGAGAGGGAGAGAGGGGGAAGGGGAAGGGAAGAAGGGAGAAGGAAGAAGGAGGAAGGGACTTGAATGGAGAGGTGACTTTCGTAAGTGTTGCCAGAGGTCTCAGCTCCTCCTCCACTCTGCTGAGCTACAGAACAGAATGGCATAGCCGAGGCCAGGTGGCCCAGCTGTTGAGAAGTGTCTGCTGGACACTCTGTTACAGCTTGTGGTCTCCTTGTCTTAAAACTAAAATGGCTGTCAGAGATGCTGAGTACCCTCCAGGATGTGACTCAGGGCTGTCATTTTTAGTTCACCTGTGTCACCTTGGGGAAGAAAACCAAGCAGCTGCAAGAGAAGTTTTGATTCAAGAAACATCACACAATGAGTTATACATCAAAGACAATGGTTTGTTATGAAGAAGAGCTTATTAAAAACGGTAATTACAGAAAAGGTCAATAGAGGCATAAATTAAAAACATCTTTGAAGATTTATAATGGGGGTTTAAGAGTGGAGCTCCTGGTCTGCTCAAAATATACTTTGTTATTTAAAACAACAACAACAAAAAAATTGTTCATGTTTTTTGCAGAGTTAGATGGTGGTTTGTGACCTTTGAGTGTCAACTTCCAGCTGAAGGCTGTTATCTCCCAGTGTCTTACCTTTCCATCCCGTGCTTCTGGTTTTCGTCAAGGGTGGCATATCATTTTTCTGTTCTCAGAAGCTTAAACTTCTTGGAGTCACCTTGTCCAGTTCTTCTGCATCCTCTGTTGTCGTGGTATGGTCATTCTGATGCCTCAGCCTCTGTCCTCTGGGATGCCTCCTCTTCCCTGCTTTGTAGTCACAGCCCTGGGTTAGAGACCTCCAGCCCAGTTCCTTGGATCAGAGCAGTGGCCTCTCAACATCAGCGCCCATCCCCTGTATTCGCTCCTTCTAGCCATTGTTCACAATGAAGCTGGAGCCATCTCCTTGGCATGTGAGCCGAGCATGCTGCCTAGAAGCTGCAGCAGCCCCTCACCCATCGAGCGTCCCATCTCAGACCATCATTTTAGCTTAATTGCATAAGTTCCCAGCCATCCCTTGGACACTGTATTTATCTCAGGCAGCCTTTGATTCTCAAAGCATATTGTGTGGTTTGCACGCTGCTCCTGTGGTAGTAGGCCCAGCCCTTGTCCTTCCTCCATTAACTAAGAGCTCAGTAGTGTCTTCCTCTCCATGCCATGTTTTTGTTACTTCTCATCATTTTGCTAGGTCCCATCTGATTTCCTCACAAGCCTGTGGGCTTTCTGGGGACCTTTCAACTTACCTCACTTGGCAGTGTGTTCACCCAGGAAGTGGCCCATACACGCGGAACTAAGCTAGGTTTACATTGTCTTTCCTCAAATTGTGTCTTCAACTGTATTAAGCGAGACTCTACCAGGCACATAACGAGACAGAGATGGCAGGATAGTGTGCTGATCTCGAAGATCACGAACGAGTTTGAGTAACACCAAGTGGGCACTGGCTCAGTACTGACCGGATGCTGAACGACGTGTGGAGTAGCGGGAAGGAAGAGAGTGTGTGCCCCATGCATTAGAGACAAGTGGTGGAAGGCATGTGGACTTGGGAGGGGCTTTTCACACTTAATTTCCTCCCCCGCAGGTCAGGAGCAGCTTTGGCTCTTCTTAGCCTGGCTCCAACAGAGACGGTGATCTTCACTTTTGACAGCGGGAGGGGACAGGGATGTGGGCCAGGTGTTCAGCAGCGCCTGGCATCATGACAGAAGCAGGAAGCCAGGACATTGCACGTCAGCTGCTCGTAGGAAACAGAGAGGAAACTTGGCATGGGGCAAGGCTATGAACTTTACCTTCCCAAGGCTCCACGTCCTAGAACTTTCCCATCCCCAAATGGCCACCATCCGGGGACCAGGTTTTCAAATACACGAGCCTGTTGGAGTCAACCACTGCACCTGACTTAACTATAACATAGTTATTAAACCAAGGTTATTAAAAACCTTTCAGAATTGCTGCTGTACATACTTGACTCAGTTTACATTTTGTCACAGTCCCGTGGTTTTGCCTGACCAGAACTTCATTGCACATGTGCAGATTCTGGTTATTTACTGAGTCTTTTGTCAGGCATTTTCTGACGGTGCTATATTAAAACCTCTGGAGAGCTTAAAAGTTTTCCTAGGTAGCAGTTTAAATGGATAATTATGTAATAAGCTGACAGCTTAACATAATTGCCTTTCATTCTGGTGGAATGAGTTTGTGTACTTGAAAGGAACATAGAGGAATATCGAATCTCTTGGTAGCTTGAAGGATTGCTTATCAGGGACTCCAGCCTGTCGCCATGTAGATAAGTGAAAAGCAGATGTAAAGAGATGTCCGAGGGAGGCGGTTCACGTGGCTCCATGCATGTTTATCTGATCTCGTCGGCATTCTGTTAGAAAAAGGCTTGTTTTCTTGTTTTCCTGACAGGTCTTAGGTGCCTCCCTGGCTATTGTATTATTAATCTTTGTCGTGGTGATAGGTGACTTTTTCCTTCTTTAAGGGTGGCCCGTCCTGCAGCAGAGGGGACATGTAGGTTGCCATGTAGGTTGTTTAAGTCAGGGGTGGTGGCATTTTCTTAAGCTGAGGCAGGAGGATTGTGAATTTCGGGACACCTGGGACTGTGGATTGAGACTCTGAATTTGTGCGTGCGTGCGCGCATGTGTGTTCGTGGTATCTGTCTGTCTGTCTCTCTGCCTGTCTGTCCATCCGTCCATCCATCCCTTATTTCTGGGGAGCTGATTTGAGTTTCTCTCCTAAAGGTTTATAATTAGTTTTACAAACCAACTTTTTTACATTAATTAATTAATTAGCCAATTCATTGTTTGTACATATGCACATGCTTTTATGGCCATGGCATGCATGTAGAGGTCAGAGAGCAGCTTTGTGGAGTCAGTTTTCTCCTTCTAGCATGTTGGCTCTGGGATCTTGTCTAGGCCGTCACAGGCTTGGTGGCAAGAAACTAACTTTGATTTGATCTCCTCATTTTACAATTTGTTGATTATTTTCTCTGTACTTAGAGTATAATTTTATTTACTTCCTGAATTTTACAGTGGGTAGTTAAATAATTGATTCTGGACTCTTTATTTTTTCCCAAGGATCATTTTAAAATGTAATATTTAATTAATTCTTTTAGAATTTTATAGTATATTTTGATTATATTCACTTCCTCTTCTCCACTCCAACTCCCTAGCCTCCTAACTTCCTGTCTTTTGTTGTTGTTGTTGTTTTTAAAATCACCCATTGAGTTCACTATATATATATATATATATATATATACATACATATATATATATGGGAACCGTATACTCATGGGTGTGGGGCCAGCCACTTGAAGTGTGGTCTACCTGCTAAGCACCAAATCCATAAAGAAAACAGACTATCCCTTCCCCTGAAGCCCTCAGTTGACAATAGCTCCTCAGGGCTGGGTATTTATCAGGACTTCCCCGCTCCACGAAGAAACTGATTGACTTGACCTTGTAGGTAGAGACAGCTGCTGTGAGTTCATGAGTGAAGTGGGCCTGTCATACCCCGAAGTCACTGATTTACTCTGCTCCTTCCTGACCTGTGACCCTTACAGTCTTCCCACCCCTCTTCCGTGATGGCGCTTAGGCCTTGGTGTGTACAGCTGTAACATAGACGCCCCATTTGTGGCTGAACAAGCCATTGACTCTTATTCTCTGTGCGCTGACCAGTTGTGAGTTTCTGCATTAACTGCAATCACCTGTGTGTAGAAGTTTCTCTGTGCACAGAGGACTGTAGTGGCCTGAATAAGAATGACCCTCCCATAGGCTCATATATTTGAATGCTTAGTTGTCAGAGAGTAACACTGTTTGAGGATCAGAAGGATTAGGAGGTGTGGCCTTATTGGAGTAGGTCTAACCTTGCTGGAGGAAGTGTGTCACTAGGGATAGGCTTTGAGGTTTCAAAATTCCATGTCAGGCCCAGTGTCTCTCTGCCTGCGGATTCAGATGTACCTCTCAGCTACTGCTCCTGTGCCTGCCTGCATGCTGTCATGCTTCCTGCCATCATGATAATGAGCTAAACCTCTGAAATTGTAAGCAAGCTTCCAACTGAATACTTTTTTTTTTTTTTTAAATAAGAGTTGCCTTGGTCATGGTGGCGCTTCACAGCAGTAGAACAGTGACTAAGACAAGGACTGAATGCTGCATTAATCTTCGTGGTATGAAGCTTTAGAAGGCAGTTTGATCATGTGTATTCAGCAGAATGACAGTAGGAGGTTCACTCTGGGGACTGTGAGCTCTCCAGCCATGGCTTCTTGGCCAGATGTTCTGTGCCAGCCATGTTCCCTCCTGTGGTGCTTTAAGCTAACCGGAAAGTGTTGAGTCACTCCACTAGCATTCTTGCCACTCTTGTACCCATCAGAATATCTTGCCACTTGGGTCATTGTTGTAGCTCACAGGTGCACAGTGGTCAAGACTATTGATGACTCTGCTGCCCAGCGGCCTACATGGCGCCATCTAGTACTGTGAAAGCTAGCCAACAAGAAAGAAACCTCCTGGTCAGTACAATCTTGATTTCTTCTTGTCTGAGTGACCAGAGTGTGTAGTGTCTTCACAGTCAAGTCTTACTCTCAGATTCTGGTGGGTATAACCAGGGACAATGATGATGATAGATTGTATTGTTTTGGGACTTTCTGGGACACCCTGACCAATAGGTTGAAGAAAAGTCATTATTCTCACAATGCTGGTGCTTTTGTTTGGCAAGCTCTGTCTTTTGGATGGAGGTTGTTACCTGTGTAGGGTGATGCCAGTCCATCAATCCTTCCATTCATCCATCCATCCATCCATCCATCCACCCATCTTTGAAGCTTTTGGAATAGTATATTTCCATGTAGCCTTTTAAACCTCCTAAGTGTTAGTTACTGCTTTGCCATTGCGTCCTTTGTCCTACCTTCTCCTCCCTCTCCCCACCTAAACTTCCCTTCTCATTATTCCTCTTTCCTTTTGTATCACCCTCTGCTGTCCCACTCCATTAAGATATGTCTTTCCCCCTCTCCACCAATACCTCTTCCCTACCCTCCTGGCTTCCACAGGTTTAATGCTAAGAGCCACATGAGTGAGAGCAGGTGATCCTTGTTTATCTGGGTACGAGTTGACTTGCTAGGTGTGTTGTCTTCCAGTTCTATCCATTTACCTCAAGGTTTCACAATTTCATTTTCATTTTTCTCTATAAGTGAATGAAATTCTATTGTGTAATTTTTTTTTTTTTTTATTTTTTATTTTCTTTTGGAGAAACAGCCACACCAGCTTCCATAGCAACTGTACCAATTTGCACTCCCACTACCAGCACACCAGGGTTCCTTGTTCTCTGCATCTTCTGCAGTGCTTGTTGTCTTTTGTTTTCTTAATCTTGACCATTCTCACTGTGGTAAGATCAAATCTCAAAGTAGTTTTAATTTGCACTCCACCCCCGTGGCTAAGGGTGGCGAACACTTAACAAAATATTTTTTAACCAATTGTATTTCTTTCTCCAAGGACTGTTTGTTCAGTTCCACAGCCCACTGTTTAATTGGGTGGTTTGTTTTCTTGTTTAGCGTTTAGCTCCTTGTATATTCTAGGCACTAATCCTCTGCTTCTATACAGCTGGCACAGCTTTTCCCGTTTTCTAGACTGCCTCTTCATTTGATGAAGTTTCCTTTGCAGCACAGCCTTTTAATTTCCCGAGGTCCACTTGTGGACTGTTGGTCCTGTTTCCTGGGCAACTGGAGGTCTAGTCAGAAAGCCTTTACCTGAGCATGTATCCTGAAGTGTACTCCTGCGCTCTTCTAGAAGTTTCAGAGTTTCAGGTCTGACATTGAGCTCTTTGATCCATTTGGAATCGATTTATGTGCAGGGGAGAGAGAAGAAGCAAGTTTCATTCTGGTTCACATAGATATCCAGTTTCCCAACACTGTCTTTCTCCAGTGTGTCATTTGGCTATGCAGTTTCTGCTCAGGCGCTTCCAGGCATCTTGAATTTTACATGGTGTATGTCTTAGTCACCGTTCTATCACTGTGAAGAGGCACCACAACCAAGGCAACTCATAAAAGAAAGCATTGAACTGGAGGCCTGCTTACAGTCTTAGTGGGTTCGCCCATGATTATCATGGTGGGAAGCAGACAGGCATGGTGCTAAAGAAGCAGCTTTACATCCTGAACCATAGCAGCAGGCAGGTGGGGTGGGGGAGAGACACAGAGACACAGAGACACAGAACCAACCCCCGCTGACACTCATGCAAACCACCCCTTTGTGCTTCTATTTCCATCCAGTAGAGGATTTAAAAAAAATGCTGCTTCTGTTTCACCTGAAAGTGGATGTGTGTATCTTATGGGTGTGCATGTTTGTGTGTGCCCATGGGAGTGTGTACGTATATGTGTGTGAGTCTTGTGTGTTTATGTGTCTGTGGGAGTGTGGCTTGTGTGTGTTGAAATGCCCGTGGGAGTATGTGTGTCCAGTGTGTAATGTGTGAGCGTGCTGGAGTGTGTGCGTGTGTCTGGTGGGTTTGCACAGGAATTCTGCTTGACTTGGGCATTTAGGGACTTACAGCTCTGCTGTTCTGGATCCCTGTTTTAATATTGTTATGGTTAGAGAATATACTCAGTACGATTTCAGCCTTTTAAAATTTACGGAGACTTGTTTATGGCAGGATGTGTGGTGTGTCTCAGTGACCCGCCCACGGAGCTGAGAAGTGTTTGGACTCTCCAGTGATGGCTGTAGTGGTCCATAAATGTCATTTCAGTGATGTTTGCTGCTTCGTCAACCTCGTCTATGTTCTTATTGATTTTAATTATTTTAACAAAGGGATGATAAAACTGCCAACGTAAGGAGAATTATGAAACGTCCCCTTTATTTCTTCCCTGTTTATATTCGAGGCTTACCGCAGGTGCTAAGGGATGCTGTAGACAGTAAAATGGTGTGAAGCAGGTGAATATATCTGCCAATTTATGTACTGACTTTTCTTGAGACAGAACAGTTAAAACAATTATAATGAAAATCCCTAATACGCCATTGATGAAGAGTGTGGTGGGCCAGGGCACCCTTGCTTGCCTTTGCATCCTTCTGCCTTCATGCCCTCCCCACCCCCAAGGGTAGAACCATGGAGTCATTCTTTCCCCCTCGACTGTGCAGCATTTTCCTGGTGTTTCTGTCTTGTTTCACTCAGCATAATGTCCAGGTCCACCCATACTTCAGCACATGGCAGCCTGTCCTTTTTAAAGCCAAATAGTATTCCAGTGTGCTTTTATTAGTCACTTATTTGCTTACTTATTTAGTGTGTGTGGTGTATGTATGGATGCGTTTGTGTGTGTGTGTGTGTGTGTGTGCGTGTGTATTCAGAGGCTAAAGATTGACGTTGTTTCCCACCTTATTCCGTTTTGGGTGTAGGAAATCTCACCAAGTCTGGAGCTGTCTGACTGGTTGGCTGCTAAAGCCCTAGGCATCCTCCCATAACCATCTCCCCAGTGCCAGAATTACAGGAGTACTCTGCCATCCCTGTTGTTTATTTTTTAAAGATTTTGAATGCATTTACGTGTGCATCTGTATGAGTGTATTGCATGCGTGTGCAGTGCTCATGTACAGGCCAGGAGACGGCATTGGATTCTCTGGACTTGGAGTTCTAGGTGGCATGAACCACCCTGCCATGGGTGCTAGGAATCTAAATTCTGGTCCTGTGGTACCTCCCCAATCCTGCCTCAGTGTACTTTTTATCCACACTGCATTCTCTATATCTACAGTCCTCACCTTTAGGTTGCTGACTCCATTTCTGAGGGTTTTCCGCCCACAGGAGGGTCTCATGTGCATGTGACTGTGCGTGTGTGTTTTTTTAAATTTTTATTATTATTATTTTTAAGAGCAACCATGTTGTTTTCTGTGGTACTATGCCAGTCTGGAGGCCCATCGGTAGTGCAGTGGCGTTTGCTTTTCTCTCTACCCTCACCATGCCACTAGCCGAAGCACCATTGATATTCCTCTGAACTTGACTCCAATGTGAGATTTCAGGGTATGCCAGCTGCATCCATACCCTTCCCCTCCATCTTTCTTAGCCACCCCCCCCACCCCCTAGACTTGGGGAAAAGATGGACATCTTTCTTGCTCTCCTTTCCTTACTTAGAATTCTATAGCTGACCTGTCAAATGCAGACGTGGCTGTCTCAGGTAATTACTTAGAAAGAACAAGAATCAGATGTGAAATCGTGTCTTCACACCAGAGTTAACTATGGAAATGCTCAGTGGCCCGAAAACAAAAAAGTTTGGCAATCATGTTTTCCTCTTATGAGGAATATTATAATTAGGTGATGGCTAGTTTTCATTAAAAAAAATGTTCTTTTATCTGTATAAATTTTTTAATTTTTGGGGGGTGGTGGTGGAAAATAGCTCTTAAGGATATTATTAGGTGCTCTTCATTTGACTGGCATCATTATTGAAACTGCTGGTCAAAACAAAGTGATATATGTTGATTTTTGAGTGAGAGAAATGAAGGCATTATGAGCCCCCACTCCCCACTGTGGGCTCTGAGAGAGTTAGGATTTATCATCCTGAAGCTTGGCTCATGTGGCAGATGCCAGGTGCCATGGGGCTTTGAGCTTTCCACGTTGTAGCCTCATGGGGCACCTATGGCCAGGCTCCTCTGTGGGACGTGAGAAGGCATCTCCCTTCCCCGTGACCTTAAGGCCTGACACCTCCCCAAGAGGATTTCTGACATCAGTGTATTTCAGATGGTTTCCTATACGAGTTATGGGAGGCACAGCATGGCAGTGGCCGGAAAGGAAAGCATATGTGACAGGGTGTCACCAGGCCCTGAAAGAGAGCACTGCTGTGCTGTAGCCAGGGGAACCCATGAATATGGGGGTCCCCCCTTAGGAAGGCCCCTACAGGAAAATGTTGGCCTGAAGCAAGTAGCAGGGACCCTGATGGAAAGGCTCCGAGAGTGACACACCTTAGATCATCATGAGACAGTGCACATGTGTGCTGTCAGACACTGGGACTTCATGGGCATTGGGGAAAGGCATTTCCTTATCTACTTGAGAACTGTTTGCCAAGTGGCACAGGGCTGCTTGGTACTAACCACTCCCAAGCCAGGCTTTGTTCCCAACATGGGGCAATTGAGGAGATCTGCTTGTGGTCCTTGAGCCCTTTGGAAGACTATAAGTTGAAGGTTATTTGATCGCTTAAAGAACCTTTTACTTTTTTAAACTTTCATTTCTGTTTCTGACTATATGTGCTTGTAGCACATGTGTGTAGGTGTCAGTGGAGTCCAAAAGGGGGCGTTGGATCCTCTGGAGCTGGAGTTACAGGTGATTGTGAGCCACCTGCCATGGATGCTGGGCACTATACTCGGGTCCTCTGGAAAAGCAGCAAGTGCTCTTAAACACTGCACCATCTCTCCAGTTCTGAAGACTTTTTTTTCCCTCTGAGGATGAACGAAGAAGTGATCCTTCTCATGTCTGCTTCCCACAGAGAGCGTCTAAAGAGGGTTTTACCAACAGGGCAGTCCTTGCCTGGACTTTCAGGACTTGTGGTCCCCAGCCCGAGTGGCACAATCTGCCCACCATCTTGTGTTTCTCTCATTGCAGCTACAGTGAAGGTGTGCCCCGTGCTGGCATCTGCAGGTTGCTTCCAGGTAGCATGTCATCTTGTCCTCAGGGAGCTCACACCCTTTTGTAAGAAGGAGTCATTGCTTTTACCCTAGGGTAGCTAGGCTCTGGAGGAGGAAATGCTTCCTGACAGAGTTGCACAGGGGCTGAGGAAGGCCCAGATCTTGACTTGAACCCAGGTCCATCCCTTCTGATCTGATTGACTTTCTCTGGCAATTTTAAGAGGAAAGACTCCTCATAAGTCATGAGCTCCTTTCTCCCTTGTCCACCTTCTCTTAAGTCTTTAAAACACTGTAGTGAGAAAAATCACAGGTGTAGGGTCAAAGGCTGGACCCTTAACAAGCTGCTTTCTCCTCTCGTCAGACTTCATGTGCAATACTGGGAGGAAGAGACCATCTGCGCCCCCTTTGAGAGTCTTTTGTGTCTAATATCTAAACATCACCACCACCTGTGTCCTCTTTTCCTTCCCCAGTGACAAGGTGTGTGTGTGTGTGTGTATGTGTGTGTGTGTGTAGCAGTGGTTGTGCCAAAGCTCACTGGCAGCTTCGAAGACATTGGTTTGTGGCTGTTTGCTTCTATGTCCATCAAACGGACAAACTGCAGCCTAGGCTTTGGGGGGTGTAGGCCTTGCGTGGTGCTTGGTGCTGAGTAATTGCTGAGAAATACCATTCAAAATGGCAAGGGGCTTTGGTTCTGCCTACTGGCTTTACAGTGCTTGGTCAGGCTGTATTTCCCTGGTGCTGAACACATCGTGAAGGGTCATAGTTCAGTTTCCTCCTATGCACAGGGCCTTCAGGGTGGCAGCTGCTGATGTATCTCAAGGAACTGCTACCGCTCCCTCACTTCTGACAGCGGCCACCCTTTTCAGCTTTGTCTGCTGAACCCGCTGTCTGTCTGTTTTATCCTCAGAAAAGAAAGATGTGACTCAAAGCCTGGAGAACTACACAGCCAAGTGTCCTGGGACGATGGAGCCCATCACCCTCCCAGATGGCCTCACGCTGCCTCCCGTGCCGTTTACCAAGCTGCCCATTGTCAGGTGAGGTGGTGGGCAGGGTGTGGGGCAAGCTTCCAGGCTGCTCACGTGCAGGGTCCTTTAGAAGAGTCCTGCTTCTGCAGCTGGCCCTCTGGCTCATGACTTCAGTTTTTAAAAGTTGTTCTTTAATTTTTGAGACTTCCGTACATGTATGCAAGGAAATATGAAAATATCGGCCCCCTCCCCATTTTCCTCTCCAACCCTCCCCGTATCCCTCCCACCCCCTACTCCCACCTGCAGTTTCATGGCTCATAACCTACTTAAGCTTGACCTCAGCACTCAGGACGGTCGCTTACAGAACTGAGAGCAGTGGTGTTCTGTAGCTGCCGCGCTCCATGCCCATTGTGTGGTAGAGCTGTGGACAGATGGGACCCTGCTGATTTCTAGTTCAGCGTGGAATGTGCCCAGGCCTGGCCATTTCCTGCTCACAGCTGTGGGCTGACTCCCTGCCAGCTCTTCAGGAACAGGGGCATTTCTCTCCTGCCAAGTGTCATCGCTCACTCCCCTGTAGCCACAGTCAGGGCCCCTCAGTGCCTCGGGCCATCCAGGCCACGCACTGTTGCAACACCGGGAACCAGGTCCCGTGGGTCTTCTGCCACACACAGATCTCACGGAGGAGCTTCAGAATCCCAGAAAGGTTTGTCTCAAGGCTGGAAAGAGGCAGTGGCAGCGTCCGCGTGGCATTTTGCTGTGGAGTGGGAGTGTGCAGTTCTAGTGCCCCCCATGGTGTCCTGGACTCACCCTTCATCTGTGGTAGCCCTGTGGTGCTCCAGGACGGTATCACTCAGCCCTCTCTGGGTGTCTGTTACTGATAAGAGCCTTCAGTGAAGCTTCGCGTGAGCTTTTCCTTCTACCTCCCGAGCGGGAGGGTTACAAGTTGACTTTCTAGCCAGGTGTGGCAGCACACACCTTTAATCCCAGCACTCGGAGGCAGAGACAGGTCGACCCCTGAGTTCGAGGCCATACTCCAGTGCGCCATGGGAGATCCATAGCTGCTGTTGGCTTTTTTTTTTCCTGGGTCTGTTCTGCCCCTGAGAGAATGCGCCTCTGAGCTTTCTTCTCCTCATCTGAAATGTTCTTAAAGCTTTTTGCTCACTGGCTCGTCTGGTCCTGTCTGAGCTGAGCTGACCCTTGTGGAAGCACAACACAGTGCCTGGTGCCCATCACCTATCACCCATCACCTTACAGCCACCAGGAAAACCTTCATTTTCTCATCGAGGATACTTTAAATATTATATTCAGAAAGAGTACTTTGCCTGAAAAATACTGAGTGCTATGTTTTCATTCAGGTTGGATGAACACAGTACTTACAACATAGGCGTGTGTCTGGGCAAGTCTGCTCGGATGCCCATCTTTATCGCCATGCCTTTGTGGCCCACCTGTCACTACCACCTATGCCCAGCCTCCTGGTACCATTGTTCTCGCTTGATGTGGCCATCGAAAGTTCTTTTTAAAATTTTTTTTAATTTATTTTTTTTATTTATTACAATTTATTCACTTTGTATCCCAGCTATATCCCCCTTTCCTCTTCACCTCCTAATTCCACCCTCCCTCCCTCTTTTCCTCCCATGACCCTCCCCCAGTCCATTGATAGGTGAGTTCTTCCTTCCCTACTATCTGATCCTAGCCTATCAGGTATCATCAGGAGTGACTGCATTGTCTTCCTCTGTGGCCTGGTAAGGCTGCCCTCCCCCCTCAGGTGGAGGTGATCAAAGAAACAGCCCCTGTTCCCCTTACTAGGGAACCCACTTGGGGACTGAGTTGCCATGGGCTACATCTGTGCAGGGGTTCTAAGTTATCTCCATGAATGGTCCTTGGTTGGAGTATCAGTCTCAGAAAAGACTCCTGGGCCCTGGTTTTTAGTTCTGTTGCTCTCCTTGTGGAGCTCCTTTTCCTTCTGATCTTTCTATCTCCCCCTTCTTCTATAAGCTTCCCATGGAAAGCTCTCAAAGTCTGGCTTCAGGTAGTACTTGCTGCTATATCTGTTCTTGATGGTTTTCAGAGACTCATGGCTAGAGAAGAAGCTGTGCTTGTTCTGGTGACTGCCACTGTGTAGTTCGGGCCTGGTTCCCCCCTGTGCGGAGGATATTAGAAGCCAGGGCTTTTCCCAGCCTGTGCTCTTCCATCCTGTTGATGTTAGCTTCATATACCTTGTCTGGTCCTATGTGGTGTTCTTTGCCTCTCACTTAAGCCTGAGACCTCACTTGCCTGGTCACGTGGCTTCATTATCCTATACAGACCCTGTGAGTGGTTAAGTGGCACATGGACTGTGCTGGATTCTCTGCACAGGCCCCCTGCAGACTTCTCTGTACAGCCCCATGCTGCCTTGTCTGCTGGTTCTCAAGGGAATCCCTTTGATTCTCTCACCATGGCTCCTAAGCATCTTTTAAGGCTTAGCTCAAGGCAGTGTACCCACTGTGAACTCTTTCCTAGGTGGGTACAGTTGTCTGTGTGAGATATCTTCAGTACCAGGAAACATACAACCCAGTTGTGGCCTGGAACCCAGAAGGAGGCTGTCTTCTCTGTGAAGAAAATGGACCCAAATGGCCAATCTTTAATTCTTCTCTACCTCATGACTACCCTGGAGCTGCAGCAGTTCCAGATAACACACATCTGCGTCTTGAAAAAAGGAGGAGGGAAGGCCTAGAAATCTTTTTCCTTTGGCTTAATGAGAATCAAACAATATTCCCAACAGATTGGTAGCCGTCAGTGTCAGTGGAGTGAGTCTTAAAGACAGTGTGAAGTAGGGAAGTCGTTCTCCTGGACTCTGTAATGCAGCTGGATAAAAGAGAGGTGGGTAAGAAATTGGTGCTTGCTTATCCAGCCAACAAAGCCCACGGAACTGGATCCCATGGATCTTCCCTCTGAACACATGGAGAAGCTGGCCAGAAGGTCTTCCTGGCCTCGAGTCCACTTGTGTCTCTGTGTACCAGTTGGTAAAATCTTCGCTGGAGGGATGCATGCATCTGAGCAGCCAGGCTGCATGCAGGCAGGCCAGAGCTTACCTGTCCCCTTCCCTGCTGTGTCCACCCCAGTGCAAGCTTTGGTTTCAGGCCCCAGATGGCATCAGAATGACAGGAGTAATGTCAAACCTCATATCCTCTTCCTGGTGACCAAGAAATGAGAGAGAAGGTGTTTTTGGGGAGCTGTGAAACAAATGGAGCTTCCTTCCTTCCTTCCTTTCTTTTTATCTTTCTTTTTTGTTTTTTGAGACAGGGTTTCTCTATGTAGTTTTGGCTGTCCTGGACTTGTTTTGTATACCAAGCTGGCCTCAAACTACAGCCATCCGCCTGCCTCTGCCTCCCTGAGTGCTGGGATTAAAGACCTGTGCCACCACGTCCAGCTAAATGAAGCATTTTTTTTTTTTTCTTTTAGAAAGTTTTCCCTTCCCTTCCCTCTCACAGAGTTATGACCTCAAGTATGTGTCAGACCCCAGGTAACATGCTTTCAGGAAAATGTACCCATGGTTTCCCTGAAACAAAGCTCAAGTGTTATACATGGAGACGGAATGTCAGAGAGAGATAGTGAACAAGTATAGTCCCATGGGTGATACAACTGTCTACCTGCCCCTTTGTGGTACATGAACATGAAACCAGGTCCCAGGCTTCCATATATGACATACAGGTGAAGAGCAAGGCACACGAGAGGTGCTCTTAGCAGTCAGAGCTCCTCCCCATTCCCCTGAGAAGCCTTATTACAGGCAGGCACTGACTGGGATGTATGCCATCTTCATTGGGCTTGTGGCACTTTCTGCCATAGTGGCCAGGTGAATGTGTCTGTTCATAGCAATGGTTAGGTTTGGTTTTATTCTAGAATGATTTCCCTGAGCAGATAAAATAAAATTATTTTAGAGTTACCTGCTTGCCAGTCTGATATTGGTACTGCTTTCTTGAGTCTGTCTGTCTGTCTGTCTGTCTATCTATCTATCTATCTATCTATCTATCCATCCACCTACCTGTCTATCCATCTACTCATCTGTATACATCCATCCATCCATCCATCCATTCATCCATGTATCCATCCATCTATCCATCCATGTATCCATCCATCCATCATCCATCCATCCATCCATTCACCCACCCATCTACCTACTTACCTACCCATCCATCCATCCATCCATCCATCCATTATCCATCATCCATCTATCCATCCACCCATCCATCCACCCACCCACTTATCCATCTACTCACCCATCTACCCATCCATCTATATATCCTTCCATCCACTCATATATCCATCTACCTATCCACTATCTACCCATCTATTTACCCGTCCACTCATTCATCTATCTACATACTTAGCCACACACCCACTTGTCTACTCACTAACCCATCCTTTCACCCACTTATCCATCCACTTACCTATACACCCATTTATCTATTCATCTACCAATCCACTTACCCATCAATATAGCTATGGACTCAGGTCTTCTTTTAGGTTTCACAATGACATAGTCTATTTTGTCCCTATCCTGATACTCTATGCTGTAGTCCTTGGAGCTAGTTCATGATGGCACCTTGGTCTTTGTCCTGTATCCCTCATTCCTGGACACTCTAGGGAGTGAATCAGTGTATAGTTCTTTGTCACCTGGATACTCAGCCACACAGCTGAGGATACTGAGAGTTGCAGATGGCTTGTTGAGGCACGAAGTGTTCCTTTACGACTAAATCCTTCCATTAGTGTGCTCTTGCAGGAATTAGGCAACAGAATCCAGAGGTGTGTTCTCAGGCCTCAACACAGATGTGCAAGACCCATCTTATTGGCAATGCCTGTACCTGTACCTGGCCTATGGCAGGTACCTGCCCTTGCTTCTTTTCCTGCTGCTATGATAAAATACCTCAAGTCAACAACTTTAAGGGAGAAAAGGGTTTTTTTTTTTTTTTTTTGGCTTCAACTCCAGGTTCCAATCCATTGTTTGGGGGAACGTGAAAGCAATTCCAAGTTACATCCTATTGTTTTGGGGGAAGTCGAGGCAGGAACTGGAAGCCTGTAGTTATAGTCACAGTCAAGAGCAGAGAGAGTGAACAAATGCTTGCTCTGTTCTCTTAGATTCTGTGGGTCTCTTAGGTTATTCAGGACCCAAGCTCAGGGAATGGTGCTGTCCTCTTCGAGGCTGGCTCCTCCCCAGTAAATGAACACAAACAAGACAGTCCTCCACAGACATGCTCACAGTACAACCTGTTCTAGACAAACCTTCACCAGGATTCTTTTTCTCAGCAAATCTGTACAGAGTGGTAGACAGACCCTCTAAGTGGGGTTGTCCCCTCTTCTGAAAACCCTGCTCCCCATCTCCACTTGATGACAAGCCAGTGCAAAAGCTGTGCACTGGGTCAACATATTTCCATAAAAATGAGCTGTGGACTACTGGAAATGAACTACTAGTCAGTTTTTTTTTTTTTTTTGGTCATTATGACAAAGTACACGAGACAAAGCATTTAATATAGAAAAGGTTTATTGCTTCACTGTTTCAGGTTTTGGTTTGTGGGCCCTTGGATCTGTTATCTCTGAGCTTGTTGTCAAGCAGGACATCACAGCAGAGGAGTGTAGAAATGGAGCTGCTTACCTCTTAGCAGCTGGGAAGGAGAGAGAGAGAGAGAGAGAGAGAGAGAGAGAGAGAGAGAGAGAAAGAGAGAGAGGTGGGGAACAGGACCTTGCGACAGTATACACACTTCAAGGACATATGACTCATTTCCTCCACAAAAGTCCCAGTTCCTAACAGGCTGATCCACAGTGGGAATGTTCATCAGTAGGTTAACACACCAATGGGACAAACATCAAGTTGATTCTGCAACCTCTCCCCAGGGCTGCAGAGCCAAGTCTTTAGCACATGAGCCTTCGGATGCTTCCTGTTGGGACCATCGTAATCTCCACATCCAAAGTATTCTTCATCAGGTGAATATTGAAAACCTCTGGGGAAGGCAGTGAAAGTGACCCTGGAGATGGAGAAGACCTTGGTGGTGTGAACACTGAGGACTGCAGCTCTCACTATGCTGCACAGTGGGTTGTGTCAAAAGCAGCCCATTTCAAGGAGTCAGATTTCAGGAGAGCTGTGTAGAATTGTCAGTTACAAGCTAATTTTGTTGGAGATGCTGCAAAACTATGATCTCTCGTTTTTAGAATAGATACTTCAGGCCTTTTCCCATCCTGTCCTTTCTTGGTTCTTGATGATTAAACCATTTTAATTACTTACAGGAAAAGGCCAACTTGGAAGCATGAAGTAGGCACGCTGCAAAGTGATTTCAAGTAATTATGATGCAGGTTAATGAGAGCCAAATACATCCCTGTTTAAATCTGATCTGAAATTCACTTGATGAAATGTGTACTCAGTGGTCAAGATGATCAGGGCTCTGGCCATCTATGAGGTTCAGTGATGGTCAGGAATGATGTCATCTCGAGATGACGTCACTGCCGCAGTGCCTGTGGGTGCAGCAGAGGGCAGCCACTGTAGACCAAAGCCTTCCTGTAGAACTCTGCACAGGAGGAATAAAGAACAGCCAAGATGACCTTGAACTCCTGGTCCTCCTGTCTCCACTTGCCAGTTCTGGGGTCCACACTATCATCCCCCAGCATGTTGTGGATTATTTGAGAAGAATTTAGCGGAGGGTTCAGGGCTGTTTGTAGTTAGCTATCATCCAATCACAAGTGTCTTCCTGAATTACCTCATAGGGGCATCTACACTGACAGAAACCTGCCCCTCCCACAAGAGTGACTTGGGAGTGTTGAGCTTGAGCTTGAACTGGAACACAGGCCAGAAGCTATTTGAGAGCTGACCTGTATTTCCCCTGGACAAAAAGTGGAGAATGAAAAGGCAAGGAGGAAGGGCCCCATTAGTTCCCCTGTCATCCTCCTCAAGCGTCAAACACTGCCCTAATTAGCATTTCATTGTTGCTCAGCATGATCCCCATTAGCCACGGGATGCCAAGGAGACTCGGGATTCTGAAATGTCAACCATCTCCAAATGGAATCTTTTGAGAGAATCCCATCCTGGACACTTGAGCCCTTGGACTCTGCTTTAGTCACAGCAGCTTCTTCTGCCAGATCCAGCATCCCTCACTCAGCAGAGATTCAGGCTAAATGATGTGGCGTTTAGGTCAGGCACCTCCAACGATGGTTTTTCTTGGGAGTCACGTTTTTATAAAATGACATTTGGTGGAAAAGGTTGAGTTATGGGTGTACACCATCACTAGTTACAGGGCCACTTTTCTGGCTGACTGTGTCCTCGGAATTCTTTGACGTAAGCTACAAACCAGCCATTTGTCTGTTTGCATGGATGATTCCTCGTAATTCCCATCCATGCTCCATTTTCAGGTGGGGCTGGGGTATGACACAGAAAGTACTCTTTGTTCTGAGTTGTCCTGCCCTCAAGTGTACCAATCAGGCTTGGAGGTTCTGCCTGGTCGGGGTCCAGCAGTGCGTTTATAGCCAGCGTCAAGACTTAGCATCTTTCACTCTTTTGTCCAGAAGTGCCATTTTGCACCAGCAGCCATCCTCTGTTGGCAAATAATCATTGTCTTGAGATTGTAAAAGGAGGGAAGGCTTTGCTGACCTACTGTGTGCCAGGTGCCATGACAGGTACCAACATGTCACCTCAAGCAGTCCCACAATGCCCTGCAAAAGATCCAAAGGCCACCCCCCTTTTCCTGCCTTCATTCATAACGCACAGGAACACTTGTTCAAGGCAGATGAAAAATAGGGTGGTAGGTATGGCTCAGGTCAGGTGAGCGTGCGAGCTGACCCTAGCCATAAGCCTCTTTCATGGGAGGGCCTGCGTTAGCACACACAGAGCGATACAGAATATGCACTGTCTGTAGCATGCAGGCTGCCTTGAGAGCTAGACCAAGAAGTGTACACAGGCTTCTCTTATCAACTTCCATCCCTCTGGGAGGGTGGCGAAGGAAGGCAGGGTCAGGTTGGGTCTGTCTTCCAATGGTTATCTCTCCCTATGATAACTGGTTTCCAAAGACAAGAAACATCCTTCCAGCCACACAGATTACCGAGTACCTCTCCTCAGCTGGTTTTAGGAGCAAAAGCTGAGTGAGGTTCAGGGACCTCAAAGCCATCAGTGTTTGTTGTCCCAGAGGTAGGTCCCCCAGACTGTAATGAGGGTCTTGGTGTCAACTTCAAGGTATACCTCAGTCCCAGATCGTCACTAGCCTCAGGCAGGTTCCCTGTGCTGGGGAGGTGCAAACGAAGCAAGGGTTTCCTGCAGTCAGCCACGAGTTTTCACCACAGTGCTCAGCTTCAAAAGATTTAGACACTTGATTTGCAGCTCAGCCCTTTGGAAGCGCATTCACTGCATTTACTGAGAGCAACAGGTTCAAGTGCTGTACAAGGCCTTGGTCCTCAGCCAGCTCACAGCTTGATTCAAAACAGAACTGTGAGACTGCTCTGGTCCCAGATGACAGTGTGATGGAGGAGAGCACACAGAGAAGGAATCTGAGAGAGTTAACCTCATTTTCTAAGTATCATCCTCACTTGGGTTATTGTGGGTAGTGGATGTATCCCTTGCACGTGACCTGAACCCTGTCAGGGCCTGGCTACTAAGTGCTGTAGAGGTTCCTGGCACAGGATAGGCAGCATTCCTATAGGAACCCAGCAGCCCATCTCTCCCAAGTGAGATCAGCTCTGTAAGGCAGTTCTTATCAGTCAGCATGGGTTGGGCTGTGCCTGAGACCTCGGTGACTTACTGAATACAGCACAGTGCATCCCACTCCCTCAGGCTGGTGTGAATGGGTGGCATCCTAGGCACCACGGCAGCCTGCTATGGGTGCTTGGTGACCCAGGCCTTACTGTCTTGTTCTTGGCCTCCTCACACCTGGCTTTCCAGGACTGTTATGTAGAGGACCAGGAGGCTGAGGTATGGCTTCCGCTAGGGGGGCTTCTTCTCAGTCCTCAGTGATTCTGTGTGGAGGACCTCTCCTTCCTGGCCTCAGGGGCTAGAAGGTGGAGTGGGGAGCACCTGGGTCTCTCTCATCCTTATCCTTGTCTGTTATGGTCTGCTCTAGTATGTTCCTGATCCTAGCCACCAGGCCAGTGTAGTCCCGGAGGCCTCCCATCGCCGTGGTTTAAGGCCAGCACTTCTGGCCATCGTCGCTTTCCATTAATGGCTCTGTGGGCTGCAAGTCATCTCTCTTTTGCCAGTCCCTGGTTGCTAGTGGGGAGATAACAGTAGCACGAAAGTTAAGACGCTTTTGAGATGGTGCCTAGCGAGTGGGTAGCACGGGGACTGCGTATGCTCAGCTTCCAGCAGGTACCAGTCCGTGGCTGACTTGGGTGACCTTGAGCACGGTGGGTGGTGCATTTTTATGAAAACATCTCTTTTCGTTCAAAGAGACTGGAACTTTTGCTGGACCTCACAGCCAAGTTAATAATAGACTTTGAGATCGCTTAAGACTGCTCTCCCGCTGTATACTCAGCCTGTTTGTTTAGCCAGCCTTTAAGAGAACTGTGTAACAACCAACCTTACTTGCTTTGGAGTTCCCATGCAATCAACCTTTACAACCTGTGCTAACCTGTACCATCAATCGTAAGTTGTGCCCCCGACTCGGGACACTTTGTGTATATTTTGTGGTAATCATTTGCTGAAGACAGCCAACAGGTCAATAACAACCCTTTTCAACAAATATCTACCATACATGTTGAAAGCTGCATGGATGTAACTCAATAGCATGTTTGTAGCACTCTTTGCCGAGTCAGTTGGGCTCAACTGGAGTCAACAATTTCTTCTGGTATAAAACCCTGTTAAAGATTTCTGTAAAGCATCCTGTCTTCCTTCCCCATAGGGTGCTTTCTGTGATGTTCAATACATACAGACGAAGACCTTTTAGTTCCAGGCAATAGGGTCAGTTCGGATTCACAATCAGGCAGACTACAGACAAGCCAGCAACTACAGACTACAGATGACAGGAACTCGTTCTAGTCAAGTTAATCTGAGGGGAACTGTCGAGTTTTCTTTCCTTACTGTGATAGTAACTCATTTTGGTGTTCTGAAGCTATCATTAATGCTTTTAACTTGTGAACACGAGCATGGGGTTGGGATGGTGAAGCAGCCATCCCTAACAACAGTGCACTGTGAAGATTGGCACTTTCTTTTGTGGGGTCTTCTGACCCCATGGATAGGCTCTGGCTTCCACTTGCTGTGGGGAGACCCCAGTCGGGAGAGTGAGCTGCAGACATCAGCGCAGTGGCCCCTGAGCAGGAATCTTGAGCTCCATTGTCAGTGGCGCATGCGAGCAAGGCCTGACTGGGCCTTCCTTTTGTAGAGGGAACCTTTGTGTTGGAGAAGGTGGCAGAAGGCTGGACTGATCCCCAGCCCGGGAAGGACCTCTCCTTCCTGACCTGCTGGTTTGGTATGTTTATTCTGCTGCCTGGTCCTGTACAGTGGGAGCTCTTCCCCTCCCTCAGCACATCTGATGTTTCTGTGGTCAGCAGTGTTTTACTTGTGGTCCGGAGTGAGAGTCCTGACAGCAGGCGCCTGTGCTCTGCTTGCAATGACAGGTGCGTCAAGCTGCTGAGCCTCCCTACCAGCCTCCGGCCACAGAAGGTGAAAAGCTTGCTGGGGCAAAGCGTGTCCACCAAGAGCCCCTTCATCTATTCACCAATCATCGCACACAACCGTGGAGAAGAGCGCAACAAGAAAATAGGTAGGCTGCTGTCTGTGTCCGCCCTTCCTCCTGGGGTTTAGGACCGAGTCTCGGGCCAGTTTTCCTGTGTGTGCAAATGCTTGCATTGTGCTAGCGTACACACTCTCCTGGAAATGTGTTTCATGTGTTGCCTTTAGACTGGCAGGTGCTCATTGAACGGGGTTTTAGAAACTTATTTCATGGAAGGTGACTCACAGATGATTTAGAAGACGGTAAGACCTGGAGTATCACCCAGCAGAGACAGGCAACATGTGCTGTGTTTACTGGTTATCATTCCTCCTACAGAGTCACCGTGGCCTAGTCACAGGGGCTCCATACTGGCTCTTGTCACTTCCTCCAAAGGTCATAGCCATCCAGTGGTGACCAAAGTTGAACCTGTAGACATACTCACTCCATGTCTAAACCACTGCAGTATTAGTACTTTAAGCACTTTGTCCTGCAATAAAGTTGGACTTAAGATCTCTCTTTTAGCCTTTGCAGTGCCAGCATTGCAGACATGCCACAACACTCCTGGCTAGTGAAATGCTTTTTTGATTTAAGATATTTGCAACTTCCAGTGTATTCACTAGGATATATATACATTGGGTACCGTCTTTATGAGAACAAGTCTCTACCCAAAACATTTTGCCATCCGCTTCCTGCAGGTAGAACAAACAGATGAGAGGTGACTATCAGGGTAAGATGCAAGTAAGTTCTTTGAAGTTGTGGGGCTGTTAACAGCTGTTCCTGGCTTCCCCCATTGGTCCCAGAGCAGAGCCCATGGACTTTGGGGAAACCTGAGCAAGCACAGAGTGAGCTTGCCTTGAGGTAACAGGGTGGCCTGCCCTGGTTTGGCTCTGTGTGCCCACCTAGCATGCATAAAGCCTGGGTTGGATCTCCCTCACTGTATGTATTGGGTATGATCATGCATATCGATAACCCCAGCTCTTGAGAGGAGAGCACAGGTGGATCAGTTTGAAGCCATCCTTGGCTACATAGTGAGTTCAAGGCTAGCCTGGGCTGCATGAGAGCTTGTCTCGTGGAGAACAGGAGAGCAATTAAACAGGAAGTAAGAGATACGGGCTAATGTTTCAAGAGAAGGCAGCTGATACTGAGTGCTGGTAAATTCCTGTGAATGTGTGTTTGAGTCTTTGAAATTCCATCTCGGTCTTTGGTTTTGAAAGTCAGCCCCAAGCCAGGCATGGTGACACATGCCTTTAGTTCCAGCACTCAAGAGGTAGAGGTAGGCAGATTTCTGAGTACAAGGCCAGTCTGGAACACAGAGTAAGTTTCAGGACAGTTAGAGCTACACGGAGAAACACTGTCCTGAATCCACCCTCCCCCCAAAATAAAAGAAAAAGTCAACTCCAAACCTAGTTCCTTTTCTCTGGAGAACATTTGGTGGTGACAGGAAGTGTCTAGTCAGGTGCACTTGATAACAACAGGGAAGGGCAGATGGCATTTCCCCCTCAGCGTGCATTATGGGGAGGAGGAGAGAGTTGTTCTTTTGCAATGTGTGGGACCCTACTACAACCTCCTATGGGAGCGCCCCCCTTCATCTTATTGAAGGCAGGGAATGGGGTACCCCTGCACTGGCTCTCTGACTTTGCCATCACTCCATGTAGCTGGACTGCTTAAGAACAACACCCTGTCTCAGAACAAATATCCTAGGAGACTCTTTATCCTGCCATGCTCCAGCTTGATGCCCGGACCATGGTCTGTCTGTAAAGAGCAGAGCTCAAGAAACAGCCACACAGGCTCACAAACACCAGGCTGGCTGTCGAGGAGTGGGAAAATGCTCTCAGAACCCCCTTTTCCAAACCCCAAGGACATCTATAAGACCCACCACATTTCTGATGCTCCCACAACTCTCTTCTTATACTCAAAGTTTCAGTTAGAAATATTTGAAATTTAGGCCAAAGATATGTAGTCTTCAGGCCTCCAGCATGGACTCACTAACCAGGATAGTTCCAGACAGACATCAGAAGCCATAGAATATAAATTACATTTTCCACCCAAAAAAATGTACATTTGGAGTTGAAATGAAGCCAATTTGTCAGAGTGCTTCCTTGGCATTCATGAAGAAGGGCTTATGCCCTTGTGCTAGAAAACAGGGAAGCTGGTGCCTGCAGCCTCAGTACCCTGCAGCTGTGCAAACTGCTATATTTGGTCAGCCTGTCTCGTCCCCTGACACTGTAATACAACATTGTGATCTCCAGTGTTCACACTTGAGAGCCTCCCAATTGAGTTTCCCATTCAAAACAAACAAAACCCAATGCAACCAACCAAAACCCCAAAATCTCATATTTTAAGTAAGTTTCTGATGCATGTGGTCTGGACAAGCCTGCTGGTTAGACAGTGTTTGCCCCGGTCTCTTCTGCAAATGTAGACTATTATCTGCCATTTTAATCTAAACAAATGGGGCGATACTTTTCCTAACCAGTTCTGTTAGGGGGGAAAAAAAGCTTACCAGTGATCTAGATGCCTCCCACAAAGGGCAGCCTGAGCTACTGGAAGAGCCAAGAGAGGAAGATGGATAGCCCAGGTGCTGTTTTGAGACACTGTGTCTTCCACTCTGTTTCCTCCTTCATCCATCTTGAGGGCTGATAATCCAGTTGAGAGCCACCACACCTTCCTGGGTCTGACGTCATTTGCAATAGGACTTCATGCCCTTGCCAGGTCTTGTGCTGATATCAGCAGCTAGCTGCCCCAGGGGCAAAGTAGTGGCCAGGACAGGCCAGGGCCCTCAGGGGCCATCGTGGCTGTGACTGTTGCCTGGCCCTGCAGCTCTCACTTCCTATTGTGTGGCCCCAGAGACCGATAGTGCCACCCTGGGCTCCAGGTGTGTCATCTGTGGGGTGGGAGTTTAGAAACTGACTCAGGGTTATCCTGGGTCGAGTGAGAGAATGTTCCTCAGTGGTGGCCATTCGAGACCTTTCTTTGGGGCAGTTGTGTGTAGTGCTGTGGGATGCAGGCCTAAGTTATGGCCACTTATCAATCCCCGAACTGGTTATGTATGTGGTGTCAGGTATAAAAACTCTTCACTGTGAGAATACCTTTGGGGCCTGTGTGTGTGTGTGTGTGTGTGTGTGTGTGTGCGTGCGTTGCTGTGTATAGCAGGTCGTTGCAAAAAAAAATCAAGAGTATGTCTGACCAGGTTTTAGGGGACATAGAGAAGTCACACTCTGGGCCTCTTGCAAGTGGCCCCTGTGTCTGCACAGGGAGGCACCAGTCACCATCACAGCCATCAACACTGCTCTGCTGTGAGAACTCAGCACGGATTGCTCATGCCAGGGCAAGTGGATGGCCCACAGCTCTGTTCCACAGCTGGACTGACACAGCAACAAACTGAGAATAGCAGTGGTACCAACTCACCCTGGAGTTCTTCTGTGTGTGTTTTGTAGACTTCCAGTGGGTTCAAGGAGACGTGTGTGAAGTTCAGCTGATGGTGTACAACCCAATGCCGTTTGAGCTCCGCGTGGAAAACATGGTATGTGTCACCAGTCATTTGGCCTGAACCTATTATCATTGAAAACACCCTTTTGCCTACCATGGGACATATGCATCCACGGATGTATGTCAGGTTTCACTTCCAGTTAGCTGAGGTCTCTGAGCTTTCTGTGTGTGTGTCCATCATGCTTTGTTATTCCTGTGTCTTTGCTTGGCACTCAGTAGTGTTTGAATCTATAAGCAAGCCTTTGATTTATGTACGCATTGATCTTAATAGACCGAATATAGATTTGAAGTAGTCACCTGGAGGTCGGGGCTCAACGTTTAGTACAGGTCCTGGCTTAGTGAGAAAGAATGTTTACACTGCACTGTCTGATTTTGAGCCCCGTAGGACTGTCACTCACTTTGTAGTCATGGCCCTCAGAATAGCTAACTGACTTCTGTGGTCAGGGAAGATTTATCTGACCTCTTCCCGTGGGACTCACACTAGGCTCTGGGCCCAATGTTCCATGGCTCCATCCCTTGAGGTCTTTCCCTCATATGTGTACAGGTATGTGTGCACATGTGTGAATGTGGAGGCCACAGCTTGAGGTTGGAGCTCTAGCCCTGGCTGTCCTGGAACTCACTCTGTGGACCAGGCTGGCCTTGAACTCCCCTGTTTTGTAGGATAAAAAGCTTGTACTACCACTGCCCAGCTACCTTAAATTTTTGAGGCAGGATATTTCCCAGGGCTTGGCAATATGGCTAGTCTTGCTAGCCAGTTTTCTCTAGGGGTCCCTTCTCCTCCTTCTGAGGCTTGAATAAAGGTGTATATGTGGGTTTTGGGGATTCGAACTCTCGTCCTCCTTCTTGCTTGGCTCTTTAATTGCTTTACCACCCATCCTGCCCTCCGTGAGAATCTGTTGCTACTGTCAGAGGGCTGCTGTTGCTCTCTGTATTTTTTTCTTTCTTTTTGTTTTTGAGACAGAGTTCCACCATGTAACCAGTTGACCTTGAATTCCAAGCACCACACCTGCCTCTACTTCCCAAGTGCAGGGATTCAAGGCATGTGTACTTTGCCTGGCTTATTTAAAAAACAAAATAAATCTTTAAAAGTAGCTTTCATTATTTTCTGATTTAAAAATCATATGTGCTTATTGTAAAAAAAAATAAGACGAGTAAAAAGTTGTAATAAACTACAAAGCTCTACTTGGAGATAGCACACAGTTTGGGGTTAGAAACTTAAATAATTATGAAGCATTTTAGGCGTAAACTTGCATATATTCAACACCTAGCCTGAAGATGTATTAACAACTGCCATTTGGCTTTAGTTAGCATTAGTAAGTGTCAATGGGTTTTGCGTAGGGACAACAGCCATATAATTGGCTTTTCTTCTAACACTCTTAGCCATGAGGTCTGAACCACACCTCATATGCATCGTAGGAGCAGCCACTGCCGCCAGAGTGCGTTTGCTTCCGGTGTTCTTTATAGACGGAGCTGGGAAAGGGCATGCAAGTGTGCGCACGCGCATATGCTTTTATGTATATGTATGTGTGTGTGTATGTGTGTATGTGTATGTGCACAACAGCCTCATGTGCTTCACACTCATGTCTACTCTCCCAGCTTATTCCCTAGGGTCCCTCCCTGCCTCCCTCTTGTTGGGGTTGGCGATCCTTCCTTCTTCTGTGAGCAGTGGGCTCCCAGAGCCAGCACACTCACCCACGATCAGTGTCTCCAAGATAAGCTCCTACTGTTTTGACCATTGCATTGCAGAAAACCGTCCCACTTGGGAGAGTCTGGGACTTCTTCGTCTTTGTTCTGGGTCATGTTGTGTAGCCGCCATGAAGTCTTGCACATTGTGTGATGAATTTACTCCAAGATGTTTATGATCTTGTTAAGGATATTTCTTTCTTTTTACTTTCCGCTTGTGTTTTTCTTTTCTTCTTTTTCTTCTCTTTTTTCTAGAGCATAATAATGCCTGTGATGTTCAAGGTTTCTTCTGGCCTTTGCCTCTGGCCGACCATACTTGCTTATTCATGGCTTCCGAGGGCCGGCAGTGATCATGACTTTGCCTTTGTGAATAGATGTCCCTGTTGCACTGACTGGAGCCTCCTGGGGACTGATGTCTCTGCGCTATGTCATGTCAAGGGGCAGCTTCTTGAGGCTGGGGACTCAAGGAGCTGCGTGGTTCACTTGCAAGCTCAGAGCCTGCTGTACAGAGAGATGAATGAATAATTCATAGAAGCCCTGGAGCAAAATCAACTTCTGAGATATTTCCACACTATGTTTTTCTTTTGTGTTTGAAAAAAAAAAATTACTTATTTATTTTTCTTTGGGTCCGAATTGCTGTCAAAACAGCAAAACAGGGAAATCAGATGATGATACACAGGGATTTACCCCAACTGGAGTTTTTGCTTGCCACCCTACTCTGGGTGTCCAGATCACATGGGTCTCCCTTAAAGTCCTCTGTGGGTTTTGTTTTTTTTTTTTTTTAAAGCTCCTGGCCTTTTCATCCCCATAGTTGCTGCAGTGAATGTCACAGAGCTCATCAGAATTGGCTGTGCATCATGGGTCTAGGCTGTGCCTCTTCACTGTGCTCCTTCATTTCCTGCAGGGGCTTCTCACCAGCGGAGTGGAGTTCGAGTCTCTCCCTGCAGCGCTTTCCCTTCCTGCGGAATCTGGTTTGTATCCAGTGACACTGGTCGGGGTCCCGAAGACTACAGGGATGATCACTGTGAACGGTAAGGAGAGTGCCCTGCTGGTTTCTGCATCACTGCACCTGGAGCTGATTACCTTATCCATGATCCTTACCACCTAAATGGCAATGGGAAGATAGCATTTACTTCCAGAGTAGATGACAAACAGAATTGGTTCTGAGATGTGCTTGGTGCTTGCTGTTGTGCTGTTATGGGGGATGGGGTCCATCCTGTGCCTTGTCTTGTCTGGTTTCCCTCTCACTCACTTTTCTCTTTTGTGCCATTCTCCTTTGGGACAGCATGGACTCAGCTTCTCTCCCTGCCATCAAATCCTCTCCAGCACCCCTGTACCCCCTCTCAGAGCGTCGTGTGTCCATGTAGCCTCTACCATGCCACATCTATAGTGATTTCTTGATGCCTTGAATTCTCTATGCAGCTCTTGACACTTTATCAGGATTCTTGTCATTGGATCAAGAGTGGTGCTATTCTAACTGAAGCTGGGCTGTTTAGTCTTCTCCTAATCTTGTTCAGAGGTCAGCTTGGGATGGTATCTCCTTTCTGGTCTTGTTCAGTCTCTTGGTTTCTGCATGCTGTATTCCTGTCGCCCTGCCCTGGAGAGCGTCTCAGTCTCATGGCTTCCTTCCTCTATTTTCCACCCCCACCTTCCCTGCCCTTCCCCTGGGCCTCCTTTCTCCTCAGTTTGCATGATATGTGCATGAGTACGGGGTGGCACATATGGCATGGTGAGCATGTGGAGGTCAGGTGACAGTTTTGAAGAACTGTTCTTTCCTACTGTCTTGATGTGTGTTCTGGATTGAGCTCAGGCTCCAGGCTTGCCACCTCTACCTGCCAAGCCATTTCCCTGGACCCTTCCCTGGAGTCTTCACCTCTACCTTTTTTCCCCCCCTCTTTCTTCTTCTTGCTTCTCAACCCTACCAAGCCCAGGGACCTCTTCTTGCCTTCAGTTCTGCCATGTGTGCTTCTGGTGTTCTTTAGAGACAGCCCTCCCACACCCCACTGCCTTGCTTGCCATTTCCTCAGATGACCCGAGAGCTCTTCATGTGTACCATATCATACCAGGACCCCATACCTCTCCTCCCTAAAGTGGCCTTTTTCCTAGAGGCTCCCATTTCAGTGAAGTGTCTTTGTGGACTGTTGTAGTAAATAAAAAAAATGTTGGGCTATATAATGTTTATTATTAGTCCTATGATTATCACAGTGGTATTAGCTAACCTGCTATCACAAATAATAAGACACAGACACTTGTTAGATTTTATTATTGTCTTATGTATCTTGGCCAGGCATTTATTTCACTTACACTGGCTCAATAACCTTACCATCCATCTCAAAGTCCCTATCCAATGCCACCCACCTTAATCCTTCTCATGTGGTCTACTGTCCATCCATAATCCCATGGTACTTGTTTATATTCTTCGCCTGGGCCTTTTCATGCCATTATTGGAGTCCTTCCTCTTGGCCCAGGTGGTTTTTTTCTCCACACTAACCCATCATGGCGTCCTCCTTCCTCCTTTTCCTGTCCATCTGTCTTTCATGATTCTCCTCTTCAAAGCCTGGGAACCTTAGACATGCCTACCCCATTCTGCCCTGCCCAGGTATAGGCTGTTTAATGAACCAATCAGATATAATGACTTAGGCAAGTTTATACAACAAGGATAGGTTTAATGACATCTTGAGAGGTAGCATCAGCACAACCCCCAACAGTGGACCATTTGCCCTAACCTGCTGCCACCAGACCTGATTGTTTTATTTACCTATCTGCCTGCCTGCCTGCTTGTCTGTCTGTCTGTCTGTCTATCTATCTATCTATCTATCTATCTATCTACCAATCCTCCTCTCTTTCTGTTCCTACCCTCCCTTCCTCTTCTCCCTATCCTCCCTCCCCTACTCCTCAGAAAAGGGGACATCTCCCTACCCCCACTTCCAACTCACCCCAGCACATCAAGTTGCATCAGGACTAAACACATCCTTTTCCCCTGTGGCCTGTCAAGGCAGCCCCACCAGGGGAGTGATTGAAAAGCAAACAACAGTCCATGTCAGACCTCAATGTCAATACTGTACGAGACCCACTATTTTCTGCCACCTACATGGCTGTCTTCTGTCTGGAAGATCATGACTCTCTCACAGGGTCTATCACAGAACTCAAGGACTAGTCTTTTCTGTCTTCCAACTTACTTGCTAATGGGCCCACCCTCCTCACTGAGCTCCTTTTCAACTCCCATCAGTTGGCCACAAGTCTTACCCTTTGTCCTATCTTGTTTCAAGGCACATTCCTGAGCCCTGGACCACCCCCACCCAGTATCCTTGTCTTCCCTCTTGGAAAGCTGCACTTGGATGTCACAAGGTTCCCGATGGTACCCACAGCACACCTGCCATCTGAACCTGACTTGGATTTGCCCGTGAGGGCATCTGAGCCTCAACCAGTTCTTTGGGAATGCATTCTTCCTTAGTCTGTCATCCTGATTGGTCCCCCGACAGAGTCCCCATGATGTTCCCATGACACTCGCTACACCTTTTTTCCCATGGCACCAGGGTGGCTTCTCTTTTCACCTTGGCCGCCATAACTAGGAGTGGTGTGCTGCAGAAGGAGATGCATTGAGCTGTTCCACCAATAGAATGAATGATACTGACAGGGAAAGAGAGTGGCTTCTCCCTAGGGAATAATTTCCTTGTCCCTCTGGGATGTAACACAGAAAAGTTGACAGTCTAGGCTTCTAGCCACTAGCCATCATCTTTTGAAATTTCAAAAAGCCATTCCAAAGCTTTACTTAAACAATTTCAAGTGCTTATGTAGCTCACCAGCCTTTTCTTTTTGCACGCTCCCTGCGCTGATCTTAAACTGTGGTCCTTTCACACATGTGGTTGAGTTGTCACATCATGAAGCAGCTAGTAATGGCAATAATTGGCTCTTGAACCTTCGTCTCTCAACAGAAGGTTCTAAAGTAGTTTTCAAATGCTCATTAAGTCCCATTATGTCTTGGAAAGGAATATTAACTCTCACTGTCAAGTTAGAGACGCTAAATCTGAAAGGTGTAGTAAGTAGCAAAGAGTGGAGATGGTAAGTGCTAAGTGGTGAGACTGGGGGTGTGCAAGTATCTTCACAAGGACCTGTTGTCTAACCCTGGCCCAGGAGATAGGGCAGCAGCAGCGTTCGCAGCTTCATTCTGTTCCAGGACAGCCAGGGTCCTTGGGGTACAGGGAGCAGTAGTGGGGTGTGGGTGACGGGGGTGGTAGTGCTGGTGCTTTCTTTGTGGCCTTAGTAGAGGCATACATGGCCAAGCCTTGTCAGGAGGTGTGACACCCACCACCTGTTTCACAGGTTACCACACTACCGTCTTTGGGGTCTTCAGCGACTGTCTTCTGGACAACCTTCCGGGAGTGAAAACCAGCGGCTCCACTGTGGAAGTCATTCCTGCCCTGCCAAGATTGCAGATCAGCACATCGCTGCCCAGGTAGGGGGGCCGGAGGGCACAGGGGCCTGTGTCTGGAAGGAGCAGATCTCAGAACACTTTCTTCTTGTACATTTCTTAAAAATAGCACAAAGGGTTGGGGTTCATCTGACTTGGAGGAGGCAGAGAGTGTAGCTGAAGGACCTTAAGGGACCAAAGAGTTAATATGCTCTCTGAAAATATCTAAGAATGCAGTTGAAGGCTCTCTCAGCAGAGCAGAGGTACAATTAGCTGTTAGAATTAGAATCACAAAAAGCAGTTGAGGTTTTATGGCCACTTAAGAGCAACTCTTGGGGCTCAGTGGGTAAAGTGCTTCCTGCATAGGCAGGAGGACCTGAGTGGAGAGCCCCAGAACCCAATGTACGAAGCCAGGCCTGGAGGCCCACGCCTGTTACACCAGCAGAGTAACAAATTCTTTAAAAAAAAAAATGTAATTTAAAATTTTAAGTTAAAATTATTACATCATTTCTCCCTTTCCCTCTCCTCTCTCCAATCCCTCCTATGTTTCATTCCCCCACCCCAAATTCATGGCTTCTTTTTCTTTAATTGTTACTGTTACATATGTGAATAAACATATAAATACAGGCTGCTGAGACCATTTAGAGTCGTTTATAAGTATCGGTTTTTAGGGTTGGTCACTCAGTACTGGGTAGTCAGTTAGGGAGCTCATCCCCGGGGGAGACCACTCCTCCCTTCTCAGCAGTCATTAATTGCTTACAGCCCTTCATCCTGAGGTGGGGCCCAGCGAGATTTCTCCTAACCCCACTTTGGCATGTGAACTAATCAACTAGTGTCATTGTTCAGGAATTGTTTGGGCATCACTGTCGCGGTTTTAAGGGTAACAGCTTCCCCATCACATCTGGAAGATTCAATCTCACGGCAGACTTCTTTGTCCTGAGGCTCTTTCCACTGCTTCTTCTGGGGTATTTCTTGAGCCCTAGGTGTAGTGGTTGTGTTGTGGATGCATCAGCTGGGGTCGGGCACCCCACAATCAGTGGCTCTCTTCCTTTCCACCTGTTGTCGCTTTCTGTAAAGATCTCCATCTGAGGCAAAAAGAAGCTTCTCTGATGAGGGGTTGGGAGTGACACTTACCAGGCTGGGTCAGAGCACAGGATCAGAAAATGATCCAAAAATATACGTCTCACACATGTTGCAGAATTGCTCGCGCCTGTGAGTAATGATGGCTCTCCAGTGCCACTGTTGTAAAACATGTCTTAGAATCCCCCCAGCTACTTGGTGGACCCTTTTCACTTGTCCAGCAGTGTTCTGCGTGACAGGGCTCTGACAGTGAATGTGGCTGCCCTGGCCTTGTGCTTGTCAAGTGGTAGAGAATGACAGACAGCCGTCCTGCCTCACCATCCGAGCTATGAGATGGTCAGGGAGGAGGCTGCAGCTGTGGGTCCTGGGGCAGATGGGCAGCTGGTAATGGAGGGAGTGCAGGTAGGAGGCAGGGGTGTGTGATTCCAGATGAAGTAAAATAGGAAAAGCTAAAAGGGCCCATGGGTCTGCCTGTAAGAGCTGAAGTCCCATTGTCTTAAAAGACAGGCTTTTGACTTGTTTTAGGATCCATAAGATAAAACCTTGATAACTGGGACCTCATCACAGTAAAAAACAGTTGTGTTTCCAAAGATGCCATTAGGAAAATGAAAAGACAACTCACGGGTTGAAAGAAAGTATCTGCCCAGCATATATCTAGTTGTATCTGTATAAAGAACTTTTAAAACTCAGCATTGAGAAGACTGACAACCTAATTACAGATTTGGCAAATGATCTCATTGAGTCTTTCAGCAGAAAAGGTGCACAAACAGCAAGTAAGCAACCTACAAAAGTATTCAGAGCCATTAGTCTCTTTTGGGCTGTCACCCTGCCCCCACGGCAGCCCACACCCACTGGGGTGGCTGTGATGAGAAGACAGACAGCAGCTAGGTTGGGAAGGGGTTGCAGGAGCTGGAGTCTTCTTGCCCTGCTGATATGAATGTAAAGGGGTGTGTGTGCCCATTGGTAGGGTGCCTGGGTAGTCTTTTAAAAGATCAAGCATAGGTTTGATGACCCAGCTATTCCCCTTTCGGGTATCTACCTAAGACGAGAGAGCCTATGCACCGTTGCCAAAACTTGTGCCTGAATAGTGGCAAAGACCCACTTGTCCATCAGCTGATGAAGGGACAAAAGGAGCCACACTTGAACACCGGAGCACTGCTCACTTAGTAGTGAAAACAAGTTAGCTCCTGATACCTGCTCTGCCCTAGTGGGCCTCAGAAACACTATGCTGAGGAAAAGAGGCCTCAGTGTGTGGCTCCTATGAACTGTTCAGAAGAAGCTCATAGGCCTGTGGAAAGAAGCTGCTAGTGGCAGCAGGGGTGGGGAGTGATGTAGGTCTTATGTATTATGCCACGGTTTCTCCTTAGGATGATGGAGATATTTAAAATGGGGTCTCAGTGGAGGTAGAGCATCTCTGTTAAGTTTCCTAAGCTATGTATAGGTAAAAATCAGGTGGGCAGTATTGTAAAGTTTCGCTTGATTCAGTGGGGCAGGCAGATCTTTTTGCTTTGGCCTCTGTACGGTGGACACCCAACTCAGCTGAGCAAGCGCAGCCTCAGGAAGGTGTTCTGTCTCTGTTCCCTGACCACTTGACAGGGTGAGCCACTGAGAGAAGTGGGAAAGGGCACTGACACCTGTCCCACCGTGGCGGTCCTCAGTGTCCAGTCTGGGAGAAGGAGAGGGCCTGGTCCTGGGGGAAAACAGTTAAAGGGCTGGTACCAGGAAGGAAGAGCCTGCTGGGGAAAGGCCCTATGTCCCCTGCCCACCAGCTGGGCCATCTCAAAGCTCACCTCTGCAGTCACACAAGGAGGGAAGGACGTGATACCACAGGTGCCCCTCCAGCCACCTCAAGATTAACCTCAGCTGTCGCTCACTTTTACACTAGTGCCGAGTGATGGCACCTGCCTCCCGTTTCTCATTTTACTATCGTGTTGTGCTTTAATAAATCATGAAATGATTTTGTGGTGTCTCTGAGCTCCCAGTGGGAAGCCCTGGATAGCCTGCTCATAAGGAGTTAGGAGCACAGGGCAAAGGAGGAATCTTCCCAGAGATGGGGTTTTATCCTTCAGAGAGAGGGTATGGGCCAGGCAAGAGATTCCCATTGGGAATGACTTGGAGTTAACGCATTTATCTATCTATCTATCTATCTATCTATCTATCTATCTATCTATCTATCTATCTATCTATCTATCTATTAAATGTTGACACCTATAAAATTTTCTGAGTTGATTTACTGCATTAAACAGGGATTATTCAAGTGGTGGTTGACTGTAATGTGTTGTAAGCGTAAGAGAGGCTCACTCATGGAATTCACTCGTAGTTGTCGATATCGACTGTGTGCCCTCCGCCTGTGTGATACAGAATGTTCAGCAGAAACAGATGATCCTGACCTTGGCCTCACCCCACGTGAGTCCAGAGTACAGGTAGTCACCTGCAGTCTGGAACCTGACTTGCCAACTACTTCCATAAGTCCGTCGCCCCCAGCAAAGCCAGGGAGGCCAGCCTGCTTCTGAAGTCCTTCTGGTCGAACAGTCCCAGAGTGCTGCCAGCGCCTTCCCTTCCTTCTCCCTTACTCTTTTCCCTGTCGTCACCGTGCTTTTAGGTCTGCACACGCACTGCAGCCTTCTTCTGGTGATGAGATATCGGCTAACGTGTCCGTCCAGCTCTACAACGGAGAAGCTCAGCAGCTGGTCGTTACCTTGGAGAACATTGGACTGGAACCCCTCGAACAACTGGAAGTCACCTCAAAGCTTCTCACCACCAAGGGTAGGTGGCATGGTCGCTGTCTGTGTGCTCAGTAGCAGAGGGCACGCTGTAGAGAGCTGACGCTGGTTACCCAGAGCACAACTGAGTCACCAGGAAATCTAGTGACTCTTCCTCAGTGTCCCTCAGCACCAAGTCCTTCATCTGGTTCTTGGAACTTCAAGAACTTCAAGTCGGTTATGGGCTTTGGTTGATGCTCGAAGAAATTGTTAATGTTGATGAGTGACACAATATGGCAGTTGATATTACGAAACTTAAAAAATAGCATTTCTATTCATTCTCTGTCTGTTTCTATTATAGTCACTCCCAACTCTTCCTAGATCTACCCCCCACCTTCATACCCACCCAACTTTCCGTCTTTTTAAAAACTCAATGAGTCTAGTCTGTGCTGTGCTGTCTAAATATTCTTGGATGCATAGCCATCATCTAGAGCATGGTCAGCCTACAAGGGGCAACAAATGCTCTTCAAGAAAATGAATTCCCTTCTTCCAGTTGCCACTAGCTCTACAGCTTGGGGTGGGGCTTCATGTCCACGTTCCCCTCTCCATGCTGAGATTTCACTGGGCTTGGACTTTCGGAGGTCTTGTGCATGCTGCCGCAATCACTGTGAGTTCATATGTGCAGAAATCATTTTTTTTTTTTTAGTCATCCACCGCCTCTGGTTCTTAGAATCTTTCCACCTTATCTTCCCTAATGGTCTCTGAGCTGTCAGAGAATTGGGTACAACACAGATGTCCTATTCAGGGCTTGGTACTCCGAAGTCTCTTATTCCCTGCACCTTGACCGGTTGTAGGTCTCTGTGTTCATCTGCATCTGCTGTAGTGTATAAGGATAACAATAAGCCATTAGGAGTCATTTCACACTATGTCCATTTAGCAGAATAATATTATCAGGTTCTCCCCTAGGTCCTATGCCTGGGATAGCCACAGAGTTTTGGTCCTGACAGTGTTGCCAGGTATGGGTTTTGTGGAACAGAGCTTACATTCAATCATAAAGTGTTTGGTTGTTTCCATAACTTTCATGCCACTGCTGCACCAATGGGCATGTCTGACTAGGCCCAATGTTATCGTAGCTTGCAAGGTTTACAGCTGGGGTAGATTGATGAGCATTTTTCTCCAATGTTAATGTATACAACACTTTTCAGCATGAAAGCTAGCTAGCAGGGATGAAGTTTTCAGGGAAGTACCAGCTAGATTGCTCTGTGTTCTATGGTTCAGATATGTGATGTCTTCAGGTATTCCTGAAGGGTCTTCATTCTGTATCTCTTCAAGCCTCCTGTCTGTCCATCCGTCCTCCAAGTGCTTTGGCACACATCTCATTATCACAACTCTAATTTCTTTTTGTTAGCTGCATATGCACGAAAAGTTCACTCCCTGTACAGTATTCAGTGATGTTCAAGCCCTTACCAAGGGGACCAGAGTACCAATTGTATCCCGGTACCGGACATTCCCATCACCCGAGGAAGCTCCCTCATGTTCCTTCCTAGTGCTCAGAGGCAACCGTACTTTTCACACCAGTTTACCCATCATGCCTTGCACATGCCTAATCTATTCTTTGCTGTTTCCCAAGCAGGGAACCTCACTGTTTACACTTTATAGCCAGGGGCTCTGAAATCAACAGAGGACAGTCACCCGTCTAAGGTCACAGATTCAGGAGGAATCTATATGAGAAGCAAAATCCAAATTCTTTTTAATTTTAAGGATTTTTTATTTTATTTGTATGAGTTTTCTCCTCGCATGTATTTCTGTGTGCCACGTGCATGCCTGGTGCCCATTGAGTTCAGGAGAGGAGGTCGTGTCTCCTGCAAGTGGAGTCACCGATGGTTGCGAGCATACGTGTGGGTGCTAGGAACTGAACCCAGGTCTCTGCAGGAGCAGCCAGTGCTCTTAACTGCTGCACCCCCTCTCCAGCACCTGACTTTTATTTTTTTAAAGTCAGAAAACACTGGGTTTCATTTCAGAATTCCGTATACATGTGGATGCTTTTCAAAGCCCCGTTAGCTCTGCTGGCCTCACTCCTTATCACAAGGGAGGAAGAAGACACGTAGACGTGTAATGCCAGGCATCGCATAGCCATTTCCGAAGCAACACAGTTATAACTGGAAGATTAAAGCCATCATTTATTTTTTATTACTGTCCCAAGCAGCGGTACATTTACATGTAGAATTAAATTAACGAAAACAGGCCATCTGCTTTCAAAATATACACAGAGATAATCCCCGCGGCTTGCACTCTGCCGTGGAGAGACGCTTTCAGCATCAACAGATGACCCACCTGACGTGAGGAGATGAGGGTCTGGCCTTAGCCTGGAGCTGGCAGTTAACTGAACCATGCTGGGGGCTGAGACTCAGCTGGGCCTATTAAGGAGGCCCTGTTCCTGCAGGCGTGCTGTCTTTATTGGAAGTCCAGTGCGCCGTGTTTCCTTAATGTCCAGCTGTGAAATCTTGCCTTCTCTGGGTTCCCGCACTGCCTTCCTTGTTCTGAGTTTACCTTTGTCTTCTACCTCAAAAGTAGCGGTAGCTGTTCCTGGTCCCCCATCTCCCTGTAGCTGACGAGCGGCACTCCTAGGTTCACAGCCACCACAGAGGTCTTTCGCTGCTGTGGCTTCAGTACAGAAGAGCTGGGGTGCATTGGCAGTAAGTGTGAGCCCGTGGCATGGGCTATCCTGTGGGCTGTGAGGTGTGCTGGCAGGACCCCGGAAGCTCTCAGGAGGCAGGCCAGAGGGAGCATACTTGGCTCGCACTCCTGTTGTTTGCTTTAAGTCCTCTGCACGCTTGCATACATGGAGCCTGGTACTTGGGGAGCCTGACTGCAAGCTCTTGTTCTGTGCCTGATGCCTGGGGGGATAAAGGGAGCCCTTCTGCCCGCCATCTCTGCCTGTGCTCCCTTATCTTCAGTCATTAGTCTTTTTGGGCTGACTTCCCATATTCTCGGCTCTCCTTATCTATGAGATGCACATCACAAACCCCTTGAAAAAGGCCTTTTACTTCTCAAGTGCGTGGCGAGAAGCAGTGATATAAGGGCTCCGGAGACCTTTCTTGGGCCTAGACTGTGTTTTAGGCTTTGATGGCTTGAGGGTCCTTGTTCAAAAGTTCCTGCCGTACGGATGTAGCGTGTCCACCCTGTTTGAAGACAAGGGTTGTCTCGCCCCTGGTGTACCCTTCTGATCCCGACTCACTTGTCACAGAATCTTTCTAGATTGTGGAAGGCAAACTACCGCCTTTACTCATTACAGAGTTCATTGTAATGGAGACAGAATCAAGCCAGGTGCGGTGGCACAGGCCTTTAATTCTAGCCCTCAGGGAGGCAGAGGCAGGTGGATCTCTGTGGGTTCAGAGCCAGCATAGTCTACAAAGTGAACCCAGGACAGTCAAGGTTACACAGAGAAACCCTGTCTTGAAAGAAAGAAAAAAAGACAAAATCAGGAAAAAAATGCGTTCATTTTCCCACAGGTAAGAAAGCTCAGAGTATATTGTATACAAGCATGATGTGAATCGGGCTTGTGGCTCCATGATTTTGACCCCCAGCAGCACAAACCATAGAACAAAGCCATGAAAACAAGTGTGACCACACGGCACACAAAAGCATGTACACACACCCATCCTGTTTTTGTTTTAAGATTTATTTTTTATATTTTATATTTATCTATCCATTTTCTTTCATTTTAAAATTTGTTTTTAGTGTGTTTGTGTGTGTGTGTGTGTGTGTGTGTGTATGTACACATGTACTCCTGCAAGATGGGTGTATGTACCTTGCTTGTACCTGTGGAGGCCAGATGGGAGCACCAGGTCCCCTGGAGCTGGACTGACAGGCACTTGTAAGCAATCTGGTACGGGGAGTCAAACCCCGGTCCTCTTCAAGAGCATCATGTGCTCTTGACCACTGAACCTATCTACAGCTCCCGTTATTTTTCTTTAAAGTTTTTTTTTTTTTTTAGAGTTTTATCTTCGTGCATGTATAATATGTATATATGTGTTTATGGTATACACGTATATGGGTGTGTGTTCGTGGGGGCAGAGGGCAGAGGACAACCTCAAGTGTCGATCCTAACCTTCTACCTTGTTGGCAACAACTTCTCTTATTTTGTCTGCCTGCAGTCCTGTGAGCTTCCAAGGCTCCTCCTGTATCTGCCCGCCACCTTTCTGTAGAGCCACCAGGATTACCGCTGTGCCTAGCTCTATATGGGTTCTGCAGATTAGGACCGAGGACCACATGCTTTGTGGCAAGTGTTTAATTCGTAGGGATAACCTCCCTAGTGCAATTTCTTCACTTTTTTTTTGAACTTAATTTTTTAAAAACAGTACCAATTTATTCATTTTCATTGCCAGGTTTTATAGCAAATTATTTAAAAGTAGAGGCCAGTGTTTAGTTCCCATGTAGTTGCTTGTTCATGTTCAACACTTTTTAAATATTTTTGCTCTCTGATACAAAGATTAAACAGTAAGTTATTATATCAAAGATTATTGTGTTAAGCAGCATATTTTATAATTCAGAAATAGTTACTAAGATAGTCAAAAGACAGAAATTAGTTTAAATTCATGGTTGGTCCATTTTTATCACCTAGAATATTTTCTTTTTGTTTTGTTTTTCAAAACAAGATTTCTCTATGTAGACCAGGCTGTCCTCGAACTCACAGAGATCTGCCTGCCTCTGCTTCCCTGAGTGCTAGAATTACAGGTGTGTGCCACTGTACCCAGCTCACATAGAATCTTGATTCTCCAAAATTGAAAACCCAGCAGCTGGATTCTGCAAATACTTACTTTTAATATTAATGACATTTAATATATGATTTTTTTTGAGAGAACTATCTTGTCAGAGACACCGGAATTGCTTACATGCCATCTCTGGCATTGCATCTGATGCTTTTCATCATAATTCCAATGGTAGCCCAGTTTCCTGTAATATTTTATGTGCACAAAAGATGTTAATAAAATTTTTAGTTCACTTATACTTAAGCCTTGTGCTTGTACTTACTTTCACCGTTTCCAAGTTTTTGAAGCTCTGATGTATTGATTTTGGTTGACCATCAATGTAAAATTTCTGTGGTGCATTAGTTAACAACACAGCTATAAACTGATGGAACTTCCACTCAAAGCAGAACTGGACATTTCCTTCCTTGCTCTCATTACTAAGCTTGCACTGCTCGGCCATGCCGTCCAGGTGACCACCGATATTCTTTAGTTTTCAAGTGTAAAGACACACTTCCCTACATGAGCTTAAAAATCGAGCCTCGGAAAAGAAATAAAATATATATACACAAATAATAGATTGCTTTTTAAAAATAACAAAATTACTGGGCATGGTGGTGCACGCCTATAATCCCAACACTCAGGGAGGCAGAGGCAGGCAGTTCTCTGTGAGTTCAAGGTCAGCCTTGTCTACAAAGCAAGTCTAGGACAACCAAGGCTACACAGAGAAACCCTGTATCGAAAAACAAAAACAAAAACAAAAACCAACCCAAAAAAACAAAATTAGGTCTATCATTTCTGTCAGGCCGACAGTGTCCCATATGTACACACTCAGCGAGTTGAGTGTGAGGCCCCTGTGGGGGCTTTGGTAGGTGAGAAGCTGTGTGTCCCTTGCTTTTCTTACATCTGTAGTGCAGCGTTCCTGCACTTCTCAGGCGGTGAAGGTTTGTAGAGGTGTCCATTCCATTATCAGTGAGAAATCGCCGGCTTCACTGATGACGCTAACGGAACCCCAGCGTTGGGATCGTGACTGCCATTTCAGACATTGCGGCTGGCAGCAGCCAGGGGCACAGACCGAGTTACTGATTTATTCCTAAACACAGACCACCCACCCCAGTTAGAATTTTGAAAAACGCCTTTAGTCAGTCCATTCTTCAGCCAGTAACGGAGGGACGAGATAAAACAAAAAAACCAAACAAAAACAGAAAGGCCCACTTGTAGAGCATGAAATCAACATCCGCTCCGATGCCTGGGCGATTCAGCTTCTGCCTTGCTGCGGCCGCAGAGCCGCCTTTTAACTCTGAATCCCCTCCGAGCTGTGTCTCAGAGATACTTTCATCATTTGGCACCAGAAGGAAACGAGCTGTTCCCTGCACATGGGTTTGCCTATTATTTGAATGTGTCACTCTTTAATCCTCAGAACTTAATGCAGAAATCCGTAGCGCTGTAAGACTCCTTTCAGATAAGCCACATGTTGGGAAGGAAGGACAGGGCTGCACACAGGGCTCTTCCTGTATCTTGGTCAGTTGTGCGGGCGCGGGGGCGGGGGCGGGGGCGGGGGCGGGGGCGGGGGCGGGGGCGGGGGCGGGGGGGGGGTTGTGGGTGTTGCAGTCTCCTCCCTTCTGCTCCCGGTCACCTTCGACTGGCCGCTTGACCCATGTTCATCAAGGCGGCCTGGTGATCTCCTCTGGGTGCCTGCTCTCCTCGTGCTGCCAGGGCACAGGCCCATAGCTCAGGAGCAGCCGGAGCCTTGCCTGGCACCCCTCAGGCAAACAGTGACCACTGCTCTGCTGCCTTAGCATGTGCGAAGGCGGTTCCGCATCCACGGGCTGCCAGGCCTACTGACCTGAGCAGTGTGTGTGCCAGGCTTGAAGAAGGCGGGGATCTGTACAGGTTTTCTGGCTTGAGCTCCCTCCCCCCTCCCCCCCCAACCCCAAGGTGGTGGTCCTTTCTCCGTGTCCTTAGAAATTAAAGCGTGAAGCATGAAGCTTGTGGGTCTGTAAGACCACGTGGAGCCTTGACACAGTAGCACTGATTGGGTCCTAGAAAACAACAGTGGAGCGGGCAGCACCCCCACCCCATTCCCGTCCACGTAGAACCTGGGGCCAGAGCAGTTTACAGAGCCCAGGGGTCCAGTAATGAGCTGGCTGCAGCGCCAAACAGACGTCACTCACCCCGCTGGTTTCCTGTCTTTTTGGGCCCAGCCTGTTTCTGAGTCGTTATGCTATTTTTATATAATTATTGTTTTTAACATTATGGCCCTGCAGGGCGAGGTTTTAAAAAAATCAATCTTGTAGACTGTTTTCTGCCTTGTGTCGTCAGAGAGCAGAGCGTCATGGGAAATGAGAAGGAGGGCGCTGTGCGTTTGCTTCTTGCATGTCGATGTGTCGAGAGCAGGCCGCTGTGGCTTAGCGTGAGTAAGCAGGAAGCCCCCAAGGTCCGGCTAGCCTCAGAGTCTCACCAGCTTGGGGTTCAAGTGGCCTTGCCATTTAGGGGCTGGCTCACTGGGACTAGGTTCCTTTGCTCATGTTTGAGATGATTCTGTGCCACTCCTCTGCTTGTGGTGACGAGTAGGGAGCACTAGGCACAGCCCTGCCCTACACAGCCTGTCACCGTCAAGCGCTCCAGAAACAGGAGTACTTCCCTCAGGCTTCTGTTGCCATTGTTACCCCTGTCACTGTTGTCCTATGAAAGGCTACCTTGCTTGCCACCTTCCTGAGCGTTGTGACTGTTTGCTCTGACTCAGTTTCTCAGCCTAGCGTTTAGTTGTTGTTATTTTACAGTGGTAAGGATCAAAGTTAGGCCCTCGACCATGCTAAGAATGCATTCTATCACTGAGTGTCCTATCCATCTCTGTTCATTCTATTTCTCATTGTTTACTACTGTTTTTTTTTTTTTTTTTAAGTGGTGCTAGGTGTTGAAACCAGGACTTTGCATATGCTAGGCAAGTGCCCTCACCCTAGGTTATACTCTAACACTTTCATTATTTATTATTATTATTTAGTTTAGTTTTTTGTTTGTTTGTTTGTTTGTTTGTTGTTTTGTTTCAACACATAGTCTTATTCTGTAACCCAGGCTGTCATAGAACTCATGATGTAGCCCAGGCTGGCCTCAAACTTGTGGCAGTCTTTCTGCTGTCAGCCTCCCAAATGCCGGGGGCCTTGGGTGTGAACGACTGTACCTGGGTAACCCTTTTACTTTTTTTTTTTAGGCAGAAGATTTTTTTTTTTGGCGGGGGGTGATTCATCCGTGATTTTCCACATCTGTCTTTTTCCTTTCTCAAACACAGTCTTTGTCAGGTACCCGCTGTATTTTAAACATTGTGCTTTAGGGAGCTGGATGGCAGCAGTTCGGGTCCCCAGGCAGCTCTGAGTGTGGCAGCAGACTAGACTGTGAGTGGGGGCAGCGTGTCCACCAAAGCAGAGGGCAGGACAAAGGCCACAGGGAAGTCATGCACTTGCCTTTTCTGGCTCCTCTGCTGGGTCCCTGCCTGTCTCTGGCCACTAGTTCCTCCTCCTCTTACCCAACTCTTCTTACTCCACAAACCTGTGTCAACCTTGCTCACGCTGGGCCCCGGGGGCCCCGTGTGAGTCTGATCGAGGCCCCCACCTGTCTGGGCACCACGCCTGTGAACATACATCCATGTGCTGAGAACCTTGCTGACGCCTGACGCCTCCTGTGATCCATGGCTCTGGGTACAGTGCACATCACCACTTGCTGAGGACTTTCCCAGCCCCTTCCAGAAGGATTGGCCATGCCACTCCCACCATGCACGGCAGCTTACACCGGTCAACAGCACTTACCTTGCTTGGTTTTGTGTTCCTCAACAGTCAGACATTGATTTACAGTTACATGCAGTTGCCGTACCAGCATATGAATAATGCATGGGTCCTGTCCTCAGGAGCTCACGGTGCGGCGTGGGAGTCAGGCCTGTGTTTACTGAGCTGAACCCCCTGTGTTGTTTTAGCTCCGTGTGACTGACCACAGAGAATGGACCCGCAGCTGTGCTTGCTCGGAAGATGTCAAAACTCCCGAATGACTAAAAGCCGTTCAGCCTGGTGCCCACTTGCACATGGGCGGGGTGGCAGTGTCTTTCTGTCTAGCTTGGCATTTTAATAGCAAATTCTGGGGTCGGGCTGGAGAAGTCTGCAAAACAAGCTGATTTCTAGACAGGGTGACACGCCTTGCAAACAGCGTGTTGTGAACTGGTGTGCTTGGCACATGGTCTGAATTTGGGGGGGGCAGGGCTCATTTGGGGCTGCAGACTGGAAGGAAATGAGACCAGGTTGGAGAAGTTTTTATGTTACATTTTCAGAAGGTTGTTTGCATGCTTGCTGTGTTGTGTTTTCTGCCAGAAAACTGAAACTGAAGACTGAAGCAGGCACAGTTTCACAGGTTTCATGTAGGGTTCAACAAGTGGACATAAGGAGGAGTCCCTTGCACAGCCGCTCATGGGAGCCTGGCTGTCCCCATTTCCATTGCCTGAAGTGTGAATGTTGGTGGGGACCTATTCAGACAGGAGCCACGTGGATTCGGTGACATGGTCTATGGTCTCCTGTTTATGGATGCACCTTCCCGCCTGAGCTGTCCCTGGCAGCAAGCGATGCAGCACCTGGCATTCTCCCTCTGTCTCTCCCTTCTGCACCTTTCTTTTCCAGCTTGCCCAGGCTGTGTCCTCCGGACAGCGCCCAGCCAGGGTGTGTAAGCCCCAGGGACTGTCACAGTTCATTTAGACATAGTTGCCGTCTCAGAGGAGACCCTTTTAAGAAAGGAAAAGCCACCTACAAAAAGCCACCCAAGCAGGCAGGAAGAGTGCCGATGATAGTTTTTCCAGGCATTCCCTCTTCCTCGTTAGTTATACATCTTGATTGACAGACAGTAGTTGAGAGAGCTGGTTCTTGCATGCAAATCTGGGACTCCGAGAGAGAGAGTTAGTTTTATCTTAGTTCTAGGTATTGATGAATCCAGCAGACAGTTATTAACCCTGATTGGTGTGCAACAGCAGCAGAATTTCTTCATGAAGTTTTATATTGAGAAGAACCTGGCTTCTTGTCTGGAACAGTTTTGGAAACTCTTCTGCCACCGCCCCCCATCATACCTTTATCCTTTTCAGAGCAGAGGCCACATGTTCCTTATTTGTCTGTCACCAGAGCCTAGGCTGCCCGTGGCTGTGTGCTGACAGCTCACCGGCTGAGTGGAATGCCTACAGTGGCTTGGAGCCACTTTTGTGTCCCACATGCAAGCAGTTTCCATGTGCTAGGCCGCTGTACTGAGATGTCACACAGCCCCATTTCACCTAACAAAATTCAACACTGGCCCCATCTACTGACAAGCCCTTGTGACCAGAGGCTATGTGGCCGCCTTCCTCCAAAGAGCTGGGATTGCCAGTGTGGGGGTTCAGGCTCAGGGCTGTGACCCCAGAGCTCACATGCTTGATTATTGAATTTTGTTCTCATTTTCTTTTTTTGAGGTATTATAAACTATCCATGAGGTTTTCGTTGGGAATCCTCTCAGCTTTAGATCTAATGCTGGTTAGCTTCGTGTCTTAGATGAGGGGACAGGTTGTAATATAGGGGAAAGGGCATTGTCCTTGCCTAGTAGTGCTCTGATTTTTCTTGTCTGTCCTTCCTTTTCCTTCCTTCCTTCCTTCCTTCCTTCCTTCCTTCCTTCCTTCCTTCCTTCCTTCCTTCCTTCCTTCCTTCCTATTTTCTTTCCTTCTTCCTTTCTGTTTGAGACAAACTGTCATGTAGTCCAGTCTGGCCTTGAACTTGCTTTATAGTTGAACTTCTTCTCCTGCCATCCCTTTTCACCAAGTGCTGGGATTACAGGCTGTTCGCTACCAGGCTATATCACCTGGTTTACCTGACATTGGAGACTGAACCCAGGGCCTTGATCACACCAGGCAATCACTCCACCAGCTGACTTATGTGCTCAGCTCCCTGGGCTTTGTCTTAGCTGACCCTGTCCAGTGCCTCTGTGCCTCTTGATAGCTGCTGCTTCAGTCACCTGTTTTCAAGCCATGGGGATGGTGAAGTTCCCATGTGTACAAGACACCTTTCCATAGGCAGTGATGGCAACCATTATCCCGTAACCCCAGGCCTGCCCCTTTCTCCTTCCCCACCCTGCCACTCTACACCAGTGCAGGTTGTGTGAAGGAGAAGAATAGCTCAAATGATAAACTTGGGCTAGATTTTCCTCAGCCAGGTAAAGCTCCACTTAGGAATGTGGCCACCTGCAGTTTGGGTGACTGCCACAGAGTGCGTCTGCCACCTGTGAGAAGTTTATTCAGCTGTCACAGTCAAGTGTGGGGATTCAGATGGTGACACATATGCCTGGCAGATAGCCATCCAGGTCCTTAGCTCATAGTAGGACACTTGTAGTCTCCACTGTGGACAGCCTTACAGGAGGATCTGCATGCCTGGGCTCAAAAGTTGGCAACTTCCTAACACTTGTGGGTACCACGGGCCTTGGTATCGCTTACTACACCCACCCTACCTCCCCTCCCCAGCTGTCCATTGCTGAGATTTGGATAGGTCCCATTTTTTTTTTTTTTTAACTTTACCATTTCTCTGCAGATAGGTAGCTGAGCCTTTTTACTTTTCATTGTGTAATTCTGTGGCTCTCCTGATCTGATGTACTTTGTTTTGTTTACCCATTCCTTCTTTTGCTTTATCGAGACGTGGTTACTACCTCCCTCTGATTGTGACTTCCTCCTTCAGAGGGATTGTAACTTCCTCTGACGATCTCTTCGATATCCATAGCTTTCTGAGGGCACACAGATCTTTGCAGTGAATCATTTGCTGTCTATTCCTGGCTTTCTAGATACTGACCCTTTCCACCACCCAGTCACTTCTTCTCTAGCTATTTTCTTTCCCATTTAGTGCTGACGTCATGTGGTGATACTTGGAGACCTTCTGCGTGGTAGAGCTGAGGCTGCTGAAGGCCAGCGGATACCAGCTGGGCACGCGGCACTGGCCAGGGCCCTCCTAGCCCATGACTTCCTTTACGTTGTCTGGAGAATTGGTTTCTAGTTTCCAAAAGACACCAGCAAGCATCTCACAGTTTCCTGGGAGGATTAAGTGTGAGGTGTGTGGTGGTCAGAGAATGGGCAAGTATTGTACTGTGGTCCCTAACTCTCCCCTTCAGGGACACCATCCTCTGCCTCTGCTCCTGTTAGCATCCCTCTTCAAGGAGGCATAACCGTGGTGGCTTAGATCGACTCTTCTCGGCATGTGGCTGGTTCTCTAGATGAGATGGCTCGGCTGCTCCTACTAAACTAGGAAGACACTGACCTGTTTTGATCTCACAGCTGGTGAAACCCTCTGATTGTTTTTCTTTCACTGGACCCTGGCCTAGATGTTCATCTTCCACAGAGTTCTTGGGAAGTTGATTTATGGGTCCCTAACACCAGCATAACCTAATACCACGAGGAAGGTGACTTGGGAATTGTTTTGATCTAGGTTTCTTTGTCTTTATCTTGTTTGCTACTGTGGATAAGCTCCATTATCTCACTAAGCCTCACTGTCCTTCAGACGGAGTTAATTCTTCATGGAGAATTGGTTTCCAGGAAGTATTAGATCTGGACAGCAGCTCGTCTACGGCCACCTCTGTAACTGGGGGACCTTGGGAAGAGGATGTGAGCAGAGTCAGGAAGCCAGATGTGAGAGTACACAGGGCCTCCTAGGTGGCAGGAGGAGCCCATTTGAATGGTTTCCTGTCCCCTTGTTGGTGGAGCAATTCTTACCCTTGGGTGTGGCACCGGGTAAATATCAGCATTCCATGCTGGACAGGTGTGAGGGGCAGCACTGTGCCAGTCGCACTCTGAGTGAACAACCATCAGGGCTGTCTGTGCAGGCTTTGCCTGTCAGTGGGAGCAATGTCCCGCTCCCTTGGGCCCCTTTCAGGTTTTCTGAATCTGTCTGGGGAGCCGACCAGCTGCCCAGGAAGAAGCAGAGACTGCGTGTATGGCCCCATGAACAGTAGCCTGGGATCTTGTCTGGGGGAACAGTGAGGAGGGGACTTCTGTGACCCTGTGTGAGGCCTGAGCTGCAGGTGTGAGGCAGCTGTGGCTGGCCTTAGTCATGGCCTAACCGTGAAGAGAGGAGGAGGGTCTGCCTGGCAGGCGTGGCCTAAAGGGGAAGAGACTGCATTTCCATTCTAGAAGGTAGCCTGGTCCCATCTCCCCCACCCATGGCTCTCCTTCCCTTGCACACCTTTGCTTCCGTGTTCCCAGCGTGAAACAGTGCCGTGGTGGAGCAGGTGTCTCCCATTTGATGCACAGGAACCTTGGCTTGAAGAGATTGTTGGTCTCTGTGGCACTTGAGTGCCAAAAGCGTGGCAAGCCCACGGCTGCTTCTCTCCACAGCTCTGGACCCACAGACAGGTGGACTGCTGATAAAGGCAGGGAGAGCCTGTCCTCCACGTGCCCGCCCCCTGTGCCTCGCACCACCATCTCTGCTCCCTCCTAGGCAGAGATGTCCTCCTAGGCAACAGAATTCACTGAGTGGGTGGAGCCGTTCACTAGGGGTAAAGCTGCCTGGTGACCCTCTCCACCTTCCCTCTGCCTTGTCGCTCCATGGGTAGTTGCTTTGCAGTGCCTCATGGTCATTGTGATTCTGGAAGGCACTGGCCCCTTGGTCCACCATGGAGTCACAGCTCTTTACTTGCCATTGTCTCTCTGGTGGGGTCAGGTAAGTCTCACGCTGCCCAGAGTACATCCTCCTTACTTCTGTGCTCTCATTGCAGAAAAGCTGTACGGGGACTTCCTGAGCTGGAAACTGGAGGAAACGCTGGCCCAGTTCCCTCTGCAGCCCGGGAAGGTGGCTACTTTCACCATCAACATCAAGGCAAAGCTGGACTTCTCCTGCCAGGAGAACCTCCTCCAGGACCTGAGTGATGGTGAGCCTGTCCTGATGCCCGTGTTCTCATTGCTGTCCCGCCCCGCTGCTCAGCGTTGTGTGCATCTTGCCCTTTACTTGCCGGTCATTAGCTCCTCTGCCTGGACTTCCGGCAGCCCCCTTAGCAGTGAGTTACCGTGTGTGTCCGGAAGCAATGAGAGTGTATTTCAGCGGGATGGTTTCTTTAAATCCCTGCTCTTGACTGTTCTGTTGTCATTTGCGGGGAGCCCATCCTAAATGCGTGGGATGTAAGAATTGCCACAGTTTCAGTGTAACTGCAGCTGCTATGATAAAGAGCTCCCGCAGAGTCTAGCAGTTTGTGTAGGAGTCTGGGGCAGTGGGAACTGTTCACAGCAGGAGGACAGACTGACCAGGCATGGTAGCTCACAGATTCCTTACACTAAGTTATGAAGCCTGGATCCAGACATCGGAGGCCTGGTGGGGCACACGAGTCGGCTCAGGATACTGCTGCAAAGATCCTGGATGACACGGCTAATACACCAGCCCCTTATTCCTTATGGACCAGAGGACGAGGTCAGGGTTTCGGGTCCCTTTCCTGGTTCACAGATGGTCATCTTCTGGCTCTGACCACGTAGCCAGTATAGTACAGAGAGACTCTCTCTCTCATGCTCCGTCCCTGTTTGTAAAAAGGCTGCTCCCCTAAATTAGGACCCTGGTCTTATGACATCATTTACCCACCACCACCTGCTCAAGGTGTGCAGTTGTATTGGGTTTTAGGGCTTCAACATGGGAATTTTGGAAGGAGGCACAGATATTCAGTCCACAACATGACTGTTGGTAGAGGCAGTGGACTCAGTCTTCCCTGGGATGACTGCCTGAACCCTGTGCCTGCATCTCCTAACGTGTGAGTTATTACAGTCCTATTTCTAGGGCTGTGAGGATTTGGAACGGTAGGAGTTCGCAGCATCTGTTACAGGAATGAGTGGTTGGGACCCTGTAGATGTGGATTGTAACTTAGATTCAGCTTGCTTTATTTGGGAGCGGGCCCCAAAGTCCCAAGTGTGGCAGCAGGTACAGTGGCCTTGGTCTCTGCTGTCTCTCTCTCTCTGGAAATGAACTTCTCATGCTTCTGTGTATGTTGTGTATGTGCTTGTATGTGCACATGTGCGTATCTGTGAACAAACATGTAGCGACTAGAGCAGGATTTCAGGTGCCCTTCTCTATGGCTCTCTGTCCTGGTCTCCCGAGAAAGGGTCTCTCACTGAACCCCAATCTTGTCATTTCACCTACCCTGGCTAGTCAGTGAGTCCCTGGATTCCACCTGCCTCTGCCTTCACTGTTAGAATTACAGGTTTGGGTGGGGACTGGGGCTCCGGGCCTCATACCTACCCTGCAAGACTCTTACCACTGAAGCGTCTCCTCAGCCTTGGGACTCTGTCTGAGGTCAGCCTCTCCCTGCATCCCCGCATATTAATGCTCCTGTGTTGGATGAGAGCAATCAGGAGGCGAGTTAAGGGTTTCATTCTCCTGTCATGGGAAATTACCTCCACATCTTGCCCTCTGGGAGCAGTCTCTGGCTTGCTGAGCTCGGCCCGTGACTGCCTACTCGGCCTGCTTCTGCAGGGCCTCTCCTGCTGTACCGGCTTACCCAGTGGCTCTGCTCCCCAGCTTTGCACGACCTGCATTGGATCCTGCAGGTCCCAGACCAAACATCTCCTTGCAGCAAGGCCATCCCATCTACTTAAAGCAGAGACAGACCCCACTCTTCTGCTCTCGCGCCTTACCCTGCCTGTCACTCACCCATCTTCTGTCTCTTTGCTTTGGAGTGGGAACAAAGGCCTTGAGTCCTTCAGCCCTGTGTCTAGGCTGTGAAGGGATCAAAGAATGTTATGGCGTGAAGTCTGTCTTCCCTGCCCGTCCCCTCATTTTGGGGTTCAGGTTGTGCTCATGTTCATTCTTGTGAAGAATGTCCCCCCAAAGCCATCTTTACAGAATTGTTGGTGATCTCAGGTCTGTGTGCAAAGGTTACAGAAATGAACTGCCGTGTTGTTTTGCTGAACCAGTTGCCATGTAAAAAATTTGCCGTGTCATTCTCTCAGCCTAGGCCACTTTAACTAAGCACTGTAGACGTCATACACCATAGAAATTTCTCACAGTTGGGAGCTTGGGAAGCTTGCATCTAGGGTCCAGCAGGTTTGGTTCCTAGTGAGGGTTCTCCTTCTGGCCTGCAGACAGTTATCTTCTTGAGGTGCCGTCCATCATACAGTGGAAATGAGAGCTCTGCTGTCTACCTCGTGCTGTGAGGACACTGCCCCCACCGAGACCCCATGTCCCTTACCCTCGCCGTAAGCATTAAGGACTTGGGCTGTGAGTTGTGTCCATCACTTCCCCGCCTGAAGTTTTCACCCCCCCAACCCCAGTGTTGAAATGCCATCCCCGAAGCTCTGTAAGAAATTCCTCTGTAAAATTATTAATAACATTAATACATGCAGGAAATTAATATGATGGCAGTTTTCTTTGACCAGCTAGTTCCCTGATGATTGATCAGCTGTGCTCCTGCCTTTGTTTACCGTAGGCTGAGGCAGTTTGGGATTTGTCATCTGGGGAAAGTGCTTTGATCTGGTAAAATAGAATTAAATCAGCACTGGAATTACGGTTTCCTAGGGGTTTGCAAATGTAGGCCGACTTAATACCTCCTCTGTTAGCTGTAGCAACATGGTTGTTAATGAGGACACATCTTTTCTGACACTGGTCCGTGGCTGCTCAGGCTGTTTGCACAGCAGTCACAGAACAAGGCAGAGACCCTTACCCGGCAGTGGGACACACAGCACTCCGTGAAGTTCTGAGAGGCTGCCTACCCGCATGCCATTCAGCCTTTCTTTGGAGACAGCTGTAAAGCTCATGGCAGAGACTGATTACTGCCCCTGGATGCTGGGAGAAGAACCCCTGTGGCTCCTAACCAGACAGTGTCAGAAATGTGGAACTGGGCTCAGTTTCTTTCTCAGGCATGAACTCATATTAGCCATGGCTACTGAAATTAGATGCAGCTTTGTGAGCTCACAGCAATGAATACAGATGTTTCACAGTTGTGATATTGGAGTTAGCGTGGGCCGCAGACAGATGGGAAGAGGCACAATGGCTATTGAGCCTCGTCAGATCAAAATGTAAAGGCTGGACTTTCCACTTCGCAGTTGTTCTTGTTATTTGTTTGTTTTATCAGAGGAGGACTTCTGGTGATTGGCTGTAGGGCCTTGTGGATGTTGGGTTAGAGCTGCCTCACTGAGGTATGTCCCTACTCTTTGAAAAAAAAGTTTTCTTTAAAAATTTTGAGACTGGTCTCACTAAGTTGCTTAGGAAGGCCTACTTGAATTTGTGATTCTTCTGCCTCAGCTACCCAAGTTACTGATGTTACTGTGCCACTAGATCTGCTCCTGTTTAAAATTTCCAACAATTCTATAAGTAAGATTTAGTACAATTCCTGATTTTTATAAAAGAAAATGGGAAAACTGTTCCTAGTCAGTGGAGGTTGAAGAAATACATTGGCCATAGGCTTGTATAATTCTTAATTGCATCCCAGTTCTGAGACAGTGGAGAAATAGGATGTGTACAAGGATGAGGTGATGCTGCTGTGTCAATGACAGGTGCATGAAAAGCGATAATGAGGCCACAACAGATGACGTGCTTCACAGGAAGCGCACTCCGAGCTACCAGAGGGACAGAGGTAATTATGCTTGCTCTTTCTCTGATAGGAAAAGATGGTGTGAATATAGAAAGTAAACACATCAAGTTATTGAACACTAGGTGCTTTTGGTGAAGGGACTGTGGTTTCTCATTTCTATTCCTGTAGCTGTTCTGCAGGTTTGATATTTTTCAACTAATAATTAAAAACAAACCAAAACAAAACAAGGAGAGATAGTTGTCACTGCGGAGTATTACTCTGATCTATTAGGTTTTGATTTTTTAAAGCGACTTCTCAGAGCCAGTGGATTCTGGGGCAGCATTTACCTTCCTCCAGGGTAGCAGAAGTCAACCTTTCAGCCAGAAAGTGTTTTACACCCAGAAATTCTGATTTCTTGGAATGTTATGTTTACGATGAGAAATCTTGAAAGATGGAGTAAGCTGCCTCAGATGTTGTATGTCTTTACGTTGCCTTATAGAGGAGACCAAATATACACAGAAGTAAGTACCCTTAGGCAAACATCAGGGTCCCTTAGAGTCTCCCAAATATGAGCAAGTACATCAAAACCACTGGCACCTGAGAGGCCTCAGTATCACATAAGAAGAAACAGGAAGTCAGTAGCTGATGATGACAGACCAGCAGTCTCTGAATAGCTTGAGGCCACTCATTTGGTCTAGCAGTATATGAGTGCAGAGTTCTTCTAGAGTAAGAATGAGGGCCTGATCGAGTAGAAGCTGCAGGAATTGATGTGGGGTGGCATAGTGAAGGAGCAAGAAGGCATAGCTGCGTATGTGTAGGCATCACGCCCCTCAGTACACAGAGTATGAACTCCCAAGACCAGAAGACCATGGAGCATAGAAAATCGTGTGTGTGTTTTTCAGAGTGAGGGCAGCTGGAAGCCTTCTCTCCTCATGGCCACTGTCAACCAGCTCAGTAAAGATGGACAATAGGAAGGATCAGGGTCCTTCCTATGCAGTGTTACAGAGGAAACCCAGGGAGCAGAATGTGCCAGTACATTTTGCAGCATGCTGGGGCGTACCCTGAAGAAGATTTGTAAAATCCTTTCAAGTAAATTAAAAGGCACAGAGAAGCAATTTAAGTTGTAGAGGAACATAATTCCAAGTTAGAAAAAAAAAAATCTCAACACTGGATGGGGAGAACTTAGGAAGAAACCCAAAACTCAAGCAAAGCTGTTGGTCTTGGGTGAGTGATGGAGACCCAGAAGGCAAAGAGGAGGAAATAAAAGTATGAGAAGCAGAAATGCTGGAAGACTAAGAAGACTAGCACAGGTGCTTACACATCACTCGCGCATGCATCCTCATAGATCACCATGAGAGACAAGAGTGGAAAGCCACAGCCTGTTAGCCAGAAGTCAAGAAAACTTTTTAAAATGAAAGTGAATCCTTGAGATGTTTATTGAACATCACAGTGTAGGCATGAGAACACTGACCCAGGGAGCCCGAGACACTCTAATGTAATTACTAGACTTCAGGCCAAAATGGTAAGTGATTTATGAAATCACGAAGATCTGATTATCACTGGACTTTTTGACAGGGGCAGTATCTGCCCAAACTCAACAGAACAATACGTTCGTTTTTAGACATTTCGGTAATGAAATAGAAGAGGCAGGATTTTCAGGTCCAGAGCCTCCAGTCTCAGCCATTAAGAGTCCATATTGATTGTCAGGATACAGGAATGCATGCATTATGCGCTCAGTGTTTTCCTCTTGAAGGTTCTGGAGACTTGGAGGACTGGCAAGACAGCTAAGGAGACAGTGTCACAAGGACTGTTAGCCTCAAGCACCAAGACCCAGGAGGTGTCAGAAGGGAGAGTGTGCTTTTACTGTGTCACGGCCATGGGCTCTAACAGTGTGCACACACTATGCTGACTTAAAAAGCAGTGGGGAGAGGATATTGTATGTTCAAGTCATTTTTAAGCTGCTGTCAGTAATTATATCATTAGGGTTAACACTGGGACTAATAATCCTTAAATGTATATTACTGTGAAATAAAGTAAATGATTAATTTTTTTGGTGTGTTTATGTGTGTCAAGGTGCATGTGTCTGTGTGCCTGTGCACAAATATTTGTGCATGTGTGTATATGCTTATGTGAAGGCTAGAGGATAATCTTAGATGTCGTTTTTTTAAAAGTGTGATCCACCTTTGCTTTTTTTAAAAATTTTTTATTTTTTTGAGACAAGATCTTGCTATGTACCTTTGCTTAGCATGAAACTGAGTAAACCAGGTTGGCCTTGAACTCATAGAGATGCACCTGCCTCTGCCTCTGCCTCCTGAGTGCTGGAATAAAGAGGTGTACCACCATGCTTGGCTCATCCATGCTTTGTTGAGATAGGGTCTTTCACTGACCTAGAATACCAAGTAGACTAGGGTGACTGGTCAGTGAGATTACAAGTACATACTGTCTTAGTTAGGTTTATATTCCCATGATAAAACACTGATGAAAACCAACTTAGGCTGGAGAGATGGCTCAGCCATCAAGAGTGCTGGCTGCTCTTTCAGTGGACCCACGTTCAATTCCCAGAAACCACATGGTAGCTCACTACCATCAGTAACTCCAGGCCTAGGGCACATAATGCCCTCTCTGGCATCTACAGTCATGTGTTACATAGACATATAAGCAGGCAAAACACCCATACACATTAAAACACAACAAACAAACATACAAACAAACAACAATACCCACAAAAAAAAAGCCCTAGAGAATCTTGGGGAGGAAAGGATTTATTTTACCTCACAGAATACAGATCTGTCACCAATGGAAGTCAGGGCAGGAACTCAAGACAGGAACCCAGAGGCAGGAACTGAAGCAAGGACCATGAAGGGATGCTTCTTACTGGATTCAGTTTGCTTTTTCATACATTCGGGAAGCACTTCCCAGGGATGGCACAGCCACAGTGGGCTGAGCTCTTCTCCATTTTCCATCAATCAAGGAAATGCCCCATAGGCCTGTCTATAGGCCAGTCTAATGGGGGGCATATTTTCAATTGAGGTCTTGTCTCCCCAGATGACTTTAGCTTGTGTTAACGTGACAAAAATCTAACCAAGATGCTTGATTTCACATTTGACCTTTTACATGAGTTTTGGGGATTAAGGTCAGACACTCGTATTTGTACAGTAATTACTCTGCTGACAGAGCCATTTCTCTAGCGCATGATTTTTTTTGTGTGTGTGTGTGTGCGTGTGTGTGAGAGAGTCATGTTGTGTGTGGGGCACATATGTGTGTCCGTTTAGAGGCCTAAGGTTGACATAAGGTGCCTTACAAACTCTGATTCTCATGCTTGTGCAGCAAACACTTTACCTGCAGAGCCGTCTCCCTAGCCCCTCATAACTCTTTTCATCTCCATCGCTGGAATCTGATCTTGAACTAGGGTTCTCATATGGAAAACAGGAGATAACAGGTGTGAAGATACGATATCAATAGTAATTAAAAGTATCACTAAGAAATCATGAGCTATTAAAAACAATCTGTTAATCTCTTATCACTCATCTACCTTCCAGCCCTGTGCTCAGCAAGAGCCTAGTGCCTGGCCAGCTCAGCAGAGCGGACTATGCTCATGCCCAAGGCGTGGTACTGGGCACCCTTCCTGCTCAGGAGAACAGTGCTTCTTGAGAGAGGTGGCTAGTTCTAGGTCTGGATCAGACAGTGGATCCAGACGATCTGGGAACACCTGGAAACGCATGGTAAGGGAGTGATCAGAGGGGACCAGCACTGATATTGCTCCAGGAACTGTCCTAAAGAGGCCACCTGACACCCAGAAGTTGGCAGTGTGATACCCATGTTTCAGTGTGCAGGTTCTAATGCTGTAGGGGGCAGCTGTTCACCTTTGGAGAATGACAGGGTACTGAGTTGTTAGAAGGTAATAATTAGTGATACTTATTCTCCCTTTCTCTTCGCTCTGTCTCTGGAAAGTCTGGCAGCTGGTGAGATGGCTTTCTCCTAGTAGAAGTATCCCAGATCCCTACTCAAAATGGACTGGAAAATCCACCCTTGCAGTTCCTAGGACACAGCTGGATGGGGGCAGTGACAGAGCGAGAAACTGCCAGACGGTGTGCTCTTGCTGACAGCAGAGCCCAGCACTCCTGTGAGGTAGCACTGTCCCTAGGTCACACACCTGAGGCTGACGGGATCTCCAGATCTGACTCTGGACAGGACTGAGGACGGGAACACCACTGGAATGTAGCACACGGTCCAGGCTCATGGAGACCCTGCTGTCACGTGAACAGACCTCCTCACCTGTATTGTCGGGGTGGGGGGGGAGATGATGACACTGTGGACAAGAAAGGTACCGATGGCAACGCCACGTTGTGGACACTTGATGTCACAGAACTGAACTGTCCTCTTAGGAGCAATTACAATGAGGCGGGGTTTTGTGGCTCATGCCTTTTGTGGCTCATGCACTCGGGAGACAGAGGCACACAGGACTCGGTAGGTTCCAGGCAAGTCTGCTCTACATAATGCATCCCAGCCCAGCCAGGGCTAGACAGACACACCCTGCCTCCAAACAAGCAAATGAGTGATGGACATGACCAAATCTTGATTAAATCTGCTTAGTTATACATACCTCGTATCCTCTGTTCTAATCTAAACTTTGTGTTAGTACCCTGAAGATGTATTTGTGGGGGGACATGGGAGCCCCTTTCTTCTCTCCAATGTGGCCTTATTGCATAAATCATCTCTTTCTGCTTTTCCCTAAAAAATTTTTTAAAAAGGTTAAGATGGTAGTATATTATGTTTTACACACACACACACACTACACTACACTCTCCTACAAGGAGACAAGAATGAAAGGACTTGAGATGCCAGACCTGAGAGTAAATCGGTACAGCTATACTATAGTGTGTGTGGCTCTGTGCTTGGGAAGAGACAGACAGACAGACAGGGGTCCACTGCCAGGCACAGGCTGACCTTGGGGAAGGAGGAGGGTAGAGTTAACATGGGTCTGAGGCAAGCAGGCACGATCTTAACTGTGTTTATTCAGGATAAAGCAGAGAGGGATGATTCTGTTCTTGGTGCTGAGTGTTTACGCCCTCAGAGTCTATACCTTTTATTTTATGACATTTTCTCCACTAGTGTGACAGTTCACAATAAAATGTTTTTAAAAGAAGAAACAAGGTAGGCATAGCTCTGTCATAATACTTTTGCCTCCCAGTCTCTCTCATCCGATCAGATGGGAAAGTTATTTCTACACTGAAGTTTTCCACACTGGTATCTTGAAGATCAAATCAGTTGTTCTGTGTCTCTCGCTGTCTGAAGGACATGTTAATGTGCAAGGCGCTCTCAGAGGGATCAATAGATTAGCGTTTTGATTTTATTGGGACTGATCCTGTGGGTGGGAAGAGCCTTCTGGGGCTGCTGGGCCTGACAGCGCAGTGGAAATGTTCTCTGCTTTTGGTTTCCCTCCCTATTAATTATTTAATTCTATTTTCCTTTTCTCTGTACTTTTTCGGCTCTCGGTTTTATAAGAGAAATGTCAGCGTTCACCGCCGACGGTGTCTGTTAGACCCGATAATTAAACATGGCATTTCAGATTCGGTATGGAAAGGAGTGAGTCTTCAGCCTCACGGAATGGGGAGCTGGCTAGAGATGACATCTCGTCTAATCAGTTTGTTTTACAGAACAGGAAGCCGAGTCCCAGAAAGGTGGACAATCTGTCCAAGGCTTCACGAGGCAGTGCCAGTGTCACGAGGCGGTACGGCTGCCCTGTGCACGGGGGTGTTTGTCTTACCATGCCTCCCTCCCCCAGAGAACAAACAAGACCGTTTCTGGATGGCTACAGAGGTGAACCACTGTAGCGTTACTGTCTGTGGGCAGACAGACAGCTTGTTTTCCCTTTTAGATGGAACAGTGGCCCTGTCCAGGGAGTAGGGGAGACGTGTGTGGGGCGTCTTCCCAGGCTTGGTATAGGAGAGCGAAAGGAGGGTGAGTTTTATGCTCAGGACCTGTGGCATTGTGGGGCACTGCATGTGAGGTCACAACAGGGCCCCCCACTGGTGAACACCAGCTCTCTCCTTGAGAACTGCGAGCACCACGCTGGGTCTCCTCACTGTGTCCTCTTCTTTGAGCCCCCTTTCTCTCTGCAGATGACCTCTTTTCAAAGGCCAGTGGAGGCCATTTGTAGACACATTCTCCTCCTCCTCTCCACCTGAGATGCATTTTTGTCATCATCCTGTTGATCCTGGCAGATGTGTCTGTTGCTTCTCTTCAGCAGCCTCACTCTTCCTTTTGGCCTAGGGTGGCACGGTGTCTTTTATTCACACTATTACGGACTCCCAGGAACTCTTCTACCCGTCCCTTGCCTTCCCAAATGCATCTCCTGCTAAAAGTGCAGATTTTTCATCAAAGCAAGGCCCTGTACAGTTTGGGCTCGTGCCCGCTTCCTCCATTTTCTCCTCTCCCTGGGTCCTTCCACACCCTATTGCAACTATTCTGAGGCACTGCTGTGTGTCTGACCATGTCTCTGGTGGTGGACCTGCGTTCACGCTCTTCCCTCCACCCTCTGAGCCCAGCTTTAGTCACCCTCTCTCACACTCTCGTGGTTCTGTCCTTGGTGAGCTGACACAGCAAAGGTGGCGTTTCCTCTAAGTCGCCGTGGCATCTCTGGGTGCAGCTGCAGTTTCTCAACACAGTCTTCCTTCAGGGCGGCTCTCCTCAGGATCTGGCACAGGGCTGGCTCAGGCACTCTCAGTGCCTGCTCAACTGCTGGAGGGGTAGCCGAAGTTCAAGGGCTGGTTGAGTTGGATGACTGTTGTTTCTTGCCACTTAAAGGCCCTTGAACAGGACCTGAGTTGAGACGGGTTCAACAGAGACCAGCCTGGGCAGTGTGGAGATGTGGCAGTGTCAGGCAGGGAAAGGCCCCGGAGAAGCTTAAGCAGGTGGGTCAGGTGGACAGGAAGTATCAGCAGAGGTCCACTTGTGGTAGATTTGGGGGACAGGAGGGAAGAACTGGCCCAACCAGGCTCCCGAGGCTAGACTGGCTCTCATCTGTTCCTCCCGACTGCTTTAGGCTGCAACGGCACCACACACTGTTTCCATATCACCTCTTGAGGCCCGTGGAGGAAGGCAGGGTAGGGCAGGGCAGGGCCACTGCATCAACCCAAAGGAGTGAGAGCCATGAGGTCTGGTTGCAGATTCCAGATCTGTCCAGACTAAATTTTCTAGAAGGAAAACTAGTCAAGGCCAGGCTCCACCCATCACTGCCCTTCTGAGCCCAGGCGAACAGTCAGTGGTAATGCACAGTCAGCGCCATGGTCCTGACGGTGCTAAAATGATCTTCATGTTTGCACTCAGATTTCTTGTCTTTTTATGTGTTTGGGTGTTTTCCTTGTATGTCTGTGTGCTGGCTACTTGAGAAAGCCAGAAGAGGGTGTCAGATTCCCTGGGACTGGAGCTCCAGATGATTGTGAGCCACCATGGATGTGCTGGAAATCAAGCCTGGGCCCTCTAGAAGAGCAGCCAGCCAGGACTCTTAACCTTTGAGTCATCACTCCAGCCCTCTATTTTTTTTTTCTCTTTTATAAGTTAGTTACATGTGTTCCTCTACCAGAAGAGAAACATAAATAAGTGAATGTCAGTTCTCACAAGGGATGGCTGAATTAGCATATGTTATTTTGTGATCTAAAAATTTGGGAAACTAAACCAGAGAATTGTCTGTTTGAGGAAATGCCTTGTTTATAAGATAATGGCTGGGCATGCTCCAGCTCCCCCCCCCATCCATGGCACATCTCATAGTCCTCTAGAGGGCTGTGACTCAAAGGACACACTAAAGGCTGCAATCGTCCCCACGGTGGGCTTGAATCCATACATCTAAACTTACAGGAAAGGCATTGTATGTCTTCATTAAGTAGCCAGCAAGGCTCTAGGCTTGAAGCTCTGAGGCAGAGCATTGATTTTAAAAATTATGAAAAGCAAAAGCTCCCTCGACTGTCGCATAAAATCTTTTCGCCCCACAAATTAGCTTCCACACCGATGGCCCAGGTCTCTTAAGAACTAGCTTTTAATCTTTCTCTCTCTTCCTTCTCTTTCCCTCACCTCCTCCTTTCCCCTCCACCCCCCGCTCCCCCTGTTTCTCCCCCATAGACATACACACATAGACACACACAGTCACACACAGACGGACACACGCACACCCCTTTCAGAAGATGTTTACATTCCTGAAATGCACTTTTTTCTTTGCTCAGAGGTTTTGCACACACAAACCTGTTTTCTCATCCTCCAGTCTTCACCTGCTGAAGTCCTCTTCATGCTCTGCATCCTAGCTTAACATCACTCCTGGAGAAAATCCTTCTTGCGCCCTTTAAATTGGGTCAGCCCCTCTCCATATACTCAACACCATACATTTTTTATCGCTAGTGTTTAGCAAAGTAATACTTTTTAATTTATGTGAAATTGCTTCGTCTCTCCCACTAGACTTGTACTGTATAATATAGTAGCTACTGGAGAAATATACTTAAATTTAAAGTAATTAAAATCAAGTGACATCAATAATCAGTCCTTTAGATGCTTAGGTGCACCCTATACTGTTCAAATGCCCATAGCCATATGTGGCCAGCAGCTGCCTTTCCGCACCACACGAACAGGCCAGTAGGGCAGAGCTCCATGGGAAGGCACAACACTGGGTACCAGGCTGCCAGGAAGAAACCACAACCCAAGGAACAGGATATGTACAGCAGACAGCACATGCCTGTTGGCGGGGGGGGGGGGGGGGAGTGGGGCTGCAGCTCTGAGGGAGGGGAGGAAGGGGGACTGCCGCTCTGAGGGAGAGGGGAAAGGGGAAAACAGCTCAAAGTAGCCATAATCCTAAATATAAAAACTAAATATAAAATCCATAATCCTAAATATAAAAACTAAAGCAACAGTTTTTATAGGGAACAGAGGGTAACATTTTTATGACCTGTTTGTAGGGAAGGATTTCCTAGACAAAAAGTAGTACACACACACACACACACACACACACACACAGAGAGAGAGAGAGAGAGAGAGAGAGAGAGAGAGAGAGAGAGATAGATAACAAAATTAGGAAATTCTAGCAGGGTGTGGCAGCACATATCTTTATTCCCAGCCCTCAGGGAAGCAGAGACAGGCATATCTCTGTGAGTTGGGGACCAGGCTCATCTACAAAGTGAGTCCTGGATAGTCACAGCTACACAGAGAAACCCTGTCTTCGAAAAAAACAAAAAAAGAAATTCTAAGTATACTTGGTGGCACAGGCTTTTAATGGCGAGACGTAGGAGGCAGAGGCAGGCAGAGCTCTGTGAGGTCAAGGCCAGGCTGGTCTACATAGTAAGTTTCAGGAAAGCCAGAGCTCTACAGAGAAACCCTGTCTCAAAAACAAAAACAACACCACAAGAAAAAACAAAACAAAACAAAACAAAACAAAAAACAGAAGACAAAAAAACCCAAAAACAAAAACAAAAGTTCTGATCATGAAAAGGTAACACTGAAAGAGCAAAAGAACAAAATACCTTACCATATACCGTCAGGAGGTGGCATTTTGACAGTCAGCAGTATGATTAGTATGCTCAGGCTCCTGGGTTCAATCGCCCAAAAGCTTTAAAAGGTGGAGGAGGCGCAGGGAAAAGAGAAGAGAACCGCTTTGAACATCTGTGTGTCTACAGCCTACCAGAGCAAGCTAGAGTACACCCATGTCTAAATGCAGACAGAGCGACTACAGCAGAGCCACTGAAAACAAGCCAAATCTCTCTGAGAAGCAGAATGCCTAAGCTTACAGCAGCATATAGCTTATACCACATAGCAAGAAAACACATGAGCATTGGCATGGATCTCAAACAGCCAATTCTTGATGGGGAAGGAGGGACACTTCAATTGATTTGAGGCTTCTGCTTTCATAAGTCAAAGAACATCTTCATTTAATTTTACATAAAAGAAAGAGGATTAAAAAGACGGAGGGGGGATACTGTGTTTAGTATCCTGTGAGATGGATGCATCTATCAGAGTGGCAGCCATACTTTTGTATCTCAGTAGAGAGCTGCTAACAGAAATAGGACTGAAAGGAAGCAGAACATGCTGGAATACCCTGCTGAGATGTAGGTGAAGTCTATGAACACAAACATTGAAATCCATACGCTCATTGCTATATGAAACTTAGACAGACTTCTGTTTTTAGACTTCAAGAATAAGGCAACTAGGAATGAGTCTAAAAATCCCATAAGACTTTCCCAGAGGAAATTATAATATGTTGCTGGGAAACCATTAAACATGACAGACATTAAAGGGATAGGCCATAGTCATAGATAGGAAAACTAAATGGCATAAGAAATTCTCTTTTTTCCTAAAATTTATCTATGAATTTGAAGCAATTTGGATGAAAATTCTAACAAATGACTTTAAAGAACTTGAAGCCCATTGTCACAGGCTCTGAACCGCCACTGGGTTTGTTCGAAGCTTTGAAACAATGCAGTCAGAGCACAAGTAGGAGCTTTTTGATTAGACTGAAGGAAGGCTGTCTATACCAGAGGAAAGGCTGTCAACACCGGAAGGAGGCTGTCAATACAGGAAGGAAGGCTGACTACACCGGAAGGAAAGCAGCCTATGCCAGAGGGAAGGCTGACTATGGAACCTATGGTTCCAAACCTTGCTGAGCACTCTAGTCACTCCTGGTGCCTTCGGTAACCCTGATACCAGTTAAATGACAGTGGGAGGAGGGCTGACATTTCAAAGATCCTAGGCAGCCACAGTACAGACGAAGGCAGAGAAGCCGTGGGGTGTGCTATAGGCAATTAATGTGAAGGAGAGACAAGCCAGATAGATGCAAGAAGCTGTGTGTTTTTGGAAGATGAGCAAATGAGGGAGAAGAGCGGGAAGAAAAATGGCCTCCAGCAGGTCCATGCGTGCCTACTTTGGCAGTGAGAAGTCCCGACTCAAGCTGCTGCAAAGTGAGGCAACCACTCTGCTTCAGCAATGTGATCATGATGACAATGAGGAAGACAGCAGAAAGGGGTGATAGCAGCTGGGAGACCATCAGCGACAGAAGCAGTAAAGATGAGAAGCGTTAAAGCTTGAATGAAAACAGAGAAGGCAGACATGAGGAGACAAGAACAACATTGGAAAGGCTTGGATAGTCTGCACCCGTACTTTGCCAGATACCATCTCTTTCTGCTTGGACAGAAACACCTTTAGTCCCCACCATTGAACAGCCACCCCCACCCTTCAGTTGTCTCTCGGTGAGTCACAGCTTGGCTGAAGAGAGTGATGATGAGCTCAGGGAGATCAATTGTTCACAGACAGGCTCTTGCCTGCTGTGCAATCACCTGTTGCTGATGAATGACAAACACTTGAATCCCCCTCCCAAGGGCTTAGAAAGTTCCTTTCCAACCGGAATTTAAATCAAAGAACAAAGTCAGCCTTCCCACCTGCTGGCCAAACAGAGGGCCTAGCAATGTACATACTTCATAAGTTATTAAACAGACCTCTGGGGCAAGCGTGGTGGGCGGAGTGAGGCTGTCTGCATCCGCAGAGATGCTCTCCTATGAGCCCCAGGGAGGCAGGGGCAGGCTGACCTTTCCTGTGGTTGCTGCAGTGCTGTGAAATGACTGTCTGTGAGTCAGAAGGCAGGTAGGTGGCACAGCTAAATATAACGATGGGCAGGCTGTCCAGCACATTAGCTTTGTTCCTTCGGAGCAAAAGCAGACAACCCACAGAATACAAAACAAAAGCAACACACAATGGCCAGCGCAGCTCAAAAGTAATCATAGGCCAGGATTAAAATCTAACATATAGACTGCCAATTTCAGCTCATATATTGGGGTGGGGGGCGGAGGAGTAGGCAATGGAAAATGAACATTTGTCTAAAGTCACCAGTGAACCACTCAAGGCCTAGATGGGCAGATCAGATCATGAAGAGGCTGACGGCATAGAGCCTCGCATCCCTGGATGTCTTCTATAAGGGGCTCAGTGGGCAGAGAAGAGATGGTACCAAGAAAGGTTAAAGCTAGCTAGGGAGAGGGCAGCAGCCTACCCAGGTTGTATAAAAAGAAGGCAGAGAAAGGCTCAACAAGAATGAAAGAAGCTGGGGGTGCCATGGGGATCCAGCTGGGGAATGGGCACCCAGGAACCAAAGCTTAGCCACCCGAAATCCCCACAGGACCAGGAGCTGCATATAGGATGTATCTGGTCCCTGAAGGCAGATGGCAGATGAGAGAGAGGCATCTTGGGACAAGGTAGATCTTGGGACAAGGTAGAAAGCTGCTTCATGGAGCCCTGGGTGAATCTCTGCTTCTGCTGACAGCAGGACTCTCCAAGTGAAACCAAGGCGTAGCTAGCTGCCCTGAGGCTGAGGAGACAAGTGCTGAGTGAGGAAGCTGCAGGCAGGCAGGAACTGAGACAAAGATCCTGGACTTCCTTTTATGATCTGGACAGTAGGATGAGAAAGACCCAGGGTGCATTCAGGCAGATTCTCAGGGGACTCGTGTTGGCACACGGGTGTGCTGAGGGCAGGACAGGTGTGATCTCCTGTCCTGGACATAAGTGAGGACTCTGAGAGAACAGGCAGGAAGTAACTGAGTTGTATGCCTGGTGAGTGTGCCAGGCGCTGATAAATATTCTGTCTGTCCTAAAGCTCTCTAACCTGAGGGGGAGAAAAGCTTCAACAAAATCTCAGGCTTTCTTTAAAAACAAACAAACAAACAAAAAAACCCAAACCTACATATGTTTATGGAAAAACTCAGGCATCTAGGACTTGCAAAGACAGAAAGAACTCTGCTTTAGGACTGCAGGCACACTGCCTGCAGCTTCTGGGTGCTTCAGGATGAGTCACTGTTCTTTAAAAAAGAAGACAGAACTCCAAAAATCCACGTCTAGTCTCAAAAGAGAACAGCAGAGCAGGGCAGAGTTGTCAAACAACTATTCAGATTTCAGTGGAGAGCATCAGGGGAGCGGGCGGGCCGTGAAAGAGAATACAGCCGATTGCAGAGCAATGGCCCACAAATAAAAGCAATCCCCGGCCACAGTTTCCCCAGCCACAGTGATAACCCTAGCTTCAACTGTCAGTCAACTGTGAAGCAATACACAGTGAAATGTGATTTGTGTATAGCCCTGGACTCTGAAAACCTATTCTGATGCCACTACCCAGAGCAGCCTGCCCCCAGTCTGTTCTTCAGAAAGATGGCAAGAGAAAGTGTGCTTGCCCATGGGAAGCAGGGTTGGTTCTCATCTGAGTTTAGGCAGCCACTGGTGCCTCTGCTGAACCCCGTGTGCAAACACAGGTCTGTGCAGTAGCAGAGCATGGGAAAAAGAGGAAGAGCAAGCCCACCAGTGGCCATCTCCCCTACAGCTCTGCACTGGTGCCCTCCACGCAGGCTGTCCAGAGGATTGTGCATGGCTCAGCCCAGGACAACTGCAAATTACCTTCCTTCCATAGTCCCTGTTCTCGTATCAAGGAAATCATCACTCTTCTCATTGACGTCTTATTCTACAAAGAAGTGATTTAGCAGCAGCTTGAAAACCAGCCTGAAACTAACCTATCCCTTCTGTCCCTGTGCAAAGATGGTCACTTACTCATCCATACCGGCAGCTCCTGTACTCAAAGCTGCAACTGTAGGGCAATCTGGGAACTCCAAAGCACTCTGCATTCAGGCGGACAGTGGGGAACCTCCAGACATGGGAACAAGGCAAAAGGCCTCAGGCCTGCTGTAACCACTGTGTATACCCAGTGGAAGGAAAGCGCTGTCCATGGAGGATGGGGACTGTGCCACTGTCACTGTAGAAGTTATTTTTATTTTCCTAAGCACATTGCAGAGTTTCTGAATGAACGAGCATGCTGCCTTCTCTGTGGAAATTAAGGGTGAGTGTTGGCTCATCTTCTTAGCCAACTGCTTCTGCTGCTTTGGTTTTCTTGGGCATATTTTATGATAACCAGATGGGTGTTTTTGGCATCCATGGATTTTATGAATACATGAGAAAGCCTCTTTGAAAAATATTCTACCTGGAACAGCCTACACTGACAGACTCCCAGGAGAGACCCATTGCCTTCTTTTACCTTTGCAAGTGTATTTTATTTTAGTTACATTTTATTCAAGTTTATTTTTAGGTTCCTGCTACAAAAAAAAATTGTATATTTAGCCTTATTTATCTCTCTCACTTCTTTTTCTTTCTGGAAGCATAAAAAAGTGAACACACACCCTGTCAGCAGGGTTGGTTGCTGAGCCATTTGGGGGTCTTTACCATAGGTTTGGTGGAGGCTTGGTGAACAGTTTGGACCCCCTGGGGTGCTGTCAAGCAGCCTGGGCTGGTGAACTTCGTATTTTTTTTTTTTTTTGATTCAGTGTGGCTGGTGGTTCTGAGTTCTCGTTTTAGCTGTGTGTCAATGGGTTGTGTAACACTGAAGAAGTCACTCTCCTGGTTGGAAACGCTGTCTCTCTCACATGTAGAATCAGTATGGTAATGCCCACTTTGCAGGGAGTGAGGAACGAGTTAGATGCCTCCATGCACTTGTACCCACTGCCAGACCAAGACCACTGTGATCCAGGATCAGGTCGGCCATGGTTCAACAGAGAGAAGGGGTTGGTTCTGGGTACAAGAGGAACTGGCTCACATCCTTGTGGAGGACAGAAAGACCTACAACAGGTTGTCTATAGGTTGTAGACTCTGGGATCAGTCTGAGGCTGACGGGCTGAGGACCTTGGACTGAGGACACTGGGATAAATTCAGAAAAAGGTTTGAGACTCTGGAGATGTGAGGTCAAGGGTGGGTGGAGTTATGAAAGCAAGGGTGGGAGAAATTCTGGAGAGTGTCTCCAGGGACACTTCTGTGCTACCTGTGATTTAGCTGATTGGATAATGTTGAGAGCTATGTGTCCCAACTCAAAGGCCAGCTCCTCTGCAGCCATGCACACACCTTGTCAGTTCTTGGATATATGCTGGTGTGGCCACTGTGGCCGCGTTCTCTCCAGTTCTAGTGCCTGCTTTCAGCTGTCATTTCCCAGTTGTCATGATGATTGTGATGTTGTAGATGAATTGCAGAGAAGTGTTATTTCAGCATGCAGAATCATATCCTGAAATTGCCCACCGCATTTCTCCTAATGGAAAGATTGAACACTATAAATGGTAGCTGTGAAGTTCTTGCGACAAGCACATGTCTATTCATGGCTCAAACCATTCTTGCATGCCCTCCATCTTAATAGCACCGCCAAACTCCTTGGTCCTAGTAGGCCGCCTTCATCCATCTGTGACTTTTTCCTCCTGTCTTCCTATTAATTGTCTGACAAATCTGTTTTGCATTCTGTTTGGGATTGCCTGTGTTGGCATAAAGACAGGTAGGACAATCACATATCATTTCTGTCCTTCCCCACCTCCCAAGCTGAAGAGAGCTCCTTCCCAGTGTGTCCTGTGACAGCTTGTCCCAGTTCATCTCTTCTGCTTCTGCAGCTGCCCTGTCCCATGTTCAGCTGCTTTTCCCCAAGCTTCTGGCCGAATGGAACTGGTAACAACCGGCCCATGTATGAGGCTACCTGTCTTTTCTACCTTCCACTGGCTTAGAAAGCACAACCCCATCAGCCCTAGGCAAGTTTTGTGTGTGTGTGTGTGTGTGTGTGTGTGCGCACACACACATAGACACATACACAAAGTACCCATGTTCCAGAGTTTTTCAGCTCCAAGGCATTACAGATGCATATTTTCCCTCTTTCTTGGTACCCCCTGTTCCTTGATTTGGTTCCTCATGTTCAGCCCTGGATAGTACATAGCAGACACAGTTCTCAGGCCATAGAAGGTGCTGGGAGTCAGAGGGAAGGGTTGCTTTCACTTAGTGTACCCAGGGGAGGCACTGTGGAAGGGACACAGACTTGTGGATGTTGGGGCATCAGTGATGGTTGTCACCAAGGTGAAAAGCTGGACCCAGGGTAGGACGTGGCATACAATGCGTTTTGGCAGAGTCTTCTACTCCCCTTGCAGTGGCCAGTCTGACTGGCAGCTGGTCTCCGGTGTCCAGGGGAGCTGCTTTGCCTTTGGTTGGCCCTTCACTGAGTGTGTCTTTCCTTGAAAGCCCTGCTGAAACTTCTGGGTCATCGTTCACCACGAAAGCCTGCTTGCTTTCCCTCACTACTCTGGAGAAGGAAGCTGCCTGCTGAGGGGTGTTGTTACCATTGTGAACGAATGCCCAAGGAAGACCCTCCCACCTTGCAATTAAACCAGAGAGTTGATACTGCCATGTTCTGTCCTATTACTACTTTGAGAAACAAAGCAAACCCTGCCTCACACGACACAGTCATTTTACATGGGACTTCTGTCTTCCTTCCTAGATGGAATCAGCGTGAGCGGCTTTCCCATGTCCAGTCCTTTCCGCCAGGTCGTTCGGCCCCGAGTGGAGAGCAGACCCACCAACCCATCTGAGGGCAGCAAGACGGGGGACCTTGGCCACCTCAAGGTTAGTCCATCCTCTTGGAGGCACAGGCTGCCCGGACTCTCCTGGTTTCTGCCAGAGCCCTTTCCAACCCAGCGTTTGGAGTACTGTTCCGACGGAGATTGGAGGTGTGGGATTGAAAATGGTTTCTCGTGTTTTTGTGTCTTGTGGAATTTCTGGACAGCAGTCCTGAGGCTGCTCATGCGTCTTGTACTTGGGGTGTACAAGCTCTTGTTTTGCTGTGACATAGAGTCTGGGAAGGCAGGCGTGCCATTGAGGACAGTGAGCAGAGGAGGTGATTTTCCCTTGTCCCTTTTGTGCAAGAAATGTGTTCATTGCCCAATTCTCAGTTTGGATCTTCACCTCATAGCATTTTTCTTAATCATTTGGCAACTCCTGCAGGTGCTGGTTTGTAAGTCCACAGTTACTAGAGCCCTCTGTGTGAGGCTGGGATGTGCAGGACACAAGGGCCGGCAGGAGTAGAGCTCGGTGTTTGCAAGGAGGGTGTGAATATGAGTCCCAGCCACCAGTTCAGGCCCTGCCCAGGCGTGAAGTGCACAGTGGGTGCTACAGGGCTCTGAGGTGTGACTGGGGTACAGGGACAGATCCACTGTTTAAGCAAGGGTGCTCATGCCACCCTGTTGGCATGCTGTTTGCCATCCCCATGCCACAATGTGAGTGCGCCATTGGCTGAAGGGGCCAACAAAGGAGCTCGACCTGACTACTAAAGAAAATGGAGATTAGGAAAGAGGAGTCTGGGTGGCAGCTGCTAGCCCGGGAGCCAATCTTTGGGTCTTGCCTTGCGTGAATTTCCTGGTGTCTGGTCAGGCTTAGATCGGTTGCTAGCTTCTATTGTCTAGCCCTCCCCCAACTATCACCGGCAGCCAGTAGCTACCTTTTGAATCACATGTTATCTGCAATGCTCCAGTATTATCAAAGTGGGACAAGGGCTCTGCCGAGTGCCCTCCGAGAGGGTGCAAGCTCACGGAGCTGGCTGAACACTACAGACCCAAGTCAGACCTTGCCGGGCGCCACTACAGCTCCCACGGTGTTGCTTGTTGGAAGCATAGTAGGATCAGACAGAGAGATGGGCATGGCCATAGGAGAGCCAGTGCCCTGGCACACTTCTGGTCCTTAAACAGTTTAGGCCTCCTTTCCACCTCACACCTGCATGTCGCTTGCTGGAAAGAATGCTGGAATCTTGACAAAGCCGAAGCTTGCCAGGGACACTGAGCCTTTGGCCCTTTGCACATTGGTTTTGGAGGGCACCTGCCCTCCTTGTAAGCATCCTGTCTCTCAAGACTGCAGCTCGCAGGCATAGCAGCCACAGCTACATCCGTGGCACCTCACAGAGTAGTTGAGGATTGGCCTTCAACTTTAGGAACTTGGGGGAAAAAGTTGGAAATTGAAGTCAAAGTAAGCAGAAAGGAAATAATAATAATTAAAAAAAGCAGAGAAGAAATCAATGAACTAAGAAACAAACAAAATCCCTAAAATAGACAAAGTAACCAGCAGGTTGTTCTTAGAGAAAGTCAGTGAACTTTATCGACTTCTAGCCAGATTGATTAAGGAGTAATTATGTAAATTACCAGTATCAGGACCAAGGCAGGGAGCCTCTGCACAGGCTTTGCTGAGATGAGGAGGATAAGGGAGGCACATTAAGAACCGCTTTATGCAGAGGATGAGAATAGGTTAGCAGGTAGCTCTGCATCCATCAAGGAAAGAAAGTTCTTGTTAAAACCTTCCCACAGAGAAGCTTCCTAAGGGAGAAATAATAGGACATCTGTGTAAACTACTTTAGGAAAACCACGAAAGGAGGAATATAGCCAGTGGGATGGCTCAGGGCTAAAGATACTTGCCGTGCATGCCTGACGACCAGGGGGCAATGCCTGGAACCCACATGAAGGTGGAAGGAGAGGAATGACACGTAAAGATTGTCCTCTGACCTTCACACGTCTCCTGTGGCATGTGTGCTTTCCCAGCTGTCACACACAATAGTGATGATGATGTTATAAGAATAACAATTAATAATAATAAAGAAGGAAAGAAAAAAGCAAAACAAGAAGAAAGAATAAGACAGATTCTGGAGAAAATCACCACACAAAGTAACACATCACCACTGCAGACTGTCCCCGAAAGCTTTAACAACTCTAAAGCAAGAGTTAAGCTTATGCTGCTACTTAATAGGAAATACAGCATCAACTGGGCTCATCTGTGGAAGGCAAGGTTAGCTTAACTTCAGAAAACTCACAGGTGCAACTCTTCCATGTTGATAAACCAGGAAGGGAAAGTTAAGAAAGCAACTTCATTCATGGGCATGTGTAGCACTTAACAAAGTCTGGCATCTAGTGCCAGCGTAGTCTCTGCCATCTTGGAATAGAGAAGAGCTTCCACTGTCTGGCCAGCTACTCTGATGCTTCACAGGGCAAGGCTTGACCTGGGCTCTGCAGAATCCCTGTGATATTCTCTCAGCACCACACAGAGATGCTGGCTTTAACATGAACAGCTAGATCTTTCTTGAAGCTCTTACATGCTTTTGCACTTTAATAACTATAGTTAAAAATAGGTAGACTGGAAGATTTTACAAAGAATTCAGGTTAAGCAAATAGCATTCTTTCTTTTTTCCTTCCCTTCCCTTCCCTTCCCTTCCCTTCCTTCCTTCCCTTCCTTTCCCTTTCTTTTCTGTCCCCTCACCCCCATTTCTTTCTCACATGTGTTCCTGCTCTGCTGCATCTGGAGAAGTCAGAGAAAAACTTGTATAAGGATTAGGGTTAGTGTGTGTGTTTGTGAGAATTAGTGTGCATGTGCCATGGCATGCGTGTGGTCACAGGACGCATGAGCTCTCACTTCTCTTCCACAGTGGGTTAAAGGGATTGAACTCAGGTCTGGAGCTTCCGCAGCAAGTGTTGGGTCTTAATGTAGGCCTCCTTCTGCCAAGTGGAATGGAAGGGAGTGGGCAGAGAAGGGGTGCGGCAGAGGTAGGGCAGTACAGTAGGCGGTCCCTGAGCAGGAGGCCTCAGAAGAGGAGGCTTCTTCAGCAAAGGGTACTAGACCAGGCTGCAGTGCAGGGTGGGACTCTGCAGACAACATGGCGACCGGGACATTCAGATGCCCTGGAGGAGATAACCATGTAGACAGCAGTGAAGCTGCCACTGTCACCTACCTCAATTCCAGGCACTCACTGGGTCCCTTGTGGTGCTCACACTCCCCCAAGCTGTGCCATTCTCACTACTGACTTTGGAGGCAGGCAGGCTCTCTTTCCGATGAAAACATGGTGTCCTGGGTGCAATGGCTGACTGACTAGAATCAGTCCAGTAATTACATAGAAGAGGCAAGATGGCTCCCAGACATCCAGTTCCAGCCTCAGGCTCCAAGTCTTCTAGACTGCTGGCAGCTCAGGGAGGGCAAGCATTGAGCCTGCTGAGTCCAGAGAGAAGGGGACCAGAGAGGCCTCTGATGTCCACCAGGGGCCTCTCTGTCTTCCAGGGCTACAATTGCTCATCACTCAGCAGAAATTAGGACACATCTCCACAAGGTGAAGGGAATGTCCAAGGCCAAGCAGCCTTTAAGAAGAAGTTAAATCCAGCCCAGGTACTTCTGATTCCAAGGCTTGTGCATAAGCCATTTCCACCACACCACAGTGTCTCAGCCTGCACAGTTTCTGTGCTTTTGAACTTATTATGGGATACAGAACATCCTCTATTGATTCAGGCTATATTGATGAAATAGTCATGTCTAAGCCTTTTGGCCTATCTGACCTCACTTTCCACTCTGTGTAAGGCAGATAATAAGCCTTCCTCCCTGCCCTTGTAGGGAGGGAAGTGTCTGCTATTAGTCCTGGTAGATAAGAAAAGCTCACAGAATGGCAAATCCAATTCAGCTCCAAATTATTTCTAATCTGTCCCAGTGATAGTTACAGAGACAGGGAATTTTCTCTGCAAAGTTTAAGCATAAAAGCTTCACAGGAATCCTTTAATCTGCTCAACGATTTCAAAACTTAATAAGAAATTTAGAAGGGAGAACTGGCAAGAGAGTCCGCTGTCTGTGGAATTCTAAAACAAATGCTAAGAGAGGCCAAAGAAACATTCCTCCAGATCTAGGTAGCCCAAAGCTGAGACCTTTTGTGACCACGCCTCTTGTGTGAAGCCTTCTGCAGTATGTATGTTTGTGTGTGGATTCATGTGTAGGTATGTGTGTGTGTGTGTATGTATGTGTGTGTATGTGTAGAGGGCATGTGTGTGGAGATCAGAGAATAACCTTGGGTGTTGGTCTTACAGTGTCTTCTACACTGTAGTTTTGTTTTGCATTTAATTATGCATATGTGTGCATGTCTGTTTATAAGCATACATGCATAAATGTAAGTTCTCTCAGACACCAGAGGAATTGGGTCTCCTAGAGCTGGACGAACAAGTACCTGTGAACTGCCTGATGTGGGTGCTGGGAACTGAACTCAGATCCTCTAGAAGAGCAAGAAGGGGTTTCACCTGCCAAGCCATCTCTGCAGCCTCATCCCTGCCTTTTGTTTGAGAAAGGGTCTTCCGTTGGCCTGGAACGTCACCACGTAGGCCAGTTGGGCCATGTGCTTCCAGGGGCCCTTGTGTCTTCTCTTCCCATCTCTGCATCACTAGGGTTACATGTGTGCACCACCAGGGCAGGCTTTTTGAAGGGATCTAAACTTGGGTCCTCATGCTTGCCAGGGCAGTGCTTCCCCTATTGATCCATCTCCCCAGCCCTCTGGCAGCTTTTGTCCAATTCCTATGCTCAGCAGCTGGTGAGCAGCTAACTAGTACATTGTCAGTTCTGGAAGCTGATCGCAGAGCTGTGCACAGAGTCCGAGTCACGTTCTGGCCAGGGACGAACACTGAAGAAGTAAGCACCAGGTTGTGATGCCTGCTGAGGTCAGGCACGGGTGGAGACGGGTGCGACTTGTTTCTGGTTTGGAGAGAAGGCCTGCCGGGGTTCACCGCAGCCCTGTTGAGAGAGGGACAGGTGTACACAGCTCCTCATACTGCGGGTCACTGATGCAGCGGGTCATTATTTGGTTGCTAACAGAAGCTGCCAACATTTGAAGTATTCTTACGCCAGTTATCCCCACCACCACCCCCAGGTGATTGCAAGTTAATTAAAGAGAGAGACTTCCTAGACTTACTGATGTCTTCCTTCCCCCCTTTGCAAGGGGCAGACACATGCGGTATATACTCCCAGGGAACATGGAACCGACCAGCCAGAAAAGTAGTGAAATGGCTTCCAGAGCCATGCTCTGCTCTCTGGGGCTGCTGTGCAGCTCTTTACAGTAGTTTTAGCCTGCCCCACAGTTGCCTGGAGGGCTTGCTGAGGGCTGGAAATGTGTGTTTCTGGGATATTCCTGGGTGATGCCAATAAGGTAAAGACCTTACTTTGGGGACCATTGCCTAAAAAAAAAAACCGGAAACATTGTTTTTCCCTCTTAGTCTTTATTATCAGTAGGACTATTTTTCCAGATAGAGTTTTTCCTGGGTAGCCCATGCTGTCCTGGAACTTACTCTGTGGATCAGGCTGGCCTCAAAGAATGCAGAGATCTGTCTGCCTCTGGCTCCCAAGTGCTAGGACTAAAGGCGTGCGCCACCACCTTACCTTAATAGGGCTTCCCAATGTACCTCACAGAGATGGGCATATGGTAAAAACAGGAGCTCATTTTGAGGTACTTCCATGACAGACTTACATATAGTACCTGGGTACCTGAAAGGCATTTTCATAATCATTTGTCATAAGACCCTGACATAAGCACATAATTAAAATTAAGTCTAGGCAGATCTGATCTGGTCTGGAAACTTCTGCATAGTGATATGAAATCCTGCCTGCTCCAGCCCAGGATGTCCTCACAGCTAGGATTGATGGTTGCACAGCAGCAGAAGCCATCCAATCTTTGAATCCATGACCCTGTGCTGCAAAGGGCCGCACGGTTCATCTGCAGGGTCCCCAGGGACACAGGGTGCCTTCTCAGAGTCAGGCAGATCTTCTGGGACTATTACCGTGAGCTGGCTTCTGCCATCACATTCAGGATGATTGATCTGCAGACAACAGGCAAGAGCCAGACAGGAGAAGAAAGCGTGCACTTTTATTGCATTCTTGCAATAAACAAGAAAACTGAGTTAAGTCTGCCATTTGGAATGACTGACAGTAAGCAATAGGTTTGCTTTGGGTAAGGACATTTAGGAGACATGATTAGTCCCTTAAAATCCAAAGCAGTTTAGAGACTACATCAAATCAAAATAATTCTTATACACCCCTCCACAAGTATCTACCCTTTATCAAAGAGGGCAAGACAAGGGAGGAAGAACCCCATGTTTATTTGATGTCAGATAGACCTGAAGTAACCCTTGCTTTTAGCCAGCTTTGTCACAATGGACAGGTCCCTTCAAGTAAGTCACCTATGAAATGAGGATGATTCTTTATACCCTAGCTAGAGTGCCTGTAGTGGGTTCTACAGATCCCAAATACAGAAAAGGACTGCGTTCCTTTGGAAGAAGCAGATACATGACACCACGTCTATGCATAGACTTTCTGTGTGGTCTCTTGGAATTCAGCAAAGCTGTTGGCCATCTCCTTCTCCATCACACTCTAAAACCCCAAAGTTCCTCAAAGGCAGTTAGTTCCTCAAATGGTATTCTGTCCTCGCTCCCTGTGCCAGGAGAGAGTCTGGCTGCGCGTGTGTGTGGCCAGTAAGTGATTATTACCACTAAAGGACAATGGGTGGCTAGTGAAGAGGTGGGCAGAATGAAGCAGAGAGTGTTGGCAAGGAAGGCTGGGCGAATGACAGGGCCTAAGCCAACACGAGGGAGGGGCATTTCTTGGACATGTTTGGAACAATGCTGTGGTAATGGTCCAGTAGCAGATGAGGTAAGGAGATTAGCCAAGAGGGTAAGTGGGGACTCTGTACTGTGTCATGTGGCATGGAGTTACCTTGAGGCTGTATGGGACTCAGCACTACATGGCTTTGTTAGTGCTGTCAGCCAAAACTTGAGTAGCCTGGGTTTTCTACCTTGTATGCCAAGAAAGGTTGGAAACAGAATTGCCTAATGTCCATGAAGGGAATTTGAAGAAAAGAAGCAAAAAAGCAAAAACAGAAGTGGATAATGCATAAAACAGTTGGAAGCTATGGAAAAGGCCTTAGCTGACTTTAGGAGTTCTGAAATGTAGAAGATAATTATTTTATCTTAGTGCACCCTGTATTCCTGATTTGCTGAGATTAACAGAGAAATCCAGGAACCTGAACTAAATTTTCTTAGATGCTTCTAAATGGTCATGTGGGTTTTTCAACCTAGCTTGTTAATAAGATGATTTACCTCATTTTCAAATGTTAAACCAACCTTGCATTCCTGGGATAAGTCTTCCTCTGGTCATGATGTAGCTTCCTGCCTTGGAACACACATCGTATTTAGGAGGAAATCTGCTATGTAGGATTTGAGGGTTGCAGAAGTAGGTTGGCCAGAGTTTGAATAAGATAGAAGGATCAAGGAGGGACTCAGCAGCTGTAACATTTATCAGTCGTGAGAGTCAGCACTGAGAATATGAAGAGACAAGTATAGCTTCAAGGCAACATGGGAACATATGGCGCAGAGTGTAGGGGGAACAAAGCAGTGGCCTGTGTGTTCTGATCATGCTGGCCAGCCCTGCTTTCCTGCCTGCCAGGATGCCAGGCACACAGAGCCTGAGTGGGCGCCTGGACACAGACCCCTTACCCATCTTACATGCATTCCTCTACTTGTGTTATTCCCTTTCATTTTTAACGCGTTCATTCAGGGCATGCCTGATCCAAACCCTCCATTTTTGCTGTAGCCAGCGAAGGGTTAGTCTCCTGAGAATTCCTGCTTAGGTTTAAGTTTATATTCACCCGATTTTCTCTACATCACAGCCCTTAAACCATGCATCCCGAGTTAGTGAGCCCTGCATAGTGCCCTCTTACGAATGGTGCTTTTACAGATGTCTTTGGTTTTCCTGGGTAGCATAGTTTTGCATTTCTAGTCTTATAAATCTAGGAAAAAAAAAACGCATTCCCGATGCTTTTAGAACTCTAGCTCATGCATTGTACAGTATGAACTGCTTTTGAAGTCTCTTGAGTTGCCAGGTAAAACATTCTCCCCTGTTGTTGTTACTAAAAATCTCTTAACTCCTAGTGATGCTAAGAATCCTTTTATATTGAAATTCTTGTTTATTCTTATTTTTAATTGACGGCCTCAATATTTCTGCACGGTTTAATAACTCTGTTGGTAATAGCGGAATCCACGTCATCTTGAACAGTTTGTTCCTGGAAGGGCTATAGCTCAGTGTCTGTCAGTCTGTGCATACTGCGCACACCCCTGGCGGCATTTCTCACGCTAATCGGTCTGTACATGTTTTGGGATTTCAGTCAGTCTTACTTCTTCCACACAGAGATTTGAGAAACTTGCATGTAACTGACTGAACTTTTCTTTATAAGCTTGAAGCAAGCACTCAAGTTTTAAAGAATAGAATTGCTTTTCGGGATTCTGAAGAATCAAGTGAAGATATATGCAGGGAGAAATGATTGCCACTTTGCTTTCTAATATGAAACTGGCATTCATTTTTATCTTTTAAAGTTTTTTTTCCTAAAAATATTTTTATTAATTATACAATATTTTGATCATATCCACTCCTTTTCTTCTGTCTGGCTCCTCTCATATACATTCCTACCTCCCTTCCCCCACCCTAAATTTATGTTCCCCCTTTTAAGTAGAATAGTAAGTTCAATTTGTGTTGCCCACATATTCCTGGGTATGTGGCTAGCCACTAGAGCTTGGTTGACCTAGCTCAACTCTTAAAGGAAATTGACCCTCCCTTTCCCAAAAGTCCTCAGTTAGGAGTGCGAGTACACAGTCCCCTCTCACCTCTACACTGGAATGTTCACTGGCTTGATCTTGTGTGGGTCTTGTGCAGACAACCACAGCTACTGTGAGTTCGTGAGTACTGTTTTCCTGTCCTGTCCAGAAGACACTGTTTGCTCCTGGACCTTGGCTCTCACTCCTTCCATTCTCTGTTTTGTGATGACCCCTGAGTCTTGGAGCAGGAGTGATTTAGACGCCCCACCTGTGGCTGAGCACTCAGCTGACACATATCCTTTATACTTTCACTCATTACGAGTAAGAGAATTTTTGAGAAGAAATACTTTTGACATTGGAGGTGGCTGTTTCACCAATATTGGGAATGGATGCCCTGTGTGGGGTGACAAGGCCCAAAGCCCAGTGGCATCTCTTTTCACATCGGAATGTTTCTGTGCCGGTTCTTCACCCATTGTACCTGGCTTTAAAATCCACTGGAAGTCTTTGCCTGAGTCAGTAATGCCATGTTTGTTCTCTAGAAAATGCTTTCTTATTTCTGCTTCTCGAAGGTGTCCTTCTATAAATTAGAACTCAGCTTAGCTCATCTGCTGCGGCCATTTGATGACCCAGAAGCACATCCCCAACCTTTATTTCCTAACTCAAAAGGGTCTTCAAATTCTGTGCCCCAGCTTTTAGCATCATCACAGACACTCGGATTTTTGTTGACTCAGTGTTTCAATCTACTTACAGTCGCCATAGTCATTGCTCGGATTATCACAGTTTGGCCAGAGGGAGCTTTGTTGAGGTGGCCTCCATGTCCTTTTGGCATGGCCGTTAATCTGTGGAAGGCTCAATGCTTTTGACAGTAGAGGGTGAGCTGTTCTCTTCTCCCAGCAACCTGTGACGTCAGCTTCTTTGCTCCGGATGGCGACTTGAAGTTGAGGAGCACGCACAGGTTGTGCTAGCTAACATGGTTAATGCGGCCGCTAGGGGGCATCACCGTGTGGAAGTCTTTCACATCCCTGCGTGGGATGTCCTTTTCTTCCCAGGCCTTCCCTTCCCTGCCACACCCGACCTGGTCATCCATGGGAGGAGGGTACCAACCCTCCCTTTTGTCACGGAGCTCTGCTGCAGACACTGCTGTATTTGTGCCCACCTCTGGGCCTCTCTGTAGAGCGAGGTACTGCCCTGTGCCTCGGCCCCACACTACCATACCATCCTTTTCCATATTCTTCCCATTCGGTGAGCCCAGGGCTGTAATATTGACTTAGTGAGTGGGAGTTGTTGGGTAAGAATGCCTCCGGCACCGGAGTGACTCAGTAGAGGTAAGACTGTGCTTTTAAATTTAATATTAAGACCTGCCATCTGACAAAACCTAGAAATGACAGTGAGAGAAAATGTTTGAAATCAGAACTGCTCTGTGGAGACGGATATAGCGTATGCAGTATGTACAGTGGGCATTGTAGAATGAGGGTGAGGAGGCACTCTTTTTCTGGAAAAGTTTAGGATAAAATTTAGAAAACATCAACTAAGTGTTTTTTTTTCTTTTTTTTTAAACTGAGTCATTCCTGGAAAATTCCAGAACTTTCTCTTTTCTTTCTTAAAAAACAAAATAAATAAAAAAACGTTCACTAAGGCAGACAAGAAGGTTAGTAGTGCTTAGCAAGGAAGGGCAAACAGGACCTGCCTCTCAAGAGGCCAAATCCACAGCAATGGTTCTCAGCCTTCCTAATGGTGTGACCCTTTAACACAGTTCCTCAAGTTGTGGTGACCCCTAACCATAAAATTACTTTGTTGCTTCTTCCTAACTGTAATTTTGCTACTGCTACGAATTGTAATGCAAATATCTGATATGCAGGATATCTGACATATGACCTCCAAAGAGGTCACAACCCACAGGTTGAGAACCACTGGGTTGGACAAAGCAAGGGGCTGTGGATTAGCATGCTCAGCTTCAGGGTCACTCACCCCAGCTAGCGCTTTGAGAATATCAGCTACCACCATTGGCGTTTCTGCAAGCCAGTGGGAGACACAGACGAGAGGAATCCCGTTGCAGACCTCCTGGAGCAGGCTGTGCATTTTAACGACTAGACCATTCAAGTCTGAGATGTATGCTTTGCTCCTTGCCTTGAGCCCTACTCTTTGTTCTGGCCTGGCATCCCTTCCACGAAGCCCTCCTTTCAAACCCTTGCCTCTTCTGGCAGCTGCAATATTTCGTCTGCTGGGCTGGCATCATCTGTCCCCTCTGTCCTTCTCACTGTCACAGCCTCCCTTTTGAAGCGCAGTGTCTGGCATGCTGAATGTACTCAATAAATGTTTGCTGAAGAGAGTGATGTTCTGGGTCCTAGGGCAGTACCTGGGACCACATAGAAGAGAAGCAGGCCTTGCCATTAGGGACTCTCAGTGCAGAGACGTGCATGAAGCAGAGAGTCCGTTAGGACCCTGGGATGCTGCTACCATGAATACGCAAAGGTGACATGCAGGCTGGGTTTCTGGAGCAGGGTGGCATGGGGGGAGCCCTGACTGTCCCCGCCACCCCTGGCCACTGAGTTTCTTCCTCACTCTTCTGTACAGACTGCACAGGGGAACAGTTGTCCTCTGACTTGCCAAGCACTGGGCTTGGTCACAGTAGCAGGTAACAGCCAGTTCATCACAGGTGTCCTTTGAGCATCCAGAGAAGACCCCTCTGAGTCCTGAAGACCACCTGCTCTGTCTTGTCATTAGCTCATGCAGGCACCCCACATCGGATCTTGGCTTGTTTCCTGTGTCCTGTGACCCCCTACCCCCACTTAATTCTGTGCTCTTGAACAATACAGGTACTTTATAAAGCAACACGAAATTCATTAAATGAATATCCCTAAGGGTTGGATTGGGGCCCAAATGTCAATACATATCTAGTACAGAGAGGAAATTAAAACTCACATCAGTGCATCTCATCTGGATCACCCCAGTAGCAGGGCAGAAGAGTCCCAGTGGCAAGGCTGTTCGGTGTAAATAGCAGAAAGCCCCGTGGGCTCTCACCAAAGGTCCATCCTGTATTCCTGCTTCATTTGGAAAGTTACTGTGCTTCTGGGGCCTCGGGTCACTCACTGCATGGGGTGAGGGTGGAATAGGCTAGGCTGTTTCCCTTGTAGATCTTATACAAGGATAAGAGAGAAATAATGGAGATTTGTTTTCAGTTGCTGCAGCGCCTTTGTATTAATGTCAAGGTCAGTTAGGATGATCCATTCAGCGCCTATCCCTAATGTAGTCCCCAAACCCATGCCAAGATGTTCCCAAGTTTTTATCTCTCTCTCTCTCTTTTTATTCCTTCCTTGAATTGCATCTCTTCTTCTTCCTGGTCTTCCCTGCCCTCCCCTCCCTAACCCCCGGAACCCAGTTCTCTGGATCCACTTTTCACCAGCCCCTCAGTCTCCAGGACTATTGCAGCCTGTACAGTCATTCCTATGTGCCCCCACCCCCATACCCAGCATTACTCTGCTTGGTTGTTGCTGGGGACACTGGGAATAGTACATCCGTGTTCCCTCGTAGGTTCCTCTGCATACTGTCAAATGGCATGCTCTGCACACAGGCCTGGCTGGGCTGGGTGTGCATGTATGGGTGGGCCTGTCTCTGCACCTGTGCATCTTGAAGCATCACAGAGCAGCTGCTCCACAATCTGGGTCTCGAAAGGCGACTAGTCAGGGGCGCCACAGGTAGAGAGAAACCTTGGGGCTGAGTTTAGTGCATATAAAAGGTACAGTTACTTCAGGTGGCTTGGTGTGAAGGGTGTGGCCAGGGAAGGAAAGCAGAAAGGTGAGACTGAGGATGAAGAGTCAAGAGTTTTCACCATCTCATGGGGTTTGGATTTTAAGTGAGTGCTCTTAAGGCGTCAGCTAAGAGGGCAGTGTTTTCAGAGTTCACTTGAGAGTGATGGCTCCAGATCCCTAGGCCTGGCCCACACTTTCTGATCCCACTTCCTGGCCTCTCTCCAGAATGTTGCCTTATGTAAAATGATGAAACACTGGCTTCCACATATTTGGACCCTGCTTTGTACTGTGTGCCTTGCATACATTCTTTGACTAACCCTGAGAGGTGTCACCAGGTTGATGTGCAGTGACGGTTTGCCCCCATCACACTGCCTGCGGGTGGCCCAGCTGCCTGACCATTCATGTCTGGCTCCCACTGAGCCCCTTCTTCTTTTGAGAATGCTGTGGCACTGTGGTTCCCCAGAAGTAAGTCGAGAGAGTCCTTTGCTTCTGTGAAGCTTTGTGGGAAGACACCATTTATCACATAGCTCAAATCTTGAGTTTTCTAGAGGCTTAAGGGACAAACAGTTTTGTCTTAGGAAGGCTTGTTGGGCTCATTTTCTCAAACTCATGTTCAACTGACTCCACTGAGGAATAACCAATGCCCCTGTTAGGAAGGCATTTGGAACTCACGTCCACATGCAAAATGTGATGATGCATCATTTGTGGACTGAAGAGAGTACTGAGAAAACTTCTGGGCACCTCAGCAACAGAGATGGGTGCAAGGGAGGCACTCAAAGCCCTCCTCACACCGGAAGGTGTGCTCCCCTCTGTCAGATTGGTAGAGCCATTTATTGGAAGTCTGGGAGAAACAGCCAGAGAATAGTAGCTACTAACTGTTATCAGTTACTATCTTAGTTCCCTTTTTGTTGCTGTAACAAGATACCCTGGGTGAATACTTCAGAAAGAGAAGAGTTACTCACTTCACAGTCTTGAAGGCTGGTCAGCCAATATTGAGCATCTCTAAGTCTTCATGGATGGAAGCTGACGTTGAAGATGACATGGAGAGAAAGGAAGCCAGTGAGATTCAGGGGTTAGGCTCACTGTTATTATTATTATTGTTACTATTATTACTTTCCACGAGGTCTCACCTCTTCTCTATCTTTATTGGGCACTACACACTTCTACCACAAGAGCCTTGGGGAGACACAACACATCCAAATCACAACAATCAGGTTTGTATCAGCCGCTGCTGTGACAAGCATTGCATTTAACGCATTACTTTTTGCTTAAAGCCAAACTACTCGGAGTAAGTCTTGCAGGAGCTAGAAGCAGCAGAAGCTAGAAGGTGGCAGAGTGAAGCAGGCAAGGTGAGGTGGGCTGGTCAGAGTTGCTTCTGCATGGTCTTTGCCTTGTTCCTTTGTGAGGTGGGATGAGGTACTTTTGCTCTGGTTTCTGGCCAGAGCTGCTGGTTATAGGAGAGTGATTGAAGTTCAGTTTGTGGTCTTGATTTGTCTCCTCACAAACCATGCAAGGATTTGTGCTTCAGACTCACTTGAAATTATGGAGGTTCTCAGGGGAGAGAAGAAATGTGCAGACACACCTTCTGCCCTGGAGAACTGCTGGTACCCAGGACTGGCAGGTGTGGGGTGTGCCTGAGGCGGGTTGGAGTATTAAGAGTGGAGTAGAGTCAGGAATAGGGTGACCTGTATTGATGGTTATGAAAACAAAGTTAGAGATGTCTAACTTCTACTTATACATATGATTTTTTTCTTAGCATAAAGTTATTCGTATACCTTGTAAGAGAAGTCTTGTAAGTCCAGGAAAATGTCAAAGAGAAAATTGTGGTTGGAGAGATGGCTTAGAAGTTCCTTCCACAAAATCTGGGGATCTGAGTTCAGCTATCTATTAACTATGCAAAAGCCAGGCTGATGGTACATATCACCAGCTGCTCTTCTCCCGGCCTGGAAGAAAAAGAGGTAAGAGGAAGTGGCCAAGAGTCTACCCCCAATGACCCCAATATAGGCTTTCCCTTAGCCCCACCCCCTAAAGATTCCAGTTCTTTCTGGGAGCACCATCGTGGGGTCCAAGCCTTAGCCTCTAATATGTCATCTCCCTCTAAATGGTCACTTGAGGAATGTTCTATTCTAAGATTACTCCTCCTTGCATGACCTCTAAGGAGGTTTCCTTGGCTGCTCCTGGATCTCCTAGGGAGCAACTTGAGATGATAAAAAGGATGGAAGGAGGGGTATCTGGCTCTCTGTGCTAGGTTGGTGGCATGGAGGAGAGGTAGGGTCTTCTGTTGCCCCAGGGGCCCTCCTGATGTTATTGCTGGCCAATGGTGAAGCTGCAGTCCTCAGAGGACTGGGGAATGGGCTTCTTTTCTCATCTTTAGGAAATGTTACCCAAACAGAGTCTGAGCTTCATTCTGCAGAAACAACCAGCAGTGAACAGCTGGTAAATACCGTTGCTTCAGCGAGAGTAGAAATACGGCAGCGTCAGTCCTCCGAGTGGCTTCCATTTTCATTAGCTCTTAACATGGTCTTATTGATTCACTTGAGTCCCCAAAGAAGAGGACATTTTAAACTGCTGGTGTTAATTTTTAGTAGTGTTAGAAGTAATTATTTGGACGTCTTGATGACTGCACCGTCAGACAAATGTTTTAGCGCTGTGAATTCTCAATCCTTTTGTCAGGAGCTGATGACTTTAAGATTGTTTTCCCCCTACAAGCTTTAATTAAAAACAACAGGGAAATAGAATTGGATTTTTAATGAACTATTCAATCAAGAAAAGAATAATCATTTATATTAGAAATAATATTGCTTATAATCAGGCATGGTAAATGTAAGCCTTATAGCCTTTTAATGACTTTTGAAAAAGTTTTACTCTCTTCCTCCTCTGCCATCTCCTCTTCTCCTTCTCCTCATCCTTCTCCTTTTGAAAAAGGGCATTATTATTATTATTATTATTATTATTTTAGCCTAAGCTGGCCTGGCAGTCATTGTGTAGTTCAGACCTCTCTTGGGCTTGTGGTACTCCTGCCTCAGTCTTCCAAGTGCTGGAATTATATATCAGCCACATTGCCTAGGTGAGGATTTTGTTTTTAAAAATTAACTTAATGTAATTTAATTGTGTGTGTATGTATGTGTGTATATGCCTGCATGAATGCATGCACATACATGTAGAAGTCATGGTGCAAGTGTGGAAATTAGAGGGCAACCTATGGGAGCTGGTTCTGTCTTGGGTCTTGGGCTTTGAACTCAGGTTGTCAGGCTTGGTCTCAGGCACCTTTCTCTTCTGTGCTCTCTTACTGGTCTGGTATTTACTTTCTTTCTAATGGACTGAATTTGAGCTTTTGACCATGGCCACATGTGTGATGATTACCTAGGGTCACTGGCGTATTCATATCCTTATTATTTATTTATAATTTTTTTGTGGTAAGGTCATTAAATATTTTTAGATATTTTAAAATTTACAACATTAATAACCACAGTTATCATGCCCGGTGGTCAAATACCAGGATTTGCTCCTGCAGTCTGTCTATAAATTTGCATTGTTGACCAGTGTTAGTTCTTTCTCCTCTATTCCTCCCTCTCAACTTCTAGAAATTACTATTCTGTATTCTTCTACTGTTAGTTACTCTTTCAGATTCTGTATGCAAACAGGATTGTATAGCATTTGTCATTCTGTGCGTCTTTAACACCGTGTCCTTTGGGTTCATCTTCTGTCTCACAATGATAAAGTCTCCTTCTTATGACAGCATAATATTCCATGGTGTACATAGTCTGCGTCTTGAAAACTGATTCATTTGGGCTGAAACTTAGTGATGGTTGTTTCTGTACCTCAGTTGCTGGAAATGATGCTGCAGGGAGCTTGAGAGACTGCTTATCCCAGTCCACTGAAAGTGCCTGCCCAGTAGTAGGATTGCTGGGTCATATATATGTTCATTGTACTTTTAGGAATACTTTTTGAGGCGTTCCTATACTGTGCTAATTTAAAATACAATGGTTCCTTTCTGTCTGCATCTTCACCTGCACTAGTCTTTTATCTTTGTTAGTAGCCAGTCCTACAGGTATGAGTTGGTAACTCATTTCTGTCATGTTGAGTCATTCAGAGCCTTTCTTCATATACCTGTTGATCATCCATGTTCCTATGGAGAAAAGCCTGTGGCAGCCTTTGTCCCTTTAATAGCATTGTTGGTTTTCTTCTTGAATGAGTTCCTTATGCGTCTTGGGACACACACCTGGTGTCTGAGTGGCTGTTCCCTCTGTCCAGAGCCCGATTTCTTCACTTGGTTCTGGTGATGGCAGAAGCTCTCTGGTTGGATGTGGTCACCTTCCCCTCTGCTCTCTGTTCCTTGTGCTTTTGGGCTTGTATCTGATAAATCACTGTCTGGCCTGCTGCCATAGAGCTTAGGGTATTTTTTTTCTTCTTCTAGAAATGTCATACTTTTTGAGTCTTAAATTTAAGTCTTCAATCCTTTTTGAGCTGATTTATATAAATGATAAATCAGAGAGGTCTGCTTTCATTTGTCTGCCTGTCAACACCCACATTTCCCAGCAGTCTTTAAAAATTATATTTATTATTTACATACACACACATACACGGACACACAGACACACGCATGGCATAAAGTGACATCAAAGGACAACTTGTAGTGGTCATGCCTCTTTTTCTCCCACGTCCCTGGGATCAAACTCAGGTTGTCAGCCTGGCTAGCAGGCAGCTCTACCCAGTAAGACTTCTCACTAGCTCCCCCAAGCATTGTTACAGAAGAGACTGTCCCATCTCCATTTTGAACTCAACATCTCTTCACGACAATAAAAACCTCTCAACAAATTATGTAGTGAAGACATGTAACTCAACACAATCAAGGCCGTCTATGACGAACCTACAGCTAATACACTACCCAGAAAAAAGTCGAAAACTTCTTAGTGTCTGGAATGAGGGGAAGATAACAGAAGCTTTTGCTACTTCTGTTTAGCAGAGAGCTAAGTGAAAAAAAAAAAGGATGGAAAAATTGTCAAAACAAGAAAGGACAAAGTTCAATCTCTTCTGCAGGTGGTAGGCCTTCCACAGTAAGAACTCTAAAGACACCCTATACTAGTAGGAAAAAATGCCTGAGAAAGAAATTAGTAAATCAGTCTCATTATAATAATGACAAGAAGGTTTTATATATTTAACGAGGGAGGTGTGGCACCTCTCCATTTAAAACTATGGAATATCAATGAAAGAAATGGGAGTGGAAACACACAATAGTGAGCTAGCCTGTGTTCATGGATCGGAAAAGTGGAAATTAGTAAAATTACCTCATTGTTCCAAGAGAGCTACAGATTCAACCAACCACTGTTAAAATAACGGCAGTCTTATTTACAGAAACTGGTAAAATACGTATGGAATCCCCAAGGACCCAACCAGCCAAAGCCTAAGTAAAAAGAAGAAAGCTTGAGGCATCACTGTTCTTCAAAATACAGTAAGACGCAGTGTTCAGAACAGTGTGGTAGAGCCTAAAAGCAGACACATAGAGAGCTTAGAAATAAACCCACAGTTTTACAGCCAGTTCATTTCAGAGATTCAATAACCATCTTTCCTTCTTTTAAAAAGAAACGTTGTTAGGGCTGGAAAGATGACTCAGCAGTTAACAGCACTGGCTGTTCTTCCAGAAGACCTGGGTTCCTTCCCAGAACCCACATGGTGGCTCACAACTGCCTGCGACTCCAGTTGCAGGATCAGAGAACAGTCATCCTCTTCTGGCTCCTACAGGACTGATACACGTGGTGCATAGACGTATGTGCAAGAGAAACTCCCTTACATAAAATGAAAATAATAAACCCTAAAAAAAAAATTGGAACCCACTTCTCTGTAGAACAATGATGTAGGGCTGGAGAGATGGCTCAGAGGTTAAGAGCAGTGGCTGCCCTCCCACAATGGTCCTGAGTTCAATTCCCAGCAACCACATGGTGGCTCACAACCATCTGTAATGAGATCTGGTGTTCTCTTCTGGTGTGCAGGCACACATGCAGGCAGAATGCTGTATAAGTAATAAATAAATATTTTTTTTTAAAAAAGAACAACGATATAATCTTTTAAAAACCTTGTGATATGGGATGAGTGCATTTATTGCTGTTTTGCTTGAGCGGTGAGCCCCTGGGATCAGCTTGGGGTTACAGGCACGCACCAACCACCATGCCCTCTCTGTTCTTCTCTTGGCTGCTGGTGGCCACATCCAGGTCCTCAAACACTTCACCCATAGAGCCACCGTCCGTCCCAGTCTTCCAGTAACTTTTAACAAACAAATGAATATTCTAAGCCGGGCATGGTGGCGCAAGCCTTTAATCCCAGAAGGGGTAGAGGCAGGCAGATCTCTGTGAGTTTGATGATAGCCTGGTCTACAAGGTAAGTTCCAAGACAGCCAGAACTGTTACACAGAGAGACCCTGATTTGAAAAAAGAGGAGGGGGGAAGAAGGGGAGAGAGAGGGAGAGAAAGAGAGAGAGAGAGAGAGAGAGAGAGAGAGAGAGAGAGAGAGAATGAGAGAATTGTATTGAATAGAACGGGAGCTTCTTTAAGTTGGTTTTGTGAGGCACTCAAGTTAAAAGTGAGGAAGGGAGTTTGTATGGCGGTTTGCATTCTCCTGTTTTGGTAGCATTGACAGCCTGCTGCCACTTCTTTCCCGTCCTGATAGGCAAATGCTGCTTCTGTGTCTCGTTTATCTCTGCTGGGAAGTTACAGGAGCAACTTCTTAGCCAGGATGTGTGTTTGCATCCTTTCCACCGCACCCCTCCCCTGCTGGGGTGAAGAGTAATGGGTTTCTCAGTCTGGGACACTTGCACTTTCACACATGGTCCCCGTGTTTCTGATGCTGGAAGTGACTGCTCTTGGTCCTTGGTGTGGTCTACGCAGTGTGTAGGTACAGGATGTGTGAGTAGGACTCTGTTCCCTCCCTCTGCAGGTTGGGCTGTACACCAGGGAGGGTGGAGAGCAAGGCGGGGTTTATCTACCTCCCAGACTGAATGTAGCCCTGCTTGGGGGTGGGTCATCAGGGTCGAGGGCAATAGAATTGTGCGGCCGTCTAGTCTCCAGTACTGTGTATGTGGGGAAGTGCCGCCGATAACCCCTGACCTGATGAGTGTGCTTTTTGCCTTTCCCTGCCTTCCTCTGCCTTGTCCCTTTTCCCTGATACCCCCTCTCTCACTCTGTTCATGCCATGTGCCTCTACCTGTGGACTCTGGCCCCTGAGGCAGGAAAGTGTCTAGTCCTTGGTGCATAAGCGAAGTATACCATCACCAGAAGCTGATCCCTAACCCCACATTCTTTGCAGGCCTCTCAGGTGGCCTCTGACTGTGACACAAGCTAAGCCCCGCAGCCAGGGGCTTATCATCTTATCATAGGGTGATAGCCATGGGTGGTGGAAGAGAGAGCCCCTGATGGACACGGGTTAGTAAAGGATGGATGAGCAGGCCTTTTACTTCTTGTTAAGGTGTCTGTGAAACTAGGTGGTCTTGTGTTAGAGGTCAGAAAGAGGTTGTCATGGTGAGGGAGTCAGGCGGTGACAAGTATGGGCAGGCTGTGGCCCTGGCATGTGGCTTTTTGTCTCATAGGCTGAGCAGTGGATTTGTATGCTTTGTGATGATTCTCAGAATTTACCTGTGCTGGTTTGAGTGAAAATGCCCCCTGTAAGGTCATGTTTAAATTCTTGGTCCTGAGTTGGTGGAACTGTTTGGGAAGGGTTAGCAGATGTGAGCTTATTGAAGGAGATGAGTCACTGGGGAGTCAGCTTAGAGTTTCAAAGCCCAAGCCATTCCCAAAATCCTTAGCCTGCTTGTGTGCTGCCATGCTCTCCACCATGATGGGGATGGATTCTAACCCTCTAGAACATGAACCCCCAATTAAACATTTTCTTCTATAAGTTGCCTTTGTCATGGCAATAGAAAAGTAAGTAATTAAGACATTGCCTTTGTATTTTCTGTGTATGTTTTATTTTATAATAAAAGTAGATGTAATTAAAGCCAAAAGAACAAACAACTCTATCAGCAAATGGGGAAATTAACTGAACAGAGAGTTCTCAAAAGAGATACAAGCAGTCAATAAATGCATTAAAAATATTAAACCTCATTAGATGTCAAAATGCAAATCCAAACTCCACGGAGATTTTGTGCCAGCTGAGTCAGAATGGCTGTCATCAAGAAAACAAATGGCAACAAAAGCTGGAGGGGATTTGTGTAATTTGTTAATTGCAGACAGAAATGTAGATCAATATGGAGGTTCCTCAAAAAAAAAAAAAAAAAACCTAGAACTTCTGTATGACTCAGCAGAGCCACCCCTGGGTTTATAGGGAAAGGAACTGAAGGCATCAGACCATGGAGGCACCATACCCTGTAGCCAAAGCTTGAAACCCACCTGGGCATCTGCCCACAGGTGAATGGATAAAGAAACATATAAATGTGTGTGTAGATAGAGTTTTCTTCTGCCTTGAGAAATTTTGTCATTTTAGGGACAATGGATGAAGGTGGTGGTCATCATCATTATGTGAAAAAAAAAAAACAAAAAACAAACAAAACAAAAAAACCAGACTCAGAACCATATTTTCTCCCACATGTATCTATATTTAAACAAACAAACAAACAAACAAACAAACGACGGCATGGGAGTGCAAGAGTGACAGCTGAGTTGGATAGTGGAGGAAACAAGTAAGTAAATGCAAACTCTTCTGTGAATTACGCCACTGAGATTTTGACAGGGTAGCATCTACTCCATAGATTGCTGTTGGTGGTAAGACCGTTTTCATAATATTAATTCTGCCGGTCCTCTGTCTAATGTCTTCTTCAGTTTATCTTTTCAGTGTCTTAAAGTTCTCAGGGTGGAGATCTTTCACCTCCTTGTTAGGATTTTACCTGGGTATATTGTTTCTAAAAGCTATTGTATCTCCTGAATATATGTATCCTAGCTTCTAGTTTTTATTTATATATATATATATATATATATATATATATATATATATATATATATTTTGGTGGGAGTATATGTGGATATAGGTCACAGAACTAGAAAAGGGGTCCATGAGAGGTGAGAGAACAGATTTTAAAGAGGTGAGTGGGAATGGCAATTGGATAGGTGTGACATGCAAATAATGGGGTGCGAAGTATTTTTGGGGGAGCTCTGAGGGAGAGGGAGGGCCCGGTAATCAACTTAAACCAAAGTACATATGTGAAGGCCATATTTTACACAAAGAAAATATTTTTTATTTTTTAATATAATTATTTATTACGATTTATTCACTTTGCATCCCAGCTGTAGCCCCCACCCTCATCTCCTTCCATTCTTGCCCTCCCTCTCTCCCTCATCTCCTCCCATTCCCCTTCCCCAGTCCACTGATAGGGGAGGTCCTCCTCCCTTTCCATCTGACCCTAGCCTATTAGGTCTCATCAGGACTGTCTTTCATAGTCTTCCTCTGTGGCCTGGTAAGGCTGCCCCTGCCCCTCAGGGGGAGGTGATCAAAGAGCCAGCCACTGAGTTCATGTCAGAGACAGTCCCTGTTCCCCTTACTAGGGAGCCCATTTGGAGACTGAGCTGCCATGGGCTATATCTGTGCAGAGGTTCTAGGTTATATCCATGAATGGTCCTTGGCTGAAGTATCAGTCTCAGAAAAGACCCCTGGGCCCAGATTTTTTATTTTTTTTGGTTCTGTTGTTCTCCTTGTGGAGCTCCAGACCCTTCTAGGTCTTTCTATCTCCCCCTTCTTTCATAAGATTCCCTGCACTCTGCCCAAAGTTTGGCTATGGGTCTCAAAAGAGGAAACTAATTCCAGTGATTTACCAAAATATGAACAAGGTTCTCAAAACAAGCACTCCCTGTGCCTGGCAGAAGCCAGTGCCATCTTTGGAGCCTTCCTTCATGTGGCCTGCCTATGTTTGGAAGAAATGTGTAAACCTTACTGCAGACACAGCTGCATGTCCTATGTTGGGTGAAGAAAGCTAGCACTAATATGTATAAGAGGGGCCATTTTCTGCAGTCTACCAGAGCCATCTGCCTTCCTGGGCCAAACTTGTTGAGTCCTTCTCCTGCCACCCAGCCTTCCCGGGTTGGCAGTTCTCCAGTGGATGAGGCTGACTGTACACAGTTGGCTCCGTTTCTAGCTGTCAGAAGCACATTCATTTTCCAGCTGGTTCTCTTTTTTGGGGGGGCATTCTGAGTTCTTACAAACTCTTGGAGCTGCTCTGTAACATGAAAGGTATCAGGCAGATATGGTTCATCCCTCTCCCATTCCTTAGGTTATGCCACTGTACACATGGGCTCTGAATTCCTCTCTGTCTCTATCTGCCCATCACACTGCCCATCTATCTCTCCGTCCTCCTTCTCTCTTCATCCCCTGCTTCTTCAGTCAGTTGTTCAGGATGTGGGGAAGTGGCCATAAAGATGAGTTTCAGAGCACCGTATCTGCACACAGGCCTTCTACCAAGCATTCCATTTCATCTGGGAATGTGCACCTCTAGGAAGGCATGGTTCTCTGGTTTCTGTTACTCTCTGGTACTCAGCACAGGGCCTGGCACCCAGTATGCTCAGCACCTCCTGTTTGGATTAAAGAGAGAGTAGAAGCTAAGATGGAGAGAAACATCACCAGTTCTGCAGCATCTCTTCCCACGTCCCAGAACTGCGAGTGAGAAATTGAGTGAGGTGATGCACATGGAAGCTTGTCGTTCATTTGGAGAGCAATTCTGAGCTAGTCACATTGTTATGAGCACAGTGCTGCAGGAGCAGCAGACTACTGGGTCCTGCGGCTTGGGAGGGCTGCTGGTGAGTTAACTGGTGGGCAGGTCAAGGTTTGAGGGGTGCATGACACAAGGCCTGATGGCGTGGCCAGGAGGAAATGTCAAGGGAGGCGAAGAAGGTCTGTCTGATCGCCAAGAACTTGTGATTTTGAAGTTTGCATTTTCTTTAAGCTATTGCACTTAATGGTATTATGATTTGCTCTGCCAGCTCCCAGGATTCTTTACTGGAGAATAAAATGGAAAGGCTGTGAGCGGGCAGCTGAGAATGTGCTTAACAAAATGACACTTTTCAGTTGATGGATGTATGGGTGCTGGCTTCAGAGTGAGTATGGAGGAAGGCTATGCCGAGTAGGAATTAGCTGACGGTGCACTGGCCATGAAGCTGTGTTCTCTGTAGAGTAATGACAGGGGAAGCAGCAAGTCTCAGAAATACTTGTGAAAGTGAATTTAAAGTAGAGGGCAGTTATTTTTGGAAGGCAACATTCCTAAGCTATATTTCTTTTGATTTAGTTGAAATGCACAGAAAGTAGATTAATAGGCCTTGTTCTTGGGTGAAAAGATAGGCTTCGAAGCTTGTCGACTTCAGCCTGGAGACCATAATTTAAAGATTTTTTTTTTTTTTTGATGTATTATGCACTAGAGACCTGGACATCAAGATATCCAGGTGCTCGAAACAAAGAAGGTAAAAATCTGAGTGATTAATTGAAACTGAAGTCAAAGTGACTCCTGGGATAAGGTTTCTCAGTCTGTACTGGCTTCTAGTGCAGATGGAAAGAGGAGAGTACAGACTGCAGACCTCTGCTTCTGGTCATTAAGGTCTACCCTAAGGTTGGAAGGAGAACCTGTATTCCAAATTAGAGAATGGCAGAGATGAATGCCAAGGCCCAGCATCTTGGGGCCAGGGAGTCAGTGCTTTCCCAAAACCTACTGGAGCAACCATGCCAGACGAAAATTACTGCTGTGTGGAGACACTTTGCTAGCTATGGACACAACATAGACAATTCACATGATGCTTTGTGTAGAGGATGGAGATTCTAGGAGACAGACTGCCTTTCTGGGGGATGGACAAGTGCAGCGTTCAGGCGATCCCCCATGTTAAATGAGAAGCTTCTAAGTGATCTTCCACATGGCTAGAATAGAACCCACAGCAGGCAGGTATAGAGGAGAACCACAGGGAGACTCTCAAGTTTTAAAAAAAAATTAATATTATTGAGGTAAAAATACTTAAAATAGTAACCGGGTTGAAGCGGAGACGATGCAATGGAGACAGAGAAGATGGGTGAGTTGGGTGGAGTGAGGCAGGAAGGAAATATGAAAGGGACACTAGGAGTGCTGAATAAGGGCCTCTAACATGTGTAGCTAGAGTGCTGGTAACAGAGGGAAGAAGAAATCCTGGAGAGATAATATTCAAAGAGATGATGGAGAATTAGCTTCAAAATTGAGCAAGCACATCAAGTTTTGGGTTTTTACATCTAAGGATAATGATCATTCCTCAGACCTAAGAAGTTTACCAAACCCCAATTTAGATGAATACAGAGAAAATGGCATCACAGTGCAGCATAATCAACTTTCAAGCAGCCAGAGTGAAAAGATCACACCACTTGGGAACATAGATGGTGATGGCTATGGACGTCTTTCAAGAAACGCGAAGTAGGAAGACAGTTGGTAAAAGAAAGCAGCAGTAAACCTGGGATTCTATATCTAACAAGTAGCCTCTACAAAGGCCTGGAGTGACTTCTCAGCAGTTAAAGCATTCCTACTGCTCTTCCAGAGGGTCCAAGGTCTGTTCCCAGCACCCACCTCAGGCCATTACATTTAAGTTCTATAGGCGCTGCACCCCAGTGTACATACCTCCCGTCCCATACACAGAATTAAAAATCATAAGAATAAGTCTTTAAATATGAAAGCAAAAAAGAAAAAGAAGAGATGGGTCAGATTACAAGGTAGTCGAACTAAACCTGATTATGAATATGATTATGTTAAATGTAAGCAGTCTAAAACTGAAATTTAATGATAGAGACTATAATGTTGGACAGAAGTCAAGATTCAGATACATGCTATTTTATAGCCAACATAAATTGTAAAAGCATACATTAAGTATAAAAGATTGGCAAAGATCTACCATATAAACTCTTATAATATGGAAACGAGGACATAATATGGAACGAGGACATCTTCAGATAAGATGAAGTAAAGTGGAATTATTACCAGGGATAAAGAGGGACATTTCACATTAGTGAGAGGGTCAGTTCTTCAGGATGATGCGTCATTCTGCAATGTGTGCGTATTTTAGCATGGCTTCCAGCTGCCCGCAGCAAAGTGCCAACAATTTTTGCTGGAGTGGTAAACTGGACGCACGCACAATTACCAGGTGAGGTTTCAAATAAAACAGTGCCTGTAAGCCAGGTTGGTACTAGGCAGCAACGTTCAGCAAGTTGGTCCACACTTAGGGCCACAAGTCTAATCCAAATACATCTTAAAATGCCTACACTTATCACATGGAGTATATTCCATGACCTGTGACCACCGACAGCAAGAGGTCTTAATGAGCTCCACACATTTGGAAGTTAAGCATCAGACTTCTAAATCACTAATGTGTGCAAAAAGAGGTTGTGAGGGTAATTTGAAAACCTGAATCAGGTAAAACTAAAAACGGAATGTTCTGACTTGTGGATGGGGCTAAAGTGTTGCCCAGAGGAACATTCATAGCTTCAGATGTTTAAATTAAGAAAGAACAGTACTACAAAATTAATGAATTCTGTTATACCTTAAGAAACTAGAAAAGTTCCCACCATTTACCTGCAAATTTCATGATTTCCTTATTTTTCATTGCTGAGTAATGTTCCATTGTGTAGATGTGCCACAATTTCTGTATCCATTCCTCAACTGAGAGCGTCTGGACTGTTTCCAGCTTCTGGGCTATTACAAATAAAGCTGCTACAAACATGGTTGAGCAAATGTCCTTATTGTGTACTTGAGCCTCTTTTGGATATATGCCTAGGAGTGGTATGGGTGGATCTTGAGGAAGCGCTATTCCTAGTTGTCTGAGAAAGCACCAGATTGATTTCCAGAGTAGTTGTACAAGTTTACATTCCCACCAGCAGAGGAGGAGGGTTCCCCTTTCTCCACAACCTCTCTAGCATGTGTTGTCACTTGAGTTTTTCATCTTGGCCATTCTGATGGGTGTAGGGTGAAATCTCAGGGTTGTTTTAATCTGCATTTCCCTGATGGCTAATGAGGAAAGGATCATCCTGAGTGAGCTGTCCCAGAAGCAGAAGGACACACACAGTATATACTCACTCATATAGACATATAATATAGGATGAACCTACTAAGATCTGTACATCTAAAGAAACTAATCAAGAGGGAGGACCCTGACTAAAATGCTCAATCCTCATCCCAAAAGGCAAAGAGGATGGACATCAGAAGCAGAAGAAAACAGGAAACAAGTTAGGAACCTGCCACAGAGGGTCTCTGAAAGGTGCTGCCCTGCAGACTATCAAAGCAGATTCTGAGACTTATGGCCAACTGTTGGGCAGAGTGCATGGAATCTTATGAAAGAAGTGGGAAATAGTAAGATCTGGAGAGGACAGGAATTCCTCAAGGAGAGCAACAGAATCAGAAAATTTGAACACAGGGGTCTTTCCAGAGACTCATACTCCAACCAAGTACCATGCATGGGGATAACCTAGAACCCCTGCACAGATGTAGCCCGTGGCAGTTTGGTGTCCAAGTGGGTTCCATAGTAATGGAAAGAGGGACTGCCTCTGACATGAACTGATTGGCCTGCTCTTTGATCACCTCCCCCTGAGGGGGGAGCAGCCTTACCAGGCCACAGAAGATGACAATGCAGCCACTCCTGATGTGATCTGATAGACTAAGATCAGAAGGAAGGAGAGGGGGACCTCCTCTATCAGTGGACTTGGGGAAGGGCATGAGTGAAGAAGGAGGAGGGAAGGTAGGAATAGAAGGGGAGGAAGGAGGGGTTTATGGAGGGATACAAAGTGCATAAAGTGTAGTTAATAAAAGTTAAAAGAAACTGGAAAAGATTAAAAAGAAAAAGAAAAAAAAAGCTGGGCATGGTGATGTATACCTGTCAACACAGAACTCTGGGAAAGGGAGGAAGAAGGGACTAAGCTTGGAGCATTGACGATATTCTGAGGAGCACGGAAAAACCTTGCACTGGTAGAAAGAGAGAACATTAAATATATCCAAAAGGAGACAATAAACACCAGAAACCAATGAAATCGAAAGCAAACAAAAGAGGCAGAAACCCCAATAAAACAAAGAAGTTTCTCTTAGAAAGGGTCTAGTTCTAGGAGATCTGACAACTCCTTCTGGTCGCCATGGGCACTGCATGCATGTGGCGCACATACATACATTTAGGCAAAACACACATATACCATAGAAGCAAACTTGAGGGCATAAACCACATAATTATTTCAATTGACACTGAAAGGCATTTGACAAAGTTCAACATGCCTTCATGGTAAAAGTTATAGAGACTTCAGAAATACAAGAGACAACCCTTAAAATAATAAAGGCTGTATACGTCAAACGTATAGCCAGTATTATATTAAATGGAAAGAAACTGAAAGTATTTCTGCTGAAATCAAGAATGCCCACCCTGTTATCTCTCTCATTTGATACGTGCTTGAAGACATAGCTATAGAAATTAGACAAGAAAACAGAAAAGTAGAAAAGAAAGAAGTCAGACCATCTCTATTTGCAGACAACCCAATTCTTTACATAAAAGCTCTATAGAGGCTGGTAGAAAGCTCTTGGACTTAGTAAACATTTATACTAAGGTTGCGGTGCTCTTGGCTTTAGTGCCATCTTCCTTGAAACACCCGTGCAGCGAAAGCAACGTGGAGGAAGAAGTGAATGTGCAAGAGAAGAAAGACGAGGCAGGTGTTCAAGCAAATCAGTCGGGCACCCGTGGAGGTTGAGAAGTAGAACAAGGGATCCTGGAGGCCTGGACACTGGCTTAAGTTGTTGGAATGTTTGTTACTGTCAGTACTGAGTCTCAGTGGATCTGGAACGTCTCCATCCAAGGCCAAGGCCACCTCTGAGGTGTCGCCATTCTCATGCCCTCTTTGGAAGTAGGCATTCTGAACTAGTTCTTTTCTCACTTATGGCCAAGTGTAACTTGTGTACAATACATCACCTCTTTTGCTCTCTCAGCTGAATAATTAAAAAATGTTATAGGATAAAAACATCAATATTAAAAATAACATCAACTGTAGCCTGCATATATTTGAATGTGTAGTCTCCAGGGAATGGCATTGTTTGAGAAGGCTTAGGAGGTGTAGCCTTGTTGGAATAGGTGTGGCCTTGTTGGAGGAAGTGTGTCACTGGGGTAGGGTTTGAGGTTTCAAAAGCCCATGCCAGACCCAGCCTCACTCTTTCCCCCTGTGGATCAGGATACAGCTCCCAGTCACTGCTTCAGTGCTATGCCTGCCTGCACACTGCCACACTCCCTGCAATGATGATAATGGACTAAACCTCTGAAACTGTAAGCCAGCCCCAAACTGAATGATTTACCTTCAAGAGCTGCCGTGGTCATGGTGACTCTTCACAGCAGTAGAACAGTGACTGAGAGCTTTTACCTTGTGCAGAAATCAATTCCAAGTGGATCAAAGATCTTAATATATAAAACACAAAATACTGAAACTTCTAGAAGAAAACCTAGGGTGCATTCTTTAAGACACTCAGGTAGTCAGGAGCTTTCTGAATAGAGCACCAACAGCACAGGAACTAACCTCAAGTATCAACAGACAGAAGAACCCACGGGATGGAAGAAAATCTTTACCAGCTAGACTATTGACAAGGGGCCAATTCCCAGAATTTGAAAGAATTAAGTACCAAGGAAATAGAAGTTCCCATTAACAAGTGGACAAATGAATTGAATAGATGGTTTTTTAAAAAGGAAGGGAGAGAGGGAGGAAAGGAAAGAGAGGGAGAGAGAGAGAGAGACACACACACACAGAGAGACAGAGAGGAAAAGGAGATAGAGACAGAGAGAATAACTGTTTTAAAAAGTGTTCAGTATCCCTAGCCATTTGAGAGATCAGCTTACCTCAGTCAGAATGGCTACCCTTAAGAAACCTGAGAACTAAGTGGAGAGGACTGGTAGTTTTTCAGCAATGAAACTGGAAGAAACTAATTACCAATATGCGAAAGAAAAGAAGACATTATCCTTGTTCACTTATATATATAAACATTAATTTTGAAATGGACCCTGGATCTAACTATCAAAGACACTGGTACTGGGAGGGTTTTTTTTTTTTTTTGTGTGTGTGTATATATATATATGTATATATATGAACATATGTGTGCATGCATACACGTGTGTATGTGTACGTGCATATGTGGGTGTGCAGAGATTTCCAAAATCCTAAAGAAATGAAGTTAGAGAAATGACAAATTAGATGTTGTCAACCTTAAGCATTTTCAAAAACCATTCTTAAAGGAATGAAAAGACGAGGCTTGACTTTGAAGTCAATGTTGGGAAAATGTCTGTCAAAGGAGTCATATTAGAATATACACAGATCTGTCACGTAAGACAGAACCCAATTTTAAAGACAGGTAAAAGCTTCACATAGCTGCTGCGCTAGAGAAGAAAATATATAACGGAATGATGCCTAGTGTCATTTATTCAAACTAAGACTGTTGAGTCCAGGATGGTAGAATGACTGGGATGAGGACATGGGATTATTCTCGTGTTGCTGGCGCTGTGGAGGGACTGGAATGATCGCATATCTTAGTGAGCACAGAAGTGGTACGCATGTTTGGAGCACTGTTTAGATAGTTATTAAATTAGGCCATCACCCGTTTGAGAACCCCCCCTCCAATGTTTCCTCTTGGAAAATGAGATGTAGGTTGATACAAAGATGTCATAGATAGTCCTAGCAGCTTTATTAGTGGTTGCTCCAAACTGGAGACAACAAGTGGCCTGAACAGGGGGATGGGTACAGAGCCTCGAGCATGGCCTTCCAGAGGAACACCACTAGGCAAAAAGAAGAGATAGTCTTCCGAACAAGACAGATGCTCTCAAAACCTATATCCCCTGCTGCAGAATCCACAGCTAAAATAACACTGTACCAGTTAATTCTTATTATTGTCTTGCTATGACCTGTAGCAACCTGGGAAGAGGGAACATCTATTTAAAAATTGCCTACCTGTGGCTACGTTTATGAGAGATTGTCTTGGCTGATGATTAATGAGGAAGGACCAGTCCACCGTGGGCAGCAGTATCCCTGTGTAGCTGGGTGTTAGAGACTGAGGCAGGAGCAAGCAAGACAGCAAGCTAGCAAGCAGTATTTCTCCATTGTTCCCTCCCCCAGTTTCTGCCTTGTGTTCTTGACCCCACTTCCCCCAAAGACTGACTGTGACCTGCCAGTGTAAGATGAAACAAACTCTTCATTCCCCAAGCTGCTTTTGGCTGTGATATTTATTTCATCACAGCACTAAAAAGCAAAGTAGATCAAATATGTAAAACCACACTGTTATGCTGGAGAGCAAGCCATCACAGGTTGCTGGGACTTCAGGTGGGACCAGAACAAGGAACCTTGAAGGCAGTTGCAAGGGTGACGAAAGTGTCCTGCCTGCTATTTGTTTTCATGTTTACACCGAGTAACAGGCCTGTCTTACACATTAACATTTTGTGTGTGTGTGTGTTGTTGTTGTTGTATGTTAGTGATTCTTCAACAGAATTTGATGAAGACACTGTTTACATCTAGTGAAGTTTTCTATGACTGCTTTCCCCATCACCCCATCTTCTGTTGTGTTCAGTGAGCTTTTTCCTAGTCACTTGGCTTAGTACACACTAGTTCAATTCCTTCTGTCCTTCCCTCCCATTCCTTAAGACAGAGGGATGTCTCTGCTCTTGAATACTACCCAGCATTGCCCAGTGTCTGTAGCAGTGTGTGTGTCTAGAATAGCTTCATTGACTGGCTTTCTTCTGCATGCCAAGGTCAACACTGCATACCCCTCCTCTACAATCCCTAATGCCAAGTAAATGTTTGCTTTACAATTTCTCAGAAGTGATGGTGTCACGTTCACGCTGTTACAGATCATAGCCCACCAGAGGCTAATTGGCTGCTATAGACACACATTTGAGACTATGCAGGGTAAGGATTTGAACCCTTGGGAGGCACAGACCCTGTTGTTTCACATAGAGGTCTTCAGATGTGCCTGAAGGTCAGAGACTCCACTTCTTTCCTGGTTTAGGGATTGGTCTTGTCAGCAAGAGGAGGTAGCTTTGAAAATGGAGCCTTCACCTCTCCAGTCTCTTTGAGAGCAGCTGCTTCTGTGAATGGAGAGTGAAAGGCAGGCAGTATCCCAGCCCCAGCTACAAAACATGGCCACACATTTCGGTTTATCGGCACCGCAACTTACTTAATTGCAAGTAAACTAATTAACTATGCAACAGGAACCTTGAAAACTCCCACGGCGAGCCTGGTGCCAATTTCTGCCTGTCTCCTTCCCTTACAGAAAACATAAATCTCTTACTGATTCTTAGCATAATGGAAGTCCACAATTCAAAAAATCAATTATTTTGTGAGTGAGTGGATGAATTTCCTTTGGCATCCTTTGTTGGCTGGTTTTCCTGGGGGCTCCCTGTACTGTTTTTCGTGGAAGCCTGCTCAGTGTTTGTCTACTGAAGATATATTATATTGAAGGGATCTTGAGATTTGATGATCAAAACTGCGGGACACCAGAACAACTGACACCACGTTTTTTTTTTTTCCTGATAAATTAAAAAAAATTGTTTTTAATATATAAATATGTGTCTCTGTGTGGGTCTGTGCACTTGAGCTCTGGTACCTGAGGGAGCCAGAAGGGAGTGTGGGGTCCCTTGTGATTACAGGAGGTTGTGAGCCATTTAGTATAGGTGCTGGGAATTGAACTTGGCTCTTCTCTAAGAGTGGGTGCTCTTAACCACTGAGCCATCTCTCTAGCCCGTCTAATAAACCTTAAGGAGATTTTAAAGTGTCTTTGACATCATTATATCACAAACACAATCTCTAGATGTATTGGAAAACAGTTCGGTAGTTGAAAAAAAAAAAAAAAAAGAAAAAAGCTAAACCTCAAGTTCCCACAGGGGCCAGTAGCCCTGAAAACTGAAACTTGCACATGAATGTTCACAGTAACATTATTCCTGACAGACAAGTGGTGGAGACAGCCCACATGTTGATGACCTGAAGCATAGGTCCACACTAGAATGAGACATTGATACATGCTGTACATTCAGCCAGTCACAAAAGGGCCAATATTGTCTGATGCCATTCACGAGAAATTTACATAGGGCAGAAAGCAGGTTCATGGTTGTTAGGGCCCTGAGTATGGGGAAAAGGATGTGAGGAGACTATGAACGGACGCAGGATACTCTTGGGAGTCTTGTAGTGAGGCTTGGGGACCACACCCTTGATGAAAAACATCTCCTGCTGCCGGACAATGGTGGCACACACCTTTAATCCCAGCACTCAGCAGGCAGAGGCAGGTGGATTTCCGAGTTCAAGACCAGCCTGGTTTACAGAGTAAGTTCCAGGACAGCCAAAGCTACACAGAGAAATCCTGTCTTGAAAAACCAAACCAAACCAAACCAACCAACCAACCAACCAAACAAACAAACAAACCACATATGCTTAGCCATTCAGTATCATAGAAAAACTAACAAACAGTTGCTCCCATTATAGGGACTGATCTGGCCTGCTGTGTGCCTACACTGGAGATCTACTGGTCTTAGGCCAAAGATATGTCTATAGGCAGGGGATGCTCTTAGCTACCCACACATAGAACATGCATGCCAGGGAGATTCTTTGGTGAGAAGAGCATGAGATGGAGCAAGAGATGTCTAGAAGTCATTTACTGGCAGTTCATTCCAAACCACATCAGGTAGTTGGTCGCTCACAGGCCAATATAAGTCAAGTAAAAAATGTAGCCTGCAGAGAATGAATGGTAGCATTCATTGTCTTTGTCATCGAGTTGGCTGCAACTTTTCAGTGTTTGTGTCTGTGGCTACCATCATAGCCTTATGGCCTCTGATCCCTGGCTTTGACTATTGAGTACACTTGTAACTGGCCATCGGTCTCTCTTCTGTTCTACCTAGCCCATTCCTCATCATGTTGTCAGCCAGGGTAGTAGGCTAGAGGACATTTCTCAGCCAGACCACTGGACCCAAACACTTAGCTGTTGGCTTTGGTCAAACTATCTTATTTCACTGAACCTCCAGCTTCTCAGTTACAGAGCTGGGAGCCAGCATTGCTCTGCTCACAGGCTTATTAGAATTATTTGTAATAATAGGAATAGCAGACTTATTGTATGCTTGTTGTACACTGGGGACTCCAAGAATCCATTCACAGTGTTTAGCATGGAGCAGGGCCTTTGTGAGAGCTCAGCAAATGTCAACCACTATTATTATTGTTGTTGTTAGCACACCTCTTAAGCTCAAATCCAATTAGTCGATGCCTCGCATAAATCCTCCTTCATTATTCAGGCAGTTCAAACTGGCATCAAAGCCCTTTGTCTGTTGGATACATTTCTGCTTCTTCTGTTTCATCTGTGGTGAATGTCTCTCCCGCCCTTGATGGTGTATTCCCAGCCCGCACAGAAAGTGTCTCTGTGCTTCCACGCTTTCAAACACAATCAGGCTTTTGAGCCAGCTCCGTGTCAGGACATGGACTTGGTACCCTACTCCTGGGACACAGTTCTTGCTTTATGTGACTGTCACTGCCTATTACTCAGGCACTCAATCAGCCCTTCTCCAAGGCTGGGTTCAGAAGCTCGTGAATGCCCTCATGATTATTGTCATAATTGTCTTCTACAGTATCTGGGTGTTGTTGAAGACATAGCCCTCCTTTCTTTGCTTAGACCCCTGTCTGACACCGTTCCCAGCCTGCCAGTGTGTTTCAGGTATTCAGCTCTTCATGGTTCGGAGGCGGGAGCAGACACTCCAGGTGTCTGCTCCTCTCATTGCTCTGTGGGCCTCCTGTCTCACGCAGATGGACTGGGAAGCCAGATCGCACCAAGAGGGCATAATAAAGCCTTTATCGCAGAGGGCTGAATTCTTGTGTCCTTGACTCTAGCACTTTCTCTCATATCATGTTATTTGCTGTTCTTGCTGTTAATGACTTTTGTAAGATGTATCAGGACACAGCTGTGAGGTTAGACAGTCACAAAGACCCTCCAAGATGTAACATTTGTAACAAGATGGAGGGAGAACATATGTTCTTGCTAAGAAAGTAATATCCAGGTGAATTTCTCTTGAGGATCTGTGGTACTATCTGGAGTGTCTACTGGATGGTTGGATGGACAGGCACTTGCAGCATTAACTTATTCTCTTGAGACTGTTTCTCCTCATCTCTACTTAGTAGAATCAGTTCTATTCAATGCTGTTGTGTTTATGTCTGCATTTATGTAGGAGGGTATTATGATGGAGAGTATTCTGATTACTGGCCAGAGACCTACAAATGCCACATGGTGCCACATGGAGCGTGCTCATTGCACCCCTTTTCAGTCTCAGGCTCGAAAGAGCTGCATGAGAAGGAAGGTAGTGTTCAAGTTTCCACTCCATGCCGCAGCATCAGGGCCCCAGGGCAAGCTCTGCTGAGATTTCCTTAGTTCTGGGCTTGAGCTGGGCCCTGGGCTGCATTCTTTCCCATACTGGACTCTTAGAGCCTCCCTCTGGCCCTACACTGCAGGATGGCCACAGGGCTGGTCTTATGCCCTCACTGCTCTCTTCTATCCCTGGCCAACATGGAATACAGAACAGGGAGGGTCCCCTGTTGGCCTCCACCATGCAGCCCAGCCTCAGATGCCTGCCAGTGGGAAGAATTCTTTAGGGGTGTGGGGGACTCCATGTTCACTTTCTGTGTGTTCTGAAGTTCCCATGTCAGTAAGAGTCTTACTTGGGTCTGTGAGTTTGTGATAGGAAAGCCTGGCTACAAGTGGAGCCTTTGTGTGGGTATGTTTCTCTCTTCTGCCAGGGCATTTCACCTTAGGTTCTGTGTAGAAAAAAAAATGGCTGGCCAGTGAGGCCAGGTAGGCCCACACTCTCCTACCTATAAATGACAAGAACCTATACTTCTTTCTCTTTTGACAGTAAAACATCTTAGGGCTGAGGCTCTGTGGTCCCCAAGGAAAATGGAGATGCCGGTGGGCTGAGGAATGACCCTATGACAGCTGCAGGTGTTGTAGCTGCACCTCCTGCTGTTCCCCTCTCCCACCCATACTCCTCTCTGTCTCTCCTCCAGGCTCTCTACCTTCTTGTTCAGGACAACAGCATTCCATGTCTGTATTCATTCATGAACTTGGGAGTCCTTCAAAGGTAAAGACTCCAGTCTTTGTCCTGCAAGCTCTGCTGTGTCTCTAATGGTCTCCCTTACCCCCTCCATCCACCCCATGTTCCAGACAGCAAAGCTCATATGTGTGGTTCCCAGCCAGCAGCATTTGCTTATGATCCCAGCAGCTCTGGAAAGGAGTTTTTATTTATTTATTTATTTATTTATTTATTTATTTATTTATTTATTTATTCTGAGATCTTAGTTTCTCCCCTGGAGAGCCAGCTGAAATGCTTTTACTATGGCACAGTGATATGGGGGTTGTATGGTGTGCCCAGCCCAGCCCAGCAATACACCGGAAGGACACTGACAATGACAGCTCTTAAAAAAGTGTGTGATGGCGTGTGGCCACACAAAAACTCCCGTGTCTCCAACCTCCTTGTCACCACTTCTGGTAACCATAAATGGTGAGCCTCCTGCTAGGGCTTCTACTTGTTAAAGCAGCAATCAAAAGAAAACCCAGACAGTAATTTTACTGTTTCCAGTGGAGTGCTGGGGAAAGGTTATACATAATGAGTGTGTCTGAGCTATTACTGTTTTCAGAACTCGTGTTCTTTCTTTTGTTGCTTTGTTCTAGCACATGTCTGGAACGCATGTTCTTCATTTCTCTGCTGCCAAGCTGTCAGGGTGCTGGCCCTTGCTACTCCTTATAGCCGCAGTGCCCATACATGCAGGTGTGGCCATCTTGTCAATCTGGGGCCTGGGCCCCCTCTGAGACAGCCAAGGAGAAACTTCTGGATGCCATCGCTCTTGGGTGACTTCTTGCTGTCCTCAGAGTTAGGTGCCTGTTTCTTCTACATGGCACTCCTTGCATATGTCTGGCTCTCCTTTTAAAGCAGAGGCAGAGATGAAGGGTGAGGAATGGTGAGGCTGCCCCAGACCTCTGTCCAGGACCGGAAGGTCAGATCTGTTGTGGCTTGCAAGCTCTGACTCTCACTTTCTCTCTGGGGGGAATGCTCTCCTCAGCCTGGAAGCCTGATCTTTGTACTGAGTGACGTAAGGAGTCTTCTTCACTAGGACCCAGGTTCTGTTCACTGCCATGTACCCGTGCCTTAACCAGCTCTGGGGCATGGTAGGTGTTTCGTAAATGATTATTGAATTACAACCACAGTTTTTAAGGGCTGCGCAGTTCTCTGGGGGAACAGATGTGAGTGCTGGAAAACTCAGCTTTTAAAAAGTAACAGTGACAGTTGTTTATAGTGGACATTAGTTACCCGTGGAAAATAGTTATTGGGTGGAAGTGAAAACCATGGTTCGGGACCTGTATATCCTCCAAGATGCCTGTAAATGAAAACCCTGGAAGGTTAGCAAGGACACGGAGAAATCGGGATTTGTAACTCCTCACAAAGTTAAATAATGGAGTGACCATGTGATGGCTGCAGTTCTGCTTCCAGGCCCAGACTTAAGAGAGCTAAAAACACATGACCACACACGTCCACGGTAGCATCGCTCACAGTGCCGACTGGGGATGTAGCTTAGTGTCCATCAGCCGACTAGCGGAGCAGTGAGCCGTGGAATAGATGTGCTGTGCTGTGCTATTCAGCCACAGGAAGGAATGACATGCCGATAAATGCTGCAACCTGGGCGAGCCTTGAGCTCCGTGGGGTGAACAGGTAAGGTGAAGAGTCGGACTCTTCAGGTTGAATATTCAGAGTATGCAAATCCGCAGAGACTGTGCAGATATGTGGGCTGCAGGGCCTGGCTGGGGACTCAGGAGCAGCTGCCTTGTAGGTAAGGACTTTTCTTTTGGGGTGATGGAAATGTTGGTGAGCTGACAGAGGGGGTGGATGCGCCCTGCTGTGAACATACTCAATGCCACTGGATTTTCCATCCGAATATAATTCATTTTATGTCAGCTTCGCCTCCAACAACAACAAGAAAATTATTAACAATTACAAGTCACTTTATCACTTTGCCAGGCTGGTTCCTTTGGTAACATATGACGATGCTGTGGTAATTAGACATCTCTGTTCCTTTCTCCCTGACTGGCGTCACCAAGCCTGCTGCGTAGTGGAGGACAGAAGCATCATGGATGACCGCTTGACCTCCTTTCATTTTTCCTTTTTTTTATGTCTAGCCCCAGTTCCCCATTCCCTCCTTGTATGTTTCCTCAGAGACAGGAGGCCACTGTTGGTAGAGCCAAGACCAAACATGAGCTTGAACCATATGCTTGGAATGGTTTGGGGTGGGGCAGAAGGAGGGTGTGAAAATGTGATTGACAGGTCTTCAGGAGCATTAGGCCCCATGGCAGGGGAGGCGTTCCTTTTACCTGATGGCTCTGGATGGAGGGGTGTGGCGGCTGTGCCAAGATGTGCTCAGTCTGTGGCTGCTGTGCCACATAAGCAGGTCCTAGAGGGCAACGGCCACTGCCCAAGTGAGTGTGAGCCAGTGGTAGACATAGAACTGCTAGTCTTGGCAAGGGAAGTCTCTCTGAAGTGAGGCAGCCACTCAAGGAGAGGCTCTGGAACAAGAAAGGGAGCCACTGCTGGGATTTGGTGACTCCTGTATTAGAGGGCCCAAAGAGATGCTTGGAGAGATCAGAGAAGAAAAGGACACAGTACAGAAAGCAAAGGAACATCCATACAGACAGAGCGATCCAAGGAGGGGACTGTGTAAAACGTCTACTGGATTTGTCAGCATGGTATTCGATGACCTGGCCAGCTTACTAGAAATTTCATGGGCGGAGGAGAAATCACTGCGAAGATGCAGTAACTAAGCATGAAGCAGAGGCACTCGTGGAACTTTGGTTTTGAAAGTTAGGAGAGAAAAGTTTTAGAAATGTGGCTGGTGCAGATGCGTCTCCGTCCCCACAGCTTGGAGCCTCTTGCTCATGCGAACTGAGGTGTGTAAGTGTGGTAACTGTTTTCCGCTGCACTGCCACACGGACCTTGGTTTGAGTTATATGAAGGTAGCATTCCTCCTTGATTCTTCATTCGTTGTATTCACTAAGAATTGAAGCTAGAGCTGGTGCCGGTGTGGTGGCACACTCCTGTAATCCCATACTTGGGGAGGCAGAGCAGGCAGATCTCTGTGAGTTCAAGGCCAGCCTGGTCTACAGAGTGAGTCCAGGACAGCCAACACCAACACTACACAGAGAAACCCTGTCTCAAAAACACCAAAAAAAAAAAGCTATTTTGTTCTTTGTTAAGGTATTTTTAGTTTCTCAAATTTTCTTTGCACTTGTTAATTAATCCTAAAATTAATCTTATGTTATTTTTTTTCCCTCCCGTAATTTTCAAATCAGCTCGCTTTTTGCCTGTTTCTTCTTGGCTCCAAGTTAATAGGTTTTTGCACTGACCTTCTCCATTCTGCCAGGTCTGAACTGGTAATTATAATCGGAGCTCTCCCTCTCCCCCTCCTTGAAAGGCGAATTGTTGAAGGATGGACCATAATAACCAACGGCGAAGCTTGATGGAGAGTCAGACCCATCTGGTTTCAGGACTCAGACAAGTCCCTCAGGGATGACTTTCACTTAAGCATTCGCTGTCCCCGCATCCGTGCCACCGTCAACCCTCCCGATGCTCCCTCAGTACTCCACCACTCGTTTGTTGCTTGATTTGGTGCTAAAATGGCACCAGATGAGGTTTTGAGTCTGCCAGGTGGTAAATGGCAGTAGCACCCAGGGGACCTGACAGGCCGGAGCCGGAGCTGTTTTCCCTTCGTGCTGGGCAGGCTTCTGGGCATTAGAAGAGAGTGGTCCCTCACTTGATGGAGCTGCCAGCCTCAGCTAGGGAGTCAGTCATCAGGAGACAGGCCGTGCCTTTGTGCTGTAAGGAGATCCTCATGTGACACCGTTGGGGGCTCTGCTGCAGGTCCACCAATTCCGGCTGTTGGCAGGTCCTCTGTGTTCCTGGAACCACCACCGGCTGGGGTGAGAACCAGGTCTACAGGAATGAAGCAGGCGGACCGTGTCTTGTAAAAACTACTTTAAAAATCGTACTAATAGTGGGACTACTTTGGCGGGAGGAGTGGACTTGGGCAGATTTGTAGGCAAATCTGAGCAAGGTATGGTGACTCTGTATGAAGAGGTCATAGTGAAACCCATGATTCTGTATGTTGACTAAAAATATTTTACGGATTGGAGAAATTGTGGTCACGATACCCATAACGCCAGATTTAACCATCACCATGTTTAAGTGTGCAGCCAGCTGGCATGAAATAGGTCACACCGCACTGTGTGTGCCATTGCTGTCCCTTGAAGAACTCCATTACATTGGACCCCTCCCCCCATTTAATTATTTTGCAGTGGTAGCACACTACAATATAGTCTCTGGTTCTTTTTCATTCATTAAATATTTATTGACTGCCTACCTATTAAGGATTGGACTTAGCCCTGGGAATGCAGATCAGATGAGTTAGGGACTATCTTTAAGGAACTCGGACTCTGACAAGGAGTGCAATAGTGAAAATTCAATACTGGGCTCTGCTGGGGTTCTCGGGACAGCACAGAGGCAGAGGAAGCCAGAGGAGCTGTGTGGCTGGGGCTCAAGGCATAAGATCACATGCAGGTGTTCAGAGGTGTAGTGGGCCATGGCTGTCTCTGTAAGCTTCATTTTGTTTTTCTTAACACTGGAAACTAGAAATCTCCACCGTTGTGTTTTCCCCAAATTCTGTCGGTGAGTGCAATATTGTACGGTGTGTACCTGAAGGGAGAGGTCGCAGCTCACTGCTGATGGGTGGACTTGTGGCCTAGCTGCTGTCCCTGTGATCTGAGTAGGACTGGGATGTAGCTCAATCCAGAGAAGACACACCATCCCTTTTACCCCCAGACTCTTGGATGCTTCGATGTCAGGACAGCCTTTCAGGCTCTGCCCGTGTGGTTGCCCTGAGTTTCATGGCAGCCTTTCTGACAGTGTGTGCATCTGCTATCTCTGTGTTTCTCCCTGCTTTCTTTCCTCCTCTCTCTGTCCTCCTGAGGCTTAACCTTGCCCTGGTTCAGATTACTGTGTCTGTTGTGGTCATACATGACACCGTTGAATGAAGCTGCATTTGGGGCAGTGAGGACCAGAGAGCAGATCACCTGCTGCTCCTTAGCCATGTCATCATCCATGTGGTCTCTTTGAGCCACAGCTTCTGTGTGTCAGGCCCAGGTTGGACTTACCGTGTTGCTGAGTGAGCAGAGGTAGCATATACAAAGCATCTAAGCTTGGATACAGTCCTGTCCTCCAGAAGGGGAGGACAGAGGAGCTCAGGTTTATACTTTGCTTGAAGTCCAAGGTTCCTGTACTGTACAACTGGTCAGTCATTAGCCAGGAGATAAGTCACTGGCCCCTCTGGTCCCCAGCTTCCTGCTGTGTGAGTCAGGGATGGTAAGAGCTGCTCCTGACAGAGCCAGGGTGCTCCTCTCAGCACTGGACACACACTAAAGGCCACAGCGAGCATCCCATAGTCAGAAATCCACCACACAGCCTCGCATGTGTTTGGAGTCCGAGGAACATTTTCCCCTCTGGCCCTTGTTCCAGAAACTCAGGGTAGCATGTCTCTGTCTGTCTGCATCCTGGCCTATAAACTTAGGGCAGGGACTTTGGGAATAGGGCCAGCCTGCCTCTTGTTTGGCCCTGTTTCCTCAGGTTTGCAGAAGGGGATGGACACACTGCGGCAGGCAGGTGGTGTAACACACTGCAGTTCACCCTTTTTACCACCGAGAGCTGCCTTTCCGTACAGAGAGCTTACAGAATGTTTAGGTGTGCTGCAGTCCCAGGCACCTTCCAGAAGGCTCTCTCAAAAAGAGGTTCAGTTATCTGCTCTGCAGTTTTCACCCTTTTCCATGCCACGCTTGGCAGCCTTTGTATTCACACAGCGAGAACTCTAGTCTCCTTCCCTACTGTAGCAAATGGCTTGGATGGGATTCCGAAGAGGTCCCAGCCTTCTTTCCGAAATGCTGTTTTTATAATATTCAGCATTCTTCCTCCAGGCTGAAGGGGCCTTATCTGTGGAAATGACACAGAAGCAGGTGGGAGGCAAGGCTTTGCAGGGGAGACACCCACAGTTCCTAATGATTTAGAGAGCAGTAGAATAAAGGGAGAGAGTATGGATTTTGAAAATCAGTTCAAGAAACACTTGTTGAGGTCCTTTTACATGGAAGGCTCTGTCCTGGGGACCCTGCAGCTAATGAATTCAGGGTGCCTTGTCCACCTGCCTACTTTCTAGTGAGAAGTAGCTAGGCATTTAAAATATAAGCTTTTTTTTTTCCCATAGGGAATTTTTAGGTATTTGGGAACAAAAAAGAGAGAGATAAGGGCCAGGGAGGGAGTGTCTGGTGGCCTGGGGTAGGTCACACGCTGGAAAGATTGAGTGGACGGGCCTTCAGCTCCCAGACTGACTCCAAGCTTCCCAGTTCTGTCACTGAGAGAGAAGCCACACAGAAGGCGGAGACTGTTTGTCCACGCTGAGTCTTTGGATGTCAGCACCGGGTGCTGGGTGATGACAAGTGCTCTTAAGGTGGCTGCTCAGTGAACAACTGACTGAACCTGACTTCTCTGAGCTACAGTTGGCTAAGCTGTGAAACCATGAAGTAAGTCCCTGCTCGTAAGTTGAGGAGAAGAGGCAGGATCCGCTCAGGCTCATGCTTGGCACACAGCAGAAGAAAACCTTAGTTCTCTCCTCCCAGGACCATACACCAATCATGCAGTAGCAGCATCTTCCTGGATCCAGAATCGAGGCACTGATCAGCTGCTTGGGAACCAGAGTAGCCTAACACCAGGTACCTGAGACAGAACCTTATGATTAAAAGATAAACATGCAAACTCATGAAATATGCATCTGCCTTCTCTCACCGTTGTAACAAGCATTGTAAACTCAGTGGCTGAAAACAACACAGATTTATTATCTTGTAGGTCTGAAGGTTTTACTGCTCAGACATCAAGAACTCCCTGTGTGAATGTGCATGCGTGCATATGTGTGTGTGTGTGTGTGTGTGTGTGTGTGTGTGTCAATTCCTTTCTTTCTCTTCTCCAGCATCTAATGAAACATACCTTTCTTCACTATAGCCCCTTCCTCTGACTACAGCGTCTCCACTCCTGACCTTGCTGTCCTCCTTTCTCTCCCAAGCACTCTGACAACAGCATTCTGAACCTATCTGGATAACCCCAGGGCTCTCCCTACTTCAGAATCCTTCACTGGGTCACACCTTCAAAGTCCTTATGTGTAAGGCTGCACACTAACCAGTGCTAGGGACTGGAACACAGATATCTTTGGGGGCCATTTTTTTTAGCCTATCACCATGTATTGACCCACGCAACTCTACAGTTAATTTATCTTAAGAAATAAAATGGGCGGGTGCCAGCAGCTGCATGTATGATGTTCTCGGTCACAGCATTATTTATTATGCCAGAGTTAGTAGACGCAACATAAATGTCCCACAATGATGAATTGATTAGCTGATGATGATTTGTCCATGTTACACATGACCAGTGAGGATGAAGGTCTAGGAGGACATATTTTAATGTGGAAAGATATCTCTGACTTAAGACACAAAGGTCAGATCATAAAACAGAACAAGGTTGTGAGCTGACTCTAACAGAAAAACACCTTTGTTAAGCGTGCATTGGGGAAGTCTCAAGGAGGGTCATTTCCGCGTGGCAGAGGTGGGGGTAGGGGGAAGCTAAGCTGGCTTCTTACTGTATGGATTTTGCACAAGAAAGAGTATTGAATTTAGTGGAAGGGAATTGATGGGAGAATTGCTGATTAGGTTACATTTTCTTTGAGGAAACCTCAGCCCTCCCCCACTAGCCCACCCACTGCCCCCCAATGGCAGCTCTGCCCAGTGCTCCTGAGTGCTGGCTCTCCTGGCCTCTGCCAAGCACTCTTCCCAAAGCCACACAGCTCATTTCTCCATCCATCCTGGTGGGCTCCTCATCTCTTCCTCGGCCTGCCTGTCCTGGGGGAGAAGGTAAGCAGGCTTGCTGGTGGAGGGAGTACATTTCCAAGCTGCTGCAGAGTCTTGGTTTCATGCCTACGTTTGGAGTTGGGCTTTTTTAAACCTTTCCATCCTTCCTTGGATGTCTCTCTCTCTCACTCTGTATGTGTGTTTCTCTTCGCTTTCACACTTTTTTTTTTATTTTTACATGTTTTCTCAGCCATCTCTCTTCTAGAGATTTCATGACAGCCCTCATATCAGATTGGCGGCTTTGTTCCTTCATTCCTGATTCTAACTTAAAAACTAATCCCTCCCATCTTGCTCCCAAGGCTGCTGACCAGAGAGAATGGGGAGGGAGGTGAGGCTGGTCTCTCAGCAATCCTCTCTCGTGGCAAAGCTGGACTAATTTCCACTGCAGATGTAACTGTTGCCAGATTTCTGTAAGGAATCGCATGGCCTCTTACTTGCACAATAGGAAAAAGATTAAAGACAATTAGTTAATATTTTGCTTGCACTGACAATAGAAGCTTCATGCAGTACTCTGTGACCCCCTTTCCAGAGGCCACTGTTGCCTGTGCCAGCTGCGATGCCTACGCAGGGCGTCAGCACCATCTTGCTGGGCAGAAGCACGTGTGAAGTTGCACACAGCTCAGTGGCTCGGTTAGGCACAGTGCCTGAGTCTCCACACACACCAGCCAGTGCTGCTGGCCCGATGTGTTTGTCACTGAGGGCAGAGAAGTCTTATGATAGAAGCCCTGGGTATGTACAGCACGTATGTAGTTTCCTGCAGATCAAGCCCCACCACTGTCCCGCCTACATTGACTTTTGCCCCTGTTAGCTAGCAAGAGAGTGAACCTGGTCTTGCAGAGGTGAAGAATGTTGTCTTTCACCAGCTGTGCGGCCTTAGGCCAGGCTCACAGGTCCAGACCTGTCCGAGGCCATCTCACTGTGTGCATTCCATGTGGAGGGTGCTGACCTCTTTGGCCATCTGAAGGCTGTTTGTCCTCACACATCGTAGCTCAGGTGAGCTGTTGGGGAGGTTTGCAGATGTCTCTGAAGACACAAGCAGTCTTGCCCACTCTCCTCTCTGTCTCCTTGTTAGTGCCGGGCATCGAACCTGTGCTAGGCAGCACTCTTCCGCTGAGCTGTGTTACCAGCTTGAGAGGCTCATCTGAGTTAGAACACAACCACTTTCCCATTAGACAGCGCCAAATCAATGTCTACAACTGATGCAAAGACCAGATTATGCAATTGATTTGTCTCTCCTGCTCTTTTTGGGCATTGATTGGCAGCCAAAGGAGGGGAGGCACATGTCAGTAGAACAAAGAACTTTCTGTATATTCTCTGAAGAGTTCTGTATCAGTACAAACGAGACTCTCCTTTTAATTTCCTAGAGCTGTTTCTTAGCCGCCGGGTCTGGAAGTGGTTGACACGGCCATCTATGGGCTCCTCCAGGTTGTCATGTGTGTCTTCCCTTTCTACCAGATACAGGGCTTTTCCCCACAGCACAGGAGCCGTGACCATGGCTTTCATCCGATTACACACAGCGGTGGGAGTGCAAGTTCTTCCACGGCTTGCTCTCTGCAGCGTCTGTGTTGGTCCAAGACTTTGCTCCAGCGTCACTGGCACTGTGTTGACAACTCCTTGCCCTGAGGAGGACATGTTTCCTAGGACTTGTCGTTAATGTGAATGAGGCGAATGCCTTAGAGGGCTCTGGTAAGAGCATGAGGGCCACACTGGGACAGGATCAACACAGGGCAGAGCTGTTTCTCTGCAGAGAAAGGCAGACATTAGAGTAGATCTGCATTAAGAGCTGACATGCTCACTTGGTGCCTTCCATGTCAAGTGTATGCTGTACCCAGATTAGCCATGGCTTCTTCTGCCACAGTGTTCAGGTTGGTAGACAAAACGATCCCATTCAAGTGACGTGTTATTTCAAACTTGCAGGAAAGCTATGAAGATGAGGAGTGTGGTTCTGAGTGGCTGTAGAATGGCCCAGTCAAGGGTATCAGCCCAGGTTTTTCCCCCAGGAGGTAAAGTGCAAGCTGAGAACAGACTGGCGAGTAAGCTCTAGCAATGGTGGCAAGAGAGGCAGAGTGCCTGGGGCTGGAAAAGAAGAGCCACCTGCAAGGCCACGGCGAGTGCGGATATGTCAGCAGAGCAGTGAGAGGCTGGGGGAGACTGCAAATGAGGAAGGGTTACAGGAACAGGCTGGAGGGTCCGCCATGGGGTGTCATGCTAAGCAGAGCGCCACTGAGCAGCTGCGCCAGAGGAAGGAAAATGGTGGCAGCTGCGAGTAAGGTGGTAGCATGCTGCCTAAGAGTAGCTGGACTCCAGAAGTGCTTCTGAACAGCAGAAGGCAGCACATAGTAATGTATGCAGAGAGGTGCCCTGGTGTGTTGAGATGGATAATGGGGTCTTTACTGGGTCTAGAGGCTAGCAAAGACTCTAGGAGGGAATCTTCAACAGCAGTGGCAGCGTAGAGATGACCATAACCTCAGTCTTAGATATGGGACATGAGGTGCTTCTGAGACGCTAAGCACAGGCAAGAGCCATCTCTCTAAATAGACTGAGGGCCCAAGGATGGAGTGTGAGTGGATGATCCAGAGCTTCCAGACAGATGGTGGGGAGGGCAAAGGGTTTGACATGAATACCGTGGAAGCCTTTCAAGAATTCTGTTGAGTTGGGAGAGCTGTGAGTGGTTTCCAGGGTGTGTCACAAGTGATGGGAAGGGAGAGATAGGAGGCAGGGCCAGATTGTGGAGAATCCCATATTTTACAAAACTACGGAAAGGGTACGAATTGCTTCTTCAGAATATTTAGTAATTGACTATCACAATCAAATTTTTACTTAAAAATATCATGTTACCAGTAGTGAAGGATGGCTCTGAGGATTCATCCATTCATGCATGGATGCATTCATATGTGGTATGCTTTCGACATTTACATGCCAAGAGCAAATGTCACTAATGCAGAGACAGCACCTTTAGAACCCTGGCTGTCTGCAGGGGGAAAAGGTGGACCTGCAAACACAACATGAGGATGCAGCGTGGCTCATCACAAAGATGCTTGCAGCAGCCCAGCAGGAAGGGCATTCATATCAGCGAGTGAGTGGTCTAGGACCTGCTTCCCAAGCAGAAGGGACAGAAGGAAGTCAAGTACAGAGGATGTTGGAAAATAGGACCTATCACGTTGGATTTGTTGCTGGAGGGTCATGAGTGAGGCGAAGGTGGTTAAAAAGTAGGCTTGGGGAAGTGAGGAGGGATCTGAGCTTGGACATTATCCTAAGATCTAAGGAAAAGATTGTGACAGACTCAGCCTTGCATCTTAGCAGGGTTTCTTTGGCAGCTGTAGGGAGAATCTCTGTGAGAGAAAATAGACAGGGAAAGGAACCCAGAACCCATCTTGGGGTGAAGGTAAAGTTTCTCCAATGGATAAAGCCTGTCTAAGGAAGGCCCACAGAGGCATCACACATGGGAAAGACTGAAAGCTTTCCTCCTGAGACCAGGAAGAAGATAAAGATGTCTATTCTTGTCATTTCCATTCAGCATCATATAGAAAGTTCTAGTCATGGTCATTGGGCCAGGAGATGGAAGGCACAGCAGCCAGTTTCGAAAGGAAGAAGCAAAATGACATTTTTGTTCATGGATGAAATAGTTTTGTGTAATCTCTGAAAGCATCAGCAGGACTAACAAGTTCTGCACAGTTGCAGGATGTGAGATCTATATACAAAAATCAATTTGGTCTCTGAACATTTGCAAGGAACAGCCAGAAGGTGAAGTTAAAGAAACAATGCTTTCCTTAATACTCATATCCTAAAGTAATTAGAAATAAGCTTAATCGAAACAGATATTGACTTATACACCAGTCATTGCAAAATATCGCCCGAAGAAACTGAAAACTTAACTTAGTGGAAGGTGTGCCATGTTCATGGTTTGGAAATTGTCATCTTGTCCTGGTGGTAGGAGAGCCCACACCGATGTCAGACTTGGTGTCTTCTCCATCAGGCTCTGTGCTGGTTCTTTGTTTGTTTATCGTGAATGCTTGGGAATGAATTTACCTAGCTGTAGCTAACTTAATGAACAGGTGACGGGTGTGAGGCTTCCCATGACAGGCTGCCACACCTTAGCACATTACACACTGGCAGCACTGGAAACTCACCTGTACCCTTCTCCCGTTTTACGTACAGTGGGCTCACTGTGAAAATCATCCCGATATGTGTGCTCCACTAGGAAGTGTAATCAATAGAACATGGCTGCAGATAGTACCTGTGACCTAACAATTTGCAACCCCAATCAAATGTGAACAGATTGCAACAATAAATAGAAAAACCAAGCACACACACACACACACACACACACACAAAAAATCAGAATAATTCCACCCAAGTTGCTCATTATCTCATTCACCTGTGCCAAGAAATGAGAGCGTCCCAGTTTTGAGAGTGCTGCTTGAGGCTCCTGCTGTTGTGTGATAAAGACAGGGCTGTTGGCTGTGACTCTGAATGTGAACCCCTAAGAGTCTTCTCTGAGTTGCGCTAAGCCAGGGGAAGGTACACCCCTGAGGGGGAGCCATATGGAGGCACTTCCTGGGCTCTCAACAGACAGGATGTGTAAGGGCAGAATGCCGCCACTTCATCTTCTGCCCTCATCCTTATGCATCACAGTGTGTGTGTCATATTGAGGTGAGTGGACTATAAGAACAAGAAGAACATAAGCGGGCAGTTCTTTTTTAAAAAAATGTAGTATTTTATTAACTCTGTGAACATTTCATACATGCATATAATGTATTTTGATCATGCTCAGACACCACTCCCAGATCTGCTCCACCTTTCCCAATTTCATGTCCCCTCTCCTTTAAAAAATAAAGAAGGCATCACATATGGGTTGTGCTGCCTACATGCATGTGACTGTAGGGCCATCCGCTGGAATACGGTCAACTCACCCTTACAGAAAACTGACTTTCCCTCTCCCAGAATCCTTTCAGCTACCAACTAGGAATGGGGCTAGGGAACCACTCTGGCCCGATCTTAGCCGCACAGCCACAGCCATGAGTTCAAGAGCACCGCAGACCTGTCATGCCCAGAAGGCAGTGTTCCGCTCCAGTCCTCCCTGTCCTCTGGCCCGTGCCATCTTATCGTCCCCTCCTGTGCAACGGTCCATGAGCCTCAGGGGAAGAGGCTATTGTATAGATGTCCTGTTTGTGGCTGAGCACCTCACAGTCCCTTACTCTCTGCACCTCAGCCAGTTGTGACTTTCCTCATTAGCCAACACCCAACCACACAAAGAAGCTTCTCTCCTGAGCTCTGAGAGCCGTGCTGAACCGGGGGTGCGGAGATACTTGTAGAACAACTTACTACTATGTACATTTAGCAAAATAATAGCAGGTTCAAGGTGGGCAGCTCTTGAGCTTGTTTTTGGATGGGGAGTCCATGGGGAGTTTTTGGACTGGGAGTTTTCTTCCCTGAATAGAAAAGAATTTAGAGTGTGGCCACGAAAGTTAAGTGAGACACTCTTTAAGTGAGCTGGGAGGATATTCACTGAAGTGCGGGGACTCATTCCTGTTAAAACAACTGAGGCAAATATTTATTCAATATCCAGCACATGCCTGGCTCCCTGAACACTCACCCACTCACCTTTTGGGGGTCACTCCCATCTCATCATTCTGTTGGCCCTGCCCACTAGTATGGTGACTAAGGGCAGGGCTACATTGCTCGTTGCACTTCTGTGTTTCCCGGGGCACACAGTAGGATCACATCCACATCTCTTGAATAGAGAACAGAGGGATAACAGCATGGTTGCCTTCCCTCCCTGCTGATGCTCCCCCGGTGTGTGTGTGTGTGTGTGTGTGTGTGTGTGTGTGTGCACGCGTGCAATTCTGGGAGTTAATTTTCCAGAGTTTGTGCTGAGAATTGGGTTGATATGTATCAAACATGTTGAAAACAATAGGATGTTAGTGATTGAGCCCTGTCTGTCTGTGTGTCATAATTGTGCTCCTTTAGGTTAGATAGATGTTCATGCCGAAGATAAAAGGAGTCCTAAAAATGGCTTAGTGAGTTCTGATCTAATCTCTGGTTTCTCATCTTCTCACCCTGAAGTTATCAATTTAAAACAAATGTAATGACTACATTATGACAACAGCATTGAAACGGAGCTTCTTATCTGACATAGACGACTTATCTACACAGCATTAGCTGGTGTGACTTAGTGTTTCCTGTTTGCTTATGCCCTACTGTCTCAGGCCCAGAAGAGGCATCGGCCCAGAAATCTGGATGTGCTATGAGCATGTCCACTGCTCTTGCTAAGTAAACAAACAGAGCAGGTCATTTAAATATGCGTTAAATCAGAGTGCAGCCATCGTTGGCACAGCAGAGCATTCAGACGTAGATACATGCTCTTGCCTGTGGCGGTACCGTGGCGTTCACGGCAAAGAGAGCAGAACACAAGGGCAAGAGTTGACAAGAGGACCGGAAATAGACAGGACACAAGGTGAATGTTTGCTTGTTTAAGACTTTAGGGCAGTATAAGACATATGACCAAGAAATGAAAACGGGAGGTGAGCCTGTGTGGAGGAAAGCCGGGGTGTGGAGGTGTACCCCTGTAATCCCAGCACTAAGGAGGTGGAGGCAGGAGAATCAGGAGTTCAAGCCTAGCTGCAGCTTTATGAAAAGTGGAAGGCCACCCTGACCCATATCAACAACAACAATAATAATAACCAAATGAAGATAGGTAGCAACGGAGAAACTGGTAACTTCCAGCATCATAGAGCGAAACCCCCTATCCTTGAGCACTGGTGTACGTGATTATCAAACTGATACTACAGGCATTTTAATTACTTTTATTTTTTTCTTCAAAAACAAACAAACAAAAACAAAAAACAAAACTGAGACAGACTATGGATATTAAGTCACATGGTCCAAGTATGGAGTGTGGAAATGGCGGGGAAGATGGCTCCAGGGCAAGGAGCTGTGTTCACCAAGTACAAGAGGCCTTGTGGCAGCAGAGTAAGGCTCGGGCCATGCTTTTAAGGTAGGGCTTCAGAAGGGAACTTTAAAACATGTGTTGTTTGCAGAGTATCATAATGTAAAGAGCCAGGGGCTTGCCCTTTGCCGTCTTTTTAAATGGAAATGTGTGTGGCTTGAATATTATTAGCCCAGCTCAAAGTGCGTGTCTCCACCTACCTCCGTTTCTTGCACACACAACTCTTCTGTGATTTTGAACACAAAAATCCCTAACACACTCCTGAAACTTGGATATCAGTGCTTTGCCAAGTCTTCCTTGGGCCCTGATGTGTCATGGATGGGCAGAGAGGCATTTACCACAGCCATGCACTCACTCTGAGAGCCTTCACGCCTCCAGGGCCTGCTTACCTCCACAGCCGCACAGTACAGCAAGCCCAGCACTATGCAGTGTGTTTCCATACTGGCAAACTCTTAAAATATGTAACACTCCTAAACTCTCTATCCCTGGAAAACCTTGGTTTTGAAAATTTTAACTCCTATATAGAACATTTAGCAATTTGTTGATCATGTCATACGCTATGGATTTTTACTAGGTGATTCATTGCCTCATTTAAGGGAGTAAGTCCTGAGCTTAGCTGAAGGTTGAAACAAGGAAAGACAGTAAGGTTGGAATTAAGGCCTGGTATTGGCCTGGTATTTCAACTAAAGTGACCCAGATAGCTCATGCTTTCCTTGTTCTTGACAAAAGGCCTTAGGCCATCAGAGGAGAAATTTAAAAGGAGAAAACCAAATGACTTGACAAGGTAAAAAAACTAAAACAAAACAAGGTAAACATTTCATGGCAAAGTAGTAAGGCAAGCTCTGGGGAATTTAGCTGACTTTTGGATCAAGAGTTTCATTGATGGCTAGAATTTTAACATAATGCAAAAAAAAAAAAAAGCCGAAGATGAAATATTAACATGTCAGCATCTGTAGGGAAGGAAGGGAATTCTATGCCATGAATAGGGAACGCATGTCTCAGAGGCGCAAAGATGGTTCTATGTCAGCAAGATGCTCAGATCAAACGAGTAAACTGAAGGAAAATGTAATAACCTAAAGTTTCAGAATAACTCTGCTATTTGGGCGTATTTGAAAGGTTGTTTTTCTTTTCTTTTCTTTTTTTTTTTTTTTGTAAAATAAGACGGAAATTATTAGGCTTGCAAAAGCTGTCTATCAGAAAACCCTAGGAAATGTTTAATTTAATGGTAAAACCTGGCACTTTACTTAGGTCCTGACCAAGACACCTTAACTCTTAAGTTGTGAACAAGGCAAGGATGCCTACCATGTCTGTTCCCACTTGATCATGTCCTCAAGCTAATGCAGGAAGAAAAAGAAAGACGCATGATGGATATGAATTAGGATGGATTAATCAAAACTGATCTAATGAGAGGACTGTCTTCGGGGAAAGCTGAAGAAAATCTAGGTGCAGACTGTGTGAATTAGTGATAACATTCAAATTTTCTTGGTTCAAGATTTTAAAAAAATCTCATTATTACATATCAATCAAATTCAGCTTGAAAATCCTATCTGAAGTCTTCCCATTCATGAATCAGCTCTCCACGGCACCCGGAAAACAGAAACCAAGTGATGCGCTCAACACCTTTCTGAGGTGACTTACGTAATGGTGAGCATGAAATACCAGTGGGCTGTAGTTATACTATGTTCATGGATGGAGTGTTGAGCCTGGTGAAGAGGTCAGCTTACATGCCCTCTGCCCATGCTAATCTACAAGTCACAGCTTACTCATGACAAAATTATAACCAGGCTTTTAAAAATCAATGGGGAGAGCTGACTTAGAATTCATATGGTAGAACAGAAGCCTAGAACAGGCAGGACTAACCAAGAGATATGGTTGAGCCGAGTGGTCCTGCTGTATATCAGGCTTGTGATGTGCTGGTAGCTGAGACATTCTGATAAATGTGTACAGATAAGTGGGACAAATGGGAAGGAACAAAAGGCACCAGATCAAACTTAAAGACTTTCCAACATCAGACGTGCCCTGTTCCTTGACTTTAAGGAGTACCTTTGTTGTCTTGAAAATATAGATCCACCTTTCTTTCTCACGTGTCTGGCGATTGGTGTCAGCCACATAGACGGCAGATCTAACAAACTTCTGTGAAAGCCTTCTGATAATGATTTTAGAACTTGAGGACTGATATGTGAGCTGATATGATTCTTTTTAAGTGGTGCTGGGACATTTGGTTACACATAATGAAAAAAAAATGGATTGCTACCAGGAAGACAGGCCTCAGATGTATGAGAGAGCAAAATAGTTAATGTTTTAGAAGACTGTGGGAGACCGTCACAGGGACTTCGGAGCAGAGAGTGTGTTGCGGGTGGCTGAGTGACTGGGTGTACACACGGTGGCTAAAGCAGAACATTGGGCTCTTCCTCTCTTGCTCTCTGACTTACTTAAGACAGGCTCTCTCACTGAACTGCAAATTGCCGGTTCAGCTAGGTGGGCTGGCCAGGAAGCTTTGAGGATCTCCCTTTCTCTACCCCCGGTGCTAGGGATCCAAACTGAGGTCCTCATACTTGGACAGCAAGAGCTTTTTAAAAATGAGCCAAATTTCTCCTTTCCAGGAAGAGCTCCTTAAGCATGGTAGATCCCAATGCAAAGTGAAAAGGCCAGCAAGCCCTGTGCCATTAACCTTGGTAAAGACCACTAAGGAGGATACGAAAGCTAAGCTAAGCTACATGTATACTGTGGGCTACAGGACTTTCTGTGTGTCGATATGTTCCAAATACAGCTAAACAGAAGGAGAGGAATTCCTAGGAAGGGAGGTAATGTAGCTGCCACATCCATGAAGGACCATCGTCTAGACCCAGTGATTATCACCGAGAAATAGATAGATAATGGGATATGGTAGGGTTTGAGGGTGGGCATGCTAGGGATGTAGCTCGTTTGGTACAGGGATTGCCTGACATGCATAATCCAGCACTGTATAAACCCAGACGTGGTGGTGCATACCTATAACCCTAGCACACGGGGGGCGGGTGAGGGAGGTGGGGGAGACAGGATGATCAGAAGTTAAAGGTATGAGTGACCAGGAAGCTGCTTCTGTCTGGCTTCACTTTGGCCGTCCAATGTCTGGGCCCCACCTAGTGATGGAATACTTTTTGTAATATTTATTTCTCATAAATCCTTTTCGGATAGCCATGCACCTTTACACTTGAGAGGAGTGGCTTCCTTTCCTCCTTGTCCTGTCCTGCCCCGTCCCATGAATACTATGCCTGGGTAGCTCATTGACTAGCAGCTGCTTTTTATTTGGGCATCATGCCCTGTAGATCTGTTGTTCAGGCACTGTGGCCGATGCCCTCAGAATGCTGGGGTCTGTGAGTTGAAGGGGATTGAGGCAAGGAGAAAGACTCATGGGCTGGACACACCTGGTACTGGGCACTGGAATTTCTCTATTCCAGGAGACCTTGTAGCAGTACTCTAAGTAGCTATTTTATGTAGCTCTGGAGGTGATAATTTATTCATATGAGAAAAGCATTGCCGTGTTTGAGCTGAAGTTCAAGCCTACAACTAGCTGGTCCTCACCCCCTGTCATGTATGCAGAATTGCTGTCCTCAGGGTTAGTGTCAGTAAAGCCTCAGGAACAACCATCTTCATTGCTTGGACAAAGTGGACAGTGCACAGGGTTACCATGTGGATGTGGGAACTGGCTGGCCCTTTGCTGGGAGCGGCTGTTACCTCTCCCCAGTATGTTCTTGTGGCGCCACTGCAAAAACAGCCTTCCTTGTGAGCATGTTATATGGAGCCTTTAGGTCAGCCTGCTGTGCAGGCTGAGGGGCCATCTTGCCCACCCCATCATCTGCTAACTGTTAAGTCTGGACCTACACACAGTGGCCTGCTCTGTTTGGGAGTGGAGGCTGTTTTCTGGAATTTTGCAATTAAATCAGAAGGTCATAAAGCATTGCGTTGTCTCTCATGTTCCTCCAGTGTTTGGTGCTGGTTGTTAAGAGAAAAAGAGAAAATTAAAAAAATCTTCCTGTGTGTGTGTGAAAGTATGTGCACAAGATGCAGCTTTTCTAAGGACACGTCTTCGAATGCAAGCGTGGGAGCTATTTTTAGGTACCCTTTCTCCCAACAGTGCTGTTTAAAGATTCAGTTCAGGCTGCTAATAGGTATATTTATAACCATTCTGTCGACGGCCCCAGCATGAATGCTACTGCAGATGATGCTATTCTTGGAGGCAGTTGCCATGGTTACCATTAACCCTTTTACTTGGCAAGAGCCTATCCATAGAATGTTTCGTTTCCCCCAGGGTGCTCTGTAGCATGTAAAAGCATACATGTATGCAGAAACAAATTTTTTTAAAAAATGGAGTGTGTTTTATGCCTAAGCTAAGTGTACACTCTATAAATGAATGGGGGGAACAAGTGACTGACACTAACAGATGGTCTCCATTCTTGACCTTTAAGCAGATGATACTAAAGATAGCTTTGTAGCTACTGTCCATCACTGACAAGGCGAAATCATCTTTTGAGTCTGAACACAGACAAATATTCTTAAAGATACGTTGTTTTTATTTCTCCACAGTGATCTTGCAAATGTAACTACTAAGTGATTAAGAAAAGAAGCCTTATGTATTTCCTCCAAATAGTCATTCATTCACTGGTAATACATCATAGCAAGATCTGGAGCTAGCACCCCTGAGGGCCTGCACAGCCCTGATTTTTCTGGAAGGGTTCATGGGACCCACAAACGAAGAAGAGAACCATGGCCGAATGGAGTTCACAGTTTCTTCATGCCTTGAGCATCCCCTCGTAGGAGGCACTCACAGTGTTGGAACCTTTGCTGGTTCTCCTACCTGTAGCAACTTATAGTTGGAAGAGGAGCTTAGAGTGAAGAATGAAGTAAAGATCATTAATAGATAATGGAAATGTTGGGCAGAGTTGTAGACAATTGGCCACTTGGCACTGATCCTCATTGACTGGTAATAACTGGTACAGTCAAATGAAAGAGAAGCCCACAGCTCGGGGGAGGTGGAGACCCTCATCCTTCAGGGACAGTGACTGTGGCAGGGAAGATGGTCCGGGCATGAGGAGTTACCATCGCCCATGCTGTGACTTTTCTTCTGTGAAGATGGCTGTGTGAATGGGCTGACGGATTGGGAAGCAGAAGGATTGCAGAATACAAGATGTTCCTGTGTGGAATCTGAGTGGGCAAGACTTTCTCTTTCGTGATTGGTAGGGAGGGTCTTTTAGCTCCCTTATCTTTCAGCCAGTGACTGATGAGCATGAGAAAGACCCCTTCATACCCTTGTTAAATGCCACACTGCAATAGGCATGCAGCGCAGGCAGGGTGGCATGCACAGTTGTGCACACGAATTCTCGGACACGCAGCCCACACTCACAGTGGGAAAACAGATGCTCTCACTCTTCGGAGTTCTTCACTTAATTGGCAGACATAGATCTTTGGGCTGAATAGTGTGTTGAACGTAAAACACAGTTTGAGAGCACGACAGAGCGGTTGGAGGATTGCTGTGTAGGGCTTCTACCTCGGGGGCTCTGAATACTAACCCAGCCCTCCCTCACCTGGAACCCAGATGATTCTCTGTCGGGGCACACAGTCCACCCCCCCCAACACACACACGGGGGATGCCTCCAGGGGGTGTGTTTCCCTCTGGTTTCCCCTGCTCGCTGCATCGTCAGGCTGCGAGTTGCTGCAAAGATGTGGTACCATCTTTGCTGACGCTTAGCACCATGAGTGACAAATGAAGATCAAATGGAAATGAAAACAGGAAACAATGAATGGCTTTTGGGTGTCAATTTTTTAAAAGAATCAGTTAAGAAGTATTTAATACATCCCAAGAGGACTAATATACTGACGGGTTATGTGTCTACCGCTTTGCTTAAGGGATGTCTCAATTGAGAAACTCGGAAGCTCCTGCGCCTTGTCACAGGCTCCTTTCCTCCCCAGGAGTGGGTCTCGGCTTTCACCCAGGTTCCCACACAGGTCTTTCTGTCTCTAAGAACAGAACGCTCACCCAGCGATTTCTATGTCAACTTTAGAAACTTCAGCTTTTTATAAATTGTGTGAATTGGAGTGGAAGGCGGAGGCCAGCTTCCCAGGCAGCAGCAGGCAGATGCTTGGAGAGAGGACATGGGGCGAGTCTTAGCATTCACGTGGCAGCATTCCGCCTAAGGAGAGAACCCAGCCCAGCTTGGGGCCTGTGACCAGGGGGTGCATGTGCCGCTGAGCACTCCTTGGCTCTCACGCAGCCTCAGAGGTTTACAAAAGGCTCACACACCCACTCTCTTTTCACCTGTGTTTGAGAAAGAATCATAATGAATATAATTCTTATTAATGAAGGAACGGACCTGTAGGAGGATAATGACACCACTGTGCTCAGGGCCGCTCCTGAGAACATCTAGACAGCATGGATCCCTGAGGAACAGAGGTGATCTGGGCTTTCCTTGGGCATCCATGTTGGTACTCAGTGCTTCGGAAGCCCCTTACACATACTCATTCAGAAATAGGCGAATCAGACTTCATAATACTGCTTATGTCATCACCAGAAGAAATCAATGAAATTTTTCAACAGGGCTAATATTGTCTGTAAGTCCTGTACACACCCCTAAGTACAAATTCCTGCAGTACCTTCTGTGGTTTCTTTATGGGGAAAAAAACCTCACAAAGACTTATGTATTTCCAGTCTTTCTTTGAAAGGTTGCCTAAACTGGTTGTGGTAGCTCTTTCATATAAACCCTTACACTAGGGAGAGGTGGGGGGTGGAGGTGGAGAGGAGGCTGAGGCAGGAGGACCACAAATTTGAGGCCAGTCTGGGCAATGCACTGTAAACAAACAAACAAACATATAGATAAATAACAATAGTTGCCTAAATTGTTTGGCAGTAGCTGCATAGGAGCAAGGTAGCCAAATTAGCAAGCAACAGAAACCAAAAGGGGACCCCAGGAATGGCTTGGTGTTCAGTCAGTGCAGTTATATTCATTCTTACTAGTAAGAATGCCACTTTAAAAACATCATGGTGGTTGGGGGAAACTGTTCTATTAATCAGTTGAAATTCTGGACTTTTTTCTGTTTACCTTTCTAAGATTTATTTGTTTCTTTGTTTTTGTGGTATGAGGGACAGGACCCAGATTTTATGGTTAGTTTTGAAATGTGAGACCCCGACCCGAACAGGCAGCAAAAACAACTTTGTTTGTTCCACCAGATTTTTGCTTTTGAAAACAAAAACAAAACAAAACAAAACAAAACAAAAATCAAAAGACCCACTACTGGGAATCTGATAGATAATATGTTGAATCTTTAGTTTGCTTTGAGTGTGTCTTAGTTACTGTTCTATTGCTGCAGAGAGACACCATGACCAAGGCAACTCATAGAAGAGAGTGTTTAATTGGGGGCTTCCTTACAGTTTTGGAGGATTTGTCCATTATTACATTATCATCACTTTGGAAGCCCACAAGCATTGTGCTGGAGAAGTAGCTGAAAGCTTTACATCCTGATGAGAAAGAGAGAGAGATGGAGAGACAGAGAAACCGAGAGACAGAGAAGAAGGAGAGAGAGAGGAACTAAGAGACTTAGCTTGGCATGAGCTTTTGGAACCTCTAAGTCCCACCCCCAGTGACATCTCCTCCAATAAAGACACAGCTTCTAATTCTTTCAAATAGTTCATGGACTGGGAATCAAGCATTTGGGTGTGTGGGGCTCATTCTCATTCAAGCCACTGTGGATTGATGACATCATCTTAATAGTAGTAAACTTTAATTGGGCATGATAGAACACAACTATTACTCTAATCCTGGGGAAGCTACTTTGAGACCAGTCTGGGCTATGTAGCAAGAGCCTGTCAATAAGCAACAACAACAAGAATTAATAAGTGTAATCCATGAACATAGTATCCCTTACATTTATTTAGATCTCCCTTAATTTTCTTAGCAACATTTTTACAATTTCTAGTGTGATTTTTTTTTACATCATCAATTAAATTTAATACTGGAACTTTTTATTTGTTCATATTGTTTTTTTTTAATTTTATTTTTCTCATTAGTTACATTTTGCTAATTCTGTATCCCAGCTGTATCCCTCATTCCCTCCCAATCCCACCCTCCCTCCCTCATCTCCTCCCTGCCCCTTTCCAAGTCCACTGATAGGGGAGGACCTCCTCCCCTTTCATGTGACTCTCTTTTGTCAGGTATTTTCAGGACTGGCTGCAAAGTCCTCCTCTGTGGCCTAACAGTACTGCTCCTCCCTTGGGAGGTGGGGAGGTCAATGAGCCAGTCATTGAGTTCCTGTTAGAAATAGTCCTTGTTCCCCTTACTATGGGAAACCAATTGATTACTGAGCTATCACAGGTCACATCTGAGCAGAGGTTCTAGGTTTTATCCTCTCATGGTCTTTGGTTGAGTGTCCATCTCAGAAAAACCCTGTGCCCAGATATGTTTGGTCCTTGTGGAGCTCCTATCCTTTCCACATCAAACTCCCCTTCTTTCATATGATTCCCTGCACTCTGCCGAAGGTTTGGTTATGAGTCTTACTTAGTATCTACTTTGGAGCACTGCTAGGTAGAATCTTTCAGATGCTTTCTGTGGTAGACTCCTGTCATACGTTCAATGCATATCCCATTTGTCTTTCTAAGTGAGGATAGATCATCATATCCCGTGTCCGCTTTCTTGATTATCTTCTTTAGGTGTATAGATTTCATTATGTTTATCCTATCTTTTAGGTCTGTATAAGCGAGTACATTCCATGTTTGTCTTTCTCCTTCTGGGATACTTCACTCAGAATGATCTTTTCTAGATCCCACCATTTGCCTGCAAATTTCATGATTTCCTCCTTTTTGATTGCTGAGTAGTATTCCATTGTGTAGAAATACCACAATTTCTGTATCCATTCCTCCGCTGATGGACATCTGGGTTGTTTCCAGGTTCTGGCTATTTCAAATAAAGCTACTACAAACATGGTTGAGCAAATGTCCTTATTGTGTACTTGAGCAAATTTTGGGTATATGCCTAGCAGTGGTCATATTCTGTTTTAAGTGGAATTACTTTCTTGATTTTTTTTTCCAGATTGTTTCTTGTCATTACCTACAAACATAACTGATTCTACCGTGGCCCCTGTGTGCTGCCAGTTTGTTATACGTGAGGTCTAGCAGCTTTCTTATGCATTGTTTTGGCTCCTCTGTGTTCCAGTTCTTGTCAGTTGTCAGTTGCTGGCTGTTTTTCTTCTTTCTTTCTTTCCAATTTAAGTACAGTTAATTCTTTTTCTTATCTAATTGCATTGGCTGCAACTCTTTGAGTACAGTGTTGAGTAGCAGTAAGGAAGCAAGCATGTCATGGTGCTTGTTCTTAATCTTGGCAGAAGAACTTCAGTCTTAGAGAGGGATGTAAGCTGTGAGCTCCTCATAGATAACCTTTGTCTTATGAGGAAGCTCCTTTGTTTTTCTAGGTTGATGAGCCCCTTTCTTTATTATGAAAGAAATGTTGTTGAACCTTCCAGGTATTTTCATATTTCCGTGAAGATTCTCATGCTGTCCCTTCCTTTATTGCATTAATATGGTGATATCACAGTTTTTAAAAAGGGAGTCATTTTATAGTTCAGAAATAAATCCTTCCTGGTTCTAGTTTCCTATCCTTTTCCTGTGCTATTGGTTTGGCTTTCTAGCATTTGGCTGAGAAATTATGCATCTGAACTCATTGGGAGCGTTTGCATGTGACTTTCATTCTTTGTTTGGCTTTGATGTAAGGGAAACACTGGTCTCACAGAATGAGTTACATGCTTCCCCCTTACTCCTTTATATTTTGAGGGAGAGTTTGAGAGAATTGGTCATAATGATTCATTTAACGGTTGGTTACACTCACAAATGAAATCCTCTGGTCCTTGCCTTCTCACATCTGAGGGCCTTTAATGCCCAGTCCTCCTGATCTCCCTTGCCTGCTTCTAAGTTTTAGCACAGGCTGCTGGGTCCTGTAGCGAAGTCCCTGTTTGTCCCAGTTGCTCTTTCCTCTCCTCATGGCTGGCCCCCTCCAGCTATTACAGGCTCCTTGCCTCCACCACTAAGGCTCTTTGTATCTGTTCTGTGGCCATCAATATCTCCTTATTATCCTGTGGCTTGTTTTTCTTGCTTAGTAGACCAGTGTCCTGAGGCCAAGCCTGAACCCCTCCTCACTTTCCCTTGGCACCTGCAGTTTAAGGAGCCTGAAAGTCATTCGGCAAGAGATTCCCAGAGAGGACAGCAGGGTGTCCCATGGAACCTGCACAGTTACTGTCCCATATGAGCCTCTGCACTGGGAGCTCTTGGTGCAGTGATGTCACATAAGCGATGGTGAGGCATAATCTCATGTCTCGGTGGGCCATCGCACTAGCAGGGAGACGATATAAGCTCTCTTAGGTTTGGATAATAACAAAATAAAGTGAGAAAAAAATTGCATCACTAAATAGTATCTCTAGCAAATAAGATCCTTCTGTTTTGCATGGTTTCAATACTTCTTTGTTCACATCTTTTGAAGATTAGCCCCCCTTAAAGAGATGGTCAAAAGACTGTGGTTCAGAGGTGCAAGGGCCTATGCCTTGTGGGTATGGGGTGTTGGATAGCATGTTGCTGTGTGCGCCATGCAGTCCTGGACCTGGGTACTGAGAAGAGACAGTCCCTGTCAGTCAGCTCTCATGTAATGGCAGGGAAGTGGCCACAGAGGATCTCCACCATAGAGCATGTGGTGACAGTAGTGATGTGACTAGAGAAGACCCAGAAGGCAGGAACTACTGGACATGGAGAGGCCAGCTACACCCCTGAGTGAGAATAGTGGGCTCAGGCGGGCTGGGGAGCTCAGGCTGTGCTACCAGTGGGCTGTGAATATAGGCCAGTGGTCTCTTCTGGAAGGGAGGGGGACAGTGAAGAAGCTTTGGAGCATGTAATGAAGACATCGGTGGTGGCTTATGGTGTGGCACTAAGATATAGCTGGCCATGTGTGAGGAGGCTATCATAGATGGAGGGACCAGGGCATGTGCATCAGGGAAGCTCCGCCCTGACATTGTTCCTTGAGGTTTCCTAGGAGGGAAAGGTCAGGTCTCCACTGTAGGGGAGAGGCGTCAACAGAGACGGTCACAGGAAAAGACGTATGATGTCCACCACGGGTTTCAAGCAAGGCCCGCTCCGCCTTATCCTTGACCATGGCCGCTTCAGGAATGGCAGCTGCTAAGGTGAATTTCCTTTTTTGTCCAGGGCTGGGTGCAAAGGCGCCATGAGATGAGCCTCTGAGGTACTGGAATGGGTTGGACGGTGATTGTGTTGGAATCTGAAGGAACTCACTTCAGTGCCTACAGCAGTTCAGGATGAGGCTTCTGCTGTAATGCAGCAGGCCTCTGTGTGAAGAAGCTTCAAAAGTTTGTGTCCTGTAGACCTTGGTTCCACTTCTAATATCCTCCAAGGAAAAACTTCCATGTGCTGAAAGATTGGTACACAGATAGACACCACCATGTTATTTACAACAAAGACAAAATTGGGAAGAGTCTAAATGTGAAATAATAGGGGGTTGGTTAATTGAATTATTGAACACATCTACAGTGGGATAATAGTCATTGAGAAAGTTTAAAAGGGACACTATAAAATATTTTTATAGTCTAATTTCAGCTTATTAAAAATCTATTTTTAGAAAAGGGACTGGGAGGCAGCACGCAGAATTAATGGCAGTTACCTCCATGAAGAAGTAAGAGCTTATTTTAATTTTCTGAAAATTTTATGATGACTATCTATTATACTTAGCCATTAAAATATGAAAACTTTGAAATAATCATATACTTACAGAGGTCGCAAGCATATGCGAAGTGCTGGCCTGTCCCCGAATTGGTTGACTGGGGGTCTGGTAGTCCAGTGTTCTCCGAGTCTTTCTTGTCCCACAAACTGGGTGTCCCTCCACATCCAGAGCATGAACTCCAGAAGGAGGAAGCTACCCCAGCCCTGAGCTCCTCCCCCACACGTCTGCCTTGCTGTCCCAAGTGGCTTGTTTCTTCCTGGTCACTTCCCTCTAGTCTTGCCATCTCTCAGACCTGGAGATAGTCCCAGGCTCGCTGTGATTTCCACACGTGCAGCCATTTTCGAGGAAGCAGCTTAATAAGGGAGCTTGACGCTTCTTCACATCAGGTCCATGGCCTGTATTTTGGGCAGGATATCACAGGGACGGTGTGTGTTCCCGTCATGGTTATCAGCGGAGGCAAGGCTTTTGTTTCCCCCAGTTCTGATGAGGTTACCATGGACATGTGGGGATGGTGCCATCTATCAGACACACACGCCTGTGAGGGGTGTGTGTGTGTGTGTGTGTGTGTGTGTGTGTGTGCGCGCGCGCGCAACAGGCGATGATGTGGGGACCTTACAGTTTATTTTCACCAGACTTTGATTCACAGCAGCTGTTAATTAATCATTTATTTATTTTGATACTTAAAGTATCTCAGATCTGGCCAGTGGGGCCTCCTATAAGCAGCCTGTTCCCCCCCCTTTTAATATGTATGCATGTACAAGCACACGTACATGTTGAAACCAGATGACAACCTCAGGTGTAATTCTTGTCTTTTTAGTTTTGAGTATATGTGTTTGTTTGTTTTGAGACAGGGTCTCTCTCTCACTGGCCATCAAATTGCCAATTAGGCTAAGCTATTTGGCCAGCGAGCTGCAGGAACCTTCCTGTCTCCGGCTTGCCAGATCTGGGATTACAAGCATGCACCACCACTCCTGGAGAGAAGTCTGTTATCACTGGCCTCATGTATTTAGTTACTGGCTCATCCTCCCAAGTGTGGTATAGCCTCCATTACCACTCCGCCTACCCCTCAGGCCCTGTGCCCTAACATGGCTCACCCTATGGAGCAGTGGTTGCCCTTTGGCACCTCCTTGGTTATGATACATTATTTTAGGTTGGCTCTCCCAGGCATACAACTCTCTCATCTCTATTGGCTCTCTTTATACTGGGCTTTCTGAGCAGACACTCTCATGCGGACCATCTCTTATGTGGATGCCGTTATGGTGCATTCTTTCTCATTACCTTGCGTGGGTTCTGAAATCCCTCATCTAGTGTGATGGTTGATGCTGACACAATGCAGGATCACTGAAGAGACCAGCTACTGGGCATATCAACATGAGGTGAGCAGAGGTGGGAAGGTCCATGCTGAATGTGGGTAACACCACTCCTCAGGCTGGGGTTCTGGATGGAATAAAAAGAAGGCAAGCTAGCCCAGCTCGGTGGTGACCGTCTATGATCCCCGTATTCAGGGAGGCAGAGGCAGGAAGATCTCTGTGAGTTAGAGGCCATCCTGGTCTATAAATTAAGCCCAGGACAGCCAAGGCTGCACAGAGAAGCCCTGTCTCGAAAAACAAAACAAAACAAAAAAACAAAAACAAAAAGAAGGCAAACTGATCATAAGTCCTCATAGTCCAGTGTTTGTGCTTGACTGTGGATGCAGTGTGAGCATCTGTCCTCATGACTTCCCCACCAGGATGGACTGTGCCCTAGACCCATGAGCTGCAATAAGCCATTCCTTCCTGAAGTGGCTTTTGTCAGACATGAACCTGTCGCCCCAAGGATGCCTTAAGCCCTCAACCTGTCTGCCACTTACTTTTCTTGTTGTGATCAAACTCCTTACAAGGAACAATTCAAAGGCAGGAGGGTTTATTTTGTCTCATCTCTTGAGGTACTGTGATCCACTGTGATAAGACAGGCCTGGTGGCAGCTGGCTCCATGCAGCCGCAGCATGAAGCTGCTGGCTCACATCTCAACAGACCAGGAAGTAGATAAAGGAGTGGCCATCCTGAACTGGCTGTCTGTTTTCCCCATGCTCAGACTGGAACTTCAACTCCTCTGATGGAGTGCGCATCCAGAGTGGGCCTTCCCACCTTTCTCAATTCTCCCTGGAAATACCCTCATAAACATACCCACAGATGTGCCTCAGGGGTGGCCTAGCTGTTTCTTAATCCAGTCATGGCGACAGTGAAAAGGAACAGGCTGCCACTTCAGGACCAATCTGCTCAAGCAAAGGCTGGGGCCATTGTTAAAGGAACCCGTGTGGTTGGGTGTTAGCATGCGCCTTAGAGGTGACTTGAGGCCTAGAAGGGTCCTTGCCGTCTGCTGACAAACTCTCCAGAAAATCAACCTACTTGGCAGAGCAACAATTCTAGATTCTAGAAAAGGAGCCCTCTTAATGGGAGTTTAAAGGACTGTGAAGTTGCCTCCTCAAGGAAGAAACCAGCCTCTGTGTCCCCCGAGCGCTGACCTTTTCTCAGTACACACTGACTCATTATCAGCAGGGCTTAGCAGAGACATGGGCAGGTGGACAGAACGTTTGCGGCTGAGCAGGCCCAGCTCCAGAGCTAAGCTTGCCATTTACCGACTAAGTCGAACTGACCCCTTGGGCAATTCACATGCATCTTGAGCCTCAATTTTCTCTTGTGTAAAGTGTAGCCCGTTAATCCCTGCCTCTGGCTCGAAGGATTGTTCTATAGATCTGTGGGACAGGAACATTGTGGGGATTCAATTAGCACCGCTTCCTTTGTACGCTCTCAAAGAAATGAACATGCCTCCCCCAGACTTGCAGGGCAAAACAGGGAACAATTTCTACCCTGGCCTTTGTCCCCACCAGAGGTCTTTAGCCTATTCAGCAGTCTCTTCCCCATAGCCAGCCACCCCCACAGGTTCTGTGGGTATCAGCATCTCTGTGGCTAGCTTGATTGTCCAGGGATGTAGGTTCTTCCCCCCCCCTCCCTGTGAAAACTCAGGTAGATTTTTTCCTTCTCCAAAGTTAAGACTGCTATGGTGACCAGCAGTCTTGATTGAAAGGTACCATGGTGACCATATGAAGGAAGCAGTGAGTGAAGGAAGGGCCTAAGGAAAGGAAGGCTGATGCCTCCTGCCTTTGGTATTGACAACAGCAAATTAAATCATTTGTGAATCTTAAGTTTTGTGTAAGTCATTGTCTGAGCACTGTCTTTGGCTGGAAAGCCAATTTAGCTTGTCTTTGTGAATGATTTTGGTGAGTCAAGTAAATGTTATCTTTGTTTGTTGGCTAATACCTCACTCTTTAAAAGTTATAATACCACTTCCACTTTCCACTTTCATAATGAGGTGAATTTAGGCCTTAGAATTTATGACTTCATCTTAATACTGTCTTGGCTCCTACAGTCCTGGGACCTCGTTTTTGGCAAGAACCTGGCACATCAGCCAGTGCAGACTCATGAACTGAGGTTGTATTTATTATTGTCGTTGCAGCCTCTTACTGAATCATTTATGTGGGAATGCCACTTCCGATTATGACAAATACTTCTTGGGATAGGAATTCCCTTAAAACCAAGAGCATCTTTTAGATGATGAGTTGACTGTGAGCTCGATGTGGGAGTATAGGTTAGTTGGTAGGCTGAATGCCAAGTGTGCACGAAACCTTGGGTCTGATCCCCAATGCCGCATAAACTAGACATTATGGTGCATGCCTGTGATCTTAGCGGTCAGGATGTGGAGGCAGGAGGATCAGGATTTCAAGGTCGTCCTTAGCTACATGGCAAGTTTGCACTAGCCTGTTCTTCATGAGAGGCTGCCTCAAACAATGAATAGACAAACAAAAAGGTGCAGGTATCTTCCTGAGTGCGTGTCCAATGATACACCTACCTCCTTTAAATAAGTCACTCAATCAAGGAGGCTCAAGATTTTAGATTATATTATTCACTGAGTGTTTATGGAACACCCACGCATCTCAGATGAAAGCCATGCTGCCAGGGACTGGGGGTGCTATACACTAAGGGTGGCCTTTTCTTTTGAGGGGCTCACTGCCTGACTAGGAGGAGCCATGAGACCCTGTGTGTGTGTGTCATGGGGTGTGATACAACATGACAGAGTCTAGAATCACCTGGGAGACAGGCCTCTCGGCATGTTTGTGAGCTATTACATTGGTTACATTAACTGAGGTAGGAAGTCCTCTGTGGGTGGCACCATTCCCTTGCTGGTGTCCTGGACTGTGTAAGTGCAAACAAAGAGCTGAGCAGCAGCAGTATTCATCACCGTCTGCTTCCTGATTGTGGCTGTGATGTGGCCAGCTCCTTCAAGCTCCTGCTACATTGAACATTTTCTCTCTTAAGTTGTTTTTAATTGAAGTTACTTATTATAGCAATAGGAAAAAAAGTTCAAGACACGGTAATTCTCAGCTGAGTAGGGAGAGCAGCCCTGTCTCTTTGGTTACAGATAAAGCTGGGGTGAGTCCAAATGCTAATTTCATGGAGGCCTGGATGTGTCTCCTGGAATAGTCTGAGACCCACCATGCCCTGCTGGGTTAGGGGACCTGGACTGGTATCCCGCACCATCTGGGAACTGCTCTGTGAATGTCAGGTCTTGTGACCCCTGGTGGTATGACATATTAGCCATCATCCAAAGAGCCAGGGTCACCACTGCACATCTGAGGTAGGTTCTCATTGGTGTATACTCTTAGGTGACAGGACTCCCCTCTGTGTCCTTGCCACTGATGGCTGGCGGAGAACCTCAGTGAGACTGGCCAGACTGACTGGCTGCTCTTTCCCAGAGTCTGCTCTGGCAGAAAACACCGTCCTAATTAAATGTTTCTTTTCCATATAAAATTCCACAGTGCCTTAATTCAAATTAGAAAGCCACTGTTTTGACAGATGATGTCATTTAATTTTAGGATCATTGTGCTACTGGTATTCAGCTGCAGACTAATTTGGCCCGATCTTGAAGCTTTTGTGCGCTTGGAAGTATTACGTTTGTGCAAATGTCATGATGACAGTGTGGATCCCCTTCTGCTGAGAGGGATCCTAGCTGTGGGCTGTGATGGTGCTGGCTAGCCATTTGGCTGCTCTGTAACCTGGCTGCTGGTGAAGCCAGTTCTGAAATGGAGCCGTTTCTTATGCACCTGATGTCCATAGACCATCTTAGTCAAGTATCAGAGGGGCCCACCATCAGCTTCTCCCTTCACTTGAACCCTAATACAGACCCCAAGGGCAACCCAAAGCAGCTGTCACGTCTCCCCTTCTCTCCTCATTCCTGCATTGCAACCAAGAGCCCTTGACACTGCGTCCATTGCATAAAGAAGGGATCTAACGAATATGCTCATCTGGAAAGCTACCAGCAATCCAGTTCCTCACCCCACTTCCTGTTGCCCCTCAGCCTTACTCATACATGAATGCTGTCAGGCCTTGTGAAGTTACAGGCAAGGCTTCGTGTGAGGGAGGCCTCTTCCGGATGAACCAAGACTGGAGTTGCCCAGCTCTGCCAGCCTATATGTTCTTTCCTTCTTTACTTGCTTGCTGGTGTCTTTTTCAACAGGGCCCCTGACTCCAAAAACCCTTCACTGTGGGCCTCAAACAGCTTCTAGCCCAACTTCCTGGGTTCCCCCTCAGTTTTCTCTGGTCAGCTCCTTTGGGTCTGGGTAGCCTGCCATACGCTCACACCCAATGCCGTGTCATACACCATGACTGTGTGGCTTTACCACATTCCACTGCCCCCCTTCCTACCCCAGGGGTTCTTACCCTTTGGGTCTTGACCCCTTTGGGAGGGTTACTTATCAAATATTCTGCATATCATATATTTACATTATGATTCATAACAGTAGCAAAATTACAGTTATGGAGTAGCAACAAAAATAATTTTATCTTTGGGGTCACCACCACAGGAGGACCTGTATTAAAGGGTCACAGCACTGGGAAGGTTGAGAACCACTGCTCCTACCCTTTGGAGGAGGCATCGAGGAGAACATAACCCTGTTTCTAAGGTGTGCAAGCAGCACCCATGACTTACTCAAGACCACATGTTTGGCATGCTGTGAGACCCTACCATATTATAAAGAGCATACCTTCAGACAACAGGGTCTTCTCTAAAAATGAGGAGATTTAAACCTGAGGACCATTGATGTCACCTTCTACATCTCTTCAGAACTCAGAGTCCCTGAGTCCCTGGAGCTCAGCAAGGAGGCTCTTCTCCAAGAGCTTAGCCCACAAGGGCAGCCATAGTACTGTCACCAGGCATTACAGATGGGTCCTCCCAAGTGACTTCACACTTAGCAAGGGGCTTGAGAGCTCCCTCCCCTGTGATGCCAGGATTGGTCCATAGAACTCCCTTTGGCCAAGTGAGTGAGCTGCACCGTGTTACATGGAGAGAACCCTCCCAAAGAGGTTGTCATCCCTGGGCCCCGGGAGTATGTGGCCTCCCACAGACTTGGGTAACAGGACTCTGTTTAGGACCCCAAGACAAGGAACTTATCCTGGATTATCCAGGTGGGCTAAAGTTGTCTCTCTTCTGGGTTGTCAGAAGAGAGGCACAGGGGTCACAGATAGCAGGTGACATGGCAGGGAAGGGCGCAGGTGGAGCAAAGCCAAGAAAGGGTCCACCCACAGAGTGTAAGGGCTTTAGAAGCCAGAAAGACCAGAAGACCCAATCTCCTCTGAAGCATCCAGAAGGAGGACAGCCCTGTGGCCACCCTGGTCTTAGCAATTCTAACCTCTAGGACTGTGGAGGGTAATACAGTTAAACCACTGAGTCTGTGGTCCCTGGCCACAGTGGTTTCTAGGACCTCAAACAGGATGGGTGTGAACTTCCAGTAAATCCACAGAGCAACATGGGTGTGGCCGTCTTTCTGATCCCTCCATCTTGAGGATGCCTGTGTCCTGGAGAGGGCCAGACCAGCATGCAGCAGGATCTTTCTGAGGGAAGGAGTTAGGTTGAGGGCTGCTACCTATGCCTCCTGCTCTCCCTTAGGGAAACTCCACCCACATTCCTCCTGGGAATCTAAGGGGCCCATCCTGTGAAGCTGTTTTCGGGGCTGTCAGGGAACAGACTCCATGCTAGCTTTACTGTAGAGTGTGCAGCAGGTGGCCACCCACCACTTGGATTCTTAGGCAGCTGACAGTCTGATTGGGAAAGAAAGCATCAGTAAAAGTAACAAATGCATATGTAATTTTCTGCTTGGTGAGGAAATCTTAATGAGCTTGCCATGCACAGTGAAGAAGGGGATGTCAGGTAAGAAAGGCCTCTTTCAGGGATTGATGCTAAAGTTGAGATGCACATGAATGCGAGATATTTTAGCCAGCATAAAGACACCGTGTCCCAGCTCCTGGAAGTTCCTGGAGCAGAGGGGCTGAGGCTGTTTGCAGAGAGAGATGAGGAAGTGGACTTAGCTCACCCAGGGCTGCAGGACCTGCTGACTCAGGCTGCTCAGGGGTCAAGCGACTTCATTTGATCAAGAGGCAGTAGATGCCAGGGAAGGTTTTTAAAATTTGCAATTTCACTTAAGAAAATAGCTGTTTTGGCTAGAGTTTGGAGATTAAGTGGAAGAGGGCAGGCATGGCAGCAGGAGGCCAGCAGGGGTGGCGGTGAGCTCAGGCTGGAGTTGGGGTTTCAAACTGTCACCATGGCCAAGACTGTTGCTTGGCTTTGAAGTACATTTCCAAAGGACAGAGGAAAGGAGTGCTGTGAGAGATGGGAAGCATCTGCAGGGTGGGCTGTTCTGGATAGAGGTCAGGCTTAAGGTGGAGAGAGGAGGTTCAGCTGTGGAGGCCTTGACACTGAGGATCTGCCTTGACATCCCCAGGGAGGTGGCAGATTGATGGTTGTGTGCATGAGTCATGCTCCATACACAGAATAAAAGCGAAGACTTAACAGGCCCAGGAGAACGCTTCCTTGTTCGCACTCAGCAAACATCCAGTGTATGCGCTGAACAAATAACACTGTTTGGCTCTGGCATGGGTTTCAGAGCTCCCTGGTTCAGTCTCAGAAGCCAGGACAGAGCAGGTCTGGGCACTAAGTACATCCTAGTACTAAGATGCACTAACCCCACTAAGCACATTAGCTATCTACGGCTTACTCAAGTTGGCATGAGCTTCACACTCAGAGAAACAGGTCTGTTCCTGCCCAATGTTTATGGGGCAGCTTTTGAGCCCCTTAGCTCTGTCCTGAGTTCAGGACTTACAGGGCTGCCGCTGAGGTGTTGCCGGGGCCATGTGGCATCCAAAGCCCAGCCCAGGAGTGTTTCCAGTTTTCCTATATGCTTGGTAACATGCTGTCCCTTCCAGTCCTTGACATAAAAACTTTAGTTGCTAGCTGCTGTCTGCAGAAGATGGCTCCTGACTTGATGCCATCTGAAGAGTGTGCCACACTGGGACCTCCCAGGAGTCTATAGCTTCCTCTGTCACAGTGCAAGACAGAGACTCCTGTGAGGTGGGTTGCAGACATCCTATCGCCTCTGCTATGTTCAGCTGTAGTCAGGGGAATGGGCAGAGGTCATGGGAGACGCTTTAAGAGACGGCCAGACAGGACAGCATCTGATTTGTCACTTTGCCTCTGCTGGAAGGAGCCAGAGCTCAGCAGAGGCAGTCTTCTGGGAGAGATGGAGAATCCCTATCAGAGACCTCAGGCCTGTAATGGAAGAGGCACAGTGTTACTTCTAGGATTGAGTCCCCAGTGTGCTCACGACTATGACTTTGGCAGGGAAACCCAGGAGGATCTCTGAAGTCCATTCTGTCATGTCTGTTACTGCTATAGCATCTCCTGCCCTGGCTGGGCTCTGCCACTCTCCCAAGTCATGGCAGTAATGCTGTTGTCTGTTCTCCCTCACCCAGGTACCTTCTATGAAGATGTGTTTCTCCTTGTGACTTAGCCCAGCCTGTACTCCCACACCCAGGCTTCATGGCCCCCACATCTAGGCTTCCAGCATCCTCTCCACTCAACCCTGTCTCGCAGAACACTTCCCACCATCTGAGGTGCCGCAGTGCCAGTGCTACCACTCAGCTGTTGGCAGCACCAGTTCTTTGCAGTTGTAGGAGTCTTGCTTCGGCTTCTGCCCTTGGAGCCACTACATTCCTCTTGAGATGTGTCCTTTCCTCATTTTCTCTGACAGAACCCTGTGACAGGGTAATGTTCTCTTTCTCCTGCCAGGTGTGGCCCAAGGGTATCTGCTCAGTGTAAGCTTTCCCTGATGACCTTTCAACTTCTGACATAGTAATTTGATTTTATTCTTTTACTGGCCTCCTCAGTCCATCCCCCTTTCATCTAGGTGTTCTCAGGATCTTCCACACTTGTTGAGAGCATGTATTCCATACATTTTAGTTGACTAGAGGGATGGATGGGATAGAGTAGATGAACATGGATTGGTAGATGAATCTTTAGATACTGAGGATAGAAGGATAGATTAATAGATTGGCAGTGAGTGGGTGGACGGGTAGACCGATGGATGTGTGGGTGGATGAGGGTATGGGTGGGTAGGTGAGTCGATAGATAGGTGTTTGGGTGGTTGGATGAGTAAGTGGGTAGGTGGGTGGCTGTATGTATATATGTATGGGTGGGTGGATGGTTAGGTGGATGCAGGTATGTATGGGTAGGTGAACAGGTAGGCACATACATACGTGGGTAGATGGATGGGTGGATGAAGGCACCACAGTAGAGCTGTATGCAGATGAAAATATGAAAACAAAATTGTATTTAAAATCATTTTCTGGAAGAGTGCTCTATACTGTATTAATTAACTCAGAAGCTTTGCAAATCAGGCAAATGCTAATGAAGAAAGGAGCTGGCAGAGCACCTACTTCATTCATCACTTTCAGCTTAGGCCTGGCTATGCTTGCTTTTCTGGGAAATAAGGGAAGGAAATGACACCATACTATGAGTTGAGGAATTTTCACTTAAGTACAGGGTTGCCCTAATTTCTAGTTTGTGGGTACAGTTTAGATGCCATCTGATGCAAGGCTGGAAGACATCTCTTCTTTGGGCACCTGCTATGGTGCCTGGACCAGGGCTGAATATATACATGCTTAAAGACTGTGCAACCAAGACACCATTCTATGTCACTCATCTCTATCTGCTACATCCAAATTCAGTGTCCACTGAATTTGTGAGGTTCATCTTCAGAAGTCTAGATAAGACGTAGGATGCAGGGATACAGTCTCATGAAGGTGTTTGTGTGTGTGAGGTGCATGCAGAAAGAGGAGCTGGTGGAGTCAAACAGAATCGAACCTTCTGAGAGAAGTCCACAGGCAGTTCAGACGAGCCCAGTCAAGAGGACGTTTCTTTCCGTGAGCTCAGAGGATCTTAGTAGAGAAGAGGTTGCATTTGAAGGATCCCACTGTATGAATTGGGGGGGAGGGTCTGGAGCTAAATGACTACCCCAAAATCCCTGCTGTGCTTTTCATTTCCCATCTTGGGAGGTCTTGCTCAGTCTCCTCCTACCTCAGTTGTCTAAAACAAGCTATAGGATGGAGTAGCAGTGCCAACAGAAATGAGTCTGTGTTGCTCAAATGTATGAGAGACCCTTAGGGAACTGACTTTACTTCTTTGTCCTCATATGCATATTAGTGTGTTCATGGGTATTTAATTCATGAGTGTATACATATATGTGTGTATGTGCACACAAGCCAGAAGACAACCTTGGCTGCCACTCCTCAGGTACTGTCCAGTCTGTCTTCTTTCCTTCCTTCCATTCTTCCATCCTTTGTTACTCCCTTCCTGAGGCAGTGTCTCTCACTGGATAGGGTCTCATGCATAAGCTAGACTGGCCATCCAGTGAGTGTAGAGATCCATTGGTCTCTCCTTCCCCAGCACTGGGGTTACAAGTGTCCACCATTATGCCTTTTTATTGTTGTTTTTTTTAATTATATTTTTATGTGGATTCTGAGGATAAGTCTCAGGTTTGCACAGCAAATGTTTTACTGACTTGAGTTATCCTGACAGCTTTGTCTCCTCTTCTGTTGTTCTATGGATGTGACCCTGGGTCCCAAAAGGGTGCTAATGTTGAGCAGTGAGAAGGGCCCTGAAGCCGGGGACCAGATCTGAGACTGGAGTTGTGGACATGGCTGTCCTGTAGAGTATGGTTACTGTGGATATAGGGAATCAGTCACGGGGCTCCTGTACCTCTTGGTCATATGTGGAGTTTCTTGTTCTGCATTCTATCATCCTGATCATGTTTTTCTTGGGCTGTGGCTAAAATTAGCTTGGGTTTCCTGAGCTCATTCCAAATGACAGCCCTCTGTCCCACAGGCTTGCTGGCTGCGGGTGTATACTGTACGGATTCTCTCTTTTTTTCCCTGGCCTTGATGTTACCCTGGCCCTGTGGTCATCATCTTGCCCCATCTTGTGACAACACAGCTGGGCCTACCTGGGTCTCCTGGGGACTCTTAGTTCCTATGCCGCTGGCATGGAATTTGACTGTATTTGGAAGAAGCTCAATGAAATGAAGTCTTTTGAAGATGGTTTCTAAAACGATTTGCAAGTTGTCTTGGGAGCAGGGAGGGCATCTGGGAGAAGCTTGTATAGTAAGTGTGTGTGTGTGTGTGTGTGTGTGAATATACCTGATACCTGAAGTATTCAGATCCCATCTGAAAGGGAGGAGTTTCAGCAAAGTGCTTATTTCTAACTAGAAGAACTCTTGTGTTAACATAGTCAGTTTGCACAGGTAAGGGTGGGTGAGGCCTGTCCTGTGAGGACATGTAGGCCTTAGGGGAGGTCCAGCGGTGCACATCACCAGCATCACCAGGTAGGCCAGTACTGGAGAACTGGACTGGGTTCTCTATATCCTCGAGGAAACTCTATTGAGTCAAACTTGTTCCCCACACGGAAGGAGGAATCCATGGGGCAGAAGCAGAAGACAGGTTCTTTGCTGATAACCCTCCTGCCATATTGTTCCCCCTCCCCTCTCCTGCCCAGGGCCTTCAGTGGAGCCAGGGAGCAGGCATAGCCAGGTAATGGGTTGTCTCTTTCCCCATCCTCAACAGAGAAGTAACCACCCAATGGTCCTGCTATTTTAAAACAGTATTCCCACCACAGCAAGTGGTGGCAGCCATGTCCTCTGTATTCCGTGCAAGTCAGTCTGACACTTAGGTGTGCTCATACCAAATAAATGTGCACAGGTCTCACGTGAGGTCCTCACATCCAGGACTCACCCACAGTCTCTGCCTGTGTCAACTGTCTGTGCTGGCACGAGGGCAGCCCGTCATTATTTATGCCTTCCCAACACCATGCTTGGGCTGGTATTTGGGCTCTTTGCTGTTTCAACCCCAAACACACTTGACACAGCATCACGTGTACCCATGTTCTGTCTGCATCTTGAAACTTCACCAGTGGACCCTCACCCAGCTGTGGATCTGGAAGCAGGCACAGTCCTCTAAGACACTGGCACCCACTACCCTGGATGATACTGTCTTGTTCCTAAAATGAAGATCCTTTGGCCAGGGGTGGGGGGGATGTCTGCATCCCACGTCATACCACTTTCTCTTTCCTTACCCATCTCACTGCCCCACACATAGTCCTGCATAAAACATTACTCCTAAATCCTGACCTACAGTTGCTCAGTAAATGTGCAGTGAGCTAGTGAAACAAACAGAAGTTGGTGAAACTGTTTTTTAGCAACTAAAAAGAAAACAAAAAACAAAAACAAAACAAAACAAACAAACGAGGCAGTGTCCAGGAGGCAGTACAGAACCTAGAACTCTCAGTCACAGCAGCCTGAGCCTCATCTCAGGATATACAAGGAAAGGAGCAGGGATCGGAGAGGACATTCTAATAGCGTGTTGTAAGGCCAGGACAAGAGCTACCTACCTTTCAGCAGCTGGGGCCACAGCTCCCAGGGAGGCTGGGAACCCAGAGGTTTAAAAGTCACATATCACAGCCTCTTGCCCATCACTTGATGTATGACGTCAGGCTTAATATATTGCATTATTATCATTACCCAGAATTCCCCGCCACCTCGCTTCTCCCTTAAGGCAAGCACAGCAGAAGCCTCTGGTATATCTGTTCTATTATTACTTCTCTGCTTATGAAAATGACCAGGTTGATAAAGGAGAAGGGCTTCCTACTTCCCTAAAATGTTCTTTTCTAGAGAGAACCATGAATATCTTATGAAACATACCACTGAGTCCCGCTGTGACGCCCGTGCTGAGTCTCCTGCAGGAGTCGCCTTATTAAAGTGTTCATCTGATGGAGTAGGCTGCCATGCACAGGGAAAACTTGCTTCTGTTCAGAAATCACTCAGATGTCATAAATATTTTAGGGAGTTTCATCTGCCCTCTGTTTTCAATAGGACATTAATCTGCCATATTGATCACTTCTCAGGACAAAGTATCCTGCCTCGTTCTCACCAGAGAGTCACACATACCACCATCAGCATCCTTTGTCTTTTGTCTCAGCTCATATGGGAGGTTCTCACCCCCACCCCAGGAATCCAACGATCTCCTATCACCTGACTCTCATGTGTGGTTAGGCTCAGCATATGAAGATTATGTGTTCCGGCTGTTGTATCTCCTACCCAGCCCCAGTCTGCTGGTACCCCGTGCTAAGCCATGTGGATTGTAAGGCTTATTTGCTGGCCATGCTCAAGTCTCCTGTCTTGTCTTCAGCTGGTTTCATGTACAGGCTGGGTCCAGATGGAGGCCCAGAGTACGGGGAGCCTAGAGCTGCTGTTGCCCAAGCCCTCCTCTTGCACAGTGTAGGCTAGAGGGCAGGTTTTCGGGGACACAGGGGCCACATTCAGCCCCAAGCGTTTATGTGTCATTAATTTTCTCAAGGCATCTGAGCTGAACCTGCCAAGAATGACCCTCCCCAGTGGTCGTTAGAGTAGGAAACAGGACTTTATGTCCCAAGATTTGACATGTGGCTGATACTGTCAGGTGGAAAGGCTGTGGGTTATCTGTATAAATAAGTGATATGTCTGTCCTTCCCTTCGCATTTTGAAAATGAAATGTCTGGTGTTGCCTGCTGGCCTAGACTGTGGACTGGCAGTGGTGGCTTCGTCTTTACTGCTTTCCTTCTGTAACTAGAGTATTCCGCACATCCAGCTTGTCCATGGCAGGCCCCGTCCACTCTTGTTTTTCTGGAGTCACCCAGCTTGTCCTCACCTGGCTCCTGGCACTCCCCAGATGAGCACGGACAAGGGGCTCAGCCTTATGCATCTCTGGGATGTGACCCCTGCACAGGGAAGAGCTTCTGCTAAGCTCGCCTACATTTGTTTATGTGCTATGCTTCTCATTGTATAAGTTCCATAATATTGAACATGTACCTAGAGGCCTCTGGTAATCACATTTGCCTCCAGATTAGAAAGACAAAATAAAGTGTGTTTGGAAATGCCTTGTGGATGTTTCTGCTTTTTTAATGAGTAAAAAGCCTTCTTGAATGAAAAAAAAAAAAAGAGAAAGAAAGAAATCTACCACAGTGGATAGTTGTTGGAGGTTTCACAGCTTTAGGATGCTTTGCCAAGTGAGCCCTCACAGCAGAAACTTCACACAGAGTCTTAATGCACAACAGACAAAGGTCCAGGTGCTGTGGGGCAGCAGAGGTGTGGACCACAAGTTACAGTTAACTGCGTGCTTGTCTGCTGTGGGTCTGTGTGTGCTCTGTAGAGTTCAGGCACTAAGAAATACTACTCAGGAAATACAAGAGGTGGAAACGTGCCCAGGAGAAGGTGAGGGAGGTAGACTCAAGACAAAGGGTGCTACGTAGACGTGATGTCATGGGAAATGTCAGAAGGTCAGACAGATGTATTCTCTTCAGCGCCTTCTCTATGTCAAATACTATGGAAACACAGAGGCGATCAGGTGGTCAAGGGAGGGTCACTCTCTAGAGAAAGGGAGTGAGCACTGCTCATCCATGGTGTGAGACTACACAGCCTCAAGGAAGATACCGACAGCTGAAACCCGGGAGCCACTGGGTGCCCAGGCTGGACATGTACAGCCTGGCTCATTATTCTGGGTTTCCAAATAGCTATGTAGCAGATGGGATAGTTGTAAAAGAGCTATTCATCCTGGGCCTCAGTTTTCTTATTTGGGAACAGAGGGTTGGAGTGGATTAAATTGTTGGCCTCCTTGCTTTCCAATTCATCCTCACATATTTATGAATCAGTGATTTGTTAATGTTATTTTTATAAAACTGTGTTTTTCAGTTTCTCTCTTAACCCACAATCACACAAATAATTGATACTCTATTATATTATTTTAAAAGTTTCTTTTAAAAGTATCTATCTATCTATTTATATTTTAATGTGCTCTATCTACATGTATACCTGCATGTCAGAAGAGGGCATCAGATCCCAGTATAGATAGGAGTAAGCCACCATGTGGTTCCTGGGGATTGAACTCAGGACTTCAGGAAGAGCAGACAGTGCACTTGACTGCTGAGCTATCTGTCCAGCCCCCTATTATATTATTTTAACAAGCTTCACAGCACAAAACCTGAGCAGTTCTTAATCTATTCTTAACTTGCTAAGCTAATTTGGCTTCCCTCCAGCATATATCTCAGAGATGCTTGTACTTTGTAGCTTTTCTGATCCATCTCCTCTCTCCTGGTGTCTCCTGGATCTTTTTCATGGCTGAATTCCCTATTTCCTCCTATAACTTCTCCTCCCCTGGCTGGCAGGAAGTCCAGCCCTATTCTCTCCCCTGCTTAGTGATTGGCTGTCAGCTGTTTTATTGGCATGGACAATTGGGGAGCAGAGTTTATACAACACAGAGAAAGGAGATTCTCAGAACAAGGATTTCTGTATGGGGAATACAGAAATCAGCATTTGAACTACACAATAATAACCTTATACCTACAGTGATCCAGATGCTACCCAGAGAAAGTCTTCTGTGTAATTTATATATGATCTATCAGTTTACATGCATGTACACACACATGTGTATATATATATATATATATATATATATATATATATATATATATATGTAATTATATTTCTCTTCACATTTGAAAACTTCACTTGACTCCTGATGCTTTTTTGTTTCTCTCAGAATAGCCCACCAGTGTTCCCAGGCCTTCTTGCCTCCTTGCCTCCTCACTGGCCAGCTCCATCTCTTCTCATAAGCTGTGAGCATTGGCACATGCTTAATCACCTGCCTGGGACCAGGACAGTGTTCCTCCCAGCCTCCTTTTCTACACTGGTATGCACTGGGTTCTTGGATGTCACTCTTCACTGACTGCCCTTTCCTACTCTGCCGCCAACTTGGGGCTTCCTTGTAATGACACATTCTGCTCATCATTGTAAGGCGCAGTGAATTGGCCCATCCTGGGCTGTCTCACTGGCTGCCATGCAGGAGGGAAGGGGTAGAGAAGAGCTGCCTCAGTAGAAGTCAAGTCTGGAAGGCATCAAGAGAAGTATAGATGAGCTAATACTGGAAGGTGGTCTTGGTGTTCAAAAGAGGGGGACACAAAGAAAGGGTATCCCAGGATGGCCTCCAGGAGATAGGGAAGCCACACGGTCCCAGAGAAGGAAGACAGGGTATCTCCATCAGAAAGGGTTGTTCTCATGGTTCTGAGACTCATACCTAATGACATGGGGACTGGGAAGAGACAGATTCAGCAGGCCTCCAAAGAGCTGGCTGTTGAGAATGAATTCATTTGTCAATTTACCATATGTTCGGGGGGGTGTAATTATGTGTCAGGCACTATTTGAGCAGTCACCCTGTCCCTGGAGGTCTTGCAAATGAAGCCTGTGGGTGCTGTCACTAATTATCTCTGTGTCACTGAGTCACTGAGGAAGCAGGAAGCCTAATACTGTAGGATCTTTGTTGGAAAGAAGACGCCCAGGAGAAGGGGAGGATCTGGGGAAGGAGACGGGAGAAGAGGGCCTTTTGCATTCCCTGTAAGCCATATCCTTACCATTCAGGCTGCCACCTCTTGCTAGGAGGGTGGAAATGACCCAATAGGGCTCTCTGAGACTGTGCAAGCAAGTTTAGTGCTTGTGGGTTGGTGCTTTGCTGAAGTCTAGCACAGATAACTGGTAGGGCCAGTTGGGCAGAGTTAGCTATGGGAGCTTGAATGGCTGGGTAGCACTGTTCCTCAGAGGGCTAGAGGCTAGAAGGGAGTGGAGCTTCTGAACTATGGGGAAAGTCTGAGAAGCAGCACGTCAGCTCCTTTGTCAGGCAAAGCTGAGGGCGGTGGCATCCCCTAGTAGAGCAGGCATGTAGTTAGCCTTCTTAGCTGCTGGAACACAGCTTCATCAAAGCTGCCTGCTTCCCACCTGTAGCCCTTAACTCACGGGGATAAGTCATCAGTGATAATTGGCCTTGTCAGGAGAGTTACACTGTATGTCTAGACTAGCCTCAAACTTGCTGTATAGCCCAGGCTCATGTATAGCCTTGAACATGAGCTCCTTCTGCTTTCACCTTCCAAGTGCTGTGGTGAGAGTTGTGTGCCTGTATACCTGGCTCTGCAGGTGCTTTTCACTGTCTCTCATACCACTCCCCACTATGTCCCTATTATCTTCCTAAATCACTGGAAGTCCACATGTATGTCAAAAGCGACCCATGGGTATCCTTGAGGAACATCTGTGTCTCCTTGATGTGTTCTACTCCTTCATGTATCTTCCCTTCTGTAATGTCTTCCTTTCTTGATCCGCCTCAGAATATGCTGATTTCTGGCTTGGAGAGAAGAAGCCTTTCGGGGTCCTCGCAGGCAGAGGCAGCAAGCCTGCAGTCCTGGGCTGGCTTACATTCCCACCCCACGCCGCACACCACTTACATTCTCTTGCCATCTCTTAAGTTCTGCTCTCCCAGTCAACTATGCCATTCCTTTACCTCCAGCTCCATTCATGGCACACTTTGCGGCACACAGGCCAAGCATTCAGCAATGGCGGAGGGAGTGGTCCGAGGGCCTGAATGTAGAGATGCATGCTGATACAAACTGCTTGCCGGATCCCCTCATTTCCAGGTTCATAGACACAAGCTTCTGGAGCTGAGGGCCCAGCTGTTGCTAGTCTCCACCCCTGTCCTGGATGGATGGGCCAAGTCGTGCATAGCTCATAGACTCTGAATCCAGGCCACCCAGGTTCAAGGCCTGGCTCTGTCTCTTCCTAGGTGGGTGATCTGGCCAGCTAGCTACTATGTGTCTAGAGGCTGTGAAAAGCTCCCAAGAGAGTACTGGAAGTCAGTGCTAGCCTTGGCTCTGTACCATCCCCCCATCCCAACTCAGGGCGCTGTTCTAGAAGTTCATATTAGGGTCTCTCAGCAGCAGTACTGATGATCTTTCCTGGGTAATTCTTTGTTGTGCGTGTGTGTGTGGGAGGGTATAAGATACAGGCTGCATTAGTTACTTTTCTGTTGCTGTGAGAAAAATACCATGACCAAAGCATCTTAAGAAGGGGGGTCAGTTTTGGTTTATGGCTCCAGAAGGATGAAGCCACCATAGCAGAGAAGGAGTGGCATGGCAGTAGGATTATGAATGATAAAAATTCCACAACTTCCCCAGACAGGTACCAACTGAGGATCAAGTGTTCAAACCCAATGAGCCATCGTAGGGATGGGGGAGGGCATTTTTCATTCAAATCACAACACGGGATATTTAGCAGCATCATTGACTTTTGCTCACTACCCCTGAGGGTGAAGGAAACAAATGCTCCTCTGGGAGGTGGGGTGGGGTGGAGGGGGTGGGGGTGGTGAGCCCCTGCTTCTGGGTGTACATCCTGTCCTGTCCCATCCGGTCATCGCCCTCACCCAATCTGATTATTCTCTGGGATTCTCTGAGGAAGTCCTGTTGCTAGCCTGGTTCACACATGAGAAACAGCCATACAGTATCTATAAAAAGGAGACTTCCTAAACTTTCCTCGGTGGTACAGAAAACAGCTGATGTGACCAAGGAGGGATTCAGAGTGGTAAGCATGGTGGAGACTTGTTGCGTACTCTCTGCTGTCAGTCTCTCCCTTGGGAGAGGTGTAGCAGAGGGTCCTTTGGGTCTTTTCGCCAATTTTGCTCCAGCTCTTTGCCACACACACACACACACACACACACATACACACACACCCTTCTATTTTTAAATTTTTTTTTTTAATTTTTATTTTTATTTTGCTATTGGCTGTCAGAACTGTGTCCTGGCAAGCCAGACAGCACCGTGATTCTTAAGAAATATTTGTGTCACAGCTCAATGAAATGGCAGCCTCAGGGACATGGGGATCTAGCCAGAGCAGTGAAGTATCCTTCAAGAAGCATCAGAGATGTAAGATTTGGGCCTTCAGTGCCCTCTGAGCCTTCGCCGCACTCTCCTGCTAGTCTCATGGCTTGGTTTCCTGGAAAGGCCTCTCTGCAGAATACAGGCCAGGCCCTTTCCTTCCATCCCAGATGCACCATGGCATGATCCCAATGCTGAGGAGAGAGGTGAAGCTGGCCCTGGGTCAAACCAAACCAACCCACACCACACCACATCACATTACGCCACACCAAACCAAACCAAGGGAATGTATGCATGGCCACCACTGCAAAAAGCATTTTCTTTCCACATCTATTCTTGTTTATTTATTTATTTATTTTTGTGTGTTTTATTTATTGAACATGCGTTTATTTTCAAGCTCTGACTTACACCGATGCACAGGTTAGAATTTTCAATTAAGTTTACACACATTTTTTTTTTTTTTACATCTCTTTCTTTTGTTTTCATCCATGTGGTATAGAAAAAAAAAGTTAAAAAAAATGAAAGTTAACATGGGGCTATAAACTGAGAGAAGCAATCATTTTGAATTATATCGGTAACCACATATTTTGTCTTTTACAAGGTGCTGTGAATTACAGCAAGTTTTAACCACATTCTATTGTGATCCGAAGTCAGATGCAGATTCACAATTAGCATATAAAACCCCGAGGAACAAAAGGAGCCTAATGGCAATCAAACAGTCAGTCCCTGCAGGAAGCAATCTGAGATTTTACTAGGGTAAGATCACTGACCCCAGCAAGGCAGGAAGGCAACACATCAGGTTTAGTAAATAGGACCCCAAGTCTATCATCGCATAAGATTACCCTCCCCCAACACACATCAGAAAAGGAAACAAATAGGACCATAAAATCCCCACCCAATTTCTTACTGGCCGAAGGTTCTGTTTTTTCATGTGTGAACCTCACCAACAGCTAGGACACGGGGGTGGGTGGGGTGGCTCTTCCGGGGGTCGGGGGTGGTACCGTCATCTCTGTTATTCCTTGTGGCACCGTCATCTCTGGTATGATCCCCAGCGCGGTCAACAAATAAGACAAAAATGCTTTTCCTCCCCGACTACAAGATGCTGTATTGCTGGAATATTTAGAAATAGAAAAAAAAAAGTAGGATTTTTGATTTTAATCTTTTTGGTTAGAAATTATTAGTGCGTCACAAAGTGCCCTCTGGTGAGCACTCGGAAACCCCGTTGCTTGGTCCTTCCGGAAGCTACAACCCTTAAAGCTCGCTTTTTTTTTTTTTTTTTTTTTTTTTTTTATGGATTGTGGTCCCTCTTCATATATCGCGCACGAATCTGGGGTTAAAGCGTTGGTTCGGCAGCCGGTTAGGGGTACACCTGTCATCTCTGGCCTCACCAGGGCACCCAGGTTACCAGTGCAAAAGCATAGTCCATGGCGTCTCCGAATCTTCACAACAGTGAGACAGTCCGAGTCCCCCATAGGAGGGACCGAGAAGGGAGAGCTGTGGGCAGGGCTTCAAGCGACAAAGCCGGAGGTTGCCCATGCTTCCCAATGGATCGGTCTAGGTTCCTTCCATTGAGCGTTTTTTTTTTTTTTTGTTGCTGCTGCCTGGTACCAACTGTGGACAGCCACACCTTGCAGACACAGTGGGACATTCATTTGTGTCTTACTCGTACTGCGAGGACACCCTCACACTGAGGACCCCGCAGGACATCCACAGGCTGTGGATCGCCACCCTGTGTGAACAGCATGGATAGCTCAGGTAGATGCTGCCCCGCTTGGGTCACGGGCCGGTCATCAATGGGGTACCCTCGTCTCATGGACTTGCTCCCTCTGTGTCCCCCCTCCCCCCGCACCGAAGACCCGGACAAGTCATTCTTACCCGCTAGATGGCATCACAGAATGTATTTTTGCAGTGCACACTGCTGCATTGCCGCGCATCTGCGCACTGAGATCCATTGACTGCGTCGTTGTGGCCATGGTGTATCGAGAACCTTTCTTGCCGACTTAACGGAGTTTCCCTAGGCTACATACTTGCACCCAGTGCGGCCGCGGCCGTGCGCGCACAACAGTGTCCTGAAGATGTAGCCACAATGAAGCCATGCTCATCACCAGTGAAGCCTTACTGTGTAGCTCGCTGGCCTTTGTGCCCACGCACGAAGGACCTGGGTTGTCCATCGTAAACCCGGTAGATGGCGCCACAGAACGTGTCCCTACCCTGCAGAATGCCGCATTGCCGCGCCTGCGCACTGGGGATCTGCGCCAGCAGACTGCGTCACATCTGCCGGAGCACCAAGACCCTGCAGACTGCGGCATGGCTGGGAGCTGAGCGGACCCCTTTACTACGGCTCTTCGGTCACGAACCGAGGAGGACATGGTGGCAGCCCTTATCGCATCCTATTGTGATATTAGGCTGTGTGTGATCGCCCATCTAAGTGTCCGCGCTGTGTGTCTACGCGTTGCCGCGGCTCTCCGGGAAGACCTCTCTGAAGACGGATCGATAGAAGAGCTGCGGCACGGCTTCCGGAGCCGGGAGCCTTCTGCTTGTGGTCGTCTTTCAACACCAATGTAGCCGAAGAATGGGCAGAAGGCGGCCCAGGAAAAACCCAGAGGTCTGTGAAGGTGCGGCTCGTGCATGGGCAGCGTTAAGGCGCCTGCGTGCACAGAACCCTGCCGCCTTTACTGGGAGCTGGGTTGATCTTTCTACCCTGGAGACGCTTGCACCGAGGCTCGCCATCACCCTGTGGATAGGCACATTGTGGTCAGCGCACAACGAAGAGCCATGGAGGCTTCCCGGCCGCTTGGCTGGGACCTGGGCAAATGCCCTTACCCCGTCGACACCTGCACAGCTCTTTGTTATCATAATCCTGGGCAACTACACGTATTTGTGGCTACACTTCAGTGACTGATCGGATGTTCTTACCCTGCGGATAATGGCACAGTGGAGCGATACACGGATATCCAGCGAAGCGTCTTTAGAGGGTGGATCGTTTCATGGTTTTGATGTCGCACGAAGGTTCTGCGTGGTATTTTTATTCCCGTGGATGGTGGCGCAGCAGAGCTGTTCATAGATAACGTCAGAGCGCCTTCCCCTGTGTTGGCTGTTGCTTGCGCACTAAGGAATTAAGCGGATGTCCTTATTTTGGGATAATGGTTTAACAGAGTCGGCACTATCTGGCGGATACCTGCATTGTGGGGGCTACGCACCAAAAGGCCGAGTGGATCTTATCCTGGGGATGGATGTTGGTATAGCCGAAGTCCTTACCTTGTGGATAACTGCGTCATGGCAGCTGCATTTAAAAGGCCTAAGAGGATCTTATCCGGGGGATGGTATTTCCGAGCGTCCTAACCCTTTGTGTAGCCGCATCGCGACCGCTGCGTGCTAAAGATCTGCGCGGATTTTTGGTTTTTGTCCTAGGGCCAGGGGCACAGTGGAACGTTCTTCCTTACTCTGTGGGCAGTTGCATTGTGGTGGCTGCGTATTAAGGATCAGAGCAGATTTTACCCAGGGGATAGAGGTGGAGAATTTAGAACCCGCGGGCAGCTCTATGGCCACAGCTGCGCACAAAGGTTGAGTATGGTGGTACGACCCAGCACCTTTACCATGTGGATGTATGCACGGAGGCGGCCGGGCGTTAAGGAGCCGGGCTGATGTTATTCTGGAGCCGTCGGCACAGCGAAAAGCGTCCTTTCTCTGTCGCATTGCGGTGGCTGCGCACTAAGAATCCCGGCATCCTTACGCGGATGGTGGCCCCGCTGAGCGCCCTCCCCCCCCCATGGTAACCTCTTTGTTGGAGCTGCGAATTAAGATCTCGGATCTGTAAGTCGTGGTCACAGCTGCATCTCTCTCACTCCCAGGATCTGGGCAGATCTCTCTACTCTGCGGGTAGGTGGCGCCTCAGCTGGAAGCTGGGTGGACGGGCTCAGCTTTGTGTTGCTGCGGAGTCCTTGTGCGGGTAACCCATTGGATTGCTCTTATTCTGTGAATAGTTGCATTCCTGGGATCTGCTCTGAGAGTGCTCGTGGGATTACAAACCCTCCAACCTTCACCACAGATGGCATTTGTACGAGGATCAGGGCAGCTTATTTCCGCACAACGCCTCACAGCAAGGAGCTGGGTGATTTCTTTGTCCTGTGGGTCGTGGTATGACCCGGTGGAGCCTTTACTCTGTGGATAGCCACATTGGGTGGCATGTTAAGGCTACAGGCTCTGTAGCCCTGCAGAATCCGTCACAGCTGCATTCATATATTCACAGCCTGGCTTGGTCTTCTTATACCGTCGATGGTTTTTCTGTGGAGCTATTACTGCGCTTGATTGAGTGGCTGCAGTAGCACAGCCACCCTCAAGACCAATGGTAGACATCTTTATTCTGGGGTTTATACAGTGGTACTGGGTTATGAGAACCCAGAAGGGCATCTTACCTCCCTGGCAGCTGCATGGGTGTGTCTTTGTCTTTAGGATGGTGGCTCAGCAGAGTGTGAACAAACCCAGCCAATTTTCTGTCTGGTTGCTACTACATGTGGAAGACCCAAGAGGGATTCCTTGCTCTCAGGAAGTCATGTTGCACCCCATTGAAAATACAGTTGGATTTTTTTTTTTACAGCAGCACTGCTTTGAGCGAGCAGCAAGGATGCCGGTAGAGGGTTTTACCCTGTGATCAAGGGTAGAGCGAGGACCTGGCCAGCAATCCTCATCTCACAAGGGAATAGCACAGCCTGATGTTATTACCTTATAGATGGCTGTGCAGGTCACCGATCAGCTTGGCAGGTGTCCTTGCCCTGAAGATGGCGAAAGTGCAGAGCTACACATTGATAATCCAGCTGGGGTCCTCATGGTGTCCATGGCTGCGGCTGTATGGGAGTGACCAAGAAGCTATCCTTACCATGCTGCTGGGGCAGAGTGGAGCTATCTGCAGAGAAGGCATCCTCAGTTGTACAGTGGCGGCTGTGCACTGAGTTCCCGGGTGGATGTCCACGGAAGATGGTGGCACAGGGAACCCATAAACCAGTTGGCTTTCTCCATGCTGTGGATTTTAGCGCAGATGCTACATCTCAAAGGAAGTGGTTGGGTATCCTTACCCAGCGAAGACTGTTGTACTTTGGGGTGTTTACTGAAGACCAGGGCAGGTTTTCTAACACTGCCAACTGCATGTATTGGTTTGTGGCTGGGGGATGCACCAAGGATTCAGGTGGACAGTCTTTCTCTTTGGATTACAACAGGGCTCCCAGTACCCCCTGAGGACCACAGCAGTATCGATCATCTCACTCAGGGAGAATCTGGGAGGTGTTTTGTTGGCTTGGGTTTGCAGTGGTACCCGCAGCTTGTGAGCAGTGAGGCACTCTCTGGGTTCTCTCTCACGGGAGCTGCCCAGTCCTCTTTGCCGTGCCACATTTGCCAGGAACTTGTGGCACACTCACGGCTTTCAGGACTGACTGGAGGAGGAGGCTTCTGCACTGCTGGAACTCCAAGGGCTCAGACAAGCCCGCTCTCCAGTGTGTAGATCCTGCTCTGTACCCAGTCCCTTCAGAACGCACCAGGTTCCACCCCAGTTTTCTCAAGCTCTTCAAACGAAAACTTCAGTGTCCAGTGGCTCAAACTGGATTTCTTGGCATCATGTTTAACTCTTCTCTTTAGCCTTCATGTTTAACACTCTAGTGACTTCTTTTTTCTCGGCCTCTTTAATGCTCCCAATGCCCCAACAGCTTTGAATTTACTCCTACCCCTGTGCCTTTACCTCTGCACTGTCCCTATTGCATCCTAGCTGAACAGGTTGTTGAAATAGATGGGTACACGCCCACCTTAATGTCTCTGTAAAAACTATTCCTTCAGAACTGTTTTTTTTCTGACAGCTACAAGGCTGCCTCCTTCACTCTATTAGGTCGTTGCTGACCTTTATAATCTTATTAACAAACCCAGCAGCAAGACGTATAATGTAGCAACACTCTTCCCTCCCAAGACAAGTAAACTTGGGTTACTCCCACAGCCCCCTAACTAGTTTCTAGTGTTTCCCCAATAGTCTGTTGTTTATAGTAAACCCGTGTAAACCAAAGTGAGACTTCCCAGCTGTGCCTCTACTCAGAATAAAACCCAGGTCCTTACAATGGCCTGGAGAGCTGCTTATGACCTGTCCCAAGTCCTGCCCTCTGCCCCCACGTTAATCCCCACTCCTTAGCCTCCCTCTGGCACTCGGCTCGAGCTCATTCTAGCTGAATGGTTCGAAGGAATATATGAGCATGTGCCCACCGTATTGTCTCTGTGGAAACCCTTGTGTAATGCTTTTCTCCAGGTAGCTCTGAGGCTGCCTCCCCCCCTCTGACAGGTCTTTGCTGAACAATAACCCCATCAGTGTAGCAGCAAGGTGAGTATTGTAGACACCCTTCCCTTCTAGGACCCTGGCCTAGTTCTCCGAGTTTCTCATACCACATAACATGCTTGTATTTTGCTTATGGTTTTCTCCCCTTGCTTTAGATAAGCTTCCTGCGGAGGGGTCCCCCATTTGGTTCATTGATGTGTTCTAAGTGTTTTGTTATGTTGTATCTTCAATAAATAAATTTTCCAAGTGTGCCTCCCGAGGAGCATGGGAACGTTCTTTGGAGGTTAGGTCCTTCACTGCAGGGAAAAAGAGTTTTCATCTGGCTGGAAGCCAGAGAGCCACACTGAGCTGGGAAGGAGTGGACTGTCCTGCTGCTTTCTCAGCCCCTGTCTCTTCATGAAACATAGTTTGGTGAAGATGCAGCTGTGTGTGTGTGTGTGTGTGTGTGTGTGTGTGTGTGTGTGTGTTCATGTGCACACGTGCTTGTGGCAGCAAGGCTGGCCAGCGAGCTGCAGGGATCCTCCTATCTCTGACCTTCTAGCACTGGGATTTTAGGTATATGCTGCCAGCTCCAGCTTTTTAATGTGGGTTTTGGGGTTTGAACTCAGGACGTCATGCTTCTGGGGCATGCGCTTTACCTATTAAGTCATTGCCTGGCCCTCAAGCAGTTCTCAAATGTGTATCTGCTTCAGGATTTCAACCTCTCACTGCTCTCTGGCCGGTCTCACACGGAACTGGTGGGAAAGGCAAAAGAGCCTCACCCAGTACCCACGGTTGGCTGTGCTCCGTCCCAGCCGAGGGGAGTTCTTCGTGTGCTTAGCTGGGGCTCTGGCCTGTGTCTGGAGACCATCACCGTGTTGGGTCTGTTTACTCCTGCTTGTTAGCGTCTATGTGTGTCAGTCAACCGTGTTTCACGGCTGCTTGGTTCTCCAGTCAGACAGCCGTGTGTGGATCGTGTCTCCAATGCTCACGGTGTCCTTGCTGCCTGTGCAGCACGAAGTGTGACTGTAAGAGGCACGTAGTGGTGTCTCAGAAGCCCTGTGCTGAAAGATGACCACCAGAGTGAGCTTCTGGCAGTCCGACTCCAACAGGGCCTATTTTAGTGCTGTGCTTAAGATAATAACACAATTAAATTAAAATAAAATAGGCTGCATATCTGTTGATCACCTGTTAGTGTCTGTTGAGGCGTCTGCCACGATGTCCTCACGTTGTATCTTGACAGGGAGCTGATAAGGAAGATTCATGAACCCAGTGTGTGAGGCTGGGAGTGGTGGGGACTAAAACCCAAGAAATACAGAAAACCTTCACCCCTCCCCCCAGGCTTCAGGCTTAGAGATGGGGTGTACGTGGAGTCGTGGAGCAGATAGCTATCCTGTTGGCCAAGCTTAAGCCTCTTGCTAGAATGTGCAGGGATGTTTGTAAACTGGGCCCTTGTTCTTAGGACCTCCTTCTCCCTCTCCTTACTACTGACATCTCTCTCTTCTCTTGTGACTGCCCCCTCCCTCTTTCCTGCTCCTTCCCAGACACCAGCCAGTGGTACCCATCAGTATGGAGTACAGTGGGTGGTGTTGAGAGTATGGCCAGCTGGTGTTCAAGGCACTGTGTTTCCCTTCCTAACTCATCCTTTGGTTGTGTCTGACCTGAGTAACAGGTGGGAGCCGTGAGGGTACTGAGTGTGGTACCGAGTGTTATTTCACGGCCTCGGGAGTCAGCCTGGCTTGCTCACACCCCAGCAACCAAACATGCCACCTGTGCTGGCTGCTATGTTGGTGGAAAGCCCGGTGGGAGTTTAATCCTCCGTGGAGTGGAAGGTGAGTGTCCGAAGTGTTACGTGGATGGGCAGCTCCCTACAGGTGCACTTTTCAGGAAATTGTGCCTGACACTGGTCTTCTCTCAGGAACTCAAGGTCCAGGCTCAAAGGGGGAGATGTAGAATAGCAAGTGGTTCCCCAGGAGGTAGGTGGTCAAGGGAGTATTAGGCAGTGCATCTCATGGTAACAATGGAGAAAGGCCAGGTGGGGCTATTTCTTAGCTCCCAAGCCTTTGTGGGGAATGGAAGGCACACAGAGCAGATGGTCACTATGGAACCTGATAGGGCTAGCTAGGGTGCCCCAGAGGAATCTTCAAAGTTTATGCAAGTGTGTGGCCTGAGGGAATCCTGTGAGTTAAGACCGTATGGCTGGGAACTCAGACTGGTGGCTGGAGTTGGTTTCTAATCCCAGTGCCGTGGCGTGCTCAGGCAGGTGCCCATGTCTTGGGGTTCATTTCCTTCTCTGCCCCCGAGGGTCCTGGTGTGACCTTCACATGCCCCTCAGCTTCACACATGAACCCATACACGGAGAGTTCCAATCTATGGCCCTGTTTCTAGCTGTTAAATCATGAGTGTTCGTAAGCTTGATACTGTTCTCAAAGCAAACTCTTTTTTTTTTTTTTTTTTTCTGGGAGTACTGTTCCCAAAGCAAACTCATTTTTTTCTGGGAGCTTTCCGTGTTTGGAACAAGCAAAGGACCACGGCTGTCAGAGCCCCTTCCCACCTGCCTCTGCACAGAGGACCAGACTCACAAGAGGAGTTCTGACGAGGAGGCCAGGAGACTTGAGGCATTCAAGTCTTCTCTTCAGAACTTAGGTTCTGTCCCCTGCTAAGGAAAGCCCAGCAAAGCCACATACATCTGTCAGGACTCTGCTGTCTGCTCCCCCCCACCCCCGCACACACACACCCAGCAGTTCCTACAGCAGCCAGGATGACAGCTGCTCAGAGCTCAGGCATCGACTCCGCGCCTCATGGGTTCTGTTTGTCAGTAAATAAGCATCTGAGAGCAAGCGGCTGCTGCTGCTTCCTCCTCTTCTTCATCCTCTTCTTCTTCCCCCTCCTCCTCTTCTGCCTGACATTAAACAGCTACCACTTAAAAAATTATATCCTTATGATCTTATCTCCGCTGGCTGCGTCACCAGGTGACTCATTTCAGTTTCCCTGGGAGACCAGCAGGTTGGAGTTAATCCAAGTAATTCCTTGTTTACTGGACATCCAGGCTATGCAAGTCCAGCGCCAGGACCCTGGTACACTTCATCACTGGCCCTGAAAACTGTCACCCCCTTCTTCAGGTGACCTGTCCTCCACAAGAGTGAAAGGGACCCAGAGCAGTCGAGGCTGGGGTGGGCAAATGGTTACACAGCAGTGGTGTTCCATGTCTGCAGGGAGGTGGTCAGCTAGCTTGGGGCCGAACACAGGGGATCCAATTCCTACAACAGACTGGACTTGTATGACTGTCATGAAGACACACTGACTGGGTGCTAGGAGAAGGGAGGGTCAGGGCCCAAAAGACTAAAGCCCAGCCGAGGGTCCGACAGACATACTGCACAGAGAAAGGGAAGGACCCCTAAATAAGAGAGAAATCCTGAGAAATTCAAATGCCAGATAGGAGCCCATGCCCCTTCGAGCTAGAGTCAGATGAAATTCCCAAGCCCAGAGCCAGGCAGTTTATCTCCCTTACCCACACCCTCCCACCCTGCCCTAGAGTTCCCTCTCCTGTCCCTCACTCCCCATTCCTCCCCAGGGAATCTACCTCCTTGCCTCACCCGTGACCCCTCTAGCTTTTTCTATCCCAGGGCTTAACTGGAGCCTGATGCACATAAATGCCTAACAGAAGAGGGTGAGAGATGGCCAGGTGACGGGAGAACGAACTGCCAAGACTCTTTCTTGCTTTTGGGGAAGACTGATGGAGGCCTCTGGAGCCCTAAACACATTCCCCACCTTCCCAGGAGAGTGGGTTCAGTGGAACAACCCTACATTCCATGCTCGGATGAGCGGCCACTCTGATACCTCTGTTCTTGAGGCACCAAAACCTTGTTGCTGGAGGCATTTCCTGCGGACACCACAAGGCTCTCCTGGAGAGATGATGGAAAGCATCCTCACCACAAAGTTGCAGGGAGAGAGTGCTAATATTGGGGGAAATAATTAACTGTGGTGATCTAGATAAGAGCAGAGATGAAAGACATAGGAAGTGGTTGGGGTGGGGTGCCGTGGAGGCAATGGGCCTCTGAAGTCGGCTTCAAAGGCTTCTGATTTGCCTTTCTGCCTGCTGCGATTAAGTTACAAAAATAGCAGAATTGAAAACTCAGGGCTAGAACTGCCCTGCCCAGCAGTCTCAGTCAACTGCTGGTGACTCAGGCCAGCCTCAGATCAGCTTCCAAGGCCTTCCACTGCTGCCCCACCTCACCTCCAGCCAGCCCCACAATCCTGCTCCAGAACTGTGGCCAGCCCCACCTCAGGTGTTCATGACACCCTCAGTCCAACAGCCTTCTTTCCTGCTGGCCAACTCCAGGCATTATACAGAGCCTCTCCCCAAAATACCGCTCTTCGTATAGGCAACGCCTGATTTCCCTGACCTTCAGAGTTCGGGGCACTGTGTGCACTCTTGTTCTTATTTTACAAAGGAGAAAATTGGTGTCCGGGGGTTTGAGTGGCCTATCAACCAGCTAATGAACCTACGAACCAGGGCCACCTGTTCTCAGATCACCCCCTTGCCTGGCTCCTTCCCTCTGTACATTGTGACCAAAGGTACCACTGCCTAAGTCTGGTTAAAAAACTGACGAGGAGGGCAGAACCTCCAAACATTCATTTGTAAGTAATGGAGCCAGTGGAAAGGTTTGGCAGACCCCTGTCTCTACATGTTTGCATCTCTGCATGATAAGCATACAGCGCTGGTTATGAGGATGGACTGTGAGGAGGTCTGAGAGTGGTGGTTTTGCGGCTCAGCAGTTTTGAGAACTGGACTACTTCAGTCCCTTAGAAATCTGCCCAGTGGTGTTGTCAGCTACTTCATAATTACGATAGAAGCAGCACTTTGGTGCACAGGCTGCACTTCAGCCCTCACTACTGTGTCCCTGAAAGAATCCCCACGCCTCCTGGTGTCAACATCAGATTGTGCACAGACTGCACTCAGTTCTCTCCCAAATCTGAATGACCGGAGTCCCCCCCTCCCAACTCCCTGCCCCGGAATCTGAGATGGGGGCCTACCCCCAGCTCTTTTTTTTTTTTTTTTTTAAGCACATTTCTATTAAACATCCCCGGCAGGAGGGGTCCTTGTGGGAAAGTATCACTGAGTTCCCACGTTCCTTGTCCCAGCTTGGAGAGGTCAGGTGATGTTCAACACAAACCTAGGGATCCTGGTATGGAGGGGAGGGGCTATCAGGGAATGCAGTGGGGGAGCAAATGGCTTCTGAGGTAGGCTGTAAGGCAGGCAGGATGGCGGACAGCAAGCTTGGCTCAGCATCATCAGGGCGAGGGGGATGGGGAGGAAGCTGTGCCACCACAGTGCTGAGACTTTGACAAAGGGGGGTGCCATTGACAAAGGGGGGTGTTGTTGCAGGTTTTCTGTTTCTAAATGCTGACACTCACTAGCCCTCCGGGAGCAGTGAAGACACCCTTCACGTCGACAGAATGGTGGCCACCGTCATAGACAAGATGTAGCGAGTGCGTTCTGGCAAGGATTACGTGGCCATTGTGGAAAACCAAAAATAGAACTACTTTATGAACTGCCGGGTGCACGCCCGAAGGAGATGAAACTTGCACATGAAGGAGATACCCGCGCACCTGGGCTGACTGCAGCCCATTCACAGAGGCCTGGCGTGAAAGCAACCTGAATGGGATGAATGGGATGAATGGGATGAGCACTACGAGTACTAGACCCACAATGGAATACTAGGCAGCTGCAGGGTGTGGTCCTGGCACATGCCACGGCATGGATCTGGCTTACACTGTGTTTCGTGCAATCAGCCAGGTACAGGATGACAAATGCCGCATGGGCTTACTCGTGTGTGGGCTCTCGAGAAGCGGATCTCACAGAGTGGAGAGTAGATGGTGGTGGCCAGGGCACGGGCACAAGTCGACAGCTGAAATCACAATTAGGAGGAGTGGATCGCACGGCAGGGCTGAAGTTGCTAGGAATCATGCAGGGTCTCTGGGCAGTTGGAGGAGGGCTGGAAGTTTGATGCAGCGGGAGTCCAAGTTCAAGGTGATGGAGGTGCCAAGTCCCTGGAGGTTTGCTCGAATCCAAACATTGCCCTGTGTCTCATAAGTACACTATCATTATATACCTATCAAAAATAATTTCAAAATACAAGTCTTAGAGAAAGGCAAACAGAAGAAAAGAACCAATTCTAGTCCCCAGGGACAGAAGTTATTACCATTATGTTGGCCACAGACAGCATGGATGAGAGAGCACCTTATCGGCAAGGGAGCGCTTCTCCCAATGTGATGTCACACCGTACATGTATTTAAATAAAAGTTTACGAGTTAATTTTACTTTAGTATAACTGAGGAGAAAGAATGATGTTAAAATTTAGGAGCCTGTTGCACTTCTGGTGTTTATTTACAATGAGAAGTATTATTCCCCATGAGGTCTCCTCAAGGTGAAGAAAAAGATGTCGAAGAATGTAAGGAAGTACAATAGTTATATAATTAGACCATGTTTCAGTTTTCCAGGTTATGGATTGCTGTGTGTGTGCGCGTGTGTGTGTGCGCGTGTGCTTGTGCACACGCACGCACGCATGCGCAGGTACTTACGGTCAAACTCAGGTATCTTTCTCAGGTATCTTTTTCCCTTTAACATTTTTAGCCTTACTTTTTGTTTGTTTGCCTATTGTGTTATGCATATGTTGGTGCGTATGTGCATGGCATATGTGTGCTCGTTGCCTGTGGGTAAGCCCATGTTCTCCTGACACTGTGTGGGTGCCGTGGATGGGATTTAGGTCATCAGGCTTTGCACCATGTGCCTTTACCTGCTGAGCCATTTTTACATGCTGTCCTTCGTTCCTTCCTTCCATCTTCCCTTTCTTCCTTCCTTCCATCTTTCCTTCCTTCCTTCTTTCCTTCCTTCCTTCCTTCCTTCCTTCCTTCCTTCCTTCCTTCCTTCCTTCCTTCCTTCTTTCCTCCCTTCCATTCTTCCTTCCATCTTTTCTTCCTTCCTCCCCCCCCCCCCTTTTTGGAGACATGGTCTCTCATTAGGACCTGGGCCTCGCCCCAGGTATCGGCCTGTCTCTGCCTCCCCAATGCACAGATTAAAAGCACCGTGCCACCAACACCTGGCTTCTCTCTGTGGGTCCTGGGAATTGAGTGTGAGTCTTATGCAGCAGGCGTCTTGCTGACTGAACTATTCCCTCAATCCCTTGATTAAATTTTTTTTTTAAGATTTGTTTTATTTATTTTTTTAAAGTGTGTATGTGTGGTGTCTATGTATGGAAGATATGTGCATGTGAGTGTGCTTGTCAGAGGCATTGGATCCCCCTTGGGCTAAAGTTACAGTTGGTTTTAAGCTGCCTGAGCTGAGTGCTCAGAACCAAATTCCAGAACTCAGGCATTCTACAGGAACAGGATGCACTCGTAACCATCTTACCTGTGGAATTACCTCACCAGCACTCCTCACCACCTACCAAATTAATTCTTGTTAGGAAAAACAAGTGTGCTATTTTTCTGCACTCCTCCCTTCTCTCCCTCTCCCCTCCACTTCATTTTGTCTCTGTTGAATTTTATGGTATTGATGATGTCTTGAGTTCATGGTTTCACAAGGCCCCTGGGTCTCCTTTCCAAGTGAAGTGGAGAGGTGCTCATGGCCCGCTCTTGGCATATCCACTTATTCCCAAGGTCACTTGCCTTTCTGAGTGTGTGCATCTTGTTGTAACTGGAAGTTTTAGAGAAAAAGGGCTCCAGCAGTCCCAACAGGTTAGACTTGGCCACCTCTTCTAGTTGGTCAATCAAAGATGCAAATGATAACTTGAAGCAGAGAGATGTATTCGGTGTGGCCATATTGGGAAGAGGAACGGATAAAGGGGTCTAGCAACCCCAAGTCTGTCTTTGTGGTACAATTCATGAACTTTCAACAGAAGAAAGAGGTCACGAGGCAAGAGGTATGCTAATTAAGCAGTGGTCCCCATCCATGCCTGTCTCAGGTCAGGTCCTGAGATGTGGTCTGAAGTCCTTATTGCTGATGGTGCAGACTGGTCCTCAGGAGGTGATTGCCCTGTTCTCCAGTGCAGCCTTGCCCTGTGGACAGCTGCCTTCTTCTGCTCTCTGAGGTTGTTTGACTGCAGGTGACACATCTCTATGCCTTCAGCCTGCAAGGAAAGCTAGTGATCCAAAGTAAAGGAAACTGAAAGTAGGTAGAGACCAGCCTATAATCCCCTGTGTAGTTACCTGTGTGCCCAAGTGAGGAGCTGGCATTTCCCAGCAAACACAGCCTCTAAGTGCTTGTTCAATTATCATCAAGAGTGCTTTTGTTTGTGGGTGGCTGCCTGTTAGGGGACACGTTCCTACATTTCCTATATAACAAAGCCAGTCACTAAATGCTAAGTGGGAGACTGCTGTGTGTCAAGTCTTGAGGCATCAAGCATAGAACAAACAGGATGTTCAGGACAAACAGAATCCTATGATCACAGACTTACAGCTTAGTGGGAAAGTGATGCGAGTAAACCGGAAGCTTGATTGCTGAGTGCAGCACTTCTAGGAAGAGAAGTGGGCATGTAGCTCAGGGAGGTCCAGGCTAATTTAACTAGGACAGATGAGCTGCATCTCTCAGGCAGAAATGACAGCTGTGCAAAGGCCCAGGCATCACACGGATCCTAAGTTCTCAAATAGCTGGAACATCCAAGACTGGGGTACTGAGGATGGTCACGGCCGACCCTGAATGGTATGCTTGCTTTTGAGTCTGTATAACGATGCTATGGATGGAAAGAGAAGGGTGGAATTGGACAGCCAGAGGTCATGAGGGGCACAGGCAGAGAACAATGGGCCTCTCTCATAGGCCATGTAGGCCGGGCCCAGGAGATGGAAATGGTGGAGCAGTTTGGGGAAAAGCCACCGTGGGGACTCTCGGAGCCAGGAAGGGGAGCAGGGTATGGGGGAAGTAGGACCTAAGAGCTTCATTGCTTCTGTTGACTTTGCCAAGAAGGTTCAGGGGTGGGGGTGGGGTAGCTCTGCCTGAGCTAGAGGGATGGGCCATTGGGCCATCCTCTCCCAGCTGATAGCTACTGCTTCTCCTCTCCTTCCCAACTCCTTTTCTTGTTCTTTGGCTTCAGCCCTTATATCCCCCCCAGCCCCCTCCCCCCCATCTTTATCCTCATCTTCTGACGTTAGCTTTTGAAGTTAACATGTTTTATACCCCATGCCTTCCACCTGTACCACACACTTCTGTGACTCTTGACCTCAGCCATAGCCGGCTGTGTTTCCAGTTCATCTGTATTTCCTTAGAGGGAAGGCATGACAGAACTCAAGCTGCCTCATGCTTCAGACAGGGAAAGCCAAGCCCTTTCTCTTAGCAGTATGTATAGAAAGCTAGCCATCTTCATCCTTTCTTCTTTTCTACCATCCTCCCCTTCTGATGAGGTGCAAATGATTCCGAGGGGAGGAGAAGTTGTGGTTGGGTATGTTGAAATTACAAGGCTGTGGACAGAAGAGAGTTCTGCCAGATTTTGGAGAGGAAGGCCTATTTTTCACAGCGGATGGGGGAAGTAAGGATAGGTAGTGTGCTGGAGATAGGTTCCGGCTTTGCTTTGGTGCACCACATCAGATGGTCAGCCAGGGACCAGCTCAAAGCTGCTCTTGGAGTTATGTAGGAAGATACTACTTTTGGTAAGCAGTGAGGTCCTTCCCTCTATAAGTGGGAGTGGGGACTGGGACAGAGCAAGATGCTCACATTGAAACAGAGCAGCGGATGGGTCATCTATTGGAATCTGAAACCTCACACCACTCCACTGACATCTGGGGCACTCACACGTGGGTCCAGCGTCATCTCTTTTCAGAAGAGCATGTAGTGATTCTCCTTTAAGGAACACTTTCTTCTGCATCAAAAAGAGCTGTTTTTGTCCGTATGGTAAACACAGAGAAGGTTGAAAGGTGTCTTTTTCACTCCAGTGGTTCCAGGTTTGTTTGTTTGTTTGTTTAACAGCATTTTTTTATAGACAAAATTATGACAAGAACCCAATGTGTGACATAGTCACGTGTGGCGTTGCATTGTTGGAAGTAGGCACTTGGGTGCTTGGAGCTTTGGTCATATGGTCTCTACTGTTCCCTAGAATATTCTACCCACCAAGGATGAGCTATGGTCTGCCCTTTCTGTGACTATAGTGACACGTCAGTATGCTACCACCTTCTGTCTACGAGTACTTGGCCACAGACAGCCCAGGCAGAAAGCTAACATAGTCACGGGCGGAGACCCACACTCTGTGCTCATCCTCACCCCGTCCTTCATGCTGGCCAAGTTTCCGTCCTTCCCTAGACATCAGTCTTTTTTCCCTGTGGGATGAGAGTCATGACAAGCCTTTCCAGAATGTTTTGTGTGGGACAACATAGAAGGTACCAGGCCAGGGCTTAGTTCTGTGTCTGGCACTTTTTAGCGCTCGGTAAACCTCCCCGAGGCAGGAAAGGATATTGGTCATCACATTCTTTAAAGCAGCGGTTCCTAATGCCGTGACCCTTTAACACAGTTCTTCCTGTTGTGGCGACCCCTCAACTATAAAATTATTCTGTCGCTGCTTCATAACTGTAATTTTGCTACTTCTATGAATTGTAATATAAAGATCCAATATACAGCCCCCAAAGGAGTCAAGACCCACAGGTTGAGAACCATTGCTCTAAAGCTTTGCCCTCCCCACCCCCCCCACCCCAAACCCCAACCCCAACCCCAACCCCAACCCCAACCCCAACCCCAACCCCAACCAGGATACACAGGCAGATGTATCTTTTGGCCAATAATAAAGCCTCTTGTCAGTGCTCATGGATAAGGGCCTTCAGGACCTCATCCTACCTGTGAGGGGGAGAGCATCCCTGCCCTCGGAGTTGGCACAGCTGGCACCGCCACTTCTCCATCTCATGCTGTCCTTCTGGAAAAGGTAGGTTTGGGGCTAGATCCTGGATGCAGGCCTTACGCTTTGTGCAGTTTCTATAGCAGCACAGGAGACTCTTAGCCGGATAAGAGACCTGCTCAGCACAGAATCCACAGAGGTAGCCATTATCTGTGGATTAAGAACAGCTGGTTCTTATGTAAGGCAGCAACAGATGGAAGCAAAAGTACTAATAACATCTCCACTGTGCCTCCCATTCGGGATAATTTAGTGGTCAATTTTAGATCTGTTCAGATTCATTTCTATTACAACAGTGTAATACGTTTAGTACAGAAGATGTTTAAAACGTTGGAGGAAAAAGAAAACAAAAGAAAACAAGCCCCTGCCGTTTGTGTTTTGCATGTTTTGTATACATTGTTCACACATTCTTGACTGCCACCTCCTTGGTAGGTATAATTCCAAGCTTTTGATTAAAACAGTTCTTAGACTGGGTATTTTCCTGTGTGCCTCATAAGGAATGGAAGATCAGAGAGGGAGGTGGTTTGCATGGTCTTACAATGAGTGCAGTGCAAGGCTCATCCTCCCAGAGATAGATGCTAGACCTGGAAAGGATCTAGACTCTTTCCAGGTTATTGTGAGGTAAATGCTGTTTTTTTGTTGTTTGTTTGTTTGTTTGTTTGTTTGTTTTCTTGCCTCCTGTTGATGATCACATTTCTAGGTTTCATTCAACATTCATCCTCATTCTAATTGTAAAGGGTATGTATGTTGTGAGAACACCATATGCTTTTTTTCCTTCTTCCTTTCTCAAATGTTGAGCATTTAGCTACTGTTCTCTTTAACGCTAATTTTATAAACTCTGTTGTGATAAACATAGTTTGTCCCTGTGGAAAGACTTGGACTAAATTCCAACTTGTCTTCTGAGGATTCTCAGAGGCTTAGTACTTTAGTCAGAAGGTACAAACATTTTAAGTCGTTGCGTACTTGCTGTCAAATTGCTTTCCAGAAGAGCTGTCCCTAGCCAGTACCACCAGCTGTGTCTGAAGACACTTATTCTCCTCTGTCTCCAGCAATGGACATTCTTGTTATATAACCTCAGACCTATGTGGACTTAGCTGAAAATATATGATTTTATAGTCTTGAACTAAATCAGGGCACTTAGATTTCTTTTTTTCTTTCTTTCTTTTTTTTTTTTTTTTAAACAAAAGGGAAAAGAACAGTTTATCTCTTGCAATTATTTTTTCAAGCAGGAAAATTAATCTAAATATCAGGTGAACAAAAATACAAAATTAACATTTTTGTCAGGGGCTGGGGATTTGAAGCAGTATTTTCAAATTTAGTACTAAGTAATCCTTGACTTCTCGCCCCCTTCATGAAGCTGTCACTACTGTGATGTTAATTAGGTTGTTAAAATGCAGGGAAATATCAGGCTGGGCTGCTGGTGGGCCCTTCTCTCACCTGCCTTTGTTATTTGGGAGATGAGAATGCCCTCTGTCTGAGCTGTGGGGCTGAGTCTGTCTCCAATCTGCCAGTACCAGGCAAAGCTGATGGGCCCCTTTGTGTGGAGGAAGCCTTTAGTCACCACGAATTCAGCATGCCTTCCTCCGTACAAGATGCATTGCTGTCTAATGAGATGTTTTAGATTCTTTCTTCCTTTAAATTCTCAGCAAAAAAATTGCTATTCATCCCAGGTCATCAAAACATGCGGCTTTCAGGTGGCTGTTGGTTGTGATAACAGGAGCTTGGGGCTCTCACATGGGACGGGTAAGAACTTAAATTTCAGATAAGGAAGAAATGGGTGAGAATGTTTTCAAACATTTCCTTCTGCCAACAACACCCCTTCCTTGTTAAGAGTTCTTCAGTTTTATTGAATTCCCAGGATTAATACTGTCTGCACAGAGTGCTGGGGCTTGAGGAGTCAGAGGCGGGCATGCTGCAGTGCCAACGAGACGGCCAGGCACTGTCAAGAGCAGCCAGTGCTGGCTGAGTCCTGATCTCATTTCCTCCTCTGGGCTCCTGTGAGTATGCTACGCAATGAAGAACATTACAGTGAACCAAACAAACCCGACATTTCTCACCTCCACTCTCACTAAAAAGAATATGGCCCTGGTTCCCCCTTCATTAGTGGTTGTGTGACTGATATGCCTCATGGAGCAATCAAATACAGATTTACAATTCTATTTACACCCCATTCTGACGGGGCTCTGCCTCCTGCATACCTGGATGCACACCTTGTGTTTCCCATGCTGTTCTTAGTGGGCTCTGGCTGCTGCCTTGTCTTGCAGTGGGTGTGGTTCCTGGTCCGACAGCCTGTTGGCCTCACAGTGCATCCTTTTGTCCAGTCTGCTCCTACTCCCCTCCTCAGCCTCGTCCATGGCCTTACATCCTGTTTCAACCCTACAGATCACTGAACTGAGGTTTGGGTGGGGTCGGAGGAGCTGACCAGCTCATGCCTGTCTCTAAGCAGAGATAGCACCTTCCCAGGGCTCCTGAGCCCTGTTGGTAAGTGCCCATCTCTTCGGCAGTTTACATCTTGCTTTTTGTCTGAAATATATTTTCTTCAAAAAAATTGTTTTAAAATTTCATAAAAGTTTATATTCTTGCAAGTGACAATATAGAGAGATTTGAAAGCAGTGTAGAGAGATCTGAGGGAATTGTTCGTTATCATATGCAGGCTGAGTGGTGGACAATGTCTCCTCTCTTTGAGAGTCATCTCCAGTTAAATGGAGGTGATCACCAGGTGTTGACGGCATCTTGAGTTGCAGTGTTTCTGCTTGCACTACTGTTCTTGGGCTTTTACACACTCCCCACCCAATTACCCCAGCCATGTGCTAACCTCAGCTCTCCATGCTCCGGTTAAAGCCATGTTCTTCTCTAAGGAGCAGGGCAAGTGCCTGGCCCTCTCCTGCTATTAGAGTAGGCTTTTTGTTTTTACCTTCAGAACCCAGGTATCCCTGCTCTTGACCTCAGGTTTGCTAGGTTCTTCTGCTTCAGCTTGCCCCATCGTTCCTCTGTCTGCAATGCCTTCTCTCACCGCTCAGTGGACCTGCCCTTCCCACTCTGACTACCCTCACCTTCCCATTATTCAGGAAGCATCCCTGGTGTCTGCTCTGTATGGTTGGCCTCTTCACATGCTCAGGAGCTCCTTCAGCTCCTTCTCTGGCCAGCCTTGGCTCTGGGCTCTATCTCTTTGAAATAGAGGTCCTATAATGTGTACCTTCAAACCTTTTTTTCTGTGAGTCTTTAGAAGAGAAAACCAGAAAGCCTTTGGATTATCTGTTTATATTGCTTTCTTCCTTTAAGCTATATGCTCTTTAAAAGCATGGATTATGTACATTCATCATTTGTTCATCGATCCATTTGTTATTGAGTATCCAGCATGTATCAGATGTACTGGATAGTCAGCTTCATCCAGCTTTTGGGCAATGGGAAGAAATGTGTTCATATAAGTAAACAAGCACATGTTTTTTCATGGCTGGATTTTATATATCTACATATAATGTGCATTTATCTAAATATATGAGCTTTTTAATTGTTGTAGCAAATACCTGATGTAATCACTTATAAATGAAGAATGTGTCATGGTCAACAACTTTGACAGTTCCAGTCTGTGATCTGTTGTCCCTGAAGTTTCCAGGCCTGTGAGGAAGCATTGCTGGAACAAAGCTTCTTATTTCATTGTCAATGAAAGAGGAGAAGGGGAGGCGTAATGCTCCCATAGTCCCTTTCAGGGCAGACTTGAGACCTCCTTATAAACGCTTAAAACTTCCATTATCCTAGAGATGCCAAGTTGGGGATCAAAATTTTAGCATAGGGGCTTTGGAGGAGACATAAAAGACCCAAACTTAGCTGTCATCTCTCTCTCTCTCTCTCTCTCTCTCTCTCTCTCTCTCTCTCTCTCTCTCTCTTTCTCTCTCTCTCTCTCTCTTTCTCTCTCTCTCTCTCTCTCTCTTTCTCTCTCTCTCTCTCTCTCTCTCTCTCTCTCTCTCTCACACACACACACACACACACACAATGCAAATTGACACTTGTGTCTAAAGTAGTAGACACAACTGCCTGAAATTAGAGACTAGCAGCTTGGTCATGGCTGTGGAGGGCTCCAATGTTGAGGTTTCCTGGAAACCCCAAAGCTGGTCTTCTTGATTATCTCAAGTCCCACAGTGAACTACGTAAGAACTGGGTGTTGCTGCCTCTGAGCTGAGCTTGTCATTGAGGTCCCCTACTTGACACATTTAGTAGGCACATGCTTGACCTGGGGTGGTGGGTCTCTCTCCACCACCCTCTTTCTTTGACTCTGATGTTTTCATGGTTGATCATTTCTAAATCGTGGCTTGGTAAGAGAGGGCATGAATGGCCCTCTGACTTTGTAAACACAGGTGATGAAGACTGTAACAATTTGGCGGGCTGGAGAGATGGCTCAGAGGTTAAGAGCGCTGGCTGTTCTTCTAGAGGTCCTGAGTTCAATTCCCAGCAACCATATAGTGGCTCATAACCATCTATAATGAGATCTAGCATGCAGGTGTTCTGCAGAACACTGTATAGATAATAAATAAATAAATCTTCAAAAAAAAAAGATTGCAACAATGTAATGCATAAAACTTCAAACCTAATGAAAGAACAGAACTGTGCAATGAGGCCCCTATATCTTTCTGGTGGCTTCTGCAGTTGTCAGCCCTTTCCACCCACTCCATCTCTTCCCTTTCCGAACTGCGACATTGGTAAGGATGACAGTAGTGATTTCCAGGCACTTGTTTTCAAGTTGAACAGGTGTGGGAATCTGAACACTGTGGCGTTAAAGATGGAAACACGTATCCTTAACATGACAGAGTTCATTTCTACCTCTCTGGAGAAACCCTCATTTTCCCTCTCTGTCAGTCATTGAACTGAATATGAGAGGACTTCCCCTTTGCTTCCTTCGCCGGTGCCTGTTTGGATGGCCAGGGAGCAGGCACCATGCTGCTGTAAGTTCTCTTGACCCTGGCTTTCTGTGGTCAATGCCATGCTTACAAGGTCCATTCATGTTCAGTCCATACCTCTCTCCATTGCCGAGTCAATAGTCCAGTGTGTAGGCACACCATGCTTTATCACTCACCTTTAGCATGAGTTTTGGCTATTAATAAATAAAACTATTATGAATATTATTTTATGAGTAACCGTAGGGACATGATTTGAGGGGGGATATTGGTCACTGGTCATGTGGAGATGCTGGTATTTGTCTAAGAGTGGAATTATCAGCCATGTTAAGTGTGGACTTGTTGGTTGTACGTTGTCAGTGTTTGAGGGGTAAAGAGTGATCCGATCATAATTTTGTGAATGGCTTCAGCATTTTGCCTGATAACATGGGAGAGTTTCACCCTGCACCCATCTGAGGGTGATCTCACCTTACATTCCAGCATGTTCTGATGCTTTTAGTACTTTTCCACGGGCTTATTGTCCACTAAATTGGTTTCCTTTCTGAAGTGACATGTCAAGCCTTTTGTCTATTTTGGGGGTTGTTTATATTTTGATTGGTAAGTTATAGGAGTCCTTTACAAGTTCTAGATCGAAATTATTTCATTTATTGTGAGGCTATATATAACACTTGTACATACATATACATATATATACACACACATATGTGTGTGTTCACTCATTTTGGTGTATGGTTTTGTGGATTTTATTTTTTATAACTCCTTAGTTTTTAGCTGGTATATAAAGTAATGGATTTCTCTGTGACTTTTCATATATATACTTACATTTACTTCCCATTACTCTTTCTTGTTCCTTTTGCCCCCTCCCCTTATTGTCCCCTTCCTCTCAAATAGTTTCCTTCTGCTTTTGTAAGTTTTTTGTTTTGTTTTGTTTTGTTTGTTTTTGTGTGTGTGTGTGTGTCTCCATGTATGTTTGTGTATGTATCGGTATTGTTGTAGCCATTTGCATGTGTACATATTACATACTATAAATCTCGATTTGCATATGAGAGGAAAATGTTCTATGCTCTGTTTCGTACCACACTCTTTACTCTTCCTCTTGTTTTCCCTCCCCTCTTTAGACCTCTTCCTGTCTCCTTCATAGACCTCCTTCTGCTTTCATGTATTAAGATAATTTGAGGGAAAAGCGTTATATTGTTGTATTTGTCTCTCTGGGTCTGGCTTGTTTCAGTAAACATGATGATCTCTAATTTCATCTGTTTTTCCTGAAATGGCGACTTCGTTCTTCTGACAGCTGGTTAGAACTTCGCAATAGACACGTACCACATCTTCTTTATCTGCATATCTGTCGTTGGATATTTAGCTCACCCTATATCTTGGCTTCTGTGAGTAGTGCAGCAATAAACACAGCTATGCAGGCACTTCTGGTGCGCTGGCATATATTCCTTTAGGTCTGTATGCAGGAGTATTATAGCTGGATCATATGATGTTCTATTTTTAGGTTTTTGAGAAAGCTTCTGATCAATTTCCATAGTGGCTGCTCTACTTCCTATTCCCACCACCAGGGAATAAAGCTTTCTTTCCCTCCTGCATCCTCACCAGTGTTTATTGTCATTTGTTCTCTTGATGATAGCCATCCTTACTCAGATGGAATCTGAGTGTGGTTTTAATTTGCATTTCCTTGATGGATAAGGATGCTGAACATTTTATATATTTATTGGCCATTTGCACTTTTCAATTTTGAGAACTCTGTTCCTTTGCTCATTTATCAATTAGATGATTTTCTTTGTCTTGCATTTAACTCTGTGAGTTCTTTATAGATTCTCTATATTAATCTCTCATCAGATAGAGTTAGAAAAGACTTTCTCCCTGCATCACGGTTTGCTTTGCTGTACAGAGCTTTTTAATTGCATACCATCCTACCTATCGAACCTTGCTGTTTCTTGGTTTTGTGAGTTTTGACAAAATCATATGTGTGATCACATCAGCAAAGTCACAGTGTAAAGGAGCATTCCAGGCAGCCAGACCCACCCCTAGCTCTATCATTTCGGCAGCATTTTCATTGTGCTGTTTCCGTCCTTATTTTAATTGTTGCTGCAGAGGTTGCCTGAAGCCCTTCGCTGTGATGTTTTTGTCTTTTCCTGTCCCCTGCTGGTCACCAACCTAGTGTGTGGACTTTGAAATATCTTAGCTATTTTTGTCAGGATGATTCCCACCAGCTTTTGTGTAGGGCACCCTATCTCATCCTCTGAATCCTTCCCGGAGCTGGAGTGAGGTATCTGCATTGGTCAGAGTGGCCTGGTGGCAGAAAGGAACTACAGCTTGAAGGAGTGCTAGGTGCATAGTCACCTTGGCCTCCAAAAACACCCAAATGCAGGCACGAAGGGTACCAGAGCCCCAGGGATCAATACAGTGCCTCCAGTCAGCCTGTGTCCTTTTTGTGCCTATGTCACCATGGAGCAAGAATTGTCTGGCTCACCCGAGCATTTCCCCCCATGGCAATTGCTAATTAAATATTAATTATTCAAAGAAAACTTTACATTACTTTAAACTTCCGTTATGTATGAATGCCTATATTGCATACCCATGTGTATGCATGGATGAGCTCATTTTCTATTAAGCCAGTGCCAGTCAAGGTGCACGGAGACTGATACGGTTAGGCTTCTGATGCCAGTGTAATCTGGCCCAGTCCCTCGAGATGACAACTTGTGTTGCGATGACATCCTTTGCCTCCATTTAAAATAATTCAAAACCAAAGGAAGAAGGCATACATGGAGATTCCTCCCAGAGATTAGAGCAAGTTAAATGCCAATTAAAAGAAACATTTTTGGTGGCGTGTGGCTTATTTAGATACCAATATATTATGTGTTCCTTAAAGGATACCTTAGTCTGTTTTGTGTTGCTTTAGTAAAATGCCCAAGGTTGAATCACTTAACAGAGAGGTTTATTTAGTCATGTGCAGAAGGATCCAAGCATGTGCAGTCTCCTTGCTTTGTGACACACACACACATACACACACACACACACACACACACACACACACACAGATGGGGGTGGTGGTGTCTCAATCCTGCATTGACTCACTCAGGCCAGCGGAGTCCTCATAACCTGAGCAGCTTTCAATAGTTCCACTGCTGTCTGGCACCAAGCTTTTTGAACATGTGAACTTGGGTGCGGGGGAGGGGGGGTAACAACCCACACATCCAGACTGTGACGGACTCCATATTGCCCTGTGCTACCTGAGTTCAGCAGGGTGACTGTCTCTAAATGGTGTGCAAGTGCACTGGCCCAGGGGCCTGCCCACAGTAAAGGCAGAAAGAGGCCGCCGTAGACCTCTTCCGAGCACTCATCTGCTGTTTTGCCTGTGTTCACCACATAGCCTCAGGCCCTGATGGCGCAGGGGAGACTCCCATTACCTTTACGCTGTCGAGGTGTAGACCGAGGCCATAACTTCCTCATCTGCTGAGGGTTTGAAGAGTTTGAGCTAACAATGAAGGGGAAGCCAGCCTTCCCCTCTGAGCTGGAGCCCGTTTCCAGCACTGTTACTACCTCAGGCTGTGTTGGACCAGTGATGGAACTGGGCAGAATTGCTTCTCTGTCAATAGCTCCTGGGTTCTGCTGTTACACTTAACTCTTGAACAGCGCCTTGAGCCCAGGGTCTCGGGGTGGAGGTCATCTCTTTGTTCATAGGTGTGTCTGCTCAGGGGGCCTGGCAGATACCGTCTGTGCTAGGGAGTGTGGTACATCCAGTTAGCTCTTACACTTCAGAAAGTCATTTTTTTCAGCATCATTTGAAAACCCCCTTTTCCTTCTAATGTTCTTTATTCCCAGTATATTGTGTATGCAAGGGAAATTCAAGGGTGAATTACTCAATATAGTAACACAAATTAAATAATCAAACTTGCACTGACACGAAAGGGTTCATGCATAATTCAGGTAGTTAAGACTCACTGATTTAATTTATTAGGCAAAGTTAGATTGTGGTGCCAAATGAAGCACCCCTACAAAGGAGGCTTGAACAAGTGTCCAGCATGGTGCTGTTTGTGGTAAACTTAATTAGGCTTTGATTGCTGCCTACAAAATACAAATGGACTAATTAAATGATTTTGATCTAAGAATTTAGTGATGTGGGTGATTGCCCATTTTGGCTTCACCCACCATGCAAGTGCATCAGGAGACTGGACTAGAATTGTCCTTTGGAATGATGAACGGGAAGAATGGTAATATCCTCAAAACTAAAAACTAGTTCAGTTGTGAGAAAGCATTCCAAGTCCATCCTGCAGCTGGAAACGATTCTTCCCCTTCAGCTGCTCCAATCTTTTTTCTTTCCTGTGGCCTGTAGCACTGGTGGTGTCCTAGTTACTTTTCTATTGCTGTAAAGAGACACCATGATCATGGCAACGTATGAAAGAAGGCACTTCATTGGGGTTTGCTTATAGTTTCAGCGGGTGAGTCCATGACCGTCACGGTGGGGAGCATGGCAGAAGGCTGGCAAGGCATAGCACTGGAATAGTAGCCCACAGCCTGCACCCGATCCACACCAGAGAGGGGGTGGGGGAGGCTCAAAGTGACACGCCTCCTCCAATGAGGCCACACCTCCTAATCCTTTTCAAAACTGTTCTACCAAGTAAGGACCAGGCATTCAGAGCTGTGAGCGTATCATTAAAACCTAGCGCTGACCGGCTTATAGTCGTGTCATAATGCAAAATTCATTCAGTCCAATTTCAAAAGTCTTCATACTATTTCAGAGTCTCAAAACTATTTAAAAGTGCAAACTTTCTTATGATACTAAAGGCAGTTTCTTAACTGTAACTCCTTGCAAAATTTAAAAAGAAGCAAATTGTACCACCAGCATACAGTGGCGCAGACTATACAGTTCTATTCCACAAGAGAAAAAAGGGAGCATGGGGATGAAATACTGGATTAAAGAAAGACTGGGCAAATTCCAAATCCTGACTCGGTAACTCTTTGGATCTTTCACTCCTTCCAGCGTTGTTGACTACAGCACACACCTCTCTCTCTCTCAGGCAGATTCCACTTCCTGTAAGCAACTCTGCTCAGAAGATATCCCCGGGCTCTGGCACCGTGGGGTCTCCAGTGCATTCCAGGCTTCACGTTCACAGCTTTATGCAATGGCCTCTCCAGGCCACCTTGCCAGGACTTGTCCCCTGACACATACCTAACCTAGTGACTTTCCTTAACTACGGAGGGAGAATCCATAACCCCTTTCCTCATATCCTTGACTTTAAATCTAGGCCCACGTGGCCATTACTGCCAAATTCCAATATCTGTAGGAGAAGGAGGGGCTAGAACTTGACCTCCTTCTTGAATTTCATTTACATAAAATTTTCACAGAAGTTAGTGTTTGGGTTGAGGGAATCCTTCAGACCTTTTCTTTTCACAGGGTGCAGGATTAGCTGGGCATGTTCTTGCCCCAAGGGCACCACTCCCTTTATTCCATTCAGTCTCAGATCTTTCTTTAGATTCATCATGTTCTTGAACACAGGACATTGATCTAACATTGCATTCCCTGGTGTTCCTTTTCTCCTCAAACTCTGTATTTTGTTTCTTTTTGCCCTGCTTGCCCTTTTTCATTGGAGATCTGCAGGAGAGTGATCACTAATAACCATGTGACACAGGCTGTCTTGAAATCTCCTCTGCTTATGAAATTAGTACAAAACTCAATTTATCCTCAGGCAGATTCTTAGGTCAAGGGTAAAAAGCAACCACACTCTTTGACAGAATATCGCAGGAGTTGTCTCTAGGTCACTTGCTAACATTTGTCTTCCCTGAAACCTCTTGAGCTGGACATCCATGGTTCACAACATCCTCAGTACCACTGTCTTCCAAGTTCCTAGGAGGACAGCCATCTAAGTCCCACCTGTAGCATTCAGCTACTCTGCTAGTTCAAAGTTCCATCTTCTTCCACATTTCCCTGCAAATCAGCATGACCCAGGCCTGTCACAGCAATACTCCAGTGCCTGGTACCAACCCTCTGTCTTAGTCACTGTTCTGTTGTTGTGAAGAGACATCATGACCAACACAACTTGTGAAAGAAGGTGTTTAATTTGGGAGTTTGGCAGCAGCCAGTCAGGCAGGCGTATTGATGGAGTAGTAGCTGAGAGCTAACATCTTGATCTGTAAGCAGGATGCCAACTTGTTAAAGTTCCTAATCCTTCCCATAACAGTCTACCCCTGGAGACCAAACTTCAATCATCTGAGCCTATGGGGGCCATTCTTATTTAAATCACCACAGGTGGCCTCAGGGCCATTCACAGCAGAAGGTGGAGCCTTCCCTTCTGTACCTCTTGGAGCTTCAATTGTGTGCTAAAGTGTGTGTACACACACACACACACACACACACACACCCTCTCACATTCGCTCTCTCTCATGCATCTACACACGTGTGTTCCCCAGGTGCTGGCTTCTATCTAGGCCCAGCATGTCCTAGGTGTTAAGTAAACTCTTGATACTTACATCCTCCATGTAATGACTTCCTGGTTAATTTCTTCTCTGTGACCTATTTACATACTGTAATTCAGAGCAAATCCAATTAAAATTCTGAGAGTCATTTGGTGTGGGAGGGGACAGTCCCACTTTGCCTGCTGTCAGAAACTTATAGGTCTTTTTCCAGCATATGTCCACTTGTGCAGTTCAATCCGAGGTGTTTCAAGGGCCACTTACTGGCTGACCGTGGGGAAATCATGACACAGGGCACTGTGGCTGCTCTGCTGCCTGCAGCCATCTGCTCACCATCCCTGCATCTCCCACAGCTGTCCTCACTCTAGCCCAGGTCTCCTGTGGGCTAAGGAGTTAGCTGATGTTTCCACTACCCCTGCTGTTTCCGTGTCTCCCTGCCTTGTCAGTGTAGGCTTCCTTCACAGGGATCTGACTGCTAACAGGACCATGCATTGTGGAGTGGGAGGGATTCTAGACTCCAGGGAGAAGTCCAGGTTGCTGGCAGACATGAACCCTGCCTCAAGAGGTCGGGGAGAGGTCCTCAAGACAGGAGCTGCAGAAGGAGGGGGGTCTTGTGATCATGCACAGGTGGGATGATCATGGCAAAGTGCTTCCTTGGCCTCTGTTTCATTGGCTCTAGTTTAGAGGCCAGGAGCCCGAGGTAGTAGGTGAATAGCCAGGGGCTTGTCTCCTAACCAAACACAGATGTTTGGCAGGTTCTGGCTTCCAGAACATTCAGATGATACTGCTTTGGAGCCAGGCAGTCCCTTTGTTTTGCATAGGTTTTAACTGTGAAAAGGAAATGGGAAATTACTGAGCTGAGATGCCTCAGTAATCCGACAGGTGGCCTGATGCAGTGCCGAACGCTGTGTTGGCCACCTGTCTACAGGTTCTCCATTTTGTCAGAAGAAATACTGCCCCGCTACTGCTGCCATCTGTAGCCTTCTGTGGTTTATCTGGTCAGTGCACATAGAAAGGAGACCTGTGGTTCATGGATGTGGTGGGAACTTTTCTCCTGGTGTAGGAAGTGGCTGACAGAGACTCCCAGGCAGCAGCCTTCCCTGCCCTGCAGCAAACAGGAGAGTCTTCATGTGTCGAGCCCATCCTGGCCATGATGCCTTGTCCTTTCTTTTCACTCTAGAGTAGCCCTCGGCCCAGAAAAATGCCCTGTATAGATTCCAGTGCTGCCTGCCTGGACTGTGGCCTGGCCCAGTGTTTGCCAAACTTCAGAGTAAGAATCTCAAGTTTTTTTTTTTTTTTTTTTTTTAAATCTCTACACAGTGCCCTGGTTGTGCCCTTCTGCCCCCAGCCTCCAGCCTTCAGGCCTCCATATGTGTCAGCTTCCTCTGAATCTATCAACTCTCTCCTGCTGGAAAAACTTAATGATCAACACCAGGGAATTTTAGCTGTGATCCATGAATGCTTCTTGCCTTCCAGGAGTCCCATGCCTGCCCATCGGGCAGGGCATTACTTTTTCCCCATTCTATGAGTCTGTCTTACTAACTTTAGAATGCCTATTCTTTCTCTTCCTCCCTCCCTTCTTCCCTCTCTTCCTCCCACACTCCCTCCCTCTCTCTCTCCCTTCGTGTGCACACATCCTTTCATCGTTGTTGTTCTTTTTAGCCTAGAATTGCATTCTTAAACTCATACAACTGCAGAATACTATGGACACACCAGTGAATGTCACTTTGTAAAACAAGAATGTGGAAGAAAGTTGCTGTTCTCCCACAATCCAACATTGTACAAACAGAAAGCTGGGCTTCACATTACTCAGGAAGGGGTCTTGTGGTTAGTGTATAGTTGGCATAGGAATTTGTTCTTCCTGCCAAATACAGCAGTTCAGTTATGAAAATTAATTAATTGCATATGTTGTTGTAGAAAGATACCATGCCTTAATGAACAATTAAAAAAAAATACCAACCCACAGAAGATAGATGTTGACTGAATCCTGAGGCCCAAAGGAAGAAGGGATTCATCTCCCCTGGGAAAAGCCTTTTGGAGGGACTCTTGCTCTGTAAGTCTCAGAGGACTGGGGGGAGAAGGGGTTCCACTGGTCAGATATGGTTCTGTCTGGGGAACAGGGATGCAGGTGAGCTGTGAGTTTATGGGTCACGGAGAGAGCGAAACACAGACCCAGAAGGGCAGAGAGGCAGTGAGTATATTGACTGAGCATTTCTGGGTGCCATGTGCTGTTAGGTATATTCACCGAATGACCACTGTGTGCCCAGGGCCACTGTATGCGGGGTATGAGGTTAAGGTATGGTTGGAGGGAAGGCAGGATAGGATGCAAACGCACAGGAGAGTCACTGGTGCTAAGGACTATAAAGTCGATGTGCAGGATGACAGGTTGGCCCCAAGTGAGAGGCCAACAAGGGGCAGAAAGGGCCTCTCTAGGGAAGTACTATCAAAGCCAAATCTCAGTGAGTAGCATAGACTCAAAGGGCAGATGCAGAAATAGGGAGAAATAGTAACTAGACACAGTCTGTGGGGCTAGGAGGATGAGGAATGGGTCATGGGGGAGGGGGAGGTGACAGGAAGCCTTCTTGGGAAAGTGAAGTTTACATTTCAAGCAAAAACAAAAAAGACAAAACAAAAACAGAGAAACCCAACCATGTGTCTGTTTATTTGTTTCCTTTGGAGTTGTGAGGTGGCTTTGTGAGGGTACTGTTGAGATTAGGGCTGTCGGAGAAGTGCTGGTGTTATTAAACTCAAGCTCTCAAGTGTTCTGGCCCCAAAAGAGTGCCTTTGTGTGTCTTTAAGGTCCATGTTTGAGATGTCTTTAGAAAAATAAGCATTTTCTGAAGTCAACTCCAGTGGTTGAAGCGTTGAAGCTTCTGGCTCCCAGCTAGATTTCCCACACTCCTTGATCTTCCCTCTTTCTCTGCCTCACCACCTGACCCACTGTCCCTCCCCACCCTGGCCAGAGCCCCTGCAGGCTTGCACACAGCTCTTCGTCCAAGCCCGCCTACCATCTCTCTCTTCACTTTTTCCTCCCTGCCTCCCTACTGATCTGACCATCCCCCACATGTCTACTCAGGCACCTCCTGCCTCATTGGCCCTTTTCTTGAAAGGTTCTTCCCCACAGTGAGCACCTCTTGGGCACAGGTAGAGGTATGTGGGTACAAGGGAAGCTGAGGAGGTAAGCACGTGGACACACGGTTAGAGAGCCATCCATGTAAGAGACCTTAGGTATTTAAGGGCCTCATTTGAGAAGAACAGAGCAGCAGGGCTCCTACAGTGGGCTAATGCTCTCACTTATAGGCTACTAAGTTGACACCAAAACCCAGTGGAGAATATTTGGGAACTCGCTGTCACTGACACCACACTACCTGCGTCATAGTACTCCGACTCCAGCACCTTATGTATTAAAGATTTCGAGAGAGGAAATTAATCCCCCGCCGTCACCGATTTGGATCTGAGCCATTTAAGGGCTGACCCAGAAATCTTCTAAAACCTGAGTAGACAGTAGACAGTCCCTGTGAGACCTTGCTGCCACAGGACTGTCTGCGTATAGTATGCTTAGCAGAGCAAATGGTCCTAGGTAAGGGAGGGAGGTAGGATCCAGCTCAAGGTATAGTGTGACTCCTATGGAAATGAGTCCCTTGTCTGCTCCATGTCTACTTCACCAAACACCAGTTTAATAGATATGGGGTGGGGGGAGGGGTCTGCTTTCATTTTGGTAAGAACATTTGTCATGAGACATACTTTCTGTACAAAATTTTCAGTGTATAATACGGTGTTGTTAACTGCAAGCCATAGAATGCAGGAGAATACTGGACATCTATTGCTGTTCTTACTCAACTTACATGCGAACAGTATACACGTTTGGTCAATAGCAGCCCCACTACTCCTTCTGAGCCCCTGGGAGCCACCATTTCACTCTCTGCTTTGTGAAGTTTGCGGTTTTATATTCATGTATAAATCTATAAATCAGATACTACCTGTCCTGTTTGACTCTCCTATTTACTATGTTTCCTGTCCTTCAGATTCATCCAGGTTGTAGCATGTAGTAAGTTGTCCTTGTTTGTTTTTAAAATAGCCTTGTTGAGATGGAGTTGACATAAGGAACCATGCATGTTTATAATATGCAGTTTTAACTTGTGTTTTAGGGTTCTCTAGAGAAACAGAACTGATGAATGAATCTATCATCTATCAATCAATCTGTCAACCTATCTATCTGTCTATCTGTCTGTCTGTCTATTATCTATCATCCATCTAAAATGAAGGGAATTTATTAGAATGGCTCACAGGCTATAGTCCTACTAGCCCAACAATGAAAAGTCCAAAGAACCTAGAGCTTGGATGTCTCAGGTGGTCTTCAGTATATGTCGGAATCCTGAAGAAGTGGGCTCTAATGCCAAAGGAATGGACTTGCCAGCCAAAATGAGAGGAAGCAGGTGAAGAGATTCCTTCCATATCCTTTAGGTAGCATACCAGGAGAAGGTGTGGTCCAGATAAAAAGGTAGGTTTTACCACCTCCAAAGATCCAGATTAAAGATGGGTCTTCTGACTTCAGGCGATTTAATTAAGGAAAAAATGCCGAGAAACACCTGGCCATGTTCTTCAAGATGCCGGCATCACGAGACAGAGAAGCATCTGGCAGCTGCTGTGCATATCACTTCTGTCCCAGTTCTGGCAAGGCCCAGGGTTTGGGCTGGATCTGGTGTTGCTGATTATTGTGTGTTCCTGGCCCCTGAAGGCCCCTTGTTTTCTGACCCTTTCTTATTTTCTACCTCATTGTGGGTAATGGGAAATTGTCTGTGATTTTTATTGTTGTCATTTGTTTTGTTTTGTTTTTCTAGACAGGATTTCTCTATATAGCCCTGGCTGTCCTGGAACTCCTTATGCAACTCAGGCTGGCCTCGAACTCACAAAGATCTGCCTGCCTCTGACTCCCTCTGGCTGGGATCTCTGGCTGGGATTAAAGGTGCATACCACCACACTTGGCTGGTCTGCGCTGTTTTACTTTTGACATCTGATTCCACTTTGGGCAGAAGCTGGTGGAGTAGTGAAGCTACCTGCTCACATCTGGCTTTGCTCTGTGGTACCCCTGACTTGTTACACCAGACCAGTTTCCTCCACAAATACCAATTTCCTCCTCTCTGGCAGGTTCTTTATCTGTGCTGGGCTGAGTTTGCTGTAGTAGGTCTAGAGGGAACTGAGCAAGTTAGGTGTGTGTCTGGAGCCTGTCAAGGCAGCCTTGTCCCTTCATGCATTGTCTTTTTCCTTCTCCAAAGGCAACTCTTATTTTCTTCTTCACAGCCACTCATCTGGACCTGTGTACCCAGTTTCCCACAGTAACCCCCTTTGAGCTGAGATGCCCTGCTCTCCCAGCCAGTCCTGCCTCTTTTGAAGAATGAATGGCATGCCCTTCACATTTTCAGTCTTGTTCCATCCAGGGCTGTTTTTAGCACATTGAAATGTGAGACCTCTCCCGTGTACCGAAAGTGAATTATTGAGGGTCACTGTCTTGTCTCTGGAAGTGGCTCTTAGCATCCAAGAGCTTGCATTTCTGCACATGCATGCTGGGGAGAAAATGCTGCAGGAGCTGCCTGGCCGCTTGCCCCCAGGGCCTCAGCAGCTACATCTCACTTCTCCATGTGCGTGACTGAGAAGCTGAGCACAGCGAAGCCGTGACTGCACAGGGAAGCAGTGAGCATCCATGCAGAATGGATAGGATCCTACTCGCTGTGGGAAGCTCCAGGGCTCTCTGCAGGACAGGCACAGTAGCACAGAAGTGTTCTGGCCTCTTCAAAGCTCTCTTCTGTGCCTTTTGGTGTACATTTTCCTTCCACAGAACAGGCCTTGTGAATGTGTCCCTCATTTTGAAGATGAAACAAATTGAGGCCCAGGGAAGGGAACAGTATGCCCGTGTTTGTCCCATGTGAAATGTGGGCCTGACCTTTGAGCTGTGTATACATCCTTTATGTTATCCTAATTAGAAACTCTAGGCCCTTATAACTTTAAAAATGTGGGGGAGGGAGGGAACTGCATAAGCCCTCCTCTGACCCCAGTCTCTTCTCATGAGTGATTTGAAAATACAAAATGGCAGCATTGTGTTTCTGGTGGGCAGGGCTGTGCCATTGCTGGACTCCTCTCCCAGCTGATGAGAAGGAGAAACATCAGTTCTTCCAAGGCAGTGGTCATCCTAGACCACTTCTCATAAGGCAGGAGATGAGAAAAGAAAGTGGCCCAATGGCTTTGAGGAGCCCAGGGCACAGCCCCTGTTTAGCCTATTATGCCATTTTGTCACCAACACCAAGTCTGAGTTAGAATCACGCCAGGCCTGTCCTCTTCTTTGTAAGGAACTGTTCTCTGAGCCAAACTGAGGCCATCTTTATGAGATCAGCTATGTCTACTTATAAGCAACTATCACTATCAGGCTTGTAGGCTGTTTACATTCTCTTCCAGAATAAGAAGCGGGGTCACTGGACCCTACTCTTCTGTTTCAGCTATTTCTCCCATAATTGCACAAGGCCTGGGTATGGAGGAGGTGCCAGAGAGTACAGGCTGGGAAGGGGCTCCATCCACTCAGCCTTGGGGCAGGCATCGTCCACAATGGGTGCTGACTTTCCAGTGAAACCACTTTTGGCTCTTCCACGCTCTGTAAGCAAGCCTAATAATGGCTCCCAAGGTGGACTTGGGTTGCATCAGGACTTCATGAAGAGGGGATAGACACTAATTAGTTTCCACTCCCTGGAAGAAAATTTGTGCAATCTACAGACAGTTGGGCATTGCCACCACATCTCACAGAGGAGAAATAAGCCAAAACAGCCAATCGGCAAGAACCAGATGACAAGCTCTCCCTTCTAGGAAGCAAAAGGAGTGTACCAGCCATGACCACTGGAGGTAGGGGCATTAAAACCAGAGTATCCTTCCAGCCAAGCTCTGAGGGAGGCAGGTTTGCCATGCAATGGGTCCCTTGCCCATTATAGATCAAGCGAAAGTCATATTTAAGAAGCCAAAACTGTGATAACCTTAACTAAGGTCCAGTAGTGAGCTTGGCCATAACTGCTTCCTATATTCCTTAGTTAGAATCACATTGATGTAAGAGCAACTGCCCTGGCAGAAAATGGGTGAGGGACATTATCCGTCTTGGCTTAGGTTGTGCTAGGAGTGTTCCCCTTGGACCTATTGGTTGCCAGTGTCTACACAGGTGTCACCAGCTGTTCTCAACTGGTAACAGAGGGAGCTGGCTTGGCCTCGTGTGACCTAGGACATTCTCATATTTAATGTCTGTAGCCACCTGCAGATGGGTAAGCCTTTATCATCTTATTGCACAATGAGGAATTCAAAGATCAGAGAACAAAGGCATTTGCCCAGGTCTCGAACTAAAGGGCAAGGCTGATGTCTGCCCTTGGTCTTTCAGACTTTGATTCTGTGATGATTAATTTTCATCATTAACTTTACTGAATTTATTTATTTTTACTTTTTATTAAACCAGTTGTGTGTGTGCCAGTTGCGGTAGTGCACACCTATAATCTTAATACTCAGGGAGGCAGAGGCAGGCAGATAATTATGAGTTTGAGGCTAGCCTGGTCTACAAAGGGAGTCCAGGACAGCCAAGGCTATGCAGAGAAACCTTGTCTTGAAAAACCAAAAAACAAAACAAAACAAACAAAAAGAAGAAAAACAAACAAACCTTAATGTATGTGCACATATGAAGAAGACAGAGGACAGCTTGTGGAAGCTGGTTTTCTCCTGAGTTCACGAGGCTTGGGAACAAGTGCTTAACCTTCAGAGTAATCTCCCTAGCCACGAGTCTGGATTTAGAATTGCCTAGGAGACACGCCCAGAGCTGAGGGCATTTCTAGAGAATTAACTGAGAAGGAAAGACTTATTCTGCATGTGTATGACACCATCAGTAGGCTAGAAACTTAGCCTGAATAAAAAGATAAATAGGAGCAAAACAGCAGAGAAGCAGCGCTCATTCATCTCTGTGTATGTCTTCCTCATGTGCCCAGATGTGAGGAAGGAGCTTCACGTTCCTGCCGCCTTAACCACAAGCTGCTCCTTTGGCCATGCCTTCCCACCATGATGGGGCCCAAATAAACCCTTTCTCTTTTACATGGAAACAAGGCTCTGGGCATATCTAGAAGGAAATTTTCTAGACTGGTAGGAGACCCACCGTAAAAGCCGCAGCACCATTCCCTGGGCTGGGATCAAGGACTGAATACAAAGAAGGAAGTGAGCTGAGCATGAGCATTAGTGCTTCCTGACTGTGGACACAGTGTGACCAGCTGTCAAGCTCTTGCTGCCCTGCCTTCCCACCGTGATGGATTGTACCATTGAATTGTAGCCAGTTAGCCCTTTCTCCTGTAATTGTCAGGTGTTTGTCGTAGCAACTGGACAGATAACCTAGTACACTTCCTAAATGCTTTGCTTGCTATTTTGTCACAGGAACAAATAACATAATTAGTGTCCTTTTCTACCTGCCTTCCGTCTGCCTCCCTCCCTCCCTTCCTTGTTTCCTTCCCTGCTTCCTTCCCTCCCTCCCTTCCTTCCTCCCTCCCTCCTTCCTTCCTGCCCTCCCATCTTCCCCCTTTCTTTCTTCCTGCTTTCTTGCCCCCCCCCCCTTTTGAGAATAAGTCTCATGTATTCCAGGCCAAACCAGACACTTGCTGTGTAACTAAAGATGCTCTTAGACCTCCCTCCTCCCTTTTGTCTCCATCAGAGGTAGAGGCAAGGGGTCAGTGAGAGAGGGAGTCAGGTGCCTCAGTGGTGATGCGGCCCTTGTTGTGGAGGTGAGACTCTGCCCTCCTCTGCGTCTCTCTTTGTGTTAGTCCTGATCTCTTTGGGAAGACTTACTGATTCATCACTAATCCTAGCTTACCTTCGGCTTAGTGTTCTTAGCTGACACCAAATCTTCCTCTTTTGTAACTTACATTATTTAGTTATTCTTAGTCTTCAGAGTAAATCTGTCTTAGGTGAATGTAATTAGAAATGCATATTTGGCACACGGGATTTTTTTTTCTCCTTCACAGCTGTGCATTTAAAAAAAAGAAAGAAAAGGAAGGTAGCATCTGCAGAACTATGAAGTTCCTGTGTAAAATAGGGACCGTTCTCCCTACTTTAGAAGCTGTAATCCCCTCAGAGCTGTGACTACCAATGCTGAAGGTGTTTGCTCTGTTCCTTCACTTACTCAGTGAGTGTTGATTGGCCTTCTGCACCGGGCTGTTTGCCAGGCTGTGTGCTTAGCACTGGGGTGGGGGTGGGGCCGCTGTACCTTGGAGGAGCTCTGACTATGGTCCTGGTACCTACCTAGGCTTTGGCTATATTCAATGGCCGTCCATTGATAGAACTTTAGGTGGGCAGACATGGGATTACAGCAGGCTGTTGGATTCAGAGGCCACATGTCTAGTTGTTATTCAACCCTGGCTGAGTCCCAGCTAGTATAACTGCCAAGGGGGTCCTCATATCCATGCTGGGACTTCCGCAGAAAGAGTCAACGTCTTCAGAAAAAGCAGCCAGACTGTCCTTGGTGTACATGTGTCCCTAACGTAGCTCCTTTACACACCCCACGTGTTTGAGGCTATTTTTAAAGTCAAGGCACACTGGTCTTACTAATGACTTCCCCAGGTTTATTTTGAAACACTTCCAACGTGAACTTGAAAGAATCATCTAGTGAAACTCTACGCCACTCTTCTTTTCTCCCTTTGAAAGTCACTTGCAGAGTTTTTCCTGCTCGTTCATCATCAGAGACGGCCTAGGAAATCACCACCACCATACTCGTGACCTTTGACACGGCTGTGGTAATGTTAACCCCAACACCCATTCCATTCATTTTACACAGTGGTTCCCAAACTTCCAGTTGCTGACATCTTGTCTGTCTGGTAAAGGCACACATCTCTTCCTCCCAGTGCTGTTCATTCTATGACCTGTTCTCTCCTTTTGCTTTTGCTGTGTTCAGCAGACTGAGGCCTCTCAGGGTGAGGGATGCTCCAGAGCTCTCTCCAGCCCCTCCATGTGGGTTTTGGTGAGACGCAAGTGCCTAGGTATGGGCAGTAGCCTGGGTCCTGGGTCTAGGGCTGTTGCCTCTTTTCTGTATCTTGGTTTTAACCAATTGAAAAGCAAGGTTGCTAACTATTACTTTAACATGTGGTGTTGGAGAAAGTTTGAGAGCCCTCCCCACCCCAGTATGTGCTGCCAGTGCTGTTCTGACAGCTGTGAGCTGTTAGAACACCTACATGTCCCGTGGGACATTTTTCCCCTCACAGGGCTATTTGCACATTTGACCGCATATGTGTATGTCTTTTGCCTTCTAGGTAGAATGTCTGAATGTCAATGATCTGTGGCTCTGCTGATGTCCCCACCCCATCACCCATCAGGGTCTAAGGATGGTAGCTGTTGGGAATGGAATTTGGAGTGTATTGGGGTGGAGGTGGCCCAGGGACTTTCTGCCTATCTTTTGAGGCTGTTCATCATTGCAGTCTATGTTGACCATGAGGACTAGCATGTACCTGTCACCAAGTTCATATTACAAATTAGCTGGACAGTTGTTGCAAATAAAGCTAGTCCCCGCATCAAAGATCCCTGCCAGTGGGTGGATGTGTGATCATTTCAGTAAATCTGGCCCTGTAATACTTTCCACAGAGCCCTTTAATGTTCAGTATATAATCAGAGATACCTTCCTCTAGATGGTAGGTCATGTTGGGTGTGGGGACACAGATGCCCTTGCCAGTGTTCTATCATTAAGCCCAGAAATGACACTGACAATTGACCAATGATGGTCTTGGGTACTAGGAGTACAGAGATCCAAGGACACCATGTTTTATTTTGCTAGAGAAGTCACCTAGCACCCTGAGAAGTACTGCTGGCATGTATTGTGGTTGGAAGCCCTTCTGCCTGGCCAGAGCTGTTACACTTAGTCATGGGGTAGAGGGCTCAGGTGGTAAGCAGTTGAAGCTGGCCATCTTGGAGAGCTTTCACGTTGGTGTTCTTTCTTCTCTTCATGCCCATGGGGCTATGAGCAGAGGGTCAAAGAAGAGGGCAGTAACTCCTCAGTTAGGTTCTCAAGGTTGCTATGGGTGTCACAGCACATTCAGCATGGATGGCACCATGTGATGATACTGCCCTGAGGAAATAGACATGGCTCTGTAAGACCTGGGGTCTCACAGCTCAGGAGTTCAATCGCGCCCTTCCCAGAAACTACCCCAGACCAAGACTCGTTGCAAAAGCAAGAGGTTTATTAACCATTGTACAACGGGGTCACCCCTGCCAGTCAGCAAAAAGTGGCACCAGGAAACAAAGGCCTTTAGGTTTTTAAAAGAAAAATTGCGGGAAATTTGAAGTTGCAGTTTTGGCAATTTAGGATTGGATGAGGAAGTTATAAAGTAAGATAATTGGTTAGTCTTAGGTGCTCAAGCTTGGCCAGTCCTGCCAAGTATGGATGCAGCTGCAATTGAAGGTGGGGGTGGTTAGCTCATCCTTGAAGATTAGGGGCTACAGACTTTTGGCTGCAGGTCAAAAGCTACTCAAAAGAAGTCTAGGTTCGTTGCTAAGAAACGCTATCTCAAGGACAAGGGTCTGGTCCTTCTTTTGCTGAGTGAAGGTCATTGCTTGCTTGCCCTTTTTTTATATCTGTCCTCACAGATAGGGTCACATTCCTTCACTCTCTGGAAAGGTATTAAGAGGCTTAAGCTTAACCTGGACTTAAAACTCAAAAGTATAGGCTTTAGAAGACATATAGGTTACAAAGTTAGTCTAACCCTTTCAGCTCCACTGAGTCCTGAGTTCTCGTTTCCAGCCTTGACTGTCTTTCAAGAGTTGCCATGGTAGAACCTGCAGATCATGAAGGTATTTAATGAAGAAATGAACAAAGACACTGAGGATTCCACGGCTCATTTTCCTGAGATGAAAGCAGCTCTTATCCCACATCTGATTCACAGCTGAATCGATGTCCTCCAACCTCCACCATAGTGCCTAGAGACAGTGCTGACCCTATGGCCAATGGCCCGACCGTCACATGCTGACACAGGCTCTGAGCTTTCACACAGGACGTCTACTCCATCAGTTAGGGAAGAAATTAAGTGTGTCTCATGGTTTGATGACTAGAAACAAAGTGTAGATTTAAATACAAGGGTCATATTTGTTATTTAACTAGTTAGTGTATTGAGTTGTTTTCTTTCCTATAAAAGGTGAATGACGATGATACATTTCTTTATGCTTGAGAAGCTCACACAATTCAGAGAAGAAGTGCTCAGTGTACCAGAAACCCTCCCCCTGTATGTCTGGTGTATCCACAGCTCCTCCCAACAGAACTTCAGTATTTGCTCATATCTCTAAGAAGATAGTGTCTCTCTCTCTGAAAAGGGACCTTCCTGATTCCTGTGTATCACTTGGGTCAGGTCATAACTACATCCCACCTGTTTGAGTAGCTTTCCAACATGATTGAGACACCATGTGGTCCTGAGTCTGTCCAAGAGTCAATGTGTGATGAAGGTGGTTGATTGCACTTCCAGACTCCCAGGCTAGAGTGCCATTAGTGACTCAATGACGGCCACTGTCCTCAGGTGTCTGCAGGGCTGGTGAGATCTGAATAGCTTTGTCCCTGAGGCTTTCACTCTGGGTGAGATCTGGCTGAATACTTGGCATCAGGCTGGGATTCCAAGAGCTGGTAATGAGCCCCTGGCAAGCTCCAGATGCTGGGTCTAAGGATTAAATTCTGTACATCTGTCTCTCTGGGAACAGAGTCTAGAATGGGACAGGGTCTTCCAGAAGCAGGGATCTGGGTCCTCTGGAGAGTGTGCCTTGGAAGAGGATGCTCTTCACCTGGCCCTGATGGTGGGAACGCTTTGGACACATCCTGGATCCTGCCAAGCATCACAGTGCTTCATTCAGCCTCACCCAGTCCTGGCATTGACATGCCTACACTGGCGGCTGCTGAGTGGGGGCAGGCTACCTCTCTTGAATCAGTTACTGTGTATCTTACTTCAGTGTCTAACTCTCATTCAGGGCACAGGTGGAGAAGTGTGTGTGTGTCTGTGAGAGAGAGAGAGAGAGAGAGAGAGAGAGAAAGAGAGAGAGGGAGAGAGAGATCCATCAATATACAGTCTGTGCTGTTTTGTTACCAGAGAAGACATGTTGGCTCTTAGTGACCCTGAGTGGGATATTCCCATGATGCCTTCCTAGCCACCTCCACAGTGAGGACCTGGAAAGAAGCCCAGTCAAAGTCAAGCCTGGGGGACTGTCAGGTCCTGCTCTAACTAGCAGAGGGACATGTGGTCCCCTCTGCTTGGAGGTGAACAACACTGCCCTGAATTAGTTACCTTTCTCACAATGTAATAAAATACTTGACAAGAAAAAACTGAAGGGAGAGTCTTTTTTTTTTCCCTGAGTTTGGGGTACAGTCATCATGGGTTGGGGGGAACCATAGCAACGGGATTTTGTGGCAGCTGTTTATATTGGATCTGCAGTCAGCAAGGCATGCTGGTCCTCAGCTCAATTTCTCCCTTTACTCAGTCTAAGGTCCGACATGGGATGGTTGCACCTAAATTTTGGGGGTGTCTTTTAACACCCCCCCAATCTAGATCATCTCTCACAGACATCTTCACAGTGTTCATCTTCTGTGAGGCTAGGCTTTATCAAGGTGCCAATCTCTATGGGCCAACACAAGCACGTAGAGCCCTTTCCTGTGCCGGCCATTGTGATGAGTCCACCTTCGTACTCTGCTATCACAACCCACAGGACGACATCGTTACCTTCTTTCTTACCTTCCTGCTTGGGCAGAGGGAAGTCCCGGATAGGAGCACAAAGAACAGAGAAGTCTGAGCAGGGCAAGGAGCTCTGCCGAGGAAGTTTAGAGAGGAGGCTCTTGGTGCTTTCAGACCAAGCTGGACCTTGATGGCTTCACTGAGTGAGGGACGTGGCGAGGCATAGCCTTGGCAGCCTTAGCATTTGCCTAATGCACACACCACTGTGCACGCATGTTATGCTGACACCCAAGACCAGGGAAACGGGCATGGATTGGGAAGGGTTAAAGACAGCTGTGCAAAAGTGTGGTCTGTATCTGGGTGACTAGGACCAGAGTTTTTGTTTTGTTTTGTTTTAAGGTTGGAGCCTAATTAGTTTAATGCCTGATTGCCTTTCTGTCAAACACCAACCCGGTATAATAGCAATATTAGCTAGCACTTAGAGCACTCACCCCAATGCCAGGCACAGCTCTAGGCACTTTTCTAACACCAGCTGTCCTTATCTTTGTGATAACTGGATAAGGATGCCGCCATCACATCACTCACCAGGCAACTCAGCAGACAGCAGCAGCCAGGTTTGAACCGGTTGGTGCAGTTTGCTCCCGGGGCCCAGACTGTAAACTATTTCCCTTTCTGCTGCTTAAGATGCAGTTTACTGTGCATTACCCACCATGGTAAATGCTTAATAGTTAACAGGAGCACCGAATAGCTGTATAGGGAGCAACCATGCCCCTGTGGTTCGTTTCAGCAAATATAATGCAGTGTCTCTGAGGGGCCCAGGAGTCCGGTCAGCTACAGAGCTGGGTGGCCTCTGTCTCTAGGCTCTGCAGCAGTCCCTGCCTAGACACTCTCTCCTGTCTTGACTTCTTGCCTATCCAGAACTTTTAGTTACACTGTCTGCATCACATGTCTGTGGGGTTTTTCAAACATGATGTGTCTCAAACCTAAGTCTTAAGTCCTTCTTAACCTATTTACCCTTTCCCTCCAGCCTTTATCTCTAGTTTCTTCACCTAGAAGGAACCCAAGTCCTTGTTCCTTTCCATTCATCTGGTTGTCTGCTTTCTTGGTTAGTCCTAATACGGCTCCTACGTGTCTACAGAACCAGACTTGGTGTTCATGCCCATTGCCAGCCTCCTGCTAATAGTTCCATTTCTCCAGCCTGTGTCCTCTCACACCCATTGTTCTGTGTCTCCTGCCCCTGTGCCAGAATGTTCACTGCGTCCACCGATGCCTCCTGGGCTTTCCATCTACTGGGAGCCACAGCTCAGCACCGTCTATCTGCCACGTACCTGTGGGGGCTGATCTACCACCTCTCCGAGCTTATCTCCCACCTCCAACACTGCCTCTCTGCAATTTCCTGTGTCTGGGACATTTTTCCAGATCCTGCAGGGCGGGCATTCTTGTCTTTCATTCTACTTTCACCTCAGATGCCCTCATGTCCACTCTGCCTGGTATTAAAAAAAAAATCTTACCTTAGGCCTCTACCTCCTGAGTGCTGGGACCGTAGGTACTGCCTGGGTGCTGTCTCTCTCACCCTGACTTCTCACTTCTTCTTCTTTTTATTCTTCTCTTTTTATTTTTTAAATACATTGCCAAGATTCAAACACAGGGCCTTCTGCCCACTAAGCCAGCATTAACCTAGCTGAACTATATCCCACACCCAGGTCTTATTAAATGGATGATCTTCCCTTCCCAACTCACTCTCTTGTTAACTACACACAAGAGACAAACCATGCATTCAGTGCCATTCCAGGAGCTGGTGCTATAAGCACCTTGCTTAGGTCTTCCCCTGAGCAGGCCAGACTTGGTCTCTGGTTAGTACCCACAGTCCTATTTTTCTGGGCCAGCTTTTCTTCTTCTGGAAGAGCCTGTACTGCTGGAAGAGCAAGATCTTTACAGAGTCAGGAAGACATAGCTTGAACTTGGCAAGATTCTTCATTTCTTTAATGCTTCAATAATAAGCAGTGCCCAGGTAACTCTGAGATCAGACTTCGTTTCTGTGTTGCCATTTTCAGGGACTAGACTAGAACGTTGCCAGAGCCCCTGGTCTACATGTCCTCCTCCTGCGAGCTTCCCTGCGAGGTTGTAGTCATTCAGGCGCATTGAGCGTGTACATGTGGAGCCCTCTCCTTTGAGAGTCTGGATAAGCAGAGCATGGCTCCTGCCCTCAGAGAACTGTTTTTCCACAAAAGGAGGCAAGCCTTATGATGCAGTGCTGTGGGCATTTCTGTGGGAAGTGCTTATGCTATATTGTCATGTAGGGCTCCCAAAGGGTTTGAGAAATCTGCAGAAACCCAGAGGCCAAGCGGGGTTGTGCTATTTGGATAGGAGTATGGAATGGTGGAGGGGGCTTGGGTTCTGCAGGAGAGTGTGGACATTGAAAAGTCACAATCCGTCCATGTTAGGAACCTCTATTAAAAATGAAATATGAATTAGCAACAAGCCTCACTCCATAGGCCGGACACTCACTGGCTTTTGCTTTGTGCCAAATCTTAAAGTTAGCTACAGACATTGCAGGAAACAAAGCCAAATTTTGCATGTTTCAAAAGCAATGAAGTTGATGTCCCCAGCAGATATATCTAGAGAAGGGATTAGAAAAAAGCCCCACAAATTATCAATGCCAAGAATGAATGAATGACACCCCCCCCCAATCTACAGGAACTGAGAACATTCTAGATAATGGCATGCCAATTCACTTGATAACCTGGATAAAATGGACAACTTCTGTATTCAAACTGCTTGAGATATTTCTGGTAATAAATTGTTTCTTTTAATATTTTCATGAAGTCAAATGACACGGTTTCCTGATGCCAGGTGGGATGGCACACTCCTTTAAACCTTTAAACTCCTTTAAACTTAGGAGACAGAGGCAGATGTATCTCTGAGTTTAAGGCCAGCCTGCCTAGTTTACAGAGTGAGTTCCAGGATGGCAATGGCCACACAGAGAATTCCTTTCTCGAAAAACCCTCCCTACAGAAAAGATGTTTTCTACCAGTGTTCAGTGTCCTTTGTGTTTCTGTGAGCCTCCTGTCTACTCCAAGGTGGCCCCGCCTCTCTTGAAGTATGTGTCCTCCTGCTCAGTGTGGAGAGAGAAACTTCTGTGCATGATATGGCCTGGGTTGTTTATCTTACAGCCTCTGACCAGGTGTCTGGCCTTCGTCGTCATCAAAAAGCTAATTTGATCATTGGATTGTCTTTGCCCTTGGTCAAAACCAATTACTTGTGGCAGTATGGGTTTATTTTTGGAGTCGTTATTCCCATTGATTGATTTGCTGGTCCTAGTCAGCATAAGAGGAATAAAGTAAAGACAATTTCAAAGGCAGCAGTGTTAGAACCAAGGCAGCAAACTGAGTTTATCCAGTGACATGAGCTTTACAAAGCACATTCTTAGTATAACAAAATTGCAAGGAAGAGACAGATCAAAAGAAATGCTAGAAGAATATGAATGAGTAATTCACAGAAAGATATAATAATGGCCCAAGTGTACAAAATTATGTTCAATTTTCATAAGAGAAATACTATATAAAGATGAAGGTATTTTAATTGTCAAAATTTGGGCATATTGTCCTACTTTTGGGGTTTTGTGGGTTCTTTCTTTCTCTTTCTTTTTCTTTTTTTGTTTTTTGGTACTAGGGATGGAACTGGGGCCCACACAGGGTAGGTAAATGCTGTACCACTGAGCCACATTCCATCCCTGGCTCCCAAAGTTTAGAGAAAGGAAGAAAGGAAGGGCACACAGAAGCTGCTCGGCTCCACTGTGCATGTCAGGATGTCAGCTCCTGCATTACCTTATAGTCTTTGCTGCTCACCACCCAGACATGGCTGGGGACTAATGTGGTCCTCCAGCCTCTGACCTGCTTCCTTTCCTTAGAACCAGCACTAACATATTTCCTTGACCTGCTGCTGCCCCTGGCCACTTCCCCATCTCTTTCCGCATTCCAAGTCCTAGCTCTTCTTAGCCACCACAGGTCCTCAGGGCCTCCTGAACTGAAAGGCTGCTGTTGCTCCAACCAACCCCCTCATTACCGTGGATGCACTGTTTAATTTGTAGCTGCTTGATATCTTTAAGGCATAATTAACACTGAAGAGAGATTTTGGCCAAATGTGCTAATTAACTAGAAAGTAATGGTATGGCTTTCATTGGTAGGCTCCCCTGACCCTCAGTCATCTGTCCTGTTTTGAGGGCAGGAATGAGCCCCAGCCAGTGGCTGGTCCTGGGTGTTTGGCTTCCTAAAGTGTATTGCATTCCAGCTATTGATCTTTTGTCATTTCACAGAAAGAATCTGCGGTGACAGGTTCAATTGGGGTCTTCAGGAATTAGAGACCTGCTTATACTTTTAAATTGGCTGGGATGCATATGAGGGTGGTTGTTTTTCTCTTGTAATAGCTTCAGTTATATTAGAGACTATGGAACATTAGATTAGTAATACAAAATGAACAATAACAGTTCTGATAAGAGCTGATCAAAATCTCAGGCAATATCTGTCAGAACACTCAGATTCTGAGCAAGGATATTGAACTAGAGAAGCAAAAAGCCTTTTCCAAGGTAATATTCAGTTTTAATTACTGTCAGTCACAGGCTCACTCTGTTCTTTAATGTGGAACCTGAGACTGTCAGGCTCCACCCACGACTCCTGCACGTTTCACGGTTGTCCCTCACCAACGTGGCCAACATCAAACATTGTTCAGGGGTTCACAAATGATGGTGTGCCTGTTCATAACATCAGTGCCCAAAATCCAGTTTGCTGAGTGCAGCCTCAGAAGGGCAGTCTGATGGGTTTTGGCAAATGTGTGACCTGGATGGATAGCCATCCCCACCACCGGGATGTGGAACACCTGATGACCCCAGAAAGTGTCCCTGACTCCTTTACAGCTGAGTCTTCTCCCATCCCAAGGAGACTCTGGTCTCCTTATTAAGACTAAAGAATGACCTTTCTAGTGTCTGCTGTGCTCTTGGGTCATCCATGTTGCTGACGCCACTCCCTATCCCATGTCATAGCTGAGCAAGCGGCCTGTTTTACAGATGCTACTATCCACCTGCCCATTCCTTACTGTACAGTACACTGCAGTTACTTCAAGTTTAAAGTTGCCTTGAATAAAGTTTTCACAGACATTTTTGTATCCATCTTCATGTGAATAGATGTTTGAATTTTTCTTGGTGGGAGTTGAATTGCTCAATAGTAATATGGGATTACAGATTTAAATTTGCAAGAAATAACTTAAGTCTTTTTTTTTTAAGCAATTGTGCTATTTTGCAGTACTATCAGCAGTTTCTAAGCATTCCAGTAGATTTCTTAGGATTTTTGTTTTTAAACAGGATGATGTCTTGATGTCCCTGAACTATTTTACTTTTCTATGTATGCTTTTAATTGCTTGACATCAAACATGTTATCCTTATTTCTAGTGTTTGGTAGAACTGTTTAGTCACTTGCCATTATGTGTGGCTTTTCATTAAGGTTTTAATGGTATATTTCATAAAATGTACTTTTTATTATTTGCTCAAAGTTTTTAAAATTATAGAAGGGGTTTGAATGTTGCATCTGCCGTTTCTGTTGATCGTGCAGCTTACTTTTGCTTCCTGTTAACAATTTGTAAATATAGTGAGAGACCATCATGAGTTAATGCTCAAAGATTAAACCATCCTTGCTTTGCTGAGATCCGACTCATGTGGTTATGACGTGTGATGCCTTTTATATATACTTTCAAACTTGATGCACAAGTACTTTGCTAGGTACTTTTATAGCTAAATTTATGAGAAATACTAGTCTTAAAATGGTTTTCTTATAAACTTTCTAATTTCAACCTTTGAGTAATACTGGTCTTATAAAAGGTGGGGCCATTTTTTATAGTGTGTGTGTGCACACGTGTGCGTGTGTGCGCACGCACGTGCACACACAGGCCTGCACCTACTATAGCATGCATGTGGAAATGAGAGAACACTGTGTGGGAGTTAGTTATCTTCATCCATCATGTGGACCTCGTGGATCAAAGCCAGCCTGTCAGGCCTTGGAACCTGGGAATTCGTGCATCCATTCATCACTCTTTCCTCTCGACTGTCTGTGGCTGTAACTAGCAGCTTCAAGTTCCTGTTGCCTTGGTTTCCCTTGGTGTTAGACTATAACATGAAACTGTGAGCCAAATAAATGATTGCTCCCTTAAGTTGCTTTGGTCAGGGTGCTTTATCACAATAGCAGTAGGTACAGTTTACAGATTATTCAGTTTAGTGTTTTACATATACAGGTGCTCAATAAAAAGTAGCCATTCACTTGAAAAGCTGGTTGTACTGTGCTTGGAAACAAATATTTTGTTTCTAATTCCTTGTTCAATGCAACCTTCTACAAGTCTTCTGTCAAGGACTGAGAAGGTGCTCTGCATAGGGACCATATGGTCTTCAGGAAGGAGGACTCTCTCCTCCCACCGCAGTGTACATCCTGTGCCTTTTGCCTGTCAGCCCGCTTTATGGTTTCATTAAAATATTCTAATTTTACCAGGCTGAGTCTGCTTTTCATTTTTCCCCCCTCCTTTTAATCATTAGTAGGAAAGGCAGCAATACTCAATTTCACAGAACCCTTTCTGTGCTTGATTTTCATAACTTAGATATCTCCCCCATAATTATATCTTTTCTTTGGCTCTCTACAGAGTAAAGAAACAGCCAATTTCAAGAAAATTGGAGCAGCCTATTTCTTCCTCGCTCCCTGGCTCTTGACAGTTATCTCCCCGTGCACTTTCTGTTCACTCCTGAGTGAGTTCTCCTACAGCCTTCTCTTTAGGTGGTCTTGAAGTTTGGCTTCATGATCCTGGTTTTTTCAAACCACAGAAAAGACTCTGTTTCCTTGGATACTTTGCCTGTGATAGAAGCAAGGTGCCAAATTCCTGCTGATTGATGGCGTCGCTTATTTCTTCATGTACTGGTTTGTTCTTACATCTGTGCACTCAGGATTAACTGATCTTTCCGAGGTCAGAGGCCACATTCATCCTGTACCAAGCACAGATGATTGCACTGAAAAGATACCTGGGAGGCTCCAAAATGATGAATGAGAGAGAGACAGACAGACAGAGACAGAGAGATAAAGAGACAGAGACACACAGAGAGAGACAGAGGAGATAGAGACAAAGATAGAGAGGTCTGTGTATACATACACACACACACACACATATAGAGAGAGAGACAGAGAGAGAGAGATTGATCTCAATCTCATTAGATAACTAGAGTTAGCTAGGCTCAGAATTCATAGAAGGCCCCTTATGTGACTTTAAGGTGTCTAGGACATGTTTTCAAGAAACCAGTGGCTCTCTGGAGATGATGTGTCTGTCTGTGCTTTGGGCTGATGGGAGTTGTAAGAAAATTTGAGGTTTCAGTGAGACCAAAATATGAGTGTTGAATTTAGAAAAACACCTATTTCACCAAATACTTCATTAGTAAAGAAGAAGTATGGGTTGCCCTGGATGGTCAGGGGGAGGGATATTTAAGTGGGCAGAGAGGGTCAGTGAAAGCACTGTTGGTATCACAAGCTTGAATGACACTCATACACACGGACATGAAGGCAGGGTGAGTGGTGGGAGGCACAGGGAACAGTGAGCTTTCTAACATGGGGCTGAGGACATGAATGGACATCATTCCAAGGAAGACACACAATAGACTGACAGCAAAGGAAAGGAGAAGAGGCCTGCCTGAACCTAAGCCTCGGTGAAACGTGGCTTCACTCCATAAGATGGCTGTTACCACAAAATGGGAAAACGAGTGTTGGTGAGAAAAAAACAAAACAAAAAAACAAACCCAGAACCATGCTGAAGGGTTAAGTGGTGTATTGCTGTGGGAAATGATCTGGTGATCCCTCAAAAAACGAACGTAGACTAAATGTATGATGCAGACATTTTACCCTCTGCATGCCCAAAGACAGAAGTGAGGCGGTGACATTCTCATGCTTCTGTTGACAGCAGCATTATTCACTAGACCCACTGGGTGGGAAGAAGCCTCATGCATCACAGGCAGCCAGGCTACACTGCCGAGCGCTACTCAGCCTTACAAAGGAAGGCGAGCTGGTGCAACCCGTGGCAGGTTGAACCTCGCGCATTTTGATGAATGAAATAAGGCAATCACAGAAGGACTGATTACCCAAGGCCCCTCAAGGGGTCATCTACATGGAGTGAATGCGGAAAGGCTGGCTGCCGGGAGTCAGGGTAGCAGCTGGTGGGAAGTGGAGGTGGGAAGGCGGTGTGCAGAGGGCACAGAGGTTTCTTTTGGAGGACGAGGAGGGCTCTGCAGATGTCTGGTGACCATGTGTCAGCAGAGTGACATGCAGTGCGAAGAACCTGTGCCCTGCAAGAACTAAAACAGTGATGTTGGTAGGAACCTTTTCTCAGTAAATCATCCTTTGCCTCAAAGGTTTGTCGTCGTCGTCATTGTTTGTTTCCAAATAAATCCAGTCTTTAAAGTTCAAAAATAAATAAAAGAAATGGTATGCATTCTCATTTCTTCCGGTTCTAAGCCTTGTTGCCAGTGGGTTAGATTGCACAGCGGGAAAAGAATTTATTTATTGTGTTTTCTTCTTGATTCTTCATGAGAGCCTAAGCAGGTCAGTATTAGTTACTATCAGTCACTCTTTAATGGTTGGTGGGCTGAGGCTGAAAATGGCAAGCTGAGGTGCTGTTCCCCAGATTCATAGTGTCAAAGACTATATCACTGGTAAACCTACCATCTCTCCTTTTGCCCTGCCAGGCTGTATAGACTCTGCCAACTGCCTGTCCTCAACATGTCCTCTCTCTGATAGGAGGTACATGGAAGCAGCTTCTTTTGATTTCTGAAAAGCCTAATAGCTATGTCTGCTTCCTCATTGCAAGAAGTGGGTCAGCAGAAGCAGTGCGGGCCCAATATACCTTGCTGAGTGCCTGTGGACTCTGAGGGAAGACGACTATGCTGGCTAGTTTGATGTTGATTTGATACAAGTTACAGTCACTAGAGAGGACAGAACCTCAATTGAGAAAATGCCTCAATAAGATGGCTATAGGCAGGCCTGTAGGGCATTTTCTTAATCAGTAATTGATGTGGGAGGGCCCCTGCCTAGCTGTGTATGGGACCACCCCTGGGTAGGTGGACCTGGGTTGTATAAGAAAGCAGATTGGGCAAGCCATGGGGAGCAAGCCAGTAAGCAGCACCCTTCCATGACCTCTGCATCTGCTCCTGCCTGCAGGGTCCTTCCCTGTTTAAGTCCCTGTCCTGACTTCCTTTACTGATGGTCTATATTGTGGAAACACATGCCAAATAAACCATTTCCTCCTCAAGTTGCTTTGGTCATAGCAATAGTAATCCTAAGGAAGATGAGGGCTAAATGTAGGCACCTCTGTCTAGCCTCTTGGAAACATGGCTTCCTGTCACACTGGCTAGGGGAGAGTGAGCACTACCTCCCGTGTCTTCATGCACGTGTGGAGGCCCCAACACAGCCGTGCCAGTGCTGAGCTCACACCCAGTGCCCAGCTTCTGTTTTCATTGCTGCTTCTGGAAAGCGCTTCCGGAGGGCAGTTAGTGTCCGGTACGCTGGGAGCCTTCAATGTTCTTCTTTGACACGGAGTGGACATGTATCAGGGACATTATTGGCCTTGTATCCCATCATTCACCTCCTTGGACCTCCCTGGAACCATCCTGTTATGTTCTGGTCTGTCTCCTTTGCTTTTGGTCTTGTGTCTGGGAGGCAGAAAGATTTGCCTCCATGCTTTCCTTGAACAGTTCTATCTGCAAAGTTCATTATTAATAAGTGTGTGTATGTGTGTGTGTGTGTTTGAGTGTAGGTGTCCTAGAACTCCAGAGGAGGATGTTAGATTTCCCTGGAGCTGGATTTACAGGTAGATGTGATTCACCAGACATGGGTGCTGGGAGCAGAACTCAAGTCCTCTGGAAGAGCAGTCTAGGCTCTTAAGTGCTCAGCCATCTCTCTAGCCCTTAATATCTTTCTCAGCCTTCTCGCTTTCCATTTTGTTTTTACTTTATTCCCTGTAAGAAATACAGTGCAAAAAAAAGAAATACAGTGCAGTCCTTTGCTCCCAGCCCGACAGAATTAGATGGCAGCTAGATTTGCCCCGTGGGTCCCTGTTGTCAACACCTGTTTGAGGACACTGCTGTGGAAGCTTCCATCATTTTAGTCAGAAGTTAGCTGGGCCAAGATTTCTTGTTACCATGGCTACTCCCTGTGTCCCACAGGCTATAGAGCCCTGCAAAGTTGCTTTGTACTGAGCAGGGGGGTGGAGGGGTGTCATGTGGGAGGTACCAGCTTTTCTATGATACATGTCATCTGTCCTCAATAGCCCTCTGCCTGTGTGCAGGGCTATGGGCCTGCTCCAGCTGTTCCTCCTGAAGGGTCCTAGAGGACTTGGAGGTTAGTGTCACAGTCCTGTGGGATTTATCCCTTATGGTCATCCCTCTCCAGTCCAGTCAGATGCAGTCCACCTAGGTCTGGCCTACAGCTCCTTAGTACCTCTTCCTTTTCCACTATAGACACCCACTGTCCCGTGCTATGGCAGGGGTTAGTCATGGATCTTCTCCCTGATACAGTAGCACTGTACCTTCTAAGAATGATGGGCGTGGGAGGCCTTGCTCAGCATTCCTAAGAATAGAGCCCTGCCTCTTCCGACCTTGTTAGCGTACCTGTATCTTGAACCCCCTCTTCCCAAGTGCTCTTGGTCTGGGCTGCTCTCCCGCAGCATACAAAGGTCTCATCTCAAAGGAACGGAGGGTCAGGTCTGGCTGGACAGGGCTGGGGCTGGAGTTTCAGTGTCTCATCTCCCCTGTGTGGTGGCTAGATGCCTCTTGCATGCCTGTATCATCAAGCAGCAGGCTCTACCCTCCTCCTTTCCCATCATCCTTTGTAAGAGACATCAGTAGGAAAGGTCCTGGGAAAGAGCCTAGAAAGGGAGGGTGTGGCACCCCATTGGCAGCCCATTTTAGCTTTAGCCACCCGCCATCTTTGTACTGATGCCTCCTTGCCCGTTTGGATGCCACCTGCCACCTCTTATCCATGTCCAGCTTCTGGCACAGTGGCACCGCCCCTGTCCTGGAAGGGCCTATGTGCACTGTCAGTCTGGGAGTGGAAGTTGCCTTCTACTCCCTGCATGGAAGCCGCCCTTCCCTGCCTTCTACTGATGCACAGTCACCGTGTTTTCTCTGTGCAGATTGGAGCCTCATCTACTCACATGTACAGCTGAGGACTCTTGAGACTTTTGGTACCACAGGAGAAATGGTGCCAGGCGCACAGTATGAGCTGGGATAGTTGCGTGATCCTGTCATGTGGGAGTGTCTTGAGACTCTCCCTAGGTGCAGCCTGCCTGCCTCCTGGCATGGCACCCCGTCCACTTGTGGGTACTTATTTGGTATTTGCATTAACTTTTTAGACTCTGGAAGCTGTCCTGAACTTCAAGTACTCCGGAGGCCCGGGACACGTGGAAGGGTATTACAGGAACCTCTCTCTGGGGCTGCATGTGGAAGTGGAGCCATCAGTGTTTTTCACCAGAGTCAGCACACTTCCAGCAACCAGGTAACCAGGCTGGGGAGGGAGTGGGGGCTCATGATACCAATCATTCTGTCTCACTGCAAAGCAGATCCATGCCTTTGGCAGGGCAATGGCCCTTGGTGTTACTGCACAGGTGGAATGGGCTAGATGCTGTGCTGACAATCCCCGTGGGGCCCTCCCAGAGCAGGTACTGTTTTTCGGTCTGACTGTTCCTCCTCCTCCTCCTTCTTTTCTTTCTTTCTTTCTTTTTCCCATTTATTTATTAATTTAATCTCTTTATAGCCTGATCCCAGTCCCTTTCCTCCTCTCTTCCCGGTCCTGCCCTTATACCCTCTTCCCCCATTTTCTCTTCTCTCTTTTCCTCAGAGAAGGCAAGGCTACCCCTATGTGTATCAACCCAAGCAATTCTACTAAAATCAGGGATAAGAAAAGGCTTCCCACTCTCTGTATCTCTTCAACATAGTACTTGAAGTCCTAGCTAGAGCAATAAGACAACTAAAGGAGATCAAGGGGAAAGAAGTCAAAGTACCATTATTCACAGACGATATGATACTATATATAAATGACCCCCAAAATTCTACTAGAGAACTCCTACAGCTGATAAATACCCTCAACAAAGAGGCTGGATACAAAATTAACAAAAACAAAAACAAAAAACAAAATCAGTAGTCCTCCTTTATACAAACAATACAAACAGTAAATGGGCTGAGAAAGAAATCAGGGAAACAACACGCTTCACAATAGCCACAAATAATATAAATTATCTTGGTGTAACTCTTACCAAGCAAGTGAAAGACTTATATGACAAAAACTTCAAGTCTTTGAAGAAAGAAACTAAGGAAGATATCAGAAGATGGAAAGATATCCCATGTTCATGGATTGGTAGGATTAACAAAGTGAATCCAATGTTTTGGCCATCTTACTAAAAGCAATCTATAGGTTCAATGAAATTACCATAAAAATTCCAACAAATTTTTAACAGACCTTAAGGAGCTATCCTCAACTTCATATAGAAAAATAGAAAACCTAGTATAACTAAAAACAAGTTTGTACAATAAAAGAACTCTTAGAACTGTCACCATCCCTGCTTTCAAGCTATACTGCAGAGCAACAGTAATAAACACTGTATGGTTCTGACATAAAAACAGACAGATTGGGAGCTAAAATGTTACACTCAGGATGCGAGGCTAAGCACTGCACTCGGGGTCAGCTGCTTTCGACCCAGAGAAGAGCATGTCTGATTGCATGCGGGTTGATGCCCCAGGTCCCACCTCTGAGAAAAAGGTATCGGACGGGTCTGATGGTCTTTGGGTGGATAACACCTAAATGAACATCGGTACAAAGTCCCAATTTATTTCTAATATCAGAGATCAGACCTCTACTCTTGCCTGATGCATCTAAAACAAAAAGGGGGAACTGTAGAGAGCTGCGTAATGCTGCGCCTTAAAGATGGAGCTGGTTTCCGCCTTCCACCTTCCCGATGGTGAGTGTTCTCTGTCACAAACAACTCCACATTTGGCTAAGGCTGAGGATCTGGCTTGCTTCCATGTATGTGGACCTATCTGCATTGCTCATGTGGCATGCTGGGGTTGGCTACCCAGAGGCTATATAAGCTGTGGGCTGGCTTTCCCCAGGGTCAGAAGATTGTTCAAGGTTCTGAATAAACTGCATTGAAATAAATAAATAAATAAATAAACAAATAAATAAATAACTAAATAAATAAATAAGAAAAAAAGACAGATTGATCAACGGAATCAAATCGAAGCCCCAAATAAACTGATGGACTGCCCCTTCTTAAACGGGGACTCTGCATAGAGTTTTGCTTGTGTTTGGAACTCCCTGAGGAGCCGGGCCTTATTCTCTGTGAAAGTGTTGTCTCAGGCCTCACTGTCCAGCACCACGAGGACCTTCTAGCTCAGCATGATGCCAGCTCAGTCTGGACAGGCTATCTTTCCCCCAGGGTAGCCCTCTCTGCTTCCCATCTCTCCAGGCCTGATCTTCCTGGGGGGCAGGGGGAAGGGTGGGCCTGTCTACTTCAGGGTCACACGTAGTGAGAAGGGCCATTAATTTTCTTTGAGGTGGAAGGCGTCAGTTCCTCATCTCACACTCAGACTCTAGACGTGGCATCAATGCTTCTCAGGACAGTTTAGAGGCTCAAACATGTGCAGTCCCCTAGAGAGTGTGCCCACACCTCCACTGTACTCCACCAGCTTGCCAGACTCAGCCATGCTTGACATATTTGTAGGGACAGTGGGCCAGGTCAGGATTGTGCATGCTTAATGGAGTGAAAAAGCATTCCTGACTAACACTTACCTGTCTGTCTTTGGATCTTACAGATAGCACCCTGGCCTGTACTATTTATTCCTCCCATTTATTCTATAGGGTAAAGGAGAGGTTTGGTGTCCATCATGATGCTGGCAGAAAAATCCATTTAAACGGATCTAGCTCACTTTCCCCCCAGCCACAGGAGAAAGGCTTTAGCAAGGATTAATGGCTTATCTGGGCCTTTTAGCATCCCTTTTTATCATCTATCACTTTGTTGGTCCTCACTGCCAAGGTGGCTTCTGTTTGAATTTGTAGAAAGCTCTAAAGCTCCTACCCCCAGGGCAGGTTTGGCTAACGTGCTGACAGCTGGTGTTAGGGTGAGCCAAGCCTTCCACACATGGCTCTGCTGTGCCATGTCTGCCTTTCCTGCCCCTCCCCTTCTTCTGCTGCCACTGCCTACCAAGACTTCTCAGATGTGGCACAGGATGCCACAGATTCTCTTTGTGCCTCATCATGGCCTCTGTAGCTGTAAATTGTAACTTAAGGTTGAAATGAACTTGGAAGCTTTGGCTGTTGGCTGAAGCACCCCTTTGGTGTTTGTCATCAGCTAGTGGCCTTCATGTTCTCTTCTTTTGGCCTGTGTATTTCCCTTCCCAGCTCCTGGGTTTGAGAGTTCACACTGATCATCCTTTTCCATTATCCTCAAGTCTAACAAACTCCTGGGATGGAAGTCCACTGTCTCTGGATCACTCTGGCCCCTGAGTACCGTTATCCCCATGGAGAGTTGACCATTTGGCCCCTTCACACCATTCTGCTTGTCCCCAGGTCCTATCTGACTTGCAGACAGATCCATTGCTGAGGAGTCTACGTTCAGACTCCCTCCTTCTCTCTTCAGGACAGATGTCCCTCTCCCTTTCTTCTCCCTATGTTCCTACCTGTAGACAGTCGTTTTTGGCTACTTTATTGGGTTCTTATAGCTACCATCCTTCTCCCCCCAATCCCTTCCAACCTTCCAACACTAGGTAGGAGAGAAAGAAGGTTATAGGAGAAAGGGGACATAGATCTCTTTAAAGCTGAATCAGGGTCATCAGGTTTCTAGGGGCAAATCCAATCTTCTTCGTCAGAATATCCAGCAAACCAATCCAGCAATAGCAAATGCAGCAGCAAGGGACCACAGTTAGCAGCCTCGACAGGCTCTCTCAGGGCCTTCTTACTTATACCCTCTCAAGAGTTCTCAGAATTAAAGTTTCTGCAGTTGGCAAAAATCAAGCCCCTGCCAGAGCACGAGACACATCACAGTTAGCTGCTGTGGACAGTCTAAAGCAGCCCCATAACGCACACCTGGGATGAAAGTGAAAACATATTTACATAACACTTCTTTGGTTTTTAAGGAAACCAAAATGCTCACTTACATCTACCAAGTTCTGTAATAACCTCTCAGACGTGTGCAGCCTGAACCTATGTCAAGACAGGTCACTCCTAGGGGTTTCCACCATATTTTTTTTTTCCCTGAACATGTTCTTTTTTATTAAACTACTATTCTTTAATCCTTTGGGGGAAAAATCTACTTGCCTTTCAGATCTATGCTTCAATTCCTGTAGATTTTCCTATCAGGAGAGAGAAAGAGGGAGGGGAGAGGGAGAAGGAAAGAGAAGGAGAGGGAGAGGGAGAGAGAGAGAGAGAGAGAGAGAGAGAGATTCTCTGTGTGAGTCCAATGCTTTCCTCACTTCTCTAACACATGTGTCAGATCCTTGGGAGCACTTATGCCCTGCTTGCAGCCAGCAACCCTGAATGACACATGCACTGTACATTCTCTCTGGGAAAAGGCGGGGGGGGGCAGCAAGAGCATCATCTTGCTTTTCACCCTGATAGGAGCTTGTCACACAGAATTAACATGGAATGGGAACAGGAATTTGCACACAGGAGCTATGGAACAATAGAACGTCAGATAAGTGAATAAATAGAAAAGACCTGAGCAAGCCCCCCCTCCCCCGGGCTGGGAGTGGGAAAGAAGAGAAAGAACAAGGAGTGAGTGGCTGAAAGGCAGACAAGCAGTACAGAAAGAATGTGCCCTGTCTCCAGCGCAGACAGACTCAGCATTTGAAAGTGGAGCTTTTCAAACTCTGCAAGGCAGCAGGTGCTAACTGTATGCTTTTTAGAAGAAGCTAGCATCAAATGAGCACGGTATATGTTAACACTGATACTTAGAAGGTTGATTTGGACTTATTTATATTAAACATGTGGGCTTTCAAGTGAAAGAGATAGGAAAAAGTATGGTGATTGAAGAATTGAGTTTTCAGTAGCACATTAGAGTCCTAAATATACATCTGAAAACACAATTTCAAAATAAAACCAGCACACAAAGGGGAAAAACAGATAATAACATGGTACAGCTGACTGTATAAACATTATTCCCTGAGAATCTGATATGACAAGTAGACAAAACAAAACAAAACAAAACAAATCTCACAGGGAAACTGTAGCCAACCTAGACATTTTTTTTAAACCAGCCCCACCTAATTGTATTTCTGGAAGAGTGAACGCTTATACTAGAAATGGATGGTTTGACGTCATCGATGTGGCGCCTGAAACACAAAGAAGAGTTCAATACACCCAGAGTGAACAGAAAAAATTACAGGGAAGAATGTATGTCAGTAAAATGGGGTATGAAAGAGGATCTGTGGATTCAACAGAACCAAAAGTTGATACTTTAAAACAGATTAACAGTAAAATTAACCATACCTAGGGCAATGAGGGGGAAAACCCCACAAATTGCAAGCAGAAGGAATGAAAGATGTGGCATTCTGTGGTTTTTGTACTTGCTGTAAGTTAGAAATGCAAGAGAATGCCGCAGAGGGCCATATCCCACAGAGTGTGACTGCTTTGGCAAAATGGATTGGTGTTTTGAAAGAGGAAAGCGGACAAAGTACAAAAACTGACACAAGAAGAATGGAGCACTTGAATAGACACTGGCCAATTAGAAAGTTCCCAAGAAGCATTTCGTGGGCCCAGGTGGCTTCTGCAGGAAGTAGCTCAAGCTTTTAAGAAAGCAAGCACTATACCCTTAAGGAAGCTCATTTAGAAGGCAGGCAGGGAGGAGTCCCTGCTGACCCCAGCCTCAAAGAAGACAACAGAGGAGCTGCCTGCCTTGGGGCCAGAGGTTTCTTAGATGGGCTCAGAAGTTGCTCACTGTAAAATAAAATGTTGATAGATAATTAATTTCCTAAAAACTGAGACCTTATGCTTGGGCCGGCCAGATGGGGAAAAGCTTTTGCTATGGAGGCCAGGTGACTAAATTTGATTCTTGGAATCCAGGTAAAATGCTGGATGCTTTGAATCACATGTGTGATCGTGGCATTCCCATGTTGAGATGGAGGCAGGTGAGTCAGCCGGAAGCTTGTGCGGGAGGCAGCCCGGGGTCCACGGAGCAGCAGCAGAAACACAGAGACCGCCTCAACAAGGCCGAGACAGGAAATTCCCGCCACATGTGTGCCGGGGCGTGCTGAGGGCTTTTTCTAAATAGAATGTATAAACAAATGTCACACACGCACACCCACCCACCCCCACACACATCCCAAAAGCCTTACACTCACCAAAAGGCAAGGCATACCAGAAAATACACTACAGCATTCTAACAGGTGTTTTTTAAATGACCAAAGTCACCTGAAACATGTTGTGCATCACTGATTGTTAAAAGAATGCAAAATAAACTCATAATTAGGTACCGATGCATACTCCCCGGAACAGCTAGCAGGAGTAAATGCTGACAGCATTGAAGGTTGGTGAGGCTGGGATTGAACTGGAATTTGTGGGCATTCACACTCACCAGTAGCAACTCTCGGAGCCTTTAAACACATCCCCAGTGAGCACTAGTTTTACTTGTGCTTATTTTAGAGAACTATAACATCTATCTATATATGAAAAGACTCACGCAAGAATTTATGTAACAGCTTTACTTTCTATAACTCCACTGTAGAAAGTACCTTTCAGCAGGAGAATGGGTGAACCGTCTTCAGTCCAATCCCACAGGGGGCCACTGCTCAGATAAAAAACAAGCTTCTGGAACACGATGCCAGTCAAAGGTTTCTGTACACAGGGGTCCAGATGGCAACACCCTGTCTATGGTCTGAGAGCTTGGAGCAGTGGCTGACAGGGGTGGGTAGGTGGGAGGAGATGGGCTGGGAACGGAATAGGGTCTCTCCCTACCATGGCTTTTCTAGGCTTTGCCTCTGACATTCCCTCTCCCTGGCGAGGGCCTCACTTCCCATTGGTTACCTCAGAGGACCAGTGCCTTCCTGCCTCAGTAAAGTATCGAGTGTCTAGTCGGGTGCTGTCCCAAAGTTCAGATAGTGTAAGAGCTCCTCGGTCTGTCTTGCACATCTTTGTCTCTCATCCCATGTAAGTTACACTTTGATTAAAAAGAAAATGAATGCTCAGATATAAGACTGTGTGTGTAACCAAAGAGGGTACTTAATTTTTATGGGCGAGATCTGGAAAAATAACAAGGCAGAATGGCGTGCCGTGGTATTCAACTGCTACATGGGAGGAAGCCCAGGAAGTAGAAGGCATTGACGACTCCCCCTGAGTGATAAGACTGGCAGAATCAGAGCCAGGCAACGCTGTATTTTCCTTAGCCACCACAGCAGAATCAACACGCATTTTGGACACTCAGCATTAGCAGTTTATTGAAGTGGCATGCCGTGGCGCATTATGAATTCATTGCTTGCTTTCTGCTCACAGGTGAAGATTGTCCTGTCAGAATCTTGCTGTGCTAGAGTTCTACACATCTCACTTTTAAAGTCAGGCCCTCCTCAACACACTTGGACTACAGATGAGGCCGGGGGTGGGCATTGTAGGTTTTCCCCCCAGCACTCGTAGCTTGCTGGCAAGAGTTGGAACCTAGCTTTCCTTACTTGCGAGCAGACTGCCGTCTGTATGGCCACGAGACCGCCTGCCGGTCACAGCTTTCATGGAGGGTTCAAACTGATTTCAGTACAAGCAGAAGCCAAGTATGTCAAAACATCACCCTGGTATGGGGCTAGTTGCACTGTGGAGGCCAGGTGCAAACGTGTGGGGGCCATTTGCTCCCAGAATTACCAAGATTTCTGTCCCTATCATTTCCGAAGTTCTTCTTGGTGTGTGTGTGTGTGTGTGTGTGTGTGTGTGTGTGTGTGTGTGTGTTACATGTGCTTGCACTATGCAGATACAAGTGCCCATGTGTATATAAGGTGTTCAGAAGAGGATCCCAGTACCTACTTGTTCCCCTGAGATGGGATCTCTTACTAAACTTGAAGCTAGGCTGGCAGCCAGCAAGCCCAAGTGATCCTCCATATCTGTCCTTGCTCCTCAGCACTGAGGCTACAGGTAAGTGTTGCCATGCCCAGCTCTTTTTATTTATTTATTTATTTTTTTAAACATGGGTTCTAGGAAATCCAGACATCCAGGCCAATGTTCTGCTCGAGCAGCAAGCACCCTTACCATCCAGGTCACCTCAGCAGCCCGCCTTACTCCTACTTTTTGATGTGACAGTGCCGTAAATATTCTCTATTCTGGGCACATTATGTTCAGAGCCCTGTTCTCATTTCCAAAAAGCCCTTGGAGATGGGCATCACCTCCTGGAGTGTGTGTGGCCTCCACATGGGTTCCAAGTATCCGCACGTGGTACATGGGGGCTCTCAGCACCATCCTGTGGCTTTGTGTGAGTCAGGTGTCCAGAGACCTAGCTCTGAATCCTTCTGCTGTGCACATGCCTTCATGAGAGGCTGCAGTTTCAGGGGTCTGTCTGTCCCTTACTGAGAGAACATCTCTGCAATGTCCATCTCGCCAAGGAGAAAAGAGGATCAAATTATTGAAGAGTGGACCATTTTCCAAAGTGCACTAGAACAGTAAAGATAAGAGATGGGCTATTGTCTCTCTCTCCTGCCCGCCCTCCCTTCCTCCCTCGCTCCCTCTTTCCCTTTCTTCCTTACCCCACCCTCTCTGCAGTATACATAGGTCTCCACTGACTTGCATTTGGAAGATCAATTGCCTCTGTGATTCGCATTTTACACCAAGCTGCCTGGTAATGTTCTTAGGGACTAGACGAAATGGATTAGGCCACACTGTCCCTGTCTAACAGCTGTGCTTCCCTCTCTCCCAAGGAGCAATTTCTTTCTAGATGGCTACAGTAAATGATCCAATCTTAGACATCCCTGTTTGGAGCTATGTAGAAAAAGCATTCCTCAGAGCAGGGTGCAGAGTGTAATAGGTATTGCGTGTGAGTGGAAGCCATCCTTCTGGAGAGGCCACCACACTTGCCCTCTGTCATTTAAAAGGTCCCTGTTGGGGAGGGGCATCTCAGCTCCTTAGGGACACCGTGCCTACAGATATGGCACTAAGGCCATTTGCAGAGATACTTTTATCGAGCCAGAGCCTTTCCAAGTTGCTGCATTTGTGAGATTCATTTTAAATTTGGTAAGTCCTTAGAATTTTTAGCAATAGGATTTGGAAGTAAACCTATCTGTATTTCATTTCAAAATTTGAACCTAGTAGCTTATCGACTCTGGGGTCACAAGCAAAGCTGTCATCCTTCTTTAAGCTCCATATTTCTTTCATCTTGAAAAGATGATGGATAGCATTGATCTTGCATGGTCATGAAGTCATATGATTAAAAATCACCTGAGAAGATTCTAAAATGGCATCTGGTACAAGATGGATAAATGCATGCTGGTGGTCCTTGTTTTTGTGTTTTTTTCTTGCATGCCACATTATTTGGGAAAAAAAGGAGGGCCAGCTGGCCCTGGGAACTTCCATAGAATGTTACCTACCTCACTTAGCTGCTGGCATGTCTTCTGCCCACCTTAGAATTGACTCTGAAGCCAAGTACCCTGACCAGCTGGTGTGTTAGCTATCCCCAGCACAGTGCCTGCCATGAAACAGGCACCAGTTCTCAGGTGAATTGTTGATAAGTAATGCTGAGGTGACGTGGCCAGTGAGTGACAGAGAGAGGAGGAACAGCCCAATGCGCACTGACGGGGAGAGTCGGTGCCAAGAAGCTGTCTGTGGGGCAGTGGGAACAGCCATTGCTTCTTCTGTGAATTTGGCAGGGAGGCCAGAGCCAGAGCCCAGGGTCCTGAGGCCACACCGAAAGGCAAGATACAGAAGAGAAGACGGTTATTGCTCCTGTGCTTGAGTTACAAAATATTCTGTTCTGAGCTGGTGAGATGGCTCAGTAGGTAAGGGTACTGGCAACCAAGTCCGACAGTGTGAATCTAACACCTAGGCCCACATGGAGGAGAGAAGTAACTACTACAAATTTTTTCCCTAACCTCCACATATGTGCCACGGCACATGCATGCACACACGTGCACACACACACACACACACACACACACACACACACACAATCAGTATAAAAGCACACTCTGCTAAGGTGCAGGGAGGAGACATTTCTAGCCTGTGGCTACATGATGACCCATTCACCCGGCATCATGAGGAGTCTGCAGAAGCCACTGGAGGCCAGGGCCATCAACAGTGGCATTTGGACAGGGTGGAGAGATAAGGCAGAGAGTGAAAGCACTTGCTCCGCAAGATCAGGACCAGAGTCTGCAGGCGGAGACAGGGGATCCCAGAGGCCAGCTGGCAAGTAAGACTCGACTACACTCACCTTATCAGCAAATCCTGGGTTTGAATGAGAGACCCCAAAGAAAATGATGTAGAAAATTATCAAAGAAGATTCCTGACATCGACCTTTGGCCTCCACGGGCCCCTACACACATGTATGTCACATGCACACAGGTGCAAACACATGTCAAGCATTTACACATTGCATGTACCCACCACCACCATCACACACACATGCACAGCAAAAGAGGGAAAAAGCGGGAGTTTGAGGCAGCTCACTCACATTCACTTCCAGCTCTGGCATAGGCATGAGCTTCGGAATCTTTATAAAGCCTGGCTCGTGACATGGCTGTTGTAGGGGTTAAGATAGAAAGCTGAATGTCAAGTATTTAAGGCAGAGCCAAGCAGGTGGCGCGGGTATGGTCATGGGAGTTGGCACTGTCTTAGTCTCTGACCGTGTATCCCAGGCCGTTCCATTTCTTTGTTTTCTCTGCTTGAATAGATCCCCAGGGCACCGTATTACGATGAGGATATAGTGCAGTGGTTCTCAACCTGTGGGTCGTCATGGTCCCCTTGGGGGTGGGGGAGGTCAAACGACCCCCTCACAGGGGTAGCATATCAGATATCCTTCATATCAGATATTTCATTACGATTCGTATCAGCAGCAAAGTTACAGTTATGAAGTAGCAATGAAATAATTTTATGGTTGGGGCTCACCACAGCATGAGGAACTGTGTTAAAGGGTTTCGGTATCAGGAAGGTTGAGAACCACTGACAGAGCAGAAGACTGCATGTAGAAATCTTGACTCCGTGGAGGCGGAAGAGGGTGGAATCCTAGACCTGACGTAGTTCCTGCCTTGGAAGGGCCGCTGAATCGCTCTGAGCCTGCATTGACCTTAGCTGAAAATAACGGGAATGTTACTTGTAAAGGGAGAGATTCCTCCCCTTCTGAAGCCCTTCAGGCTTGTCGCATAAATCCATGCCAATGGGAGGTGTGATGAGCAAAGTCCATACCTGTTGCATTGTCTCCCACAGAGATACAGATGTTTGCTTCTCTATAATCGGTCCTCTGACACCGTGCACAGTGCTCGTTACTGTTGTAAAAGTAAAGGGAGACTTGGCTTCTCTGCCAGTTAATTATCTGTGATCCACATCGATTGCCTTCCGTATCGGACACTTGGGCCTCTGTCGAAGCTCCATGCTCTCCCAGTCTCCTCTCTGCTCGGTACTACTTGGCTTTCCCCGCTGCCCGGCTATATTGAGCATCCTTGTGCATAGGTTTATGTGCACGTAGGGAGTGTGTTCGAAACAGAGCTTGGAAGAATGTGGACTTTTCATGGACAGCCGGGTGCAGCGGCGCACACCCGTAATCCCAGAGCTCTGGGAGGCAGAGGCAGGTGGATTGCGCTGAGAGGCCAGCCTGGTCTGCAAAGTGAGTCCAGGACAGCCAAGGCTACACAGGCCACAAGGCTTCCCTGTCTTGGGGGGGAAGAAAGTATACTACAGAATTTTCTTCTGCAATTCATCTCTGAGAGTGTAAGAATAAAACTTCCCCACCTCATTAAAAAATATTCTTTCTTATGAAAGAATGAACACTTTGAAGGCTGTACAACTCAGTGGTTTTACAGCCTCAACACCATTAACTGGGAGGTAAAGCTTAATATTCTTTATGTTTATTGAGCTTTTGCCTCTCTGCCATGTGCTCCCTTATGCATAATTTAATCGTGTTTAATTTTTTAAAGAGATTTATTTTTAAGTGTGTGTGCACGCATACACACACTCATGTGTGCATGAGTTCCGAGGGAGATCAGAGAGGGCGCCAGATCCCCTGTAGTTGGAGTTATAGGTGGTTGTGGGTTGCTCTATGTAGGTTGTAGAAGTTGAACTTGGGTCCTCTAGAGGAGCAGAATGTTTTCTTGACCACAAAGCCGTCTATCCAGCCCCATATTTAAAATTATTAATTTTTTTTATTGCCAGGAACTTTTGCGTGTTAAATATTTTAAGGGAGACCTAATTTCTCATGTGTTTTAAAAAGATTGCTCATATATGTATGAGCGTGTGGCTGCATTTATGTATGTGTATCACATGCATGCCTGGTGCCCATGGAACTGAGAAGAGGCTGTTGGATGCCCTGGACTTAGAGAGTAGTGTGAGTGGCCGTCTGGGTGCTGGAAGCTGAACCCAGGACCACTGGAAGAGCGGCGAGTCCTCCTAACTACCGAGTTGTCTCTCCAGCATCATAATTCGTCATATTTTTGATGCAAACTGTATTTGTATTTTTAAAAAGGATTTTTCTTTTTACTTATGTGTATGTGTCTGTGTGGAGGTATGTACCCATAAGTACCCAAGGAGGCTATTGTTACAGGTCATTGGGAACCACCTCATGGGGTTGGGACTTGTGAAAAAGCGGTTTCATAAGAGGAGTTCATATTTTCCTTCTCTCTTCATGTACTTTGTCTAGTACACTAAATTGTGTTTGGAAGCATTTCTTCCACTTCTGTTTTCTGGAGAAAAATCTCACAGTGTTATTCTTTACTTAGTTCAAAACAAAGCAAAACAAAGCTAGTTGCTAGAATTTGTCAGGATAGAATCCTGACCTGGAGATTTCTTTGTCAGAGGATTTAAAAAGATAACAGATTTTGATTGATTTAACAGGTCGGGGACTTTTCAGATCACTTACCTTTCCTTGGGTTGATTTTGGCAGTTTGTGCCCCGTGTCATCCTGAGTTGTCACACTGGTGCAATTGGGATTCTGTGATGCCCCCATGCCACCCTGCCAGGGGCTTTGGTCCTATTCGATTGTGTCATTTCTCACTGACTCTCTTTTTTTTCATTTAAAGTTTTGTCATAAAATTATACTGACCTTTATTTTTGAAAAATCAGGTTGTTTTTAATCAGTTTTTTTTCCACCTTTCTGGGTTTCTCTTCTTCTTCATTCCCTCCCTCTGCTTCCTACGAGTTTCTTTCTGATTTCCTGAGATGAGAGCTGATTGCCCGATACCTCTCTCCCTCCCAATACAATTGAGTGCTGCTCGTCTCCCCCTAAACACTGCAACAGCCACATCTCAGTGACTTGGGGTTTTATTGGCTGCAAATAACCCCTATTTCTCGTTAGTGCTGTTTGGAGTGTTGGCCCATTTCCTCGCATTTGTAATGTCCCATTGATCATTCTGCTGCCCACCTCTGGATTAATCCTGCTTCAGTTGTAAACGTACTCTGTGTGCCTTTACTGTGCACTAGTGCGTGTGTTCTGCACGTGTGGGGTGGGGTTTCGTTATGTGTGGTTGTCAGTGTCTCCTACATCCTGTTGATTTTGCGTCTACTCATTCTATACATTTCCAAGAAGATACCGTTGAGTCTTTAGTTCTCATTATGCTTCTGCCCATCTATCTTCTCCCCAGATTCCTCATGGAGCCAAGTGCCCAGACATTAAGACTGATTGAGCATTCTTGGTAGATTCAGGCTTTCTTCATCAAGCAGTGTTCTTTATCACCACCAACTGTCCCTGCTCCCAAGTGAACTCTGCTATGCTTCTGCCTTTAACTGTCATAGATCTTAATAAGTTCTCTTTCACTGGGCATTTGACATTTTTGTTGCTCTTTTCTCCTTCTTCCCATGCCAGGTTCCCTGGTAACGTACTTGCCCTTTCTGCTGAAGGTCTTTCTGGAAGGCCTCTGTTAGAATCCCGGCCTTCCCCGCCTCTTGACTCCTGAAGGACTTTTTTTTCCCCTCCTGGATGTAGACTTCTGGTTACAGTCCCTCCACTCCTCAATCACATGTAAAATGTCCTACTTCCTCTGCCCTTCACAGTGTCTGATAACAGAGCTTCAGATTTTTCACACCAGTTTCCTTTGTCTCTTGCGTGTTTGCCGCGTCGGCTTTCTACCTTTTGCCTTTTCTCCCTGTGGCTTATGCTGCCTCAAGGTAAAGGATTTTTTTGCATTTGTACTGTGCTGGATGTGTTGAGCTTCCAGGATCCACTTAAACATCGTAGTCAAGGCTGGGATGTTTTCTGCCGTCATTTCCTCAAAGGCTGTGTGTAGGTCTTACTTCTTTCCGAGTTTCGTATGACACGTTTCTTACTAGGTGGGAGCCCCCTTCCCCTGCTTGGGATTATATTTTCTAGTAACTTTTTTCTCTTTGGTCTCGGTTGGATGACCATTTATCTTTAGTTTTAGATGTCTGCTTCCCTTTGTGCACTCCAAACACTCGTTCCATGATACCTGCTCTACTGGAATATTTGGGATTTTTTTCCCCCTTGTAGATGGAGGTCAGGCATTGGTCACCGTGAGCAGACCACGCAAGGACTCTGGTGGGGAGGTTGGCATGCCTTCTGAAGGTCTCTCAGTTCCACGCAATTTATTTTATCTCCCTTTCCTTGTCCCCATGGCTACTGCAGTGAGTTACCGCTGGGTGGGTTTTCTAGCTCACTTTCTGGTTCCGATGCTTCTCCTGGCTCATCCGCATGCCTCCCGCTCTCTTTGCTGGGGTGTTCTCTCGTGCCTGCTTCTCGGACACACCCTCCCATAAGATAGTCCTGTTGAGGTTCCCTGCTATTTTACCCTTTCACATGCAGCTTGTTTTTTTCTGGTGGTAAATTATTTTCCAAGATCCTCTGAGTATTTGCATCTGATGCTGTGAGATGCTGGGGTCTTGTCTGGGGCCTCAGGAAATGTTAAATCTTGACGGTTCTGTTTTCATGGATAGTCCACAGTATTGTTTGGGTTTCCACATTGTCCCAAGGGCCCCCTGTCCATTTTCAAAGCATTTGTAGCACTCTCCGGCTCTTCCTCTGCTTATGCCACTCCAGAACTGAGGACTTTAACTGTGGTCACTTGGACCGATTCCATGCACTGTGTTCTGGTGAAGCCTGAGGGTCACACATACCTGATGGGGGCTCAGGTGGAGGCTCATAATCTCTGTCCCATTCCAAATCTCCCTCCTACTAAAAGGTAGGTGTGGCCAGGCAAGGTGGTGCATAACTGTAATCCCACCCTGGGAGGAAGAGGCAAGCGAATCACTGTGAGTTTGAGGCCAGCCTGGTCTACAAAGTTAGTCTAGGACAGCCAAGGCTACACAGAGAAACCCTTTTCCAAAAGAAAAAAAAAGAAAAGAAAAGAAAAGAAAAATTGGGTGTGATTTTTCCCATCTGTATCTGGCCAGTTGGCCAGAAGAACAGAAAGGAGGCTAGATTTGGTGGCTGCCATCACTGTGGCTTGTGGGACCGAGGCACCTGGATCAGAGAGTGGTGTGTACCTGTGCAGCCTGTGCTGTGACAGTGATGCTTGTATAGGCTGAACTGCAAAAGGAAGGACAACTACAGCCCTCTTTTTCCCTGGTCAGGCTAGCTTCTTTCTGCTGTTCCTGTGAGATCCCAGCGCATTTCTGAAAACACTCATTGCAGCCCTCCAAGCTCCAAGCTGCCTTTTGGGGTAGGTCAGGGCAGTGAGGGGAAGTACACCTCACTCCCAGGTCAGAACTTGGGTTTGTCTCCTCAGGTTTAGAACCTCTCGAGTCTTTGACTCCATCTGCTCTATCTGTGACTTAGGGTTGGATTCAGTTACAGACGGTGAGAGAGTCGAAGTAGCTTGTTCTTATTTCAACCTTTTTCAACATCGGAACTCATCGCCACCACCACCCCACCCTGCATAAAATAATCCACACCGCTCATCTGCCTCAAACTCTCAAAATAGCTTCCTGTCACGCTTAGAATAAAATCAATATTTTCTTATGACCTTTCCTCCGTCATTAATCTCCTGCCAATCTCGTCTCCCCTTGTTCTGTTCTGTGATCACACTATGCCTCAGGATTTTTGCATTAATTGCACATTCTCTTAGGGAGGCTCTCCTCCAAGACCTTCACAGGATCACTTTCTTGTCATCAGAGTCCCAAATCAAATATCGGCTTTTTTTCAGGGAGACCCTCCTTTCCCATTAAATGTGAAGTGATTTTTTAAAACTCCCTGTTGATGTTTCCAGGAGATGCACTTAATTTCTGAAAACTATTTGTATTATAGGAGTCTCATACCCTGCTGCATTTCATAGCCTAGTTTTTACACTAGCTGTTGCCATAGCAACCAGATTTATGCAGGTGTAACCAGAGAGCACCTTGCCTCAGCAGTGCTCAGCATCTCTTGCTTTCTGGAACATTCTAAATGCCTTCCCAAGGCTGCAGGATTGGATGACCCCAGGTATAGACTGTATGGTGGTTTAAGTCTGTGGAGTAGGAGACCTGGTCCTCCAGGGGAACGCTTGTCCAGCAAGGCCATGATTTGGTGGGAGAATGAATCATCATGTCTATTTGTGACTCAGGTGCTCATTTGTGAAGGAACATCTCTGCAGGGTCCCAGAAGGACCCAGAAAATGTAGCCCCAGCTGCCCAACAAAACCTTGATGTGGCCTTGCCTCTTTGCTTCACTTTGTCCATACTCTGCCCTTCTCCTGGCCTCTCTTCCCTGAGTCCTAGCTCCCTACAAACTCTACCTTTAGGCTCTGCCTACCAGAGGGACTCCTCTGCTCAGACAGCATGCTAAATGACTTTCAAATACCTTTCTAAAGCATTTTAATGGAAACAAAGTTGGATGAGGGGAATAGAACTCCAATTTTAACATTTTGCTAAATTGTATTTTTATTAAATTTAAAGGTAGAAAGCTACACTGTAAAAACTCTATCTATATTCTTCCTCACCCTAATAAAAACTAAATTAATTTTATTAACAGTATAAAGTATTTTTGAAAAAAATCTTTAAAAGTTGATATACATGTATAGTTATGTGTTACTTTCTGCAACTTCCTTTTGTTGCATCATTAGCATGGGATATATCCATGTGTCTTAGTTAATTTTCTATCACCGACATGAAACAGTGTGACCAAGGCAACTTCTGCAAGCGTTTATTTAGGACTTACAGTTCCAGAGGCTTAGAGTCCATGACCACCATGGTAGGGATCATGGCAGCAGGCAGCCTGGCACTGGAGCAGCAGCTGAGAGCTTCCATCTTGATCCACAAGCACAAAGCTGAGAGCTCCAACTGGAAATGGTTGTGGGCTTTTGGAACCTCAAAGACCACCACCAATGACATATCTCCTCTGACAAGGCCACGTCTCCTAATCCTTCCCAAATAGCTCTTCAAACTGGGACCAAGTATTTGAACATCTGAGCGTACTGGGGCCATTCTCATTTAAACCACCAAATCTGGACAAGGTAGGCTGTTTGGTAAGCTCATTTCCACTTCTGTACAGGTTTTGATCCCCAGCCACGCTGTTCCATCTTCTTTCCTTTTGGTTTGTGCCTAGTTAAAAGGAGCTTTTGGCTTTTGTCAACCATATTTTAATGAACATTTTTGAGCAAGTCTTTGTGGGAGCCCTCTTAGTTAATACATGTTGACATGGAATTATTAGGTCTGAGTATGTTTATACATAGCTTGAGGAGGCAACCACCCCCTTTACCCCTTGAACAACTCCTCCTCCTCCTCCTCCTCCTTCTCCTCTTCCTTCTCTTCCTCCTCTTCCTCCTCCTCTTCTTCCTCCTCTTTTTCTCCTTCTTCTTTTCTTCTTCTTCTGAGGTTGTATCAGTTTATTTACACCCTACTTTTTGCTGATATACATCTTGGCCAAAACTTGGTCCTGGAATACTTTTAAGTGTTTCCATTAGGTTGAGTGGGAAATAGTGTCTTATAGTTTGATTTCTTCCTCTGGCTGTTAGCTTGATTGAGTGTCTGTATACTGCCCATTGGATTTCCTCCAGTTTTGACTGTCCCTTCCCACCCTCTGCTTGATTTCTTACTGAGTCATTTCTTATTGATTTATGTGAATTCTCCATGAAATCAGAATTCTAATTCCTTGTCAGTATAATATATTGCAAATACCTTTTCACCAGTAGCTTGTCTTAGCTTTTTAAAGGTTTCCATTTATACCAAAGTTTGTAACTTTAACACATCCAAATGTGCTGTCTTTCTTTTATATTTTTCACTTGTCATAAATCCTTTGTGAAATATTTCACTTTTTCAAGCTGCTTATTTGCGTTAAACTTTTTGATTTAAAAATACATTTTAGGTAGTATTGCATGACTTTCTGTGCGGTTGCAAACATCTGTTGACCACAGGCAGAACATCACTGACAGAACAAAGAACCTCCCCCCACCCCACAAGGCTAGTTTATTGAATGGAGTTATTTAGGAGAACACTGATGACCCAAGAACAGCAGAATCACCCTAAATCCTACCCTAGTGGGCGGGGGGGAGCAGCTCATGGAAGCTGCATCCCTCTTGCTTCCTACATAGCTTGCTAATAGGAGTCTCACCTCTCAAGAATTGTTTACTGACTTACAACTGTAAGGAAAGGCCTTGGGAGTCTTGCAACATTCTGAGTTTCCTGAGCTTTGTCAGTTGAATCAGTTCCTGTCCTCCCTGTAGAAGGGAGTATCTGAATGAATGTTTGAATTCTGAGGATATGGCCATACCATACTTAGCCATTTGCTCTACTTTTAGGCTCATGGTGTGAGGTAGGGATATCATTTCCTGTGCATATAACCACATATCCTGGGGCTTTTCTGGAATCTTCCTTGCAGAGAGCATCGCGTCTTAGTCAGAGCTCCAGTTCCCAGCTTGTGGACATGCTCCTGACTGTTTTCCCCCATTTATGCTCTGGAAGATTTCCTTATGTCTAGTAAGTTAGATCTTTCCAACGTCCTCATCATCGTTTTGAATGTTCTTGGCACTTTTTTTTTTAACATATGAAATTAAAACAGATTTTACTAAAACTATGACTGTAGTTTTAGTATAGTATAGTTTTGTCCCCTTTTTATTAAGGTGTATTGAATACATGTAGATACGGAGAACTGTGACTTCTCTTAAAATACAGTCTTCTTATCCTCAAGCATTAAATATCTCTTTATTCATTTGACTTCTTTACGAATTATTTTGCAACATTTAAGTAGTTTACATAAATGTCTTAACATACATTTATTACATTTACTCCTAAATGTCTTCTAGGCTGCAATGCATTTATAAATCCACATTTTTTACTATTTTTCCCTGTAGTTGTACAAATGAATATTACCAATAATGTGAGATTTTACCCTGCAACCTTTTTTGATCTGTTGCTTTTAACGTCATGGAAAAGATTGTTTTAATTTTTTAACCCCCTCTTCCTGTGCTCTCTCCCAATTCAAGTTACAAGCAAGCAGAGAACCTGCCTTTCTACCTCATGTTCCTTTCTCACATGTGTGCTTACAATGCAGAGGAGACTCCTAAATCTGTGAGGAGAATCAGTTGATAACTTGGCAAACATATGCCATTTGGCAGTTGGAGTTTCTCGTAGCCATTTGCCCACCTTGGTCATAGACCCAAATCTACCACTATCTATGCAAGTTTATCTGCCCTCAAAGTCTTGCTCTGACCTCACTTCTTCTGAAAAAACAAAACAAAACAACAAAAACGAAAAAACTTTCTAGGCTTCCATTTTCTTCAGAAAGGTGAATCCAGAAAAGCAAACAAAAATCAAGAATTAAACAAGAATGAAAAGTAAATTGTGTGTCCCAATAGCTCATAAAGAAAATCAGCCACATCGATGTGGAAAGATACACAAGCAAATGATATTATGGTGGGTCAGGGACAAGAGTTAAGTTATGAGGAACAGATAGAAAACAGAGATCCACCAGTATATCATCGTGTTGACAGGAGCAAAAGAAACACCAGGCCAGAACCCCCATGAAGACAGCAACTCCGAACAGAGAGTATGGCAGCCATTGTGTATCTGTGCCACATCCCTGTACAGCTTCCTGGGTGCTGCTTTCTGCAAGTGAAAACAGCCTTCTGTCCTAGGCTTTAAAAAGTGTGTCCCACCACCATTAATGTTTTATGAGTTCCCGTATTTGATGAAAGATTTTGCTGTGATTAAAGATTTCATGAAGTTAGCACAAAGGCAGGCCAGATCTTCATCCCTGGAGTCTTCTTTGCCTAGGTGACAGGGAATGAGCCTGCTTATAGACAGCTGTCTGAGCATGTTCCAAATGCCAGTGCCCCTGGGGAGGACACGCTTGCCCCAAGCTCCAGCATCAACAATGTGAGAATATCCCCTGAAGACCTCTGATGCCACACTGGCGCTCTCTGTACTAGAGATGGTCATGCTGTGCCTCTGCCCCCCTCCCTTGAGAGGCCCAATGTGCACACTTGCAAAGATTGCTTCCTGACACGCTTCAGTGTGTGTGTGTGTGTGTGTGTGTACCCTAGATGTGTTCCCACAATCTCCTCTCTATGATTCCTCCTCTCAAGGGAGCAAAGGACAGGTGTGATCCAGGTGTACAGGCAAAACTTGAGCTCTGAGTCTTGAGACTCAGCCACCAGCCCAGCAATCCTCGCCCTAGCCTCCTTCCCCCTGCACTTTCCTCCCACAAGTGTCAGAACACAAAGGCAAAATCCTACAGTGCTCTCTATTCCCTGGGCTTGGCTTTGCAAACAGCCAGCAGAGCCCTCCGTGCTGCATGGGAGACACACCTGAGGAGTCAGATGCTGCCCATAACGTCAGGTTTGATTCCATGCAGAGCCAGAGATGACCGTGAGAGCAGCTCTTTGTATCTGTATCTCTCCCCTGCCCATAAGACAAAGGATTCATCCTGCCTCTCCAAGGCCAGCACAACTTCCCTCTTACTCTGCTCTTGCGGTGGCCATGGCTGTCCCTTTTTCATGGGCCAGCAGGTATTGATTTCCTGTCATGTGCTCACCATGACACCTGGTGTTTGGGAGTCTGTGTTCGTTTCAGGCAAGCACTCAACTGTGGTGGCAACTTAACTGTGACCAACACAAAGAAAGCATGGGCTGTTGGTACCTTTAAAATAGTTCAGCCATGTCAGTAATAAGTTCCTAGAGAGGAAGCAGTGGGGATTGGACACTGTTGCTACAGGAGGTGCCTGGTTTTCCAGCTTCTTATGGCCCTAGCTCTGCCATCCACAGCCTATGGCTTCATTCTCATCTCTGAACTGTTGCTGAGCTTCAAGACCTCCTGCTTATTCCAAGAAGGAAGGAAGTGAAGCTGGGGAGACTCCTGGCTCTGTTATTTGGGGCCTGAGAAGCCTGTGGCTCATTGGTTGGGGTGTGGCCATTGGGAGTAGCCCTCACTACAAGACTTTGGAAATTGAGAGTTTTGCCTCCAACTGTGCAGAAAGCAAAGTGAGGGAAGGCTTTAAATGCCTGATGAATTAGCTAGCCAGCATTATTTGCCACAGCTCTGAAGAGAAATAGTTTGGAGTTCTTGCATATGAAGCTTATAGAGAAGTCAGCAAAAACAAGTGGGGCCCAGTTCTTCACATTCCAGTACCCAGTCCATTTGCTCAGTCTTGGGTAGCTGAAGACTTCCTCATTTCAACACAGCCTTTCTTGAGTGACACTGTACAGCGCGTGTATAGATGATCTTAAGAGCTAGCTGCTCATCCCTTCTGAGGCTTGAAGAATCGAGGTACTTTCCAAGGTCATTTGGTTCATAAAGGGTGTGGCGAAGTTCTGAGCACGTGTCCAGAGGCATTGTCATTGTCATAAATGACACTTCTGCACATCCCCAAGTAGTGGGAAGTCCCTGGAGAGGAGAGAAGAGTAAAGTTGCTTCTCTTTGCTGTTAGAGCTCTCTGAACTTCTCTCTGTCTCCACACAGCACCCGGCAGTGCCATCTGCTCCTCGACGTCTTCAATTCCACAGAGCACGAGCTGACAGTCTGCGCCAGGAACAACTCGGAGCTCATCCTGCATGCCAGTGAGTGCCAGCGGTAAGTGTCCTGCAGAGGCAGAGTGAGGCCAGGATCCAGGTGGGCAGAGCTTGGTAATATGCAGACGCCCCTCCTTATTCTCTTTGGGGCTTCTCCCTACACTTAGAGGCCAGTCCTTTAAGTTCAGTGCGTAGACAGATTGCAGACAGGCTGGTGATTTTACAGGTCACGTGAGGTCCCAGATATAACAACAACAACAGACCAGCAAGCCTGCGTCTAAGATCTAAGCTTCCCCCTATGTTTGCTCTAGATCTCTTTATCTATCCCCGTCTCTGTCTTATTCTAAAGAATAAACCTTTCCCCCCCCCTCAAATAGCTGACATTGGTATTATTAGTCAGCAGGGAAATGCAAATGCAGAAATCGCAGGGAGAAGCTACTGCACATTCATCAGAAACAGGGAGATGAAAAGACACAGAGGGAGCACTGGGGAGGATGCAGAGTGCCTGGAACTCTCCTGCTGGCCTGAGAGAAAATACTGCAGCCACTGGGGACAAAGGCACAGAGCCTCCTAAGGCCAGACATACACTTGCCCTTGGCCCTGCTGTTCTAACCGTAGTTATTAGCCACCCCCCACACACACACTCCGCTGAGCTACCTAGCCCAGCAGCTGATAAGATGAACTCCAGGCTCAGCCAGAGACTTGGCTTCAGTATGCAAGGTGGAGAGCGATTAAAGAAGGCCCTCGACATCAACCTTGAGCTGCCACAGACACATAGTCCCCCCACCTACGCACCCCTACACACATGTGAACATGCACACACTTGCCACATGTATGGCAAAACAATAAGTAAACAAGTTAAGGGGCTGGAAAGATGCCTCAGAGGGTAAAGTGTTTGCCGTGCAAGTCCAAGGACCCAAATTTGGATTCCCCAGAGTCCACGGAAAAGCCAGCTGTGCTGTGCACACTTGTAATGCCAGGGCTGGTGGGAGTGCAGAAGGCTTGAGACAGGACGACCCCTCGGATTCACCAGCCAGCCTAGCTCAAGACCCAAAGGTCCAAGTTCAAAGAAAGAGCGTGTGTCAAGGATAAAGGTAGAAAGCAATAAGGGACGACACTTCAAGCTGACTTCTGGCCTCTACACATGCTCGCACAGACAAGTGTATCTACGTACACAACAGAGCTCTCTGGTATCCCCTACGTAGGAACGGATAAACAGTCAGTAGAGTTTTCCTGCAAGGGAGGGTGCAACAAGACCATAAAACTCCCCAGGGTTTGGTGGGATGTGAAAGCAGCCCTTTTCCAGGAACCTCTGTTGTGTTGATAGTGCCATTTCTGTGAGGCTCCACAGAAGCGGTTCTCAACCTGTGGGCCACAACCCCCTTGGGGATCACCTGAGACCATTGGAAAATAGATATTTACATTACAATTCATAATAGTAGCAAAACTACAGTTAAGACATAGCAACAAAAATGATTTTGTGGGTGGGGGATCACCACAGCATGAAGAACCATATTAAAGGGTTGTAACCTCAGGAAGGTCGAGAGCCACCAGAACGCACAGAACCAGCCTCCAGTTAGGGGCATCTCAATATGGTTTTCCTCTAGAGAGTTTAGGACAGGGCTTGGTCTGGAAAAAGAGGAAGGTAATTTTCTATGTGGTGGTCTGATAGGGTAACTCAGTGGGAGTTTGTTTTCCACAAATGTCTATATCCTTTAAAACCCAGCATAGATTCACCTGAGATTAGAGTATGCCGGCTGCACATCAAAGGAAAACATGGCAAATCAGTGTGGTGCCACAGGTAAAAATAAATGTGCAGGGGAGTCTGGGCTCGGGACTTGACCCCAGCAGCAGCCTGACATGCGTTGCAAATCACCGCGATTAATGGATGCTCCGAGGCCAAAGGGGTGCGTGGCTAGTGATGAGCCAAACTTAGGTTCACTTTAAGCTTTATATTTGAAAAAAAAAAAAAGTCTCAAAAGGAAATATCAGGATAAGTAAGCCACAGAAAGAATAGCTAGGCAGCGTTCACATCACCACCTCCACCCCTGTCTTTTTGTCCTCCCCAGGGGGACTCCTCTACAGTGGTAGCACCATTCGTGTCTGCCTTTCTCTCTTACTGTGTGCGTGTGTATCCACAACCAAATGTTATTTTGAGAATCTTTAAAAAAAAAAATCTTATAAGTACTACCCTATCATATGTGTCCTTTTGAAACTTAAAATAAGTATTGTACTTTAGAGCTAAATATAAATCCAGTTCTTTCATTTTGACTGCCATTAATATTTCATTGTGTAAATATGCCATCATCTTCATTTCTATGCTAATGCCTCACTTGTGCAGTGGCTTGCAGCACATTCATATTTAATGTGATTGTTAATGACATGTATGAATGTATGTTAGGCCCTGGAGACCCCTTGCAGGGCAGTTTGGGTTTTGAGTTGGAAGCCAGACACCCAGGACTTGGGGCCATTTCTGACCTTCCTGTGAGAGGAGCCTGAAATGCTATGAGGATCACCTTGTCTTCCCCTGGATGGGGCCTTCCATGGGAACTGGGAATGTTCTGGGGTCTCTGCACACTTTTGGCCTATGCCAGAAACTGAGCAGATGCCATTTCTCCAGCTTCAGGGAGGAGGGCAAACACTTTCTGAAAGTGTGGGTCCTGCCTACTGCTGACCCCTTGTGTGGGGGGGATGTCTACCGGCTGTCTTAGTCGACATGTTTTCATGTAGTTCATGATCCAAGAGATAAACCTGGTCTTCTTATGATACCAGTATAAAACAATTTTAAGAAATTATAAATCACTCAGCGTGTCCTGTGGCAAAGGCTTGGGTCATTCTTGGCAACACGGGCTCTGTGATATTAATGACCCAAGCTGTAGGTAAGTGCAGTTTGGTTTTATGCTTCTGACTTCCTCGGGAAGCTTTCTGTTTAAATTCTCATTTCTGTGTGTTAACTCATTCCTTGTTTCATTCATTCACAAAATAGTCATTCAGCAGCTATTGTTACTTTGAGGAGAGGTTGTGTGCTAAGCCTTGCACCACTCCATGAATGACAAGAGAGTAAGTTATGGCCCATGCTGAGCTGGAGAGAATAAGCAGAGGATGGTGGAGTGTCCATCCAGCTGGGGTCTCCCCAAGTGCTTCAAGGAGGAGTTCTTTCTTTAAATCATTTTTTTTTTCTCTTTCTTTATTTTACCACGAGAAGGTGATGGAAGCCTGGTTGTTCCTTCACGTAGATGTTGCTTAAGTGAACATTACTGGCCCCACATACCCGGTGAGAAGCTACTTAAGGGAGGAAGGGGTTCTTTTGGCTTGCAGTTTAAAGGTGTACAGTCATCATGGTGGGGAACGTGGGGTGGCAGGAGCATGAGGCAGCTGGTCCTGTATCTACAGTCAGGAAGCAGAGAGCAGACAGGAAGTGAGCCTAGCTCTTAAACCTCAAGGCCCTCCTGCAGTGATCCGCTTGCTCCAGTGAGTGAGGCTTTACCGCTTGCAAGTTCCATAGCCTTCTGCAGCTATGGGACAGCTGCAGGGAGGGACCAAGTGTTCAAACACATGAGCTCATGGGAGACATTTTGTCTTCACACCCCAATAAATGTTTTCCTCAGCCAAATACCCTGTCTTGCTACTCATGAGCTCTCTACCTCCACGGCAGGCCCACATTCTTCCCCACCTCACACCCAGTGGGCCCGAGGCTTCTTCAGAGCAGTGCTGCATGCATGCGTCTGTCATTTCTGCCTTGGTGTCTCTGAGAAGACCAGAACTTTCCCTGCACCCTCCTCTTTTCTCTTCAGTCTGCCACGATGGCTGTCCTTGGGTGTTGCTTTGTAGGCATGTCAGTCTTTTCTGGGCACCACACTTAGAACCCTCCTCGTGTCTGCCTCCCAGCCGTTTGAAAGCTACCTCCACTGTTGGAGGTATTTTGTAAGTAGCCGCCTGCTCTTACTGCCCATTTTCTGTCGTAGTACTGGCGGATGCTCTCATAGCACCACAGTGGACTCAGCTTGAGTCTCTTGGTTCTGGATATTGGAAGTCCAGCTTCAGAGCAGCAGCTTATCCCATGTCTGCTGAAGGCCATATCAAAGTCAGTAAACAGCTCTCCCTTTTGCGTTGCCCAGAGGAGGAGGTGAGGGGGTCTTTCTTGGACCTTTTTAAAAAGTCCACAAATCTTACTCATGAGATCTCTACCCTCAGGACCCCCTCAGCTCTCAAGTCCCCACTTCCTAATTTCATCACTTTGGGGACAGGGCAAAGAGATCAAATATGAGTTTGGGAGGTTGTACACATCTAGTTCACAGCAGAACATGTGAGATGAGCAGGTGTTGGTGAAGGCCAGAGAGCACGGGTCAAGGAGACAGCCCAGACCGGAAAAACCAATACGGTGTGGAAGTGTGCCACACATTCCAGTGCACGGGGGAAATGTAAGACACTTGTCCATAAACTGAGGGTTCGGGTGTTTAAAACTCAGAAGTGCCACCCTTGACCCTGCTGCTTCGAGAGCTTTCTATGCTTCCGCTGGAAGAGAGCATCATGTCAAATGGTTGTACAGCATACTCTTCCACCTCCCTAAACTCCTCTTTGGACACAGGTGACTCCTCTCTGTGTAGCAATGGCTGCCTGATGCATGCTGTCTGCAGTGAAGGGCTGCTGTATAGCTTTCCCTTTGCCCAAGGTGATTTGAGCTGTTGGGCCAGCAGTCATTCCATTCCCGGGCTCCGCAGCCAGTCACCACACTGCCAGCGCACTCCCTGGAACTACAGGCTGTTAACTTCTGTGTTTATCCCCACTGTGCATTCTGCCAGCCTCCACTCCACGCTTAACTTTTACTCTCATGTTCAAACTCCAATAAGTGCTTTTCTCAGCCCAGCGCCCCATCTTGTTGCTCACAGGTCTGCCTCAGCAGTTGATCTGTGACAAGATTTGCACACAGTAGGTCAGGCTACCCTCATAGCACTGGGCACCCTTTATTATTCTGCTTTAAGAGATACCCAGTTCCCTAGTAAGGGGAACAGGGACTGTCTAGACATGAACTCAGTGGCTGGCTCATTGATTACCTCCCCCTGACGGTGGGGGGGGGGACGACGACAGCCTTACCAGGCCACAAAGAAAGACAATGCAGCCAGTCCTGATGAGACCTGATAGAGTAGGGTCAGATGGAAGGGAAGGAGGACCTCTCCTATCAGTGGATCTGGGGGAAGGGAATGGGAGGAAAAGAGGGTGGGAGGGTGGGATTGGGAGGGAATGAGGGAGGGGAATACAGCTGGGATACAAAGTGAATAAACTGTAATTAATAAAGCAATAAATAAATTTTGTATAAAAGGGATACCCAGAGACAAAAGAAGGTACTCATCATCTTTCTTAAAATAAATAAATAAATAAATAAATAACATTACCACCAGCAAATACACTATAAAATTAAGGTTTGATAATTACTTTTTAAAGATTTATTTATTTCTATTTTATGCATACAAGTGCTCTATCTGCATGTACACATGGATGTCAGAAGAGGACGTCAGACCCCAGTATAGATGGTTGTGAGCTACCATTGTGGTTGCTGGGAATTGAGCGTGGGACCTCTGGAAGAGCAGACAGTTCCCTTAACCACTGAGCTATCTCTCCAGTCCAGCTTTGGTAATTAGTATGAAGGGGTTTTGTTGTTGTTGTCGTTGCTTTTTGTGTTTTTTGTTTTTCTTAATTATCAGAGCATTAAAATAAAAATTCACAGTGACCTCCTTTAATGCATAAATATCTTTCTAATGTGTGGTAATAGATGTTATTTCATCATGTGCTTCAGGATGGGGGGCTTTGTCCCACTCTCCCGCTGACCTCAGTCTTCCTAGTGTTCCCGCTTAGATCAGAGGCTGTGCAGAATCCCACAGGCAGTTATAGGGTGGGCACCTGGAAACTTCCTGCAGAGGCTGCTGCAACCTCCGGGCAGTTCTGTCTCCTGGGGTTACATTGGGGTTGCAGAGAGCTGTTTCCCTCAGCTCAGAACAGCCCAGAACTCCTATACCTGCCTCTGCTCCTTATTCTATTTCTTATTCCTTCACTCCTGGCCCTTAAAATGCTCCAAGGATTCCATGAGTCATCAAAGCAATGTTTAATCGCACAGAGCCCATTCTCCTGCAAGCTCTTATTGACCATTTTCTGGAATATTTGACCTTTCTTCAACCCTTGGCTCCACATTCCCTTCTGCAATATTTCTGAGTTACAGGTAATGTGTTTTTATTATATTTTCTAAATTCTTAATTTTTCAATTTGAAAGGAGAATGGGACAGTTCCCTTGAGAGGAGATTTCTAGAAATAAGAGGGGGCAGGTTGTACCAGCTCAGCATTCGCGCTGATGGAGAGCCGGAGGCTGTTTCCCACAGTGAGTCTTTGCAAAGGGCTGTTATCTGAGCCCCTGCCCAGCATTCCTCTCTGCCACCCCAGGCTGCTGCCTGGTACCTGGCAGCTGATGATTTTGCTGATAGGAGCCCAGATTCCTCTGCAGACAGTTGGAACTCCAAACATCAGGGGTGGAAATGTTAAGAGTTTAGCCTGGACATGCAATGAAATTGGGAGGCCAGGGTCTTGGAAGACACAGCTATTTGCTGACTCTGGTAACCGGGCAAATTGTTTTCTTTCTTTCTTTCTTTTTCCTAAGTAGCGAAAAATGAGATGGCATGAATGAGGTTCTGTACATTGCAGACCTTTGCAACCCCGAAGTCCTGGCTCAGATATTTTCCTTCTGAGCTTTTTCTCTCTGTGCTTCTTGTATGGCTTCTTCCATGGAGCCATGCCTGAAGTCTCCTTTTTCCATGTGGGAGGTGGGAAGGAGGCCCATGTAGTATGCTTATGTCTTCTGAGCTCCTCACCAAGCGAGCGTTGCCTGGTCCTGGAGTGCGTCATGTGATTTTAGGCTGCTCCTGTCATCAGGAACTTAATCACTCCGGGTAGAAAGTCACCCTGATTTGTGGAGGTACCAAAGATAGTTTCATATTCATGACAACCTATGCTCCTCCTCCCGGTGTTTTCCATAGTGAGGCTAATCCTTGCCACACACCCAGCAGCACATGCACCTTATGTGACTTGTGGCAGGGGCTCAGCTCGGAAAGTGGAAGCTATTGATGCTAATTTTCAGAACTTCTTTCCTAGGCTGCCTGAACAACCTGAAATCTGAGCCTACCTTGGTTAGTAAAGGGTCCATTGGAAGATCCATTTCCCTCCTATGGTAGAGACCATAGGATCAAGCTTGCACTTAACTCAGTAGATATCATGGAGCCTCATCTGACAGGCTTCTTCTTGCTTCCTTATATTGGGACCAAAAAGTTTTCCCTTACCCTCTAAGGAATGAGAAACTACAGAGGTTGTTCACCAAAGAGATATAAAAACCAGAACTGCAAGCCAGTCCAGCTGTCATGCTGGAGTGCCCAGATTTGGTAGGAACGGTTCAGAGTGAATATTCAAGGAAGGGTCTGGGAAGACAGAAGAGCATGGGAAGGATCCTGTCTGGGACGAGGCTTTTGGGCTTCTGTGATTTCTGCACCAGCAGGAATCACACATAGACATAGTGTCCCCAGGGAGCCAAGGGAAGCCCCATATTTCAGGCCCTCCTTCTAGGGATAGCTCGTGAGTGTTCCCAGCTGTCCATTCTATGGCTGGCCCTTATAGCTGCTTGGGCCAGGTGTGGTTGGCACATGTGGATCTAGCTCAGTTTTGTTGAACTTTGGTCTTCTTCAAGGGTTTTTCCTCCTCTCTGGCTTCCAGACCCTTATCCTCATTTCCTGCTTGATAGGTAAGCCAAGCCCAACTCAACAGGAGCCCTTCAAGGGCAGCGTGTGACACCTTTCCTGCAGGTAACTTAGACGAGAGGATGAATGTGACCCTGGCCTGGTATTATCTTTGTTGTTTGTATTCTGGGCTCATCCCTAGAATGCCCAACCCCACTGTTCTTGGAGCCACTGTAGGTCAGTAGGTCTGGAAGTCAGATCTCATCCTTCCCTTCCTAGGGAATGGGTTCTGACTGCCTGCTGAGCCCAGACTGGGCTCTCTCAAGTAAAACATATCCTTACCTCTGGGTCATCAAATGCTTTTGCTTATTGGTTAGGAAAGGTCCTTGCCATATCTTTTTTTTTTTTTAAGTATTTCCTCAATTAATCAGGGATGTGGATGGCAGTCCTAGCTCTTTAGATTCTTGGTCATGATCTTGGCTATCCTGCCTTTCTGATGGTTTAGCTCCTCAAGCATCCAGTGGGGAGTAATAACCTGGGTGCACCTGCTTCAGGGCCAGGCATCTACCCTGCAAAGTGCCAAAAAAGGAGAGTTGCCGATCACCATACTGTATTGACACATGAACCACCATTATGTACTCTAACCCTGAAGAGCTCTGTCATGGAGGTGGAGCTGTAGCTCAGTTGGTAGAGCAAGCTCAGAGCTCTGGGTTTGATCCCTAGTATACCATGAACCAGGAGAGGTGGTAGACACTTGGAATCCCAATACTCAGAAGATGGCGTTAAGTTGATTAGGAGTTCACAACTATTTTTAGCTATATATTGAGTCTGAGATACAGGAGGCCTGGTCTCAAAGGTAAAATGAAAGCCACAACAAAATCACCTTCATGATGGAGGCTTAGAAATAGATATGATGCCAACATCCTGTCTCAAACCCCTATGTGCTTGTCACTTGCTTCTGCAAGTAGCATGCTCAGTGTTTTTTTTTTTTCACTTCCATATCATTCACCTCCCCATGTCCTATTTTATCCATGAACATTTTTACATTTAACTGTAACATGAGTGGGTACAGTGTCATGCTTTCAAATGAACATTGCCTCATTATCATCAAATACATTTTCACTTGAAACTTCCAGTTGTCTCAATGTGGCATTTTATGACATTTCTCAAATCAAAATTCAAGAAATGGACGTATCTCAAATCAACTTTTAACCTGCATGTTCCTTGTTTGTCTCTTCTGTGTTTTCCATTGAGGAGGCCAATCCCATAGCAGGGAGCTTTGCCAGCTGTGGCCCTCAGTGGTATTAAGCCTGTTCCTTGGGCATTTCTCTTTTCTTAGTTCCTCCCTAAGGTAGTAGCAGCTTCCAGGAACTCAGTCAGATTCAGTGATCTTTTTCATAGGTCCTCTATGACCTCTGGAAGGTATCAGTGTACCGGCTGAGTCTGTTTCTGTTCTTGTCTCATATAGCTTTCTTCTCTATGATACTAGGGACTTCAGTTGCACTGAATCAGCTCAGCCCATGTGTGTGTGTGTGTGTTCACACAGGTTGTATTTTGAGTAAGTTACATGGCTAGAATCCCCCACTCTAACCTTGTTCGGCTGCTGTGTCTGGGGCTTGTGTGGCTTGGAGGAAAGTAGTGCGCCTTTTAAACTGTTTTATTCATGTTTCTTAAGCCTCTTTCTCCCTGCTTCACCCCAATCCCTTTCAACGTCCCAACACCAGATAGGAGAGAAACAAGGTTGGTGGGGAGAGGGAACATAGTTCTCTTTGACTACTTCTTGCTTTTTAGGGATGTAGTTCCTTGGGCCAAGTCCAATCTTCATTTCAGGATATCTCCAACTTCTTATTGCTAAACTGCATCAAGAGCACCTGGGAGCAGCAGGAGGGAGGACCAGCATTCTTCTTCCTTGGAGGCCCCTTTCTGTCTCTGGGCTCTGGCCTCTATCCCTCTCAGAGTCCTCAGAATTAAACTATCTGCAATTGGCAAAGAGCTCTTCTCAGAGCCCACCAGAGGCAAATAGTTTGTTGCTGTGGACAATCTGAATCAGTCCCATATCCTATACCTGGGAATAAAACAAAAACATGTTTAAATGACATAAACCAAAACTTCCACAACAGGAAAGGACACTTTTGTTTACACTGATGCATTTGCTGGTTTGCAGCAGGCAGCCTATGCACCCTGTGGTCCAGGGATGCCCTCTGAGAAGGGGATCTGCACATTCTCAGGTGTCATTTACGCTGGTGAAAAGTTCAGGCAGAGCCATTAGAAAGCAGTGGGCTGTGCAGAATGGCTCCTGGTGTGCGGTTGTGCTCTTAATCCACCTGAGAGCTGCCCAGATCGGGTGGCATGTGGACTTGGGCATTTCCCCCCACTTTGCAGAGTGCCCTTCAGACCAGAAAGGGGTCTCATTTGCTACAGTGCACTGGAGAAGGAAGAAGGGGAGGAAGGTTGCTCATGGGATCTTACAGTGGGAATGGCTTGAACCTGTACATGCTAGTAGTGGTCAAGGGCTTAAGGGCTTGCGTGTGTCCACAGGACAGGAGCCAGCCTCTGTCTGGTTCCCTGGGAACCTCCTCTCATGGAAGACATGCTGCAGTTTGTCAGCTGACCGTTTTTGGCCCCGAAAAATTGCTGTGTGTTTCCTTGGCTTGTGGCTTACACAACATTTTTCGAATAATGAAAGAAATACTTCACAGTTGCAAACTGGCTGGGAAGTTGGATAACAAGGCAGTGTCGCAGAGCAAAGTGCTTGCCTGTTCAAACTGTCGGTGACAGAACCAAAGTGAAATGAGGCTGACATAATGGAGTCATTTAATTTGTGTTAGTTCCGAAAGCCTCCAAGAAGTTACGTTAACCCAGAGGACCTATTAGCCACTGGAACCCACCCAAGATAGATGCAGTAAAGCCAGCCGTGTGCGAGATGAGCTTATTTTGGCTTCCAGGGCTTGGCGCTCAGTGCCAGCATTGGGGAAGGCATGCCCCACAGTTTTCTGCACTGGCCACTTGCTGACTCTTTGGTACTCAGTACATCCACATTTTAGCTTGTCAGTGTTATCAGAAGCCTCCTCCACGATCCTTTTCACATCGTCTCTGCTGGCTCCTGAGGAAACTGAGGTCTGGTGAGATGAAGTTTGGGTCCCACTGGCACCACAGCCCTGATGCACTTGCTCACTATGACTCAGGTTCTCACCGGAAGCCAGGTCCTGTACTAGGGTATGTAGGTATTCAGAATACCGTGTCTTTGAGTCAGTCATACCCACAGATGAGCCTGGGAACTGGGGTTACCAGGACAAGGGCACACAGGTCATTCTGTGGGAGAGATGTCTTACTGAACACCTCTGTGCCTGCCTGAGCCATGGCACTGAGCAGTAGACCAGGCCCCAGGCCAGCCTGGGGGTGCCTCACTAGTCCTCCACTTTGCTAGTAGCTGTATTAGACATGTGCTGTGGACATGTGTCCAGAGGCAGGTAGGTATATTTATATGCACCACACTTGCACATAAGCACTGGAATGTCCCTCTTCCTGGCTCAGTGCAGTACTACTGCTGATATCATCTCTGCTGAAGAACTCACAGAAGGAGCAATGGGCCCAGACCTCCAGAGCACTGGCTAGAGTCCTCTTTTTAATTTGTGTGCACACTATATATATTTGTGTGACCTCCCTGAAAACTACTGTATACCTGTGATGTGGGGATGAGGCAGCACGCATCTTACTGAGCTGGTGGGGCCCGTGTAGAGTTGGGGAGCTCATCCGAACGCAGTTTGTCACTTGCAGCCTTGCATCACTTGGAACACGCCCCTGTGTTGGCAGTTCTGAAGGAGGGAAAGAGAAACCTATCAGATGAAATCTGGGCGTGTCTGCTCCAAGCATAGGTGACTAGATGCCCATGTTACTCAGCAAAGGTTGGCTGAGTCCTGTTGTCCCCCTGACTTTGTCCTACTTGATTTCAGGGTCACCCACGCTCCAAGGAAGAGCAGAGGTGGTGTGAAGACTCTGCCCTTGGTGTGATGTAGGGTCCGTTAAGGCCCTACAGGTACACTGTGGTAAGACGAACAAGCAGCTGTGGGGCAAAGGCGGCTGGTGTCCTGCATCACATTTAAGCAGAGCACACACAGGCACCCCTGTATGTGTCTAAAAGACAGAGCCAACGAGTGCGTTGTTCACCTCTTCCCCTCTACTGTTTCCCCTTAGCTTTCCTTAGCAGAAGAACCTGAAGAAGCAATGCTAGAGCAATGCAGTGTGATGCTGTAGGGTTGGAGGGTGTGTTTTCTCTCTCTAGAGCTCCCTACCCAGAGCTGCCTGCCTCCTTCACTTCCAGTCCTTTAGGTGTCTTTAAAGTCTCACTCCTCTGTGATGTGTGTTCTCTCGGCATTTTACCGTCTCTCCTTGAGAGCCTTTGTTGTCAGGGACTCCTATTCCTCATCCTCACTAGGTCTCTGACTGTCCTTACCGGCCACGTTTGATAGGAATCTTGTTTCCTTTGTCTCTGCTGGTAGCTTAGCCCAGTGCCCATAGGAAGGGGGTGGAATTGAAAAGTGCACCAATCTGCATCCTTTTGTTTAGGGAAGGTCACTTTGGAGGAACAGATAGCTCAGGGGCTCATTGACTTGCAGCAGCATTTTTTTTCTCTCATTGCAGTTCCATGCCCCTTGCGGTTGGCTTTTAGCCCTATTGTGTTTTGATTTCGTTCTATGCCCATGTTCCTTGTGACACAGTCTAGGTCTAAAGCAGAGAAAGATGGGGAGGGGGAAGTCTACATGGGATCCTGAGTAAGCTGCTGAGAGTGGTGTCTGAAATAGCCGGGACTGTCAGCTGGTTAAAACAAGTCAAGAGTGAAGGCTATACAAAGGGGCACTGAGTACTGAAAGACTCCCAAGAGCCTATCTAGACAGGGAGACCCCGCTTCCCAAGGAACAGCGAGACCAGCCTTCGGATGCAAGCCGCAAGAGGTTTATTTTGATACACGGGTACCCGGGGCGACCAAGCCTATCGGAGGACTTGCGTGCCTCTCGGTTGGGGTGACGGGTTTTTATAGGGCTCGGGAGCAGGAAGCGTGGTTACAGAAGCGAGAAGCATAGTTACAGGGGTCTGATTGGGTGGTTTGAACAAAGCCGTAGTTAAGTCACGTACCCAGAACAGGGAAGGCGGGAAGGCAGATTGTGAGTTGAATCACGTACCCACCCGGAACCGGGAAGGCGGGAAAGAATGCAGCGAGGTAGCTCTCCCCTCAGGGAACTTACTGCTATACCGCGCCTACTCTACATAGTGTTAACAATCGCTGCTTATCTTTTGGTCTCTCAAGTACTAGGGCCAGTCATGCGGTCTACTCAAAGAAAGCACACCTTGCTTTAAAAAAAAAAAAAAAAAAGAAACAAAAAAAAGAACAACAACAACAAAACCCCCATACATATATATGTGTGTGTGGTGTGTGTGTGTGTGTGTGTGTGTGTGTGTGTGTGTGTGACCTGCCCTCCAGAGTTAATTTTCCTGCCTTCTTTAAAGTATGCTTCTTGTTTGTTTGTTTCCCCTTTCCTGTGTCACTCCCGTAGACTCTCTTCCTGTGCTGCTTGCTCTCTGCTGAGAGACTTCACTGGAGCCATTGTTACATACTAGGTAGCATGTCAGGTCTGTAGTTGTGACAGTCACACAGAACTAACCTTGGACATCAGCCATGACATGTGGACACGCACACTGCCACTTGACAGATAAACAGGACAGTTGATACTTAGTGAGAGTTTATTGGGCACATAGTAGACTCTGCTGGACATGGCCAGTACAGAAAACCAGCCCAGGCTGCTCTCAAGAAGGTGGTGTCACAGATCCAGAAATGTAATGCCACTGTAGACACCCAGTGTACGCTACACCTGTGTTCTCTGCCACCCAGAAGGCCAGGCTGAGAAGGTGGAAACCAAATACCCTGTATGCAACAGGCTTCTCTGAGAGAGCCATTGCAGGCTGGGTCCCATACACACAAACCCTTCATTGCTACCGAGAGGAATGCATTCAGTGGGAACAGAGAACAGGCCTTGTTGGGAAAGTGTGAGGGGACTCAGGCTTTTGGGGGCACATCCCTCTTCCTGTCAGACTGAGGTGTTAGGGGCACCCTGTACTCTCTCCATTGTGATACCCCAGAAACCTGGACTGCTAACACCTAATGCAGACCATGTGGTGTCTAGTTTCTTCTCTGCGGTTGTGAGACGTGGCAGTGTCCCTGTGTCCAGCTACCCTCTAGGAGAAGAGGCAGTCAGGTCAGCTTCCTTCTTTATGTCCCTGAGCCTTCACCTCTAAGCGGAGGCTGGGTGGATATGTTTGGCACTCTTGCCCAGAACACTCTTTTTGTCTTTGTAGAAGTGTTCACTGTAGATTGGGGGTGTTCCTTCAAAACCAACTGGTTCCAGGGCTTCCCCTCTCCCAAAGCACATGGTAATGTATGCTACGCAGGCACTAAGATGTCAGCCTGACTTGCTTCTTTGCTGTGCAATGGCAATTAGACTAGAGGACATTATTTTATCTCCCATTAGTCGTCCACACACAGTGCACAGCTTGCTCTCCATGACTAAAAGGTGATTGTAGTGTTTGTGTTTACTCTGTGTGTTTGGGAGGCCTCCGGAACACGGGAGCAGAGTTCACAGCTGATGAATGCTAATGGACAGTCTGATGGGGGAAATCTTAGTCAGCTGTGTCAGCTGTGGGCTCCCAGAGACCAGGGTGACGCTCCCTCACCTTGGAAACCTTTCTTTGTTCTTCATACAGCTTTTCCTGCTATATGGCATCTCAGACCAACTTGTCAGCTCCTCTTCTGCAGCTCCATGCCCTGAGATAGCTTCTGACCCTACCTGAGAGAGGCATGCCGGCTGAGTCTGTATAGAGGGTTCAAGTGGGGTGGCTGGGAGCCATGGAGCTGCCGAATCCTTGGGATTGACTTGAACAAACACAGTTTTCAAGGGCTCTGAGTGTGGGTAGCTAATTCCCCTGAGAGGAGAACTGGGCCATATTAATGCACATTCTAGAATGCCAAGGATTGTGAATACTCTCCCCACTGGATGGTCATTTCTAAGTGTCAGAGCATGCATGACTGGGTCTGCCCCTGAATGAGCCATCTTCCTTGCCTGGTGTCTACAAGTAGTCCCCAGGCTAGAGAACTAGCATAGTCCAGGACACAGGGGGTTACAGCTGTTTGGACAATGTTGAATTGACACAGCCAGGGAGCCAGGGACAGCCTGGAACGTCCTCTGCCTGCGGAGTCTGTGTCAGCATTTTCCATGGTTTAAATGAATTGCGGTTTGGTTCATCTTCACACAGCATTCCTCCCCTGCCTTCACTGACTGATCTTCTCAAGAGCATGCATTAGTAACTGGGGTCAGAGGCCCTTGGTAGAAATGTTAGTATTTTAGGGAAATCAGCAGTGTAGCTTCTATTAAAAATTGCTTTTCCTCTTTTACCGAGTGTACCAGGTTATACAGTTGTGATGTGCTCTGGCCTGATTTCATTTCTTAATGTTTCTTTAAAGAAACTGTCCCTGCATCTTTTGGAGATGCAGTTCTGCACATTTGTAGCCAGCCTCTCAAATGTGCCTCTGATGTCCACTGAGCTGTGGGAGGTCACCATCACAAGGTTCTTTGAGGAATGTGGAAGGGTCAACTACAACATGGCTTGGGGATTCCTCACTGAGGACTATTGCATCTTCCCCCAGGCTGTGGGACTCAGTATCTCTCTCTGTCTCTCTTTCTCTGTCTCTTTCCCTCTCTCATGGGTGGGTGGGTGTCACAGGCTCTCGGATGCTATGGTAGAATCGGTCCCATGTACCATGTATGCGTACCACATCTGCCAGTGTTGAGAATTTATCTCTGTCCTCTGGACTATTCCAGGTAGCTTCTCTACTAGGGACTTTGCTGGCCTCCTGAGTTGCTGCCTTATTTGTCCTCTATGTTCTATGCCTCTCTTTTCACTCTTCCTCCATGCTCTTGTCAGTTATCTGTATATGACTTATTTCTCTTTCCATATTTCCAGGTGTCAGGGGCAAATGGTTAGCAAGTGCAGGAGACATAATAATGCTACCAACTCTAATCTCAGAGCCCCTGGCTATGCTGCTTCTGTGGCAGAGTAGATTTTGCAGGTGTATCAAATGAAGGATGCTGAGATGCAGAGGAAACCCTAGCTTATCCAAGCATGCTCAAGCTGACAAAGGGATTCTTTTAAGGGCAAGAGAGAACATAGTGGGCCAGAAGAGATAAGAATGGATTCTCAATTCTAGAATATGAATGGTTCCTAGGCGGTGCAGAGTTAAGAAAGCCAATCTTTGCCCCAGCATGTGTAGAAGGAACACCGCCCCTGGGTTCCTTTGCAGACCTCTTGTACCGTAAGATGGTATCTATGCATGGTTTTAAGTCATTAAGCTAATGGCCACCCATTGGGTAGCTAGTCTCTGGATCCTTTGGGCATGAAGATTACAGAGCACATTGTGGGTCCTGGGGTGAAATCAAACCTGTGCAGAGAAGCTCATTGGAGAGAAGACTGCTGCTGAAGTAGCGTGTACCCTGTGTTTGCCATTTTGTGTTTTGGAATCTTGACAGCTTTGGAATCTTTACTCAGTCAAATCTGCTCAGTGCTGAGCTCTCCTCAGCTCCTCAGAGCAGACCTGGGGATGTCTGTAACTGGCTCCATAGGGCAAGATCATTCATGAGGTCCCTCTTGTCTCTGACATCACTCTGGATGGCTCTATTTACTTACCTAATTTTTTGAGGTAAGGTTTCATAATGTATCTCAGGCTGGCCTAGAACTCCTGGAAATTCTGCTGTATGAGCCTCTCAGTGCTGATACTATGCTATCAGCTGTCTGTGCACAGCCTGTGTCAGCTGGTTGAGCCCTCCCCCTTGCTTCTCTCTGTTCCTGGTGTTGGGCCACACCAGTCTTCAGGGCACCTTTGCCCTGAAGCATGCCATCCAGTGGGCAGATCTGTGGAGACTACCTCATGAGGTTCATCATTAAGCTCTTCTGCCCACTTTCCCCAGAACAGTCTATTTCCTCAGGCTATCTTGGCCTTGGGAGGCCTCAAAGATAGTTACTTCCATGTGCCCTTGATCATGGCACCTTCTATACTGTGCTTGTTTCCATAGCAACTTTCACAGCCCAGGCTGGTCCAAGTTTCTGTGGAAAAAAGCAGTTGTTGCTATTGGGACTAATCAGAGTTAAGTTATTTTTAGTGCCCATGAGGAAAAACTACTGTCTTTGGAATATCACAGGATATGCCGCATCTTTGGAGTATGAAGTCTTCCATGTACAATGAGTTTGTCTTCTTTCCAAAGCAGAGGCACACATCTGAAGGCCTCTTGTCCATGCAGCTTTTCATCCTCTTACCCTCAGCCCTTGAAGCCCCACACAGCCACTTTGGATTAATTAGAAGAAACGCTGGAACTTTCCCAAGTAAGTTGTCATTCCTCCTGAGCTGGCCCAAGCTGATTTCTTCCAGGGTGGACAGAAGGTGTGTGGCCAGCTAAGGACCAACAGTGAAACTGTACAGAGCCAGCTTCATAGAGATTAGTCTGACGCTGAGACCACTTAAGGGGCTGTGCCCATGAATGAGGTTCCTAAACATTTGGTTTGTTTGTTTGCTTGTTTTGTTTTTCAGTTTGTAAGATGTTGGGGTCAGCATGGTACCTCAGGGTTCTTCTCCAACCCTGTCCCTGGTAGCCAAGGTTAGGTGGGTATAGAAGGGCTCAAATGAGATTTAAAAATTCCATCTTAAAGATGGCTTATAGATTGAGAGCTCTGTCTGCTTTCTTGTCTGCCCTTCTTATTTTGCAGTTAGGTGCTTCTCAAATTTTACCCTGGTCTTATGCAGGCCTTTCCCTAGTCAAACCTCATTCCCTCTGGTCTCAGAGCATTTGGGATAGGGCAGTTGGACATGTAGGAGCCATTTGATACCTTTGCTTGTCTCATATGTTGATGCTGAACAAGATAGGACACTGGAAATCAAGTGATTCCTACATGCATGTTTGGGGAACTTTGGAAACCATTTTGTCTCCCAGTAGGTGGACCTGGTTCTGTGTGTCCCCACACACCAAAGAACCCATGACTGACAGTGTGAAGAGCCCAGCTTATAAAGCCTATAAGGCTTATTTTACAAGGACACATGTTCCTGGTACTTCTGTAGTTATATGAAGTGAAGGGCAGGAAGGGCTGGGAGCAGTTGGCTTTCAGTGGCCAGCTCTCCTGTGGCAAAGGTTTGCCAACCAATTTTTTTTTTAATCTCTACCGTCTGTATGAATAGTATTATAGTAAAAAAGATTCTCAAGTGTACATCATATATGAAACTCAATACAGAATCCTATGCTCATAGCCCTTCCATTTGTGAATCATTTGTCCAAATCACACACATGCCAAGTTACCAGACTAATATTAATAAAACTATCAGATTAAACTGACAAGCTTCGTAGGTGGATCTAAATTGCCAGTAGACATGCGAATGGAATGCGATGCCTACAGAGCTGATCCTCTTAATTTTGTGAGTCTATGTATAGTGTAGAGCCTAAACATTTGTCTTTACATACACCAGGGCAATCCCCCAACCCCTGGTGTGCCGTGACGTCATTTTCATGCCAAGTGGGGTGAACATGTCCTGCTTTTTTCTCTGCCAGCAGGCATCAGTGCAGCTGACAGGAGCAGAGTCAAAGGTCCAAGTGCAGATGTAGGCCCCAAAGCTGTGCCATGCCTTCCTATCTCAATATGGCTGTTCCTGTGACTTAGGTCATGACTGTGTTGATTTCTAACAGTGCCTTTGCCTGCTCAGGCCTCCACAACAAAATGTCAGAGACAGAGGCTTCAGTGGCAGACATTTATTCCCCAGGGTGCGGAGGCTACAGGTGTGTAGCTGGAGGATCTGTAGGTGTAGACCCTCCTTAAACTCATCCCGGCTTGCAGATGATGGACTAGTTCTTTTTGGTAGGAACTCACCCCAAATCCATGGTGGAGGCTCACCCTCCTCACCTCCAACCTCAATTCCCTCACCAAGACCCATCTTCAAATCTGATCACATTGGCAGTTAGGATTATAACACGAACATGGGGAGACCTCTAAACATGTAGTCCATAAAACAGCCTCATCGAAGTATAGTTGACAGGCCAACAGCAGTATCCACCTAAGCGTATGTAGTTTGGCAGGTCTGGGCCTTCATTCACAGCCGTCAGAGCATCACTGTATTAGGCTTGTGAACTCATCCATCACAGGCCAAACCTTCCCGTGCTTCACTCCCTGTGTACCTCCACCCCATGCCCAAGCAGCCAGCTCTTGTCTGTGCTAACTGATAGAAATAAGTTGTGGGTAGCAAAAAGAGAGACAGCACTCCAACTGAAGGGTTATCTGGAGAAGGCAACTCTACTCTTGATCAAGAGGATGGACTGAGAAGAGCAAACACAGACAGGGAGTGCATTTGGTTTCTGTTCTAACTCAGGTGGTGACTGTCAGTTTTCTCTATTGGCTGGGGCCAGCCTCAGAGTCAAGGAGGAGAAGGGTCAGTGTTCCAGGCCATCAAATTCCCAGAATACAGTGGGCCTTTGTGTAAACAAAAGTTTGACTGGGTGGGGATTAAAACATTTGCATAGAAGTCTTAAAAGGTGAGAGAGGTAAAAAGATTTTAATTCCTTGCCCTGAACACAAATGTTACAGTATTTGAGAGAAAAGCTTTGTATTTAATGTTTCTTGAATGTCTCCCTAATGTCAGCCGTGCATGCTTTGGGATGCATCTGAATGGTTGAGTCCATCAGTGTCTGACCACATCCTCTGGCCTCTGGTGGTGTTCCAGGTCCTCCATACTGTTACAGTCCTAGCAGGTGTGTAGTGCTCTCAGTAGGACTTCAATTTGATTTTCTTCAGTGGTCAAGAAGGACCTTTTCTTGTATTTATTTTCCTTTGTAAATTTTCGTTGTTGAGAGATGTTTGATTTGCATATTCTATGTACAAGTGATTGACCAGACATAATATGCAACCACTCAATTCCTGTGTGGCTTATCTCCCCATGTTCCAAGAGCAGCACTTTTTAATTTTGAAAAAGTGAGTTCATCAGCTTCTGATGTATAAGTCACCCATATGGTTTTGATCCTCAGAGATCTGTACTGAACCCTGGGATGTTACAGACATGTTCTTGTCTTTTTTGATAGATTTTTATAGCTTTGGGTTTTGCTTGTAGCTCTGCAGTGCATCTTGAGTTGATGGTTATAGGGGTGCAAGGTGAAGGTATAAGTTTGTTATTTTTGTATCAAGGTAACCATTTGCCCTTGCAAGTTCTCTGCCTCTCGGTTCAGGGAACTCTTCACTGCCCCAAACTCTATAGAGCAACCCTTGTCTACCTGGATTCATGTCCCATCTGGTTCCTTAGCCTTCAGTTTCTCTCCTCCTTCTCCCTCTCCCTCTCTTTCTTTCTCCTTCCATTCCACATATTTTATTTATTAAAAAAAAATTTTTTTTTTCAGTTTTTGGGGCTGAACGTCCATTGCCTTATACATGCTAGGCCAACTCTGTACAGCTAAGCTGTACCCCAACTCCTATCAGACTTTAAAGAGATAGTTCTTTGAGAATTTCATACAATGTGCTTTGATCTTATTCGCTCCTTTTTCCAATTCCTCTAAGAGCCACTTCCCTTCCTTATCCACCCAACTGTGTATCTTTTTTTTTAACCCGTTAAGACCAATTTTTGCTGTCTGTATTGTAATGGAGAGCATGAGAGCACCATGACACCTCTGAACAGGACCACTCTATGGATAGAAGAAAGGCTTATTGGGGATCAGACTGACAAGGCTGTCTCTTGAGGTGGGGTAGGGGGCAGAGAAGCAAAATGGTGGAAAAGCAAGCAGACTTTATATGACAGTCAGCAGGCTATTGTGAATACCCAGGAACTAGATGCCCTTGCCTGAGGTAGTGATTTTTGGGAGTAGATTAAGGAGATTAAGGGAGGTCCTGGTAAACAGAAATTGGCTCTATTGAGATTTCTGAGGAATGCTGAATTTAGGCTTCTATTTACTCAATAGCAATTCTTCCTTTTACCAGGGTCCTTTTGTCACCAGCACTGCCATTTAGACAGTGTGGGGTTTCGGAAGGGTGGGTGGGTAGAACTTGGGAGTGGGGATATACTTTGGACCCAACACATGCATTCTTAGATATATGGTTTTCCACTAGAAGATCATTGACTTGCCAAGGGCTAGGCCTTTAAAGAAAACTGACTTTCTTTCTCCCAGAGGCTACTAATTGCCCGATAGCTTCCCAGCTAGGGGTGGGTGGGACTCTGTGTCTACCTCTCCCCTTTGTGTTGGGATTTGATGGGGCTTGGATTGCTCAGCTCTTGTGAGTTCATCTGTGCAGCTATCCTGCTGTGAGGAGATGACACTATTCTTCATCCACCTCTGGCTCTTCACGCTTTTCCTGCTCCATCTTCTGTGATGATCCCTGAGCCTTGGGAGGAGATGGGTATGGTATAGACAGCTCATTTAGGACTGAGTGTTCTGCAGTCTCATATTCTCTACTTTTTGGCCAGTTGTGGGTCTATGCTAATGACTATCTGCTGGAAATAGAACCTTCTCTGATGAGGGTTGAGGGATGCAATAATCTGTGGGTATAACCACAAGTCATTAGGAGCCGGTTTTGTAGAGTGGGCTAATAATAGAATGCATCAGTGAAGACTGTTGTGACAGCCAATTACAGAACAAAGGTGTTACACACATGGAGGGTATGTCACACAGGAAGCACTCAGGACCCTTCTGTCCTATCAGCCACCCCCATCCTCAGATGGTTCCTCGGCTCACTGCAGGACCCCAGCCTGTCCCCTGCTGTTCTACCTTGTCTTGCTGTTTTTCATTCTTAAACACAAGCACCCAGACTCTTCATGTCCCAGCACTTTCCTGTCCTCTTGTTTTGTTTGCTGGACTCCTGGATCTCTCTCGTGCCTTTGTCTGGCATACTTGCTGGACTTTGTCCCAGCAGCAGGGGGGAGCCACTATATTAGTCAAGGCTCCCGTCTCAGAACCTCTTTGGTGCACTCACACCTTGTGCTTCCAGAAGGATCCAGAACATTAGCCCTCCCCTCCCCCCCGTTACAGATCCAGGTTCTCACAGTCATTTAATATCTTATTTAATATCTCAGTTGACGTGGGTCCCTTCAACTATGAGCCCGATTCTTCCTCAGTGATAATATGAGAAAGAACAGCTTCCTGAGACCATTGTGAGGATAAAACAAGTTGCTGGATATAAAAGCCCCTCAGAGAATGACAGGTACACACTAGCACTGCTTGCTGTTAACTCATTCTAAAGGGAACATGGACATTAGCCACAGAGAGCAGAAAGGAAAGGGCCGGCCATTACAAGGCTGAATTTGTTAACAGCCCGCATAGCTCAGATTTTAAGCTCAAAGAGACGCTTCACTGTGTTCCTTTTACTGCTCAGGGGAAGAGGGGGTGAATAAATGAATAAATGAATGAGAATAGGAAGCTTATCACTCACTGAAGCTCTTGTCCCAGCAAGCTTCTTGGGCAGGCAGGGTTCTCTCCCTTAACTGGGGCTGGTGGACCTGGACAGTTTCAGGCTTGCACTTTTTTTTTTTTTTTTTTTTTGAGGGTTTCTCTGTGTAGCCTTGGCTGTCCTGGGCTTGATTCCTAGACCAGGCTGGCCTTGAACTCACAGAGATCTGACTGCCTTTGTCTCCCACATGCTGGGATTAAAGGTGTGTGCCACCACCCCCAGCCCCGTTTTTCAGGAGGTTTAGTTGCTGCTGTCATTGACTCTAAAATGTCCCTGGAAGGCATGCATGTGGAAGGCTTGCTCTCCAGCTGGTGGGCTTAGAGAAATGGTTGAACCATTGGGTGCTAACTTACTTTTAAATTTTTTTAATTCTTTTTTATAATTTATTACAATTTATTCACTTTGTATTCCAGCTGTAGCCCTCATTCTTGTCCTCTCCCAATCCCGCCCTTCTTCCCTCCTTCATCTCCTCCCATGCCCCTTCCCCAGTCTACTGATAGGGGAGGACCTCCTTCTCTTTCATCTGACCCTAGCCTATCAGTTCTCATCAAGACTGTCTGCATTGTCTTTCTCTGTGGCCTGGTAAGCACCCCCCCCCCCAGCTCAGGGGTTGGTGATCAAAGAGCCTGTCACTGAGTTCATGTCAAAGACAGCCCCTGTTCCCATTACTAGGGAACCCACTTGGAGACTGAGTCTGTGGACTACATCTGAGCAGGGGTTTTAGGTCCTCTCCATGCATTGTCCTTGGTTGGGGCATCAGTCTCAGAAAAGATCCTTGTGCCCAGATTTTCTGGTTCTGTTGCTCTCCTTGTGGAGCTCCTGTCCCCTCCAGGTCTTTATATCTCCTCCTTCTTTCATAAGATTCCCTGCACTCTGCCCAAAGTTTGGCAGAGTCTCAGCATCCGCTTTAATTCTTAGTGGATCAGTGTTCTGATGAGTTCAGCTCAGCGGCCTATTAAGGTAGAGGAAGTAGGTGGCTTGTGACTGGGTGCATTGCCTGCAAAGACATACCTTGTTTCTGGCCCTTCCTGCTACTTTTTCTGCCTCCCAGCTGCCTCAGGGGCCTTTCTGCCTTTCCCGTCATGATGTCCTATCTCACCACAGACCCAGAAATGGTAGAGTCGGCTCACCATGGACCTCAACCTGTAAAGACATGGCCAGAACAAACCTTTCATCCTTCACACGGCTTTCCTCAAGTGTTTCCCTGTGTTTTAGCTGAAGTGGTTCATCTGTAAGAGTGCTCTGGGCTTTTGTCACTGTCTTGAGCACTTCCATCTAGTCAAGGTCCTCAGTGCAAATGAGAAACAAGAATCCTTTTGGAGTTAGCAACCACCTACGGGTAGAGCCATGGCCTATGTTTGCATTCCCCAGGTCACTGAAGGCTTAAGGAAGTTATCACCTGGGCTAAGGGCCCTGCCTAGAATTGGGCCTCCGGCATCCCTGGAATTGTCAATCTAGTGATAACAGCAGAAGAGGTGCCAGTGGAGGTCTGTGGTCTTGGTAAAAATGGAGGATATGAAGGTGGCGCAGTGTAGTAGCAGCAGTGACATGTGCTCGCCATCAGCCTCCCATTTCTTCTTTGTCTTTAAGCCTCTTTGGGTTGTTTCTTCATTATTCAGGAAGCTGAGCGGACGAGAGAAAACAGGTATCCTTAGCTGGGCTCGCTCATGTATCTACTGGGACATAGCTTACAGACTTTCCAACAGAGACAGAGCTACAGCAGCTGAGTTGACTGTACTGCTTACTAGGGAGCTGGCCCCTGTTTCTGCTTGTCCTTCCTGTCCTATTCTGTGAGGAGTGAGGACCATCCTCTCAGTTCTGAAGATAAACTTGAACTCAGAGAGGTAATAGCCCTGGCTGCAGGCCTTGGGGAGAGACATGGCAGTGAGCACATACACCTGTTGGTCTAGCTGTCTCCAGAGTATAAAGGGAGGATGGCATGACAATCCACATACCTCTGCTCAGCAGGTCTGTGTGCCATGAAGAGAAAGTGCACTTGTACAGGCACAGGGCATATCTGCAGCTCCCTTAGATTCTTTTGTCTTGTGTTGATTGCTGTTTTTTTATTTTTAGCCCCCTGAAGGCCAGCCAGTGGTACAGCCTCATCAATACTATGCCTGCTTGTGTCACATTAAACTCTTACCCTGTTGACAGCCCATGGATGGCCCACTTCACGGGAAGTCAAGTCTGCTCAGTAGCAGCTTTGATTGCAGTCTTAGTTCCCTGGGCCATGAGACCAGCAGTGCCACTGTCTTAGTGTTCTATTGACGTGAAGAGACACAATGACCACAGCAACTCTCATGAAGGAAAACATTTAGTTCGGGCTGGCTTACAGTTTCAGAGGTTTAGTTTATTATCACATGGTAAGGGCCATGGTGGTGTGCAGACAGACATGATGTTGGAGAGGTGGCTGAGAATTTCACATTCGTATTTGTAGGTGTTGTGCCCAATTCAAGAGACACCAAAAGACCAGCACAGGAGTCGAGTTCATTGCAAAACACATGAGGATCTTTTTATTACAAGCTACAGCTTGGGCTCTCACACCCTCACCACCAAAGCGGTGAGAGCCCCATGCTCAGATTAGTTGGGTGATTTAAAGAGTCCAGTTCCTCCCAGTGCACCCAAAGCAGGGGATTCCTGCCTGGCAAGCATCTATTGATCAAAACACAAAAGGGGATGTTGCATTTTGAACTGATTGGCTATAGGAAGGCCCCCAAACCAGTAATTGTCTAGCTTCCCTTGTTTGGCTGCTCTAGAGGGGCCGGTTTCCTAGCAACTGTATCTCTAGTGGGCAGGAAAAGAATGCAGTAAGTCTAGTTCTTCCCCTCAGGGCATTGAGGCTTGTTCTTCCCGAAGGTGGCTGAAGATGTCTCCACCTCGCTAGCCTTCTTTCAGGCTTGTGCTTTAAACTTTAAAACAATACCCATTGATTTTTAAGTCTTTGATCTTTCATTTCTTTGGTCTCTCATAGGAAGCAGGAAGAAAAAAGACACTGGGCCTGGCTTGAATATTTGAAACCCCAAAGCCCACCCAGAGTGACACACTTTCTCCAACAAGGCCACACCTCCTAATTCCTGTCAAGCAGCACCTTGCCCTAAGGATGACCAAGCATTCAAATGTACGAGCCTGTGGGGGCCCATTGTTATTCAGACCACCACAGCCACCTTGGCAAAAGCCATGGGTAGAGCTGATGCCAACAGATTTAGATTCCACTTGTCATGCTAATCCTAAAATGCCTTAACTCTGTACCACACAAAGGAAAAGATGTTTTCACGGGCTACTATCAATATTATAGTGGCTACTGTTACAGTAGTATTTGAGAGAGTAAAAGTCACTGCCATTAAGTGAATCAGTCAGAACCTGGAGAGACCCCACAGGGCTCCTCTGCCACCCACAATTTGACTGCTGTGTTTTGCTGGACATGACACTCTCTGTCATGGTGAACTAAAGGCTTTCTGAGTCTCTCCCTCTTTTGAGTGACATCATGGATCATTGTGCGGTATGGGTTTGCATGCTAGATGTGTGTTGAAGGCAATGGATAATTGTAACAGATGAATAGTGGTCAATAACCATCTCTTTCCCTTTTGAATAGTGGCTTCCTCCTTCGGGACATATTTAGCATGTTAAACTACATACCATTTACAGGGCATAACTCATTGGTTCCCGTGTGTTCACAGAAAAGCTTTAAGCCATGGTTACATCAATTTTGAGTTTCATTCCCCCTCCCCAGACAGCCCTGTCAGTGGTCCTTCTCCTCTTCTCCCAACTGACTCCCAGCCCCAGGCAGTCAATTGATCTACTTTTAGTCTTTATAGATTTGTGCTCTCTGGACATTCCTGACAAATGGGCTCAACCGATGCTTGGTGCCTTTTGACCAGCCTCTTTCTCTAGCACATTGGGGATTTCTTGTATTGTGCTCAGCCTTTCTCTCCCTTTAATTACTAACCTGAGTTCCACTGTGTAGCTGTGGCATGCTGCACCTGCCTGTTTATCAGTTGATGTTCAGCAAGTGTGTGCCCCGTTGTGGTCTGTCACAGACAATGTTGCTGGGTGTGTTTACACGCAGGCCCTGGAGAGAGAAGTCTTCATTTCCCCTAGGCATCCGGGTAGGAATGAAATTGTTGTGCTATATGTAATTCTGAGTTTAACTTTTAAAATTCCTTCTTGAGTCAACTTTGGGGATTTTACACCCCGCCCCCCCTTGGGAATCTGTCAATTTTATCTAAGATTTGAAAGTTCATTGGTAAAAATGTATTCATAATATTCTCTTCCCTTGTTTTTGTCTTGGCATTGTAAGGAAGTCAGGTTTAATATTCTAATCTGCTCCTTCTCTTTTCATTCCTTGATCATTCTCGTTGGCCTTTTATATTTTAATGAGTTTGATATTGCCTTTTTAATACCACAGTGAGCAGGCCTAGCTGACAAGCTCCTTCCTCTCCATATCAGGAGGGGCAAAGGAGAGAGCCTCATGTACTTCTCCCCATGGCCATAGAGTCGGGGATGGTGGACCTGGAGCTCACAAAGAGAAATCTGTCTTTATAACGGAGAGGAGCAGATTCCTAAAGGAAGGCCAGTGTGCTGTGAGGGAGGCTGGGGAGTGGCATTGGAGACCCCTGGAAAACGTGGCTGAGCCACCCTGGCTTTCTTGATGTTTTCTCACAGGGACATATGAGGTGTGCATGATGAGAAAGACTAAGACTCAGAGCCATCAAATAACTTCCCCAAGGTCATGCAGCTACCATGGACAGAATGCAATTAGAGTTAAAGTCTGGCTCAAGTGCCTTTATTCTTTATCTCTGAACCTCCCTCTACTATGTTTTGATAATGAAGGGTTTATAGTTGATCTTTCTTTTCTATCTGCAGGAGGGACAGGATAGAACCTTTTAAAAGTAGGAGGCAATACACGCACACAGATGCATGCATGCACTCATTCATGCACTCGTGCGCGCACACACACACACGCACACACACACACACACACACACACCCCTTCTCTTTTGTCTTATTAGTTTACCCTGTACTCAGCCTCCTTTCTCTGCTGAGGGTTATCTAGTGTCAGAACAGAGCCTAGAACCCCTTACTTCCATGTGCAGCCTTAGATCATCCACTGCCAAGGGTTGTGGTTTGTGTCTCACGCTTTCCACCTGCTATGATTTCATTAATGGGCTGCCCTGTTTCACTACAAAGCCAGGTTCCTGACTTGTCTGAGCATCTTGTAGAAGCTCTAAACTTGGACCACAAACTCATTTCCTCCCTTAAGAAGGTGTACAAACTCTTCTCTTTCTGACTAGGCCTCCTCTTTGTTTCTTCCTTCCTTCTTCCATTCATTCATTTTCTTTTTTGGCATTTATTTACTGATTGGGGGAGTTGGGGCACGTGCCATAGAGTGCATATGGAGGGGTCAGAGGGCAACTTGTAGGAGCTGGTTTTGTCTTTCCATGTGGGTCCAGGAATGGAACTCAGGCTGTCAGGCTTGGCCACAAGCATCACTACCGGCTGAGCCACCTGATGGGCTCTAAGCCCCAAATTTTAGATGTGCAACTATCAATATTCTACATCAAGACCTTTGTCATCTGCCTTTGGAGGCACTGGATGCCCTTCCTTGCCCCGACCTGCGGGGCTTCAACGGGGTTCCTAAAGTGGAGAGATTGGAAGGATTGGGGGGGGGGGGTAGGGACAAGAGACGCAAGAAATGAAAGCCAAGTCTGTTTGTCTGATCAAGGCTTCCCTTTATTAGAAATTTTTACCCAACTTATATAGGGAGAAGACAGGAAAGGGGAAAGGTTAATCTACTGCTGCAGGAAATAGGAAGAGTGCTTTCATGGGCTAACTATTGTGCCTGCAAGATACCATAAGGATGTTCTCTTAAGATATCTTACGGATGCTCTAACAAAGGATGTCCTCACAATCTATCACCCATGATTTAGGGTCTAGATAACTCTTTCACTACATAGCTTTAGGTCTCCACTAAATGACCTTTGCTCTCTACTTGGCTTTGGCTTCAGTAACTACCTTTGTCTCCACTAGATAGCTTTGACTTTGGCTTCTGTAGATAGCCTTGGCTCACTAATTGGCTTTGGCTTCTATAGATACCTTTGTCTTCACTAGATAGCTTTGGCTTTGGCTTCCGTAGATAGCTTTGGCTCCCGGCACTTCCTTGCTTCCCTTACTCCCATCCTTATTCATTGTAAATAGTACTTTTCAAGAAATGGTGGAGAAGTGAAGCCCTCAGTATGTCCCTGCTGGTCTCAGGGGCAAGGGGATAGTCACTGCTAAAGTTCAAGTGCCTACAGTATACCACGCACCTAGCACACCCATTCTCATTTAATTACCAAGTCGTTCTTTCCACACACATGATCATCACTTCATGAATGATAAGGCTAAAGCATCCCTCTGAGAAGAATCAGTGAAAGTGGAGCAAATATTCAGAAAACACCACCGAGCTATTGCCCCCTCTTGGAGATATCCTTGTTCAGCAGAGTCTTAAGGACTCTCAGAATTCTCTCCCCTAAGAAAATTATTTCAATTCTTAATTAGGCGACTACACACTAGAGTTAAAGCCAACACTGACATTTTTCTGTTTATCTATGGCCAGTGTTACACCCTCTTGTCCACCTCTGAACCCATCCATTTGCGTTCACGCATTTGAAAGAGAAGGGTAAACAGCAGCGTTCCTCCCTAAACGCCCTGCAAGCCTTGCCATAATCCTTACCCTCCTTGCTTGTGCTGAGTTGTGCTTTATGACCAAGCACCATGGGAGACCTAGTCCTGCCCTGGGCAGGGGCAGAGGCCGAAGCTACTTGCTATAGTGCCGTCTGCCCAGTAGCCCCACAGCTGGTAATGCTGTTCAGCGCCTGTCTTTACTGATTTTTGGTTTTGTTTTGTCTGATTGTTCTAGCAATTGCTGAGGGGAGATCAAGAAATCTCCAGCCCTGATGTGGAACTGTGTGTGTGACTCCCTTCAATAGCAGGCATTTATTTTTTCGGCTTCCTATATTCTGTTCTCTCAGCCCTGCATGTGCAAGATTGTGTCTGGCTATATAAATCGTGCTTTCTGCTGTTGGCAGCCTTGGTCTGGAGGCCTATTTTGTGCTGTTTTTATAAGCACTCCAGTGTAGGTGTGCAGTCATTCCCAAGGGGTACCTTTCATCAGTTTCTTTAGACCTGCCTAAGGTTTTTCTTTCTCCTTCATATTTTTGGGACAGGGTTTTACTTTGTAGCCTAGGCTGGCCTTGAACTTACCATTCTCCTGTCTCAGTCTCCTGAATGCTAGGATTACAAATGTGAGCCACCAGGCCAATATGCTTACACTTTTTATGTTGTAATTGAACTCTGTAAACTCCAGTGGCATACAATTGAATTCTGCATTTTTATCTGTTGCAACAACACCTGCTTTTTAATGAGAGCACTCAGTTTATTAATATTTAAAATGTTTATTGGTATCTAAGTCTGCTATTATATTTTTATATGCCTCTATAAGTAGCATTCATGTATGTGCGTATGTATTCACATGTGCATGTGTCTATGTGTGTACTTGTGTGCATGTGTGTGTGTGTGTGTGTGTGTGTGTGAGATGTGTATGGTCTTATGTCAGTGCGTATGTGCTTGTGGAGGTAAGGGAACAAACTTGGATGTTGATCCTCACCTTTCACTTTGCTGGGCCTTGTGGATTGAGACTACTCACTGCCCTCTTGTCAGGCTGGCCACTCTTGTCCGAATTGTCACTCTAGAGTAGAGAGACCCACACCATAACCTTTACTGGCTGTATTGATACCCAGACTGCAAACTTAGTCTTTGTGTGTGTGTGTATGTATGATGACACCCACAGCCTTTGATGTTTTTTTTGATTCTTCTTTACCCTGACCCCACTCTTCTGCCAGAGTGTATTCCCTAAACCAGGAGGAAAGCTAGTTTAGCTCAGTCCACAGCTATGCTATGAGATAGCTCAGGAATCTCAGCCCACATCTGCTCTGCAGTGAGACGATGCAGGGGTCCTCATTCCAAAGTTTCCACAGACGTGAGGTCAGGGGTGGAGATAGCCTCACACCTCTCTGGTCATGGCTTCTTAGAGAAGGCTCTCTGGATAACCATGGAGCTGTCACTGGCCTGGCCGGGCTATGGTCCCAGCCTAGGACCCCGCTAACATCTGTGGTCCTGCAGCTGGGTACTCCCTCTTTGCAGGGGGAGCAGGTACACTCTGGCTGGGTGTATGATTCATTCTCTTTTTAATTTTTAAATCTCTACCCATCTCATTATGGTGTTTCATTTCCTCCCATCTGGCACTCTGAGACTTTCACAGTATGAAATTTAAAATGAAGATGATGAAGATGATAATATTGGTTGGAAGAGAACATAAGGGAAAAAAATCTTCGCAATTAAAATAAACTTTGGTTTCTTCTCTGTTTCTTTGTCCAGTAATTTGTGTCAGAATCCACAGAGATGACAGAGGGGATATATTAGGAGCCCAGAAACTGAGCTACTGTGGAGGCAAAGGACACACGCGTAACAAGGCTCCTTACTGGAGTCCCTCTCGGGAGCACTTTGGGGTGGGAGGTGCATTAAGGAGGGAATGCCAACGGACTGATTCAGTGGAGGCCCCTAAGCATGTGGCCAGCAGGCCCAGTCCAGCTCAGATAGATCTGGCTTGCAGTCACTTAAAATGTATAGGAAGTTTCAGACTCAGTCTGGGCTCTCCTTTTCTAGAAACATCAGAGGCGGCTGGCCTTGCAGGTCAGCCCCGTGTTGGAGCCACAGGCTGTTGCTTGTGCTCATACCATGTGCTCTCCAGTTCTGTCAACCTGAAAGAAAGTTGGGTCAGGTGATTAGGTCTGGAATCCTTGGACCTACTCCTTCTCAGGTCTGCTCTGGGCCTGCTCCCTGGGCCAAGGGAGCATTTCTTGTTGCTGTCTTGCACTTGGATATTTTCTTTTAGTTCTAGGATTTACGAATTTAAAGCCCGTGGGTAACACTGGTTACTAAACTACTACTAGATCTGATCAGTGTCCCGCGGGGGCAAGCATATGCCCGCCAGAAGTGTGGGGGCCTAGAGGCCAGCAGATGAGGTGACAAGACAGAGGACTACAAGGTGCACATCAACCAGACAGCAGCCTACATCCTCTTCACACCAGCAGCTGCATCGTAGAGCTGGGTGAGCGGAGCAGAAGGTACCCTGGAAACAGGGCTGTGGGTAAAGGGAGTCTCTGGGCTGGCCCTTCACCGTTGAACCTGCCAGACCCCTCCTTCTTGGCTCTGTGACTTTTTCCCCGTTTGCTTTCCCTGGTCCAGCACCTGCCCCCATGCATCTCTGACTAGGTTCTCCTACCTCTTTGGGCCCAACTAGGGCCCCTCCATGGCCTCAGTCTGAAGTTTTGTGCATTCTCAAGTGATAGTATGGAAGAGTCCCTTGTGGGCCTGTTTACCTGCCTACATGCCTGTCTCTCTGTTGGTGTCTGTTTCTATCTCTTCGTGTTGCTTGAGTGCAGAACAGTATTTTATTTTACTGTTGTCTCCAAACCCCTCTCAGACATACCGAAGGACAGGGTCCACTCCTGAGAGGTGGCAAAGGCAGGGGACAGAAACCTGCAGTACCCTCTTCAGCCATCACCTTCTGCCTTCTGCACAGCTGGAGGAATGGTACAGCGAAGGCTTCTCACTTAAAAGCCTGCTGTCTTAAACCACCCCTGTGCTGCCTGCTTTCTCTCTGGGTTTCCTTGTAAGGAGCGCTGGAGGTGCTGGGTGGCTCAGATCCCCGAAGACTAGCGGAGGAAGTGACTGCTCTTTCTTTTTATCCTTTTTCTTTCTTTTGGCCTATTGTCTCAAGTTAGAAAACCACTGCTTGTCCCTAACTGACAACTTCGTATCACTGGGGACTCTGCTATTTATATCTTAGCAGCTTGTCCTTTTTAATATTAAGCTGGACTGCTAGGGGATTTTTTCTAGTTGACTTGAGCTCTCACAAACTTGACTTTTCTCCCTTCAACCCCCAAAGGAGCAAACCAGCACAGGAAGTGGGTCCTTCTTACTCAAGTGTCCCTAACAGGATTTTCACCTTGTCTGTCTATTGAGTCTCATCTGGTGCTGAAGGGAGCATGAGGACCTCAGTGGCAGCTTCAGAGCAATGGCCTTTTCAAGTGCTCGTTGGAGAAAGCGTCATCGCCCATGGTTAACTTGATTAGAAGCTGCGGTGGCAGCAGTAATAATACGTGACATTTATGCGAACATTTTCACTTCACACTGTGAGGGGCAGTGTGTTTTCATCGGCAGACAGGCAGGGCTGCCGTGAGCTGTCCCAGACCTGGCGGGGGGGGGGGGGAGGAGGCTTTGTTTGTTCAAGCTGATCCTCCTGTTGCCTTTGCCAGCCTCAACCTGCCCCCTCCACCCCATCCCTGTAGGCACAGGCTTGGCCACTGCTTCTCATCTTAATGCATTGCCTGGTCAGCCATCCTGGAATGGCACTGCCATTTTTTTTTTTCTCTTGCGACAGTATCTCCTAACCTCTGCAGAAACAGTGTATGTTCATTTTAGAAGATAAGGAAAAGTAACTTTAAAATCACACTTAATCCCACCGCCAAGAGTAACGTTGTCATTCTCCAGACTCACATCATATCGATAGATATCTGGGTCTAAAGCACTTGGTTTATGCAGAGTGGTTTGGATTTGCTCTTTTGGCAGCAATTTTCCCCCCAGCTTCTGACAAGAGCTTTCTTGTTATTCTTCAGGAGCAAGGTACTTCATGGCTTCCCAGCGCCTGGTCGATGGAGGGAGCTGGGCAAGCTGGCCCTTGGCTGGGCTGTCGTGGGGGCATGATCCCCCACCTTCTCACCAAAATTCACTTGCTGACTCATCTCAATGAAGTGCTCCTTCATCCCGAGTCTGCTCCATGCTCATGCTTGGATCTGTCCTCCCCCATTGGGTCAAGGAGCCCCTTTTCACCTGAGAAGGCCCCCTGTTCCCTGTTAAGCAGGCTGGAACAGCGGGTTCTTCCTGTATAGAGATAGTCCAAGGCATGTGTTTCCCATTCTCTATCCCTCCCAGCAGCTGCATTCCTGGAATGCTTTTCCCAGGCTTCTGGCATAGAAGATTCTAGGGTGATATGTCTCTCTGTTGCATCCATGCTCTCTTCTCTGCCCCAACAAAGCTCATAGGAGATGAGCTGCAGACAGTTTTTGCAGGGGTGCCTTCTGTTTGTTCATCTTTCTGATCTGATGGGAGCAGTGTCCTTCCTATGCTTAGGAAGGAACCCTGGAGCCTCTGCTCAGGTCACCATATCTGTCCTTCAGCTGCCGTGCTGTGTCTACAGAGTGGTATCCCTGTCAAGGTGAATGCTGACCCTTAAAGGCCGAGGTCCAAAGGCCCATGGCGCTGGCCCAGAGTATCTGTTCCCAGCAAAAGAAGGGTCCCTTTTCTGATGTACAGGATGGGCCTGACCGTTTGTCTTGCCTTGGACTTACTCAGCTGACGGAAGGCAACTTCCTGTGGGTGGAAGAATTGAAGAGAATTGCTTAGCATGTTAAAATGATGACTCAGACAGGGGCTGATTGCTAAGTGGAGGCTTCAGGCTATGAGTACTACTCAGAGAACTGGAGGCCAGTCAGCAGTACGAGGTCTAAGAGAGGTCGAGAGTGGCATCAGGGGGTCTAGGTTTGCCATTGTCTGTGAAAAGTGGCGTAGGCTGGCTTGGACTATTTCTCATGATTGCCACCATTGTTCACTGATAGATACTCCTGTAAGCAGCTTTCTCATCTGTCCAGCTCCCACCATCCTGCAATTGCTTGCTTCCTCTGCCCCCCTGCCCCCCTTTCCTCTGATCTCCCTTACTCCTTCTCCTCCTCCCCTCCTTTCTTTCTTCCCTTATCCTCACTGAACTTGAAGGCAAGGGATTCAGTCCCATTTACCTAAAAAAATGGCTGTTGGTATGCATGCACCTTATTGAAGGAATCATTGGAGTCAGTGACACAGCTTAATCCATTTTGGTTTTGGGGTTGTTTTTGGAAGTGATTTCTGCTCAGTATAACTTCTCATTTAGGCTTCTAGAATTTACTGTCTGCTAAGGTTGAAGAAATATAAGTAGAACGCCATTACAATAAAATCGGGTACTTTTACAAAAACAGTAATGGCAATTCTTAACAATGACTAGGCAGAGGCAAATGTCTTCTCTCCTCCACCCCTCATCTTTCTCCACGCACGGCATTCCCATATGCTGTCACTGTTACCAAGGTATGAACAGTGAGAGTTCAGGTGGGTTATGCAGGCTCACAGGACAGAGGGAGGTAGAAATGGATTCTTTATCAGTCCCAAACCAATTGTGGACACCACTTAGGTCTCAGGGTTGTATAATATGATCCCCAAGACCTGTTGCAGAAGAGAAGGCAAAGCAAGGGATCAGTGGTGAAGAAACTGACCAGTAAGGAGAAACACCAGAGCCCATGCTTTCAGTGAAGTCAGCTTTGATCCTAGGGAGGGAAGACCAGACCATGTTGTGGGCCATCTGGGCTAAGCCACGAAGAAATGTCACACCACTACTGGAGGCGAATGGTGCATTGTATTTGGGGTCTGGCCCCATTGTCTCTACGAGGCCACTGCTACTCCGACCCAGAATTCAAGGTGTGGACCTGGCTGCTTTGCTTTGTTCTGGCCACGTGGTACACAGATTCATGGGACACTGTAGCCTTTTCTGCAGGAGAGACACATTCTCAATGGGAAGGGTAGTCCCCAGGACAATGGTCACACGGTTTTCTTATTCTTAGTTCTACATGTTCATGTTCTAATCAGGCCACAGTTCTTAGAACATTGCAAGGGATCTTGGTTAAGGCTTTCCTGAGTCAGAACAAATGGGCCAGGTAGGCACAGGGCCTGGTACAACCCAGAACACTGCTTCCTGGATGTATACTCGAGGAATCGAGGAATTGCCGGACAACAGGACAGACTCAGCCTGGTCAGGAAGAACTGTCCTCAGACATCAGCACAGAACCGGTGCCCAGTGACATGCATGGATGGATAGCTAACTGAGGGACTAGACAGTCTTAAGCAGAGAAAGTGCGAGATATTCTGGAAGGAGTAGCTTTGTGCTAGATCCCAAGGAGTAGGCTCTTACATATTGGAGAGGAGGTACGGGAGTTTCCAGGAAGAAACACTTCCTAGTTTTTCACTAGCCTGAGCTATGGTAACCGGCTGTCCTGTTTAGTCAGTGAGGTAAAGCAGAAGCTGACGTCATTTCTCATTACAAAAGACAAGAGGTTGATGAAGGTTTGGAAACTTCCCTGATAAGCCTCTCCATCCCAAGAATCAGCCTGGCTAGCCTCACCTTGTCCTTGTGGCATGGTAGAGAGAAATCACTCAAACACCCAATGGTCCAGTGCCATCCACCATAGCATAGCACTTGGCCAAAGCCATGTGGCTGGGTTAGCCTGTCCCATGCTGAGTGAGGTGTGGTGCTAGAAAGGTTCTCTGTACCATGGTCTCATGATTCCTGGGCCACCCCAGGGGTCTTCAGAGCTGCATCCCCCATGAGCAGGCCTTCCAAGGGCTGTCCTTCTGATTTGAAAGCCTCACGGGCCTCACCATGCTTCTGTATTCTTTGGCCTTTTCCCTTCGTTTGAATTGTGTTGTTGCTCTTCAGTGCTGCTGCAACACTTGACAGATTCTCTGTGAAGAAGGGAAAACCTCCCGCATAAATCATCTTGAGTAGCATTTTCTAATTTGGATCATGGTGGAACAACTCTGGACAATTTTTATTCTTTATTTTCACCGTGGTTCCTCTGACAGGCCATCGTCAGCTGCCAGAATGTAATCCATCAGCGTCATATATTTTCAGGGCGATATGGGGTTTGATCCCTCACTGTGGCAGTCATGTCTGCCTCCCTTTTCTGCAGCATAGAACGTGTAGTGCTTAATGACACTATGATAAGATAGGACAGTCTGAGCCTCGGTTTTATCATGATGGGCTGACAAATGACAGGGAGTCATGTTCTTTTCTTTGCCTGGGTCTGCTGTGACTTTATGGACGCAGTATTGTAGTCTGGCCTGTCTCAGGCTGGAGTTCCTGTGCATCACGGAGAGAAAACATACTTTCTAGACCAAGAGACCCTGGGCTCAGTCCTGAGCTTCAGCCATCTTTGGGGTGTGTGTTTGTTTAACTTGTTCAAAGAAGGGACTGGGCTGGGTGGCCTGCAAGACTGCATGTGGCTGTAATGTAATGTACCCAACAGGCAGTTGACTCGTGTGTCCAGGCCTTGTGGAAGGAGTATCATCCATCCTAGGGTACACATTGCTTGTGAATCCACTAGTCAAACTCTACCTGAATACTGTTCCCCCTTTCTCCTGTGTAGAGTTGTCAGGGCTATCTCCCAAGCGGCTGTAGGGATCAGAGGCAAATTTAAGACCAGTGGAGTTGGCACCTGATACACAGAAGTACTTTCGTATTAATGTTCTCATTCATTATATTGAGAAACAGCCAGGCAAGGCTGAATGAGTTGCCAACCTCACAGCCTCTGGTTATAAAGAAGTCAGAATGTTCTGGAGGCTTCTTGTGATGCCCACTGGGCAGCCGGGCAGGTAGCAGGGCAAGAGTTGTGTTCCAGTGTGTTGTATTTTCAAGGTAAAAATTACCTTTGCATATTAATTTGGTACCTTTTCTCTTTTTAATGTCTTAGCTAGGAAAAAAAGGGAGTGTGAGAGGCACAACCAGCTCCATTGAACGCTGCTTTCCACGTGCCCCAGTGAATGCAAAACAGAAGTTCATTTTCAAGCCTTTGATCTAGTCATTAACTCCCTTGTCTTCTCATGTAATCCTGAACCAAGCCTCTATCCTACCTACACCACAGTCTGCAGGATCATTTCATATGCATTTAGCTCTGCTTGCTTTTGCTCACAGTCCACGTCAACTACAGGTTGGCTGCCGCTCCAGCCCCGCTACTCAGGCCTGTCCCTTCGTGGCAGTCAGAATGGAGAGGAACGGACATGTGCAAGGCTCGAGCAGCATGGCTCTTCCCAAGTATCATCTCCTCATGTACCTATGAGGTATCTGAGAGAGCCAAGAAATGACAGCTGGCAGTGCGGGCCAACACCTGCCGACAGCCATCCGCCATTCTCTGTGCATGCTAGAGAAGTTTAGAGAAGCTATTGGTTATTCTCCTTGGTAGCTTTGTGTGTTGTCCAGCGTGCCACAGAATTAGAGGGATTCTCAGCCACAGAGGGGTGGCTACCCCTTATTACAGATGAGTATTACAAGGGTAGACAAGGGAGTTAATGACTAGATCAAAGGTTTGGCCGTGTTTTTAGACACCAGAGACTAAAGAGTCAAAAGTAGAATGGGCCATGCTCTGCCTGCTCAGCCCTGGCCTCCCTTGAACACCCTGGGGGTCTGTCCAGGCTTGATTGACTACATTATCCAGCTATATCCTCACAGCCCTCCAGGGTATGTGGGGCATAGGTCTCAGTCTCAGTCTCATTCTCCTGTGTTCTGCTGGGCTGGTTGAGGCCTGTTTGCTGCATAACTCAGAGGAAAATCCAAAACTCATCTGTGATGCCTTGGAGTCAACCCCATGTCTATTGTCAGCACCTCTGTGGGGTGAGTCTGCCTTCTCAGGCTGCAGTCTGAGACCTGCATGAAATTACACACAGAACTAGAGCCTTTCTCAACCCCCTTTCCCCCATGTGTGCATGGTGGAGCCTGCCTGGACTCCATCCAGCTTAGGTCCTGGCTTCTTTAGCTAGGAAAGCATGTTTCTGTTGAAGTCCAGCCATCGCTATGCTCAGCTGTTCATCCCCTGAGGAGGACAAAGCCAGTCAGACAGAAGGGGCTCAGTCAAGCGCTTCAGCACCAATGGTCTGGGAGGGTTGTCCACACGACCCTGCTCTGTCCCAAAGTGTCTGTAACAGAGAGTCAGATGGAAGTCCAGAGAGCAGGAAGCATTCAGATGCTCTTACATGAAAGCAAGTCAAGTGAAGGTGGGGCTGAAGTAGGAGCCCAATAGATAGAAGCAGGGCTATGGGATCAGGATCAGGAATTGGGGTTTGATGCCAGTGTGGGAATGCCAACAGGCAGGGCCAGGGTGCAAGTGGCAGGAGTTGCTGTCAAGAGAGGCTGTGCAGGTCCAGAGTACATAGACAGGGGCTGCAGAGTCTAGACTGAGGAGAGTGGGCCAGATGTCTTTGTGATCCTAGTGCTATCAAGGGCTTCCTTAGAGTGTCTTTCCTTCATCATCACCAGCATCAACTTAGGTGCCTTTGGAGTAAAAGTCAAGGCCTTAGCACACAGACTTCACTTCTCTGCATCTCTATCTCGAGGTGAGGCCTACAGTTCTTCCCAGATCAAGGATCAAGGCCACAGCCACTCACTGCTTCCTGTTTCTACTATTAGTTTGCTCCAGAGCCAGCGGCTTCCCTTGAACTCCAGGAGGAAGATCTGGTCCTGTTTAGACCCTTCTGTGACCACAGTTATGGTGACCTGGTACTCACTTCTAAGGCCGCTGAGAAACCTCACTGGGGATACCTGACTGCTGCTTCTCCATCCTGCACACCACTGCCCAGATCAGGACCCCATTCAGCTTGTTCTGGGACTGGTGTCCTCCAGTTCCCACCCTTCCTCTCTTACCTGCCATTCATGTGATCTCGGTATACAGCCATCACTACAGGAAGCTTTCCCCATCCAGTCACCGGTTCCTCGATAGCTATGTGCTACCCAGGAGCCCTAGTTTCTAAAGCTGGAGTATGGCAGTGCCTGCTCCATAGAGAGAGCATGTGTGTCTCTTTAGGAATGGAGTCCCCTCTCTGCATGTCTTTTCGTTCTAATTCTTCCCTTGCACCATGCTTCTCAAAATGAATTTTGGCTTTCTGGGAATGTATTTAAAATTTTATTTTCTAAATCTGTATTGACTTACTACATATCTATATCCTATAAATATATTTGGTATTTATGCTATTTGTTGATGGTAATGAGGATGCTATCTTGTACACATGCTAATTAGGCAGTTTCCAATTTGTAGATCCCTCTGAGAATCTCGAAGCTTGGGATGTTTTGGTTGAAAATGGGCCTTGGCAAGTACTTCAGACTGGTCTTTGCCCAGGCTCTGTCCCATTCTCCTCCAAGGGAGGTGGATGGGGATCAGGCCCACAAAGGAAAGATGTAGCAGGGGTAGGTGCACAGCTACCACCCGACCAGGCTTTGAGATGTAGCAGAATGATCAGGCCAGTGTGAGCCAGGGATCCCAGTTGGCTGTGGCAGGTAGGGCATGGGCGGGTGGAAGGGACGAGGTTCTGGAGAGAAGCAGGCTTGGGCTGGTGTTTAGATTCGTTGGGGGGAGGTGCCAGTGAGAACATGTGCTGGAGTACCAGGACACAGCCAGACCTTCCAAAAGGAGCGCTACTGAGCAACCACCGCAATAGGAGGACACATGGTCTCAGTGAAGCCTGGCCATCTCTGTTTTGATATAGGTGTGTCATTCAAGACTCAACAACAATCGGGATATTTCTCCGGCTCACAGCAGTCGTGACAGAGGTAACTGTGATGCCCTGTGCACATCTAGGCTCAATGCTAGGGACCAAGTGGACCTTGGCTAAGTCCCTGAGATGCTGTAGGAAAACAGCCTAGTGTCACAGGGAGGCTTTGCCCTACTGGACACAGGGACATGCCCGGTTCTTCAGAGCTCTCTCGATCCCCCCTTTTACTACTGCTCCCCTGGCCACACACAGCTTAGGCCTGGTTTGCTCTTCCACCGGATATAATCCATGATGGTGGGGTGGAGGTGAGAAGGGAATGAGGGGTTCGTGGGGACTGAGCATGGCGTGGATGGGAATGTGGGGCGCAGGCAGCCCAGGCACTGGGTGTCTGGCAGCTGTTTCCTTGCCCATGGTGTCCCGTGCCATGCTGCCGCACTACCACGCTGTTAGGAGCCGTGCTTAAGTAGCAGCATGCAGGAGAATTTGCATCTGTCTTAGCACCAAAAGATTTCTGTCCAAGAGCACTGATGCAGCTTGGAAGGCTTAGTAGGTTCATCTCCACTCACAGGGGACTTCCCCACTAAGGAGCTTGTCATTTCCATGGAGGGTGGGCAGTGGGAGCCCTCCTGGTACATCCGTCCTTTGTTCTGTTTCATTTACCTGTGGGGTTGGTACATGGCAGGACCCAAGGATATGGTGTGGTGTGCTTAGCATCTATAGCTGTTCTAGGGGGAGAAAAAAACAAACATTTGAGATCTTGGTCCTTTGGCTTCATTTTTACATTTAGTTATTTATGTTGTAGGCATATGCATTCATCTAGGTTTTGCATGTAGAGAAGCACTTGCGTACATCTGTTTATGTGGACACACACACACACTAAAACATGTATACATGTGGAGTTTTGGGACAGCTTACAGGAGTTGGTCCTGTCCTTCTACCATGTGTTCCCAAAGACTGAACCCAGGTGATCAGACTTGGTGGCAAATGCTTTTGCCTGCTGAGCCATCCCACCAGCTGCGTTCTTCAGCTTCTGATTAGCATGATGAGGGAAACACAGGTTCTTCTTAAAGCTAGAGCTCAGAACCTTCCATGGAGCATGCCTGCCTTCCCTGTCCAGCACCACCCTAGGGAATGAGCTACCGGAAGGGCTCCAAGTCTTTTCACTCTGGATCGTCAGCCTCCTGGATCTAGAATTAGAGGATGGTGTGTTATGTTTGTCCTGGCCCTGCCTGGTGTAAGCTAAATGGATTCAGCTACTTCCTTCCTTCCTTCCTTGCCTCAGCATGGGGTTCAAAGGAAGGTTGCCTTTTTGTCATGGAAACAGACCTAGTCGTAGCTTTAGTCTCTAGATGGTTTCTGAGTGTCTCCTGCAATGGAGGGAAGAGGCAGGAACTTACCTGGATCCCTCCATGTACATGGTGGTTCTCTGGCCTTCCTTGGGAGATGTTTTTCCAACAGCCTGAACTCTGTCCAGGCTCAGTGAGAAGCTGAGAAGTCCCCAGGCCCCCTGAGCTGTAGAATGCAGAGAGCCTTCCAAACAACCAGCTTCCTGTAGTGATATAGAAGCTGGAGGGACACCTCTGCTGAGCTGCACGTGCCCTGGCCTGGCCTCACGTAAGTGAAATGTCTCTGCAGGAGGCTGATGTAGACCAGGACAAAGCTCGGGGACCAGTGACCTGTCCAAAGGCACAGTGAATTTCAAGTAGACCCAGACATATCCAGACTTCCCGGGAATAGCAGGAAGCCTGCCAAGAGCCCTGTAGACAGTTTAATCTCTGCAACGATGTCTGCAGAATACTCAAGCAGGCTGGAGAAGCTACAAATCTCTGTGGAGAAACAGCAGATTTGGGGAACGTAGAGAGGGTGTCTGGTGCTGGTGGGGGACAGCACCCATCATGGTAAGTCTGGGGTCAACAGTAGTTGTGACTGTGTGGCCAGCTGCCCCTTGAGCTGTCTTTTTCCAGTACCAGCTTTGTGCTGGGTTCTGCTACTACCACGTTAAAGATTACAGCATTGCCTGGAAGAAGGGGGAGTGCAGTGGGGAAGACCCCTGACGTGAACTTCAGTGGAACAATGCCTATAGCCGCAGGACAGTGAGGGGCAGTGATACACAGGCCCACTAGCATTTGTGCATCATTTTATACCATACAAAACATTTTTAGGTACCCCATTTTGATCTTTAGACAAGTTCCTATAATAGCCATAATCTTTTTTAAAAGCTCTGTTGACACAGCCTACCTGAAGTGCATAGCATCCAAATGCCTTCAGAGAGCTGTGTAGCCATCATCACAGTCCACTTCAAAACATTATTATTACCCTACAAAATAACAGCCATAGTATTTTCGAGCACCAATTATACCATGTAAGCCAAGTGAGTGCTCCCAGATCCTGGGTGTGGGATGTGAACGTGACTGTCTCTGGTGACCCAGCTTCCATGCGAAATGAGCTGGAGTCTATGTGAATCCAAGTCCCTCTTCCCCTCCATACAGCTCTCCACCCGCGAGAAGCAACCCTGGATCTGAGGCATCCCTTTGTATGCTTGAACTGTCTGTCCCTGTCTCTTCCTCTCTTTGCTGTACCACAAAGACTGTGGGGAGCAAGGTCGTGACCATGTTGCTTTGCCTTTGTTCACGTGGTACCCTATTGTCCTGCAAGCCAGTGGCCCTGTCCCAAAGGGAAATCTGCTTCCTTTGTACTCAGACTTGCAGGAATATGAGGGAGGGGCTTGTGCTTCTCTTTGCAGAGATATTCCCACTTCCTGTCCTCTCACTTCCCAGGTGGCTTTGTGAGAGCAGCATCAGACTGTGGGAGACATGAAGTATGTTTTCCCTTTAATACGGAGTAGATGTGTGCAAATTTCAGACAAGTGCTTACCAGTGTCTAAGGTAGCATTCTGGAACTCTGTGTTAGTTACAAGGGGCCTGCAGGGATCCCACTGAAGGCTGGAGGCCAACAGACAGGCAGGGGACTTCTCAGGGAAAGCTGGGCCTTCCGGGTGTGAGGAGTTGGTTTAACCTGAACACTTCTCAGAGTTATCTGGGTTATTTAGTGCAGAGGAGACAATAACAGAGAGAGAGAGAGAGAAAGAGAGAGAGAGAGCGCTGGCAGGACACCTTTACAATAGTACTTTTCTCTAAAAATGGGAAATACCTGTGAGTTTTTAAAATAGGAGTATTACCTTTTACCATATTTTGCAAACTTAAAAGAAATGGTGCTAGGGACCAAAACTAAGACTTTGTGCATGCTAGGCAAATGCTGTGCCGATAAGATGTGCATATTTGCCTGTTGTTTTGTTTGGTGTTTGTATGATGTGGACATGGGTTCACATGCACACCTCAAACCTCTGTGGGGATGAGGACCACTTTTGGGATTCAGTTCTTTCCTTCCACCATGGGCTGAAGGACTCAAACTCAGGGCATCATATATATGTAGCAAACACTTTTAAATTCCTTTTTAGATGTTTTTACCCGGTGAGCCCTACCACCATCACTCTCTCCACCCCCACTCAACACTTTTTCTTTTTTTAAAGACTACATAGCCTGGACTGTCCTTGAACCTACTCTGTAGCCCAGGCTAGCTTTGCAGTCACAGTCGCGATGCCTTAGGCTTTTGAGAGCTGAGACTTCAGACCTGAAACATACCAGGCTATATGGACTAATAATCTTTAATGGTGTGAATATGGCCACAGAATTGTCTGTTTAGAGAATTCAATAATGACTTACAGTCCTGTGCATGTGCTGTGTGTGGATAGAGTTCTCTGACTTCCTAAGATGTGTAGAAAAAAGTTTCAATCACATTAAAGTATAAATACTTTTGGAAGAGATTATGGAGCTAAAGTATACGTTTTAGGATCTTACATTCTTAGTCTTTAGTTTCCTTTTTTTGTGATTTTTCTGTTTCCAAAATTTATATTAAATTGCTTACTTAAGTAGTTAGGAAAGAAAACACAGAAGTGTATTTAACTTTAGGAGGTGTTCTTACTACCTGTGTGGATGGCTTATTCAGTGGTGCCTCTGGCCCCTGGGCCACCAGGCTTCCAGGTCAAGCACTGAGCCAAGTGCCATGACTCATTGAGTCTTCAGCAGCCCTTTCAGGGGCCAGCATAGGTCTTGAGGCTACACCATTGGGTGTAAGCTAGAAAAGACACACAAGTGATCATGGTTTTACTGACAAATTTGGCCACTCAGAGTCTAGCAATAATATCACCATCCACTTTTACCCATTAGCTGATGCACTCTGAGTCCTAGGTGCTTTGTAGCTGGGGCTTATGAATAGTCCTCATGAATAGAAGCCCCTCTTCTGGCATCCTTTACTGAGTGCCTGTTGTATGCCTAGACAGACGAAGAGGTGAAGTTTTAGACATCAGATAATCAAGTCTTGTCCCATGGTAGGGACAGGTGACAGGTCAGAGTCAGGTCACAGCCAGGAAGAGAGACTGTTGACTGTGTAAGGGGAGACTTCTAATCCCCTCTTTCATCCATCTAGCTGATTACTTACTGAGTCACTGTTGTATCCTGCTGTAGCTGGGGAGCTTGGCCACCAAGACCAAGTGCATCTCTTCCCCCATGAAGCTAAAGTCTAGTAGAACTGAGATACCATTAACTAACTCAGAGCTAAATCTTTACGCTTGTGATAAATGCCCTGCCAGAAATAAACTGAACACTGCAGGAGAGAACAAAGAATGGCTGCGATGAGCTGGGGAGGGACTTTCCAGCTACTGATTCAGGAGTGAGAAGGGCTCAGCCGTGCCACGGCTTAGTACATTCCAGAGCTAAAAACTAAGGCAGAGAGCCTTCTGCATCCCAGAAATGCTTAGGAGGTCAAAGGGCCCAGCAAGCAAGGAGAGTATTGTGTTGAGGGCAGGTGGCTTTGATCAGAGCGCTGAAGGGGGCAGCCCAAGTCTGTGGCTGGGAAGCTACAGTGGGAAGATGGGGGCTGTAGCAACTGTGAGCAGGATATGGGAGTTGGCTCCTAAGCCCATTTGTCTGCACTATAGAGTCATGGCAGGCAGAGTTTAGAGTGCAGGTCCCCAGGTCCAGCATGCTCTATCGATGTCCAGAAAGGAGCTATAGTCACGATCCAGAGTACTGTATGAATAGCTTGTTGGGTCCTATATGCCACACCCCATTGTGGAATGGAAACCTTCACCTGGGGTGATGCAAGACTTCTCAGAGGTCTAAATCTATGGCTGTAGCTCTTTTGGAACTGTGTGTTGAGCCAGCTCTGCAGTCAGGGCCACCTTGGGAGTCATTATTTCATTTTCTGGGAATGAATCTGTTAGGAATTACCAGCGATAATGGTTCATCAGGCTACCTCACGCTGGCACGTGCTGACTCTCCAACAGCTCCAGGAAGAAATTGCCCTACTGATTAATTCTCCACTGTTTTCTCTCTCCTCTCAGAATGGCTATTCAAGTGGACAAGTTCAACTTTGAAAGCGTCCCAGAATCCCCTGGAGAGAAGGGACAGTTTGCAAATCTGAAGCAGTTGGAAGAAGAGAGGCAAGAAGCACGAGGCCTGGAGATCAGCAGCAAGCTGGACATCCGCTGGAGAATCCTATCCTTTTTCAGTGTCCTCCCCGCTAGGTCCAGGGCACACCCTGATGCAGACCAGGGCTTCTAATCACTCACAGGGAGCTAAGAGGGGCTTAATAAGTCCTGAGCTTCAACTACAGACAGCTCCAAATGCCATGGCAGGATATGGACCATCGGGCTGGCATTTTTCTAGCCTCTTCACACTTCGGAGGTCCTACTTAATGAAGTATTGATTCCAAGTGGGTAAAGGTCTTGTTGGGGCCAGTGGTGTTCCTGACTTTGGATCTCATGTTTCTTTTGAGGGTTGATGTTCACACTAGTGATAGGTCTGCCTATCAGTGCAGGGCTTGAGCCGTCCTCTGACCGACAGTGGGGAACGTGGATGCAGTTATCTGGGCGCCAAAATGGAGTTGTACAGCCTAGCAAAATGTAGAGAAACCCTGTGGAAGGAATGAAGGACTCTTTTTGTGGACTGTGCTGTGAAAGGGGGAAGTTGGATAAAATGCCTGTGCCTACATGGGCGTATGATCAGAGTTCAGCTGAATGGGTGGAAGGACACTGAGTGCATCTGTGTGTGAGTTTCCTCAGTAATCCCTGCAGAGCAACCATGCAGTATGCTAGACATTTGAGGAGACTGTCAGCATTGGGTGGAAGTTTATCAGAGGGCCAGCGGTGAGGAATGCCCCAAAGCACCACAGCAGGAGAGTGTGGCTTATTCAGTGTCTGCCAGGAAAAGAAAGCACTAATGTACGTGTCTTCCCACCATCCTTATGTGTAGTCTCTGTGGCTATCAGTGTTGTCAGACTGGATTTAACCATCATGCTTTGCATGTGCCAGAGATTGTGCTAAGTACTAGGGATGATATGGGAAGCAGTGTCAGACCTGGACCCCAGTACAGATTGTGACCTCTAGCACATAGACAGAAAAACTGTGAAACTCTGCGGCAGAGCTTTCACTTCAGTGATGCAGCCAGCAGAAAAGCTGCCCCTTCACTGCCCTACTCCAGGTGCCATGATGGCCAAACGAAGTGATTTATAGGCAGCAAGGTTAGTCTGAACTGAAACCAGCCTTTTTCAGAGCCAGTCTGCAGAGACCATCTATGTCTGAGGCAGGCAGGGGACAAACCTGGAGCACACATGCCACCGTCCCTCGTCCCCACCGCTTTGTGCTTGCTGAAAGTCTCCTGTCAGGGAACTTTTCTCGGGCGTGGGCTCTTGCCTCTTAGGGAATACTCTTCTGAGGATGGTGATTGAGGGCAGCTGGTGTATGCATGCCACTGGGAGCATCCCTGCTGGTCTGGCAGACAGTGGACACCCTACGCAAGCTGGCAGGGTCACTAGCTTTCCATGGGGGTTTCGCAGCCCTGCAAGGATTTTAGGCACAGAGCCCTAGCTTGATTGATCTCAGGCAGGACAACCACCTAAATTGGTGCTGGGCTTTATCCTACCCTCTGGGGCTGCTTCTTTCCATAGGTTACTGACTGAGGTTGGGGAGCAAGCTGCTCCACTGAGCAGCTCAGGCTCTTCTTCAGTCTTTCTAATTGAGTTCTCCAGGATGCTTCTCAGTGGAAATCTTCTCATCTCCTGGAAAAAAAAAGAAAAAAGAAAAACTAAACCTCTTTAAACAAGACTCTTTTAAGACCCAGTACACTACATTTTTTTTTCTAATAGTCAGTCATGCTTGGAGAAATAGCTTTATCTAAATGAACTCTAATACAAACAGCTCCTGTCATCGGTGCAGTTGATTCCTTGATCATCATAAGTGAAATGCAGGGAATCATTTGGTATCTGCCTCCAGGGAGTTCAGCCCTGAGAGCTGTTTGTGATAACTCGGTTCAGGGGGGTCTTTCATCTTGCACAGCAGAGCACGGAGGCTTGGCAGCCGGAGAGAAGCCTGGCTGGATATTTAGTTGAGGCTCTCCTGCTGTTTGACCTGTGATGGGAAGCTGAATGAGGTGGCACGGAGACAGGTTGGATTGCTGGCCCCACCAATCCTAACATGGTGTCTGCGTGTACCTTAGACTTGCTCAAAAGAGAATTGGGGTCAACACATGGACAATGTAGATTTCGTGCTTGACCAACTAGAGAGTATATGAAAAGATATTCCATGGGCATCATGAAAAGCCTCTGTGTGGGCACTGTGTTTGTGTGACTGGGTGTGTGTTAAACATGTACAGTCTTTGGTCAAATTTATTTACATAGATGGCTTAATTTATTTAGGTTCCACAGACACACAAAGGGCTGTGCCATTCTTGGGAGTGCTGTGATACCAAATTAATGTGTAACTCTAAAAATCCACTCGGTTCTCAGATAGAGGACATGTCAGATACTAAAGTGATAAGAACAAATACTGCATTTTATCTTAGCCAGAAGTCCTAGAGATGTCTGCAATAGCTTTCCGATGATGTTTTCTGCCTTGGGCCACTGATGAGAAAAACAAGGTCCATGAGGTTATTTCACCTACTCAGAGGTTACCCAGCTAGTGCATGGCTAGTTGGGATTTGGGCTGATATTGGGACTACCTTCTAGGAGTCAAGTCCAGACCTCCCTTTTGGCCATAATCTTCTCACTAACTATACTACTTAGAGGAACTGTGGAGATGGTCACATTCCTTGAACAAACTGATCATGAGAACCTACCTGCCCTCCATCCTCTCTTCATGGAGCTCTAGAATATCCCTAACCAAAGAGGACTTGCTGTAGTGAACCAGTTGTAGACCTCTTTGGACCTCTCCCTGGACAGCATGTCCACCCTGGGTGTGCTATGTCCAATCCAGTCTCTGGCATGAGCAGCTTTGAGGAGATGCCAGTGCACTTACCAAGATGAGGAAAATGGACTCGAATTTTAAAAGGTTAGTGCTGTAAATGAGAAAGTCAAGCAAGAGGCTTGCTAATCACTTACAGGAGTTTCTTCACTGGTATAATTTCTACCCATGATGACTTGCTAGTTTTCTTGAGCTCTAGCAGGGCTGGGCTGCACCCTTGCACCTGTAGCCCTTTTCCCCAGAGCTGGTACATGAGATGGAGCCCATCTTCTGAGTCATGGTGGCTGGAGACAAGGGGAGGATAGTACCCGCTTATGTGTGCCAAATCACTTGTTGCTTCCTGACCTAGGTCTCACTCCCCTCTGCCTGAAGCTTTCTGGTGAGCACCTCACCCATTCTTCCAGAGGCATGGGATCTGGGACAACTCCTTGGGTCTACCACACCCCAGAAAACCAACCCTTCCTCCTCTGGCTGTCCCAACATAGTGACTATAACCATCTTGCCCAATATAAAATCCACCTTGAACCTGTCACACTGTGGTGAATTTGCACTGGAGTGTGCTCACTTCTCTGACTGGCTCACACCTGTCACCTAAAAGACTTGTTTATATCTGTCAACCGAGTGACTGGTTCACACTTGTCCCTTGAGCTGGGCATGAAAAGACCAAGTGGCACCTTCCTAGTTTTAAGGAGCCAAGATTCTTGTCAACCAGTACCATTACTCATTCATTATTATTTATTATTTAATTAGTTGATTGATATTTCTATTTGTACAGACTCTTTCCTTACTTCATTTCTTATTCCCTCTAGAAGATGAGTGGATGCTACCAGATGGATGAAGTGGAAGAATGAGCAGCAAATTGATTGGCACACATGAGCATACACACATATGCACATACACGGGAAGTCATGAGTGTTGAGTGGGAGGAGGAAAAAACAAGTCATGAGAGACTTATATGTTGTGATAGGTTATAGGGAATTAGGCTTTTTGGACCAAGAAGGATGGGTGGCCATAGAAGGATCTTGAGAAATAGAAGACTGTGAACCTCATTGCAAGCAAATTGGTCTGAGTAGGGGGCGGGGCGCCCAGCTCCCAGGGAGCCCTTTGGGAGGTGTTGACTGGAATCCGCATGGCCTCTCGGTGTGGGCCACCTGGCTCATGAAACTTACTCCTTGTCTGAAAGGTTTACAGGAAAGCCGCTCCCGCATGGGGATTGCCTGTGACAGCAAGTCATGCACGCTTCAGCACCACGGAGAGATCCCCGCTGGGCTTTCCCGTGGTCAGGAGGCTGGGACAGGTCACCATGCTGTCTCTGCTGTTTGCAGGCACAGGCCCTGATTATACCCAGCCCATGGGCAGCAGTGTCCTCCCAGTCTAGCAGAAGCTTTGATCCCTGGGTTCCAGGTGTACAGGGAAGAGTTCACACTGTCTGGTGAGGGGTGCATGAAGCAGTGAAAGCCACAGAATCATCCTACTAGCTCCAAGGCCTTTCTTGTTTCCTCCACAGGCCTGGGGATATTGCAGGGTGGTGATTGATGCAGTACAAAGTGACTCCCACTGAAATCTCAGCCCTTGGCAGGCTGAAGCAGGAGGATCACCACGATTTTAAGGGCAGCCTGGGCTCCAGAGTTAGACTAGGCTGCAGAGTAGGGCCATTTCTTGAAAAAAAAAAAAAAAAAAAGCACAAAACAAAATACCAGTGAGGGTGAATCTGACCAAACGACCAGCATATACAATACACACATATTAAAAGCAGTGAAATGGAAATAACAGTGTCTGTCCAAAGCTAGCACGTTCTGAAGTCTGACTTTGAAAACAGTGTTAGAGAGTATGTGTGGTAGATCCTTACCAGAATGCCCCTCCCACAGGAGGCGTTTTGAAAATTCCTCTACAAGAAAGCGATAGTGATTTCTGTTGCCATCATAATTTATTTATCTCTCACCCCTCGTGCCAAGATGTGCATATTAAGAATCAGCTTTTACCATCTGCACCACAGTGTTGTGTCATAGGCATGGACCTTGGCTGAACAGCTTGGCCACTTATGGGTTGAGGCTTGGGTACCAGACAGCTTTTGTGCCTTTTAGGGCTGCAGGGGAAAGGCTGTGCACACAGGGAGTCAGCTTTAGTAGTCCAACTGTACCCTTCTTGGGTCACATCTGAAGACTAATGAATTCAGAAACGGGTAGAATGGCTCTCAGAGCCCCGTGCCACCGGGCAACCTTGCAGGTTCCCATGACCTCCCTTGCTCCTCTCCTCTCCTCTGCTGCCACCCGCCTTGAGACCCCACTGCAAGTGTTTAATAAACTAGTAGTATCCCACCTTATGAACTTTTAATCTCATGTAAGTGAATATAAATCTTGGGCTGAATGGTGAAGGAAAGCAGAAAGAAACAAACACAAAAATGAGTGTTATTTTTTTTTATGAGTGTTATTTTTTAACCCAAATGTGTAGGAGATTTGTACTCAAGGCTCCTGCCTTTCAGACTAGAATAGGGCACTGTGGGACCAAGCTTTGTCCACATACCAGTTTTCATTCTTAATATAGTCTACTCGCACATGGTTAGAGACTTCTAGAAAGTAATTGGTTTACCCGCTTGCCTTGTCCCTGCCCCTCCTTCCACACAGGCCTCTTTAATCTGCTCCCCTATGTAAACTTTCATGCACACGCACACATGCACACACATCTTGGGAAACTTCACTCCAGCTACAACTTTCTATCGCCCCATTTCTAGTGAGAACACGAGACACTAACCTGTGCTTTGCCTGGGGCAGAAAGCACACCTTTTATCGTGGGCATTGGCCGGTGCACACATCTGTGCTCACAAGCTAATTACTTCCCTTTCTGCAGACGTTGTATGGCAACAGCTCAGGTGATGGAGCAGGATAGAGCTCACTGTGGGTACTGTGCCATCACTAAGCAGCCTAGAACCGAACTGCCGAACTCCCTGGGCTCTGGTGCTTCAAGTATAAGCACCCCATTCGCCCGATTAGAAGGAATGGGTAACACCCTTATTAGAGCTGCCACCAACGCCAGCCAGTCCGAATGGATGCTCACTGGGCCCCAATGCAGAGGCTGCCAGTGCTTCTTCCTCCTGGACTCTGTACCACAAAGCACAAAGCCCAAACCAAAAACCTGTAACTGTGCTCTTTCTGCCAGCTCCATGCACATACCATTAATTCCTATCTTTGTTTAGAGTGAATCATAGCACTTGCAGAAGGGATTTGGTCAAGAGATAAGAAAGGGGAGAACTCTTCATTTATTTTACACTTTGTTTACCTTTTTTTTTTTTTTTGGTTGGTTGGTTTTGCTTTTTTGAGACAGGGCCTCACTCGATAGCCCAGGCAGGCCTAGAAGAATTCTTGATCCTCCTGCCTCAGATTCCCAAGTGCTGAGATTACAGTCAGGGGTTTACCACTGTGCCTGATTTGGAAATAAGTGGTCACAGGGATGCTTCTGGCTCCTACAGTCACATTCTGTGGCTGAGAAAAACCACACACGGCTGAGAAAAGCCGTACAATGATGTCACCCTTAGCTAAGCTGTTGGTTAGGATAGTTTGTGGTGGTGAGGGAAAATTAATGGACCACTCCCAGGAAGAGCAATGCCCCCCTCAGAGCCATTGAGTTGTATGCACAGTGACCTTGGTGTCCTTGGAGCCAGCAGTGACCAGCATCACAGCTTCTCAAATGCTCTCTGAACCCCTCCCCCGCCCAGAAGAGGAGCATCAGTTTCTACTGTTTGGTGGGAAGTTCTCTCTTCTGTAGCTTTTTGGGCTCCTGCCTCTGCTCCTGGGCCCCTCCCTCTCTTGATCTCCCTCCAGTTCTTCCTTCCAGAGACTTGGCTCAGATGTCCCTTCCGCTGGGCAAGTTCCCAGTCTCTGCACCTGGCTTCAGCCCCTCATCTTCCCCAGATCCTTTCCTTAATTGCAGAGTCCCTTCCTTCCGTCAGCATGTTCTTATTTATCTTTCATTTACCATCTTAACCACGGTGAAGCCTACAGCTCAGTGCTGCAGCCTCCCCCACAAGCATCTCGGGAGCTTCTCACATTCTCGAACTGGAACTAGACCAAGAACCTCAGCTCCCTCTCCCTTAACCCTATCTCCTGCAGCCGGGCTTTGCTTCTGTCTGTGGCTATATATACACCTGTACTCACACTGCCCTCCACGAGGTACTCTGTTTGTCCTTCCTGTGCCTGGCTTGTCTTCGATTGTCTTTGAGGGTCAGGCATGTAGTATGTCAGGCTTCCTTTCTTTGAAGGCTGAGAGGCATTTGATAGTGTGGATGGGGTGTGTTCTCTTCATTCAGTCATCTGAGAGTGCACACTGGGGACATTTCCATCTTTTGGCACTGTAAGCTACCCTGCCGGGAAGGTGGCATACATCTTCTTGTTTGCATCTTGGCTTTGGCTCAGTGAGGTCAACATGTGGCCAGTACTGGGATTGCTGGAGGTCAGTGCTTTCTGTTTGCAAGACCATCTCTCTTGCATACTTGTGACCCCCCCTCCCCACAAGACTTGGGTCTTACTTCAGTATCCCTAATGGCCCTCCCCATCTCTCCTTGTTGAACTATGCAAATCTTCCTTCCCAGGATCAAGCAAGAGGATTAGAAGTGCATTGCAGAGTGCTCCACCACCACCAACAGCACTTCAGCAAACCTGTGCCGGGGATGGTAATGAGATGGAGAGGCAGCATGTGGAGGGGCTCTTCTTAAGAAAGAATTGTGTATGGAATTAACCTTCGCTAGGTGGTGCTGGAAGAGGAGCATCCCTCAGGAGGGAGAGACACAAAGCACTGGTTCCCTCACTGAATCTAGGCAGGGAAGGGACTCCCCAGAGGGAGGGAAACAGGACCCTACTGACAGCAAGAACATTTCCTAGTGCATCCCTGTCTTGGGACCCTGTGAATCAGGAAGTGCTCTCATCATCGTGCTACAGATGACGAGGCCACCTCAGGGTGTTTATTTTTATTTTTATTTTTTGTATTTTTATTGGTTGTCCAAGGTTCATAAGAATTCAAAGACTCAAAGCCCAACTGATCTCAGAGGAGGGGTCTGGGCTTTGCCCAAATTGAAGCATTGCCCCGTGGTGCTTACCTGGGGGGCTGCCCCCCCCAGCTTTCATTCACAGTCAGACACTGTTGATGGAACAGGTGTTGGAGCCTGGCATGGTTGTGGGGCCTCCTGGGGGACTCACAAGTGGTGATGAAGCCACCATACATAATTTGTCTTGAAAGAGGACACAGAAGAACCTTCTGAACAGGGATGGCTTGGGAACATTTCCCAGAGGAAATGGGATCAAAGATAAGGCAAAGGATGAACCAAATGAGGAAGGAAGGAGGGGGACCCGTATAGGAAGAGTCAGTGTCTGTGGTACCCGGGAGCTCAAGAAGTCTAGAGACTTGTCAGGCTTAGGTGTAGGCAAGGCTCCCTAGGCATCATGGGGGCCAGTTTGGCACCATCTCAGCCAATGCTGAGCAATGCCTTGCTATGATCCAGCCACACTTTCCGAGAAACCTGTCTGTGTAGCTTTCCCTAAGTGCCTGGCCGGCTGAGACTTAGAAGCATGAGCCTTCTTCCCTTATTGGCTTCGCCCCTTTCACTCACACCCCCCTTGGCCCCTTTGATTCCCTGCTTACGAGATGTCCCTCCACCACTGTCCTCAGGCGTGGCATGCATGAGCAGCAGGTCTTCTAAATTTTCATCTTCACCCGGTGGGCTCAATGTCAAATCCTTTCCTGGCACCTCTTTCCCCAGTGCCTCCCTGCCCCCATGGCCTGCCTGTCTCACTTGGGACAAGGGGCGTGTTTGTCAAACAGAATGGACCTGACTAAAGGAAATAGGAAGCGGGCTTTCCCTCTGTTTCCAGCTATCAGCAAGTGCTTTTTGCTGCGTACAGTGACTGGTTTTGTGGGAGAGGGGAGGTAAGAGGCTGGCAGGCCTGCTGTGAGCTGCATGGGGGCCCCAGGGCAGCTCAGCTCTCCATATTTACCTACTGTCTGCATCTCTAAGCCGCGATCTCTTCATCCACATCCACCGCTGCTTGCTGAGAGACTTTATGACTTCCTCGACTATGAACTCACTTGAGAGAGCCTGCTCACAATAATATATGTAATTACATCGAGATGTATACCACAGCAAATATGAAACCAGCATGAACCCAGCACAATGTTGAGAAATGCACACTCGTCCTGAACACTCAACCTGAGCCTGCATGTCTTAGTAAGGAAAAATAACCTCAAAATTTGCCTTATTTTCCCCAGCAAGAACCATTGTTGGCATAAGTTTATCCAAGGAGCTCTTCCTTCCTTCTAGAACAGCCACTTGAATGGACTTAGAGATGAAAAAAGGGACACCTGCTGGGCTTATGTGTCCTGGTTTCCCCATTCTTAGGTTGATGCCTTCATCGTCTAGTGGGCTACCACTTGAGCAAAAGGGTGACCTATCTACACAAGCCTGTTCTCATCTAGGGGTGTATCTGTCTAGAAATTTTCTCTCCCTCTTCCACACCTAAGGCTCAGCAGTAGCCAAGTTTCCCTTGACTGAGGCTTACCCGTCTCTGAAGCGCAGTGGTGAGGCGAGTGTGGAGGGCCTCCTGAACCAGCTCGTCCTGGAGCACCTGCAGCTGGCACCTCTGCAGTGGGGTGAGTACCATGCCACCTGTGGCTTTTGGGTGGGTGGGTGGGTAGGAGGGCACCATAATGGCCGCCTTGGGAAATTACAGAGAAAGGAGTTCACCTCACTGTGTGCTTGCTTCTGCAGGCAGGGAGCTCATTACCCAGGTAGGTCTTACCATATCCTCTTCTCAAGTGGCCATTGAGTTTGGAAATGTTTGTAGCACTTGGCTACGTGCGGTGGAAGAAGGAAATGAGGGCCTGGCTTCCTGCTTGCCCTTCTACCATGTTCCTGGACTGAACTTCACAGCTTTTTGTGCTGGGATGTGAACAATGTATTTGGTGAATGCCTTATCTCACCATGATGCTCGCCCCAAGATAGGCCACCATCACTTAACAACCCAGCTGATATGGCTTTGTGTTTCTTTACAACCCTAGACGCTGTCCATTTTCCTGCCTTTCTTAATAGGACGCAAAGGTAGCTTGTGACGGATACCTGTGTCTGTTGGCTGTGGAGAGGGTTGTGTTGCTATCTGGAAGCATCTGTTTAGATTGTCAATTGGGATTGGCTATATAAACAGTCATGTGTTAACTCTTTCTTCTTGCTCTCTACTCAGTGAATTGTCTTGCCCCATCTTAGGCCCTTTCTAACATCTCTGTAGGACCAACCACCTCCCAGAGATGCTATGGGAGACTGTTCAGGTTATTAATGTCCTCAGAGGTCAGTGGAAGAGTGAACAAGGGGTCAGAAGAAGGCCTTCCAAATGTGTGGGGGGGGTCACATGTCATAGTTAGGGAGTCATGTGTCCCCACGACTAGTGATTCAGAGTTGGCCCAAGAGCAACCATCTTTCAGTGCTGGTCCCTGGAGAGATTGAGGGTGCTGCATTGGGCTTTTGCATGATTGAGGGGAAAGGTTAGCCGTTTGGATGTGATACTTTCTCAATAATGGGCAGGAAGGTCAAAGTGTCATTGTTAAAACCATTGTCTGAGAGACAATACACTGGAAACGCAAACACTGTTTCATTAGTTGGCTGTCATCTCATTGTGATGCTGGAGAATGTCACTGTGCCCCTCATAGCCTGTTCACTAGTTTATAGGAGCATATAGCTTCCCCTCATTGAGTTGCTGGGCAGCTCAGTTGGCTTGAATGGTATATCGTAACCATGCTTCCTGTGGAAGGTGTGCTGGAAATAGAGGTTGAATAGTAGGTTTCACAACCACAGCAGTCCATGTCATGATCTGTTTCTGTCATCATCCTAAGGCTTCAGCTAGATTCCATAAGTTAACCAATGAAATTGAAATAAGACTACCATTCCTACATCATGTTACCCTAGAGGAACTCTCAAGGGAAGGAGTTTTACTTGCTTCATTGCCTGCAATGAATTGTGATCATCCCTGGCAGGACCCAAGGAGGGTTCTTGGGAGATGGTCAAATCCCTTCTGCTTTGTGCTTCCATCTGTCACAGGCTGGAAGTTGAGAGGGTCTGCCTTGGCCACTGTGAGCAAGTGTCCCATGCCCACCCGTATGTGACAAATCCATGAGAACTGACATTCATCCAGAACAGTACATGGTTTTCAGAAGTTACAGTAAGGCCTGAGAGTGTCTCAGCTGAGGCCTGCAGGGGTCATTTGTGAGGGGAGCGGTCAGACAGAATCATAGAGGGGCAGATGCTCCTGGTCTTGGAGTGGTAAGCCATTGGCAGGTGATGTACCTTCAATCTTGGAAAGCCCAAGTGGGCTTAGACCACTGGGAGCCAGGCTGTGTGGTAGAATAAGAGAGTGGGCCACTGTCGACTGCCTTCCTCACAGCTGGTCATACCATGACCTGTGTTTGCTCCCAGGCTGCCAGTGACGTATGGTGAGGAAGGGCCTTCCTCCCAGTTTTAATCCATTCATCTCCTGCTGTATCTGTCATCTGTACAGAGCGTCTCATGTGTAGAACCAACTAGCTCAGAACTATAACCATCATGCTGGAGTGATCTCAGCTCTCATGACATAGACTCCAAGCATCCTCTTACAGGATAAACTGAGGTCACAGCTCCCTCAAGATCCCACATGGTTTGCTAGGGACAGGGTCAGACCACTTGGGCTGTTTCAGACCTGAGCAATGAGAGTCCTTAGAAAAGGTTCCCGTGGCCTTTTGTTTTGGAGGAACTGTTTTCCACGTGTGCATCCCTGCTGTTTGACAATGGGGAAAGACTGTGTGGTAAGCTCCAGTTATCTTGGACCCTTGTATCTCTTTTTGTAGGGAGGAACTGTATGGGGCTTGGCGAGGTTCTGGCCTGTCTCACCTGACTCTGAGCTGCTGGGAGGGGGCAGGTCCAAATGAGCACAGTCTCCTCTTCCCCAAACTTTGACCTTTTGATGGCCTTATTTTGTGAAAGTCATTTACTTCTCAGATTAAAAAGCAAAAGAAAATTCAAGATATTTAGGTAAAGAGAAATGAGTCCTCTCTTATCCCTAAACAACCTCTATTTCAGTTTAGTACATTTCCAAGTCATTTTGTGATTCCCTGGTTTTAATTTTGTTTATATAAATGACTATGCCACCGTTGTACCTTCTTATCCTTTTTCAAGCTTGACAAAAACATAAACAGTTCCCACATTATAAACAAGCCTTACACATATTGTTAAAGGCCAAGCTATTCATCAAATGGAGAGAAGATAATTTAATACTTGTTCTGTTGCTGAACATGGAGATCTCTCAGAATGTTTTTTTTTTCTTTTTACCATGATAAAAGTTATGTGTCCCAGTTTTTACCCAGCGTCTTTTCTGTTTTGGAGGGCTACAGGTTTGTTGTGGATTTCCAGAAGTTACTGGTGCTTTAGAAGGGCTTGGCAGAGAGCAAAGCCAAGCCATCAAGATCTGTCTATGCTGATGACAGCAGTGGCAGGCACGGGCAGGCACGGTGTCACCACAGAATCAGGAGACGTGGGCTTTCATCCTGGCTCTGCTATTTCCCATTAGGGAGTTACATATGGATTGGGCTATTGGTCGTGTTCTCTGTGCCTCAGTTTCCTCATCTGTAATGCCAAGGCATCACCTCCTCTGTATGGGAAGAGTGCTGTCATCCCAGGGGAGAGAGGCCACCTGACTAGCTCTGAGCACGGGGCCACTGACTTGCTGTTCCTGTTTTAGCTATAGAGAAAGAAAAATGGAATGCAGATATCACTAACTATTCACCCACATCCTGGTGTGTGCTGGCTGTGGACCTGGGCTGCAGTGCTCCATCTGCAGCAAGGCAAGACTCAGGGAAAGCCAGGCTACAGGCTGGGCCAGACACACAACTGAATCCAGGATGAGGCTGGTGTTCCTAAGATGCTTTCTGTCTCAGCCCATGAGTGTCTTAGAGCATTCTCTCTCTCTCTCTCTCTCTCTCTCTCTCTCTCTCTCTCTCTCTTTCTCTCTCTCTCTCCCTCTCTATCTATCTCTATCTCTCTCTGCCTCCCTCCCTCCCTCCTTCCTTCCCCCTCTGTATGTGTGTCTGTCTGCCTGTCTGTCTCTGTCTTTCTGTGTTTGCACATACACACTCATCTGGCCCTTTGTGGAGGGAAGAGGAGGAGGAGGCGGAGGAGGAGGGATGGGCCCATCTGAGCCTCTTGTAGAAACCAATGTGCTGTCTGGATGTCTAATCTGAAGACCATCTTCTAGGCATTTCCATAGATACCCAGAGGTGGTGACTAATGGGCTAAGCTGTTTGCCACCCTGATTGGAATGTCTCACCACGGTGCCACCCACTGCCTCCTCCTTCCACCGATTCTTTTCTCCGTAGAGCTCTCTGTGTCCTCTGAGATGTGGTGGTGATTGGTCTGTGCTGTCTCTCTGGGCCTGCAGTGAATACAGATCAGGGCTGCATTGCATTGTGAAGTGGGTATTTCCAGCTTTCTGTATTCAGACAGTCTTCATGGAGACCCACCTGTGTGCTGAGCTCTGCGCTCTACCCTGAGGGCAACAACTAGGAGCAGAAATAGATAGTGTCAGTCTAGGTAGCAGCAGACCCCAGGGACTCCAGTGAGGGACACTGCCCTGCATTGCCTTCAAGAACATGTGACTCCCTGACATTTGCAGAGCACAGTTCAGGGCCCCAGCTCTTGGTCACATGCATTTCTTAAGACCTGCACAGTCCCCAATGCCATCATTAGTATGCCTTTGGACAACTAGAAATGGACTCAGAGGGGGCCAGTTCTGCCTCAGGTCATATGGAGGGTTGATGGAGTCATATAATCCTTCAATCAAAACCTATTGTCTATTGCTCTGTATTAGGTGCCCCCCTGTATGCTGGGAATCCATCCCTACTAGGAGATATCTTCTTTCCTCTGAGGCTTGGAGTCCCAGGCTGCTCCTCAAATTGTTTGGCCACATCCTGGTATCTGCTAGCCTGGGAGCTGGCACAAAGTGTTCCGGAAGCAGCAAAAAGAGGCAGAGCTGGAGCTGGATCCCCAGGCAACATGCTGAAAAGGAAGCAGTAGTCTACTAGAATGACACATAGACCCCATGGACACCAGCAGAGCTCATAGGCCTCCTTGGGAACAGAGCACCTGGAGGTGGCTGTGAGTCTTCTGTTCTGAATGGTTCTTCACCCCCTCCAAAAGTGCTCTACATTTAATCAGTCTCCTAGTTAGGATTTCTACTGCTGCAATGAAACACCACAACCAGAAAGCAACTTGGGGAGGAAGAGGTTTATTTAGCTTATACTTCCACATCGCTGTTCATCACCAAAGGAAGTCAGGGCAGCAACTCAAACAGGGCAGGAACCTGGAGGCAGAATCAGATGCAGAGGTCAGGGAGGGATGCTGCTTACTGGTTTGCTTTCCTGGCTTGCTCAGTCTGTTTTCTTATAGAGCCCGCCACCATCGTTCACTAATTGAGAAACTGCCTTACAGTTGGATGTCATGGAATCATTTCCTCAACTGAGGTTCCTTCCTCTTGGATGAATCTAGCTGTGTCAAGCGGACACAGAAAACCAGCCAGAACAGTTGGCATCAGTACAGAATCTGGGACCCAGGAGTGCTGGGCAGGCACTTCCTCAGCTTTTGTGATCTCTGGTATAGTTCCCAATTTCCCAGCCCTGCTTCATGAAAGCTGTGTCTTCTTGTCACCCCACTCTCCTGCTCACTTTCAGCTCAGGAATCTTGCATGCGCATGCTCACACAGAGGGTAGTCGGGCAGGGGACCAAAGCAGCTCTGACTCGGTCACACACACCTCCTTTCTTTAACTCTGTCAATTCTGCATCCACTCACAGGCTCTCCTGTGTCTCTTTTATACACTGTGGATCCACAGCAGAAGATGGCAACAGCATATATGCTGTTGAATGAGTGGGAACAATAAGTCTTCAATATGTATTCACTTATGAATAAATGCATGCCTCACTGACTGACTGACTGACTGAATGAATGAACAAATGAGCATCTAGACCCTTTCTGGGGTGAAAGGCTGTGTTCCCACAGACCAGAATATACAGGGCTGTCCCTCGTGGTCTGTGCAGAGCAGGCTTCTCAAGCTGTCTGTCATATCCCGTGGGGACAGATGTAATTGTGATGATAGCTTTTCTGGCTGCCCCTCATTGAGTCTCTCCGACCTCCACCTAGTCACAGTGAGCTCAAGGGAACTAAGAAGGCTGGCTCAAATTGGTGCTAATTAGCACCGAGAGAGATCAAACCTGGTCTTCGTGGGCATCTTAGTTCCGGAGTCTCTCACATGACTTAGGCAGAGCTCCTGCCCTCACTCCTGAGCCCCCGGAGCTCTTAGCATGCTGGGGATGCTGGCATTCATAGCCCTCCCATTGTCTTAGGTCTACACACAGCAAAGAGCCCAAGTGAATGTTGGTGGATGTCTGTTGGTGGATGTCTTGGCCCACAGCAGGAAGTGCAGAATATGCCTGAGTAAATGGCTTGTTTATCCAGGTGCACGGTCCTTCCACCTTCCATTTGGCTGATATCTACTCTCCAGGGAACACGACCTTCTTGATAGTGTCTCTTGCATTCTGCAGGCCACACTGGCTACTTAGTATCTATCGCCCTAGCTACAGGTCTGCAGAGCAGGTGAGCTACACTCATTTCTGAGGAGAATCTGGGACTCTTCTGTTCCCCAGCCCGGAAGCCACAGAGTTTGAGTCAAACTGAGGACTTCAACCTGTGTCCTGTTGTCCTAGGTGTGTTCTGTTTCTTAAATAAGAAAGCAACTCTCAAGATAGATGGCACGCTAAAAATAAGTGAACGAGATTTCAGTCTTTTTTCAGTTTTCCCATTACTTCTTTACAAGATAAAAAAGAAAGAAATAACCCATGGCATTTCCATCTTGCAGAAAACTTTATCTCTGTGGATTTCACAACCTTTTGAAACCCTTGTAGTAGAGGACTCAGAGGGGAAAAATATAGGCTATAGATAAAGATAAGAATAATTGGATGGGCTGTCTGGACGCAGGTCAGCCGGACTCACTGTCCCAGGGAACGGAATCTCTTATTGTTCTTAGTTTCGTCATGCAAGGACAGCAAGGAAAAGAGCCTCGAGTGCCAGCTGGGTGAGTGGCTTCTTGCAGCAGCCTGATGTGCTGAAGGTTCTGTCAGGAAGCTCACAAAGGAGAGCCATTGAATCCACTGACCATCAGCAATGAGGGTGTTAGACAGGGCCTTGTTTGGAAGCCCATGTACGTGGCTTATACACTGTGGAGAACCCCACAGAGCCTGGGGAGTGAGGAGCTATGAGTGGAGAAGTTAATCACATCATGAAAGGGCCAGAGGGAGGGTAGCAGTTGGCTGGCTCACAGGTAACAGCTGCCCTCTACCTTCTTCCCCCGTGATATCTAAGATGGCCCTGCCTTCCTTCCCACCTTCTTTCTACGTGGGCCGCACACTATCCCTCTGCACTGTTGGCTTCAACTCTCAGCGGACTCTGAATTGTCTGTCAGATATATGCTGTGGTGTCCCAAGGAGGCAAACGGTCTTGGTGAGAGGGACACAGCCTCTCCACAAAAGCACAGCCTGCTTTGCCTCCCTCATCCCCTTTACCTAAGCTTCGAATCCTCAGTATCTCTGAAGCTATTCCCTGCTCCCACACACACTGGCGGGCATCAGTGCAAGCACGGGGGGCCAAGCCTTGCACATGGATGTACGCACATGGCCTTCACACTCACTGCTGTGCCAGCCATGCTTCTGTGGGCTTGTCTGTCTGTAAATTCTTCTGAAAGTTGTATTGAGCATCCATGGAGGCTGTGCTCCGAGCACAGGCCCAGGTTCAATGCTTGTCTTCCCACTCCACTTACTAGAGGAAGATCCCCATGATCTCTCCCTTGGCGACTGTGCCAGATGTTGCCTGTTCTGTAGGCTGCCCAGAGCCCTCAGATAACTTGGCTGGGATGGCATTTTCCATCACTCTTACCCATGGGCACCCTGACATGTCGCCCAGTCAGCTGTGAGGCTTGTCCCCAATTCTCCCACCAGGCTATCAAGCCCACACCTTCCAACCCCTTTAGCCAGGCTTCTTGACAGTCTAAAGCGATTTCCTTATGCAATCCAGTATCGGGGTGTGCCTTCCACAGGGAGGGAGGAAAGCAATCAGCCCAGAGCTGCAGTCAAGGTGGGCATGCTCTCACTGGGGACATCAAGGGAGTGGTCAAGCCATGTTCTTGCCGAAGAAGAGGGGGAAGCAGAACACATGAGCAGGAGTCCAGGAATATGGCCAGGAGTGCCCGCTTCTCTGGCTGCTGGTGCCACTGCCCGTCATCCTGCAGTGAACTCAGGAGGCATCAGACTTGGATTCTGTTCCCAGCTTTGAGTGAATGTCTTGACCAGGCAGTGACTTAAGGATTCGGAGAATGAAGTAAATGTCAGATTCCTTTCTCCGCTTGACCTCACAGGCATCTTTTAGTGAACTGGGCTTGTCCTTAAGCCTTGGTGATCCATGTAGAAGAGATTGGGCCTCTCTCTGCAGTGGCCTGGTAGAGATGTGTCTGTCTAGACTTCACAGAAGGGCATTTTTGCTGTGTTTGTGGGTTCACAGTCCCTGGGCTTGGGAAGTGAACCTACTCAGAGTGTGCCTGCTGATGGGCTGCATGGATAGAGAGTGGAGGCCTCATGGGTCCTGCGGGTGGCAGGGGCTGCACTCACCATCACCTGTGCCTCACTCAGGGATTCATTCCTTGCTTGATCCCGGCATGAGGCGACAGGAACAGCACTGGCCTCATGGTGCAGAGTATGTGTCTCAGTTTGACTGCAGGTGCAGAGAAGTCCCTGACAGAGTAGCATCATCTGTCAGGTGTAGGAGGGCTTCCCCTTCAGTGCAGACCGTCTACAGCAGCACTCCCTTTGTTTCCTGTATTCCTGTGCCCTCTTTCTTGCTATGGGATCAAGGCCCTGGTCTTGGCAGTGCTCAAAAACTGGTTCTGCCCATCACGGCAGGAGAACGGGGATCTAGGGAGGTCAGGTGCTATTTAGGGTGAGAGGCCAAAGAAACCCGAGAAACACCTACCTTTATGCATATTAAATGCAGAGGAGTCCGAGCCTTTTCTCTGGGAGGAAATGAGTCAGGCTCACCTTTGCTGGGATCTTTGGAGCCATTTGCAACCCCAAGCACGGGTTGGAGAATGTCAGGAGGCAAATGTGTTCCTGCTGTGTGGTGGCTAGGTATTATGCTCCAAAGGAACAGCCTGGATGTTGCTTTGTCCTTCTTATATCTTCAAAGTTGGGGCAAAAGACCAGGAAGCATGTGGGTCCCTTCACCAGGTGCTAATAGGCTGGGAACATCAGGCAGGGTTAGCTCCTGACCTCATGGTGCCTTATGCTCCTTCCTTATCTACTTCTGGTGCTTGGAATATGTCACAGAGCAGGGAGCAAGGCCTGATGAGGGCATTTAAAGTTCTGATGTTGAGCTTCTTAAGAAAGAGAGGTTGATGGGGAAGCAGCCATGTGCCAGCATAGGCTGAGGTACCTGGAACTATTGGGGAACAGCCCCTTTTCATCCAGGGAACCCATAGAGGATCTGATCCTTGAAGGCGTGCCGATATCCTGGCTACTTTGAAGCCAGACCTTGAGTCTGACAAGATACTTCAAAGGCTTAGCCCCTGACCTTTCTCAGGCAGCTCCTGACGACATATGTCTCTCCGGGCCCAAGGATGGTACTTTGTCACTGCACAGTAGCTTAGAGGCAGGATCTGAAAAAACAAAAAACAACAAACAGCTAAGCAGGGCTTTACTCACTGCGCCATCTTGGCAGAGGCCTTGCTCTTCAGCTTGAAAAAGAGTTTTCAGGCTTTCCCTGGGGCGGGAGTGGCAAAGATGCAGAGCACCCTCATTTCTGCCATGGCAGATGCCCAGGAAGAGCTGTGGCTCTGGCTTCTTCTCTCATTATTCTGTAACCTTTACCTTGAATAGCCCCAATTTTCTGAATCTGTAAAGTGGACATGATCTTACTTTATGCCACTGAGAAGAAATGACATAACCTCACAGACAGTATTCATTCTGTACTGGTACCTGGTGAATGTTTGACTCAGAGCGGAACTAAGTTCAGCTTGGGTCAGAGTTTCCTGGGGGACCTAGCAGTAGCTTCTTTCTCTCTCCCAGAGCCAGCTTTGCCCAGACAGTAGGAGTGCTGAGTGTCTCTGGGACAGTGAACAGCTGCAATTGCCGCTTCTGCAAGTCAGAGGTTGGGGGAGGCTTCCACAGAGCCCAGTCACTTCTGCCCCTTGCTGAGAAGAGTCAGGTGCGTAGCCTGTATACAAATAACACCCCAAAGAGAAAGAAGTGAGGAAATAAATGCCACTGAGGCCCAGGAGTGGGTGGGCGGGTATTTGGGTGAACAGCTCTGTCCACTCCTCACCATTCTGCTCCTGCTTTCTCTCCACTGTCCACTGCCAGGTGTTTTCTGGCAGATGGCAGGTTTTGATGTGGTTTGGAGTGAGCACCAACAGCAAGCCTGGCCATGTACTCAGGGGCTGTTCTAGCTGTTCTCGAGATGGGAAGCCCAGGACTCTACTTGCCCACAGAAAACTGGGTGCTTTGCTGTTGACCCGTGTTCCGGGAGAAACCAGGGTGATGAGATGAGGAGGAGTGTGACTGCACGGAACTCCCAAGGACACCTTGTGTTTAGTGGCTAGGCATCATGATTCTGGCACTGGGGCTCACACTAGCCTGGATGTCACTTGGCCACCTCTGTGTCTTGCACATGGTTTGGGACAGAAGCCTAGGAAGAGCGTGAGTTCTTGCACCATGGGCTAGTAGTCTGGGAGCTTCAGGCAGCATTAATTCTTGACCTCATGGTGCCTTTTTCTACTTTTGGTGCTTCAGCTATGCTAGAAAGTAGGGAGCAGGACTTGATGAGGTCAATTTCCAAGGCTGTTTCATCCCTCCTGATTCTAGAAGTTCTCTGATACCCCTCTTCCGGGATATACAGATGTCCCCAGGAACCAGGCCTCTGAGAGAAGTGGCACCAGCCTCCAAATTGCTCTAAGAAGTCAGATTAATTTCTGTCCCCCAGTGTAGTTTTTCCAACTTGGTCCTTGATCTGTAGCCCAGCAGTGTCTGCAGACTTTGTCTCCAAATTCCCAAAGCTGAAAGTAGGGAAAATGTGGCTGGGGTAAAGGCGGGGTGAGGGGGTTATCTTCACTGGAGTCTAGAGCCACTGTAGAGGAGATAGTCTAAGGAGAGGAACTGCCCCTCTCATACTGCATCCTGCCCCCTGCAATCTCAAATACAGCCCTGGCAGGAAGGGAACAAACACTGCCCTGTTCACAGTAACGTCCAGAGCTAGCTCACCTGCTCAGGTCGGACAGCCAGGAAGAGAAGAGCCAATGCTAGGACCCAGTTCTCTCAGAATGTGCATGCTTTGTGCCAGGGCCCTCTGCCTCACTCTTACTGCAAGACTAGAGGGAAGGGGACCCTTCTTCACCTCCAGGAACTGCCAGTCTTGGTCACTGCATAAACTGTGTGCCAAGTGACTGCTGTCTTAGGTTGGCTCTGAGCTGGGGCATCCAGAGAGGAGGCTCATGTTTGCTTAGCCGCCCCTGATGCCCACCCCAGGGATGATTCAGCTGATACTCATCATCCCAGGGGTTCCAGGCCCCTGCCTCTGAAGAGTTCCCCTTTAGGTCAGGAGCAGAGTCCCAGGCCTGTTTCTGAGCAACAGTATGGTTCTCAGATGAGCTGGTATGTGCATACCTGGTATAGACTATGAGATTCCAATGTAGGAAGTGGCACTAGAGTTCAGCAGGTGGCACTGTGCCACCCCAGCACTGAGTGGGTGCTGCCAGAGTCCCAAATAGCTGGCCTGGTGAGCCCAGGTGCTTGCTCACCTAACACTGAGAGAGACCAGTGTTTTGCTGTTCTTATTTCATTCCCATCAGTTTAAGGTTCTCTGGGCCTGTACTAATTTTGAATCATCCTAATCCTAGCTGGGCTTTTGGCTCCAGGTTGTGCCTGGTTGTCTCCCGTGGCTATTTGTGATAAAGGCTCTCTCCCTCCTAGACAGGAGCAAAGATTGGGTCAAGATAGATATGCCTGCCTCAGGAGCCCGTGTGTCAGTTGTAAATGAAGAATATTGATCTCACTACCGAAGGGCCAAAGGCCATCAGTTCTTGTTTCAAGTTGAGGAGGTGGATAGCCATGCAGCGGTGTTTTCTCAGGGTGTCTGCAAGCCAGCGGACATCCTAGTTGGTTTCTGGGAAGTTTAATGCTAGCTCCTGTGCCCACTTGGACCCTTTTTGCAGAGTTCTTTGGAGAGACTCTGTTACTGCCACTGGCTTGGATCCACCTGGGTGTCGACTGTCAACAGGTGGGTGAGACCTAAAAAAGAGGGGCTGTTTATGACAGTGGTGCCATTCACTGCATGAACATACTGTTGAATGCTCCTAACAGGGTAGCCGCGATAACTGCTGCTACCCTTGCCCTCCACCCCTCGAGGCTTGGAGGTCTTGGCAATCCCTCCCAGAAGCACACAGCAAGAAGGGAGAGGACCCAGGTTCCTTGTGGGTGGCTTGAAGTGCTCCCCTTTGCTGAGGAGGGCTTTGCATAGGCCCTGACAAGTCTCACCTGGGTTGTCCCAGGGAATATGTAAGGCTAAGGAAGGGTTGGACAGGGCCAAGTTCCAAGGGTGGGCCAGGGTAGTGTGGGCCTGTCAGTCCTGGGCCAGGTAGCAGTTCCTCGTTCCCGCTCCACAAAGATAATTGTTAGGGTGGCAGCTGTGAGCCGGGGCCTGGAGCGATGCCAGCCCTGCTGATTCTGACTCAGGAAGGGGACTGCAGTTCTAGATATTCCAAAGCCACATGGGAAGGGGAGAAAGTTCTGGAGTGTTGGCAGTGATCAGCTTACAGAGGTTTCTGTTCCCAGGACCCCTGTAAAACCTTCCCAGGGCATTGCAACACATTGGAAAATGAATTTCCTCCTGTACCAAGCTCACAGGCAAAACATGGTCAGGTGTGCTCACTGTCCTGGTCTCCATGTTGCATTTGGCCAAATCTCGAAATGACCTCAAACCCTGTGAGAACTAAAACTACACTGATACATCACAGGTTCATGCAATTACAGTTGTGCACACATGCACATGTGATCATTGTGTCCATGTGCTGTAGACAGCATAATATATTACATTCGTTTATTTATCCACAGACGAAACTTAAAAAGCCCCAGAGCCAAAACAAGAGTCCTTTGTGTCACCTGTAATGTGGCTGACCTGCTGTGGTCCTCAGGCTCCCGCCTATTGGGGGGGCTTATATCCATTTCTTCTTCAGTCCTCAGAGTGCACCCCTATGCACTCCTCCCATAATGGAGGCCCTACTCTCTCCCATCTCCTGACCATTGCTGGCTTAGCAGGAAATGGCCACAGTACTTTCGGGGATTAGATCTTTGCCCTTGCTCAGAGTTGAGGGGTTGGAGCCCTGTGCATTTGCTGCTCTGTGCCCCATGTTGCCGACCCAGGAGGAACCAGTCTGCCTTCCTTCTCCTGGTTTCTCCTCTCTGGATAACGGATACATATTTAAGCTACTGAGTCACGCCCTGCCATGACTGAGAGAAGGGTCACAGGCCCCACAGACAGACAGGTGCATTTTCTGGGTCTTTCTAAGAAAAGAAGGGATTTAGAAAGTGCTTCTGGGTGTCAACAGTTAACCATCCTCACCTGCAAAATATGAGGACCCTAATACATTTGTCATCCTGGTTTCTAGGAGGCCTGGTGATATATAGATCTCTACCCCTGCCACAGGGACCTCATAGTGGGTGCTAGGTGAAAAAAAACTGGAGCAGGGATGGCCTGGGGACCAGAGACTTCCTAGAACACGTCACAGGACACTTATGTGTGCCAACAGATAGGGAATGATCAAACACCTAGCTTTAGGGCAACCTTGAAAGTGCCTGGTGCTGAGGAAGCCCAGACTCAGAATCATTTGCAGAGACAAGCTATGAACCAAGAAGAACAACATGTGGCCTGGTTGGCAGCTCATACAATGGCTTGGAAGGGGAAATAGTTTTCTCTACTCATCCAGGAGAAGAAACTCAGCTTGCAGCTTTCTCTCCCTGGATCGCAGCCACGCAATACTCTGCAGCACCAAGGGTGATGAATTTATGTGTGCATGACATTCATCACAAACTCACACCTACTGCTGAAGTTCCTAGCCAGCCTCAGGTTACTGGTGAATTTCATGGACGTGAGATTGACCACCCCATCCCAGAGGGGCAGACCCTTGGAGTCATACTCCTTGGTGGAGGGTAAATGTATGAGTTCCAGCTGACTGTCTGCAATACTAGAGGTCATTCCCATAAAAACCACCAGTGCCTCTGCAGCTCAGTGAGAGCCACCAACTGGACTCTGTTCTTCATCTTATGCAAGGGGGTATTCCCATGGGTGGAAAGTCCCTAAGGGCAAAACCGGGGCCAAAGAAGACAGAGGATAATGATGGAGAATTCCCTGCTTGCTTGGCATTGTGTAAGGAGTTTGGCATACAGTGGAATATGGGAAGCAGCTTGGCATGATGGGGGTTAGGGGTCCTACCTCAGTGACAGCCTCTGTCTCCCTGGCACCTTTCAAGGCACCATCCTTACTGCAGACCCTCCGAGAACATCTGAGCAAAGCATAGCCTGCCTCTTAACCAAAAGCCATTGCCCTGTTCCTGGACACAGTCCAGCCAGCTTCCTCTAGGCAACTGTGCTGCTCGCAGCCTAATGACTCTCAATCTCTTTTGGGTGCCAGCCCCGTTAACAATGAAGTCATTCTGTGCAACCACCACATATGTGCCAAAGATCATCAAGTGTAGATGTTTCCAACAAAGTCCACGGGAAGTCCTTTTCCTTCCTGACTCATTTCCTCACCAAGCATTCCCTTTCAGTTGCATGGTACTCCCCAGCCTTTCCAAGCTGCATCTGTACACCTGCAGCCTTCCTCTGCCCAGGCTTTCTCTGCAGGACCAGTAGCTGTGCACAGCTGGACCACAGTCCTGCCTCCTAGGGCACAGTATTTTCCAGGAAAGCTGCCACTCACGTGTTACCCTGGCATGGAGTCTGGAGCACAGAATGAGGAGAGGGCAGCAGCACCCATGGATAGCCCGAGCTCCCGAGTTTCCACTGAGAGCTGAATGGGCATGTGGGAAGAGGATGAGTCAGGGAACCCCACAAGGTCAAGTTCGGAAGCTGTAGGTGGGTTCCCTGGCCATGGCACAATGCTTCTGCTTATATGGGGCTTTGTTCATGTCTCTCTTCGGAGCATATCACGATCCTAAACAAGTTCCTCTATCACCCTAGAGGTCAGGCTCTGGATAGGCACTAGGCAAGTGTCAGGGACACCATCAGCAGGCTGGGGCGAAGGGAAGGGGCATCTTCTCCACCACCACTTCTCCTGGAAGTCCCTCGTGGCCTAGGAGTAGAGTGCAATAAACCACCTCCGAGCGTGGTCTCATTCAAACTCAGTTTTTTGGGATGACTCTTGGCTTGTGATAAAACCCTTCATGAGAAAGGTGGGTGGGAAGAAAGAGCCCACACCTAGATGGCTGGATAGACTGATGCACAGTTGAGTGGATGGATGAACAATTGTGTAAGCTGAAAGAATAGCTATGCAGGTGACTGGTGAAGGTGTGGGAGTGTGTTCTTGAGGACGGGTGAATGACTTGGCTAGCCAGTTCACTGACACGGCATACAGTCTTCCTAATCATGACAGCACACACAACTCAGGCTTTTCAGATGCTTTGCTTTGTACTTGAGAATTTCTCTTGGTGACAGCGACTTGTAACTAAAATGTTGTTATGGGTGACTCAGTTTCTCTTAAGACAAAGATAATCCTGAACTACAAAGAAGTTGTTACTGGGAACTCATGTCTCCCAGAGGAGCACTGATTTGGGACTAAGTGGGAAGAGTCACAACAGTGGGTCTAGAGTATGGGGCTGTAGTGGTAGCTAGCTTAGCTGCCCGAGTAGCCGAGGTGGCCACTGCAGAATGGAGCATTGACTTAGGTCATGCCCAAGAGAGGACTGAGTGCTTTCCCTAGCATGTGTGAGGCCCTGGGTTCAACCCAGTATTATAATTAACCTTTGTCATCACCGCCATCATCATCACTGTGATGGACACCCAATACCAGTCATGTCCATCTTTGGACATCAGAATACTGTCATTTCCAAAGTTCATACTCATGAACAGATGAGATGGAGTTAGGGAAAAAAAATCACAATTAAAAAATCCTCTTAAATAAGTTTATGATTTTGTTTTGCTCCTACCACAGCTGTTCTTAGTCGCATACAGCCTGTGAGTCCTCAGCTGAACACCCCTGCTGGCATAGGCCTCAGGGGTTCTTGTGTCTGCTTCACTTACATGAATCTTCTCCGTCCTCTGTGCTCATTTGTAACATAGCTGATGAGAGAGCAGGTGCCAGATCATTTGAGTGATGGCTTGGTCTCTGAAGAGGATGGGGAAGGGCCTCAGGTGTCACTAGGATTTGGTTTCACTACCAGGAAAGAGCAGAAAGGTCCTAGGAGGACCATAAAAATAAGAGCATTCAGGCCATCTTCTGGACAAGGTCCCAGAACCTCCAGGATAGTGGTCCTTGGTGCCAAGCCAGAGCGAAGCAAGCTGGAACAGCAGATGGCTGAGCTATGTCTCTACAGGATGGCCCGGAAAAGCCACCTCATCCCCTGGCCTGTTTCACTCTCTGGAAGAAGCCTGTTGGTTCTGCTTCAGGGACTGTGAGATTCATCAAAGCAGAGGCCACAGGGCATGTAGCTTAGCTTCCAGAAATGTTGGCCTTCATGATGTCCCCTGATGATACTTATTGAATATGCACGTGCTCGGATGTAACCCAGAACACACGTTTGATCCATCAGACAGTTGTAAACAAAACTCATCCATGGACTGTATCCCCTGATATCTCAGAACTTCCTGTTGTGACAGGGAACACAATACAGCCCTGAAGTAGAGGAAGGCAGCCGTACCACTAACACCTGCTGCATAGCTCAGGACACAGTGATACTTTCCAGAGAAGAGCTGCATGGTCCAGGGTCTAAGAGCACAGCTAACACCATTATGTGTCTTAGGCTGAGGGGACCAGCTGCTGCAACTCTAAACAGGAATCCTCGGATTGCCCACTGTGAACTGACCAGGCAGAAACCTTCAGGACAATTTCACTCAACTTCTGACATCTCTAGGACACTGTGTATGAAACAAATCTGCCTCTGGGCATGCCCTCACAGTCTGTCTAGACAGTAAACCTGCAGTGGGGCTTTGCCTTTTGAAGTGACATCACCCAGCATCAGAGAAGCCAACAAGCCGCCAGGGGAATCTGCCAAGGCGAAACAGAGGAAACGACAATGCTATCAGACTGGAGCAGGAGTTACACAGTTCTGTAGCATCTTTTAAGCACTGTAATCCATCTAAGTATATAGATTTCTATTTCAGGGTCTGGGAAATAAACATATATATATATATATGCATATTTATATAGAGAGCAGTATCTATGCATATTTGCATGCTATATATAGAAAGTGATCCAACTTGAGCTCTGCGCACCCAGAGATTTTTGCATATATATTTATATACAACGACAGTTCTGTGAATATTCCTGAGAGCCTACCCTGCTTCACATTACAGAATGATGGATGATCTCCTGGACTGTTTACAGCCACCATCAGCCTCTTCCTCCCTCCTTCTTTCCCTCCCTCTCTCCCTTCCCACTGTTTCTGCACTTCAGGGTCCCAGAGGATGAAGCCACACACCCAGACTCTGGCTCACAGCTGCCTTGTGATAAAGTATCATTGAACAAATGACCAAAAGAAAGCATGTTCTGATTGACCGGCACAGGCAGCTTCCAGAACTTGTTAATGACTTGGGGTGATAAAGAGAGCTATTGATCCAAAGTGACATTGATTGGAAAGACCACCCAGATGACTAGACTCCTGCCCCAGGCTGCTCACTCTGGCTTACTAGTGGCAGCACAATGGCCAGTGGGCATGGCACTGTAGCAGCAGCAAAGGCTGATGGGAAATAAGGTGCTTATTGGGGTGCTGTTTGGTGCTCTCCTAGGAGGCCATTCGCTGCTGTGGTCATTGGGCAGCTTCCCAAATGGCTAAAATAATGTTGACAGACTAACTCAGCAACATACTTGCATCTCCTTTCAGAGACTGTCAAAACAGGTGTTTATCTAAATAGTTTGCAAATATCTATCTTCATTTGTTTAGTCTCCAAATAATATATTCACCGTGTTCATCTTGTTTTCAGTGCATTGACTTCATCCCACGAGGCTCTATTTGGTGAGTTCTGCTGACCATCATGGGCTAGCTGGAGCCTGGGACTGGGCCATTGATATGAGATAGCAGATGGAGTATTCTGCTGTTGGCTTCCACCCTCCTGCCATGTTTCTGCTGCTCTTGGAAGGCAGCACTAAGAGCTCAATTCAATTTAGAGTCAAACCTGATCCTGAGTTCTGTAGGGATCCTAAGCCCAGGCCAGTCACCAGTTCTTTAGAATGCTTAACAGCCTGCCGCTTCCCACTGGGCAAGACTACCTCTCTGTTGTTTCAGACGTCTGAGCCCCAGCCTTTTCTGAGCATCCTATCACTGTCCTCCTGAAGTTTGAGCCCCCATCTTATGTACTTTCTGGTGGCCTCTCTTGCCACCTTGCCTCTGTCTCACCTCTTAACTCCCTTGACCCCTCCTTTCTTTTCAGTCCCTCACCTGTGGCCCTCTGCTTCCTGGATTACTTCTTCTTCCCTCACTATTCTGTCTGTCTGGGATCCTATAAGGCTAGAAGCCACACACCCAGATCCTGGCTCATAGGATCTTATAGCAAGATGGTGCCTCCTGTTGCCATCCCTTCAGGAATTCCTCAATACTTCCCAGTCAGCACTGAGTCAAAGTCTCCCCAGCAGGAGACTTTCTGGCCTCATTTGCTATACCCTGAGCCAATCCAAGGATGGCTGTGGCTGCAAAAGGCCATACCTTGTCTCTTAGGGTTAGGTTTGGCTATAAGTAGTTGGAACCTCAAAATGATAGTGGCTTTGTTATGCCCAGTTCGCGAAACCCAAAAGACTAGGAACAAATAGACTCCGCTGTAAATACCTGAAGTTTTTTAATTGTATACACATTTGAACATGGGACGCAAACCTCCTGTGGAAACAGGAGAGGAATGTGGTCCTGAGGTCTAGGGGTACAGAGTTTTTAAGGGAAAAAAATGCAAGCAGTGACTTACATGCTTTGGCATTACATGACTGGGTAAAGGAAATTGACTTTTGAAATGATTGGTCCACTTTAGGCGCCAAGACTACAAACAGTTCTGGCCTGGTCATATGGGCAGGTTTCCTAGCAACTGTATAATTAGTGGGTAGGGAGAGAATGCAGTATGGCTAGTTCTTCCCCTCAGGGCATTACTGGACATGTCTCCACCTAGCTAGCCTTCCTTCAGGCTTTAAACTTTAAAACAGTACCCTCTGATTTTTAAGTCTTTGGTCTCTCGGCTTCAGTAAAGTGCATAGGCCAGAGGTTGGTGTGACCTGCCCAGGGCTGGGGTTCAGGGCTTGTTTGTATCCTATATCCCAGCTATGTATAGCTGGAGCCTGTGTGCACCAGGTGCCCCCAGGAAGCAGAGAAGGTATCATTTTCCTACCCCGTCTAAGGGAACTTCCTGGGCCCTGCACACCTATCCTCCACCTTGTGTTTCATTGACCCAAATGTAGTCGGTGTGCAACACTGAACTTCAATGATAGTGCATGGGCTTTTTTTTTTTAAACACAACCAACTAAATATTGGGGTTCCATAATGATATAGGGGAGATGTGACCACCAGGAAGTATGCTACTTGGTTACATCTGCAAGCTTTGATGGGGTGCCATGTAACTGACCAGAGCCTGGCAGGAAGAGAGAGGAGCAAACAGGAAAGGTGCATCTTTAGTCAAGCTCTGTCCAGTAAGTCCCCTGTCATCCTCCCTCTGCTCTACCAAGCAGGGAGAGAAAGAGACAGAACCAGCCACATGACCAGCACACTCCTTTCTTATTCCATAGCACACCCATCTCAGCTATCCCAAGCTGGAGAAGCCTAAGGCTAAATCAAAGCAAATGGCCCCCTTGTATGGTGGGCCAGAAAGAGTCTGGCCTGATAGGGAGAGGAATCCCAGGAATGCCGTAAGACTGGGATGTACTAGGCCCAGGAGAGAGGCCCACCCAGCAGGCCCGCAGGGGTGAGGAGCTGGGAGTTACTCACCACACCTGGGCAGCAGCCTCCACTGCTACCTAGAGGCCTGACTGTGGCTCTGAAACAGCAGGGGAAGAAAACGCAGGGCAAAACTCTCCTCTGGGTAAATGAGGAAGCCTTGCCTTTTGCAAAGCTATGGATAATTTCTTCTCCACAAACGATCCCCTAGAAAATGTATTTTAATTTGCACTCAGCCTTAAAGTCTGAGGGTACAGCACTCCCCTCATTCCTTCATCTCGTAACTTCAAATGTGAGAGGTGGAGTTTGTGGTTAGTGTGCAAGTGCAATACCCAGGCCTCAGAGCAGCCCTCCCCACGTATCCCACAGGGATCTGCAGCACACAACATGTCCCCTTGGTTTGGAGATGTAATTCTTTTTCATGTCTTGCCTTTCTAGAAAATTAATGGCCCCTCCATTTTTCACGGAAAGAACAATGAAGAAGCGTCATGATGGGACGGAAATGCTCCATCGTTCTCTCTCATCTGATGACATGTTTAAAGCCCAATTATTTTAGGTAGGGAGGAGATGGCGGGGCCAGCCAGGCTGGGCATCCCTCTCTGCCCAGCTCTCTGCAGGGAGACTCGCAACACTGTCTTGTGTAATGCCCGTGACAACCAGATGCAACAAGAGTTGTCCTATTTTACAAATGAGGAAAAGAAGTCTGGGAAAATCTCTCTTGTAGTCAGTGGTCTTTTTGGTATAAAGCCTCTTACATAGAAGGGACCCTCCGTCTCCAGAAAGTGGGCCGAGAGCAGGTCTCTTTGGAAAATGGCCTACGTTGAAAGCCCAACCATATCCTGTAGCATAGAGGTCAGTGCCTGCAGGAGAGGGAGTGGGATTGGTTTGCGTGTAGCCCAAGACTACCTCTTCCCAGAGTGGATAAGAGACTATCTGGTGTCCCAGAACCCCTGGCCAAGTTGAATTCCCACCGTCTGGGGGCTCATGCCCCTGTCACACCAGAGGCTACTGTCAGAAGTGGGCCTCACTTGGCAAAGTAGAGGTAGTGGTAGAGTAATGGTGTTGCAGGTGTAGGGTTTCCTGGGGGAGTCCTCTCCCACACCTGATGGTCCATGGCTCCTCCCATCTTTGGGCCTGCTGTGTGTGGTGGGGCCTTGCTCTCTGGTGCTGACTTCAGGCTTCTTTCTCAAGCTGAGATCTCCTTGGGTGGAACCCGACCTGAACCATCATAAAATGTCTCTTTCCCTTGTAGGGACCCTGCTGAGTGCTGTAAGCATAGCTGGGTAATTCTAGGCCACCCCACTTAAGTAAGCAGATCAACTAATCCCTCTGCCCCCTTGGCAATAGATATAAATCACAGGTTCAATACCACAGGCCGTATGCCTTTGGCATAGGCATGGAAGATTCAGTCCGTATGTCACAGGTGTACACATCACAGGCTCTGTGCCCAGATAGTTGCTTTGCCATGCCCATCGTATCTACTAAGGTGCTCAGCCTACCTGAGGCACAAGTGTCCTCTTCTGAGATTTATTTGCCCGAGGCTATAGGAACCCTCAATTCCTGTAGCAGGGCACAGGACCAGGCCTAGCCTCACTACCTTCTTTCTCTGCTGTTTCTCCACAGACATCCAAATGCTCCCAGTGTGTCCTGAATACCCTTCCTTATGCTTGCTGAGTGCCCATCATGTACTGGGCATGACACTGGAGGCTGGGAATGAACAGAGCAGACTGGTCCCTCACCTTTAGTTTGATTTCCAGACCTGATCAGGGCAGCAGCTTGACTGGCCAGCTTTGCCAGGAGCACCTGACATAGCCAGACAAATCCCTGGGCTTCAACTTCTTCATCTAGGAATAAAAAACCGTCTGAGCCCTTTCTTTGGAAGGGAAGTTCAATAAGTAAGACCTTGCCCAGGGCCTGATGGAGGAATCCTCTTTGTAACAGTAAGTGCAAGAGTAAAGGAGCCAGCCAGCCAGCCAGTCACACGCTGGAGGGCCTGGAAGGTGGCTATATGCTTCTGTGCTGTGTTGCAGTGTAGGAGGCCCGCTCCACAGCCCCTTCTCTTGAAAGTCGGGCCCCTGAACCCGAGCCCCTCAACCTGCCCCTTCTCCATGTGAGAGTCCAGACTTGTTATGCAGGAGAAGCCATGACCACTTGTTTGGCCAAGAAGGTATGAAGAAAATGTTCAGTTTATGAGAGTGATGGAGAGCCCCCTGACTGTACTTGTAAGGCTTCTGTGAAGCTACTGCCAGTGGGGGTGTCTGTGTGGGTCTAAGCCATATCTTCCCTGACAGAAGAGTTAGAGATTGGGCCTGTTTTTCTCCTTACTAAGGCTTACTGTTCTCTTTGAATGCCAGGTGTGGAGGTCTAGATGGAGGCTTGTGCTTGGGACAGAGTTGGACAGTAGAGGGAATTCTGAAGCAAGTTTATATGAATAGGAAGCTGCAGGCCTCTGAGCTATCTTTCAAAAGGAAGGGGGCAGGGTGAGAAGCCCTGAGGCTATACAGAAACAGTAATTCCAAAGGCAGTGAAGTCAGCACTCCCAGCAGCCATCAGGAGAGGAGCTACAAACTTGCCAGCTGATACCAGAACAGTCTCTTAAAAATACAGTTGGGATGTGTGCTTGGACACATCACTCACTTGCTGCTAGCAGTCTATCAAACATCCCCTGACAGCACAGCTTCTCTGATGTCATGGTCAAAGTCCTCTGGCGGTCACACTGTTGCCTTGTCCACCCCTCCCAATGGCCACGACCACTCCTTTGTATCTTTCTAGGTCCCTTCTAATGCTACCTTTCCCATGAAGACTTCGGCATGTGTATCCGAATCAAACCAGCTTTTGTGTCCTCAGCATGCTGGTTGTTTCTGACTCTGGATAGACAGAGTCAGTTCTGCCGGACCAAATGCAATGAGTGAACAGGCAAAGTTAAGACAGATGCTCCCTCCTGTATTCTCAACATCTTCTTCAGCATGTCATCGAGAGATATGGCAGTAACGACGTCTACTTCGAGGTGAGCAGGACCTTCAGGGTCCACTTTCCTGCCAGGCTGTGGATAGAGGGCCGTTAATAGACTCCATGAGTGCCAAGGAATCTAAAACGACTCTGTTGTAGCTTTCCCTGGCTGCATAACAGAACACCAGGAAAGCGTAGCTTCTCCTACAGTTTTGGCGACAGCCATCCAAGGCCAAGGTATCAGGACTCACATATTCTGAAGGGACTGGGTAGGCTCCTGCTTTGCCTCTTCTGGCTTCCATTGGTTCCCAGAAGTTCTTGGCATTCATTAACTAGCAGCTACATCTTTGCCAGATCCTATTTGGGAAGGCATGTTTTGGTGACAGGAAAGGCCTCAAAGGGGCAATCTGAGACTACTTGAAGAAACCCAAAGTGTGTCAGTCTGAAAGGTGAGCTTTCCTGATAATCCCACTGTGGACCTTATCCCTTGGCTGCTGTGATAATTGGGAAGTGGAAAGCAAGAGCTGAACAGGTACCCCTTGAGTATTTGTGTAGGGATAAAGGAGTGGGCATATGCAGGAAGAGAGGGAAGTCGAGCAAAATGTCCAGCAGGCCAGAGCCAATAGATACCCTTAGATCTACCCTGTAGATCAAAATACCTCCTCCTAATACCCCACCTTGGGGACACTTCCTTTGACCAGGGATCCCTCAGCCACAGCAAGCTTCCTCACCACTCTCTGTAGTGGCATATCTATTGGGAAATGATGACTCTGACAGCTAGATGTCTACTGTTTTTCTTGTGTGTGTATGTGTGTATAAGTACAGGTGCACGTTCATATGTGAGCGATACATGTATGTTCTTGTGAATGTATGTGCCAGAGGTCAACTTTGAGTGCCATTCCCAGGAAGATGGGGTGTGTGGAGCAGGACAGGTGCCGCCAAAGGATCTTTCCTAGTGAGTACCATTTTTATTAGCTACTAAAACTGAGAGAGAGGGAGGGAGAGAGAGAGAGAGAGAGAGAGAGAGCTGAGCGCCTCAGGTGTGTCCACAGGATGTGTCTTTCTGTAGGCCAGAAGGCCATGTGATGACACATATTATCAAGGTTACCTAGGAGGTCTTCCTGGCCTTGAGCATCCAGAGGATCCACCTCATGGAACACTCTTGGCCCCATCAAACCTGTTTTTATGGCTATTCCTGACAGATGGTTCCTCTAGATGAAGCTTGATGGCCAGGGGTTGCTTAGGAGCTCTGTCTCGGTTTTCTTCCTCTTTTTTTTTTTTTTTCAAGAGATTTATGTATTTATTATGTACACAGTGCTCTGCCTGCATGTACACTTGCACACCAGAAGAGGGCATTAGGTCACATTATAGATGGTTGTGAGCCACCGTGTGGTTGCTGGGAATTGAACTCAGGACCCCTGAAAGATCAGTCTGTTCTCTTAACCTCTGAGCCATCTCTCCAACCCCAGTTTTCTTCCTCTTGTGGTTCTGTCCTCCAGCTTTTACCTTAGAGGTCAAGGGGCTTTCCTCAGCTGTCAGTGGATGTGTAGATCTGGGCTCCAGCAGCATGTGGTAATAGGGGAAAACAGCCTACCTGAGAGACAAAAGGATACAAGGAGTGTTTGGGTAGTTTCTCCTCCATAAGGGGTGTAGCCTCAGTCAGTGGGAACATCTACCCTAACTGAGGTCAGGCATTTTCAAAAGACAAGTCAGCCTCAGCCTCTCGATTAAAGTATACACTGCTAGTGTGCTCTCTCTGTCATTGTCTGATCATTCCTGAGGTACCCCCAGTCTCAAGACACTCCCTCTTTTATTCACGGGGCAAGTACTGAGCACTGATCGTACACTCAGTGCTGGGTACTCTGTGAAGGTTAGTGTTCTGCTGTCATGGAGCCACTGTCGTGTGTGTGTGTGTGTGTGTGTGTAGCTACTCTTTTTAATCCTTTCTGACCCCAGTCTTAATAGTTTTTTTTATCAGTACCATCAAACATGGAAGATGATTGCCTTCTGTGTATAAAATACAGTATTTCTAACTAGAAGCAGCCTCCTGAAAGAACATGTTTTTGTTTTGTTTTGTTTTGTTTCTCATCACAACATGTAAGCTAAGATTTCTCAGAGCCAGAGTCTCTGCTCACAGGGCTCCAAAAGCATGCTGCAAACTACTTTTGGGGAGCAAAGCCTGTTTCTCCTCCTTTGTCCTGGAAAATCAGATGAGATATGGGCTATCTGTTCACCTCAACTGTGTGCAGTCACTCACTTCTGTGTGCATACATACCCTTCTGTTTACTGTGGTAGACAGCTGGGAAGAACACAGGGACAGAAAGGGGCTAGAGACACCTAGGCCTGGCCTGGCCTGGCCTTGCCCACAACCTTCTTAAACATGGCCTCGGCCGTCTCTCGCTCTTCTGCTGATTTTCTCCTGCACAGCTGTGTGGCCTCTGTCAGGGTGAGACTTGGGGGACAAGTAGTCAAGGCAAGAACGTGGAGCCCTGGATGGACACAGAGTTGAACATTCACTAGCCTGAGGGAAGGCACTTCCATTTCTAAGTCTGCAGCTTTGTCTGGTGGAAAAACATGTGTGATGGTTGTGTGACTAGTTGGAAGGGCAGTCATAGCTAACCCTTCCAAACAACCACCAAGGTGAGGCCCCCACTTCAGTGGTGGTTTGAGCCACTGGGCAATTCACACAAGTTTTCTGCCCTCTTCTTCTCTCAGCTCAGCCACTTCTGTGAGCTTTCCAGGGAGAGTTTTCTGTTTTTTAATCTTCAGCCTTCCCTCTCATGTCTCAGCAAACCAGTGAGGCTTAGAGTCTCTTCATTTTGCCCTGACAGCTCTTATCAATCTCTCCCTTAATTAAAGCAAGCAGCCTTGGCAGCGGGTCTCCCCTGTGTCATCTGGAACTGGTTTACAGCAGCAGCACAGATCTGCCTTTCTTCTGCCTCTGCTATGTCCCCAGGGCTGTCAGCAAGGATGCCTCTCAGATACAAGAATAGAATCTTAGAGGCATAGATGGAGAGGGCCATGGAGAGGGCGCAGCCAGAGCTGGGTAGATATGGGGATAGGCAGGAGGATGGAGCAAGCATGTGCACAGTGGCCCTAGGCCTGGAGATAGGCGGGAGGACCATGCGGGCATGTGCACAGTGGCCCCAGGCCTGGAGATAGGCGGGAGGACCATGCAGGCATGTGCACAGTGGCCCCAGGCCTGGAGATAGGCGGGAGGACCATGCGGGCATGTGCACAGTGGCCCCAGGCCTGCAGTGGAAGGGCTGAGACAGCTTGGGTGCTATCACAGTCCTGAATCCTGAGCCAGGAAGGACCTTCTGGGCTTTGGGAATTCATTAACCAAATGGAACATTTGTATAGCCAACTTATAAAATAAATTAAAAGCAACTCTAGTCAGCCAAAAGGGGTAAGGAAGCCAGAGGAACTGGTGAAGGAGGGGAAAGTTTGAGGGGAGCTTTGGCCTCCCAATACCCCTCTTTATAACCAGTGCTGTAGTGCCAGGCTCAATGAGGAGAGGGCACATTCATGACCAGCAAAACCCAATCAACAGAAACACCCAAACAGCACTGCCCAGCTGCCAGTGATGCTGCTTTTCCTTGGTTATGGTTTTATGTTCTGAAATTGGTATGCCTGGACCCCTCAGATGTGAGTGAGTTTTCCTGCCCCGGGAACCTTGGCCACACCTATTAAAACAGACCTATTTAAAATAACAGCAGCAACAACAAAAATAGATGATAGATAGATAGATAGATAGATAGATAGATAGGTAGGTAGGTAGGTAGGTAGGTAGGTAGGTAGGTAGGTAGATAGATAGATAGATAGATAGATAGATAGATAGATAGATAGGTAGGTAGATAGATAAACAGATAAGCCAAGAACTGTCCACATCTAGGAAACTTGGGGAAATCAAGAACTTTGTAGCCTACCAGAACCAGTTCCCTGACCCCTTGGTAAGCCAGGCATTTTTTTTGCCTCTGCTGCTACTCGCTGAGATAGGCAGCAATGGTCCCCACCACCATTGTCTATATCATGGAGTGAGTGCATACACATTTGTCCTAAATGGTGAAGAAATCCTAAACTGCTCTTGACATGGCCTTTTGGTCCTCGCAGGATCTCCCTAAATAGCAGTTTACAGCTATGGTTTCTCTCACCAGAAGACTCAGGGTGCTAGGCTAGCAAGGGTAACCAATCATGACTGAAGCTCTTGCTCGGCTGAGCTTCTTAGGCAGGACCATCCCTGCACCCATGAACCCAGCACTGCTTGCGTCACTACATTTCCACTCTTATGTCAGGCTGATCAGATGCCTGATGTCAGCGGTAAGGAGACAGAACCATGCTGTCATCCTCTGCAGGCTAAAGAGCGTCCCTAAATTTTTAGGAACCTTGATTGAAGGTGGGATTCACACCTTTAACACAGACATGCTCTTCAGGCCAAGCTGGTATGACGGAGCAGAGACGAAGACTTTGCCAAAGCTATTTTAATATAAACCATAAGTACACGGGCTAGACACACCTGAGAGCACAGGTATGGGCCGCTCTAAGAGAATTTCAGAGAGTGAGACACACCCAAGTGCCTCAAGGGACAGTCACAAATATTTGCTCTAGCAACAGCCATGTAGATCATTTTAGTGGCTTTCAAGTTACATCTCAAATGTTTGCTAAGACACCCCATCTTTTTTCTCTCATTCTGTCTTTTGATGAGTGAGGAAAAGTGTCATGGCTCTGTGGATGGGAAACCAGGAGCCAGTATAGATGCACAAGGGACTTAGTACGTGCCCTTTCCATATAAATGGGGCTTCTGGTGAGATTACAGGTTTATAGCTGGGAAAGGAGAAAGGCCTTAAGCAGCTAACTCTGTTCCATTTCTTGACGCTTGCTCACTAGAACCTTCAGCCTGACTCCAGGGTGAGGGGATTCTTTTGTCTTTCTGTGTTACCCCAAATCTTCCTGTTTGTCCCTGCCACAACAGAACATCACTTAGTTCTCAACAATTGCCTGATGGTGAAGGAGTCTTAGACTGTTTCAGGTGGTCTCAGATGGTTTTCTCTCCACTTTACATCAGAGGCTCACAGGCTGCAGGACTTGCCCATGGCCGGAAGGCTAAGCAATGACATGACCTTAGGCCGTTCCAAACCAGTGCCTGCGTCTCCTTCTGCCAATGCGCCTTCTCGTGGACGTCACTCATTTTCTTTCCTAATCCCTGTAAATGCACCCCCGAGCTGCTTGCTGTGACTACAAATGACACCAAATGGCCCTGCTTCCCTCCTGATGCAAGGGTTCATTCCTCCTCCCTCCTGCCTGTGACACAGAATGAAGCGAAGATGAGTCATCCTGGTGGCGGGCAAACTTTGTAGCTCTTCTCATGAAAAAGTCGTGCCTGCCAGCATCCATTCAGCTTTGTCTAGGATGTCTTGTTTTTCTACCAGTTGTGGTGTCTGCTGTGACAAACACAGATTTAAGGAAGGGGAATATGGTGAGCCAGGCAAGTGCTATGTTTAGAGGAGGCCTAAGCACTGTAAGAGGAGGCTCTTTACCCTCTGAAACTGCCTTAGGTACCACCAGCAACTTCTCAACCAGAGAGGACAAGGCCAGCTGATAGAGTAGGCATATGCTAGGAAGGTAAGGATATGCTGCTCCTGATAGGATCTTAAAGCGAGGAGAAACGAACTAGTTCAAGCGCCTCAAGCTCACGAAAGGCTTCCCTCTGAATACTCCAAGGCTAAACTCATCCTTACCTGGAGGCTCTGGGAAATCTACCGCCAAGCTCATTCTTACTGTCAGGATTCCAGTCCTTTTGGAATGACAACAAGCTGAGGCTCTGACCACCTTGTTGTCATCAGCTAGGGTCCTGCCGGCTCCTAATAGACATTCTCATTACCTAAATCCTTCGGTACTAGGGTTGATCCTTCCTATGATTCCCTCTCTGTGATGAAAAGACAATGATCTGCTCTTAAGGGTTGGCTTTGGTAAGTCAGACATCCCCACCTCTCCTTCCTCACCCACCCCCCACCCCCACTCCCACAGCATCATCATCCTTTGGCCAAACAATGAGCCCCTGTCTAGCATTTGGTTTTTACAAGTGTCCCACACCAGCACCACCCTGGTCATCTTAGACACTTCCACAGGGAGTGACACCAGATTTAACCAGACCGCTTTCTTGGTCCAGGGCCCACCCAGTTTTGGAAGCCTTCTTTGCTCACTCTGCATCTAGCTACAAGCTTGTGGGCTTTAAGGGCAAAGTTGAATCCAGTGCTTACAATCTGTTTTATCTCGGGTCAGCTCTTGCATGTTAAAAGCAGGCTCTATGGAAAGGCCATCAAGTGCTGTCATGTGAACAGGAAGGTCGAAGAATAAAGAGCTGTTCTCACTTCTTTTAGATCATCACACTATCTCAGACTTGACCCGATGAGACCTATGTGTCTAGAATGTCCCAGACCCATCTCGTCTGGGAAGTCTGAGAGTCAGGATACTTCATCTAGCTACATCCCGGAAGGGACACTGGAGATAGCAGAAAATGAGGGTCACTTGCCACAGGCTCCTTGCAGAGTGAAGTAGGATAGAGCAGACAGGTTAATGGTCGCTTTTCACAGACGAAGAGGAATAACGGAGTCACACACTCTAGAATAGCCAGTGATTCTCACAGGCCACAGTATGGGCCCACAGTACAGGCTTCCTCCTGTAACACCTCCAACAAGCAGTTGGACCTGCCTAGGCCTCCGTTTCCCTTCTTTTAAGTCAACAAGAACGATGCATTCTGTGCCAGATGGTTGTGTGCAAGGGTAAACTGAGATCGAGTTTGAGGCTCCCTCTGTGTAATGCCTAGTTCCCTGCATAGAAAAATCTATAATCATCTCACGCAACCGAGGCAATTTGTCTGTGTGTGTGCACACATGTATGTATAAGCTGTGGTGCTCTCCATGGCCTCTGTTAGGATTAAGTATCAGGAGAATTCATTAGTGGCCAGGAGTGTTCACCCACCACTTGTCCCCAGGTGCTCGTCTAAGGCCAGACACTCACGACACAGTGGAGCAGGGGCAACCATCTTCCACCTTGAACACATCCCTGCAGTACAGGGTTTGAGCATGAACTTTCAGAGGCTCCATTCCCAGTTCACGTCAGCTCTGGGCTTTTGAAATGGCATAAGAGCTCCTGCCTCTCAGGGCTGCTTCAAACGCTAAATGCACACTGGGCTTTCAGCACAGGCCTGTCGCAGGGTACATGGGCAATCAGCACTGCTGGCAATGTGATTAGTGGTGTCCACTCTGTCACCATTAGTCAGCCCTGACATTTCAGTCTCCACCTGCAGTCGTGTCTGCTGGAGAGCTGGGTGCTGCTGATATGCCCTGGGGCTGTGATTGCCTGCCCCTGCCTGTGGCTGACAGCCCCTTGGGGGCCCCTCTGGGGGCCAAATGTCACAAGCAGGGCCCCCCACACACATGGCTATAGGTAACTTGGGCCTCTAGAGTGGGTCTAGGGACCAGAGAGGCTTTTGAGGTCTTTGGTGACAACGGTTCAAACCTGCACTTGGCCTTGGCCTGCGACAGCTCCTTCTTGGGGTCTGAGCATGTGTTTACACGTGTGTGCTATGTTATATGTTGAGCTATGTTCCTCCTAGATTCACAAGTTGAAGTGCTTCCACCTCTGTACCCTAGAAAGCTTCTGCATCTAGATGCAGGCATAGACCGAGGTCACAAAGGTAGTCCATAACCCAATATGATTGGTGTCCTCATAAGAAATTTGTGTGGGAGCCAGTGCGGGGGCCAGTGAGATAGTTCAGCAGGTGAAATTGCTTGCCTGAGTTCAATTTCTGGAACCCATGTAAAGGTGGAAGGAGAGAAACAATTCCGAGGTTTCTTATCTATGCACATGCTGTGGATACGCATACCTACACCCTGTGCATATCATAGGGATAATAATAAAATACTTCTGAACTATAAAAGAAGAAATTTGCATATAAATATGTACAGAGGAAAGACCCCGAGAGGATGCCGTAGAAAGGCCTCAGAAGAAACCAGCCTCATGTTGATCCCTTGGTCTGGACTTCCAGCCGCTAGAAGGACATTCTGTGATGTCACATAGTTCATGATACTTTTTTTTGTGGCCAGCCTGGCCAACTGACTGTGTGTAGTATGTGTGGCAGTGGTGGTGGTGATGGTGGTAAGGTGTGTGTATGTCTGTGTGTCTGTGTGACGGTATGTGTATTGATGGTTTTATGGGTGGTAGCTGGGGGTAGTATGCATGTAAATGTGTCAAGTGAAGGTTGCAGAGCTCCTCTGCTTTGATACTTAGGGACCATTTTTATTTCTAAGTCCCAGCACAGTCTGTGTTTTCAGTCACTCATACCCATCTCCTTTCATTCTTCCCCTTACCACCTTCCCTCCTCCTGTGCACACAGAGTGAAAGTTCTATGTGCAACGAGAAGTGCATAGTGTTTTAGTTCAGAACCAGCTAGATTGCCATCCCATTTCTGTCACTCGCTAGACTTGTCCTCTTGGCCAGCCACATCATCTCTCTATGCCTCAGTCTCCTGGCTGTTCCCGCTTTCCATTTGTGTTTCACTCCTTGGATGGTACGTAGTGAGCCACATTCAGTAGAAAGTCATCTTTAATTTTGAATTTGGACCCTTTCTGGGCCTGCAGTGTGTGGTGACATCAGTCCTCTCTCTGCTTAGCATGCGGTGACGTTTGGCTCCACCGTCCACCCAGGTTGGGAGGGTGGCTACAGTGGCAGGGGGCTGCATGGCTGGGTTTTCATGTCAGGTAGGGAGAGCATGTTCAGTACATTTGTGGCGTACAATGGGTGGCTCAGGACGGGGCCTCATCCAAGATCTAGTTTGCTAACATTTGTGTGCACACTGATGATCCATTACTTATTGTTTCCTTGCTGGAGTTCAGTCAGTGTGCTCTGGGTGACAGAAGGGCCAGTGGCATGGTTCTCAGGTGCCAAGGACAGAAAGTTCTCAGAAGCCAGACAGCCCAGGCAAGGTTCCTTCAAGTTACCCACTGGCCAGCAATTGCACAGAGACAAAATGATGCTGTAATTGACCTTATAGGTCTGTCCTTAATAAAAGCCTTAGGGTAGTGTCAGACACCTAGAGCATCTCAGTAAAAGGTATCCATCGTATTCTTTAGATCCAGGTCAAGAGACCCCAGCATCTTCCTTCAAAGGACCATTTTCAGTTCACTCAGTGCTGTTCTCAGTAGAGCCTGGTCTTTAATCCACTTGGTAGAAAATGTGAACAATTATCTCTAATTGACTGCCATCAGTGGGCCTAGAGCCACATTTATTGCCCTTATTTCAGGACAATGGGTAATGCAATCTCCTAGATTAGCTGTGGGACCAGAGGCTGAAGAGCTCACAAAAGAGGCTGGTAGGCCAGTTCAGAGTTCAGGGGTCTGTGCACCAGCCACTGCCCAGCAGGTAACTGTCATGTGGCCACATGGGGTGCTGGGTGCTGGGTGCTGGGTGCTGGGGAAGAGTAGGAGCGGGAAGAGTTTAGCTCCACACCTGCCAGATGAAGCCTTTCAGGAGCGCACAGTTTCCCAGAGCCTCAGTTCATATCAGTCACATGGAGGTGACCAGTTCTCAGACGCACTTCCCAGCTGGTAGCAGGTCTGGGTTCGAAGGTGAAATTGCTGGGCCCACTCTGTATGCCTGCAACCTGAAATCCAGGGAAGCCAGTTGTAGCTTCTACATCTGCCTCCTCAGCTCCTCACCGAATATTACCTGTTCTTAGCTCTCAGCCTTGTACCACAAGTACAGGGATCCGTTCTTGCTCAGGCTTCCAATGTCCTTCTCACGGGGACAGTAAGGAGCTGTTGACGGTATAACTTAACCTAAGATTATTCAGATCTGTAGGAAAAATTATCTGTGACCTTTGACCTGGATCTTTAAATCTGTATTGATGAAGTTGGTCCCTCCCAAGCCTCTAACCTAGCCTTGGGCCTGGATACTTCTCTGTGTGGAAACATGTTTGAGATTGGAAACATGTTAGTTATAGGTTGAAAGGCCATTAAACAGCTTCCAAAGCAAGGCCTTCATCCCCCCTAGACAGCTGTTTATTTCTCTGCTAGACGAAGATGTACTTTGTCACAAGTATCAAGGACTAGTCATCAGTGCAAGGGTTAGTCTTTAAGCCAGTCACAGCCCGCTCATGCTCTTAAGTGCATCAGGAGTTCTGCCCATTTCATGGGTGTTTGCTCTGCTCTTTGAGGACTACATCACTGACTGGTCTGGAGGCAGAAGGACAGAAGGTCAGGTCTTGGGCTTCAATTTCCAGAGCTTTCATTGGAAAGCAGGGATGACTGTATGCTAGGCTCCCTGGTAGTACAGGCTCCTAAGAGTGGGCTAAAAGACTGGCAGCCAGAGGCCACGTGGCCACAGGACCTCAGGAGATGGTCACTATACCTAAGGTGGTCAGGCTCAGACTAGGTGACATCAAACTGGGATTCTGAGCCATGTACTCTGACAGGTGACTTCTAGGGTCCCTTCAATTTCCCCCCTCTTTGAGTAGTAACCTCTTTGGAAAGGAGGAACAGTGAGGCTGGGAGTTCTGTTATGTGGGGTTTCCATGGCAGAGCCCAGGGCAGAAATTGTAGGATTATAGGACTGTGAGGTACTTAAGAGCACTGCTCTTAGGAACCATGCTCAGGTTTGCTGTTGTGACCTTAGATGACAACATCCAACCTGTGACAGATGAAGAAAACACTCCATGGGAAAACAAGGCTATATTTCTGCCATTACTTGTGGGACTGTATGCTTAGCAACTACTCAGAACCTTGGGTCCTGGGCACAACTCCCTGTACCAAAGAGCCTCATTTGATGTATTTGCCGGCCATAGGAGGGCATCAAACAGGGTCCAGTGGCGGTTAATATGGATGAGTCACAGAACAGGATGGTAGCAGGCAAGCCTTGGCTTTTCCCCCCCAAAGCAGTGGCAGAGAGTGATAGAGTAGATATGTGGTCATCAATTGAATCTGGAATTTTGAGAAATCATGGATTCCCCAGAGCCTATCATTATCCATCTTTTAAAACCTCTCATAGGTCTTATATGGATTTCTTGAATCTGCCATCTCCTTCCTCCCATATTGTATCCCTGCCATTTGGGCAAACACTAGTCTCTTTTCCCATCTGCTTGAAAGACCCCACCACCACCACCACAATCCTCACCTCACACAGTAGGGTACCAGCGTCCAGAGTTCTCTGAGGAGAAGAATCAGGTCCTCACTCCTCAGGAGAGAGTACCCTGGCTTCATAGGGAGGTCATCCCAACTGATGAAGCAGCCGTTCAGAGGCCTGTAAGTGATGTCACCTCATGTAGGACCTGTGGAGTGTGAGCGTCCATATGTGTGTGATCTAGAGTGTCTCCTGGTCCTGGAAGTTGGCTTCGGCAATGGCCTTGGCCCCATCAGTGCAGATGGAGTACCAGAGCTCTCCCGAGCTGCATGTCGTACTCTGACCGCCTTGAGCTGGAAGGTGCCTAAAGAGGCTTCTAGTGGACAAGTGGGCAAGCATGGAGACCCTCACTCAGGTGGCATTTGCCTTTTCATTTGTGCCTTTAACTTGGGAGGGCCTTTAGCTGCAATCTCAAATGTTTCAGAGTTTCTTGGCAAGATCCCTAGTTTTCCAGCAAACCTCTTTATGTTCAGGTGACAGAGTAGTTTCAAAAGAGCTATAGAGGTGGGGCTATTCATTCCCGGTCCTGGGGCCCTGGTCAGTTGCTGAAGCTCTACAAGATAATCCCTATAGAAGCGTGGTGGGACACACTTCTTTAGAGGCTTCTGGGCTCTGTATCCTGGGTAAGCTGGATGTCTGCATCTTCCTTTATGCTTCCAGTTGCCAGCCCCGCCCTGTAGGATATTTGGCTCCAGACAAGCCAACCAGCCGTGAAATTTCCCGTGGGTGGAAGTGACCTTCTCCCTCAGAACTTATTAAGGAAATTAAATTTCCATTTTTATTGGGAACATTAATTGATCCCCAAAGAATTGAGGGCAGAGAGTCTTTATGTAGAATTTCAGGTCCCGGAGGGCTGAGGTTGTGCCCCCATCCATTGCTGTCTTTCCACAGCCTGAGCTTCCAAGGATAGATGCCCCACTCGTGCCTCATCCCCCAACATCCAGAATGACCTTCCTACACACCTGTTTCTGGTACCAAAGGTTTCCTAGCTCATGAAATATCAGGAAGGGAAGGACCCCCGCCTCAGAAGACAACAGTGCTGCCCCTGCTCCAACCACCAGCCCTACTGAGGAGTCTGGTTCCTGAGCTCTCCTGAGGCCCTCAGACCTTGCTATATATTAGGCTCCCCAGCTCATTGACGAGATCTTTGTCAACCACTCAGACTCGGGCCACTGTTTCTGACTCTGGGACACTCAGAGCTGTTTGGAGATGGGTGGGAAGAAAGACAGTATCAGAAGCCCATGCACTCAGGGTGCGCTCTCTGAGGTGAGTGGCCAGCTCTGATGTGAAGAGGCACCCACAGCAGCCATCCCTTCCATCCCAGAGAGCCAGGTGACAGGGTTGTTTACAGCATCTGCTATCCTCTCTGATCCTTTCCCTAATTCAGTGGGGTGAGGGATGAAGAGAAAATACTACAATGAAATAAAATGATGTAGCCCCAAATGACAGCACCCTGGTGATGGAGTCAGCCTTGGCTCTTCCTGGCTGCCACAACCTTAAGTGGAGCAATGCTGTGAGGCTCACACCAGTACTCTCCAGTCTCCCAGGACCCCAGCCTCAAGAGCTTTCTTCCTCCTCTCTCTACCTGTTCCCAACCCCAGTAGTTCTGCCTACTGCTTTCAGCTCACCTCCCTGAGGACATCCCTTGCCATAGCACCAGCATATCCTCTGAGGGATTGCTGTGGAATGCTGGCCACACCCCATCCCTTTGGGGACTCAGTGCAAATAGGAAGGGCTCTGAGGATCCCAGAGGGAAGAAATCTATTTATCAAACTAGACCCATTTGCTCCCAACCACATTCTGTGGTCTCTCTTAAGACCGGAGCTCCCATGGCAAGCTGTGTTGTCTACTGTGCTTCCCACTGCCCCACCCACCCTCAAGGCCCCTCAGGGGTCCTGGTGGCCATGGGAAATGAATGTGAAATGTACCTTTAGGCTCATTTATTTCAATACTTGGTCTCTAGCTGGTAGTACTGTTTGGGAAGGTTCTAGAAACCTTGGAGGTTTTATATCCCAGACCCTTGTCCCATTTACTCCCTGCTTCTGGACTAACTGATGCTGAATGATGGGTTAGCCTCATGCTCCTTCTCCCATGCCTTCCCCACCGTGGTGTCCCACAGCCCCTCTAGAACTGTAAGCTAAAATAAACTCTTTCCCTCTTGAGTTGCTTTTATCAGGATACTTTATCACCACGGGGGGGGGGGAAGAAAAAAAAAAGAAAAAGAAAAAAGTCAATGACGGTGGTGCGGTACCAGGACACACTCCAGCCTCAGACGCTTGCATAGCAGAAGCCTCATGGTGACCTGTCTGCTTTGCCACCTATCTGTTTGCAGACGAGGAAACTGAGTTTAGGAGATTTCATAACATATCCCCACAACAGCCCATCCCTTTCTGATCTCTCAGAGCCATTTCCAAACTCCAGAAAAAAATGGCCTGAAGTCTGGCTGGTTTCCCAGCACCTCTGCAGAGTCTTCAATCTGTTTTGTACATGATGGGAGTACAACCTGTCTCCATGAGGCTCTGGACTCAGTGAAAACAGGCTACCTCATATATGCAAGCACTTATGTAAGCTATTCCTGATCCATTTTATGGTGTCCTGGCTGTATCCTTGTCCCCACAGACCACACAGTTACCAGCCAGTCTGACTCTCCTTAACCCTCCCAGAGAACTCCTATGTGAAGGAGCCAGTATGAGCGTCCAGAGCACACTGAGGTCTGATTAGGCTAGCAGGCTGGCAAGATCTCATCCTACTAATATTTCATTCTCCTGAGGTAACCTCTTCAAGGCTTCTCTCTGCAGAAAAGGAGCTTCCAAAGGGCAGCCACTCAAGACACATAAGCTTCTCTGGTCAGTTCTAGAGACGTGTCTACTGGAGCAGCATCTGGACATGGCAGTCAGGTACGGGTCGATACAGCTCCCAAACTCAGCCCAGGGAAGGTCCTCAAAGCCCAAACTTACACTCTAGCTGATATGGTATGCCTAGAGTTGGCCAGGAACCCCACTCTAGTAAAGCTAAATACGTGGTGGAATCTGCAGATCTTATCAGTCATCTTGACTCCTGATTATCTCGGCTCTCTCCCAAGGCTGAAACCAAACTCTTTCGCACAGTGTTCGATAACTTCCTTAATGTCTGTCTGGGCTTCTCATTCACCTCTGTCTGAGAGCACCTTGACATCTTCCCTCAACCACCCTGAGTTTTGACTAATTCTCTGGCCCTTAGCCAGGCCTCACCCCAGATGCTCACTCTGGATCCTTGATGCTTACTTCTTGTCTCCATCTGCCCCTCCTCTCACTCCTCCCTGTTAAGGCCACATCTTGCACCTAGCACTCTCTTTTCTCTGAGAAATGAAGCTCTTCCCCTCTCAGTTATGTCTTTGAGGTGATCAGGTACACGAAAGTAGGGCTCTGGACTAAAGGTTTCCATCCCCCAAATTTACAAGTTAAACACCAACCCGCCACAGTTGTATGTGGAGACCAGGGAGTGTCTGAACTTAACTGAGGTCCTAGGGTAAGTCCATGAGCCAACAGAATTAGTGGTCTTGCAAGATAAGGCACTCAGAGCTACATAAGCATCAAGGAGAGGCCCAGCATAAATTGAGCACAGGGTGAGCTAGTCTTATGCAAGCCAAGGGGAGAGACTCACAGCGGACGCTTGCCTTGTGTCACCTCAATTGAACTTCAGCCTTGGGAACCAGAGAGACCTGCTATCCAGGCCATACAGTCTACAGTGTGCCAGAATGGCTGTCCAAGCTGAGTAAGACGGGCAGAATAACATGAGTCCTCTCCAGCATATGGCCCCATGTCTGAAGATTTGGTCCTGCTCTTTGTAGAAGGTGCCTATGAGAGGACACCTGTACCAGTAGTTTCATGTTTAGTAGGCTCCCTTGGCATATGGCAGCCCACTCTATTCTTTTTGACGTTGAGGCAAAGTGTCTTCTATTTACAATATAATCAAACCCTTCTGCTTTTGGGGGGCCATCTCTAGCACGCTTGGCCTGTGGCCCAGGCCGCCAGGCACTCAGAGAATGTTTCTTCATGTACAGAAGATATAAACCTAACTGTGGGTTCTTCCTCTCCCCCAGGCTCCCATGGTAGGGCTGGACTGTGATGAATAGGACCTGCTGGAGTGGCCAAATAAGGGTCAGAGCTTCAGGCTTGGCCTTGCCGTCCATAGGTTCTGATGAAGCCATCCTGGCTGCCAGGGCAGGAGCCAAGCCATTGTGCTGAGAAAGAACTCTCAAATCGCTCTTCTTTATTGCTCAGCCACTTAATGAATTCTCAGAGCGAAGAACAATTTAGGCCCAACCAATAGCCAAGCATGGCTCTGTGATTCTTCCTCTCACTGCAGTGCTCCATGGGGAGAACAACAGCTGCTCCCGCTTTGATTCCCATTTACCAGGTTGTTACGGTGCCTGGGATCTGCTGCTATCTCCTAGGAAGCCCCAACAGGCTCACGGGCCCGTAAGCAATGGTGACGCTCCTACCATGCAGCAAGCCAGGCTGTGCTGTTCTTTGCTTAGCCTAGAAGGCTCATAAAAGACACTCGCTACTAGCTGTACTTTTTTGTTTGTGAGAAGGATCCCCACTCACGGTAACTGGTGAAGTAATACAAAGCCACGCAAAAATGTATTCACTCCCCCACCATCTCCCATGTCTGTCTTCAGAGGAGAAACTCAGCCCTAACTCCTTGCTGTCACCTACACACACAAAGGCATATGTCTGCACGTGTGAAACATGCCTGCCTTATAAAGTGGGTGCTGCCGCTGTCAACCCCTATGCTGCTTGTCTATTCTCCAGCCTGCCTCCAGAGATTCCACAGCAGCCCTTTACCTGCTGGTCTGCCTGTGTGCCCTTTCCCTATCTCCCATGGCTTGCCATCTGCTGGGCATGATTGTTGTCATTGCTGGCATTTCTCTAACTCCCCCTGAGGTCAGGCGTCTCTCAGCAGATCATGCAGATTCCTTTCTGCAATTGCGTGTCTGTGTTATCTCTCTTCTTCTCCATCATGTGTCTCTTTCCCTTGTCCATTGGAAGGAAGTTGTGGCCCAGGTTTAAACTGACACTGCTGTTTGTTCTACAGTTCCATTTTCCTAGTCCATTGTCTTTGACTTCATTTTCATGGCTTTGTCAAAAGCTTGAGTCATTTATTACTTTTTCATTGATAATATTAATTTATCTGGAATTTATTTGTGCATATGGATTAAGATGACTCCTTATTTAGTAAAATAAGGTAAAACTTCTAACAATATTTTCAGTCAGCTACATCAGGACCAATTTGCGTTCTTTCTTCTCTTAATGAACATGCCACTTCAATGCTGTGATTTAGTTCCTATACAGTTCTGCACATCACCTATGGTAGGGGTTTGTCCTGTCATCAGGGAAGTGCAGTCATTGGAACACCATTCCTATGGCTTGGGGGTGAGGTGTGTATCCAAAAGGCTCATTGATTAATACATTGAACTAGCACAGCTAGCTCAGAGGTGGGAGTTTAGAGAAGTACTTCAACTACAGCAATGGATATCCCATCGATGGATTTGTAATTGAAAGGCCACTCATTAGCTGCATGGCTCAGCCATACTTGCCACTCATAACCTCAGTTTTACAGCTCTTGGGAGGGACTGAGGTCTGAGCCCAGCTCCTGCTGAGGCTCTGATTGATGGACTCCCTTATTTTCCTGTGTTACCTGGCCTCAGGGACTTGGGTTTGCCTGTGGTATCCTTCCTCCTCCCTGCCCCATGAGCTAAGTCATCCCTCCTTGGGAGCTCCATGTCTGAGCAGGCTGCTGGACATCAGCCATTTGGCTTTCCTCTGCCTGTCTCTTCTGGGAACGCCATTGGCATGGGAAAGGCACTGCTGTAGGCTTTAACTCTGTCCCTGCCACCTCTCCCTGGTGGCTGCGGGCTCCCTGTTTGGCATCACAGTTGGACCCCTTGCCTCTAGAGTGAAAATGTTCTTTGGAACTGAGAAGCTATCATGGGTGCGGAAGGGACATAATTCAGCTTCCCCAGCCTTCACTGAGCAGAAGCTCAAGGTGGTGGGTATCATCCTGGGCCAAGTGGAAGCCTTCACTCCTCACAGGTGGCTTTTTGTCTTGCTCGACTCAGAGACATTGACTATAAAGATTAAGGTAAGGTAAGGTCCCTTACCTTCTAGCCTGGCCCTACCGATCAAGTCTCAGAATTATTACCATGAGCTCTGCTGAGAGCTAGTACCAGTCATCCTTCAGAAAGAAGTTTCTGGAAGTTGTCTCTTCTCCAGCGCATGATGGGAGAAATGCAACAGCAGGTGACTAATGGGACAGGAGATTTACTGGCCTCTCCTGTGAGCCTTGGCCTAGCTCCACAGGTGCAGTTATGACAGCCATTGAGGAGAAAATTGGCCTACAAAGAGGCAAATGATTCACTCAGGGTCAGGCAGATGAGAAGCCTCATTAGGAATGTTCCCAAACCCCTGTCTGCTTCTTGGCTATGGAGAGGTCAGAAGATGGGTGAATGCAGACCTCCAAGGAACTAACGTGGAATACAGGTCTCACCCGGTATGTGGATACTAGATGTCATCTACTGACTTCTTAGCTTAACTTTCTTTCTACATCCCTGTCACAAATTTTGTTCAAATCATCAGTATTTCCATTATTTTTATATGACAGTGTAACTTTCTTATAGCAGAGCCAAGCATCTACTGCAATGAAATTAAAAATTTTTCTTTTCTTATTCATCTTTAAAAATTATTTTTGAGAAAGGGTCTCATGTAGCCCCGGCTGGTCTCCAAGTCACTATGTAGCCAAGGATGACTTTAAACAATGGGTCCACCTGCCTCTACCTCTCAAACAGTGGAATAACAAGAGCGTGCAACCGTATTTAGATTATTAGATTTTTATAGATCAAACCCAGGGCTTTGTACAGGCCAGCCGCAAACCCTGCCACTGACTTACACCTTAAACCCCAGTTTTTTTTAAAACAAAATATATATATATATAGAATTAAAAATTGCCTGTTTTTGTTTGTTTTTCTATGAGTTTTACTTGATTTTTTTTTTTTTAATTCCTGAAAGAGCCGTGATACCCCTCTCAGTACCACCACACACCCATCAGCTAAGCTACAAGTGCCTGCTTCATTCCTAGAGCCCTCCTAGGGCCTGGTTCTCCCAGGTCTGAATCCTAGGTAGCTGCTGTCCTTTAGGCCTGCCAGAGGGATGCTATTATTTCCACCCTACCCCCCATATTCCCTCTAGTTCTCTGTCCTCAATGGTTCACTCTGCCTCTTTCTTCATAGGCTTTACTTATTCTGTTGGAGCACATCCTATGGTGCATGAAAAAAAAATGTACTTCTGAAATATTGGGTATCTCTCCCAAACTTAATGGATCATTTGGCTGGGTTTGAAATTTAGAATCCCTTCTCACTTAAGATTTTGAAAGTGTTGCCTGTGTCTTCCAAAAATTACATCTCTTAATGAATAGCTTATATAAAGATCTTGTAATGTGGTTGCAGAGAAGTCTGGTAAACCCCCTTCCACCCTGATGACTGAGAGTCTGTAAATGACCTGCTGTCTTTTCTTGGGCATTATCTAATGCCACTTCTTCACTGTCCAGTATTTTGAAATTTCATGGAAGTCTCCTGATGATGTCCTTTTGAAATTCACCTTTCATCCCTTATCAGGTTATTTAAAAAAAAATATTTTCTTTTTATGATATCTATTACTTCTCCCTCTTCCTCTTTGCCAGTGTCTGTGATTTGCATCTTCTTGACTATACATTGAATTTCTTTTTCTTTTCCTTCTTTATCTTTCAGAAAGTTTATTTTGCCTTCTTGGGAATAGTCCACTTTTAATTTCTAGTGTATTAAATTCCCATGAAGTTCATTCATGTTCTCTGTTCTGTTCTATAGTGTCTTGTTCTTGTGTGTGTGTGTTTGCAATATTACAGTGGTAAGCACTGAGTGTCTTGATCGCTCTCCACCTTCTACTTTGAGACAATCTGTCTCTCTCTAAACCTGGTGCTTCTTCCAGGGACAGGAGATATACAGATTGCCTTACCCTCAACTACTAAATCAGCCAGGACCCCCATTATATGCCTTCTAACAAAGGAAGGGACCACCAAGTCATGCTTTAGGCTGGTACTCTGCCCTTACACAGATGACAAATGTCCCTTGGAAGATAGGTGATTATTCATTCTGTCAAAGTCTACAGTGCCTTCCTGTGGTCATGGGAATAGAACTAGCCATGCCACAGGATAGCAGTGGTTGAATCCTGAGATTATCTGTTTGCTACCTGCATGATTCCCAGTATGCAGAAAGCTTTTTTATTTTCCACTGTTTTCATGGACTTCACCTCAGAGCTTCAATGCTAAGGCATCCGGCTTCATTCTGCCCAGAACAACACACATGTTTCCTCCAGAGGTGCTGTCGTACAGCTGTGACATGGTAGGTCATGACTATAGTAGGTTAGTTTTAACAAGGCTCTATTCATTGAGATAGCCAGAGGCTTGGCTTTCAGTCTAGTCTGGAGTAGAGCTTCCATTGCCTTAAAGCACGCCATGGCCATTCACTCAGCAGATTACAATTCACACTTTGTTCTCTGTAGCCAGCTTCTTGGGTCTATGGTTGATCCCCTCCCCCTGGAAACCCTCACAATGAGACCATTTCTATGTATAGCCCTGGCTTTCCTGGAACTTGCCATATAGAACAGGCTAGCCTCAAATTTAGGGATTCACCTGCCTCCCGAGTGCTGGGATTAAAGGCACAACTGCCCACTGTGGTTGATCTTTTAAAGTCAGGAGTTGCCAGCCTTTTCCACTCCTACTAAGAACTCATTTTATACTTCCTCTCATAGACTCTGAACTTTGAAAGGCTTTATCTGTCAACACACCCTATTTAGAAATAACGAGCTTACTCTCACTGAAGAGTAGGGCAGGCTAGTCCTCAACAAGTGAGAGAACAAAGAACTTGGGGCAAAGGTATACTGAGAATGTCTCCTGAGTGTATGGCAGAACTACTGAGTCTGTGGACTAAATCTGCCCCTCTCTTGCAGCAGGAGGGGGCTAGATGAGTGGACTCAGATGGTGAGTATATACAACCTTGAGCCTTCATACTTGCTGGCAATTAGTAGGAAGGTCAGTCATACTCTTCTCTCTGCCAATTGCCACCCTTGCTGTTCACAGAAATACTGAGACTGCAAAATATTACACACATTGACGGGCAATCTGTCATGCACTTGGACCAATAACAGGGCACTGGTTGCTGAACGTCCTCCGGATTGTTCTTTGTAGGTCTGATGCTCAGAGACAGTGGAGGATGGGGGAGTTGCAGTCTGACCCTACTGTGTGCTCTGCCTTGTGCATGATGTAGAGATGCCTCCCTCTGCCTCTGCTGTGCCTCGGGTCCCCACCCTGAGACTCTTCCCCTGAGACTGGAGTTCATGGGAGGGACATGCTATAGTGTGGCTGCGGTACAGCTTGGGCTCCTGCCCCATCGCTCCCATCTGTGAAGGCTAAGGACCACTGTTGTCATACTCCTGTCTATGAGTCCTGTGGTATAGGTAAGGTACCGTTGTCAGAGATCCAAGAGAAGCTGAGCCTGGGTGGTGTGGGGCTCATCAGGAGTTCTTGCAGACCCAACACCTCCTGCAGGAAAGTGAATCAGGAGCATTGTGTGGTCAACTCCACAGAAAGCTTCAGTGACACATTTGGAAACCACTCCTTTCTAAAGGCTCCTGTATCAATTTTTCTTCCTTTGCCTTTGAGTATATTACTCTGACAAAAGCAACTTAAAGGAGGAAGGTTCATTTGTATTGTAGTCATCATGCCACTGAAATCAAGGCATCAGGAACTTGAAGCCACTAGTCCTGTTACACCCATAGACAAATGAAGAGAATAACAAACGTGTGCATGCCTATCCAGTGCATGCCCAGGGAATGGTGCCACCCACCCTGGGAAGGTCTTCTCACCTCTAACAGTAATCCCGACAGGCATGAGGAGAGGCCCATCTTGAAGATGGTTCTAATTTTTGTCAAGTTGACTATTAAAGCCAATCATCACAGCTACCAACAGTACTAATCTATAGCCCCAGCATAGACTAGGCATCCCAGGCAAGACAGTATAATGGTCTAGTTCTGAGAAGAGAGGGTGGGAGTTACGTTCTTCCTGAGACAGAGCCTGCCTCCTGGGGAGAGCAGCAGCATCTCCTCTGATGAAGATGGATTTGTACTTATGGCTTGGGAGACTTCACTTTCTTAAGGATGTCCGAATTCACCCAAGTTGCCCTACAGTCTCAGCCAAATCCCTGTCCAAAGTGCTGACCGTTCAAAGCCTATGGAAATTCAGGGGACTAAGAATGGCCAAAATAATCTTGAAGAAGAACAAAATTGGACAGTTTGTTCTTCCAAGTCCCAAAGAGTTGTTGCTTCTAGCTGCAGTGACCAAGTGTGGTATTGGCATAAGGATGGAGATTTCAATCAGTTCCACAAGTCAGAGCCCAGAAAAAGCCCTGCGTTTATGCTCAATTAATTTTCGACAAGGGTGGCAAAACAATTTAATAGAGAAAGAAAAGGAACTTCTACAGTGCTTGAGCAACTGAATATCCACATGCAGAAGAGCAAAGTTAATCAAATACCCAAATCTACATGATGGGAGTACAAAACTCAGAAGAAAACCTGGGTTTAAGGTCTTCATAGCTTTTGATTTAGTAGTAGTTCCTAGGTAGACACTAAACATAGAAAGAAAAAAAAGTAGTTTTAGATGCCATGAAAAGGAAAATTTTAAGGGTGTTTCTAAGTGTTAGAAGTGGGTGTGAGGTCTCAAGAAACTGACTGTGTGATTCCAAGTATTTTAGCAAGGCAGAGAGCCTTTAGCAGAGGGTGCACAGCCACAGAACTCAGGTGAGCAAACACACCCAGCTAGTTTGCTGGGCTTTTATCTATAAGGTGAGGGGTCCTGTGCTCCCCCGCCTCTGATTACTCGTCCGCCCCATGTTCTAATGTGAGTGGTTAATGTCAGGCACACTTTTTTTTTGTGTGCGGGTGAATACAAGCACACATCTTGATTCCTGGACCTGGTGCTTGGGAGGGACTTGCAGCCTGTTTAAAATGCAGGTCCCTTTCTCTTAGTTGACCCTTTGATATAAAGGATACTTTATATCTTGTTCACATTTCTCATAACGTCTCCCCTTTTGCAGTACATTTATCTTCTTTTCCTTAAATCTATTTAACATTGTCAGACTCCCCTGTTCTGAGGTATTCACTAATAACAAATTGAGAAGATGTAGAGGCTTTGCCATTCCAGCCGTTTTCAGTTAGTCCCTAGACTAATCCTTGTACGCATCCAGTTGTATCCACAGCTCTTAGGACTGTAACAAGGGAGGTCAAGCCTGAGGTCATCATCCCTGTTCTTTCTTCCAAACCATTGTTCTGTAAGATCTGTAAATGGGTTGTCCATGGCCAAGTTTTCAGCTGACTCACTGGATGAAGTCATTAGGCCCTGAAGCGCCTCTGCGATGGTGCCCTTGGGAGCGTGTGAGTAATGAGAGTGTAACAGTTGCCACCTGTCTCTCCGAGAACCCTTTGTGTTTTCTGCTAATACAACGGCTAGGGCTCATCTTTTCCCACACCGTGGTGATAACCAACTGATCTTCTATACCTAGATAGCGTGCAATTCACAAACTAAAGGGTAGTGTACTTCATAAGTCTTTGCTGGTTGCAGTATGTATAATGTACCCAGTATGCATTTCTATGTGTGTTAGACCACTGGAACAGTAGAACCAAACCCTGATGCTCTTGGGCTCTTGGCTTTGAATTCATCAAGGACTCCTCTGAACACTCCAGGAGAACCTATGTCAATCTGTGTCAGGTGATGCTCCTGGAGCTGCCTCCCTCTGCCTTCATTGGATTTGGCCATTTTACCATCCTAAGAAGGAATCTTCACTGTTATTAGTCCCCCTGAATTTCCATAGACTTTGAAGGGTCAGCACTTTGGACAAGGGATTTGGCTGAGGCTTTAGGGCAACTTGGGTGAATTTGGACATCCTTAATGAAGACTTCCAACCCATGAGCACAAATCCATCTTCATTAGTGGAGATGCTACCCCTCTCACCAGGGCCAGGAGGCAGGCTCATTCTTGGGAATAAATGTAACTTCCACCCTCTCTTCTCAGAACTGGGCCATTATGCTCTTGCCTAGAATACCTAGCCCATGCCAGAGCTGTAGGTCAGTACTAAAATCAAGCTCCTCTTATCTAGGAGAATATTGGGCCTGATTTTTGGTAGGCTGACAGTATGCAAGAATGAAAGGGATAGCCTTGGACCAAAGCACAAGTCCCATTCCAGTGATGGCCTCCACAGTCCAGCACTATTCTGCCCTGGCAATGCTCAGGCTAGAGCTATGACTTCTCAAAGGTAGTATATCCTTGACTTCAAGACACATTCCCCAAGAATTCCAGTCCCTGTACCCAGCTTTTCTAGGTAGAAGGTGGAATGAGCCCTTACCAGGAAGAACAGGTAATTCTGGGGGTCCATGTTGCAATCCTTTTGTGGCCTGGAACAGAAAGGACAAGGAAGGGAGCAGCATGAACTCCACTCCTGGGATGCTGAGGTCCTCCTACGCACCAGCCCTGAACATTCATTAGAGCAGGAACAGGACCGCTTGGGCCGTCGGTCTCCTCATAGAGGAAGTGAAACAGTCACTCTTATTTAGTGAGCTGGCAGAGTAGTTTATCCAGTCATGTATCCATTCCCCACACCTAGTTCTAGTCTGTCTTAAATCTTTAATTTCTACCACTTATATTTAGTGTAGATATTTTCATCCCTAGAAATATCTGCTTTACAGATGGGTTTTAGGTTGAGTAACCAAACTAATATAAAAACAGTTCTCAGGCTGTCAAATATTCCAAAGATTTGAAGTATGTGCTCCTGGCCTGTGCTTTGCTGATGGGTGGGTGGCTCCTGGTTTGATTCTTGTTTTGTTCAAAGAAAAAGTTAGATTGGAGGGGCATCTCCCATTATTAGTTGACTGTTTTCCCCGGGATGTCTAAGGTCAGTGCCAGAAAGGGGGTAAGCCCCTCCCTGCCATAGAGATATCCACTAATGTGTTATTTAATTCCAGACATGGATAAGACTCATGGTGGGAGGAGGGAAAAACTCAGGACAAGTCCATTTGTCTATCTCAGAAGGTTTTGTTTCCAGAGTATAACACTATCAAACTAAACAGTTAGCAAGAAGATCGTTTAATTACATTAATCAACAAGTTTCCCATTATCTTGTCCCATAACAAGCGGGTTTAAAGCAGTCCTTTCTTAGTCTTAATTTGAAGGGTCCCTTTGAGGTAAGGTGGTTCATCTTCTTGGCACTGGGGTGAAAAGCCTTCCCCATTTGGATTTAATGTGTTCAATCTCCACCAGCCATCAGTGGTTAACGGGACCAGAAAGGTGCTTCCCAGTTCGCTTCTAATTTATTCTCTTTTCAGTTCTTCATCAGCCATCAGTTCTCAGCTTGGAAGGAATAAGCTGTAAACTCAAGAGGGGGGTTTGGGTGAGGAGGCTTTATAGTCTAGGAGAAAGCAGAGGGGAGGAGAGCCCTGACATGGAATTTTTGAGACACTGATCTCTAGTTTCCATGGTGGGAAGGTCAGCATCCTTTCCCAGGTATGACAGTTCATGATAGTGGTTCATGAGGGGATGCCCCTGAGTCCTTTAGAGGGGCTGTACAGATTCTAATGAAAACTATAGCCAAGCACTTGGGATCTATAGGATAGTAGCAACAAATGGCTCCAGTTATCCAGCAATCCAAATCTCTGGCTATGGACTTGTTTTGTAGATTCGTTTTGTGGTTGGCTGTGGCACTGAGGAATGGGACTACATACATATTTCAGTCAACTCTTCTTAGGCATTTCTGTACAGTAAGTATTAATACTTCTGAATGGCCACAGCCAGGAACCCCTGCCCTTACTCTCTCCTGTGAAATGTTGTAATTATTAGCTCTGCAACGGGCTACATGGCATTTGTGATCTGTTTTGCTTTAATATAAGTTTTCATACATCCCTAAGTCCTTAAATGGCTTCCTGCATGATCTGGTGTCTAGTCATTTACTCTGTGCAATTGAGACTTCAGTTTTAGTCTGGGCAGACTCTCCCTCCATTCAGAAGAACCTGCTTTCCTTCTGTGGTTTTGTTAGCCCTTATCTTGGAGTGGTTGTAGGTTTTGGGAAGGGAGAGGAGGGCAGGAGAGGGTTGAGAGTAACAGGAAAACCTTGGATTCTATTACTGCTTCTCTGGCTGTTTCATCAGCCAGTCTGCACCTTAATGCTACATCCCCTTTGATGCCAGCACATGGACCATGCAGTTTCCTCAGATAGTTGTAAGTTTCCTAACAACTGGGGAGTTAGTTCCTTATGTGTCAAATCCTTTCCTTTAGTCTTAATTGGGCCCGTTTTGTCTAGCATTTTTTTTCAAGCCTGAACCATTCCAAATGGATTCCTGGGATCAGTGAGCACACCCCTTCCTTTCTCTTTATGTTTGTCAAGTTCTGGCTTAAGGTGTCTAACTCTCGCGTCTGGACCGGGCAGTTATTTGGCAGTTGTTTACATTCAATAGTTTTTAATTTAATCCCATTAATTGCACAGCATTGGGATTCCATCTTTTCTCTTGAATTACACGGGAGGGACCACCTTTAAATAGTCTGGAACTCTGAGGAAATAGGTCTCTCTCTGGTCAAAACAGACCTAACCTTAGTTTAGCGAAATCTAGACAATCACATTGAGTGGGTACAGAAGGAGTCCCTCTGGTTAGGAATTCAGCAGGATGTAAACAGTTATCCGTGCTCACAATTAAATCACCCTCTTCTAGAAGAGTAGACACTCTCCAGGATCTTAGAGTCTGTTAACCACCTTCTGGTCTTCTGCTGTAGGACCGTTCTTACTTGATGAAGAGTACTCAAAATTAAAGGTTAATTCATGGCTCTGCTCAGTGAGGAAGGTGGTGGCAGCTACTGACTGAGTGCATTCTGAGCATACCTGGTGCAGTTTCAAAGACAGGCTGTCTGCTACCCACCCCTGCCCTCATGGTCCTAGGTGAGAGTTCTGAGGGCAGTAGCTTTATCTCCATCCACAAAAAAAGATGAAAGAGCTTTTGTTGAGAGGGCAAGGCTCATATTTCCTGTTTGAAGACTTCTATATCTTTCATTTCTTTTTCTTCCTACAGGAGGAGTTTGCTATGTAAACATTTGGTATTAGTAATTTAAGGGTCAATCTAGGTCTACAGTACCTCACCAGCCTCAAGCATTTTCTGAGTTCTCTTTCTGTTTATGGGAGTGGGGTTTTACTCTTGACACCCTTTCAGAACTTAATTTTTGGCCCCCTCGTTGGTCAGATGATCCAGGAACTCCACATCCTTTCCTGCAAATTGTGACTTCATTTTGGAGACCCCAAGTCCCTTCTCTCCCAGGAAGTTTAACGGTTCTATTGTTGACTTAGTGATGTCATTCATTCTCTCATTCTCCTGAGAGTAATGAATCATTATATACTGAAGGAGTTGATTTTCTGAGGTTTAACCAGGAATTTTTCTAATATCTCTTCTAAAGCTTGACCAGACAAATCAGGGGCTTGTGTGAACCCCTGAGGAAGGACAGTCCCTCTGTACTGTTGCTTTCTCTGTCATCTGGATCTTCCCATCCAAAGGTACATAGTTCCCTACTTTCTTCTGCCAAAGGAAAAGTCCAGAAAGCATCCTTAAGGTTGAGCACATGAAGCTATTTGTGATCATGAGAATTCATTGATAAGAAGGTTTAGGGGCTGTGATACTAGATGCTTGCTTTGGGTAATCTAGTTTATAACCCTCATATCCCGGGCCAGTTTCATCTGATTTTCCTCCAGGGCATTTTAGAGTGTTGTACAGGGGGCATACCGGGGTTGAGAGGTCCACCATCATGACAAGCTTTGGTAACTGAAGCGATGTTTTTCTCCATCCCTGAGGAACAGAGTACTATTTCCTTTTAACTATTTCCCCTGGGGCTTTAGGACTGATTTGAATGGGGTAACCTTTAGTCTGTCCATTCCTCCTGTTTCCTGGTTGATTCTGTCTTCTACTCTGGCAATTAGGTGCTGTGAGGAGATACAAGTTCAGTTGTATCCCCAACTGAGTCATTAGGTCTCTTCCCAAGAGGTTTGTTCCTCCTTCGGGGCTAGAAACAATTGAACACCAGTTTTTCTCTCTTTACGTCTAACTATAGCACCTTCTAGTACAGAAACTCTAAAACCCTGGCCTTAACTCCTGAACATTGTAGGTGTTGTCCATGGAGAGAAGAGGAGGGAAGAGCCATCTGCCCCAGAATCTATCCCAGTGGGCGTTTCTTTCCTCGGTGGTTTTACTAAATTTACCGAGGGCTCTCGGGGGCAGGGGGGAGTCTTCTAGATAATAGAGCTCCCGACCCCTCCTTCCTCTTCAAAAGTCACGAGGGCAATGTTTTCTCTTGCCTTTTGTTGTCTCCCCCTTGTCTGAAATGCCCGTGGATCCCTCCCAAGTGGAGTCCATGCAGACCCCTTTATGCTGTCTAAGGATATCCTCTAGATCACCTGGATTCCACTTGGGGGTTTCTTGCAATCTGCCCAAACCTCACTACATCCCTAGCCATGTCCCTGCTGGGAGACAGGAACTGTGGATCAGGAGGCTGCATTCACTTCACATTTGAACATGTCTCAGCCACACACACAGTTTCCAGGAGGTCCTGACTACCGAGGCAATACTAGAACTTCACTTTTTGCCCCTTACCTAAGTCACTGTGGGCTCACTTATGGCCCTTTATCGTCAAGTGACTGATCTATTTTTGATTTCTAGCTTCCACTGAGGGAGTTTTTTTTTCACACCCAGGGCCACCGCAGCAAGGCAACAGGGTGCACTTCCAGGTTGGGCATTTCCTACTAAGATTCCTGGCCATGGACAATGCTTCTGTTTGGGCTCAAGGTTTTAGAAATGGGTCTAGGATCTCAACCATGTCACCACCCAGCCAAAAGTATTTCAGTTATGCAAAAAGTTGTACTTGTGCAGAAGTGTGCACAGGCATGACAGTTGAGCAAGCACACAAGGAGTGGGAAGTCTGCTGGGGCTTTATCCTCACTCTGATTGGTCAGGGTTTGGCCTCACGTTTTAATGTAACTGGCCAAACACAGTGGCATAGTTTTTATAAAAACAAAAGCAAAAGAACAAACCTGAAACCAGAGCATACAATTTGCTGCTCAGGATGTACTTTCACTTAATGTTTAAAAAAATGGAGATTCACCCTTTGATAGAAAAGACACCACATCTTGTCTACATTTTTCACATAAGGGCACCATCAAGAAAATGAAAGGCAACCCAATCAAATCATGTACTGATAAAAATCTGGTATCAAGTGGTGGGAGAGATGGCTTTAGCTGGTAAAAACACAAGCCAGATGACCCAAATGGGATCCCATGTGGAGGTGGAGGGAGATTACTGACTCCACAAAGTTGTCCTCTGACCTCTGTATGTGCACCACAACAACACACATACACCATAATAATAATAGATAAAATAACATTAAAAATGTGGTATCCATTAAATAGGTGACATGTGTATGTATAATAGGCAGACAGACAGACAGATACAGCTCGTCTATCAGTGGGGAAAAGACAAATAACCAATGTAAAAATGTGCCAGAGTAGACATTTCTCCCAAGAGGACTGCAAATGGTCAAGGAGCCAACATGATTCATTAGGCACTTGGGAAGCTCAAACAGCAACCACAGGCAGATCATAGCTTTCAGCAGCTGAGATGGCTAGAATCCAGGAGACAGACGCTAGCAAGTGCTGCTAAGGAAGAAGTTGAGCCCTCCCCATGCTGGTGGGAAAACAAACGGGGAGCCCCACAGAAACTCATCACAATGTCACCTTGGGGATCAGCCGTCCCGCTGCTCAATTACAGAGGAGTGAAGGCTCCCATAAAAAACTTGGTTGATTGTACCAGCTCTAATCATAATAGCAAATGTCCCTCTCTGCCTTCAGGCTGTTGAATGGATAAGGGGAAAGGTGTCAGCACCTGTAATGATGGGGTATTGTTAACCACAGGAAGGGATAGTGCAGTGACACATGCTATGACTCCATGACCCTAGAGAGTATGCTGAACGGAAGAAAGCTGGCTCTAGAAGGCCACATATTTATGACTAAATTTCAGTGACCTATCTAGGACAGGCAAACCTAATATAGAGTTCAAAAGTGGTTTCTAGTTAGAAAGTGTTGCGATGGGGGGTCCCTGCTGCTCTACTTCTCCCAAGATCAGCTTGGAGAGCCACTGGCCCATGAGGGAGCCAGCAGTGCACTGGATGACCGTGGGGCCACTCCCCTTCTCTGTTAGTATAAGCCTTGAACCCAGCATCACCCAATGACTGGTCCAGGGACCCACAATCATTGCAGAACAGGGTTCTGCTCAAATATATTCAGGTTTTATGAACAGATTATAGCAAAAATAAATAAATAAATAAATAGAAAAGTGTCCTATACAAGTCACAGCTACTGCATCCTTCTTCTCCTCTTTCTTTTCTTTCTCCATTTCCACCTTCTATATTCCTCTCCTTCATCCGTTTCCACCTCCATTTCCTTTTCCTCTTTTTTCTACCTCCTCCCTTTCTTCTTTCTCTTTTTTCCCATATTTCCTCCTTTTCTTCTTCCCACATTTCCTTCTTTCCTCCTATTCCTCCTCAATCCTCTTCTCATCTCCCCCTTTCTCTTCCCTCCACTTCTCTCCTCTTCCAAGACCATTTCATGCTCTCAGTGAGAGTATCATATTCTTCCCCTTTCTCTCCTTCCCCTTCTCTCTTTCTTTCTTTCTCTCTAATTTTATGTGCATTGGTGTTCTCTATGCATGTATATGTGTGAGGTTGTCAGATCCTATGGAACTGGAGTTACAGTTGTGAGCTGGCATGTGGGTGCTGGAAATTGAATCTAGATCCTCTGGAAGAGAAGTCAGTGCTCTTAACTTCTGAGCCATCTTTCTAGCCTTTAAAAGTGTCAGATTTTTTTTTGTTTGTTTTTGAAGCAGGGTTTCTCTGTGTAGCCTTGGCTCTCCTGGACTCACTTTGTAGACCAGACTGGCCTCAAACTCACAGAGATCCGCCTGCCTCTGCCTCCCTGAGTGCTGGGCTCACACGGATGCAGTGTCAGACTGTTAATGACAGCAGTTTGAACTTGGCCATCTTCTTCACGTTGTGCTCATTCAGTGATTATTCACAGTGGCTAACTATGTGGGATCCTAGTTCTACTTGTGCCATTTTGAGGCTCTGTCTTTGCCTGGTAACTGGATTCTGCTTGCACGGTTTTCAATTGTAGAGGTCTGTGCCCCACCCCAGGAGAGCCCTCTGACATTCTTACAATCCAGGTTGGCTTGTGGATCACTGGGTACCTTCTGATGCAGAATGTTAGGCTTAAGTGCTCATCAAAACACCCACTTCCTGATGAATCTTCTCCTGCCACCCCCCAGCACCTCTCCCTGGCCTGCTTTGATTACAGATCCAATCAGCTGCATTGCCTAGCAATTAAGCCGCCTCAGGCTCCTGGGAAAGGCTGTGTTTGGAGCATGGAAGGCCAGGCTTCTGAAGCTGGAGAGTCCCAGGAAACCATCTGGCCAAACTCCCCACCTTGTAGGCACTGTTTGGAGGTCTCTGTATCAATGACAAGCATGGAGCTGCCTGCAGACGTGGGGTGACTTCTCAGCACTGTCCACTTTCCTTGCAAGGTGAAAACTGGGCGAATCAGGTCAGGCAGACTGCAGACCTTATAGAGGAAGATACTATCAGTACTGATCCAGACACCCGAGGCCCTCTCTCAACCCCACCGTAGCCTGGGAGAGAATGGGGCCAGGTGCTTGTTTCTCTGAGGCTCGGATGGAATGGAAAGAGTCTCCTGAGAGGCGTCACCTTCTACATCTGCCATTGTTCTTTTAGATGCCTCCTTTCTTCCTAGAGTGTTTAAAAGACCAAGCTGGCTAGGGTATGAAAGTTCCTGGCACATAAAAAGTGCTGGATAAATGCTCAGTCTTGACTTTTCACTCCCAGTGATATTCTTCCCCTGGGCTCACAGGGCAGCCCCTTACACTTTAGGGAGATACAGTGGTGGGGGGAGGCGCTGGCAACAGGTGATTCACAGCCTATGCAAGGCTCCTCCAGAATCCAAGGTGACCTGACTGGATTCTGCCCTTTCTGAGCCATGTGCTAGGCCTTGAAATCAGGAACCACATATATCCTGGGGCTCCTGAAGCCTGCGAGTTATCTCCTGGCTTGAGGTACTTTGGAGAACAGAAGGAGGAAAACAGAGCAGACCCTGGCATGGATAGCAAGGACGATGGTGTTTAAAGCAACCTCACCCACTCACCCTGCAGGCATCCCTAAGCTACAGCTCTTTGCCAAAAGCTTGTAGGGCACAGAGGTACCCGAGGGGCTCTGTCCAGGTTTCTTTGTGCCAGCCCAGGGTGGCACCCATGGGTGACTGATACAAGAACACAGTCCAGCCACAGGCTCACCTGTCCCCTGCCGAGGCATGCCTTGCTGGGAAACAAAGCGCCTTCATAGCCTCCGATCAGTTTGTGGAAAATGTGGGCGATCGATAGGCTCAGAACTTCTGAATCTGATTAGCAGGGACGAACCGTTTGGCACCAGCATTAGCAGAGTGCTCAAGTTGCCGTTCAAACAGGGCTAAGCTTATCTTTCAAAAAATAGACTGTTTTTGAGGCCTAATAATGGGCATTAAAGCCATTAATTTGCAGCAAGATTCAATTTCCTCGGTGTCCTTGCCCATGCATGTGTCCTGATGCAGAGATTGTGCCTTGGGCGTTTTCCACAGATGCATCAGCAGACACCTGCTGTCCCAGTTGGACAGTGACACGTGGTGATAATGTTGCCCAGCCCAGCTAGGCCCCAAATAACTCCATTACCGCGAAGGCTGAACCCACTCCAAATGTCCTCCCTGCAGGTTGGGAGTAGTGGGAAGAAGGCAGCAGCCAGCAAGCTCTCCCTAATCTGATTACCGGTTTCAAAAGGAGGGTGGTTAACGCAGTGTGCTGGTTGACAGGGCTCATCTCAGGATGGTGGCTGTTTCCCTTTCCTCAGTGACAGTGTTCTCTTGGCCCTGCCAGCTCCGGTGCTCTCCGCACCTGCCTGCTTTCAGAGTCTCAGGTGTCCTCATCCTTTGCCCTAGCCTAGGAGATGAAGGAGCCAATAGCCAAAGCTTGTGGATGGCTCAAAGGAGGGATCTGGGTACTCAGACACCAGAATATCCAGCCCTGTTCCTTGCCAGTGGCAGGGCCGTGCACACTGTTGTGAGCAGGGGCTGTGGATTCTGCCAACCCAGTCTGCAGCTCTAAGCTGGACATGAGATCTCGGCCACAAAGGAATATACCTAGCCCTCAGAGGCTGGTGAGTCTGAAGTGGGGTACCTCAGGAAGTCCTTGAGGCACCTCCCCTACCTGCTACAGAATTAAGGAGTGTGAGTCACCGGGGCATGCTGAGGCTTGGATCCAACCATGCATATGGGGCCAGTTGTGTGAGGCCACTGTGGTGACTAGTGGTAACTGAGCAGGCAGGGCAGCGTGCTCAGCTTAGGCTGTGTCTCTGTCCTTGCAATCACACCCATGGCTCTCAGGTACTCAAAGGCAGCTCAGAGCTTGGGACAAGCTTTGGTCCCTCCCCACTTTTTGCTCTACACTGTTTGGGCAGATGTGGGTTGCACCTCTAGACAGGGAGGCCAGATTCTTCTTTGGGTACCCTGTGGGAATGGTAGCGATGGCTGCTGATTTGTCTGGAAGGCACCCATGAATTTTTACCCCCTAAAATCCAGACTGGTCTTTCCACTGCCTTCTGCATGCTTTGGTGATAGGCACATCAACCCTGTGTGCTAATTTTTAGCAGCATCTTCCTCACTCTACAATTTGTTTACATCTTACACCTTCAGCATTTCTTAAGAACGGAGTGATTGCTGTCTGAGCTTTCATTTTTATTTCCATGTGGTGCATATGTGTTGTTTGTATATTCACTTTTGTGTGCATGCATGGAAGCCAGAGGTTGATGGTGAGTGCCCTCTGTTGCTCGTTAGCCCATTGTCTGAGACAGTGGTCCTTGAGCCCACTATTTCCACCATGGCGACTGACCAGCAAGCTCAGGGATCCACCTCGGTCCACCTCTTTAAAGCTGGAGTTGGAGACACATCACACCCAGCTTAGAGATTCAAACACAGACCCTTATGCTTGCACATCAGGTACTTTAGCTCCTGGGCCATCTCTCCAGCCTGTGTTTGGGTTTTTAAAAAATAAGGTGTTTGGACCTGGTTGTGACCTGTGGAATATCTACATGGGGCCTCCAGCTGGGCTCTGACCCCGGCAAGGAGAGATAGCTTGGGCCTTTAGTGTGACTTGTGGGTTCTGCTGAGTTGAGTTGGATATCCTGGGGCTTCTCCTGCAGCCATGCCTTTGAAACCTCCCTCTTTCCCCTGGCCTACCCCACTCCCACTTATCTTTTCCACACCGAGGAGTCTTTACTTGTAGAGGAAAAGAGGTCATGAGTGGAGTCCTGGCCTAGCAGAACCCCGAGGCTTTTCAGGAGGGGACTGGGGGCCTTGGGGGCTCCAAGTGACAGCCTTGAAGGAACTAGGCTTGCAGCCGCACTTGCCCACAGTCTAGCTTGATGGCCGGAGAGATACTCTCTGAGCCCCTCTCTGCCACCTGATGGTGGAGCTATGCTGACTTTTTCCTCCAGTGGCTGTGAAGAGGGAGGGGGGAAAGGAAAGCACAGGGTAATAACACCCAACATGGACCAGCCTTCCCATCCTTCTGCCCACCGTGACAGTGGCTATCAGGAGACATTTGCAGTCCCTGTGCCAAGCTTCGAAAGCATCACCCAGATGGCCACTCTGCTCACAGGACAGTGGGCTACCCTGACTGGCCGCGCCAGGGGCATGAACCCCAGGGCAGTGGCCTGCGGAAGTTCCTGCATGGAGACCTCCGCAGCAGCCCCAGTGCTCTCTCCCCAGCAGCGTCTTCGCCCTGCCTGATCCTTAACAGTTTTGACAGGCCAGCCTATTTTTAGAAACCTGTTCCCACTCTTTCTCCCTGTGGGAAAAGGAAGGCAAGTTAAATTTTAGAATTAACCCACCACCCTCCCTCCTCCAGTGTGTGCTGGTATATAAACCAGCTACCAGGGAGGGACTGCACTGGGGTGCCAGGCAGCAGGGGGCTGGGGGAGGCTACTGTGGGCTGACCACACTGTTCATCTCTGCCCTGGCCCTTGTACCAGTGGGACACAAGTTCAGAGCAGTAAGCAGCTTGCCTGGCCGCAGCCTAGGTCAGAATCTGGCAACCTCTGTGCTTTTGCAGGTGGCTGGGAGGTGACCCCATGAGTGGATGGCTGGTGGCATGTTGTTTGTCATGACGGGGAGAGCTGGTGCCTTTTCTTAGCCCCCCACCAGCTGCCTTCAGCCTTTCAAAGCACTCACACCCCAACCGGTTTGGTCTGACAGTAGCCCCAAGGAAAAGGCCAAATTAAAATGTTCACCCTCTGTGCTCCCTGAAATCAGCCTCCAGCTGTCCAATGATGACATCAAAGAACATATTTCCTGTGGTGCCTGGGGCAGGGGTGGAATCTCCTGGTCCCTGGGGAGAAACTGGCCACGAATATATTAACGTGTAGGACCCAGCCCAGTGCAGGGAGTCTTTCAAGAAACAGTCTCAATTTGAAAAGAAAAAAAAAAAAAAAAATTAAAGACAAAGTTCATCGTTAGTTTTATAATATCAAACCTGACCACAGCTTACAAAATGTTAAATGATATCAATGTTCTTAGTTTTATTTCTTTATATTTAAGCTTGAGCAGGGAACCTCTTCTATTCTGAGGTTTGAAAGTGCCTTTTTCAGGTCAGGGCAGCAGGGGGGGAGGGGAAGGATGGGCAGGCCTGGGTCCTAGCTACTCCAGCTCTGCCCTACAGGAGACCATCAGAAAATGAACAGCCCCTGCAACACCCCGCCCCGGGCCTGCAGCAAGGGTAAAGAGGAGCACCACTGTGCTCAGCTCTGCCCTGCCCTCACACGGAAGACACATAGCACTTCTGTTGCCTCTCAACAACATGGATCCTTCCCAAAATCAAACCAGACAGTGAGTGGCCCAGGCCTTGGCCACACCAGGCAGCCATGCTCACACACACACCTGTCAGCTTGGCTCTAGCGGGGAGCCTTATCATCCAAGTGGTGTAATGTCATTTAAAATACAGAATTCCCTCTCTCTCTCTCTCTCTCTCTTTCTCTCTCTCTCTCTCTCATACACACACACACACACACACACACACACACACACATACACACACACACAGACACACCTTATAATATGCAATTTTTGATAAATATAAATAATAAGATTTTTTTATAGCTTTTCAAACCACCCTTAGTATTATCTCTCCCTACTCTGCAATCAAAGGTGCACCTCCTTCATCGTGCTGTTTCCCTCTTCATATCATCTGTATCCTGCTAGTATTCTTCTTTCCAGAGCTTCCAAAAACCATGGTCCCTTTTTACTTTCTTGGTTTCTGTGGTTACTCCAGGTTATATACTCACATCTAAAGATTTGGCATGAGGGAACAGAGATAAAATAGTGTTTGTATTTCTGGGTCTAGGTTACCTCACTCAGTATATTTTCTAGTTCCATTCATTTACCTGTAAATTTTATTTTTTTCCCTTATATATATAGTTGAATTATATACATTCCACATTTTCATTATCTATTCATCAGTTGAAAGACATTTAGGTTATTTCCATTTCCTAGTTATTTCCAACACAGCAGCAAATGAACGTGGCTGAGCAAGAATCTGTGGAGTAGGGTGTCAAGTCCTTTGGGTATATGCCATGGAGTGGTATAGCTGGGTCACATGATACTTTTTTTTCTTTTTTTTTAAAGCTCTTTTAGTGTTCTCCATACTGATTTCCATAGTGGCTGTATACCAGTTTGCAGTCCTGTTAACAGTAGATGCAGGCTCCCTTTCCCCCAAAGCCTTCTCCCCTCAGTTTTTATTGTCACTGTTTTGTTAATTACCATTCTGGCTAGGAGGAGGTGGTCTCCAAGCTGTTTTAACTTGAATTTCCCTAAATGATAAGGATGTTGAACACTTTTTGAAATATTTTTCAGCCATTTTCCTTTCTTCTTTTAAGAACTCCCTGTTCAGAGATATAGTCCATTTTTGAATGGGTCCTTTTATTTATTTATTTTTTTTAGTTCTTTACATATTCTGGATATTAATCCTCTGTCAGATGTGTAGCTGGCAAAGATTCCCATTCTGTGGGTTTCTTCTTACAGCTGATTGTTTCCCTATCTATGCAGAAGCTATTTAGTTTTATGAAGTCCCGCTTGCCAATTGTTGTCCTTAATTCCTGGGGAAATGGAGTCTTACCAGGAAGTCCTATCTCATACCTTTATCTTCTTGTAGGGCACTGCCTACATTTTCATTCATCAGTTCCATCATTTTAGGTTTTGCATTGAGGTTTTTGGCCCATTCAAAGTTTTTTTTTTTTTAAGATATGGATCTAATTTCATTCTTATGCATGTTAACATACCATTTAAAAAATTTTTAAGCACCATTTATTGAAGATGCTTTCTTTTCTCTGTTGTATTTCTGACATCTTTGTCAAATATCAGGTGGCTGTAGGTACAAGAATTCTTCTATTTTGTTTCATTGGCCTACATCATGTTTTTGTGACTGTACCATACTGTTTTTTGTTTGTTTGTTTTGCAGTGCCTCTGTAATATATCTTTAAAATCTGCATGGTAATCCTTCCAACATTTTCTTTTTGCTCAGGGTTGCTTTGGCTATCCAGGATATTTTGTGGTTCCTTATAAAGTTTAGGGTTTTTTTTTTTTCCTTTTTTTTGTGAAAAATGCTGTGGGGATTTTGATTGAGGTCACATAGCTAAATTGCTTTTTTGTAGAAGGCTTACTTTTATAACATTAATTATGCCAGCCCATGAATGTGGATGTCTTTCTATTTTCTTATGTCTTTCTCAATCTGTTTCTTCATATCTGAAGTTTTCAGTATAGCTGTCCTTCACTTTCTTGGTAATGTTTATTTCCAAGGCATTTTACTGGCTTTCAGACTATTGTGAGTGAAAATGTGTGCATGATCTATTACTCACATTTTTTGTTGGTGATATATAGAAAGGCTAATGACTTAAAAAATTTTTTTAACTTGAAAGTAAAAGGTTTTATAAGCTGATTTTGTATCCTACCATTTTGCTGAAATTGTTATTTCTAGATTTTTTGGTTAGAATTTGTGGGGTCTCACATATATTACATCATCTGCAAATAGACAACCTTGACCTTTTCCTATCTGTTTCTCTTGCATTTCCTTCTCTTGCCATATTGTACCAGTGAGTGCTTTGAGCAGTTTATTAAAAGGGATGGGGCCAGCGAGCAGCCCTGACTTGTTCCTGATTTCAGTGGGATTGCTTCCTCATTTAGGATGATGTTGTCTATGGCTCTATCATATGGCATATTTATATTTAACTTGCTGAGAGTTTTTTGTGCTGGTTTCATATAAATATCTTTTATTACATTCATATATGTTCCCCTCAGTCCTATTCTCTCTAGAATTTGTATCATGAAGGCATAGTGGATTTTGTCAAAGGGTTTTTCTGCATCTATTGAGATGATCATGTGATTTTTGTTTTTATGTCCATTTACTTTATTACATTTATTGACTTGTGTTTGTTGACCCATCTATGCATCTTTGGCCTAAAACCAACTGGTTCATGGTGAGTTCAGTTTGCTAGTATTTTATTGAGGATTTTTGCATATGGTCATCGATGATTTTGGCCTGTGGTTTTCCTTTTTCTGAAACTCAACTCAGCAGCTCAAATAACAATTTTTAAAATCAAGCATTCTAATACAACTCAATTCCAAGACATACTGACTTGATATATGCTAATGAATGCTGGTAGGGAAATAATCAATCTTTATTTTTCCTATAATTAAAGCATTATGTTTCTATAAGATCAGAAAATTTTGCACACTGCAGTTCATAGCATACTCTGAACTCCACTGAGTTAGGGTATTTCAGGCAACATTCGCTGGCTTTGTGTGGTGTGGCAGCATGGAGTAAACATATCTGTGTATTCAGTGAGGTCCTGAGAAACAGCATAGCCAGCCACACCTCAGATTCATCGCATATTTGATTTTGAATAATTTTTTTTTTTTGCTATCAAATAGAAATCTCCTGCTGTTTTTTTAAAAGATTTTTCGCAACCTCCACACTCACCTACAGGACCCCATGTTGGGTTCTAACCCACAGTTTAGGAAGCTGGGGCCGAAGGGACTGGAGAAATGGCTCAGCAGTTAAGGACGGATGCAGTCTGCTCTTCTTGAGGGCATGTGTTCAGCACAGCAACTGCAACCTAGTTACGTGATGTCTGCCAACCTCTTCTGGCCTACACAGACATGTACATAGGCATGCATATGGTACACATACATACATGCAAGAAAACTCTCACACACATATAATAAAAGTAAATAAATCGTAAGGAAAAATGTTTTAAGGAACTAGGCTGTAACTAGTTTCTTAAGTTAGCTGTATTCATCTTTGACAAGCTTTCACAGTGGTTTGTCAAATGATGAAACCCTCACCACTGTCATGATGGGAAGCACTCCAGCTCTCAGATTTCTTCTTGATCCTTTTTAGCTTCTGCAGCCTGCCACCAGGATACGCTTATCATCACGTAGACTACTTTCTACTTTCCAGGCTTCCTAGAGGTAGACTCAAGCACTGTCCGTTCCTTGTTCCCACTGGCTGCTTTCATACCACTTAATCATTTTGAGATTCAACCATCGTTTTGAGTTTATCAGTAGGTTGTTCTTTCTAACTACCAAATATGATCCCATGGTACCTGTATATCATGTTCCTCCTCCACTCACTTGATCGATTCTTGGCTTGCTCCCTGCTTCAGGCTATTGCAAACAAAGCAAGTTTGCATGGTCATTTGTATACATTTCCAGTGGACATGTGGGTTTTACTTATTTGGAATAACCATCTAAGGGTGGAGCTTCTGGTCCATTCTAGTCATGCACAATTTTTGAACAAGTCACCAGACTGTTCTCCAGTGTGGCTTTTCCCTTTCATATCCCATCAGCCGCGTGTCCACCTCCTCTATGCCCTCATCTGCATTTGGTCCTTTTTTCACCTGCTAACTACAGCAGGGGTGAGGAGTGTGCCCTGGAGCTCTTGCTTGCATTTCCTGCAGACCAATAGTGCCAAGGGTCTTATCTGATGCTAATTTTCCACCCGTGTTTTTTTTTTTTAAGATTTATTTATTTTATGTATGTGAGTGTTCTATCTGCATTTACACCTGCCAGAAGAGGGAATCAATTCACATTATAGATGGTTGTGAGCCACCATGTGATTGCTGGGAATTGAACTCATGACCTTTGGAAGAGCAGACAGTGCTCTTAACCACTGAGCCATCTCTCCAGCCCCCCACCCATGTTATTCTTTGTCAGTACAGTCTACTCTCTCCTGTCCATCATTTCACTATGCTCTTCTTTTACCATTAGCTCTTGAGAAAGATATTCTGAATATGAGAGTCCTCTATCAAATTTGTGATCTTAAAACACATCCTCTGGGGCTACACTTTTTTTTCTTTTTCTTTTTTTTTTTTTTTTAAAAAAAGATCAGAGTGTTAAGTTTGAAGTCTTGCATACCAAGGCTTTCTTCTGGTTGTTTTTATTTGTTTGTTTTTAATTTATGTGTGTATGTGGGTATGATTCCTCACGAGCCACCCACATTGTTTTTTGTTTGTTTTGTTTTGTTTTTGAGACAGAGGCTCTCACTGAGACCTGGTGCTCACCAAGCAGGCTAGGCTGGCTGACCAGATAGCCCCAGGCTTTTCTCCACCTCCGCAGAGCTAAGACTACAGCCATGCAGCACCATGGCTTTTCACATGGTTCTCGTGTGCTAAAATACTGAGGAATTAAAAACTGTTCAACTAGTTTGGGTGGAGAGTGAAAGCAAATTTGAACTCTCCCCTTCTCTTCCTGTGTCTGTCATCTGTCTGTATTCTATGGCCCGGGGCCTGTCTGTTGTGTGTATCTGATCTGCCCCTGTTGCCTGTCTGTGATGCCTGTTACTAACAAATGGCTTTGCTCTGCCTTTGTTGAACAGCACAGGAAACATGGCATGGGAAAGGAACGAGTTCTTTCCTACAGAACTATTAAGTAGGTTTACAAGGGAAGAACTTACTGAGGTCAGTTGACCCTGAATAGCACTCACACCCACACAGGTGCTATTAACCTATATCCACATGCTGCTTTCAACATTTATGGGATATTTGTTATTTAATGTTGCTTTCAACCTGTTGACTGTTTTCAACAAATGATTACCATAGCACACACATAGATTACTCTGGGCCTGGGCCATGGTAGGGTGCCTTGCTTAAGATTAAAGCTATGTATTAGCTTAGATGGTAAAAGCAGGTTACTTGGGAATTCCAAGGCATGTAAGATCAGTTACGTTATTCTATTAAAGGGAGGTTAAAGGTAAGTATCTTGAGCACACAGTAGGAAAACAGGTTATGTACATATTCTTAAGTGATCTTAAGGTGTATTATTAAGTTGTGTCATGGTTTGACAAAATTCCAGTGTCTTTGAAGGCAAGAGGGATTTTCAGAAAAAGACATTAACGAAGATTGCTAAGGGATTTAACTCTGGTCTCATGCTTGCGCACCAAATACTTTATGAAGTGAGCTATGTCTCCAGCCTAAGGGGCCTAGCTTCTGGAGTCAATATCTAAGAAATCCTGCTCAGCATAAGGCCACAAAGTTTCCCACTTGGCTCTTTTCAGAAGCTCCAGAGTGAGGCTGTCTGATTGGATCATTTTGAGTAACTTTTTGTATGCGGAACAGAGTATAGAATGGAGTCAGTGTCACCATGTCCACATTCAGTCTTGATAACATCAGTTGCAGAAGATAATCTTTGCTTTGACTGAATGGCCTTTGTGTTCTTATAGAAACTCATTTGTGAGTCTAAGTTCTGGGCAGTTCACTCTCTTTCATTCATGGCTCTATTTTGAGGCTAACCTACACGGTCTTTGCTATCTGAGCTGTGTGGAAACTCTCTGGTGTCAGATGGCATTTTGGCTGCTCTGGGTCTTACATATTTCCATGGATCTTTTTATTAGTTTGTTAACTTTCAGCTTTTAAAACAAGCTATGGGATTTTAATCAGAGTTATATTAAATAAAGAGTTCAATTTGCAGAGTCATCCTAGTCACAGGCAAGCTGTGTCCCTCCACTAAAGGTAGTCATTTTTAATTTCTCTAAGGGGTATTCTGTAGGTTTCCATGCTGCAAACCATTTTTGCACATCAATTAGACTTCATGCTAGCTACTCCCTATTCTTTGTATTACTGTGAATGACAATTGTATTTTAAATTGTAATTTGCAATTCTTTGTCGCCAGCATATGAAAACAAAGCAGACATCTGAACATCAGTCATGTACCCTAAACCCTCCAAAGTCCACTTAGTTCTAGTAGCTGCTTTCATAGATTCCATTGGATTTTCTCAGAAGTCGATAAGCATGTCAGTTGAGGATAAAGACAATTCTGCTTCTTTTTCCGGTCTGCTGCATTGTGTTTGTTCATCGTTCCCCTAACACTTCCAGCCCTGAGTTGAATAGCAATGGTGAGTACAAGCTCTTTTCCCACTGCCTGGTCTCATGGGAGAAGCCTTGAGTCTTTCTGCCTGGTGTGTGGTGCTGGTAGGTTTTCATCACTGCCCTTTACCTGGTCTCGGCCATCCTCTTAGATTCCTGGTCTGTGGAGCTTTTGTGAGAAATGAGTATCCAAAGGCCTTTTCTGTCGAAATTCTGATGATGATAGGGTTTCTCTTTCTTAATTTGTGAACATGGTGAAATGCACCAATTGAATTTCAGATGCCAAACCAGCCTTGCATTCCTGAGATCAGCATCTGTGGATCACGAACCAGCATAGTTCTTATGTATATGTAGGGCCCCATTTCCTTAAAACGGAAAGAATGTTTATATCTTTACATGTAAGAAATGTCGGTAACTTTATTTTACCTGTCTAATTTTAGCATCAAGATAAAGCTGGACTCAGGGTGCATTTGAGAGTATTCCTCAACTCTTTTTTCCTGAAAGAGTTTATGAAAAGTCAGTGTTATTTCTTTAAGCTTTTGTAGAATTTTTAGTGTGAATCAGGATCTAGTGTGTCTTTGTAAGCAGGTTATCAACATATTTGGTTTCCTTTATAACACATAAGAAAGAATATTCTAGTCATCTATTTCTCTGATCAACTTTGGTAATGTGTCTTTCAAGAATGCATCTGTTCTAAGTTTTCAAATCCAGTGAAATATAACTTTTCATGGCATCCTCTGATTTCCTTTAATATTATATAAACTGTAGTGCTGTTACTATATTCATGCCTCTATTGATAATCCAAGCCTCCCCTCAGCCTTCCTGCTCGTTCTAGCTGGAGGCTTGTTAATTCTATTGAGCTTCTTGAAGAACCAGCTTGGGTTGCATTGATTTTTTTTTCTCTATTGATTTTCTGTTTTCTATTTCATTGATTTCCACTTTGCTGTTCATTATTTACTCCCCTACTTTACTTTGGATTTCAATTCTTCTCCTCATTTCTTAAAGCAGTCACAGAAATCATATATTTAAGTACTGTTTCTTCTAATGGAATTTAGGACCACAAATGTCCCTATTGGTTGTGTCTGAGTGATGGCTTCAGAGACTTTTATATGTCATGCTTTTATTTTCACTCCAAAATAATTTCTAACTTCCAATTAAATTTCTTCTTTGGTCCAGGAGTTATTTGGAAATGTCTTGTTCAGTTTCTAAATATTTGGAGATTGTCCAGATAGATGCCTGGTTTAATTTTATTGTTGCTGGAGAACATACTTTGTGCAACTCCAATTCTTTTAAAGCTAGGCAAATGGTCCGCATTGACGAATATTCAATGTGTACTTGAAAAGAATGTATAGTCTATCACTGTTGGGGCAGCAGTTCTGCAAACATTAATTAGGTCATTTGTCTGTTAGTGGCACTCAAGCCTTCAGTGCTGAGGATGGTTTTTCTGTTTCCTTTTTGTATTGTTCAACAAGAAAGATTTGAAATATCCAGCAGCCATTGTGCATTTGTCTGTTTGAGTTCAGCTCTGTCGTATTCAACAGACAGATGTTAGGGCTATGAATTTTAGGGCTCTGTAGTTAGGCACATACTTTAGGATTCTTGCCTTCTGCATGGATTGGCCCTTTCTAGTTAGAAGATGACTTTCATCAGTTTCCATTGCTCTGATATTAATGAAACACCGTGGTTTTCTCTGTGCAAAATGATGTGCCCTTTTCTATATGTTCAGTCCTGTCCCATTCACTTCTACGTATTCAAGGTGATCTCCTGTAATGGCTTGCCTTTTCTCCCATCCTGGCAGTGCCTGGCTTTTACTGAGTCCGTTTAATGGGACTATTAGTATGCTTAGGCGCATAGCTGCCATTTTATATTTGCTCCCACTGCTCTTGGTTCTACTTTTCTATCTTCCTTCCCTCTTTTGAATCAATTCATTGATTACTTTTATGGGTCCCTTATTTTTAATAGATGATCTTTTTAAAGATCATATCAAATTTGAGCCAAAAGTAAAGAGGTCTAGCCGCCCCCCCCCCCCCAACACAAGGAGTGTCTACAGTTCCCAGCATCCAGCCCTAGAATGGAGCATCTGCCACAGGCAGAGAGCCCATGCTGGGACAGCAGCTTAGCCTCCGATCTGTGCTTTGCACAAGAGCTCACACCCGGTACTGTATGTTCCATGACTTTGCCCAGGTGTATTACAACACAGATCTTCCATTAGAGCCTCACAACGGAATAGTCTGGTTGCCTCCAAACCCTTTGTATACTCTGTCTGATCATCTTTCCTTTCTAATACTCTGGCTTGTCCATTCTAGGATGTCATATAGCCCTTTGGAATACTTCATCCCATTTAGTCAGGTCTGAGTTTCTCCCATGCCCTCATTGCTCAATAGCTCATTCCTTCTGGTGCTGAATAGCATATCATCTACCTGTTCATACCCTGGAGGATATTGTGGTTGCCTTTAAGTTTTAGCAGTTGGAGATGAAGCTACTGTGGTAGTTAGCTCTCTGAACACATCAAGAAGGAAAGGCTTCTCCTGGATTTTAGTGAGTCCATGGCCCACTGGCTCAACTGCCTTTCAGGCTGTATCAAGACCAAACCATTACGGTGGAAAGGTTTGGTGGAAGAGAGTCACTCACCCCTTGGTAGGCTGGAAGCAGAGAAGGGAAGGGGCCAGGAACAAATAGCTTTCTATTGTGAGGTCCAAGTGACCTGTGGCTTACAACTGGCCTCACCTTCTAGGGTTTCCACCACCTCGCAATAGCACCACCTGCTGGGAGCCCCACACTCTACACGTGGGGTCAAACCAAAGCCAAACTTGAACAGCTACTATAACCTCCATGTGAAGGTTTCTGCGTGGACCTAAGTTTTCCAGGCCATTTGAGCAGTAACAAAGCACATGCTTGCTAGATCCTATAATAGGAGTATCTTTATTTATTTATTTATTTTTACCTCCACCACATCACATTCCCACCAGGACCAATTAAGCTATCTCCCGCCCTTGCAGACCTTCATTGTATTTGAGGACGATTAGCATGTGAGACCTTGGTCATTGTAACAAGTGTGTGATGGTAGCTCTATGCTGTTTAAGCTATCAACTCCATAGTGACATGTGACATTGGGCAGCTTCTCATGCTGCCGCCTTCTCTACTTTGGTAGGGGTATCTTTTCAGGTCTATGGTCTCCTTCTTATGTCAAGTCATCAGTTTCATTGTTGCGTTTTTAGAACTTTTTGTGTATTTTGAACAACAGCCTTGACTAGATGAGTCTTTGGAACTTCTTTATGTCCATCCTGTAGCTTGTCTCTTCAATGTTCAGACAGTGTCTTCCACGGAACAGAAGCTTTCATTTCTATTAAAGCTCATCTTACCAGTTCATTTATGGCTCAGGTCTTGGATCAGGCCATCGATGCTGATGAGTGTACTGTTAAGTGTCGTTAACAACACACCTACTGCTATCTAGAATTTTCTCCTGTATGATCTATTTTGAGGGAATCTTTGTGAAGTATCTAAGTCTGCATATAAATCACATTTCTGTATGTGTATATGTTCACAATTGTTGAAAAGGCTACCATTGTTTTGATTTTATCTCTTGCCTTTTTCTCTCGTGTCAAAGGCCAGCTCTATATTTTTGTTAGTGTATTTCTGAGATCGCTGCCCTACCCCACTGATCTTTTCAGCATTGTTTCACCAGCACCAACTTGGCTGTTGTAGAGCTACCCAGCAGGTCTTGAACTTTGGGTAGTGCCCTCTGACTTTGTTCTCTTTCTGCAATGGGTTAGCTATTCTGAGGTCCCTTTCTTCTTCCTGTATATATCCTGTATATTCAATGTCCACATCAGAAGCTGCTGTGATTTTGTTTGGGGTTGCACTGAATCTATAGATCTAGTTGATCAACACATTGAGCACCTCAAGCCTTCCTTCCTACCAGCATGGGATGATTCTTCATTTACTTTGCTCTTATTTTATTTCTTTCAGCAGTTTTGTATTTTCCCTCTAATGTCAATCCTGTATACCCTCTTAGAGTTATATAGTGTAACATCTCATTTTTGTGAAGATATTAATGTTACTCTGTGTTTTATTTCAGTCTCCACCTGCTCATGGCTGGTGTATAGGCAAGTCTGATTTTTATGTATTAACCATATATCTCAGAGAGTTTTAACTATGATTAACAGGTCCCAGAGGAGTGTTTATCTTTGTTCTTTTCTTTTTCTCTTCTATTCTTTTCCTTCCCTCTTTCCTTCCTCCCCTCCTCCCCTCCTTCCTTCCTTCCTTCCTTCCTTCTTTCCTTCCTTCTTTCCTTTCTTCCTTCTTTCCTTCCTTTCTTCCTTCTTACCTTCCTTCCTCCCTCCCTTCCTTTCTTCCTTCTTTCCTTTCAAGGGAAGGGCTGAGGGAATTGATTCTTTCAGATTTTCTAAATAGACAATCATGTTGTATTTGGCAGGGTTCTCTAAAAGAAAAGAACTGATAGAATGATCAGTTAAGTGGATTAGCTTATGGGATGTAATCTGGGTCATCCAGTAATGGCTGTCTCATATTGAAAGATGGAGAATCCAAGAGTCGTTCAGTCCATGAGGCTGAGTGTCTAGTAGTCCCAATCTGGTGCTGGAGTTCTCAAGGATTCCTGGGGAGCTACTGATCTTTGGTCTACTTTAGAATCCCAAAGAAATTGTTTCTAATACAGGCCAAGGAATGCTGTAACAACAGTGTAGATGGACTTCCCAGTGGGAGTGAGGGCCAGTAGCAAAAGACAAAGTTTCCTTCTTCCATGTCCCTTTATGTAGCTGCTGCCAGAAAGTACTGCCCAGATTTAAGGTGGGCCTTCCTGCTTCAATTAATCTGATCAAGGAAACCCCTCGCAGGAGTGTTCAGCAGTTTGAGTTTTAGTTGGTTCCAGTCACATTGACGCCCAGAATTAGCCATCAGACATGTCACCTGTGAATAAAGGCCGTCTCCTTTGTTGACTGAATGGTGATAACTGTTTGATTATGTCTAGTGAACACCTGTAAAGGGCAGCCTCTAACTTCCCATAATATGTCTTGAAGTGGCATCATAGGAATGCACACATACTACAAGTGTCTTACCATAGGATAGCTCTAACCTTCCCTGTGGGCCCTGCTACTGTTGTTGTCTAGAACTATATTTATACACCCGGAGTAAGTTCCACAGAAATGTTCTTAATTTAAATATTTCTGTTGCAAGAGGTTCTATATATCTACCCGGGCACTCACCCATTTCCTACCAGTCTCACCGGATCTCACTTTCACCTTGCTGGCTGTGGGTCTGAACAGCCTTGTGCCTCTGAGACACAACAGATTACTTAGAAATTAAATCTTTTCAGATACCACCACAAGATGTTTCTTTTAAAAGCAAGATCAGGATAGTATTTAGTTGAGGATCAATTGCTCTGCCCTGAGCATAAGAGCTTCCCAGGCATGTTTGCCAGTGTGTTGTGATTCTCTTGCCTGCATCCTTGACTACTTTGACAGATCTCTGTGGTTCCCACCTCCCTCCTCCACCTCTCCATCCTGCTCCCTCCTGGCCCCCTGTGTAGCCTCGATGCTCTCTATAGCAGTGGAATGGGAAACACACTTCATTTATTTATATCCTGTCCCTCATTCTTTCCTGCCTAATGACCACAGTCATGGAAACCAGGTTTCTGGGCCCATGGTTTGTTTGTTCCTGGGGAGACCAAGCACAGCCTGTTTCCCCATCCTGGCTGGAATGATGCTGTTTTCTCTGCCATGGTTTTGTCTTACAGTTATGTGCATAATGTGAAGAGTATTATGGCCAGTGTGACCATCTATCCAGGGAATCTCCCTTTTCCTTTCCTCCCTTTTCCTTTCCTCACTCTGCAAGGCCATAGAATGACACAGTGGGTCACCGTGTGCACTGTTTCCACTGGGCCTGTGTGAATTAAAACAGAGGTCTTGGGTAAACTTAAGAAAAAATAAAGCACTTGACATCTGCCAGCGCCTGCTGGTGTCACCTCTAAAGGGCTTGCGTCTCAGTGGATGTGGATGTGTGACAGTCAGAGACCTCTGTTAAATGCTGAATGAGCAGTCACGACAGAGCAGACCATGTTGAATGTAACCACGCCTCAAGAAAAGAGTACTCTCCAGGAATAGTCACTGTCGAATGAGGCCTGAAAGTTGATCAGGAGGCTGAGGAGGGTCACAGATGTTCCAGAGATCAGTTCAGAGTAGCAGGGGTGCATTCTGGGCCAGGCCAGGCACCCAGTTGTGGGGAGGCTCCATGAAGAACACAGAGAGGCAAAGCTATCATACAGGAGCTGGTGGCTGAAAGGTACAACCCAACTTCATCCATCTCATCCATCTATGGCTGAGGAGAACCAATTGTTTAGTCATTGAACAGGAATTCAGAGGCACAAAATGCTTTTGCTCTAAAGCCAAGAGTTTTCCCCAGTGAAAGTTATAGTAATTGCGGTTGCCTGGAGAGCCCACTGAAACCAAGCTTCTGATGCCCAGGTCTTTCTGCACCACACACACACACACACACACACGCGCGCACACACAAACACACACACATACTCACTCACAGCTCATTGTGGCATAAAGTGAGACAGACAGACAGATAGACAGACACACATGCACACACGAGCAGATGATGGAACCTGCCACATCTAAGCCCTCAGACAGAGGTCCTATGAGACCAGGAGCAGGACACAGCTATAATGGAGGCCAAGCACCTCTGTGCACAGCTGGCAGGCGATTTGGTAACAAAGTTGTTGCTTCCTAGATCAACTGCTGTATATAAGTGAACCTCAGCCCCCTGTGCAGGGTAGGCACTTTCACCTTTGTTCCATCCTTTTGAGTTTGTTCATCTTCTCCCTGGGTCTCAGAGGATAGATCTGTCCATTTGGAAATGGGGTCTCTAGGAAGACATCACAGAGCAATTCCAGTCCTTGGCTCTGTCAGCTTCAGCTCAGCTCCCTGCGTTTTTCTAGGGATGAGTTTATTTGATCCAAGGAGGCCTGGAGTGGAGAGAGACATCCCCTCCCCCCATTTCTCCCAAAGGATCCCGTGGCTCTTGCTGAGCCCATTCATCCCTGTCTTCTCATACTTGGGATGAAGTTTCAGGGCTGCCTAGCACCCAGGACCCCTGAAGTACCAGGTGTCCCACATGTGTACTGAGGGGCTGTCAGCAGGAAGGGCCTCAGGTCTCGAAGGCAGAGCTGAGTGTAAATGGAGGACCTGGAAGGGACATGCCAAGAGCAGGGTTCATTGCAGCCTAAGCCCCGGGATAGGAGTGATAGGAAACCATGGGAGAGAGAGATTGTCTGGCCAAGGGTCAGGCAGGGTTTGAAGGAACCCTCCATTTATGATTTAACCTTGCTGGGATATTGGCAAAGAAGGAAGATCTATAAGGGTACACAGGCATGAACCAGCATGCAGGACTTGAGCCCTGGCTCCAGGCTCATGCTATGGCAGTGCTCACCTGTATCTACAATGCAGAGACACTTGGGGCTGGCCCTCAGTAAGCCTGGGTTTACACCATTTCCCAAGCCAGTCTGTACCTCTCTCTCTCGTGAAATGGCCCTGGCCCCTTGACTTACAGGTACCCTGGAAGAATGGCTTACTAATGTCTAGCTCTGTCCAGCCCGGGCCAGAGGCCCTCTTCTGAGAGATTCTGGGAAAAGCAAATCTATCAACTAATGAAAGGATGAAACATTTACAGGAATAGAAGAATAAAAGCAAATAAAAATTGCTATCTAGTTCTTGATCCCTAGATGCCAAATTTCTAGTTTCATTTGCTGTTCTGAGAGCTCCGAGCTAAGGAGAGCTTATGCAGGGATTTCAAGTCACCTTTTGACCTCCCACATTAAAGGCAGGAAGAGCCTGAGATCCTCCAACCCATCCGTGTCTTTTGTGGTTTAGCCTTGTGGTCCACATGTTCTGTGCATATGTGTGTATGTGTATGTGTGTGCCTATGTGTCTGAACCAGGCACCATTCTACATGCTCTGTCCTGTGACCTTTATGTGCCTCCTGGGCCGAGATAGGTTTCCAACATTCTCAGGCAGCATCTCATGGTTCTTTCTGGCAACCTTCACCTGCCTTCTTGCCAAGCATTGCGGTGAGGGAACCCCATTTTCTGTCCTGCAACTCTCAGACATTGTCCCCTGGGTGTTCTCTGCATCCTCTTTTGCACGGTGTTCTGGGTCTGGGTCTTGGCCAGAAGCTGAATCAGCTCTCCCATGCTATTTGTGTCCACCCATGGGAGATGGCTTCCTACCTAACCTGTGAATTCCAACAGGAATGAAGCATTTAAGGAGAATAGAAATAGGACATCTCAGAGTTGGGAGTGACTAGTGTGGGGGAGGCAGTTGCCATCACCATGCAGCTCTGTCTAGGCACCTGGATGTCGCGATGACCTCTGAGGTCTATCCACAAGGAAGGATTCACTCCGTCATTTCCCCTGCTGTTTTGGGCCACCTGCTCTCGCATGGGTCTCTGATTCTCATTGTGTGCAGTCTGATCCATTGCCTGCTTTTGGGAGGAGGGGCAATTTGGGACCTCTGGCTTTGGACCAGCAGCTGATGTAGTGACCTCAGCCCCTGAGCCATAATGCTCTGCATAGACCTGCAGAGATACGCCAAAACTCCCCTGTGACTCTGAGTGTCATCGGGGACATGGGCAAAGCGTGCTAGGCAGGTTAGTAGGGATGGTCATGGGAGAACTCTGTAGAGAGACATGTGATGGCCAAAGACTGAGTATGGACTGAGTATGAGCCTCCTTTGTGTGGGGCTCAGGAGGTGGCCATCAAGAAGGGAGAGTAACAGAATCAGTGATGTTAGTTCAGTGATAACATGGATCAGGCTGCATTGTCTTTCCTCATACCAAACCTCCCCTTGAGTTCCCGAGAACCAGAGCAACATCTGTGCCAAAATGCTTTCACACTTCTAGTTCTGCACCTTGCCCCCGGGCAGGGGCTGATGGGCACAGAGGTTGCTCTGGAATTAAAAAAAAAAAAAAGCACACCCTTGGCTCCTTCTGAGGCAAGGATTAGTGGGCATGCTCCAGTGCCCAGCTGGGTGGGTGCCTATCGCTGTTCACTGAGCTCTTAGCTTCCATTTCCTGTTCTATGAAGTGGGCTGTACTGAGCCTGTAACAGAGTGATATGGCCCCTCCCACAGCACAAGGCTGGGGCCTCTTCTTTCCCATCCTGGCTTCTCATGCCCACATGACAGCTTGCCTTTGGTGTGCTAACCTGGCACACATGTACACAGGCAGCACTCACTAATACACACACACACACACACACACACACACACACTCACACATAACACTTAATGCACACTCACACATACGCACTTGCACACTATTTGGCTTGATAAATGATGCCTTTCCATTTGGATCCCAAGTGACTTTATAAGCTATAAATAGCCTAGGAGATTGCCAGGACGAATCGATCGCCATTAGCCACGTTTAGGCCACCGACACCCTTCTCTCCCTCTGAGCCACGCTACAGAATAATTAAGTTTCCTCTAAAGGGCTGTCACAGTTAGCTGAGTCATCTTTCTGCTCACCCAACCTGGGCAGCTGTCCTGATCTTTGCCAGGAGGAGGAAATTCTGTCTGATTACAGGATACCGCAGGGGCTGAGTGATAGGACTGAAGGCTATGGCTGGGAGGACATAGGCAGGAGTCTGCTAGCATGTGGAACTTACTTCATGCATGTTGCAAATGGTCCCCTCAATGTCCAGGGGCCTAGTTGTCAGGGTTCCCACTGGAGTCCCAGTGCCCAACATTCTGCCTGCTACCTAGAGATATTCTTTCCAGTATATGTTGGATTAATGTATTTTGTATATTTATTTAAAAAAATAGCACTTTCACTAACAAAATATCATTATGAAATCATCTCACCCTCTCCTTTTAAAATAAAGTGAATGCTTTAAATATTTGTCCTCACCCCTCCCCCAAGGTATCACAGAATCTTTCTTTAACTGTGAGCCTTGGAGTATTTATCACATTATTTAATTTAACTTTAGCTTAATTCTTATTTTTTTAAATTAACACATGCAAAGAAACTATAGACTATAATATACCTGCTCACCCAGTCCAATAACAACTTCACAGACCTCTACTCTCTCTAAGTGCTGGAGACCAGATATCATGATCAAGGTGTCCTCATGTGGCTGTCTGTGTGTGTCTGGGTCCTGTTTCCCTACTCTTATAAAGATAGCAGGTCACATAGGATCAGGACCTGTCTGCCAAGGGCCTCATTCTGCTGACTGCTTTCTCTTTTTAAAACCAGAGTCTCTGGCTCTGGCTCTGGCTCTCCATCTCTCTCTGTTTCTCTATCTCTCACTCTCTCTCTCTTATGTGTATGTTAACTGTGTATTACTGTGCACACACATGCTCAGTGCACATGATGGGTTCCGAGGACAGCCTAGGTGTCTGTCCCTTCCTTCTGCTTTGAGACAGGGTCTCTTGTTTTCTGCTGTGCACACCAGGCTAGCCAGCTTCCAGCCAGCTTCTCCTGACTCTACCTCCCATCTTCCCTGGAGTTCCAGGATCACAAAGGTTCCCACCACAGCGTCGGGCTTTATGTGAGTTCTGGGAAGCAGAACTCCTTCCTCTTGCTTCTGACATGGAACTCTGCAATGTAGCCTTTGAAGGCCCCTCCTAGGCACTGCCTGTTTTCAGGTACTAGGGGTTAAAGCTTCAACTGATGAATTTGGAAGGCACGGTCTCATCCACCTGTAGGCATTAGTGAAAACTTACTATAAATGGCACAGAATAGATGTGTCTTAACTCCTGCTGACAAGTTAATCTATGCTTATGGTAGATAAAAATAATTGTACTAAAATGAAGAAGAAATGGAATCTTCAGCGATCCTCACTCTTCAAGGCCATGGCTATTAAGGTGTAGATATGTGGCTATAGGCTCTCTTCTGGACAGGTAGCTCAAGGCAGAGCCCAGAGGCTACCTGTCACCCACTCTAACTCACTGATGTCATCATGTTCCTTCATGCAGAGGGCATAGCTAAGTCAGGGTTTGAAATGGCTGTGTAGTGTTCTGCTGTGCTGATGCTCCATTGTTTTACTGAGTCCGCCCAGCTGTGCCTTGTACCATGGATAGTGTCTAGACTTTCCTTGTTATAACCAGAGTCAGCCCACATTACTAACCTACTGGAAGTGAAATTGCCATGGCAAAGGCCATGTGTACTCTCCAAGGCCATTTGCTGCTCTGCTTATTACAGGACCAGCCTCCATGAATCATGCAGCCCTTAGTCTCCAAGCAGCCATATGTGAAAACTTTCATCCCCTTGACTCTTGCCAGCAATAGGTTTTATTTCCCTTAAAACTCTGTGCCAGTCTCCTCGGCCATAAAGGATGGTTCTGCGGCCTTTCTGTGTGTGCTCTTTGGTGACTAGACAGGCTTGGCTCTTTGCCCCATGCTTACTGGTTGCTGTGTTTTTTCTTTGTTGAAGCGCCCACCAGGCATGTTTATCATTTCCCTAGTCTCCATCAAAGATCTGAACCTAGCCGGAAAGGCCACCTGCCATAAGCCCAACCCTCCTTTCTACCACTGCAACTTGACTCTTTTCTCCTCTATTTGAAGTCTTCTGCCCCTCCCCAACCCATGTCACACCTGCCTGAGTTCTCTACTGGTCCCTCCTACACAGACTGGCAGCATTTCAGTTCTCCCTTTCATGGGGAACAGAACCTGGAAATATGGGAATTTTTCTTGCACTTTCTCCATCTTTGCTACTAGTGTCCCAGGAATTGGACAGGTTACCCAAAACCTTGTGGGACAAAGGAAAGTAAGCCAAATGTTCCACTGTTGGGTGACTTTGATGCGTTAGCCATTGCATGTCCGAGAATGTTCTGTTGGCTCGTCCCACTTGTGGCTGGAGTTGAGATTGCCTAGATACGTAGAAAAAGTCTTCTTTCTGTCTCAAGCCACTCTTGCCTTCCCTGCACTCTTGAGCCACGTTCCTGAACTCCTCATTGCTGACAGAAACCACAGGAAGTTTTTGTCTCCTTCTGCTCAAGCTCAGAGCTTCCAGCTCAGCCAATGATAATGCAGTCCAGGTTACTGTTGCTCTGTCTGATGGCATCTTTCCCTACATGCTGTGTCCTGCCTCCTGCTCTGCCTTAGATTAACTTCAGTGCCATCTTCTCACCAAGACCTCTCCTAATACACTCTAAGAACAGCCCCTCACCTCCAGCCTTCACTGGACTGTTACCATCTGCCACATGTGTGCACACACAGGCATATGTACTTTCATGTGTCTGTTCACTTATTTGCCGATGTCATCCATCAGAAACAAACTCATGGGAGACAGAGGCTTTATTTTCTTCTTAATAATGAGGGACTTCAGCATCTGGCACTCAGTAGCGGTTTGGTGAAATCTACTGCATATGCGAGTTTGAGTGCATGAGTGAGTGAGTGAATGAGTGAGTGTGTGAGTGAGTGAATTAAAGAATGGATGAAGCAACCCGAGTGCTCTCCCACAGAAGAGAAGCCATACTTCATCAATCCAAAATCTCTGCGACTCTGTAAAGATGTTTTAATTTTTTTTTTTTTTTGCATAAGTCCAAGCATCTTTTCCATTCTTCCCAAACACTAAGCTGTGACAGTGAAATACAATGAGCTCTCTCTGCCCTCAGAGCTTCATTGGAGTCTCAGCCCTGCCCTGTGGCTTGCATCAGTTTCCCTGATTTCTTTCCTCTGGGTGGCTTAGCTTATGGTTTACTGGGAATGCAGAAAGGGGGTGTTGTAGAAGCACGTGCTGTATCTAGTACCACCACAGGGCCACTAGGAGAAACCATTCTCTCCCCTATTCAGTTACAGAATGGAGAGGTTTCGGCCGGTCCCACAGCTGAGATGCATACTCTACTTTTAGGAATGTGGGAGGTGGTGGCCCTGCCCATCTGTAACAAATGCCCTATTTGCCCTACACCTGCTGCATGCGTAGGTGCCATACATGGCTGCAACCACTCCACCTCTGCAGCCTCGGGCAATATGGGTTAAGGGGGAGGTCAGAGGTCCCTCCACAGGGTCCCAGATCTCTAACCTGCTTGTCCAGGCCATTCATGAGCACTTGTGCTTCGCCATGGCAGAAGGTGACTATGGTGATGATTAAATTATTGAAAAGAACAGATTGTTTTTCAGAGTCCTTATTTGCATACCTGCTCTAATGTGCAGATGGCAAGCTGTTCTTGGTTCTCAAAGCAAAGCTGTCGAGGGCTTCTCTCTAGGATGCCTTAGATGGATTTCAGAGATACCCCTCAGCCAAATGTTAAGCAACCCAAAGCTGGGGTCTCCTTCCCTTCAGTGATCAGCCTGCTACAGCCTATCAGCCACTCCCTGGGTGGCAAAGTGCCTCAGTCATATTTTCATGGGACTATGTGTCTATGACCTGAGCTGCCATGACAAACGTTATAAATTCATTGGCTTCCAAACAAATGTATTCTTTCCCAGTCTGGAATCTGGAAATCCAAGATCAAGGTACTGGCAAGGTGAATGTCTTCTTGGAGATTCAAGAGAGATTTACTTAGGTTCTAACCAGCTTCAGCAAGAGAAGTAGGTAGAATCCAGAGACCTAGATTGGAAGGACTGCTCAGTCAGTGTTACAAAGGCATCACACCGCTGAGAGTCAGGTTGCCAGCTTTGTTTGTAGAGGGAGTCAGGCAGGAACAAGTGATCAAAGAATCTGTAGGACGATCTGGACACAGCATTCTGGACACAGCAGCACTTGCAAAGGCCCTGAGGTGGAGATAAGCTCAGTGTGTCGAGGCACATGATGACCTAGGGTTGTGGAGTAGAGTGGAGTCCATGGACACTGCAAAGGGCTGAGTTTTACTCTAGACAAACTGGAAACCCACTAAAAGTTTGTAAATAGAACAGGGACATGCTGCACTGTGGGGAAGGAGGCAGCGACTCATGTGGCAATGACAGTACATTGCACTGGGAACATCACCCAGCCCTCCTGGAGGGAGACAGCAGGGGTGAGCAGGGAGAGGCATGGAGGAGCCACTGTGTCACTGGGCCTTCTTTTATAAAATAACTTTTTTTTAATTCTTTGAGAATTTCTTTTTTTTTTTACTTTTTAATTTTTTTATTAATTACACTTTATTCACTTTGTATCCCCCCATAAGCCCCTCCCTCCTCCCTTACCGATCCCACCCTCCCTCCCCCTTCTTCACAAATGCCCCTCCCCAAGTCCACTGATAGGGGAGGTCCTCTTCTCCTTCCTTCTGATCTTAGTCTATCAGATCACATCAGGAGTGACTGCACTGTCATCTTCTGTGAGAATTTCATACAATATATTCTGATCATATTTTTTTTTCTCTTACTCAACTCTTCCCAGATCCTTTCCTACCTTTCCACCTACTCAACTTCATGTTCTTTCTTTCCCTTAAAAAAGAGATGGAGTCCAGTTTCTGTTGCCATCCATTTATGTGCACGGGGCCCGGCCTGGAGTGCGGTTGACATATCCAGTGTTATTCCATTAAAGAAAACGGATGGCTCCCTCTCCTAGCAGCTAGCATTTATAAAAATCTTCTTGGCTAGGGGTGGGACTTGATGCTAACTTCCTCTCCTCCACCTGGGCCTATGGGGCAGGTGGTCACTTGCACAACACTAATCATTGGGGCCCTTTCTCGCTTACAGCAGAAGGATTCAGTCTGCAGGGAACCAGCCCTGCCAGAGCCCAGCTATCTCCTCTGGCCTCTCCTTGTCTCTGGGGGACGAGATAAGGAAATGACAAACATGCATTTATAGCTCCTTTCCCCCACCTTTATGTCCCCCAGGGGCCTGTTTTTGTCTTTTATTGTTCACTTTCAGTTTAAGAAGAAGCCAGTGCAGATTTCTGATGTGGGTCTGTACAGTACTGACAGGAGGTTCTCCCTGGCTCACAGGGTTCAGGGATGTGCCTAACTGAGTCTCCTGGGGCTCCCTGGGAGGATAGAGAAATCTGCCAGGACCACGGTGTGCTGCTGACCTTCCCCGCGTGGAAGACAGGGCTTCAGGTTGGAAGGCTACGTTACGCTGTAGAGACCCACTGTGCTGACTCCTTCTAGCACTGGGCTGAGCAGGGTGAGAATCAGGGGCTGACACACTCTGGGATGTTGGCATTCCAGCATGATCCTTTACCGCAGGCGCTCCTGCCAGCTTAGTCTCCGAAAGGAAGCCACCAAGCAGCTGGCCAGAAATGTACTCCCTGCTTAGAGACAGAGCCTGCAGTGCTTGGAGGACAGGGCTTTTCTTGGGCATGTCTAGGAAGGCTTCTTGGAGGAGAATAAGCATGAAGGGCCAGGGAACTTTTTGTTTAAGATTGCATTCTCCAAGATGCTTAAGAAAGACAGGTGGACTGTTATGCAGTAGGAGAGAGAACACAATTCCAGGCCACCAACACAGTCAGATAAACCCCACACATGTGTGTGTGAGTGTGTGTGTGCATACACATACCCATATACCCCGATGCACTGTCTCATACAAGCATGAGCCACTTTCCGTCTCTCTGCAGGCATGTCCATCCCTCTCTGTGGTGTTTTCCCTGGCTATAGTTGGCAAATCCAGTGTAACACGGTCCCTGCATCTACTTCCAATCCTGAGGTCTAAGTACTTGTCTGCTTCCAAATGTAAAAACAAAATGTGGCCTCAAGCTCAATCTTGATAACCACGTGCTGAGGATGCAAGCTTCATCACCTCTTCATAGGAATCCTCAGTTCCAATGAGTCCTAAAGGCTCACCAAAGGACAGAGAGTTAACAGAGTTAACAGACAGAAGGCTTAATATGGCAAGCTGTTAAAAGTACCAGCAAGTCCCTTGGATATCATGGAAAAATTTGAGAGGAAGGAAGGCTTGAGGTAGTGACGTTTGTGGATCCAGAACTGGTACGATTGAAGAGCTCAGCAGGTTCTGGAAGCCATCTATTCCCAAGAGAAGAAAAGCAAAAACTGGCATGTTGTCATAAGTAAAAAAATGAGTGTTGGACTATGTAATGTTTATCATCAGCCCTAAGATTATTATGGAAGTATTACTTAACCCACTACAACAAATACTAAGACACAGACACCTGTTAGATTTATAATTGCCTTATTTACCTTGGGCTGGGCAGATATTTCACTTACACTGTCTCAACCTCACCATCCACCTCCCAGCCCCCATCCAATGCCATCCACCTTAATCCTCTCATCTGGACTATCTTCCATCCATAATCTTATCTATACTTGCTCGTATTCTTTATCTGGGCTTTTCCACACCATTATTGGAGTCGTTCCTTCCAACCTACATGGTTCCTTCTCCACACTAACCCATTGTGGCGTCCTTCTTCCTTCTCTGTTCCTGCCTGTCTGTTTCTTGTGATTCTCTCTTGAACCCAAAAGCCGGGGAACCCTAGCCACTCCTACCCCATTTTTGCCCTGCCCAGGTATAGGCTGTTTAATCAACCATCAGATATAATGACTTAGGCAGGTTTACACAACAAGGATAGGTTAACCAGATCTTGAGGGCTAGCATCAGAACAACCCCCAAAATGAGGAAACACAAACAAGGCCACTGGATGGGCAGAGGATGGATGGCTAAATGGCTAAATGATGGTTGATGGGTAATGGGTAGATGGATGGATGATAGAAGGTGGAGGTAGATGGGTGATAGACAGATGGATTGATGCTAAAATAATAATAGATGATGAGTGGGATAGAAGATGGGTAGATGAATGATAGAGATGAATAGGTTACAAGTAGGTGGGTGATGGAAGATGGAATAATGGGTGAGGCATGCATGAATGATGGAAGAGATAATGGAAAATGGATAGGTAGATGTTGGATTGAGGACAGAGATTGGTGATATGTTGATGGATGGTAGATAATGAATATATAGATTCTGGCTGGCTGGATAGATGATGAAGTGATGATAGATGGGGGTTGATGGATGGATGGGTGGGTGGGTGGGTGGATGGATGGATGGGCAGACAAATGGACAGATGGATGGACAGATAGATGGATAGAAACTGGATGGGTGGATAGAAGGTGGATTGATGATAGATGGGTTCGGCTGGCTGACTGGATGGTTGAATAGATGGGAATGGATGAATGAATGGATGGATGGATGGACAGAAGGATAGTAGATAGGTAGAAGAATGGATGTTGGCAGATGTGCTACATCCACACATCTCAGTGGAAGGCTAAGACAAGAGGATCTCAAGTTCAAGACTAGCTAGACTATATATCAGAGGTGGATAAGGAGATGGATAATAGTTAGTTAGCTTGGTGATCTGTAGTCTAATATTCTTTGAGTTTGTGGAGAGAGAAAAGACCCTGTCCACATTTTTGTTGTGATGTTGAGGTGAAGGTAGTTAAGTAAGTGAAGAGAAATTCTATGGGTTCCTCTAGCTGGAAATAACACAAAGCTAAAGTCCCCAATGTGGTTTCCTATGGCTCTGAGCAGTATTAGAAGCAAGTGGGCATTCAGAGAAGTGAGCTATGAAGCTGGTCACAGTTTATGTAGCATCTGGAAAGTCAGGTTTGCCTATGACTTTATATTCAATCCCAGGTTCAGAAGGCTTGGACTCTGGCATCCCTTGCTCCCACATACCTGGGAAGAGACATTTTCTTTAGGGCTGGCCACTGAGCCTGCCATGGTAGAGTGACATTCTGAGATTTCCAGATTAATGCCTGACAGCACTGGGCCAGAGGTTTCAGACAGAAGTCAGGCTGGAGGACTGCATTAACCACTGTGACTTCTCTCCTGGGCTGGGCTCGGCTTCTTTTCAATGGTATATTGATCAGCTGGAACCAGGAGCAGCCCAGCCATTTCCCAGAATGACCCTACACCTTGCCAGACTGCCTGAGCACTACCTCCATGCCCAAGGCTAACAGACTGTCTGCACCCTCAGAGAGGACAGAATTGGTCACATCCCTTGGTCGAGGGTGCAGATGTGTGAATCTGGTGCTAGAGTTGCCTTTGGTTCTTGAGTGCCAACCCCATCTATAGCCACTCTTTCCCTGCTGCACCCATCCCGGCTCATATCACCCCCATTCCCACCACCACCCCACAAAAGCCCTGTGCCAGCACTGTCCACCTACAGATAAGGGTGGGGGAGAGTCCAAGGCCTGGGTGACCCTGTGGTGAGGACAAGAGTTTAAACTCAAGCCCATGTACAGGAGCAGGCAGACGGCTACCCAGGAGTCTAGTGTGTGCTTTATTCAAGCAGATTTGAGAGCAGATGAGAGGTTGAAAGGCAGAGACATTGCTTGGGAACAAAGGAGTCCTTTCAAGTTCTTGGCTGATCTCAGAGAATTGTCTTTGCATAATGCTGCCAGTCAGCAGGCATAGGTTCCTTTGTCCTCCTGGTTTCTCTTCAGTCCTCTGAAGTTCCAATCCAAAATGAGAATTAAGAAGGGCTGCACAGAGAGCCAAAGCTCCCAGGGAACAATGTATTCTGTCCCCGTGGAGTGAGACAGGACCAGTGCCTGCACCTACTGTCATCCTTTCCCTGGGCCCCAATCCCTCCTGACAGAAAGGTCTTGGGCCAATAAGCAAGGTCTTGGTCCAATAAGCAAAGTCCACAGCTATTCACTAGATACGAACTAGTCTTGGTCTGTCTCACAGGGTTTTTGATAGAGGTAAACTCTGAGACTCCTTCAGGACCCAGGTTCCATCTTGTCCCCACGCAGAGTAAACCACCCTTCCTGGGGGATCCCAGTCCATGAACTGACCTTACCATATGTGTACAACTACATTGGGTGGCTCACTGTCAACCCCATGGCCACGCTGCTGCTGTTGAAAGCTAACTCTGCCTTTTGGGGTGGGTACCCAGCTATCCAGCATTAGGCCTCTCCGTTGCCATCTGATTAGGCTTCTTTTTTTTTTCCTCCCTCCACACCCACCATTCACCTTTTTGAGGTGAAAATCTATTATTTATTATGTAGTTATTAAAATATGATTACATTTTACAAATATATATTACTATATATGTATAGTTACAGGGTTTATTATATAAACGTATTACATTATTATTCCCTTTCCTTTTTATCCAGTCCCATTCTTGTCCTTTCTCCTTCGCTGCCTCCCTCTCTCTATCTGTGTGTGTGTGTGTAAAAATATAAACACAACTTGCTCAGTATATTTCGTGTTACTTGTATATATATGATTTCAGGGCTGACCAATCGGTGTTGGGTGAACTTCTTAGGGGACTCATCCCTGTGGAGGACTACTCCTCCTGCCCTCAGATTTCCTTCGTTGCCTGGAATTCTTTGTTCTGGTCTTTAGGAAGCCATATTGTTGACCTATCATGGGAGAAGCTCTTTGCTATTTCTAGGAGACACAATTTGACCCCCGATTTCCTGGTTCTCCGGCTCTTACAGTCTTTCCGCCCCTTCTCCAGCCATGCTCCCTAAGCCTTGGGTGTAGATTCATCAACTGGGACTAGGAACCTCCTGATCAGTTGTTTTCTACATTTTGCCCAGTTGTGGCTATCTGTAATGGTCTCTGTCTATTGCAAAGATAAGGTTCTTTGGTGATGGGTGAGAGTTACACTGATCTGTGGGCATAGGATAAGAATTTACAATGCAGTTAGGAATCGTGCTGGCTTAGTGAACTGTAGATAGTAGAACTGTGAACCACACTAGCAGTGGGTAGCTAGATAAGTTTCCAGTGCCAGAAGTAAACTTCATGCCTGCCAAATGGGCTTAAATCCAACTAGACTGCTGTTAGTTACCACCAAGTAGGAGTGCTGCTGGTACATCCTTAGACACGGCTTGTCATGCTGAACATTGCTGAGGTTCATAGGCATGAACATGGGTAGGGGTGCTGGTTGCTTCCATCTCTTTGCTTAAATAGCACCTCCCAGTACTAGGAAGCTAGTCCTCGGGGAAGAGGCTTTCAATGCAGATCCACTTTGGGTCTCCCCTTCTCTTTTTTAAATTTCTCCTTCATATCTTGTTATTCCCCTCTCTAGTGGTTCCCCATACCTAGGTTTTCCTTTCCTAGGTTATTCTAGGTTATACACTCACCCCTGATGATTTGAGCTGGGAAACATGGATAAAAAAAGAACATGTGACCCTTGTCTTTCTGGATCTGGGTAACCACACTCAATAAGATCTTTTCTACTTCATCCATTTGCCTACAAAATTCATGATTTCATTTCTCTTTGCAGTTGAATAGTATTACATAGTGTATGTGTATCATGTTTTCATTATCTATTCCTCCGCTGAAGAACATTTAGGTGGTTTCCATTTCCCAGCCATTGTGAGTAGAGCAGCAATGAACATGGCTGAGCAAGTAGTAGGATGTCTAGTTCTTTGGAAATTTGCCAAGGGTGGTAGCTGGGTCATATGATGGGTTTAGTTTTAGCTTTTTGGGTATTCTCCACACTGGTTTTCGGAATGGTTGTATCAGTTTGCAGTCCCACCAACAGTGAGTAAAGGTTCCTTTTTCCCCAAAGCCCCTTTGGCATTTGTTGTCAGCTCTTTTGTTGATCTTTGCCATTCTGACTGTGGTAAGATGAATTCTCCAAGTTGATTTGATGTCCCCAAATTGCTAAGGATGATGAACATTTTTTGAGACATGTCTAAGTCACTTTTATTTCTATTTTAGTTCATGTTTTAATGGGTTGGTTTTGGCTCTTTACATATAGTAGACATTAATCTTTTGCCAAGTATGTAGCTGGGAAAAATTCTCTTTTACTCTGGGCTTCCTCTTCATTCTGTTTAGAAGCCGTTTAGTTTTATGATTCCTCGGCAAATGGAATTCTATCCAAAAAAAAAAAAAAAAAGCCCTGTTCTTTACCTGTATTTGCCTGTTTCCTTTTTTTTTAAATTTTATTTTATTTTATTAATTACACTTTATTCACTTTGTATTCCCCCATAAGCCTCTCCCTCCTCCCCTCCCAGTCCCACCCTTTCACTAATGCCCCTCCCCAAGTCCACTGATAAGGGAGGTTCTCCTCTCCTTCCTTCTGATCTTAGTCTATCAGATCACATCAGGAGTGGCTGCACTGTCATCTTCTGTGGCCTGGTAAGGCTGCTCCCCCCTCAGGGGGAGGTGATCAAAGAACAGGCCAATCAGATTATGCCTGTTTTCTTATAGCAGCTTCAGTGTAAACACAGGTCTAATTTCATGCTTCATGTGGACATCCATTTTCCCTAGCACCACTTGTTGAGGTGCCTTCTTTTCTTCATTGTATGTTTTTGGCATCTTTGTCAAATATTAGATGGCTGAGGTTATATGCACTCATGTATGGGGTCTTCTATTTTGTTTCAATGGTCTATGTGTCAGGTTTTTGTTGTTGTTCTGCGCCTATTAATATGATCATGTGAATTTTAAGTCTATGTATGTATTCATACATGTATTCAATATATTATTGAATAAATTGACTTGTGTCTGTTGAACTACCTCTGCATCTTCAGGATAAAGACAGCTTGATAATGGTATATATTCTTTTAAATGTGCCTATATTTGGTTTGCAAGTATTTTACCAAGAATATATGAATGTATATTCATCAGGGATATTGGCCTCTGGATTTCTTTTTGGTTGTGTATTTACCTGATTTGGTATTAGAATTATACTGGCTTCATAGGCATTTGGAAACACCCCTTCTATTTATATTTGTATTTGTATTAGGGAGGCAGGGAGAATCATTTGAAGACTTGCTGTAGACCTTTTTGGAAAGTCTAGTAGAATTCTCCTGTAAACCCATCTGGGTTCTTGTCTGTCAGAAGCCTTTTTATTCCTGCTTCAGTCTCTTCATTTGCTGTGGGTCTGTTTAAATGTTGACCTCTTCTTGCTTTAACTTTGGAGGTTTTTGTTGGTTCCAGAAATTAACTCATTCCTTTTAGAGTTGTCAAATTATTGGAGAATAGATTTTTAATGTATTCCCTATAATATTCTGAACTTCTTTGGCTGCTGTAATATTTCTCTGTTCATTTCTGATTCTGTTAATTTGGGCATCTCTTTTTTCTTTTGATTAGTTGGGTTATGTTGATCTTGTTTATCTTCTCCAAAAATAAGCTCTTAAATTCATTTATTCTTTATATGATTTTGTTTTTATTTCATCAATATCTTATCTGATTTTTATTTCTTGATGGATTTAGGTTTGGTTTGTTCTTGGTTTTCCAAATTTTTGGGTTGCATCATTAAGTCACTTATTTGTGCTCTTTCTAATTTTTTAATATGTGTGCTTAGAGCTACAAATTTTCCTTGTATGGCTGTTTTCAGTATGTTCCAGAGATTTTGTTGTGTTATGTTTTCATTTTCTTTTACTTCAATTAATTTTGTATCTTTTTTTTTTTTTATTTCTTTGACTCACACACCATTCAATATTGAATGGTTTAATCTCTGAGTTTATGTACATGTTAGAGATTTGTTTGCTGTTTTAAGTTTTATTCTATTATTGTCTGATAGGACACACAGAATTACTTAAGGGTTTCTGAATTTGTTTTATGTCCTAGGATGTGGTCTGTTTTAGAGAAGTCTCTATGGGGTGCTCAGCAGAATGTTTTTTTGGAGGGGGGTTGGTGTTTGGGTAAAATTTTTAAATAGACATCTGGCAGGCACATTTGATCGCTTAATTCTGATGTTTCTCTGTCTGGATGACCTCTCAATGGGATAAAATGAGATATTGAAGTCACCCACTATTACAGGGTTGATGTTAATCTGTCTTTAATTCTAGTAGTACACCGTTGGTGTATATACGGTTAAGATTATTTTCGTAGTGTTCTATTGCTGTGAAGAGATACCATGACCATGGAAAGTTACATAAAAGAAATGATTTAATCAGGGCGTGGTTACAGTTTCAGAGGTTAAATTCATCATCACGGCAGGGAGCATGGCGGCACACGGGCAGACATGCTGCTGGCGAAGTTGAGAGTGCTACATCTGGATCTGAGGCAACAGGAAGAGAGACACACCCGGCCTGGCTTAAGCTTTTAAAACCTGAAAGCCCACCCTTAGTGACACACCATCTCCAGCAAGGTTACACAGTCCCAATCCATCCCAAATAGTGCCACTCCCTGATGACTAAGCATTCAAACATATGAGCCTGTGGGGACCATTCTTATTCAATCCACCACAATTGTAATGTCTCCTTAGTTAATTGTTCCCTTGATTCACATGAAGTGTTCTTCTTTCTACCTTTTGATTACTTGTAGTTTAAAGTATATTTTGTCAGCTATTAGTATAGAAACACCTGCTTGCTCCTTGGTCCCACTTGAAACACTATTTTCTTCCTTTCACTTTAAGATTTTGTCTATCTTTAAAACTGAATTGAATTTCTTGTAAATAAGAGAAAAATTTATTCTGTTTTAATTTAGTCAACCAGCCTACGTCTTTTGGAGAATTGAGGTCATTAATATTTAAAGTTGTGTTGATTGCAGCCTCAGTTGTGCTTTGTTTCAATAATCATATCTTCATTCTTCTATTTCAGTAATTCTTTGTTTCAATGATCATATCTTTTATAGTCTGTTAGCTGGGCTTATTCCTCTCTTCTGTGTATATTTTGTCTATTTTGTCTGCTGGGTTATAATTCTTTGAGACTGCTTAGGGCATGTAAAGTTTTTGGAGTCTGCTAGTCAAGGTTGGCAGCCATTCTTTTAGAATGTGGAGTATGTTACTTCAGTCACTTCAAAGTTTCCACTGAGAAATCTTCCTGGTTATTCTTTTGGGTGTGACTTGTCTTTTTCTCTTGTAGCTTTGAATACTCTTTGTATATTTAGTGTTTTAACTATAATACGCCTTGGGGATTTTCTTTTTTGGTTTTGTCTGTATGAAGTCCTATGTGCTTCTTGTATCTGCATGGGTGAATCTTTAATTACTTGTGTAAGATGGGGTGTTTCTGTCTCTGACTTTTTTGAAGATCTGAACCATGCCATTAACCTGGGATTCTTCTCCCTCATCTATGCATATAATTTGGAGTATTGGTCTTTTCACATTCCTTTCCTGTGCTTTTTATCTTTTCATAATCTTTGCTTGTACTGTCAAATTCCTCTACTTTATCTTCAAGTCTTAATGTTTTAAGTCTTCTAGTTCAGTTAGATTTTTGAAGTGCATGTTTATTTCAAGTTCTCTTCAATATTTGTCTTTATTGATTACAGTTTTCAAATCCTAGATGATCATTTCATTCAGCCTTATGTGATTTTTAGGCATCACTCGGGTTTAAACTTCTTGAATTCTTTGATGAAGCTTATGATTGTATTTTCAAATTCTGTGTCCTGGGGTTTTCATCTATGTAACTGTTACTAGAGATCATTTCTATAGGACTGGTGGGTTTGGGCGGGGTATACTGCCTTGATCTTTCCATTTTGGGAGGGATCTGAAGCCTGTGGACTTTTTTTTAGGTCTGTGTCTGATATGGGCACAGCAGGCTGTGTGTGTTGAAGTCAGATGGACACAGGGGGCTGGGATAGTGAGTAGGATCTATGTCCTGATCCCAAGCTTGGAGGTTAGCAGTGGTGTGGGTGGGTCTCACCAGACTATGCCACAGCAGTTGGTATGTGTTTCTGAACTAGATTTAGAAAGGCACATACAGGCAAAACTCTAGTCTTCTTATACTAGGCTAGGTCCTGCTACGAGATGTATGGTGCCAGACAAGCCTGGGTGAAATGGGGTGGGGAAGAGTCCAAATTCTCTGGCCAGTAGTAGGGGTGCAAGCGGGATCTGTACCTTAAGGTAGTGAGTGGGAAGTCCTGCATTTCACATTCTCAGAGGAGGGAGTGAGGAAGGCCGGAGCTTGGTTGGTGAAGCATTTCCCTAGACTGTGTGAGGAAGCTCTAAATCTGATCCCTAAGTACCACTTGAAGTCTTGGTGATCCTTGCCTATAATCCTAGTATAAGGATCAGAAGTTGAAGGTCGTCTGCTGCTGGAGAGCAAGTTCAAGGCCAGCCTGGAATACATGAGGCCCTATCTCAGGGAATGAACAACAGGGAAAGGGCTTTTGGATTCTAGGGATGGGGAGGGATATCCTTGGCTCTGCCTCTGTCTCTGCACCAGACTACATAGCAGAGTCCTGTCCTGCCCCTGCAGTGTGGCCTCATGTCTGGGTACTGGTGACAGGTGTCTGTAGTGTCGTGGAGGCAGTAAACCACAGTGAACACAGCCCTCAACCAGTATGTGCACTGGGTTGTGGGTGGCCAGAGTCTTGGGGCTGAGGAGCCCAGCTTGCACTCCCTGGAATCCATTGGCCATCATGAGGCCAGAGAGCCTCCAAAAGAGGACTGCACATACACACAGCCCTCTTCTTGAACTCCAATTTGCCTTAATTTTAATTTAACTCCCTTTAATCTTTAATGAAAAGTTGTAAAAGTAAATTATTTCCCCAGGAGAGGCAGCAGCTCCTCAGGAGCTGTTCTCAACTTGAGGGTAATTACACATGTGAGTCTTGAGCAGCCTCCATGCCAGGGAGAGGCATTCTGGTTTATGAAGTAATTAGCTACCTCAATGATTGTTAAAAACACATGCCATTTGGTGGATGGAGTATGTGGCACCAGCCCCACAGAGCACAGGCCCTGGCAGGGACTCAGGGACAATAAGCCACTGTCTGGTCCTGATCAGGTCACTGCAGGCTTGTGCTTCAGGGGTTTGGAGCCAACTGCCTGTATTCTCTTGTCCTTCTTCCACCTCCAAACTTGTCTTGGACTTCAGCACTCTGAAAGAGGCAAGGAGCCCCAGAGTGTAGATGTGGGATGGTGGCAAATTGACATCATTTCCCCAAGAACCAGTATCACAGCCTCTTTTTGAGTCAGACCCTCAAATCACCCTCACTCTGCCAAAAACACTCAGGCCAGTGGGGTTGGCAATTGGGAAGGCCATGGAGGAGTGGATTATAGGAATGTACAGGGGGAGTCTGGGTATGTGTGTGAGGACTATGGTCAGGGTGGGGAGCTACAGGAACTAAATTACAACTACTGGACACCAACACGCCTGGTTCTGAGCTTAAATGAAAAGTTCAGCTACTTGCCTCTTACTGGTAAAGAAGAAAACCAATGCATTTGGTTGGCTAAGCACCTAGCCATCTGCCCATTAGCTTCAGAGAACATGAACAGTTTGTCCTGGATGATTAGAAATAATGAGATTTTATGCTAAATCTGCTACTGATTTCCTCAGAGGACAGGTGGTTGGTGGTACTGAGTGGGACACCTAGGTGAGCTCTAACATCACCTCTCAGGCTTGTTTTATTTCCTTTCCTGTCTTTTACCTCATCTATGGGATGATGCTTCTCCTTGACCCATTCCAAAGCCTTCTGGATCAACTCCAGCTGTTCTGTTTAGGTCCATTCCCACATCTGGAGGGGGCTTGGAGGCTGGAGCACCAACCCCTTGTCTTTCTCTTTCGTGTTCCTGAAATCAAGCTCTTTATCCCAAAGGTGGCCTTTTGCTCCTAAACTATATTTAGCAGTCCCCCATTTTCCAGGGCACCAGAGGGAGGTTGTGGGTGAAGGCAAGGCTGACAGGCTCAGAGACCTGTTGGGGGTAATTTCACACATAGCGCAAACCAATGGGAGCTGGAGTCTGGCCTGAAAGCATAGAGCAGACAAATGAGGTATTGGGGAGACTCCAGGTACAGTGAGCCCTGGGGGATCCTAGGCCACCTTACCTCTCTCGCCGCAGAGTGTGCCCTTCTCAGAGCTAGCCACATCCTGGTGTCTGTTAAGGTCTGTACTGTGGGTTCCCAGCTCTTTCCTGTCAGGGCTGGCTTGCACCTATATGACATACAGCTAACCTCTCTTGGGCTTTTGCTTCTCCCCACAGCCCGGTTCAGTGTGGATTGGGCATAAAAGGTACCCTGTTTCTTGGATTTGGCAGGCCGTAACACTGTGGACCCTGGTCCCACCAGGGAAGCAGACAGATGCCACCGTGGCTGAGTTGGGGACCAGTGCTGAGAGGGCTTGAGCCATCACCACTCATTTTTGTCATGTTTCCTAAGATGGGTATCAGGGAAAATTTCCTCCTCTCTTCTGCTGTCCCATCATGGAAGGTTGCCTTTCCCCCATTCAGTATCTAGGAAGGTACAGAAAATTCCTTGTTCCTAGATATCATGTACAGGAACATTGTGAGAACTATGTGCCAAGGAAAGAGGGTAGTAGCGACTGCTTATTAGAGTCACATGCTTGGCAGCAAGAGTGAGCCATCCACTGTCTGGTCCTGAGGGCTTCCCAGAATTCAGGACAGGGACTAGATGGGATAGTCAGTTACGCCAATTCAGGCTGGAGTAGGCAGTCCTTCTGGAGAGTCCTGCCTTCTGTGTGGGTATGCACTAAGGTGCTGGAAGGAAGCTGTTACCTACAAATGGGCTATATAGCCTCTCCCTCATTCTGGGCCCAGGAAGTACCACACTCATGCCAGCTTTCTGGACAGGAAGGAGTCTCTCCTGACATGACAGGGTAGAGGCGGACTGCCAGGTGCAGAGTTGGAGCAGGAAAAGGTTAACAGGCAGGCAGGGAGGGCTTGAAGATGGCCCACAGCACTGCCCTGGCTACCCTGACGGCCTACACGGTCCTCTGCAGAGAAAAGCCGAAAGCATTGTAATGAGCCAGCCACCTTCGCTCCCCCTTAATGGAAGCAGCCGTTGCTGCCACTGTCTCTCTCCCTCACCCCCATTTTATGCAAGAAGCTCCAACTGTACCTGGTTGGGATCAAGAAATAGTTATGAAGACCCTGTGTGTAGTAGAGAAAGGGTTGGGTGGAGGACTGCTGGGTGTCTTCCTCCATGAGACTCTGTGGCGTATGGAGAAACTGAGGCTGGAAACAGAAGTCACTGAGTTGAGTTGCCCTCCAGACTCATCAGATGCTATGATGGAAGCTGGGATGGGGCTACCACCGAGTCCTCCTAGAGGGTCCTTTCTGGAGCCTGCATACTAGCTCTAACGTCGTTGCCCATAGCCCTGCATAGCATAACCTTGTATATTCTCACGTAGCCATTAGTGTTGGCATCCACTCCTCATCTGCACAGAGGAGAGAGTCAAGGCTCAGGCAAGATAGTGGGTGATGGGCCTCAGGCCTTACAGGCAGGAGTAGGCACGCCCAGGTCCCTCAGATCCTCACTCTGGACTCAGCAGAGCAAGACAGCTCGTGGAAGGAGTGCCTCATCCTTGCACAGCCTGCGGGGCATCAGGGTGCCACTATATACTTATGTGGATTACAGCTCAGTGGCCAGGGACCACCACCCGGTCAGACTCAGGCCAGATGGTCCTGTGCATCCAAAAGTGGAAGAGCTCCCCTCCTGACTGGCTGCGGCTGGGAGTTCCAGGAGGAACGTCCCGGGTCCAGGCTCCTCCTAAGTGGATAGCCTCTTTGGGTGACAGCTCTCCTCCTGCCGTGCCTGTCTCTGTCAGACTCTTTCAGGAAAATAGGGTCCAGTCATGCCCGTGGGTCCCCAGTGCCCTGGCATGGAACAAGGAGTTGCAAGTCAGTCTGGCTACCTCTGATAGCCTTCTGTCTCTTGCAGATGTGCTGGTCGACGGGCATCCATGTGACTGTGAGGTGGCAGCTGCCTGCCAGGTCGGTGATCCCGTGCGCTTGGAGGTGCGGCTGACGAACAGGAGTCCCCACAGCGTGGGGCCCTTCGCCCTCACCGTGGTCCCCTTCCAGGACCACCAGAACGGAGTGCACAACTATGATCTGCAGGATGTCATCTCCTTTGTGGGGTCCAGCACCTTCTACCTTGACACGGTGAGTGTGAGCTTGGGCACAGTCCTCCGTGTCTAACCCACTGTGGCACCCTATAGAGCACTGCACCCAGGGGTCAGCTCAACGGTGTCCCTGCGCACCCACAGCTCCTCCCTGCAGGGGTCACAGCAATACACAGAGGAGTCAAGGAGCCCTGGGGTTTGGTTCAGACACTTGTCCGCAGACTGACACCACACACACTACTTCCTACATTCCCGCTTTCACTAAACCTAGACAGTTCAGGGAAGAAACAGTGACTCCTTTCAAAACTAGAAATGGGTTCTCAGAGACACGCAACCCCTCATCTAACGAAACACGGCAGAAAAGCTTCGGATGGAGCAGGGTGCCCCACCCCTCTCGCGTTACCAGTGTCAGGTTGCCGTGGGCTCTACAGATCTGATATGACGCCTCTTCCTTTTCCCACTCCAGGTGCAGCCATCAGGCCAGTCAGCCTGCCTCGGGGCCCTCCTCTTCCTCTACACAGGTGACTTCTTCCTCCATATCCGGTTCCATGAAGACTGCAAGAGCAAGGAGCTGCCACCGTCCTGGTTTTGCTTACCCAGTGTGCATGTGCGGGCCCTGGAGGCACAGGCCTGAGCCCCTCCCCCTTTAAGGCTGTGTCCTCTTCCCTCCTGGAAGTTACCCCATTTACTGCCTGCTCCGTTTCTGGCCTATTACCCTGAGTGACCTCATATCCAGGGCCAGCCTGGGTGGCCCTGCTGTATGGCCAGCACTGCAGAAGATCCTTCCTGCTCTGTCATCTCCTTTTAGCTTTAAGAAGAAATGCTGAGCCATCCCTTGAATCTCCTGAGGTCTGGCTCGCCCCTAGGAATGGGACTGACAACCCAGTCAAGGGGAGGGGACAGTGCAGGTGACCAGGGTGAGTGGGCATCGGGGTGTTTCCTGTCTGTGTGTTCTGGTCTCCAGGTCTGTGTACTCTTGTTGCTGTGTTCTCCAATAAAGACCTGCCCTGCTTACCTTACATTGTGTTCATTGCAGGCAATGGGGAAGTGAGAGAGGGGGATAGAATTAAAACCAAACCCAACCCGACCACACCCTGCCAGGTAAGACATCTGGCTCAGGGGTCCCCTGGCTGGCAGGGTAGGCTGCATCTGTCTCTGAGATAGCCAGCAATACTAGGTTACCTCCTTCAACTCAAGTAGGGCTCCAGAGGCCCCACTTGCTTCCCCATTAGCAGGTGCTCGAATGACCTATGGCTCTGAAATCTTCCTTTCATCCCAAGTTGCCCAGTGGTGTGGCTTCGGCCTAACCTACCCTGTTTCAGCTTTGATCCCAGTGTTTTGAAAACCGCACTGAAGATCTAGGGGCGGGGTTGTGGAGCAAGGGGCTGTGGTGGCCTCATTGCCAGACTATGCTCAACTCAGCCTTGCTTTATAAACCCCACTTACCGCAAGGCTCACCTCTGACCAGTTGCCCTACAGCCTAGACCCTCTGGAGCCCTGCTGTGTAAGCCTCTGGAGAAGCCCTTGCTTTCTCCTCAGAGGCCTCTGGGTCTAAGCATTCATTTTACCACATGCCAAGTCCCAAGGAAGACATGGGACACACAGTTTCCTTGGGAGATGAGGGGACATTTTTGGTTTGGGGTGTGTGTGTGGTTAGAGTGAAGTTATAGCAGGGAGTAGCTGAGCTGAGTTGCTTCCACAGTGGAACTCTTCTAGAAATAACACACAACTGTCTACCCACAGAGGAAATGAGAGACAGGAGATACACATGTGCTGGCTCCCAAGTCACCTGGAGATGTCCTGGTGAAGGTGCTCAGGGGCCAACCTGGACAAGTGATACCCCTTAGTTCCCAGGGAATTTTCAGGCTTCGAGGCCCAGCAGGTACCAGCCTTGGGCATCCTGGATGCACAGAAAGTTCTAAGGAATTCTGGAGCTGAAGATGCCAGGTGCCTGCCAGAGACCACTCAACCTATCAGAATAGGCCTCCTAGAGTTCTGAGAGGCAGTCATACAGGCCTCAGGAGCTCTATGGTTTAGGGCATGGGGTGCTTCCTGGTGGCCTAAAACTCTAGCTTTCAGCCCCATACTCAGAGGATGTGCCTTTTGGCTGCCTACCCATAGCCTCCTGTTGTCACCTAGGGATGGAGGGAGCATCACAACATGCTGGTGTGGGGAGGGGAACATGTTGTACCCTACCAGACACAATCTTCCCTTTAGTCTCAAGTACATCCAGGGGAAATAACCGGAAGGTTTGCCTGTGCCAGCAAGTGGAGACCCAGGAGAAATCCCTTGGCCCTCCTCTCCAAGAGTTCAAAGCAGGGGTGGGCCTAGCCACTCTGGTTGCTTCATAATGCTCTAGCCTCTCTTGTTAATACAGCTATGTCCCTGAAATACACTGTTGAGTGAAGCAGCTTACAGAGTAGGGGGTCACAGCCAACTCCACTCATAGAAGCAGCCACTCACACTTTGTGCATGTTTCGTCCAAAATACTCCATAAACTCGTTTGACAGGTGGAAGGCTACACACCTACCTTAAGAGAGTCGTCGTGCCAAGTTGTATGCGAAGCTCTGCCTGGTGTCAGCATGAGGTCGAGGGCCATGAGGAAATTCAGTGTTGTTATGCTTTCTTCTAAAAAGTACGTGATATTGGCAGATGCAATACAGACACAGAGTTCCCACTGCAGGCCTGCACAGGCTGATGTGGACACAGCTCAGCTTGACTTCCGAGAACAAGCATGTCAGAGATTGGTCCCAGTAATTCCAAATACATGTCCTCAGAGGATCTGTTGAATGTCAACACACACAGAGAGGCAACCCAAAGGGCAAGCAAGCCCTCTTGGAAGAGGTAGAGAAATAACCAATGTACCTTGCAAAACCACCCACAAAACTTGGTTGTCCTGCGCAGGCTCCTACCCACTGCCCTGGAAGAGGTGATTGAAGTCAAGACAAGGAGACCTGGAGTGCCGAGGATACTTGGGGCCTTCTTGGGAGACGCCAGGGAGCCAGGGAACCGCTTTGAAATGAGTGCCTCTTGCTGGCACAAGTGTAGCTGTTTGTTTGTTTTTTAGCTGTGTTAGTAGGTGGGAATTAATACAAGGCTGGGAGATGCCCTTTTTGTTTCCGGGTCTACACTGTTTGTTTTATCCCAGTGCACTCATCAGACACTTCCCCGGGCCTGAGAAGGGAACATGCTAAGTCATATCCACCCACCTGTGTGTCTGAGTGGGTTGCTTGCTCTCACGTTGCCTGTTCTCCTCTGGGCAATAGCTGTCACACTCAAAACACTAGGAAGAACCAGGACCAGAAGATATCCGAGAGTCCAGGTTCTACCTCAGCCAATTGTCACCTCTGTGACCCCAGAGGAGTTGCTACTGCCGTTGAGCTTCTACTTTCTTTCTGAGTAGGGATGAAAATGGTAATGCTGTGAGCACTTTTACATGAATGGCCTATTTGGTTTAATCTCTTCAGTGTTGCTAGCAAGGCTTCAATGCACACCGGTTCCCTCCTCCTCCCCCTCTTATTGCTTTTCTTTTCAATTCCATCTACATGTCCTTCCATGCCTGAAATTCCACCTCCTCCAGGGACACTTAACATTTGTCCTTGCTGGGCTCCATCAGTCCTTTGCATGGGCTCATTTATTCACTAATACACAGCAGAAAGCTTGCCTTTGTGACACAAATGCTCCGATAGAAAAGGGCCAGCATAAGGAAGGTGTGAGCTGTTCCTTCTGGGATTTGAGCACAGGCTAGACCTGACTGGAGATGGTTTCAGGAGATTGAAGCATTGTATGTGGCTGCTGAACCTACTAGCCCAGAAAACAATGGCCATTATGACGTTCCACAAGGCAGCACTAGTCCCTCCAAGCAGAAGTGAGAAGTATGTGGTCATTTGGCCCTGGAGCCATCAAAAAGTATCTTACATGACTAATATAGATGCTAAGTATAGATCAAAATAGGTTACACGTACAGTGGGTGACCAGCCCTGATGAAGCCCTCTGCTTAATTTGGCTAGGAAGGACACCACAAGCAAGTAAATATCATATAACTGCAGTAAGGTGAGGATACAAGGTCTAGAGCTGGGGAGATGATTCAGTGGTTAAAATTCTTGCCACAAAAGCAGCAATATAAGGACCAGAACCCATATAAATGCCTGGCATTTACCCACACAGTGGATGATCAGCTCTGATAAAGCCCTCTGCTGAATTTAGCTAGTAGAGATTCTGTGGAAAGAAATAGGAAACCAAAATTATTAAAACACAAACTTCCACAGAGAACACAAACACCGTCACCAAAAGTCAACAACATAAGGACCACAAATCAACATACACATTACAATAACATCTTTAAATATCAATTGTCTCAATTTTCCAGTAAAAAAAAAAATCTCAGATTGACTGAATGGATCAAGAAAAAAATTTCTTCTATCTGTTTGGCTACAAGAAAAATGTTAGTTTTAAAGATAGGTATACCATCTTAGACTAAAAGGATGGACAGAAGTGCTCCAATCAAATGGGACTGGGAAGCAAGCAGGCTTTGTTAACCTAATATCTGACAAAAATAGTCTTCAAATTAAAACAAATCAGAAGATACAGAGGGGCATTTCATCTAACAAAGGGAACAGTTAACAAAGAAGACATTACTATCCTAAACATATGCACCAAACACTCTGGGGGTCACCTAATTTCATAAAAAAAATATTACTGGATTTATAGACAGAGATTAACATCTACCCATTAATAGTTTGCAATTTCAATACTGCATTTTCTCAGTAAATATCTTGTATACAAAAAATAAAATAAACAGAAAATTCAGAATTAACTGGCATCATACATCAAATGGATTAACAGATATCTACAGAATATTCCACAAAAACACCAAAGAATATACATTTTACTCAGTAGCACAGAAGCATCTTTAAAATAGATCATAAAATCAGATCAACACAAATCTTTACAAATTTAAGAAGATTGAAATAACTCCTTGTATTTTATCTGACTACAATAAAATAAAACTTAAAATTGATGGCAAACAAATTCATGGAAATTAAACAACTAATTACTGGATGATGAATGGGTTAGAGAAAAAAAAAGCCAAAAGAGAAATTTTAAAAATTCCTGGAACCAAATAAAAATTAAAAACAAAACACAACAAAACCTCTGGGACACATTGGAGGCAGTCCTATAAGAGAGAATTATAGCACTAAGTGTCTAATATAAAAAAGATCAGAAATAGCATGAATATTTTGCTCAATGATGCAACTAAAAAACTTATAAAAATAAATAAAATCCAAAGCCAGGTGACAGCAATAAATAAAAAATCAGAGCAGAAATGAATAAAATTGAAACAAAGAAAAAATAGAAAAAATCAACTAATCTAAGAGCTCATTCTTTGAGAAGATAAACAAGTTTGACAGACTCTTGGCCTAACTAACCAAAAGAAAGAAAGACAGGATCTAAATTAACAAATCAGAAATGAACAGGGAGACATGGCAACAGACACTAAAGAAATTCAGAATAACACAGGGGAATGCTTTCAAAAGCTGACCCATGAAGCTGGAAAACTTAAAAGAAATTGATGAATTTCTAGATTTAGCCAAAATTCAACCAAGAAGAGACCAACAACCTAAACAGACTCATAACAAATGAGGAAGTTGAAATAGTAATAAAAAGCTTTCTAGTTAAAAAAAGTCCAGGGTTAGATGGATTCACAGGAGAATTCTACCAGAAATTCAGAGAAGAGCTTCAGTCATCCTTTTTAAACTATCAAAATAACAGAAACAGAAGGAACACTCCCAAACTCCTACAAAGCCACTATCCTCACTCTTATACCTAAACAAGGTAAAGATTCAACAAAAGCAAAACAAAGAAAAAAGGAAGGAAGGAAAGAAGGAAGGAAAAAAAAGAAAGGAGGGAGGATGGGAGGGAGACAGAAAGGAAGAGGGAGGGAGAAAGGGAAGGAGAGGGAGGGAAAGAAGAAGAGAAAGGGAAAGAGGAAGAGAGGGAGAGGGAGGGAGGAAGGCAAAGAAAGAACACTACAGTTCAGTGTACTTGATGGATACAGACTCAAAAACTACTGGATAAAATATTTGCAAAGAGAATACAAAAATGCATTACAAAGATTATACAGCATGACCAAGTTGGCTTTATCTCCCAAATGCAAAGATAGCTCAACATATGCAAATCAATAAAGGCAATAAACCACATACACTGATTTAAAGACAAAAATCACATGATAATCTTAATAGATGTGGAAAGATTCTTTGACAAAATCCAACATGGCTTCATGATAAAAGTCACAGAGAATATAGAACCAGAGAGACTGGACCTCAACACCATAGAAATTACGCTCAAGAAACTCACAACACCATCATCCTAGATGGAGAAAATTTGAAGCCATCCCACTACGGTCAGGAATGGGCCAGGGATGTCTACTATTCACATTCCTTTTCAATCTTGTGTTTAAAGTACGAGCTGGAGCAAAATAAGGTTAAGAGAAGGAAATTAAAAGGATACAAATAGAGAAAGAAGTCTAACTATCCCTATTTGCAGATCCCATGATACTATACATTAGAGATTCCAAAATGTCTACCATAAAAAACTAGAAATAAACAAATTCAACAATGTGGTAGGATAAAGAATCAACTTACACAAATCAATAGCTTTTCTATATGCCAACAACAAACGTACAGAGAATGAGATCATGAACATAGCACAGCAGCTTTACCATAAAATATCTAGGAATAAACCTAACCAAGGAAGTGAAGAACTTCTACAGTGAAAACTTTAAACCTCTGTAGAGAGTGAGAAAGACACTAGGAAATAAAAATATATCGTGTGCTCATGGATGGGTAGAATTAATATTGTGAAAATGACCATTTAACCAAAAGCTATTTACAGATTCTATGTAATCCCAATATCTCATTCTTCACAGAAATAGAAAAGGCTGTCCTAAAATATGGAAACACAAGAGATCCCAGACAGCCACAACCCTGAACAACAACAAAACAATGCTGGAGGGATTGCTCTGGCAGATCTTAAGATATTTTATTAGCGCAGTAATAAAAACAATATGATACAGGCACAAAACAGACATGCAGAAGAAAAGAGAAGATACAGACATGAGTAGATGTCACTTCAGCCACTTAATATTTGACAAAGATGCAAAAGAACATTCACTGAAGAAAAGAGTGTCTTCAACAAGAGATGCTGAGCAAACAGGACGTCCATGTGCAGAAGAACGAAACTAGATCAGTATTTATCACCTTGCACAGAATCAAACTTTTGAAATGGTTCAAAAACATAAACATGAAACTTAAAAGCACTGAAACTACTAGAAAAACACATTGGCAGTAACCTACATGATAGAGGTGGAGGAAAGGACTTTCAGAATAGGACCCCATTTGCCCGAGAATTAAGGGCAACAATTGATGAGTGGTGGCGCGTGCTTGTAATCTCAGCGCTCAGCACACAGAAGGCAGAGGCAGGCAGATCTCTGTGAATTTGAGGCCAGCCTGGTCTACAGTGCGAGTCCAGGATAGCCAGGGTTATTATACAGAGAAAACCTGTCTTGAAACAAACAAACAAACAAACAAACAAACAGAACTTCTGCAAAGCAAAAGAAACAATCAACCACATGAAGAGGAAGCCAACAGAACAGTAGAGAACCTTTGCTTGGTGCCGGAAAGCTAACTCAGTGCTAGTAAAGTCCTGGAATTTGGAAAAGAACTCACAACCACTGCTTTAATAAACCGGCACAGTCTATACCCACATTCTAAACATTTATCTTTATACCCACAGTGTATCGTCACCCCTTCATCAAGGGAACTTCTCCTAGCAACAGATGCAGACCATTGCAGATAATCACAACCAATCAAAACACAGAGTTGTGGAGCTCAGTTCCAATGTAATTAATACACAAGCAGAAGACCAGTGAGACAATAAATAAAACAAAACAAAAAAATAAACAACAAACAAGCCAAAAAAAAGCATTATGAGACAAATCTATAAAAACGATGTTCATTTTGTGTTGGTATTCACCTATTGGTCATGGAGCCTATCTTAAAGTGAGGTTTATATACTCAGACTCCATTGGAAAAAATACAATTTGTCCTTTGCAAGCAGTTGTCAATTAGAGATAGCTTCTTGGCTAAGGATGGAAGATTGGGTTCATTTCCTCCTCTAATTGCTGGCAACCTATCTGACTTAAACCTCTGCAGGCCCTGTGCATACTGTCACAGTCTCTGTGGGTTCATATGTGTGTCAGTTCTGTTGTGTCTGGAAGACACTGTATCCGTAGAATCATCAATCACTTCTGGCTCTTAGAATCTTTCAGCTTCCTTTCTGCATCGACCCCTAAGCCCCAGGGAGGAGGGCTTTTATAAAAGCATACATTTAGGAGTTCCAAGGTCCCTCACTCTCTGCACATTGTCCAGTTTTGAGTCTCTGTGTTAGTTCCCATCTACTGCAAGAGAAAGCTTCTCTGCTGAGCAAAACACTGATCTAGGAGTATAACAGAATGTAGAATTTGGCTTGTCTCTAGACCCATGTGGCCATGGAGTTCAAAGAGGAAAAGGAAGACTCTGTTGGAGGACTTACAGGAAGTGAGAAGGGATAAATCCTGTAATTATAGTATAATTTAAAAAAAATGTAAATGAAGGGAGAAGTGGGCAGGGGAATAGGATCAAAACACATTACATAAAGTCCCCAAAGCATTAATTATATATTTTTCAAAAAGAAGGGCTTAGGGTCCTGGTAGGAGAGTGTTCACTAGCATGTACAAAATCTTGGTTTCTAACCCCAGTATCATAGGATGAAAAGTAAGATATGAAGAAATAAAATACGAAATAAATAGAAATGGTAGAATAGAAACCGCAATCACAATGGCATAAGAAATCCCAGTTCTTACATTAGTGCATTATGACGTGTCAGACATTCTTCCAAGATCTTATATCATCAAAACGCTCTAAATAACAAATAAAATCTACGCAACATTTCTTACATATGTATATGACTAAAATAATGATTGTCAGCAGATGTATTGGTACATATATGTATATATATGTAGTTTTTTCTTAACTATAGGAAGGTTCTTAATATGGATTTTTTTAATCCCATATTTCAGTTGACACAAGAATGAGGCACATACAGCCAAGCAATTGCTAGAGAGTAGCTATAAAATAGATTGTAGAAACAAATTAAGTACATTAGTACTTACAAGAAATAAAAAATTAATTACTCCAGATGAAAGGCTAGGCTAATTCCGTAAGATCTGGGGTATGTGATGTAGACATCAAAAGATAAGACTATTGAAGATGGGAACAGGATGATGCCATGTGTCAGAAATCTAATAGAAGCATTTGAGGACACCTGTGCTTGTTTTTCTCCTCCAGGAGTGTGCAGAGTACCTTCCAGTAGGAGCGAGGCCTCTAGTTGGGCATGAGCTCTATTTCTCCATGTTCAATGGTAAGCCTTACCACCATGTTGTATAGCCAATAGCCTTGGCAATAGTCCGTGATGCTCTGGGGCATCCATAGGACTCCTTTGCTCAATGACTCAATTGGACAAAAGTGTAATCTATTTCTGGCCCTAGAGGGGTTACATAAGCTGTCTAGTTGGGATATTGTCTCCTCTGTGATATGTTGACACCATTTAAGTTCCTTTGATATGTGCATATATTTTGGGGAGCTTCCTGCAGTAGGTTTCCTTGTAGCCTTTCAAAAGGCCTTCGGGATTGTCTCTTCCCACATTTCCTCCATCACTCCTGCCCCTCCCCACTTAATCCTAATCTTGCTTTCCTTCTATTTCTTTATAGCGCTATGTTCTATTTCTCCTCCTTCTTCCTCCCCCTAGATCCTCTCTCTTCCTCCCCCTAGGCCCTTAATAGGTACCAGTGACTTGTCCACAAGATATGCTGGTGCAATAATGATACAAACATAAGATTAACCAACCACTTTGTGATTAAGCTTAAAGCCCTCTCAATGAGATGGAACCCGTACCTGATGCTGCTAACATGGCAAGGAACCTGAGACTAGATAATTCAAGGGACTCCGGGAAAACCTACTTAGAAACATAACAACAAAATGAGTCCTGGTGGTATATTGCTATTTTCCATAGGCAGTTTCTCACTCAGCCTGTATCAGAGAAACTTCATGAAGTAGATGAGAATTAGCACAGAGACCCACAAACGGACAAATGGAGAGTAAGAGTCTTCGGAGCACAGAGCTGTAAATGAGATGTCTTCATCAAATCTGTCCCTTCAAGGTTCAGGGATATGTGAAAGAGAATAAAAGATTACAAAAGGGGAGGTGGACATGGGCTCTGACCACTAAACAAGAAGCTATTTGCAATTGATATCTGCTGACGAAAATCAGTTTTCTCCAGTGGAAAGGTACTGGCTGTACCAACCACTTTCCAGGTGAGCCTATGTCCAGGAGTATTTGGGTACCAAAAAATGGATTCTATGTGTTTTTTTTTTATTTGTTTCGTTTTGGGTGTGGGATTTTTGTTTTGTTTTAGCTTTTTTTTTTTTTTTTTGTCCTATTGGTTTTTATTTTTATGTTTTGGGTTTTTATCTAAAGAGAGAAAGAAAAAACAAACAAACATGAAGTTGTGTGGGTAGGGGAGGTGGGCGGGGAAAACATGATCAAAATATACTCTATAAAAATTTAATTTAAAACAAGCCAAAAAATAAATTACATCTAGAAATATGCAATGTTATCATGATGATGGAAGGGATAACTATAATCACTCAAAATCCACATACAAAAAAATAATAAAGAAGTGATTTTTTAAATATTTAACTGGCTGGACAGTTTGATCAGCAGGTAAAGGCACTTGCTGCCAAGCCAGATGACCTGAATCACATCCCTGGGATCCATATAGTAGGGAGAAAGAAACCATTTCCTTTAAGGTGTCCTTTGGCCATCACATGTGTGTGGTGGCACATGAACACACACACACACACCTACACATAACAGATTACACATGTAATAATTTTAGGGATTTGGGAGATGGTTCAGTCAGTTAAAATGCTTGCTGCACAAATCAAGACTACCCGAATGTAACATTCAGCCCCTGCATAAGGCCCAGGCTCAGCTGTGTGTGCCTTCAGCCAGTCTAGCCCAACTGGTGAGTTGTAGGTGCAGTGAAAGACTAAGATCCTGTCTCAGAAATAAGGTGGAGATGGTCGAAGACCATACTTGCCATCGCCGTCTGGCTTCTACATGCATGTGCACACACATGAACACAATCACACGTCATAATTTCAGCAAGAACTCAAACGAAAGCAGAACCTGTCAGGACTCCAAGGAGGAACAAACCCACAACTGTGGTGAGAGTCCTTAAACACTTCTTGCTCTGTGACTGCATGAAAACACAAACATAGTGAAGAATATAGAAGAGCTGGCTGGGTGTGCTGATCCCCATACCTGGAAGATGAAGGCAGGACTGCGAGTCTGAGGATGTTTCTAAAATTCCTTCCTAAGTGAAGAGAGCTTCCCTCCTCCCAAGGTCCCAATGACAAAATGAGGCATGATCCCACCAAAGTTCATTCTAGGGAACCAGTGAGTTTAATGGGCTTTCTCACAGAGCATAGATGAAGCATTACTTACAGGGGTGTGGGTGCTCCTTCCTGACAGGTCACAGCAGAAAGTCTTTACCCGGCAGGCATGGGGTTTTTCTCATAGCAGCATAACAGAAGCCTAGTCATCTCTGGGAGTGGCTAGAGACTCAGGTGAGGGTCTGATGACTCTCCCACCTCATCATGAGGGGATGTAAATAGTTAAAAGGCCCAGCTGGCGCCATGGTGGTTGTTTGGTTCAGAGGACAATCCTGTACAACAGAGGCCAATGTGGGTTAGCAAGTGAGTTGAAGCCCAACCCATAGTATACAGTAACACAGTGTTAAATCCTGTTTTTGTGTGTGTGTGTGTGTGTGTGTGTGTGTGCGCGCGCGAGCGTGTGATCACATACACATGATTTGAAATTTTCGATAAATTTGTTTGCCTTAGTAAACATTTGGAAAAGCATTTCACTCTGCATTGGTGGAGACATTTGTATCTAGCCCTTATATGACTTGGTTTGTGGGCCATTGTGTAGCTAAAGGAAAGTTATACTGTAGATATCATGTTATATCTCAGTTTTCCCTCTATTGTGGAGATTAAGACCATGGCCAGAAGCACCTTGGGAGGAAAGGGTTTACTTCATATATAATTTATTTCATATATATAATTTTTATTATTTATAATTTATTCACTTTATATCCCAATGGTACCACCCTCCCTCCCTCTTTTCCCCCTATTCTCCTCCACTAGTCCACTGAAAGGAGGAGTTCTCCTCTGCTACTATCTGACCCTAGCCTATCAAGTCTTATCAGGACTGCCTGGATTCTTTTCTGTGGGTTGACAAGGTTGCCCCACCAGGGGAAAGTGATCAAAGATCAGGCAACTGAGTTCAGTCAAAGACAGTCCCTGCTCCCCTTACTAGGGTACCCACATGGAGACTGAGCTGGCCATGGGCTACATCTGAACAGAGGGCCTAGGTCCTCTCCATGCCCAGATATTTTGGCTTTGTCGGTCTTCTTGTGGAGCTCAAGTCCCCTCCAGGTCCTTCTATCCTCTCCCCTTTCTACAAGACTCCGTGTGCTCTACTCAAAACTTACAGTTGTTGATGACAAGGGGAAGTCAGGGCAGGAACGGAAACAGACACTTACACACCCTTCATTCTTATAACACCAGGAGTACCTGCCCAGGGTTGGCACCGCCCACTGTGTACTGAGCCCTCCCACATCAATCATTAATCAAGAAAATGGAATACAGACTTGCAATTTCTCACCTGAAGTTCCTCTCTAGCTCATGTCAAGGGGAGAAAAAACCAGCCAGACCACCTCTCAAAACAGAATGTTTAAGTTAAGATCCAAATATCAAAAGATAATTATAAATTTATCTTATATTTGGACACTAAGATACATTCTTAGATAGTTTATAGTCAAAAGAACAAATAACCATGGAAAATAAGAAATGCTGAAAATGATACAGATAATCCTGATCTGACGGGGACATTTTATAGACTTAACTCTGTCTAATCAAAAGAGGAAAATGTGGAAGTTAATGAGATGATCACTATTCGCAAGGGCAGAGAACACTTGCAGGAGAGATTAAAGAAAATAGAGGGATATAATTAAAGATAAGACCACAAATTGATACAATAGGAAAGAAATCCACAACAGCGGAAAGCCAAAGGTTGTTTCTTGGAGAGAGCTGATAAAACAAAGAAACCTCTGGATAGATTAATTTAAAAAAAGGCACAAATAAACACATCACAGATAAAGAGGGGACATCTGACCCTGCAGGCAGCCATCAAAGGAAATTATAAACATGGGAGAAAATTATGAAATGCCTGATTCTACATCATTTGAAAATTTAAATGAAAACATACATTTCTAGAATATGTCAGGATAAAAACTGTAGCAGTAAATGGAAAGAGTAAATAATGGTAAAGCTCTTAGAGAAATCGAATTAAGACCCTGTAACCTCAGATGGTGTGTGTGTGTGTGCATGGTGTGTGTATGTACATGGTCTGTGTGTGTGTGTGTGTTGGCATTTGATGACTTTAGAGAACTTCAGATGACAGTTCTCACCTCTCACCTTGTTTGAGACAGGGTCCCTTGCTGTTTGCCACTGCACATGTCAGGCCACCTGGTCCCAGAGCTTCCAGGAATTTATCTGCTATCACTCCCCATTTTGCCTTAGGAACACTGGGCTCACAGGAGCCCATTGCTGTGTCTGGCTTTACATGTGTTTGTGGGATCCAAACCCAGGTCCTCACACTTGCAGAGCAAACACTTTATCCATCTCTCCTGCCCTCTACCTTCCTCACTCTGCTCGGGAGTTTTAAACAGTGGATTCTAATAAGCAGCCAAGGAGCCAATAATCATAAGGATTACACAAATATTTCTCAAGGTAGATAAAGGAGATATGTTAACACACAAACTCAGCAAAGACAGTGTGTGGAAGGGAAGTTTAAGATAGCTCTACACCACAACTTCAGGGCTTGATGTTAGCAAACAGATTCACTGATGATAAACAAAGTTAGCCTATCACCACCGGGTGTCCTTATTCGGAGGATGCAAGGCTGGTTGAGTGATAGAAAATCAGCTAGTGAAAATGCCATGTTAAAAAGTAGAGAAGTAATGTCATACAATGCCTGTTGCAGATGTGGAGAAATTTTTTAGGTTAAGTTCACAATCTCTAACAACTGCAGAAGCCACAAGACTGACTCAGAAGAGCTCTTCCAAGCTGAATCTGAAATATAGCCTCTTAACTGGTCCAAGCTATGAAAAAAAAATATATATGCAAAGAGCCAGGTCTGGTGGTATCCGCCTGCGAGCCCAGCCACTTGAGGGGCTGAAGTAGGAGGGTTACAACAGAGTGATGCTCAAGTCCAGCTTTACAAAGGTTAAAAAGAAGGCTGGGGCATAGTTCGGTGGTAAAGGGGCTGCCCAGCATGCAAAGGTCTGCCATGTTTAACCCCTTGCACCACAGACATAAAGAAGTAAACGAATAAACAAGAATGCATAGTGCAAACCTGACTGTCTCAGCTGACATGTCAGCAGAATTCTCTCCTCTTTAAAACATACTTCTGTTTTTTCTTGTGTGTGTGTGTGTGTGTGTGTGTGTTCGTGTTTGTGTGTGAGCCACATATGTGAAGATGTCCAGAAGAAGTCCAGAAGAAGTCCAGAAGATGTCCAGAAGAGTCCAGAAGAAGGAGTTAGATCTCCCTGAAGCTGGAGTTACAGGCAGCTCTGAGCTGCCCGACACGGGTTGATAGGAAGCAAACTGAGGTTGTCTACAAGAGCAGTTGGTGCTCTTAACCATTGAGCCTTTTCTCCAGCGCTCCTAAACACTGTTTTCAAAATCAGAAACGAAGCATCTCTGCTTCAGCTTTTTTTTTGTTATTGTTATTGTTGTTGTTGTTCATCCTGTTAAGGGGAGGAAAATAACAAAAGATCTGCAGTCCAAAGGAGGCAATGAAACTGCTTCTAAATTTTAGTATTGGTATTCTTAAGAACATAATAGTCTAAAGGAACATTTATGTTTATTAGACTAAAGATCAATTTACAAAAACCCACAGCATTTTTATATTTTCAACACAAACTTCTCAAAAATAAAATGACAAGATTGATCATTTACAGATCTGCATTAAAAAAAAAAAGATCCCATGGTTGACAGAATAATGCCTTCCCAAAGACAGCTAAGCTCTATTTCCCAGAACCCATGAATATATTAGATTACACGGGAAAGGAGAATTTATAAGTATACATAAAATTATAGTTGACAATCACTGGACCTTAAGATAAATTATCCAGACAGGATCAAGGGAATTAGAAGGGTCCTTAAAGGGAGAAAAAGAGGCCAAAGAGAACCAGAGAGGGTGATATGAAGACAATTTAACCCACAGCCTTGGCCTTGAAGATGGAGGAATTGGCCATGAGCCAAGAAGATCCTTGAACCCTGGAAGCTGAGCTAGCTCAGAAAATAGATCCTTTCCTGTCCATAGGATTCTCTGAGGTGAATACACCCCTGCCAGCACCTCAGCATTTGCTTGGTGATCTTCTACCCAGAACTGTAAGATAATGAATTTGTGTTGTATTAAGCCAAGTTTGTGGTCGCTAGGTGCAGTACCAATAGGAAACTGATTCAGAACCACAGAATAAATCTTTTCTTTTATATGTAAGGCTTTAAGGAGAAAGCTATAAAAATTTATTGAAGTACATTAAAGCACGGCTAAGTAAATGGGCCGAGAGACTCTTTCTCATAAAGATGCAAATTCTTGCTAACCTGATGTATAGATTGAGTTCTATGCCAATAGAAACCTTAATCATATGAAGGTGGAACTTGACAAGCTGATTCTAAAATTTCTACAGAAATGCAGAGAGGTTCAGCGATACCTGACATAGTCTTCAAGATAGGATTCTGAAAAATGCACTGAAATAGAACTGAGAAGATGGCTCCATTAGTAAAATGTTTGCCATACAAGCATACGGGCTCAGGTTCAATCCCCAGAGTCCGCTTTCAAACTCCAGGCGTGGAAATGCACACTTGCAATCTGAGCGCTGGTAACAGGAGGATCCTTTGTGTGCGGTCAGTCTAGACAAGTCTCTGAGATCCATATTCAGAGAGAGATGCAACCTCAAAATATAAAGTAGCAAGTGATTGAGGAAGGCGATGGATATGGACCTAAGGTCTCCACATACCTGTACATATGTAAGCACACATTTCCACATACCACCCTCACATACACAGTGTATCATAATTAATCAGCTGGTGCAGTGTTACAAACCCAGAACTGGATCTGTGCACATAGGAAAATGTTGCCTGCCCATACTGGTAGGGAAAAAGATGGTTCATCCTTTACAAAATTATAATGAACATTATATCTACCAATATAATTTTTGTAATGAACATTATATTGTAATGAGCATTATATCTACCAATATAATGCTCATTAGATGTATATATATATATATATATATATATATATATATATATATATGTATGTATATTGTGTTGTTTGGGCTCACTAAGAAGTTAGATCTGGAAGCAGACTCTTTCCTGTCCCCCCAATTCTAGACCCTAGCATGTTTCTCTCTCAATGTATTCCAAGGCCTCTTCTCTGGGAATGGACTTACCCCCACCTCTGAGATACAGAAGAAAAAGAATAGCAAAACAGACCAAAAGTTAAAAGGTTGTGCCTGGGAGCACCATTTCTAAAGGTATTACTATTGTTTGTCCCACAACATAAACGCGCCTGCAGTGGAAAATACGCGCCAGAAGTTCAGCCATGGAGGTTCTTCCACGGAAAGAAAACTCAGTCAGGAATTCAGCTGACTGTGTCAGCTTCTCCAGTCAGTTTCTGCTGCATGTTATGAGTGCCTGATGTGATGTCACACCTACCTGTTGCTATTTTTTCTATTACTTGGATGCTTGGATGCTTCACCTGCCCTGCCTGTGGCTCTCTGGATAGGGAACTCTGGCTGCTGCCTCAACAGATCCCCTCTATTTGGTGTCTTCTGATATTTGTAAGCTGTAGGATTGTTAACCTTTATTTGACTCTCTTGATTGGGCCAGTCTGGCCATCTCTACTGGATGTTGTAAGTGCCTAATGCAATGGTGTTTTACCATCTCTCTGCTGTCTCTTTCTGTTACTCACTATTTAAAAAAAATACTTACACACTCATTCAAACTGAAAGAACAGCTTTTGCAGATTGTTCTCTAGAATGTACAGAACAATACTGCCCAAGCAGCAAGTGGCTGGAGAGAAAGAGAGCTGTCCACATCTATTCCATAGGAGTCTTAAATGTGAAAATCAAAGTGTAAAACATTGGACGATGTTAGTACGTATTTATATGATCTTAATGCAGAGAACAGACATGCTAAATATGGTAAAAAGGCAGAAATCAAAGTGACTCAACTGTATAAAAAATGCACTGAACTTTTCTTCATCAGTACAGTGTAAAAGGGTGTGTTATAATGTTGGGATAGCATGAGGAAGATCTGACACAAATTTGTTTTATGTTGCTGTTGCAAAATACCAGAGGTTAGATGTGTTATAAAGGCAAGTTTATTTAGCTCACAATTCAGGAAGTCAAGAAACATGGTGCCAATATCTGATCAGTGTTGATGAGGGCATCACAACACATCACAAGAGATCATTTAAAAGGGAGCAGACACAATGAGATAGAAGAGACCAGAGAGAAGCTAGGCTCACTCTTTTCATGAAAGTCCTCTTACAAGAACCAGCCAGCTTTGCAATGCCAGCATGAATTCCTTCTGACATAAATGGTGCAGTGACCTGACTGCCTTCAGGAGACCCCACTTCTTAAAAGATTCAAATCCTCAGCATTGACATTCTGGGAACATAATTCCAGCACACGGTCCTTGGGGGACACTTTCAAATGATAGAGAAAGCATAGTGCATCATTGTAAGATACTCAACCTAGGAGAGGCGCCAGTCACTATGTTTACAATGCTTGAGCACAGCTACTGATGTAGCCTGCTTGGATCACAGCGGGTGTCTCCTACAGGGAGGAGGGAAGGAAGGGATGTGGCAGCAGAAATCTACAACTGTCAGTGCAGCTGACAGGGACATAAACAGAAACTCTATCATAATGAAACTCAGCTGTGTTAGGGTTAGCTTGACAGAATCTAAAATAACTTGGGGGGGGGCCTCTGAGGATTATCTTTATTATGTTAATTGCAACGATCATGTCCTTGCTGCCATGCTTTCCCCACCATGATGGGCTCAACCCTTGAATGGTGATCCTGAATCAACCCTTTATCCTTTGCTTTGCTTTTGTCAAAATAGTTTCTTTCTTTAAATCATAAAACAAGAGAAGAAACAAAGACACAAGCTTTTCTGGGAATAAGAGGGTTGTATACACTGTGGCATGCCCATGTGGTAGAACATTATACAGTAGTGGGCATGTAATGTGTGGCTCCATGACAAAACCATGACGCTGGAGGCACAAAGAAGAGAACTGTGGTGGTCGGAATAGGTATGGTCACCATCGACTCAGTGTTTAAATGCTTGGCCCATAGGGAGAGGATCTCTTAGAAGGTGTGGCCTTGCTGGAGTAGGTGTGAGCATGTTGGAGGAAATATGTCACTGTTGGGGCAGGCCTTGATGTCACCATACTCAAGCTCTGCCCAGCGTGGAATCCAGTCTCCTTTTGCTGCCCACAGATCAAGATGTAGAACTTTTGGCTCCTCCAGCACCATGTTTGCCTGCTGCCATGCTTCCAGCCATGATGACAATGGACTAAGTCTCTGAAACTGTAAGCTAGACATAAATAAATGCTTTCCTTTATGAGAGTTGCCATGGTCATGGTGGGTGTTTATTCAAGCAACGAAACCATAACTAAGATAAAGACGAAAATACACACACACACAAAAAAATAAGGATAGGGTTTGTGAGGTGGAACCTGTAGCTTTGGGAATTAAATGATGTTCTGTTGCTTCACTTGTATAATGGAAACTTAATTTTATGTCTTTCACCAAAAATTGAGATACTCAAATCAGACGACAAACATGTGGCTTTGGCAGAAAGGAAGTCCTTTGGCACAGACTCAGGAAACCATAAAGAGCGTTTTCTTTCTTCCTTCGCCTTTATAATTTAGTTTGCCATTTCAGACCTGCTGATTAATCACACCCTGCTTCTGGTAACCACCCAGAATAGCGCCTCCTTAAAACGGATGGCCTTAGAGACTTCAGAACCTCGGACAGGGATCCATGGTACCAGTACCATGGACAGCGACCCACGGCCTCTTTTTCAGCACCGAGGACAGAGAGCCGCGGCTGTTTTCTACTTCCTCACGTTGATACCCTTTAATACAGTCCCTTCCTCGTGTTGCGGTGACCCCGAACCATAAAGTTACTTTTGTTGCTACTTTATTACTGTAATTTTGCTATTGTTGTGAATCGGAATATAAATATTTGCGGGTTTTTTGTTAATGGTCTTAGGTGATTCCTGTGGCAGGTCATTAGAACCTCCCAAATGGTCGTGACTCAGAGGTTAGGAACCTCTGTTATATGTGGTGGGAGGGCACAAATCAAGACTTAGCTATATTCCTCTCCCCTATGTCCCTCCAAGCTGGTATACAGCTATGAAATAGAACTCAGGCCTCTTGATCCTGGGTCTGATGTTCAGCCCATCTTTTCTGGCTTTGTTTAAATGCACAGAAACTGATGAAGGAAAGGTCCTCAGGAGGCATATGTGATTTCACTATGAACCCATGAACGGGTGAAATTTGCAGCTGGCCTTGCCAGGCTCAGACATAGACTCTGCCCTTGCCATTGCAGTGGGCCCCTGGGATACCCCAGTGTAGACTGTGGCACCTTTTTGTTGCTGGGGGAATTCAGCAATCCAAAGTAGAAGATAGCCATGTGTGCAACTAAAAAAAAAAAAAAGAAATTTCCAAAGCCTTTTGCTTTCTTGATGAATTTCAAATCAGAAAGGGGCCATTTCATGGAATGTTTGAACTTGAGAGATGCTAAAACAGTATTATCGTATATTGTCTCCTTCGGAAATAAATCAAGAAAGATGTAACACACAAAACCTTGCCTTTTGTGACTACTAAGCCTCAGAGGATGTCTTAGCTCTGTTGAATCCTTCTTATTTCAGATCTTCAGTGATTCGGTTTACCATTGTCTAACAGGTATGTTTGTTGTGCTAAGAAAAGCCATAAAAAGACATGTGATACTATGTTTTCAAAACAACTCAAGGGGAACTATTGGACATGCTGTCACAAACTTTTAATCGCAGCACTCAGAAGGTAGAGGCAGACAGGTCTCTGAGTTTGAAGCCAGCCTGAGTTACATAATGAATTCCAGGCCACAGAACTTCACAGTGAGACTCTATTTCAAGAAGTCCAAGCTGGGCACTGTGGCACATGCCTATAATCCCAGCACCCAGAAAGGCAGAGGCAGGTGGATTTCAGGTCTCTTGAGCTGATTTTATTTTTATCAAGTTATTTTTTTCCTCCCTAAGCTTTATTTTTTATATTAGGTTCTTCTGTTTTTAAGTATAGGCAATGTATTGCTTCATCACAGAATATTCTAATAATTCATACATTTAAATATGCTTGACTTTTAAAAATTATTTTTGAGGTAGGTATTTGACAGTTCCATTTTGCTTTCACTTTATTATTATTGCTGTTTGAGGCACAGTCTCACTATGCAGACCAGGCTGGCATCTAATGCATATATAATTTGGCTGCCTCTGCCTCCTAAGTGCTGGAATTAAAAGCCTGTGCACACCTGGCATTTATCTTATTCTTATATTTCCCTAGCCATTTATTTGAAATATTTTAAAGAAATTGTTCACTGGATTTCTGTAAATGCATTTTTTTCTCTTGTTTCTTTTGGTTATAATTGATATAAAAGTGTCTGTCTTTTGTTATTTATTTTTAATGTGTATGCATGTGTGTGTATGGTGGACAGAGGTCAGTCTTAGGCATTGTTTTTTCAGGAGCTATCTACCTTGTGTTTTTGAGACAGGGTTTCTCACTGGCCTGGAGTTCACCAAATGGGCTAGGCTGGCTAGCCAGTGAGCCTTGAGGACCTGCTTGTCGCTGCCTTCCCAGCTCTTGGATTACAAGCACTCCCCACTCTGCCTGGCTTTTAAAAGTGTGGGTTCCAGAGACTGAACTCAGGTCCTTATGTTTGCAAGGCAAGCACTTTAGTGACTGTACCATCTCTTAGGGTCCAGTGTCTGTTGTTTAGTGGAAGATTTCTGTTCTTTCCATTTTTATACTAACTTGTTGATTGGTTCCTTTTTCAGACAGTTTTGCTTGGACCCATGGCTAGACTGACTCTCACCATCCTTCTTCCTTAGCCTCCCAAGTACTGAGATTGCAGGTGTGCTTCCCCATGCTTATTTTGTGTCATCTTATTTTGTGTCATATCACTCTTTCTCTTTCCTTGTTTTTCACATCGATCCTGTTGTCTTTACTCCCATTTCCCCCTTTCTTTCCTTGGAAGCCCCTTCTAGATCTTTACATTACATTAAGGACCATCTATGCTTGTCTATGTGACCAACCAGCTTCTTGCTATTATTGAATAGTAGGCAAAAATGTCCACTATTCATTAGGCCAGTGTATTCTCTTTTCCCCTATCATTTCTCCTCGGTCCCCAAAGATGGACAATTCTAGAACTATTCAAATTTCTTCTGCTGCTCCCCACTTAGGGGTGAGATCTTTGTGTTCATTAGTGCCCCCTCTCCCACATCCTAAAGGTTACTGAGCTTTTGCATTTGTAGAGCAACTATCATTAGAATCTCCCTTCTATTCCTGGAGTCCTCCATCAGCACATTTGCTACAGTTAGAGAAAAGCCTACACTTATTCATCTTGTTTGAATTCAGCCCCATGCCAAGGTCTGTTGCTCACTCTATCCTTCTTCGTTCCCCTGGTCTTTATCTGTGTCACATGTTTCTGGGTCTTCTCTGGAGCCTTTACCCCATATGTGGGTGCAGGTCACATATAAGGATGTGAACCCTTAGTACTCACCTTAGGTTTCCCTGTACATATGAGAATAGAAGATAGGTTGTTTGTACCAAGGTCACAATGCATAGCCCAGGCCTGGACATGTGACATGTTGTAGCCATGAAATGTATTCAGAGCAGATGCTGCGTGTTGGGGTAGAAGTTTCCAGAAACAGTGCTGGTTCTTCTAGTTCCCTTTCCCTGTTGGAGATCACAAAGGCCAGGGAGAGGCTAATCTGGGGCTGAAGGTGTCTGCATGAGCACAGCCAGACACACAGACAAGAAATACAAGTTTGCCCCTTGAAGTTACTTACTTTTTATTTGTAAGCAACCTTTGCTACTGTTGCATCATCTTGGATACATGTTGGGAGACTGAGAACCAGAAAGGATATTGGGTGCTCTTTTCCAAGTCTCTTGCTCTCCTGTCTGTCTCTAGGCTCATCCAACACTATATACATTCTTTGTCAGATCCCAGCACTTATATGGATTGCTAGACGCCCTTGGGGTAGAATGCTGAAGTGAAAATGAATAAGTACCACAGAGAGTGTTTGGGAGAGAGAACAAGAAAGTTGTTGGAAGAGGCCAGTATAATGTGGACCACACCATGGCACCCATATGTCCTGAGGAGAAAGGGAGAGGGAATGGAGGCTCGAACAGGCTCTGGCTCCTGTGCCTTGTTGTGAATCTTTTTTCTGATGGTTTCCCATGGTGCTATTGGAGACAGAAGATCCACAGCTGACAGATCCATGTTAGCATAGATGCCTCATCCCTCCTGTCTTGAGTGGACCCTTTGCTTTAGACTCTTACTGGAGGGCCTTTGGCATGAGCTGACTTCAGGGAGTAAAAAATTAGTATTTCCCAAAGCTGACACCCACTTCTGAGATGGTGCCATCAGATTTTCCTGGAGGGCTCTTTAGAATCATCTCCCTTTTGAGGTTTTATGCAAAACAAACAAACAAACAAACACACAAACAAACCCAAAAGAACATTAATTTTGCAATTAGAATTATTGTTGGAGTCAGAATCTCCCTGTGTAGTTCAAGATGGTCTCAAACTGTACACCATCCTCTTTCAGACTTCCAAGCACCATCACAACTGGCTAATGATTGGAAAAGCCTTTAAAGGGATCAAAGAGTTTAGGTACCAAGTGGTCATCTTGTGCACCAGGCTTGACCTAGGTACTGGAAACCAGTCATAATAAGCAGATGCTAGGACTTCACCAAATTCACTCTAGTGGCTCTGGTCCCTGTGACGGTCACCATGGAGGTCAGGGTGGCTAGGGACCCCCAGCTGTGACACACTGTTCTCAGCATTTTTACAGCTGTCAGAGTTAGAACCACTACTGTTTTAACTGAGCACCAATTTCAAGGATCTTTTCTCCTCCTGAGTCAGAAATGCCACTGGAGAGCCCTCAGGGTCTGCTGTGTGTTGTCAAGACTAAAGAACATGGGTGCTGAGATGCCATGGTCATCCAGAAGGGTGCCCATACTTTGGTCTTCCTCCTCCATGTGAAGCATTCATGGATATTGGTGTATAAAGATAAATCCAAGCTCCTTCCCATGCTAACTGAGCCCTGTGTTATATGGCCTTGCCTCACGACCTCTCAGAGGCTAAAATCGGTCTGACCTCTGACCCTGTCTTTTATTACTTTCCCAGGACGCTCACATCTTGGCCCCATCAGCCTTTTGCTTCTTTGTGAGCATGCTGGGTGACTTCTCAGACCCTTTACAATGGATGATCCTTCTGGTCCTTCTTCCTGGCCTGCAGATGTCTCTCAAGTTTCAAGTAACTTCTCCTCAAGGGTATCTTTCTACTAGCTCACCTGTAAGGTATACATACCACACACAAGCTCTGTCTTCCTCAGGCCTCTCAGGAATTACCCAAGACAAAGCTCAGTTACTGTCCACTGTGCCATGTGAACACCTTTCCCATAAATGCAGGGGTTTGCTGGCTTTACTGCTGGGTCATGAGCACCCCCACTGTAGGTACTGGAAACAAAACTGGTTTGCTGGACAGATTGGTTGTCTTAGGGGACCCCAGGGCACTGTGGGGCAGTTGTTTTTGACCTTGGGCAGGTCTGGGCTTCTGTGTGCTAGGTTGTCCTGGTCTGTCAAAGCGAGGGGACTCAATTGGAGACTTGCCTTTGGCCAGATAAGACGAGAGGTAGAGCTTGCTGTTAACAGACACATCCTCAGGCTCTGCTCCTAGAAATTCTGGGACATTCACCCATCCTGCAGCCTGGGGCCATGGGCCAACATTCTTACTGCAGAAGAACTCTTAGTGACAACTCCAGTCTGAGATGCATTCTTGCAGCCCCCAGGTGTTCCTTTATACCTCCACTTCCTGGTTCTGTGATTGCCCTCCACCTTGTATCACCCATAGGTGACATCTGGAATAGAGAGCAACTCAAAGATGGAGGAACTATAGCAGCCATGTGTCTGGATTGCCAGAGGCCACTGGGTCTCAATTCTAAATGGTAAATGTTTCTTGAGGTCTAGTCTGGGCATTGTACCAGAGATGGGGACATAGGTGCATTGTATACACATCCTTCCTGTTCTTTGGAAGTGTGGAGGGAAGTGACTGCTATACTGAAGGGAGAAGCTGTTTGAAATGAAGGACAATTGATGTGATGTCTCAGAACCGGCTTGGGGACCCAGGAAGGCTTTCTGGAGGAAATGACCAAAGAACTGGAGGTAGAGGAGCTTTTGGAATCCTCTGGAAGCCTTTGCTCCTCTTCTTTTTTTCTTAGGAGCTGAAAATGCCCATAAAAAATATAATCAACACACCTATGAGTCCTCAAAATAGCAGGGGTGTGTCCAGGGATGTTGAGTCATGCTGCAAGTAGCTGCCACTTCAGCTGCATTTGCAAAAATACTTTTTGCCATGTAAAAATGAAAATGGCAAAGGAGAGAACCAGGCCTCTAACCCCCTCCCCATATCCAAGCCATGTGGTAGTATTGCACCCCTTTAATATCAGCACTCAAAAGGCAGGGGCAGTCAGATCTCTGAGTTAGAGGCCAGCCTGGTCTACAGAATGAGTTCCAGGACAGGCAGGGATCCACAGAAAAACCTTGTTTCATAAACAAAAGAAAAAAGAAACCCAAAAATTCAAAAACAGACAAACAAACAAACAAAAAACAACCAAACAAGCACTCCACCATAACTAAAAAGAAACTTGTAAAGGAAAGAGTTAATTTGGTTTACAGGTTGCACTCATAATCACAAGAAGACACGGCAGGAACTCAAGGCAGGAATCTGGAGGCAGGAATCAATACTGAGGCCATGGAGGATTGCTGTTTATTGGCTTTCTATTTTCTTATACAACTCAGTGCCACTTGCCTAGGGGTCCACAATGAGCTGGACCCTCCCACATCAATAAGAAGACCAATCAATAAGATGCCTTAAAGGCTTTCCTACAGGCCAATAGTCCCAGTTGAATTTCTTTCTTTTCTGATGACTGTGTCAATCTGACAAAAGAAAACCAAAGCCAACAGAACAAAAAACAGGATGGGGAAAAAAAAAGCAGGGCATGGTGGCACATGCTTGTAATCTCAGCACTCAGGGAGTCAGAGGCAGGCAGATCTCTGTGAGTTCAGGGCCAGCCTGGTCTACAAAGTGAGTTCAGTACAGCCAAGGCTACACTGAGAAACCCTGTCTCAAAAAAGCAAGCAAGCAAACAAACAGGACAGGACTTCTACCTTGACTGAGTACTACCAGGGCTAGAGCCTCTGTAGGAAGCTTCCAAACCTCCTTCTTCTTCATTCCTGAGAGGACCAGCTCATGCCTGCTGTTTTGCTGAAGAGTAAGTGAGAAAGTAGAGCCCTCCTCTTACCAAGTCATGAGAGGAGCAAGTGTCAGCATGGGGCGCATTGCTGAGGCCTCACTTGGAAGCCATGGTTGCTCCACAGTCTGAGTGGGCTTTGGAGCTCCATCTGAGGAACATAGTGATTCTAATGATGGGGAGCTCGTCATCTTGGAAGGTGCTTTGAGGGACAGGCTAGGATTCTCTAGCAATAAGAATATTCCTATGTTTGTCACTAACTCTTGCTAGCTTTTCCTTGGTGGCCTTAGCTCATTGAGGGGATCCTATTTCATCTCCAAGCTAAAGACTAGGAGCTTGATTGAGTTGTTTTTCTTGGGTTTCCTAGTAACTTCTCAATCAATTATTTTTAGGATTTTTCTTGTCTTAAATAATATTTTTATTAATTCTTTGAGAATTTTTTCTTTGAGTCATTTTTTTATTGATAATAGATTTTTTTCCTCACATAATATATCTTGGTTTTGGTTGCCCCTCCCTCTACTTCTCCTACCTCATTCTTCGTACCTCCCCTTCCATCCAGATCTAGTCCCTTTCTGTCTCTTGTTAGAAAACAGAAAGGCTTCTATGGAATAATAACAAAGGATAAAACATAATAAGATAAAACAAAAACTAACACACCAGAATTGGACAATACAAACAGAAGGAAAAGAGCCCCAGAAGGCACAATTAACAGACCCACCTATCCACACACTCGGGAATTCCATAAAAACGCTGAACTGGATGAAATAATATATATGCAAAAAAACCTGTCAGGTAAAAAAAAAGGGAGAAGGAAAAAATGAACATAAAAAATAATAAGATAAAAAGAGGGAAACCTGACATGACATTGTGAGACGAGGAACCTTTAAAGATGACTTTGAGCTCATTTTCTGTTGTCCACCTACTACTGTGCATACAGCCTACCCTTAAGAGCAGCTTGTTTCCTCAGTGAGACTCCCTTGGAGAAAACGAAATTTTCATTTGCAAGTGGTTGTCATTTGGAGATTGATTCTGAGTAAGGGATGAGGGCATGTGTCCACTTTTCCCAGCTCTGGACCCCACCTGGGATAGACTGGGGCAGGCCCTGTGCACGCTGCCTCAGTCTCTCTGAGTTCCTATGTGCACCGACTTGGCTCTTACCTTCTTTCTACCTCCTCTTTGGACGGATGTCCTGAGCCCTTAGGGAAGAGGCTTGATGGGGCCATCTCTTTCAGAACTGAGCGTTCCAGGGTCTATCGCTCTCCGCACAGTCTGGCTGTGGTCTCCAGTATTTGTTCCCATCTACTGTAGGAGAAGCTTCTCTGATGATGGCTGAGCAAGGCTATCAGTATATCAGAAGGTCATTAGGAGTCCTTTCATTGCTGTGTTGTTTGTTTTACTTTTCTTTCCCTGTTTAGAACAGTCGTGATTTGCTTTACGCTATGTTCCTGGAGCATCTCGCTCACCCAAGCAGTGTCAGGCATGCGTTCCATCTTGTGGAGTGGGCCTTCCGTCAAATCAGGTGCTGGTTGCTTACCTCCACACACTTTGCCCCACCATGGCACTAGCGTATCTTTTCAGGCAGAACACCATTGTAGATGAAAGGGTATGTATCTACTTTCCTGGCATTTAGAGAACCTTCCCATAACAAAGATGCTAGCACCTAGGGGCGAAAATTCTAAGTAGGCACCGGCTTGCCTTTTCCATGCTCACTGAGTCATGCAGATGTTGTTCTCAGCAGTGGGGCCCTGCTGTCAATTTGTGGATAGCAACCTATAGTCTTGGCAACACCCTGGATTGTTTGGGGGTTCCCATGGAAACCTTTTGGTTCACAAATCAATTAGATGTAACCCAATCCTGATGCAAGGAACTTCATTTGGTGATAAGAGTTGTCTAGTCTCCCCCTTTTATTTGGTGATTTAATTTAGATTGCCTGCATGTCTGTCTATATTTTAGGAAGCTTCTTCTGTATTTGGCTTCCATACTACCCCTCAAATGTCCCTTAATTTTAGCTGTCTCTCCCTGTACTTTCTTCCTCACCTCCCTCTTCCCTTTCCCTTTCCATGTCATCCTCACCTCCCAGTCTCCTTTCTCCCATCCATTCATATTTATTCTCCCTTTCCTAGGGAGATCTATCTGCACCCCTCACCCTAGTCTCTTACTCTATACCTAACCTCAGTGATTCTATGGCTTGTAGCTTGCTTATCATTGACTTAACAGCTAATATCCACTTAAAATCAAATATATACCATATTTGTCTTTCTGGGTTTGGGTTACCTCACTCAGGATGATGATGATGATAACGATGATGATGATGATTTCCACCCATTTGCCTGCAAATTTCATTACTTCATTTTTGTTTTTAATGTCTGAGTAATAACCCTTGTGTAAACAAACCCCCCTTTCTTTAACCATTCTTCTGTTGAGGAACGTCTATAGTGTTTCCAACTTCTGTCTTTTACAAATAGAGCAGCAATGAACATGGTTGAGTAAGTGTCCTTGTTGTAGGATGAAACATCCTTTGTGTCCAAGAGTGGTATAACTGGATCTTGAGGTAGTTAGATTCCAAGATCTCCCAGGAATTACCACACTGATTTTCATTGTGACTGTACAACCTTGTATGCTCACCAGCAATGGATGAGTATCTCCCTTATCCCAATCCTTGTCAATATGAACTGTCTCTTTTTGTTTGTTTTGTTTTGTTTGTTTTGAACTGAGCCATTTTGACAGGTGTTAAGATTAAATCTCAAAGTAGTTTTAATTTGCATTTCTCTGATGACCAAGGATGTTGAACATTTCTTTAAGTGTTTCTCAGCCATTTGAGTTTCCTCTTTTGAGAATTCTGTTTAGATCTATACCCTATTTTTAATTAGGTTATTTGTTTTCTTGATATCTAGTTTTTTATATATATTTTGGATATTAGTGCTTTATTACATGTATAGTTGGTAAAAAAATCTTTTACCATTTCGTAGGCTGCTGCTTTGTCTGATGAAGATGTTCTTTGCCATATGCTAGGTTTTCAGTTTCATGAGGTCTCATTCATTACTTGTTGATCTTAGTGCCTGTGCTAGCAGTGTTCCGTTGAGAAAGTCTTCTCTTGTGCCAATGAGTTCAAAGCTATCCCCTACTTTCTTTTCTCTCAGGTTCAGTGTATCTGGTTTTATATTGAGATCATTGATCTTTTTGAGTTGGGTTTTATGAACTCCATAAGCATGAATCTATTTGGATTCTTCTACATAAAGTCATCCTGTTCAACCAAAACCATTTGTTAAAGATGTGGTCTTTTTTTTTTTTCTCCCAGTGTGTATTGTGTATTTCTGGCTTTTTTGTTTTCTTTCAAAAAATCACATTCTTTAGTTGTGTGGATTTATGTCTGGGACTTTGATTTGATTCCATTTGATTGGTGTGTCTGTTTTTGTGCCAATACCATGCTGTCTTTATGACTATATCTTTGTAGCACAACTTGAAATTGGGAATGGTGACAGCTCCAGCTGTTCTTTTGCTGTTCAGAATAGTTTTAGCTATCTTGTTTATATCTGTTTGTTTGGTGTATGTGTGTGTTTCCATATGAAGCTGAAAATTGTCTTTTCAAAATCTGTGAAGAATTGTGTTGGAATTGTGATGGTGATTCCATTTGAATTACTTTAGGAAGGATTGCCATTTTTACTATATTAATCCTACTGGTCTATGATCATGGGAGATATTTCCATCTTCTGATGTCTTTTCAATTTCTTTCTTCAATGACTTGAAGTTGTTTATTATACAAGTCTTTTACTTACCTAGCTAGAGATACCTCAAGATATGTTATATTATTTGAGGCTATTGTGAAAGGTGTTGTTTCCCTGATTTCATGTAGGGAACGAAAGCCTGCTTGATCATGGTAGACAATCTTTTTGAAATGTTCTTGGATTTAGTTTGTAAGTATTTTATTGAGAAAATCGACAACTATGTTTATAAAGGAAATTGGTCTTTGATTCTCTTGGTTGGGTCTTTACATGTTTTGGGTGTCAGGGTTACTGTGGCCTTGTAAAACAAACTGGGCAATGCTCCTTCTGTTCCTATTGAAGTATCTATAGAGTATCCAGTAGAGTATCTTGAGAACTATTGATGTTAACTCTTTTTTGAAAGTCTGGTAGAATTCTGTACTAAAGCAATCTGGCTCTGGACACTTTTTTGGTGGTAACTTTTAATTACTGCTTTTATGTTATGGATCTGTTTAAATTGCTTATCTGAACTTGATTTAACTTTGATAAGAGGCATAAAAAGAAAATTATCCACTCCTTTTAGATTTTCCAGTTTGGTGGAGTACAGGACTTTTAAAGTTTGTTCTTATGATTCTCTGTATTTCCTCAGTGTCTGTTATAATGTCCTACTGCTCACTTCTAATTTTGTTAATATAGATATTCCTCCACTTTTTATTAATTTGGATAGGAGTTTGTCAATATTATTGATTTTCTCAAGGAACCAACACTTTGATTCATTGATTCTTTGTATTGTATTTATTTATTTCTGTTTTATTGATTTCAGCCCTGAGTTTGATTATTTCTTGCCATCTACTTCTTTTGGGTGTGATTTCTTCTTTTTGTTTTCCAGCCTTTGGGTGTGTTATTAAATTACGAGTATAAGATCTCTCCAACTTTCTTATGTAGGCATTTAGTGCTATGAAGTTGCCTCTTAGATAGAGCTGCCTTCCTTATGTCCCATTTTGGCTATGCTGTGTATTCATTGTCATTTAATTCTAGAAAGCCTTTAATTTCTGTCTTGACTCATTTTTCATTTAGTAGAGAGTTGTTCAATTTCCATGAGTTTGCAAGATTTCTTCTGTTGTTTCTGTTGTTCATACCCAGCTTTAATATGTGATGGTTAGACAGGGTGCATGGTGTTATTTTAGTTTTTTTTTTTTTATTTCTTGAGAGTTGCTTTGTGTCCAGTGATGTGGTCAATTTGGGAGAAAGTTTCATGAGGTGCATAGAAGAAGGTATGTTCTTCTGTGTTTCGGTGAAATGTTCTGTAAATATCTGTTGGCTCCATTCAGTCTAGAGCATTAGTTAATTCTAGTAATTCTCTGTTTAGTTTTTGTCTGGCTGACCTGCCCATTGGTGACAGTAGGGTATTAAAGTCTCCCACTATCAGTGTGTGAAGGTCAATGTGTAATTTAAACTGTAGTAATGTTTTTTTGTTGTTGTTATTGTTTTAAATGAACTTGAATGCCCTTGTGTTTGGTGCATAGATGTTAAGAATTGCAATGTCTTCTTGATACATTTTACTTTGAGTATGTACTGTTCTTCCCTATCTCTTAAAATTATTTTTTTGGAAGTTTATTTTGTCAGATATTAAAATGCTTACACTTGCTTTCTTAGGTCTATTTGCTTGGATTATCCTTTTTCATCTTTTACCCTGAGGTGATGTCTAATCTTGATGATAAAGTGTGTTCTTTGGATTCTGTTTTCACCTCCATTCTTTTAGTCTGTGTCTTTTTAGTGGGGAATTGAGAACACTGATATTCAGAGATATCAATGAGCAGTGTTTGTTGATTCCTGTTATTTTGTTGTTGTTGTGGTGGTGGTGGTGTTTGTTTGTGTGTGCCTGTCATAATGTGCATTTATGTAAAAGTCAAACGATAGTTTGTGGGAGTTAGTCCTCTTCTTCTATTATGGGGGTTCTGGTGATTGAACTCAGATTAAAGGCATAGAGACAAGCACCATTATATGTCAAATCACCTCACTTGCAAGGCACAGATTGATCCTGGCAGGAACTTGGGCTCCAGGAGGGAATGCAATGCAGAACTTAATGGGCCAGGTGTGAGATGGGCCGAGGGTCAGGCTACCTTAAGAAACCTGAATATACTAATCTGGTTTTCTCTGGTGGAGAAGGGTATAGGGCAGCATGGCTTCATGTCAGAGAGCTTTGTGGGGAAGAGCCCTGATATGGCTTTGCTTTTAGCCACTTCCCTCACTTTTCAGATGACCTTAATGCCAAGAAGACCCTATTTATCAGGAATGATGTTCCTACCTTTAAACATCTTCTAACCCTTGGGGAAGATTACATCTATCTCCAAAGAATCTTAATCCTGCAATAGGTATATGGATATCCTCTGCCCATATGGCATGTCATGTACAGTGTACTGATAAGTTTGAAGATTAGAAGCCCTCACTGAGATCACCAGGACTTGGCAACCTATTTAAGGTCATGTTCCCGTGCCACCCACCCACAAACTTGGAGGCCAGGAGCCTGACAAGTCAAAGTTCATGTTCCCTGAGTCTCTGTAAGACCCCACCTCTGTGTTCCTCTCCCATCACTGGCTTGCCTCTTGTGTCTCAGATACTCTAAGCCACCTTTTTTTCTGTCTCTGTCTCTGTCTCTCTCTCTCTTTCTTTTTTGTCACCTATGGTCTTTACATTGTTGGCACCAAACTTTGGGGACTCATTTTAGTGTCTTTTAGAGTTAATGCAATAGCCATAAAAAAGTTTGGGGAACCTGTTTGGTACCAGGTTCTGAAGGCTCCCATCTTCCTTCTCAATCTTTATTTTATCACATCATCACATGATCTCACCTAAGTGACCTGTGCCTGGTTAAAAACAAAACAAGCGGCACAGCTTACAGCTGCCACAGCTTGCTGTACCCACCACTGTGCTAATTTCAGATATCTCAGCTCCTTACTAACCAAGGACAATAAGAGTGGCCTTCAAGGGTCTTCATTAGGACTTCTTCAACTACAGTAATGAGTGGCCTCCTCCTCCATACCTCAGACATGACACTCCAGCCTAGGGAACAAGGAAATTCCTAGAGGCAACTGAGTGGATTCTTGGGAGGGGGAAAAAGACAGCAGCTCAGATGAGAGGCACTGCTGGATTTGAAGATAGGAATGATGGTGGACTTTCAGCATGGACATGCAAGATCAGTCTGTTGAAAAGGCAGCTCTGGCTTCCTGATGGAGAGAAGGACATGTTCAGCTGCAGGTGGGAACCCAAGAAGAGGGAATCTGCCAGACACTGGTACTCAGTAGGAACTCTAGACTGTGCCATGGATGGTTTAAATCAAAAGAGATGCTAGGGCTAAGATTAGTCCTCAGACCCAGACTACCAATTCTCCTGCATACAGCTCTTTAGCCTGGGGCTTTGGCTTCTAAAATGGGCTTCTAGGTCCTGGTGCTGTTTCACCTAAAGGCAGTTGCATCATTGAGTGAGTTTGAAAAACTGCCCTCCCGCTGTAGGGCTGGCAGTCCTTCATTAGCAGACCAGAGACTTTAAGAAGACCCATGTTCTACTCTTTTTAACCCAAGGTTGGTGAGATGGTGTAGCCACAGAGTATACTTGTTCACACACCAAAAAGAGACTGGAGAATACTGGGTACGCTTCCTGCCCCACAGAGGGGCCTGCTTTTCTCTGGGATCTGACACTGATGGAGGGCTGAAATGAAGGCTGAACTAACAACTGTATAAATTGCCTTGCTTTGGGGTGTGGTAAAGACTGGAGGGAGTTCCTGTTCTTGGGGCTTATCTTAGTTACTTTTCTTGTTGGTATTATAAAACACTCTGAGAAAAACAACTTGAGGAAAGAAAGGCTTATTTTGGCTCACCATTCCACGGTAGATAGCCTATCATTACAAGGACAGCAGGAGCTGGAGGAAGCTGGTCTTACCGCATCCTAAATGCTGGTGCTCTCAGTTCACTTTCCTCCCTCCTAATCAGTCCAGGGCTCCAGCCTAAAGAATTGCTGCTGCTCACAATTAGGGTTTGTCTTGCGGATAATCCCTCACACGCATGCCCAAAGGCTAGCCCATTCTAGATCCTGTCAAGTTGACAGTCTGTATTAAGCCTCACAAAGCTCACTGGTGGGAGGGCTCCATGATGCTCCGCCTTCCAAGCGAGGCTGTGAGAGAACTCACTCTCACCCATGGAAAGCAAAGTGGCGGCGGTTCTGACCCTCTGCGTGCATTCAGAGCTGGAGAGAGGGTTGTGACAAAGCATTTGGCACTCCCAAGGATTCACAATGTCCAGGGAGCCACGGACAGCTCTGGCTTCTTCTCAGCAAAAAGAAACTTTTCCTGGGCTAGTAGTGGCGTCAGCCTGGGATACTTGGCACAGAACGCTGCAGTGCTGTACAGCCCTTCCTCCCTCCCTCCCTCCCTACAGCAGCAGCCTCTGTGGTCAGACACACGGTGGGGGTGTGAAGAAGTACTGGCCTAGGAGCTGAGTCCTCCCTTCCTTCCTCATTGTGGGGCCAGGATCTGCTGGCCCACTGACCTCTCTCTCTCTCTCTCTCTCTCTCTCTCTCTCTCTCTCTCTCTCTGTGAAAGGGCTGGAGGAAGGGCTGCAGACCTGTGTGTACAGAACAGAAGACACAAGTAGGCGGCAGAGTTATAAAACCAGGACATGTTTTATTAGCTAATAAGATGCATCTGCTTTTATTAAAGAAAGAACCAAAGTGGAAGAAGGTCTAGGGACTGACTCCTGAAGGGGCACAGAGAGACCCGGAGCCCACTCACTGGCCACAGCTGTGCCCTGGATTGACGTCCTCAAACCGTTCTCCCCATGTCTCAGCTCTTTCCCGAACCTCTTACTCATGCCCAAGACTAGTCAAGATGTCCCAGGGTTCCACCTACAGCACTACCTCGGGAGGAAGCTGTCATTGACTCAAAGGTGGACAGGTGAGCCCAAGCCAGACAATAGCAAGAAGAATTTCTGAGCTTAATTGGCAATTATCCAAGAGGCAAATGACATTTTATCATTAATTTTTTTTCTAGCATTTAAAAAAAAAATCCCTGGGCTCAGCACCCAATTCCGAGAGTTGGAATTCTCAGAACTACCCCCGAGGCAGATGGGGGGGCCGCTGCCACCATCCGAGCGATCGCTGGGTAGTAACCTGTAGTGGTAGCTGAACATCTCTCTTAAGAATGAGGACTAGGGATGCAAGCCGAATAGGCAGGACCCAGCCTCTCCTCCAAATAGTTTCATTTCCACCGGCAGTCAAAAAGCCATTCAAGGACTGGGTTGTGAGGTGTGGGAGAGGCTCTCGGGACTGCAAAACCAGTGGGGTCCTGGAGGAAAAGCTGAACGGAAGCCTGGGAACAATCGGCTCTAGGTGGAAGTAATTCTGTGGTCTTGGACAGGAGGCCGTTTCCTTCGCCTATGAGACAAGTGGTTTGGGACAATTTCAAGCTGAAGAAATCCCTTTCCATCTTTCCGAAACGCTGTGTGCAACCGGGGCTTCGTAAACCGAATACAAGTGTCTCTGCTCAGAGCCTGAAAGCCCGTCCTTGGAGCTCAGCCCATCCCCCGCTCCCGCACTTCCCTTTGGGGACAGCTTGGACTTCGTCGCAGTCTGATTTGGCTCAAAAGCGGGCAGAGCTCTGGGTCGGAGTCCAGCGCCCCCTGGTGGCACCGAGGCACGCAGGCCCTTTCGGACCTCTTGAAGGCCCGACGGCCGTGACTCAGGGTGCCGCCGCTGCCAGAGATGCTGGAGGCCTGATTGGGGTTCCGTCGTGGGCTGAGCCACGGCTCAATTAATTACTAGCTGCTGGGAATCTTTGTCGCTCGCTTTCTGGTGACTCATCCCGCAGCCGGACCCACTTGCCAAGCACCGGGGGGGGGGGGGGGGGGATGGCGAGGACTCTGATTCCAAAATGAGTTTTGGGGAGCGCACCTGCTCCGGTGGGGCTTCCAATCCACCACGGAGACCTTATTGTTCAGGCGGAGCACCCCGTGGTGCTCTCACAAGCCTTCGAATTTGGGTGAAAAGCTTTTTCTTTTACCCGGGAGCCCGCACGAGGTCCTTACCCATGTGAGTCTGGGTAAACAGAGACCGGGGTCTCGGAGGCAGAGGAGCACAGGCCTTCTAAGTCTCCTAACCCCTCAGTCCCTGGGTCTTCTCCCCAGGCTGCTCCTATCTCCGTAGCCCAGGCAGCCAGGTTCTAGCTCTGGCCTGTAAGTTGTTGCTTGGTGGTCATCGGATTCCTTCTCCTGCATCCTTGGGCATCCTACAGACAGGGAAGATAAAAGCTCGGTGCTAGGTGATGCCCTGCGCAGCCACCCTGCCCTAGGGGTGCTTTATGAGTGATACTCCCCACCCCCCGGGGCCACCTAAAGAGCAACGAGTGGAAGGAAGACCCAGAAGGCCCAAACAGAGAAATCCTGGCTTCTTCTCTGTACGCAGAGACTAAGCAAGCTCCTTCTTGGCCAGAACTTCCTGTGCCATCCCCAAGCTCGAACCTAGGGAGATGCCTCACGGCGGTTGGCGGCGGGAGAGAGGCTCCCAGCCTTCTTGTTCCTCTGCGGAGGAAACAAGAAATACCGGGGAAGAGACAGGGAGGCTACTGCTGGAGAGGGAGGGAGAAGGCGAATTCCTGCTCTTCCCTTCTTGAGGTGTAACGCCACTAGCGGCACTGTGCCGCTGGTCCTCGGAGCTCTAGGGGAAAGTGGCCTGGGGTCGGCAGGTGCAGGGCGCCCCCGGGGCGGGACGCGTCCCAGCGTCGGGGCTAAGGAGGCCGTGAAAACACCAAACACTTTAGAAGACAGTGCCTCAGCCTGTAGGGTGCTGCTGAGCCAGGTGGCTGCTGCGGCTGGAGGGGTGTGTGTGTGTGTGTGTGTGTGTGTGTGTGTGTGTGTGTGTGTGTGAAGGGGGGGATTGTCCTGTGGCCTCTGCTGCTGCACTTGCAAGTGCTTACTGCCCTCTCCCCTTCTCGTCCCCACTCTCCGGGTTTCTCCGCTTAGAAGGTAATTTGCCTCCACTGGCCGACTTCGTTTCTCCTCTCCCGCTGCGGGTCCCTCCAACTCTCCACTTTTGCCAAGGCTTTGTGCGCACTTAGGCGAGCAGTCCAAGGGCTAAAAGGAATCCAAGCCACCCCCAGCCCAAACCCTCTAGCCGCTGGGGTCCCCTATCCCCTCACTCTGGGGGCACCCAGTTCTAACCGTCTCCCTCCCCCTCCGGCCATCCCTCCCTGGGCTCCATCGCTTGCTCCCTGCGCAGCCCTAGGTCTGCTGCAGGAGCTGCCACCACCGCCTCGCCAGCTGGCTGGGGACCAGGCGGGAGGTGGCGAGACCCAGAGGCTGCAGGAGGTGGGGAGGGAGGGAGGGAGGGAGAGAGGGGGAGAAGAGAGGAGAAGAGAGGAGGGAGGGAAGCCGGTCCTCGGAGTAGCCAGCTTCCCCCCCCCCCTCCGCCCCCGTCCCTCCCGCCGGAGCGGGGCCGTCAAACGCAAACACGCGCACGCACACCCGCGAATACATACACTCCGGCTCCCTCCGGCGCGCACGCACTGCGCCTCAGGCAGACCAGAGCGGCGGCTGCCTCTCCCGACTCCTGGACGCCAGAGTCTCAGGATCTTCGGGCAGCTGATGCGCCTCTCTCTGCCTGTCCCCATCCCTACCCTTCAGTTCCTCCAGGCCCGCGGGACCTCTCCCGCCGCCGCCGCCGCCGCCGCCTCGCCCGCCGCCCGGGGAGGAGCTGGCCGGCCGGCGGCCGCCGCCGCGCAGTTGCCTCGTCGCCCCCGAGGTAGCTCCGTCGCGGCTCCTGTCCTGCTCTTCGTCCTGTTCCTGAGCTTCGGAGACCGAGCGGAACAAACTTCGCAGAGCGGCTGTCGCGCGGCGGGCACCCCGCGTGCCCCGCGCGCCCAGGTGGGCACGGGGCGTTCGGACCTTGGGGCATCGGGCTTCCTCGTCGGTTGCCCGTGCTAGATAGACTCTCTCCCCTGCTCGCAGGGATTCTGGGGACGCCTTCCCCTTAGGAAAGTTTTCTGTTCCCCTAACCCAAGGGGGTGAAGAGAGCTAGAGGGAGAAGTAGGTCCCCGCGGGGCAACCGCCACCCTGGAGGCGATTAGCTGGGCCCCGCTAGCCGGGGAGCGCATCCAGAGGGATGCCGAACCCCTCCCCGGGTCGCCCTCTGTCCTGGATGCCGATCCTGACCCCGCTACGGCCGGGCCCTCGGGCTCGAGGGGCGAAGTGCCGAGGTCCAGGCAGCTCGCGCGGAACGAGCTTGGGCTCTCCATACGCGCGACCCTCCGCAATGGGGCAAACCGCCTAACCCAGGCCTGGCACAGGATGTCCCGGCTCCAGAACCGCTGGCCTCCGCGCCCAAGCAATGCCATAAACATGCCCACCATCTCGCACGTCTCAGTGGTGGTCACCAAGCCCATGGACCCCGCTGAGATCGCTGAATCAGTTGCTCTGGGTGCGCCCATCGCGGCCGAAGAGCCCCCTGTGATCTCTGTGCCCGTGGAACTCGCCGCGCCCGCGGGACCCGCTGCACTCGCTGAGCCCGCTGAGCTCGAGGTACTCGCTGCGCCCGCGGAACCCGCTGCGCCCGAGGAGCCCGCTGCGCCCGAGGAGCCCGCTGAGCTCGAGGTACCCGCTGCGCCCGCTGCGCCCGCTGCGCCCGCTGAGCCCGCTGAGCCCTCGGAGCCCGCGGAACCCGCTGAGCCCGCTGAGCCCGCTGAGCCCTCGGAGCCCGCGAAGCCCGCTGAGCCCGCTGAGCCCGCTGAGCCCGCTGAGCCCGCTGAGCCCGCGGAACCAACTGCGCCCGCGGAGCCCGCTGCGCCCGAAGAGCCCGCTGCGTCCGCGGAACCCGCTGCGCCCGCGGAGTCCGCCGAGCCTGCCGAGCCCGGGGCGTCCGCTGGCCCCGCGGAACCCGCAGGGTCCGGAGAGGCCGCCGAGGCCTCAGGGTCCCAGGGGCCCGCGGCGGCCGGCGATGGCCCTCAGCCCGAAGGTGGTGAAGTTCGCGAGGACCCCGAAGAGGACGCGGAAGATACTTCCACCATCAGCTGCGGCATCTGCTGTTACCACCGCTTACAACTTCGGCTCCAGCGCAGGGGAGGCTTCGTCCGCGCGGCGCTGTTTTGGGATTTGCGCCGTGGTCTGGCTTGGCTCCCCTTCGGCAGCTCCTTCTTCGCGGCCATGAAGCGGCAGAACGTGCGCACCCTGTCCCTGATCGCCTGCACCTTCACCTACCTGCTGGTGGGTGCCGCGGTGTTCGACGCCCTCGAGTCCGACCACGAGATGCGCGAAGAGGAGAAACTTAAGGCCGAAGAAGTCCGCCTCAGAGGCAAGTACAACATCAGCTCCGATGACTACCAGCAGCTGGAGCTGGTCATCCTGCAGTCCGAGCCCCATCGCGCTGGTGTCCAGTGGAAATTCGCCGGGTCCTTCTACTTCGCCATCACCGTCATCACAACCATAGGTAAGGCGGGTGGGGTGGGTGTGTCGCCACCTGGCTCCTGGGAGACACGGGAGGAGTCGGGGGGAGGGGTAGCAGAGGTAGCTCCCACTGAGCGAGGCTGGGTGAGGGCTCCCCAGGTTCAAGAGCGCCCCCCCTCACCCATTTCCGCGTCTCACCTCTCTGGGGGATGATCTCACTCCTCCAGGGGACGCTATCTGGTGCCCCACGCTGCTCTGGGCCGGGCTTGAGAACTCCCAGAGACAGAGTCTCGAGGGTGGAGGCGCCACTTTTGCAAAGAGTGGAGCTCTAAGAATAACCCCCAAGCAGACACCCACCCACCCTAACGCCCCTGTGCTGGCTGCGCTTCCCTGAGTGGGTTCCAAGCCCGTCGGGCTGTGGGAAGGAGTGGCGCCGGATCCCTCCTCACCTGGGAACGTGTTGGGAGCCGAGATTTCGGCACCCATTAGTCTTCTTTTGAGTTGTGGAGCGTGTTAGGTCCCGGGGGAAGAGTTTTACCCCTTGTGGTAGGGATGGGGGCGGCAGCAGGTGACCCGCAATGCGGTCCTGGTGGGGTGGCTAGGGCAAGCGCTAGTTTGCCGCCGTGGACTGGGTGTGGACCCAGAGGAATCTGGACGCAGTTTGAAGGCTGGGGGAGTTTAGCCCCCCTCTGGGGGAAAGAATCCCTCAGGTACAAGATGGGCTTGTGTGTAGGTTCCCACCCACAGGTCACTTGTCCACGGAGCTGCCTCTGGTGGCTCTTCTATGGCGGCCCCTCCACTGAGGGAGGAACCACCTCTAGATTTTTACACAGGGACCTGTGGGATTGGGGACGCCACACTTCACCCCAGGAGATGTTCTAGTTGCCCTTCTGGCAGGGGGCAGAACGGTGTCTCTGGATGGCCGCTTGCCCTGTCGTGGCAGAATACCTTGGGGAATCCCTTTGGACCTATGAGGGTCAGAATGTTGACTCAAAGATGGCCCCCTTTGCCCCTGTTTCACGTGTCTTCTTCTACTGGACCCTCCTCTAATTTTTCCATCTTTTTTTTTTTGGTGGGGAGGGGTTGTCTGAAAAGCTCTGTGTTGTTGGAGGGGCAAAAAAGAAGGACACAGATTTCAGGGTGCCACACGCAACAGGAAGCACCAGTCCAGGACAGCCTGTTTCTCCTCCTTGCTTGAAAAGGCTTTTTAAGAGTTGCTCTATTTAAATATGTGCTAAATTGGTTGAAGTTTTTATGTTTGGGGGAAGGAAGTCGCCTTTTTGTTGTTCACATAACCAGTTTTGTCCCTGCTTTCCCCAAAGCCCCCACCCCCCACCCTGAGGCATTTCCAGGATGGAGAAGAGGCCAGTGGCCATTGCGTCATTTCAGTCTTTGAACTGTGATGGTGATTTACAGATGTGTTCTGGGGGCAGGTATATTTAACTGCTGGAAGGCAAGAATATTGCCTGTGACACAGAGAGAGGTGAGAAATCTCATGCTCCCCTAAACGTGCCTTGTGTGATCTAGATCTGAAACAGCGACTTGGGTTTTCAGGCTGGTTCCCTGTAGGAAAACCAGCACAGAAAACTGTGGACTAGTCGCAAGAAGACGGGTGATAATCTGAGAGGGCTGGGGTTAAACACAAGTGCAGTCCTGTTGCAGCATTCAAAAAAAAAAAAAATTAAGTGATTGAGCCTGGGGAAGCTCTCACTGAGGTATGCTTCCTTTACAGATATGATTGGCACTTCTTCACATTAGGCTTCTAATGTTTGAAACGCCAAAGAAGATGGCGTCCAGGGAAGAGAAGCTAAATGCAACCGCTGTCTTAGCCTCCCCCCCCCCCAGAGAAGGATGCCCCCAGAATCAGGGCCGCTTGAGGAAGAGGAAAATGTTGATTTTTCTCATTTCTTTTATTTATTTATTTATTACAGATTTTTTAAGAGGAAAGATTGAAAACTCACACACGCATATGCTCACACATGCACACACATGCGTACATGCACACATATATCATACACACTCCCATGCACATTTCCATGCTTGCACGCATGTGTTTATACACACGCACAGACAGACATGCACAAACACACGCTCTCTCACATTCATGCACATACACATGCATTCACACGCATACACACATGCTTACACACGTACTCATACATACATGTATGCATACACATCTACAGTCACATACCCACTGGCACCCATTGACACACAGGTGGGCAGACACACATTCATACATACAGACTCGTATGTAGGCACGTACAGCCCCCCCATACATATAAACATTCTTAATTTACGCAAACACACATGCAGGCATGCATACATACATGCATACATGCACACACACACACAAGCACACAGACCAGGAAGAGAGGAATCTGGAGCTTGCCATACGGGAAGACGAGAGCGATGCCATTTTCTGACTCCCAGCCTCAGTTTCCCCACTTGTAAAGGGCCGTTATATAATAACCACTTGTCAGGTGGCCTTTCCTCATCAGCTGTGGGACCCTTTACCCCCCCCCCCCCGCTCCAGCTCCACACATTGCAGCACTTAGTAGGCGCCAAATCCATGCTCCCTCTCTCTTTTGTTGGCTGAGTGTCACGGCATCTAGTCAGAGGAGCTGTTTAGGAGAATCACTCAAATGTATAGGAGACAGAACACCTTTGCAGTTTATTTATTTATTTTCCTTTTCTTTTTAAAATATTAGTGCAAACGCAAGCGCTTTCATACCTAGGATTAAAAACCAGCCCCGAGCCATGCCCCGAAAGGAATTGTCTTTTATTGGGCAATGAGAGCGCAAGTGAGCTTCATCTCCACAGCTATTGTTCCCCTCACTTTGAGCGATTTCCCGTGTGTGTGTGTGTGTGTGTGTGTGTGTGTGTGTGTGTGTCAGCTTTGCACCCGAGACTCCGTGGCTGTGGTGGGAGCTCCTGGAGCTGAGGGATGAACATTTCTTCCTAGATGCAGTTACTTGCTCACTCTTTGAAATGGATACCACTTTATTTTGAATCTGTAACTGTGTCTTTGTGAAAGACTTTGAACTATTGAGTCAACTCCAGCCCTAGCTCTCTGGGAGTCGGTGCATGACAACTGCCCTTGCCCTGGTAATCAGGCGGGGGTGGGGTGGCCGGGGTAGGGTGGGGGTGATAGGGTGGGTGAGGGGGTGGGGCGGTGTGGGGGTGGGGCATTCTTCCCAGTGGCTTTCGTGTTGCTGCCCTTGAACTTGGAGCGCCCCTGAACTTGGTTCTGAACTTGGGTGAGACCACCTTGCTTGCAGCCCGCTGACCTGACTGTGGAGTTGAAGCAACCCCCCCCCAACTTACACAAGTGGGGGAAGCAGGTGATGTTAAATGGGGTCTGCACGCGCAGAGGGGATTTACTAGACTCTCCTCGGCTCGGGGACGAGGCTTGGAGCTTGCATAATCCACCACTGCTATAAACTAATCACCTCCCACAGTGGGAGGTTCAAGCTAAAACTGTCCCACAGTCAGCCTCTTCGCAAAACGTGCCAGAGCTGGGGCTCCATCACAGTTGGTTTTTTTTCTATCTAACATCCGTGATCTAGGTTGGTTACCTTTAGGACCATTAAAAGGGAGGAAGCCAGATGCCGTCTGCAGAGCCGCGGGGGACACTGTGAAGGCTAGTTTGCCGCGGGGGAGGGAGGGTGGGCTGGTGGGTTTTCCTCTTAGCTACAGTTTAGGGGACCAGGGAAGAAGCACACACTTCCCCGACTCTCATAGGAGTGGGGGTGACTGGCTGAGGACTGGGGTCACAGCAGGGGTGGGTCCTGCTGGGAGAATCCTAGGGACCCGCCCTGTTCTCTACACACACCGAACTCCTTCCTTTCCAAGATGGAGGCAGACACGGCCCGACTTCCCGAGTGGACAGGTTCTGGGTGGCCACGGTGCACGTTCCTGTCAGGCGCCTGCGGTGCCGGCACTTGCACTCTCAGACTCAGACTTGAAGGACAGTCTCCATACGAGTTAAGGTCTGGCCTTGACAGAAGGTGCTGGAAACCCCGTGCTTGGTTGCCGCTCAGTGTGAAGCAGGCACACCTAACCTCAGTGAGAATCTCTACTTGTCTACATGCACACACACAGCATCCTCACACACATGTGTGCATACGTACATGCACATGAATACACACACACACACACACACACACACACACACACACACACCATCCTTACCCAGCACAGAACCGCCCCAGTCCTCCAAGCCCCCCCACCTCCTGCATACACATCACAGACACACAGACACACACACACACAGAACACACACATATGCATGCATGCACAGCATCTTTACACACACACACATACCCACACACACATGCACACATGTGATTATGGCACACATGCATGCACACATGCACACATGTGCAGCATCATTACACACACACTCACACACATGCACCTATATATTTGCACACATGTGAGCACAGCACACATGCACACACACATGCACACATGTGCAGCATCATTACACACACACTCACACACATATGGGTGTCCATTTGCACACACATGCACACATTCACATGTGCACACACTCATACACAGTCAGACACAGCATCTCTACACGCATGATTGTGCTCACATGCACACATGCATACTCACATGCACACACATGCACACACATGCAGCATCCTTACACACACATGGACACATGCACACTGTCACACAGCATTCTTATACAATGCATGCGCACTTACACACAGCATCCTCACACACGTGTGTACATATGTACATGCACATGAAAGGCACATACACACAGCATCCTCACACACGTGTGTGCATACGTACATGCACATGAAATGCACACACACACAGCATCCGAACACGTGTGTGCATATGTACATGCACATGAAATGCACACACACACAGCATCCTCACACACGTGTGTGCATACGTACATGCCATGAACATGCACACACACAGCATCCTCACACACGTGTGTGCATATGTACATGCCATGAACATGCACACACACAGCATCCTCACACACGTGTGTGCATATGTACATGCACATGAACACACACACACAGCATCCTCACACACGTGTGTGCATATGTACATGCACATGAAATGCACACACACACAGCATCCTCATACACGTGTGTGCATATGTACATGCACATGAAATGCACACACACACAGCATCCTCACACACGTGTGTGCATATGTACATGCACATGAAATGCACACACACACAGCATCCTCATACACGTGTGTGCATATGTACATGCACATGAAATGCACACACACACACACACACACACACACACCATCCTTACCCAGCACAGAACCGCCCCAGTCCTCCAAGCCCCCCCACCTCCTGCTCTCCTGCAGTCAATCTCAGTCTTGTGGATTCTGCTCATCCTACCTCAGGTCTAAACTGCCTTTGTTCCTGGAACCTACCGTGTCCAGCACTGCACTTGCACAGAGCAGTCATCTCACCAAGGACTGCAACAATAAAGCCGGACCAATGGGACAGGCTGACACCTGAGAAATGATGGAGCTTAATCGCTCTCTGTCTCTCCCTTCCATCTCTATCCATGAGCTGATGTGAACACTGCTCTTGACAGATGAGGAAACCGAGGCAGATAAGGCAATGTGCACAAAGATAGAGAGTAGGTCTCCCCACTGCAGACTTTCACTGGGAGGTCATCCCAAGGGTCATGGCGCTCCCGTATGCCCCACCGCAACATTTAGTGAGCATGCTCAGCCAGACCCAGGTGAGGGGTGGCACTGGAGCAAGAGGGTTCTAGGTTCTCCACATCCAGGCTGGCAGCTGTTATGTGGAGGATGCAGGAGGTACCCGCAGACAGCTCTGCTTCCCCAGATGCTTCCTCGGCCTAGCCCTGGCCCTCCTCACTCAGCTCAAGGCATCAAGCATCCTGCTTACCGGTGCCATGGAGGATACAGGGAAGCGGGGCTGTTGGTTTGGGGTAGCATCACAGACACTTCTCCCTAGACATGCAGAGGCACTCCAAGCCTAGTGCTCTCAAGCAAGAATGAGATGAGAGCCCATGGCAGCTCAGGCCCCAAGTGGGCTCCTTAGCAAGTGGGGCCCTCTCTGATATGACCTCAGTGGCTGGCTCTTTGATCACCTCCCCCCGAGGAGGAAGAGCAGCCTTACCAGGCCACAGAGGAAGACTGTGAAAGACAGTCCTGATGAGACCTCATAGGGTAGGGTCAGATGGAAGGGGAGGAGGTTCTCCCCTATCAGTGGACTGGGAGAGGGACATAGGAGGAGGAGAGGAAGGGAGGGTGGAGTTGGGAAGGGACAAGGGAGGGGGCTACAGCTGGGATAAAATGTAATAAATGAATGAATGAATGAATGAATGAATAAATAAATAAATAAATAAATAAAGCAAAAGAACTAAATGAGAGGCAAGGACCTCCAGGCACCTGCCACATTCACTTGCTCTGTCCTGGCTCACCTAACCTAGGAAGACTAAAGAGGGAAGAACAGGAGCAGGAAGTGAATCAGGCTACGGTAGCTGTCCTAGAAATGCTTGTCCGTGTACTCCCCATGGACACCTCTACCCGCCCCCCATGCACACACACACACACACACACACGTGCCCATTCACTCTGTAACCACACAGCCACTCACCACTGCACCTTTCAGTCTTCTGTGGGCCTGCCACTCATTGCCTCAGCCAACACTGTCATCCTCACCCATTCATCATCCGTTCCCCGTTAGCCAGTCATCATGCAGTCTTCCGGGAACTTGAACATTCATCCCTTTACCCAGCATTGCGCCACCCAAGGCTACAAACACCCACCATTCAACTTCGCCCGCTGGTGCACACTGGAGTCCTGGCACTGACCATTTGGCTGTGTCACTCATCTTCTGTGCGCCTGTCATTCATTCCCCGCCCCCGCCCCCCCATCTAACATAGCATCACTAGTTTCAATGCAGACCTGCCATTCATTCCCTCACCAGGCACTGTATTGCTCGGTCCTACCTGCACCTGCCCTTCCTTTCCCATCAGCCATCGCTTCATCTGTCTGACATGGGCTGTCACTTCAACCAACCTGTCGTCAATTGCCACCCTTGGGTTGCTCAGTCCCCTGCACACCTTTCATCTCCCAACCCCCCACTAACTGTTGCACCATCCAGTCACCTACACACGTACGACTCCTTTACACATCCATCATGGTGTCACGTTGTGTCATTGCTCCTCTGTCATTCATTCCCGCACCTGGCATTGTGCCTCTCACACAGTGACTGGACCCCTATCAGCCATTCCTCTACATTGCCGTTGTGCCACGTGGTCCTTCACAGAACCGTCTCTCATGCTTCCCTCATTTTATATCATTGGGTCCTCCACCCATGTGCCGCATACTTCCCCATCCACGACAGATGCGCTTAGTGCTCCACGCACCTGCCTTCCACTCCTTCATCTCTATCCACTTCTCCCTCACCCTGCCGTTATCTTTCCAACTATTTCCTCCTTGCACATCCATCTTACGAACACCCAGCTGCCATCGTTTAGTTCTCTGCCAACCTGTCACTCATCCCCCAGCCTGTCTCTGTATGACCAAGTTCTCCGCACACCTGTCACTTTCCCCTATCTACCGTTGTCTCCGTTTTCCTCGATCTCACATGCTTTCCCTCTGAGACATCATTGCTACTCACTCGTCCAGGAAGCTCCCTCCTCCCCTCTACCTCTGCAGCTTGGTTCTTCACATCTGTCACCCATTTCCTTGCCCATCATTCTCTCAGTCGCCTACATGCTAGTCACCCATCTTTCCATTTTTTTATTGTGTCACTTGATCATCCAGGCACCTGTCACTCAGCCCCCATCTGCCACTGTAACTCTCAGCTCTCCAACACCCTCTTATTCGTTTGTTCCATTCACCTCCGCATCACACGACCTTCCATGCCCCTGTCCTTCATTTTCTATGGCACCCTAAACCCTTCCAATCTCCGTGTGCTCCCCCTTCACCCCACTGTCTTAAACTGGGTCACTTTTTCCTCTAAGCCCACCATTCCTTCCCTCAGCTGACATGAATAGTCAGTCATTCTCCCTCCTGCCATTGCTTTGCTCATTTCTTTAAGTACTTGCCACTTAAAGAATTCTCCACCCGACAGCGTCCAGGTAATTCCTCCTCCCACCTTTCTTTCTTTTTTTTTTTCCCATTAGCAATTGTGCTATCCAGCTCTTCCTATACCTGTCACTTGTTTCCTGTCCACTGCAGGACCGCAGGGCTTTCACAAACCTGTTATTCATTCTCTCCTTGCCATTTTGTCACTCAAACCTGTCATTCTTTCCTCTGTCCCCAATTATGTTACTCAGTTGTCCAGCTACCTTCTATTCATTTCTCTCCCTATCGCAGTCACCCCCACACCCTGTCATTCTTCTATCTGCTGTTACATCACTCATTCCTCATTGCACCTGCCATTACACCGTTTAATCCTCCACGTGCCCATCGTCACCGGTTCCCAGAAGCGTTGCATCACTCATTCTTCAGTGCACATATCATTCATTCCACCGCGTACTCACTAGACATCAATCACTCGGTCCACCTTGCACCTGTGGTTTGTTCTTCTATGCATCATTACATCATGCAGTCCTTAGTTACTCGGTTCCCCTAAGAACTCTCACTCACTCTCCTGAGAACTGTTACATTACGTAGCCCTCCACACACCCGTCATTCATTCCCCTTACATCCCATGCCATGTACTCATTTCACTAAAACTATGGTATCACCCAGTCCTCACTGTCCCTGTCTTCCATTCCCCTATGTACCGTGACATCACTCATTCCTAAATGCACCTGTCATTAATCCCCCCCACGCCTCAACACCATCCAGTCCTCCCCGCACCTGTCATCAATTATCCTACTCGCCACGACCTTAGCTAATCCTCCATGCCCCTGCTATTCATTTCCCGCACACCGTCACATTTCTCGGTCGCTTCTGCCCCTGCCATTTATCATCCTCTACAGCTTTCCATCAGTTCTCCTCGCACCTGCCGCTCTCCTCCCTCCATGCACCCCTTGTTCACTCCCCCATACATCATTATGTCACGAGCTTCTCTATGAGCCTGCCACTCATTCCAAGAACCAATGGCTTCACTCCATCTTCCATCTTCCTGTCATTCGTCCCCCTGTGCACCATCATGTCATTCAGCTCTCCGTGAACACGCCGTTTATGTACTGTGTGGTACATGGTTCTCCATGCAACTGTAACTCATTACCCATCAGACACTGCCTCGTTCAGCCATCCACTGACCTGCCACTTTCCCCCCCTCCATTTGATTAGGTGTCACCCTAATTCTTCCATGCAACTGCCAGAGCTTTCCAGTTACTCCTCGTCTCACACTACGCTCAGTACGCTTGCCATTCATTTATTATTTCCCATCGTGCCGCTCAGTTTCATATGCATCTGTTAGTCACTCTTCCACCCACTCTTATATCTTATCCTTCATCCCCACTTCTGCAAATGTAGCCCTCATCCCTGTATGAGCCAGTCATTTCTCATCTGCTTGTAGGGTTGCTCTCTGTACACTGACCCCATCCCTCCTCCAACCTTTTGCTGTTCTCGCTCTGCTATCACCTTACCAAGTCCTCCACGCACCTGTAATTTAGTCTGCCCTCTGTTATTATAGCAGTCTCCTGTGCACTACCCATTCATCATTCTGTTCACTGTAACACTCCACCACGCACGCACGCATCTTCAGCTATTCTCTCTGATGCGGTCTCTCTCTCCAGGCATGTGTTATTCATCTCCCCACCGGGCTCAGTGTCACTCAATTCTTTATACACCCATCACTTTTTTTCCCCCTCTCTTATGCCTTGTTTCACCCGGTCCTTAAATCTGTGGCTCGTTCCTTTCTCTGACGTTGTGGATCACAGTCCTCCCACTGTCAACACCTGCCTTGTACTCCCCATCTTTAGGGTCCCACCGCGTCTTTCTATACCTGCCGTCCATCAGTCCTTTACACTACATCGCCAGGTTTCACGTGCACTTGTCATTCATTTCCCCTCTGCCCATATGTCACTGGACTGTCAGTGCACCTGTTACTCATTCTTCACTCCACCTTTGCCTTGTTCAGCCCTCTAGTCACCTGTCACTATTGTGAGTGTTTGATACTGTATCAATCACCGTCTCCACCTCCTTCATTTCCACGTCTGCTGTTGTGTTTGTGAATGTACTCATTCTCCCATCTTCCCTTCTCTCCTTCCTTCATAAGTGTATCACTAATTCTCCTATTTGTTGTTTTTCTCACTCCCCTCCAAATCTTGCCATTTTTTTTTTTTACCCATCTAATCTTCATCCACTATCTATTATTAGGTTACTCACTTCTCACATGCACCGGCCATTGGTGACTATGTCTTCCTTACACCTTCCATTCCTTTGTCTGCCCTTGTTATCATTCTATTATCCAAATACCTGCCACACGTTCCCTGATTCTCACTTGTATTCAAGGTTCACTGTGCACCCACTGTCCATTTCCTCTTCTGCCACTAAGTTGCTAAGTTCTCTCATGTCATTCCTTTGCTCATTTGCAATGGTATCATGCCTTCGGGCACCTGTCACTCATCTGACAGCCACTTCTGTATCACTTAGTCCTCCATGTGTTCATTCCTCCATCACCATTCAATCACCCTGTTCACCATGATCCTCTCATTCACTTATGCATCCTGTCAGTCCCTGATATGCCCAGATAAACTCACTCACAAATTGGGGTGGTGTTTGGGTCACTGACGTATAGTTGATTCTGGGTGGGATATGATGACAGCTGATGCGGGACAGGGCAGGGAAAGATGAACATGGAGTCTTAGCATCAGGAGGCAATGGGCTTAGGAGGCTGGCTTAGAGAGGCATCTGTGCTGGGAGGTCCTGGAGAGAAGCTCTTTTCTGAAAACACCTGGTGATGAGGAGTTCTAGCAGCTGGGAAGTTTAGTATAGTGTTTGTTGGGGACAATATTCAGTCCAGGAGAACCCTACACACAAAAGAAGTGGAAACTAGTGTGTATTGATTTGCAAAATGTAAATAATTTTACCATCACTGGAGAGGAGAAGTAGTAAGTGATGGTAGAGAGGGCTTACAGAATATACAAAAGCACCTTCACCTCTTTATATTCACCTCTTGGTATTGTCTCCGTGTGCTGCTAGAATCATCCAGCAATTGTGTACAGCTGCTTATAGAATGGAACCCAAGAAAGAGCAAATTGAGAGAATAGTAGTTATCTTTCTAAATTAGGAAGCCTGGGTAGGCAGATGCCTGCAGAGTTTCAGCTCATCTCTTTCTGCTCAGCTATCTAGCTCACAGGCTCTGGACTGACATATGTGCTCTTTGGCTCTTAGATTATTTTAAAATGTGGAGCTAACAACATTTATTAATTTTATTATAGTATGTTACCTCGATATTTGCTTTTTTTATTTGCAAACACGTATTTTACTTTATTTAGTTTTATCTCCCTTCCCAAGCTTCATGTGTTTGCATTAAGTGGCTTTTTTCTTTCCCTTAAAATACCAAAGGCTATGTGTTGTCCTCACTCTGCCACTTTGGCTGCATCCTAAAAAATTTGCAAATGAGTTTTTTCTTACAATCAATGATATGCAAATGATTTTCAAATGAACTTTTATTCTCATTATCAACTATTTTTAAATACTTGAGTTTTTCTTTTTAATTTAAGAGTTAAGTATGTGAGTTTTAAAGTCATACAACATACATGTACTTGAAAGCCTGTCAGCAGGGAGACTAGAATCATGAGCTTAGAAGCTGATTGTCGTTGACTGTTGCTTGTTGAGATGCCTTGGGCATGAGGTTTGACCTCCTGTTCTTTGGCCTTTGTCATCTATAAAATGTGGAGAATAATAACTACAAAATGGATGAGAAGGTGTTTTGGATATTTAGATTTATTTATTTTTACTCCATTCAAAATATTTAAAACTTCTAACATGTACCAAGTGTCACAGTCTCTAAAGCACATTTCACATACACAGTTTCATTTTTAAGGTTTTTTTTTTTTTGTTGCTAAAAATTTACCTTTTGCTGAGTCCTACAGCTATTTGAAAGGAACATTTATTTCTCTGTTGTATGTAAAGGTCTATACAATTCCATTAATTCAAACTCATATATGTTTTCTTTTTCAAGGGCTGGAAAATAGGGATAACTGGCTTAGTGAGCCTTTTACACACTGAGTTTAGCACACCCTGCCTCAGGCTATCATCACATTGTTAAACTGTATGCCAAACTGGCTCGTGTGCCCTGCCTAGGCTCACCACTGCCCCAGAACCACCAGACTCAGGTCCCACCACTCACACACCCCAGCCACCTCGCTCCCTGGCTTCTTCAGTGTGTATTCCTTGCTTTATAATCTGACTATTGCTGTTGTTAAGTCTACCTGGCTCCCAAGGATGGCCCACCGGGGTCTCACTGGGTGCTTTGTTATTGAGGTTTATCGCTGTCTTCCTGAGTCGGGCAAACTTTGCTTTACGTGCTTTGAAGCTATGTGGTTAGATGCGTACAGGTCCGGGTTTGCTACTGTTTTCTTGGTAGAGACAACAAGCTACTTTACTGTGTGTGATGCTGTCTGAACCCCCCCCCCCCCTTCCACCCTAATGATTCTGGAGCCGGCTTTCTTTCCTTAGCGCTTGTTATGTAAATATCAATGTTTTTAGCTTACTTTTACACTTTTTCTTCTAGGAAGATTTTGACATGGCTTGTGACAAAAGATATAAATATAGGTGAAAAGTCAGTGTGAAAATCTGGGGATCCATGTACACTCCCCTCTGTAGGGGTGTGATAGGAGTTCACATTTCTTGTAGAAGGGGTAAAAAGGAAACAAATGGTGACGAGCTGCACAGGTAGGTAATCTTGCAGCTTCACTGAATGCCAATGCATTCTGTGGACCACGGATGAGGACCATGCCGAGCCTTGGCTATGCAGAGGCTGCAGAGGCCTTGGAGTATCCAGGTGAGTGATGGTGATAATCAGTCTTCAGGACCCACTTCCCAGGATTATTTGGGGCTTAAGCTCCTTTGATTTTTGTACTTTATCTTCCCTATCATGTTCCTGTTTACTCCTGTGTCGAGAGCATTGCTGTTCTAGGCAGAAAGGGAGGGTTATTCTAATTACCCTAACACTTTTCTAGAAGCCCCACCCATTGATTCCCCCCTCCACCTCTATCCCAATAGGGTAGAAGTGGGGCACATGGTCACATCTGCCTTCTGCCTTCTCACTTTGGACTTCAGACTTAGAGTGTGAGGCAAGTCTGGACACAGGTTTGGCTATGAAGTATAATGGCTGATGATAGAACCGTAAGGGCTGCTCCCAAAGACAGAAGCCACCAGCTGCTGTTTTGACCTGTCAGGATATCCTCAGGGACCGTATAAAAGTGAGACCTGATGATGGAGGCAAAACGGGTGCTGGCAGGGAAGCACCTCTGAGAGGAGGTCTGAGCAAGAGGAAGCTGGGACCAGGGGAGGACTTCTTAGAGCAGAGGGGAGGAGGGTGATCAAGAGGAAGCTGGTGTCAGGGAGTACTTGAGAGTAGAGGGGAGGAGGTGAGGGGTGGGCAGACTGCATTCTGGTCTATATCTTTTCTTCCTGTTCTCTAGACATCTGCTCTGTACCCCATCCCTTAGGAGAGGACTAATAAACTAACAGGATATTATTGTTCCCATCCTCTAAGCATCTGCCCTGAGCTTATATATATATAAAGCAGGGTACCAAGCATCCAATTTCCCCCAGTGCTTTCTCCTTCTCACAGGTGGTCTTTGCCATCAGTGCTAGGATCTTGCCCCTTCCATACATTAGAAGGGAGCTGTTGTACTCCTTTTGGTCCATGCTGTTCCTGGCTGATGTCCTCCCTTCCCTCTTGCTCAGGAGACCTAGCCATTGGGAATGCTTTTATTTTCCCCCTTTCCTTCCTTCTTTCCCTCCTTTCTCTCCCTCCCTCCCTTCTGCCTTCCATTCCTCCCCCCTCTTTCTTTCTTTCTTTTTTTTCAATCTCTGGGTTTTGCTCTCCAGCTCAGCCTAGATCCATTCTGGGCATATGCAGGGCCCCTGTCTGGTTTTTGGCTTCCTTTGGAGATGATCTAAGCACTTGTTTTAAAGGGCTGGCGAGGGAGGAGGGCCACAGGCATTATGCAACCCTATACTTCGACAGTGTTCCGCACCTGGCCTCTTCCCAGTTGCATGCGTTTGTACAAGCTGGTATTGATACACATCCAATCACTATCCTTGCTTGAGAACCGTCACTGGCTCTTTGTGTACCACATAAATGCTTTCCATGGCCTTTAAACACCAAATTCTTGCTGACATGTAGCCCTCCCTCTCACTTCACCCCTGCCCCATGGAGTGAGTCATAGAATACGGTGGACACCCTCCCCACCCAGCCCCCTTCCTCTGCACCTCCTTCTCTGGCTGTTAGAGGTCTCTCTTGTATCTCTGCAGCCTCAGGGCTCCAGCCAGCTAAGCACCTGTCAACCTGTGTCACATCAGCTTTTCCTGAGCCAGACTTTCTGCCCTGCCCCCAGCACCTCTGGCCAGGACCCATGTTGTTACCTGCCAGTGGCTGGATTGTCTGCTTACCAGTGTCTAGCACCAAGCAGGCCCTCAGAGAATGTTTGTTGAATGAAGAGAGGCATGTAAATGGGACAGCTTTCACGAGAGCTATGTTTAACGGTTCGAGAATATTCCCTGGGTCTTTCAGAAAAGCAAATCCTTGAAAAATAGCAACCCACGAATCTGAACAGCAGGTGTTTGCAAGAAGCAGTGGGTGGTCCAACAGGAGGATGTCTGTTTCCCAGGAGGCCCAGGTTCATCCTGTGCCCCTCCGGTTCTGGTTCTCTGTACGATCAAAGGTGCCTGCTGGCTTTACTTTTTTCTTTTTGAGTCCCATGGACACCAGGAGAGCCTGTCCTGGCTTCCCAGGTTCTCCTGGAATTTTCAGAAGATGCACCCATAGAAAAGGGTCCCTTTCCTCCCTAGGGCTCTTTTTTCTGAGCTTTCGGCACAGGACTGACTGCCTAACTGTCCAATCTACCTGCCAATCCGTCAGTTCAATCCCAAGGTCAGTGTGCTGACATCTCTAACTAGGAGGGGGACAGAAGCACTCTAGGTTTCTCCGGGCCTCACCACCATGAGGGACTGACTCTGTGGGAGGTCACAGAAAGGCTGACCCTAGCAAGGGTTCTGGTTCTGAGGGCAGAAGGCAGTCAGTGGCTCTGTACCATGTGCCCTCTGCTTGGGGGCAAACTTCCTCTACTAGCATCCTTGGCTTAGCTCCCAAATAAACGTCAGGGCCATAAGGAAATCTGCAGGGCCAGATCCAAACTTATGCCACCTGTCACATCTTTCCCTTTCCACCTCCTCCCCACCCCCGTACTCAGTGTTTTCATCTGCAAAAGGGCTGCTTCTCAGAGGCTCTGTGAGATACAGTGAGACAATGGATGAACCACTCAGCTGGGCTCTGGGTCAGAGCTACCTAGATAGACATGGAAGGGCTCATTATTTTTCACATCATTGCCTGCAGTGGTTCATGTTGCGGCTCCAAGAGTACTGAAACAGACATGAACACCATAGACGTGCTGGGGGAGATGGGTTCTCCTCCTGCCCCTCTTCCAGCCCCAGCACTGTCTCTTGTGTCTCCTCCAAGGTGTGGTAGATTCACAAGCCCCCAGAGCTGCTACCTGTTAGACCAGGACAGTGAGAAAGTGGGGCAGGAGAGCAGACAGGGTGCATTACAGTTAGGCTGCCTGACTCTCTGCCATGCTCAAGACTCAGGCATTGCAACTTCAGGTCCCTGCTGCCCACCGCTGCTGTCCAATCTGAGCCCAAGTTCTTCTTGGCTGGTCTAGGCAGAGACACTGCCAGCAGGAAGGGAGACTGCCAGTTCCTACCAGTCTCAGGCACAACTCCCAGGTCCCTGTAGTCATGGGATAGGACCAGGTGGCTCAAAGGAAGAGGCCAGTGGGGTAGGGTTTGTGCCTGGGTGGGTCTGGTGTTAGTAAATGATGGCACTCTCTTCTTCCATACAGCTAATGACATTATTGGGTAGTTATTAGAAAGGCCAGGAAATGGGCATGAGAGAGACACATGCTTCCAAGCAGGGGTCAACTTTGGCAAGGCAAAGACTCAGTATGGGGAGCTCAGTTCAAGCTATAGTAATGAGCTTATAAATAGCAGCAATCTGTTTGCCACACACAATTCTGGAGTCTAGAAGGCGGAGGCCAAGAGCAGAAGATCCTATTCCAAGTTAGAGACAAAGACAGAGTTGACATCTCACCTCCCAGAGGCACTATAAACAAGAGCAATACTATCTTCTGTCTGTCAGGTGATGTTTTGAATCTGTGCTGGCTGGACAATTATGTCTTCAAACCTAAGTGCCTAAGATGACTTGCTGGGCCTTGTCCTAGTCTGACCAGACTTAGCTAGAGGCGAGTGGGTTGGACCTGGGATTGGTTAAGCATAGCATTGTGGCTACCCTAAAGCTGAAGAGGATATATATGGGACAGGGAGGATCTTGATGTCACAGAGCCTGAATCCCTTCCCAGCTCATGCCCCTTACGACACAGAGAACTCTCTGGATTCACCAAGCCTTGTCTCCACTCTTGTCCCTTTCCCTGGAGATTCAGTGAAGCTTAAGATCCCACAGGCTCCTCTCTGTCCACGTGTTAGCTGTGGGCAAATGGGACTCTTACATGAAGTGTTCAGAGTCTGGGCCACCCCTGTCCCACACCCCTCTGTCCTCCTTCCTTAGAGACAGTCCTCAGACCTAGGGCGTTGCCATGGGGATTGTGAGCTGGAGTCTATTTTGAGATCATGTTGGAGTGTGATTTTTAGTTCTGTCCGGGCTGCCTGTTGGTTTCACTGTTTGTCCAATGATGAGCTAGAGAGTCTGGAATGGTTTTGCCACAGAGATACTACTCCTTGAATGTGAAGGACAGGTGATTAGCATCCAGTCTGACCATTATGCACCTGCCATAGTGGTCCACAAGTGTCCCCAGGGCCAGGGAATGGTGAGGTGGGGAATGCCTTCCTGCAGGAGGTGTCCTCAGCCAAGATTCAGCACTCCTAGCTGCTCACTCAGCTGACTGCTGCTGGCTGGTCTTATCTACAGATAGCAAGGGAGCAATAGATGTCCCAGAAAGGAGGGGGAAGGGCCCTTTAGCAGAGGGAGAGTTGTATGGTGAAGGCCAGAAGTGGAGCTGCTGGTGACATCTGAGAGTAAGGGAAGCAGGGAGGTGAGGGCTGGTGGGTGGGGGTTTCTAAATGAAGACCCTTCCCATCTCTTATTTGTCTTTATTATCTGCTCAGCTCAGTCCTAGGTGAGGCAATAGGTGTGGCTAACTCACCTACACCCAGGGATTATCTTCAGCCTTCTTTGCTATCTTATGAGAAGTATGACACAGAAGAGCTTGGGGGACTGAGGGTAAAGCAGAACCCCGATTCTGCCTTTATTTGCCTGCTTTCCTCCCTCTTGATTTCCTCCTGTAGATGAGGAAACTGAGGCTCAAAGGGTTCCAGGGTCTTTTCCAAGGGTCCATGTCATCGACTTATCTTTCGCCAGCTACAGGCAGAATTCTTTCTCTGAATGCTGTCTGCTCTTCAGGGAAGCTCATCTTGGTGACCCAGGGTGACTGCTCTCACCAGCAGAGCCTTGGAATGTGGGCATGCTTCTGTAGGTGCACAGAGAGCTGTTAGGGTTGGCTGTACTTGCTTACATCCTAGTGTGCACAACCTTTTTCAGAAACTTCTCACTGAGCCTCAGTTTACCAATACAAGATAGGGCAATTTGTTACAGGGAGGATTTCTCAAATATTGATGATCACAAAGTCCCCAACATAGGGTTAGGCACTTCTTGAATCCTGCCCCTCCCAAGGCAGGGACATCCTTAGTATTCTCTCACCTGGACCTGCTGGGAATCACAGAACCTTATGCTCCATCCGTCCCCTTACCCAGCTCAGGGAAATCTGCCGAGTCAGGTATGAATGGGGGAGAGAGCCAGCCAGCCAGCCTTGTATCTGGGTGGTGAGAGGCTATTTTGGGAGCAAGTCAGGGAAGGAGTGCTTTGTTTTGTTGGCTCCTCGTGACTGCCAGAGGTGGTGGAGCCCTGCACTCCTGTCCTGGACACCTAGTGAGCTCCAATCCTGGGACTGAATAGGGCAGGAGATGGACTGTTATACTGTGTGACAGCCAGAGGCCACATGAGTCTAGCCCCCACCCCTTGTCACTGTCAGCTTGCTCACCGGCAGAGGAGAGTAGCAGAGGGGAGGAAACTCAGATTCTTAATGGTAGGCTCATTCCCAGCTCTCCCACCAGACTCCACTCATCTACCTACCCATTTCCAGCAAGCATTTGTCCTGCTCCTACCTATCTGTTTACGTATTTCCCCCCTTCCATCCATTTGTCTATTTGAACTATGTAGTTAGCCATCTATCTATGTACCCAGCTGCCGTCCATCCTCTGTCCATATTCATATATCTACCGATCTGTCTTCTTTTGCCCATCCAATATCTATCCACCAATCCATCTTCCATCAAAATTCCATGCACAAATCCATTCATCTAATCACTATCCACCACCTGTCTATCCATTTGTCCATCCTCTATCTATCTATCTATCTATCTATCTATCTATCTATCTATCTATCCATCCATCCATTTTCTACCTGGATCCCATGCATCTATTCACCCATCTTCCATCCATATACCATGCATCTATCCATCTTTACATTATTTGTTCACCCATTCATTCATCTTTCCATTCATTTTCCATCCATGCATTAATCCCCCATCCATTCATATATCCATTATCCATCCAGCCATCTATTTGCCCACTATCTATCCATAATTTTTAACTATATTTTTCCATAATTCTTTAACTACTCATCAATCCACCCACTTATCCTCTCACCTTTCTATTCCATACATCTCTCTGACTAGCCATCTATGTATCCATTCATCTATCCACTCTCCATCTTCCATCAAACTTTCATCTATCCATCAATCTTCCTATCCATTTTAGCTCCATTCATATTCCAAAATTACTCTTGAACTTCTGGTGGTTTCAATTTTTTTTCCCTCAGTGATAGCATCCTCACCTCCCACAGGTTGGGGACACTGGATTAAGCACATCTAGATCTCTTTTTAGCTTGCTATGTAGCTTCTATGCCATTGTCTTTCCAACTGTGAACCTCCACTTCCCATAGGAGGGAACTTGGGGCTTCAGTCTGTCTTTTTCTGCTCTGAGGTCCTAGGGTTTGGACATTAGGTGAGTTCTCACACAACACAGAGCAGATAGTCTGTTACCTGAGAGCAAGGCTGGCTGGCACAGGATGGTGTAAACTCAGCATAGGCCACTGTTTGCTATAGGATATGGATTTTTCTTGAGCTGGTTATGCTGTTTTGTGTTTGCAGAGTTATTTAGGGGTTTTGAAAATATGCCCTCACAAGTCTTCTGAATTTGAATTTTGAGTGTTGACTAAGTAAGAGTTTGCAGATAGTGGGTAAATCAAGGCTAGTCCAGACACTGGAATGAGGGAGGGGACCACAATCTTCCTTAGACTCAAAGCAGATACAATGCAAGGAAATAAAACATTTTCTGTTTTTTTATTATGTTGTAAAAAATAGACACAAAATATGTTTGTGACATTTACCATTCCTAGTCATATCCTTGAAATACAATACATTTAAGGGATTGACCTCTGCCCCTTGGGGGCTCATAGCTTCGACTCCACTAACACATACATTAGTAGTTGGAATCTGTTGGTCATGGTGATAGACACATGGGCCATTTCTTCTTCATCAAGTCACATGGATATAGCATGAATAGCCGAGGAGTGCTTTTATGGAGATGACAGATGTGGACCTTGCAAACTTCATGGGACACAGCAGTAAGCTATCCCCATAGTGCATACATATGTGTGGGCAGCTGGCTTCCTTCTCATATGTTGACATATTTAGTTTGGATGCTATAACATGAATCTAGAGTAGGAGCCTGGACCAGGCTCTGCACTTTGGTAGCAGAAGAATTAGAGAGCCTCAGGCAATCACTGAGGTTTGGACAGCTAGGACTAGACAGGGCTCAGAACCTGTCACATGTAGGCAGGAGCTCCTGGGCACAAGTACTCAGTAACATTTGGAAGTACTAGTGCTTTGTATACTTAGGAACCCCAAAGACCAGTAAGTCTCATATTCCTCCTCCATTTGGAAGATAGGCAAGTTGTCATTTAGTTACCCTCCCACCCCGCCCTGCTCGCAGCATGAAGTTTCCACCCTGGAAAAAGCAGACAACATTAGTAGAATCTCCTTCTCTGATGCAGGGATGGAGTCTCCTGTGAGGCATAAGAAGGCCATCAAGGACAGAGCAGCAGAGAGTCTCTCTACACTCTATTCATTTATAGTCCTCTGTTCTTCCTTAGCCATACAGACAGTCCCAGCTTATGAGAGCTAAATTTTATCATGAATGAAAAGCAATATTTGTTTAGAAAAATAAAAACAACTCAAATTGAATGTTAATCTTCTCTGGGGCTAGTGCTCTGCAAGGTAGAATTCTGCCTATAGTCTAGACGGTGGAAGAGGCTGCAGCTCCCTCAAGCGGTGTGAGCATAAGGGGGAAATTCTGATATGTAGGTTAGTGGTTTGCAAGGTGGCATCCTGTCGACAGTGGAAGAGGCTGCAGCTCCCTCAAGGCACAAGACAACAAAGGCAGACCAAGGACACTAGTGCGCTGTGGTGCTGTGCTAGTGCTCAGCGAGTATACCCAATGCCCCACTGACTTTCAGTATCTTTGACTCACACTGGGTTTATTTGGCAGCATCCCAATTGTTAGCGTAGGGCATCTGTATTCAACTGAGAACAAAATCCTGGTGGTGTGATAAGAGGTTGAGGAGAGAACATGGAGACAGGAGACCTAGAATGAACACTTCTGGGAACAGTGCATTTCAGATATCTGGTAAAGCAACTCCATGCACGAGGTCCTGAGCTGTGTGGGACACCTGACTTGGCACACGTGGGACTTCTTGGAGGATGTTCTTCATTGTGCCCACCTGTGTTATCATCTCACTGATTTTTTTTTTTAATCATCCTGTCCCTATTTGGATTGAGGCAAAAACACATAATATATAGATCTATTGGAAAACCTGCAGTTCAGTGGTATTTAACTTGCAACAGAGTTCAGATGCACAGAACACTGTCTAGTTCTACGAATTTCATCACCTAAAAGCGATGTCTCATTATCAGTCACCCCGTTCCATTGCCTCTTCCCCTAACCCCACAACCACGAGTTCATTTTCTTTCTCTCTGGGGCCGGGTCTTGCAAATGCTATCTTGTGCCTTTGGCGCCTGACCTCTTCACCTAAAAGAATATTTTTGGGGTTCACACATGTAGTGATTGTTAGGTTCCTAAGAGTCAGGTGCCTGAGTTTCTCAGCGATTCTGGCTTTGAATTTTCTTATCTGCCATAGTAGCAGGTTTCATGTTCTCTGAAAGAAGAAGCCTGCTCCAGAGGGAGAGGAGATGCAATGGGAGCCTCAAGTCTGCAGTCCAGAGGTGTAAAGACAGCAGAATGGCACTGCGGAAGAATAAATGTACTGGCTTGGCCGACCATTGCCCTGAAAGAGACAGCAGTGCAACCAGGCCTGCTGCTAAACTTTGGATCAGAGCAGGTCCATGATCACTCCAAAGAAGGGAGAGAATCCAGGTGCCACTTCAGGGCAAATGCTCTGTGATAGAGGTCTCATCCCACTCACTACTGGATCTAGCATACCTCCTTATTCAGGACCCTGGAGGGTAAGAAGATAGAAATCAAGTTTGTTGGTCACTAGGGATTATGCCAGTCACGGATACAGTGGACAGAGGTCCAGGATGAGCTCTCTGTGGCTCCTATCTAGCGCAAGAAGCCCCTGCCAGATCCATGTCCTACACAGGACCCTGTAGAGGAAATGAAAAATTATAGACTTCCAAATCTCAAAGGACAATGGGAAGGGCAGTCTCGATGGTGTGTCTGCTGCCTTAGACTAGGTTGCATTGCATCAGGACATTCTGTTTGGGACACATGTACATTAATGCTCTTGATATCTTCCTGACACCCCAATTCTTTTCCACTTTAAAGATCTCTTACTTACTTACTTTGTGTCTCTAGTGACATGTATTTGTATTGGACCCAGTTTTTTATCTTGCGCTAGTACAGGCATGCCATCTTTTTTTGGCCAGTTTGCATGACATGTCTAGTGTCCATCATTTTATTTGAATTTGCTCATGTCTTTGAATCTAAAGTGTATCTTTTATAGACAGCAGCACATTCTTGGGTCATGGCTTTTGTTTTGTTTTTGTCTATCTGCCAGCTTCCAACTGCTGATTGGAGCGCGTGGTTAATTTACACCTAATGTACTTACTGATCTGGAAGGTGTTAAATCTGCCATTATGCTGCTTGCATTCTGTGATCTTTTGTTCCTTTCTCCATTACTGTCTTTTGTGTGTTTGTGTATTATAAGTAGATATTTTCTAGTGTGTCATTTCCATTCTTGTGTTGTTTCTTTTATGTTTTGAATTAGTTCCTTAGTAACTGCTCTAGAAATGACAACGGGCATCTTTAAAAACAGCCAATTAGAGTTATTATCTTACAACTTCAGTAGTGTTTTTCTAACATAGATCTTTTTTTTCTAACAGAGACCCATTCCTTCTCTCATTATTGTTGTACAAATGAAGTGTTTATGCACCTTATAATTAAGTAGCTGCCTTCAACACTGCTTTATAATTATTGCTTTATAAGTAGTTGTCTTTTATACAGAAGGAGAAAGGTTATGAATAAAACTCTCTGATGCACTTGTATATTTACATGTGTAGTTACTGTTACTGTTACTCTTTAATTATTTTTATGAGTTTGGGTTATTGACTACAGTTCTTTCATTTCAATTGGAAGGACTTTTAAAAATATGCATTGCAGTAAAAGTCTGCTAGCAAAGAATACTTTTAGGTTTTTTTTGTTTGTTTGTTTATGTAAGAATGTCTTAATGCCTGTCTTTTTTTAGGGGGATAGTTGAGTTGGATATAGAAGTTTTACTTGACTGCAAGTTTTGTTTAGCCCTTTGACCATGTCACCTAACTGTTTGAGAACATCTTAAATTCCCTGAATTTTCAGGGTAGTTTAAATGGATGTAAAATGTTGGCTAATTCTTTCAGCTGGTTGACCATGTCATCCTGTTGTCTTCTGGACTCTGGCTTGGGATAAGAAGTCATTCCTGGATTTTATTGAGAAAGCCTTCTAGCAATAAGTTGTTTTTCTCATTTGTTTTAACCTTACAACATTGTCTCACACTTCCAGTAGTTTAAATGTGATGTATCTAGGTGTGGATCTCTTGAAGTTCATTGTTTTTGGCATTTGTTAAGCTTCTTAGATGTTCAGATTAACATTTGAAAGGTTTTGTTCACTATTTATTTAGACGTTCTTCCTGCCATTTTCACTCTTTCTCCAAATCTCCTATGAGTGTAGAACATCTCGTGTCTCTGAAGTTCTGTTCTTTTTTTTCCCCCCATTTTTTTTAATTTCATGTTTTGCACCTGCAGATTCTAGTCCTGGTTGCATCCACTCACCCATGTACCTACCACCCTGTGACTAGATCCCACAGTGCCCCTCTTAGTGTCACTGCTTATAATTTATTGGAGCAGGGCAAATACTTGATCCTCTCCCCCCAAGTACTTCTTCCTCTAGGAAGTAGAAGTGATCATCTTCAACCACCCATGGGCATGCTATTGGAGAACATATCTACTGGTATTAGAATCTAGTCCAGCCTATTTGTTTTCACTTACTTGGTTTCTTATCTTCGCTTTTGAAACAAAACCTCTGAAGTCAGGAATAGTGTGCTTTTGGCTAAAACACAAATGGATGTTAGCAACAGAGGCAAAATAGAGTCCAACACATTCTTCATTTAGTCTGTTTAGGTGAATAAATTGTGGCACCTCTGCTTGGAGTTGATGAATTAAAAATGATGCTTTTGAACAGAATATGCTATTGGCAATAGATGAGTGTTAGTATTTTCCTATAATTGCTTATGTGCAGTTTGCTCTCAGCCATGGAAAACATATTTAGGAATAGGATCGGGAACCATACAGAAAAGTTCCCAGGTCTAAGTGGAAAGATGGTGAGTAGACACTCCTCAGCCTTCGTCTCTCTTCTAGTTTCTCTTGTTTCTTCCTGTTATATGAATTCTTCCAGTGACCAATTATTATTCCGATAGCCAGAAACTTTCAGGGTGGGAAAGTCTAAAAATCAGAAAGCAAACTAAAAATAATTGGCTGGAAGTCTAGGAGATAATCAGGATTGGGTTGGGTGGAGATCTTCTTCTTCCTCCTTTTTGTTTGGGTTTTGGTGTCTCTAGCCCTGCATGGTTAGGTGACTTGCCTAGATCATACAGCTGAGATGTGGAGGTTCCATAGGACTAGGGTCATCCGTCTCTAACTGCTATCACGTAGCAGTTATGGCTATCACACATCCGCTGGCAATGCCTGCCTGTACCCTTTGCTCATGGTGTCTCACAATGCTGGTTGATGGGAATTGGCTGTGACAGATGCACAAGTGTCCACCCTAGCAACTGTCATCCTTGCTTTTTTGGGAAGGATATCAAGGACAATGCTCCATTTGGGCATGGTTTTCTCGTTGTGAAGCTTCAACCAAGAAGCTTAACTAGGTAGATGCTTGCCCTTGGGGACTTTGTTGGCCCCTGGGAGTCCATCTAAACCCCTGCCTCACCACAACCCAGAAAGGGACACTATATCACAAGTAAGGCTGTGAACTTAAGTCCTCATTCAGGGGTTTGGAAATCTTGTGCTCTTGTGGCTCTGGGGAGAGGGGCACACCAGCAAAATAGAGGTCAGTGCAAATAATACAGGGTAGCTTCTAGAATGGCCTTCTGTAGAGAGACTTGAGGCCAGAGATCATGTGAAGAGTGGAGGTTGTCCCTCCACTCTTTAGGCCTTCCCTGTATCAAGGTCAGGGCTCTCCTTACCTCTCATCACCCACAGGTCTTACTTCACTATAAGCTTCACCTGAAGCCATCTGAGCCTGGCACCATTAGCCTAGGGAAGTGAGGCACTCCTTCCTGCTGAACCATCCAACGCAAGGCCCAGCAGCTGCCAACCATTACTGATTTCCTTATTCTATCACAGATTTCTCACACATCTGCCACTTTTCTGCCCTCCCTTCCCTCCTTATGAGTCTTCGATTTGTCTCTTCACATTTTCTTGTAGAGACTTTTGGATAGTGGAGGGTATAGGAAAAAAATGCAAAAAAAAAAAAAAAAAAAAAGAAGAAAGCTTTGTGTGGGTACAATGACAGTACCAATAGGAGGACCTGGTTTTCCATTTTCTGACCAAGGGGACAATGTGGGCACCTCATTGGTACTGTGAGTGTGGCTGATAGCAGGGGCTTACTTAGGATTAAGGCCCAGATCAGTCTTACATGGGAGCTTAGAAAGTCCATGGGCATCACCTCATCCATGCTGGGGAGGATATTGAGTACCTGGAAAAGGTACCCCCTTTCCTCCAGGAGATGAGTTATTTATCAAATATAAAAAAAGGTTTTAGCTCAGTTCCTGGTATCATGTGCTCTCAATAAACACTGGCCATTACTGTTTTTATATTTTATCTATGCCCAAATTCCATTAATTGCTGGAACTTTCTGAGAGAAAAATCCACCATGTAACATAAGTTTTGGCAGTGAAAGACTTGAGAGACTTCCCCCTTGGTTGTATCCCAGGAAAGAACATGGGCAGGTGGTAACTGTGCATTCATTCATGTTCGTCAGCGACAGAGCACCCACCAGAGGGCACCCTTGTACCTCTGGTGGCAGGCCGAGGAAGAGCACAGGCCGAGGCTTCCACTGTCCTGCCACCCTGTGGGCTTTTTGCGGACAGCATTTTCTCAGTTGCTCCTAAAATCAAGCCCCTGGAAAGGAGAGGGGCCCGCAGGCTTTCTTAAAAGCATGTTAAGAGGCTCTGAATCCAAGCTTGTGTGGAGGAGGATAGGGAGCCCCAGCCTTTCTTAAAACCACGGAGAAGCTGTAAATCCAAGCCTGAGATACTTGGGGAGTTGGGGGAGGGGGCTGGAATGTGTCCCACCCCAGGCAAATTCATGTCTGGCTTGAGCTCGCATCAGTCTGGTCACGGACAAATGCCTCAGTGGCACCACACGGCCTTATGAGACAGGATTTTTTGGCTCTTTTATGTGTGGAAAACATCCCAGCCCTTCCCTTTGCCCACTTTCCAGGAGAAATGCATGCTTTGCACACTTAATGTTAAAAAAAAAAAAAAGTATTTGGGTATCAATGCAAACGTAAAGAAAACTGGCCAGGAAGCCAAGTTCCTTCCAGGAATCGGTGAAGCACGCGGAGAGGCGTGTGCTTTCTGATTATGTAAAACAGTCTGCCAGGTTTCCCTCTGCAGAACACAGAGGGCACTGCTTAGAAGCAAGGGCTTAGCATGGGACAGCCACAAACGCTGATCATCGATGCACACCTCTTCCAGTCGAAAGGCTAAATGCAGGAAAGGAAAGCAAACTAGAAGACGCTATGTGACTCAAAGAGGTTGCTTCACTTCAGTCTTCTCTATAGGAGAGGGAAGAAAGGTTTAGAGACTGTGGGGAGCGGTGGGAGAATGGATAAGGAGGCTAGCTGCATCGTGCCATCCATTGGGAACCATCTCAGAGGCTCAAGGGCTAAGGCTGGCTCCCTTCCGAGGCGTGTCTCCTCTCAAAGCCACCCCGAGTCATTCTTTATTGGGATTTTTGTGCTTGGCAGCTGGAGAAGGCAGCAGGGCACCCTCACCCTGGCACCAGGCCCTGGGAAGTCACAGTAAACATGATAAACAGAATAGTGAGGCTGGAGGATGAAGCATATTGTCCCTGAGGTGGCTCTGGGCTCAGGCCCAACTGGCCTGCTGCAGGGCCCAATCTTGACTACTAGGCAAGACTTGCATCGTTGTAGCGGGAGCTCAAAGGTAGTTTCTGAAAGCCTGCGACAGTAGCTCATTCCTGTCATCCATGCACTTGGGAGGCTGAGGCAGGCGGATTTCTGTGAATTCAAGGAGAGGCTATGTAGTGAGTTCTAGGCCACATTTACTACTAGAGAGTGAGACCTTGTCTAAATTGAAAAAAAAATCAGAATAAAGGTCACTTCTATGAGTGACCATGAGCATGTGACTCGGGGAAACATCCATGTCACCTTCCTTGATGGGGCAGAGTTTTAGGATGAATTCTGGCCTTCAAATGCCCAGTCCAAACACTGTCTCTGATGTGTTTTTTTTTTTTTTTTGGGCAATATTTCAAATTTGGACTAGAATCAACTGACAATGAGGTCTTTTGAGAGCTGTGTGTTCCCTCTCTACCAAGGTTACTTTGATACAAGGTTAAATTCTATTACTAGACCATCTCTCTACCTCTGAGACACTGCCTTGGCGTGGGGATACAGCACTGAACAAAATGAAGGACAACAAAAACTCTACTCCTCCTACACGACTTTTCCCCACTTAAACTCTTGCTTTTAGCATCATTCTTGGCAGCTCAAAACACGAGGCTCAAACCCCAGCTCTGAGGATGTCACGTTAGTTACCCTGCTAACTCACTTATTGGCTTTCTCGTGTATGGGCTTGGGGTCATTACCCCATTTGATTAGGGTCATTATACAGTTAGACAGAGATGGCACTTGAGGAGTCAGACTCCTGGCTGTCACCTAGTTGCTCTTCTTTCAGTATTCACTCTTTATGTGGATCCGGGGGTTGGGATATTCCATTTTCTTAGTAGTATATATCTGTATATATCTAAGGACATTGGCATGCCTCGACCTCTCAGATACCAAACCATTACAAGGGACGCTTTCAAATGAGTCTTCTTTACCTTCTAGGTGGTAGTTAAGGCCAGTAAGCATCTCTTATCCAAAATGCTTCAGCTCAGTTTTGTGCTTAGGGCTTGGGATCTTTCCGGATTTGAAAATACTGGTATCTGTGTAATGGGATATTTTAGGGAAGTGACTCCAGGGTAAATGCAAGCTTCATTCATGTTTCACATGTATGTAATAAATAGCTTGAGGAGCTTTTTAGATCGAACAAAGTTTCATTGTATGGAATTTTCTACTTGTGGCATCTTATTGATACTAATTATGTCTTGAGAGCACATGTCTGTAATTCTAGCACTTGGTAGGTAGAAGTAGGGGGATCAGGAGTTTAGGGCCAGCCTCATCTACATAATGAGTTTGAGGTTAGCTTGGACTACCTAGCTAACCTGTCACGGAACAAAGCAAAACAAAAGGTTTTGGGTCTTGTAGCACTTTTGATTTTACATTTTGAGATTGGAGGTATTTAATCTGTACACTGAATCCCTTTGTATTGATATTTCCCTGAATCCCTTCTACCCCAGTGCTCACGGGACTCCTGAACTGTTTTTCTTTGTCTCTCTGTACTCCAGTTACCTCTCTGTTAGACATGTCTGATATATTTCCATTTCTTTTCCTGAACCTCACAGAACCTTTCCTGACCATTGTCCCTACCCTTCTTCCCCTTTCCGTAGGATATGGACATGCTGCACCCGGAACCGACGCTGGAAAGGCCTTCTGTATGTTCTACGCTGTGCTTGGCATCCCTCTGACGCTGGTTATGTTCCAGAGCCTGGGCGAGCGAATGAATACCTTCGTGCGCTACGTGCTCAAGCGTATCAAGAAATGCTGCGGCATGCGCAACACCGAAGTTTCTATGGAGAACATGGTGACCGTCGGCTTCTTCTCCTGCATGGGTACCCTGTGCCTCGGGGCGGCTGCCTTCTCCCAGTGTGAGGATTGGAGCTTCTTCCACGCCTACTACTACTGCTTCATTACACTGACTACTATTGGATTCGGCGACTTTGTGGCCCTGCAGTCCAAGGGTGCACTCCAGAAGAAGCCATTCTACGTGGCCTTCAGCTTCATGTATATCCTGGTGGGCCTGACCGTGATCGGAGCTTTCCTCAATCTCGTGGTCCTGCGATTCCTGACCATGAATACCGACGAGGAGCTTCTGGAGGGAGAAGTTGGCCAGATTCTTGCTGGAAATGCAAACAACGTGGCTATCCGTGTGCCGAACAGCCGCATAAGGAACCTGTCCGGGTCCTTCTGGAAGAAGTACGGCAGAACCCTCTGCTATCTCTGCTTCCCGAATGTCGCCGCACTCCAGGATGATGATGATGTTGTTGCTGTTGCTGCTCCTGCTGGTGCCAACGTCAGCAATGTCCGGGCTACTGTCCACTCCGTTTCCTGCAGGGTTGAAGAGATCCCTCCCAGCGTGCTGAAGAACAGCTTCCTACGGCCCCCATGCCCCCTGCCTCATGGAATGCACACCTGCCGGGAGAACCACAGGCTGATCTTCCGACGCAAGTCCATCTAAGCGTGGGGCCGGAAGTAGGCGGAAGAGTCATTTGTCATTCAGATGTAAGTTTCATTGTCCCAACTCCTCTTTCCCTCCTTATTTATTATTATTCTCTTTTTTTGTGATTACAGTCATCACCATTCCTTTCTCTCTTCCCTCCTCTCCTGGTTTCATGTCTTTCCTGCCTTTCCAGCCAGGCAGAGCTGTCCAAAGGGAAACTAGAGGCCCATCCTCTCTGAAACTCGCACCTGAGCATGAAGCATGGATTCCTTCCTTTCTCCCCAGCAGAGTTATGCTTTACATTTCTCCCCACCCTGCCTCCTCTCTGTGGGGTGGCTTTCCTAGGACAGGTGTGAGAACAAGAGCACCAAGGCAGAGCTGAGAGGATGCCCAACCCGAAGCCTTTGACTGCCTAACCCGTAGCGATGTCTCTGACCTAACTCCTCTCTTCTTCTCCAAGGACTGGGTGGCTGTGTGTGCGCATGTGTAACATGGGTGTGCGTGCCTCTGTGTGCAGGTGTGTTGTGCGACAAGGTGGAAAGGATTAGGTACTCACTCCCCCTTTTCACTCATACAATTCCATTAACAGTCTCCTGGAGGCTGCTTCCTAACAAACTAAACACTGCAAGGTTTGATGTATCGCCTTGCCAAATTGAGCACATCCAACAAAAGCACTTTTGACCCAACATGTATCAGATGGCCATAGTTTCAATTGGCCAGCTTCTAAATCTCATTCACTTCTCATTCAGGGTGTAGGTAGGCAAGACCACAGGGATCAGGTTAAGTTGCCAGTTTAAAATTAAATCTTAAGAAGCATGCACTTTGTGGAACTGGTATGCACCACTGACACAAGAAAGCGAAGGTCCGCAAAGGGATAGTCAAAAGCCACTCGTGTCAAGTTACTCAAGAGCATTTTTAATTTCGGCATTTCCAGTTCCAAAAGTTTTCCCTGCAGCTGGAGTTGTCAGGGTAAACAGGGAACTTGTTGGGACCCAAGAGTATCTATTTTATTATTTCCCTCTTCCTAACGATGATGACTGTGACGATGATGGCTCCGAAGCCTCCACCGGCATGGATAAGAATCCTAGTTTTGGAATGCTTGGATGAGAATGGGTATCAGAATGGTGATGTGTTTTCTTTTCCTAATGAGAAAGCGACAGGGCATTCCTTGTTAAAATATATATAGAGAGATATATATTTCAGGAAAGAGTGTCTCTAAATGCATTTGATCTGTAAATAGGGAGAAGTTCACGTTGGTCTCAGGAAGAGTTTTAGAGGCTGTATCTTTGCCTAGTGAGAACTTGTCAATCTCAGGGGATGCTTTTGTCTAGGTAGTGGAGATGGCCCCTTAGGGAACGGTTTAGGCTAAAGAATATGGCACATCGTATGTAGGCCCTTTCAATTACAGGAGTCCGAGGGCAGCTCGGCCTCCACATTCACTGAGGGACTCTAATTTCTCTCATCGCCATCCCTGCCATCTCTAAAAGTCACTCATCCACTCATCCTCCCACTCCTTCTTCGTATACTGGAAGTTCCTGGCTTTTGGATGGAAATGGCCTTTGGCTACACTACGCACGCACAAGGAACGCACTTACTGGTCTTCAAGATTTCTTAAAGGACACAGCATCCAAATGCCACCAGTCCCAAGTATGTGTGCCATTGGGCTGAAACCAGGAGCATCCAGGACTCCTCTGGAAAGTCAATGTGTGCACTTAACGCTCCACCCCATGTTGAAATACCCCCTTCGCCTAGGACACGGGACCTTCAAAAGGAGTCTGTGAACCTTAGACTCTCTTGGCCAAAGTTGACGTATTCAAACTTCGAGGTCTTTATCAGTTCACTTGTTTGAGATTTTGTTGTGTGGAATGCCCTGCACGGGGCTCTCAAGTCTGTTCAGAGAATAGAAGCAATCACTCTTCTTGAATGTTTTTGCTCTGCAAAGAGATTGTTGGCTCTTTTGGGTCACAGACGTGACAGTCCTGATGCCTATATGCAGAGTACTTTATGCCTCGGAGGAGGCTTCCTGGAACACATGTAGAAACTCTCCCCTGAAACTGTTGTAAGATTTGCCCTCAAATGGTGGTGGTGGGGTATGTGTGATCACCTTTGATCTGTACATTGCGCTGAGGCACTGAGAGAACCAAGGATCCACTCTCAGTCCCTACCCAGAAGGGTCCAGAAGGTGGACTCCATGACACAAAGGTGTCCTGACTCGGCCCTCCAGTGGAAGAGGAAACTTGCTTGGTGTCTCCACAGGGCCAAACATTAGGCCTAGGGTTGATGCCAGAGGGACATAGGCTTAGTCTATCTTCAGAGCTGGCTTCTCACTCATGTGTATCTGTACAAAGTGGTCACACTGTGACCATTGTTGCAGGAAGGATTTAATGACAGGGAGATACCCTTCTTTCTGGAGAAATATAGACAACACCTTCTACATTTTCACAGAGGTGACACTCCCTTCTGCAAGGTAAAGGGCTGTAGAATGAGTTCTCTTTCCTCCTCACATGATGACCACTGATGGAAGCAACTGAAGCAACTTGTACTTGGTCATGGTTCTTGAAACCCTCCCATGTCTTTGGCTACTTATTGCCAGTTCAGCCTTGGAAGAAAGGGCACCAAGATGTCTCTTGCAAGCTTAACATAAGAGCATTGAGGGAGGGAATGAATCTAGGCTTATCTCCCTGTGAGTGGTTCTTCTCCAATGGCCCATTTGTCCTTTGCATGGGACCTGGTGAGACTGTTCTCTGAACATATCTAGTGATGAGCTGCCTTGGGGTGAGGGCAGGGAGAAGTCAAGTACAAGATGGGTGTGGGCCATCTCTACAAAAAGCCCACCAATAGAGGCCAAGGGCCTTCATGCAGGGGGAGCACCACTGACTCCCTTATTTTCAGAGGAGGAGACAGAGATTCAGGAGGGTCAACATATCTGAGGTCATGTGTCCAGAATATAGGTCTTCATCCTTCCTTTTGCCGTTGTCCTAGCTGCTTTGTTGCTGTTTCGCACAGCATTCCAAAGATCCCCTATTGCTGGATGTTATTGTGTCTTTGGCCAAGGCCTCTTTCCCTCTCTCGTGCTCTTGGCAACTTCTTTCAGCCAAGTGATTATTGTACCTTTCCCTCCAGTTAACCAAACCCCTTCAACAGACCTCATGTTAGGTTGCTTGCATAAAAGATTCAGCTTCAGGAACTGGAGGCTAGCTGGCTGTCCAGTGCCTGAAAGTCAATTTGCCTTGTATATACTTAAGATATCTGACTCACTTGAACTCTTCACTAAGTGATCTCCATCTTTACTTCATCAAAGACAGGAAGAAGTAGGCAATGATATGGAGTAACCCAGGGCTCTGGGCTTGCTGATTTCTAGTGTTCACCCTATTTTGATCCTTAAAGGTACCTATACCCAGAAGAAGGTGCTGTCTCACCCATCAGCCTGTTAGACTTTGAACAGCAGAGGGAACTTCCCTCTCAGGGTTTTGAGATATTCTGTTAGCCCCCAAACTGGAACCAGATCTGTTCTTTCTTGATCATCCCACCCAGTTTCAAGGCCAATGCAGCAGCCTCCAAGACCAGAAATCCCATGATCCAAATGCAATCAATCACTCTCTTCTTAAGGCTGTGAGAGTTCATGGTGAGTGATTGACTGAATGACATGGGTACCAGAAGCATTCAACAATTGGCTGTAGCAGATGGGTGGACACGTATATTCTCTGTGCACCTGATTGAGAAGACATCTGGAGAGCGGATAAGCTGAAATAGGTCATTTTAAAAGCAATTTCATGCAGATATAAAAGCTGCACAGACCTTGACTTCCAGTGCCATTCTATTGCAGCTGGAATCTAGAGGGGTTTAAGGTTCCTCAGAAATCTTTCTTGCCTGCATGTTTTGAGAGAAAGAAAGATCAGAAAATGATCACCCATCATGGAGGCTCCCAGCCTCACTTCCATATATTCTTTCCAAAATAATAAGTCCTAAGTCAGAAACTCTTTGAGAGTGTCCACAGGAATGTGAGGTCTGAGATGCATGCTGGAATGTGTCCATTCTACCAGCTCCAAGCTTTCCAGAATCTGTGAATTGTGACTTAGTTCTGAAAGTAGTTTGACTTTATCTGAGATGCATTTTCCCCAGAGTCAAGGTCTTTTCAGGATGCAAAAGACATCCTAGATGAGGAAAGAGTGGTAAGGCAGGGACTGGTTCATCTGTCTTGCCTCACTGGGCTTTTGGAAGTCATTTCACTCCTTGAGCCTCTGTAACTTTCTCTTTAACTGGATGGTACAGTTTAGGGGCACTTAGCACAAGATGAGCTTGACTCACAAGAACTTTTGGCTTGGATTATCTGCTCACATTTGAAGTTTGAACCATCAAAAAAAAAAAGAAAAAAAAAACCCAGCCAAAATTATGGCAGGAGATGGAGAGCTGGAAAGATGAAGAGACACACGTGCTGGTATAGAGCATTGGTCGTTATGTGGACCATGAGTGTAATGCACCATGGGTTCCCTAAAGTGCTAGGCTTAGGTTGACTTTCTGTGGTCACATATTGACCACATGTTGGTAGAGGTTGCTGATTCAGGAAAACAAATGTCTATGATCATAATTTGCCTGACACCAACTTTGAAAAAAAAAAAAAAAACAACAAAACATCCCAAGGGTGACAGAAAAGTTCATTGACCAGCACCATGGGTTTTTCCTTTACTTCTCAGTACCCCCGTCAACACTAAGATGGTTGGAAGATGAATTGTCTTGTTGTCTACAGCTTTTAGGCGGTTCAGCCAAAGATAACATTGTATATCTCCCATCAAAAAGTGCATTCTCTTACATAGCAGTGCCATTGTTACACCTAAGAAACTTAGCGTAAGAATATCTAACATAGTAATATAATCTGTATAAAGAATTCCCCAAGTGTCCCAAAAATGTCCTACTGAGCTTGTTTGTGAACTTAAGATGCCATCCAAGATCACACCCCACACCTGCTTGTCTTGTTGTTCCTCAACCCCCCCAATTGAGGGCATCACCCTCACTGTGTTTGTGTCTCTTGATAAGTGATATTTTTTGAGGACCCCACGCCCGTAGTCTTGTAGAATGCCCACGATCTGCTGTCGTCTGCTTGTTTCCTTGGGTTGAGAACCTGTTGACAAGAAAATGATGTAGTTGATGTTGTTTAGCCCTGATTTATGCATTTGATGTTTGTCTCTCTGGGGACCTCTGTGGTTACTGCTTTTGTTGTGAATAAATAAGTCATATTAAATGTTGTTTTCCTCTGTTAGGGGACCTAACTGCATCTTCAAGAGAGGCGTCCATGGATGCTGGGTCTCACTGTGAAGCCCAAGCAGGCTTCGGATTTCTGACCTCTCCCGGGGACCTCTTCCAGGAGGGGCGAGTGTCAGCACCCCTTCCCCTAAACACCTGTGGGAATGGCCCAGCTATACCTAGACAAAAGGTTCAGAGACATGCACCTTGTAGGGTCCCTTGCCTGCAAATCTACTGGGCCACTTTGTCTCCTAGCAGCAACCTCATGAGTGGCGATGACCACCACAGGATCTCCTCATTCACTACTGTAGAAGTGTGACTTGTAATCATGTCACTGCCCTGCCCATCAAGGGGCTAGCATTTGTTCTTTCTGTCTTTGAGACGTTTGCTCTGGCATGTTCTAGAGCACACTCCTTTCCCTTCCAACCCACAACACATACCTGCCATTGCTGTGTGACCTTTGCCCTCTTGGAGGGTCTCCCTGTTGCTCAGCAGCATGGAGGAAGAGGTGGAACGTCTTGGTCCTTCCTTCAAAGCCTTTCCTGCCCCTTTTGTCCCCTGTGGACTTAGCAATGTCCTTCTCTGTGTTCCTCTGTGTCTGCTTCTCATGGGGAACACACTGAGAAGCAAATGTCCCAAGGGTCAGCCTTAGGAGCAGAGAGTTAAGAAGCACCCACAAAGGGGAGGAAGGCCCCAGGATAAAGCAGGTCCACGCATGAGTTATCTGGCTGAAATAGACATGGGATATTCCAATGCAAATCCCTGGAAACAACCCAAATCCTGGTTTGCATTGTGTTGCTTGCTATACAATTGCACGTGCCTTGGGGGTTGAGTGTGCCATTAGCATCAGGCCCAGGAGTTATCCACAGCAAGGCACTATGGCGTCGGGGAGTGGGTGGGTGGGTACATCTTCAGACTATAGAGGCATGCTGGGATATTTCTCCCTGGAGTAGGTGGGTCTGGTGATGGGAACATCACAAGGGAATCATGTGGGGCAGTGTTATTTTCTTGAGGGAGGTAGGGTGGCTGGGAGGATCATGCACAACACAAGTCTCTGTACCTCCGGGACCTGGGAGAGACAAGAACACCTACTTCTTGCTCCCTCTTTCAACCCCAGAGCAGCATGGTGTGGAGAAAGCTGCTTGGGGCTGGCATTTTACACACCTGGGACCAACCTCTGTCATTCACAGGTGGGTGGTGGATTTACCCCTCTATGTCCTCGTCTGTTTACACATTCTTACACTGGAGGTTCTAAGTAGTTCCCACTGCACGGCTGCCTGTGCGAACTACACATGAATGTTTACTGAGCACCTGCTTTGCTCCTGGGAAAAGTATGTGCACTTGGCCCAGCTCAGGGCCTCCCTTCACGTCAACTGGTTGTTGCTGTGTGGCAGCCAAACCTGTACCTCCTCCAGACCCTTTCTGGTGCAGCGCTGTACAGATGAAGCATCCGGTCATGTTGTACGCGCGTGCTCTGCTGCTGGCAGGGGTGTGGGTGTGGGGCAGGAGGGCAGCCAGAGCGCTTCTGTTCAGCAGGTGTCTGACAAGGCTCAGGAACGCTGCAAGATTGGATCGCCAAGCCAGGTGTCTTCGGATCCCAGAGGGCCTGGTACTGAAGTGTGTGGGTGGGGTGGAATGGGAGCTTCATACACAGAAAATGATACAAGGGCATGCCTTAGAGAGATGGGGTGGAGGGGTCATTACCTCTGAGGAGATCACATGGGTGGGGCTCACACTGGGGAGGAGGCTTTGCATGGATTACCAATGGAGGGGAGAAACTTCCAGGAATGTACCTGGTTGGGTGTCCTAGCTTCTTTCCCTGCAATTAGCAAAAATGCTAAGATGGGAACCACGTGCTGTTGAAGCCTGTAATTGTCATTATTAACCTTGTAGACATTTGTCTTCAGGCATCATCTTTGTACCAGTGGATCCCAGAGGACACACCCAGGACCAACGGTAGTGAGTTCTCTGGCATGAAGGGTGGCCAGCAGGCCAATGCACATGGCAGAAAAGTGGCTTTCACCTGCACAGGACAAAGGGCTTCTTCTGGACCCCTCTAATAACACTGTATGACCTTGTCAGGTGCCCCTTCCTGAGAATGACTTAGAGCACAGAAATGCTCAATCCTGTTATCCCATACAAGGATGGTTCTGGAAGGATGGGGGTAGAGCCCTATTCTACAGATGCTGCTGTAACTGACCTTCTAGAAAATGGGGCTGGGAATTTGTCCCCTAAGGGTACCTTGGTTTTGTCTGAAATTGTCTGGGAACACAAAGGTCGACAGTGGGAGGGATGGGCTTGATCTTCCTCTCACCTTACCTTCAACATGGTGAAAACCAACATGGTGAAGGGCAGTTTTTTTGGGGGGGTTGCTTGGGGGGAGGTGGGAGAAGAGGAAGGAACTTGAGTATACTTGATATATTTGGCTTCATAGATTCCCATTTGCTCTTGAGTATTGACCTCTTTGGAGGATCCAATTCAGTTTTGGGGAGACTTGGTATCCAGAGAGGATGCTCAATTTGGAGAGCAAGGTGTAGTAAAGGAGGATCTTGTAAACTTTAGGCATAGCTTTGCCTCTGAAAACAGTGTTGGTTTACCTCTTGTAGCTTGCTAGGCTATGTGCAGTGGGCAGAGGGGACCCTAGGCATCTTTCTAAGAGCCAGCCCTTCTTTCCCTTTCTTTCTCATATACAGCAAGGCCATAGGAACTTGGCAAGTCATTTCTCATCTCTTCCATAGAGGATGGAATGGCCAGGCCAGAAGCAAGTGTCTTTGTTACATACTGGTACAGAGGAGATGAAACTCACGTCTCTCTACCTTAGACTCTTTGCTGACATTTTGGTGGAAGAGGTCAGAGAAGAGACAAGGTCAAGTCATTCCAAGATGAGCTAGGTTCTTAAGAATGGACCAATTACCCTTTCCTACAGGGACTTGTCCTTTCTTAGGTTGAGCAGTATTGTGAATTTCTCATTGAAGATCTGGTCTGTATCCAGTTATTATCCATCCCATGGCCTCTCGTTTATTTCCCCCTAACAATGGCATGGCTGTGGGTGCCCTCGTTCTTCTAAAGACTTAGAGAGCATGACAGTTCCAGATGTGAGCTGCAGCTCTGGAGACATTTCTGTGCAGTACTTAGTGTCCGATGTCTGATGTCCATCTACTGGTCCACAGTCACTCATGGATCAGGTAGAGCAACTGTTTCCAGCTACACTGAGAAGGCCCTCCATGACCCCATGAGGCTGTGAGTTCTAGTACTTCTGGAAGCATGAAAGGCCTCATGTTTCTAAGATGTGTGAGCTCTTGCTGCAGGTTTAGGGAGCAGGGACAGGAACTGGAGCATGCCTTGACGATTGTTTTCATTTTTTTCAAGCTAGGACCTTAGAAAGTTGGGCAGTAAAATAAAACTCAAATGGAACGGGGGAAAATGCAATGAGTGGGAACCCAGTGAAGCAGAACCCACAATTAACAAGATTTCTCTATAATTTGATGGCTCCTCAGAGAAGAACATATTCCAGAAAAGGGCTAATTATACATTTGTTTCTTCAGGCCACAAATAGCATTTTGACAGCTGGGTTTGGGTTGGGAAGGCCCTTCTGAGGTCATCCCAGCCCATCTTCTGCCTTATCAGAAACCTCCACTAAACAAACACTGAGCTGAGGGCAGGCACTGTGAATCCCGATGGGCAAAATATGCATAGGAAGTCGAAGTCAGGTCAGTCCCATTGGTAGAAATCTGTGGTATTTTGTTATTTTCCCATATGTTGATAGAAAGGTTTACCCTCACACACAGAAGACAAGGGACAAAGGATGTCAAAGATGATGATCTGAATTTTGACCATGCAGTTGATAAATGGGGAAGAAGCTTTTTAGCCTATTCCTGGCAGGTCAAGAAATGGTAGAACATTCCCCCCATAGCTGTATAGTCTTAGCCTCAGCCCAGTGTGTATCTGTGTACCTCATGACATCAAAACCAGCCGAAAAGCAAAAAGCCTGTCGTGTGTGTGACTACAGGCATAGACACGAAGTTTGAATTAGTGTCAAATGCATCTCTGTCAAAATAACTGGCATGTGCTCACATGGTTTATTGGGGGATGGGATGGGGTGGGGTGGGGTGGGGAGGTGGGGACATGGGGGTGTGGGCCCGTGTGTAATTGTGTGTGTGTTTGTGTGTGTGCGTGTGAGAGACTGTGTGTACACATACATGTTCACTAGTATCTTTAGATCTATGTGCTTTGTTTCTTTTGTTCTTTTGGGGAGCCGCATTATTGGGTGTTTATGTGTGGTCTTGTATAGTGTGAATGCCTGGGTTTGGTTTTAAAGCTGCCAAAGGCTGGCTAGAACGCCCTCATGGGAAGGGTGATGGAAACTTGGAGATTTCCATAGGAAATGGGGTTGAAGTACTCTCTGGCCATTGTCACATTCCAGGCGGGTGGCATACTGTATTCTGAGCCCTGGTGGGAATCTACCTTTCTGTTCTAGGGTTGGTGGGTGTTTGCATTGATAGGTCCAACACAGGTAACTAGGCCTTTGGCGGAACCCTGCACCGGAAGAGGCAACACCAGCGATCCCCGGCCAACTACAGAATCGCCTGCGCTCCTGTGTGTGTCCTGTGTTCATCCTCTCTGCCCACTCAGCCTTCGGGAGAGAGCACCTTCACAGATGGCCTTAGAACATAACAACCATCAAGAGAACATCAGGTGTATTGATTTTGTAGCTTACCTGAGGGGAAAAGAAAAGAACAAACATACCTGTATCACCAATGTTTACACATCTTAGTAACCATCTAGCTCATGTAAAATATGTACCTTATGCATCTCCTTTGTTTTCTTTTTTTGTAATAAATGCACTATACAAGCTATGTATATTTTACATGTCTTTACAGGAAAATTACCTGCTGTTGTAGAGTTGTAAATGATTGCACTTTTCTATCTTTTTTTTTCTTTTCTTTTTTCTTTTTTTTTAATTAAAGTCTCTGGCATGTTTGCATTGCGTTCTGGTCTTCTTTCTTTTTTTTTTTTTTTTTTTTTATTGTCATTGTCCTTGCTGGCCTTCTTTTTTTTTTTTTTTTTTTTTTTTCAATGCAGTTTATTCAGGAACATTGAACAATCCTCGGACCCCGGGGAAAGCCAGCCCACAGCTTAAATAGCCTCTGGGTAGCCAACCCAGGCATGCCACGGGGGCAATGCAGATAGGTCCACATACATGGAAGCAAGCCAGATCCTCGGCCTTAGCCAAATGTGGAGTTGTTCCTGACAGAGAGCACTCACCATCGGGAAGGTGGAAGGCAGAAACCAGCTCCATCTTTAAGGCATAGCATTCTGCAGCTCTCTACAGTTCCCCCTTTTTGTTTTAGACGCATCAGGCAAGAGTAGAGGTCTGATCTCTGATATTAGAAATAAATTGGGACTTTGTACAGATGTTCATTTAGGTGTCATCCACCCAAAGAGCATCGGACCCGTCCAATACCTTTTTCTCAGAGGCGGGACCTGGGGCATCAACCCGCATGCAATCAGACATGCTCTTCTCTGGGTCCAAAGCGGCTGACCCTGAGTGCAGTGCTTAGCCTCGCATCCTGAGCGTATCATTTTAGCTTTTTATGGTATCCAACCATGCTTGGGGAGAATGTCTTGCTTCAATGGCTGTGAGCACGTCTCGCCCCTGGGGGCAATGGTCTCCTGAACCTACTCAGACCTCGGACACCACCACTGCTAGTTCTAGAACTGACGCAGGATGTTCCAACGAGGGGTTAAGGCTTCTCATAATATTTCCTATAAGCCCACACCTGTTTGTCTATATCCCCCATTTTTATTCATTATTAGCCAGATAGAGCCAAGTAATTGTGGTAATGATATTCGCTTTTTTTTAAACCCCAATGCTAGTAAAGTTAGGTATGCCCTGGTTACTCGCATGCCTCACTGGATGCCTATGCCCATTGATGCCCCTCACACTGGTCTTCTTTCTTTAAGCAGCCGACCAGGGGTGGGCACCCTGATGCTAAGTCACTCATGCTGTTATTTCCCCTTTTGGTCAGAGCCTGCAAAGACTCCTGTGTTCACATTTTGAGGGCTAAGCAGTCTTTTTCCTTCCACTCATTGGCAGCCACCGTGGCTTCTAAGCACCCAGGCTTTTGGGCCTTATAGGTACACTTGGGACTGTGGGGTCTGTGAGCCCAGGCTCACCTGTCTTCATTCCTTTTACCCATACCTTCCTAAGGACTCGACTTGTCACCATTCATGGCCCTTGCCACATTTCTACATGGTTACCAATCACCACTTCAAGCCCCATTTGCATAGGAATGAATTCTCTTTTTCTTTAAATGGCTTGAGGAATTTTATTTTTTAATTATCATATTATTATTTATTACAATTTATTCACTTAGAATTCTTCTCCTACAAAGTCATCAAAGTCAACTCCCTCTGGCGCCTAGAGATGGACTTGAGGACTCGTGGCTTACCTTCCCCATTCCAAATCTGACCCCATTTTTGCCCACCTGCTACCTTGATCTTCCATGGTGACAGAAGCAAGAGAAATCCTTGCAGCCCACCCTCCACCATATTGTCTCTTGGGTAGCAGGCAATGCATCTTCTTGAGTCTGTAAAATCAAGGCTATTGACATTTATATTTTCACCAGCATTGTGATGGTCTGAGCCCAGCCAGAGAACCATATCCAGCAGGTGATATTCCCAGATATACTCACCACTCATTGCTTTTTTTTTTTTTGGGGGGGGGTGGTTCCTGAAGAGGGGAGAGCAGTTTTCTATAAGGTAGGATTTGAAAGACTAAGGTTTCATAGCAGCCTGCCTCTGCTTGAAGGCTGAGTGGCATCCTAGCTTCCATTCTCCCTTTGTACAAATGGGAATTCCATAATCAAAAAACCAAAACAACAACAACAACAATAAGCAAACAAACAAAAAAAGAAAGAATGAAAAAAAAAAAGAAAAAAAGAAGGGTGTTATAGTAAGATGGTGAGTTAAATACAACCACAAAGATGACTACATCAAATAAAAGCCTATATGCTAGAAGATGAATAATTGATACAACGGTTTGTAGACTGGAAGCTGAGGTGAAGATGCAGACGAGCTCTGTCAGGATGATTAGCACCGTGGCCATAGGCAGCCATCATGGGGCCTTGAAGGAGGAGCTGACCCATCTGTCCCCTTCAGTTTCTGGACAATTAGAAGAGATAGCCATCATGAATAACATTGCAGGGGAAAGGGAACAGCTTTCAGTTTTTTTTTTTTTCAGTATGTGGAGGGTTGAGACCTTAGCTCCTTGAGAGCCTCAAAGTTAGCACATTGTCTTATCAGCTGTGCTGTGTCCTGGGAGAGAGACTACAGGGGGTATGGGAACAGGGAGACACACACACACACAAAGAGAGAGACAGAGAGAGACAGAGAGACAGAGAGAGAGACACACAGAGAGAGACACAGAGATAGAGACAGAGAGAGACAGAGACAGAAATAGAGAAATAGAGACTACTAGATAGTAATCTCACAAGTAGGTGTTCGCAATGAGCATATGAACAAGAACCTTGGGCCAGGGTATTTTCCATGTGAGAATGTGGCTCTCTGACAATGCTTTCCATGGACTATTCCTGTAGGCTGCACATCTCAGGGTAACCAAAAAGCAAACATATCATCATGCCCCAGGTCCCCTCTCACCATACTATAAGATTTCTCAGAGTTCAGAGAAGAACTGTCCAGAAGAAAATGAGCTTTTTCACCTTTAGGCATATTTGACAGATGGATCTATTCTTCATAGACCAGTTTGCAGTGTTCAAATCCTGAAGGCTCCGTGGAGTGGGAGGGAGCAGCACTTCCTGGTCCCCTGGGTGAGAGCAGTCACATGACTCATCCTGGCCAATGAGATATGAGTGAAGTAACTTGGTTATGTCCTTGATGGAGTATTAAGCAACAGCAGCACGAATCCTTCTAGAACTTCTTCTTCTTTTTTTTTTTTTGTTACAAAGACAAGAAGGTTTTAAGACAAAGGCTGGTAAGCCCAGGTCTTAATGTGAGTCACATTGCCACTGAAGGTCACACACAGCAAGAAAACATGTTTTTAAACCACTGTGCCTTCGAGGGCTTGGAGGGGCATAGGTGACCCATGTTTGTTCCTGAGGATGTGGGTTGCTCAGGAGGGCAATACCCAGCTTGGGGCTGGATGACACCATCTCTGGATGAAGTAGGGGTCTGCCCAAAGATGGCCACACATGATGACGTCCTAAACCTGGTTATTTAGTACAGCTGAGCACTGCCCTGGAGTGGCCCGCCATATTTTAGGCCTCTCTCCAGTACAATCTTTGACATGTACTTCTCTCTCCGTTTCAAATGTGACCTTTACTTCAAGTTTCTACATGCCCTTCTGACAACAGGACAACATACCATGTCAAGGGTTTCGTGTTGTGTAGCGAGCATTTTAAACAACTGAGTCATTTTTTTTCCAGCCCCTAATTTGCTTCATAAGGAACCTTTGTTCTTCTCTCTGTCAGGAGTTCAGCTATGAACACTCTGCAGCATGTTTCTGGGTTACAAAGCCACGAGATCACTCCATTCTTGGGAGAAGACTCCATGAGGGTCAATACCCATATCACCGGTTGTTCCTTAGAGCCCAGCCCACGCTGTGTAGGATTCATTTCCTGTAGCTCCTCATTTCCACATCCTGGCATCTTCAATCCCCTGAAGCCCAGAGACATAGCTGCTAATTCTGGGTGTCCCTCCAGCTGGGCAGAATCTTGGGGACAGGAAGCAGGAAGTGATTTGTGATTTAGACTTAACAATCAATGAGTGATTCAGTAGCCCAGAAGCCAAGCCTACATGTGACCAACTGGGACTCATAGCTATGAAGCCTTTTACATTAAGACAGGGATGCCCTCAAATGGGGACCATGCCCATTGGCCTGATCTTTCACTCTAGATTCCTGTGATTAATAATCTTTGGGTCTCATTTCCAAACTCCTAGGGAGAACCTGACTAGCTAGAGGTAATTTGTGTTTGTACATAAGTAACTCGTGCCCTGGATGGCCCATGGCCCAAGGAAATTTCTGTGTAGGTATAAGAGGGTGTGCTTGGTAAGTATGGTGTCCGGTGACAAGATGGCACCTGTGGAAGCCAGAGGCATTTTTTTTTTTCCTGCAGAGACATAGCCTTGAGTCATAGGAACGTTGCTTAGTGAATTTCAAATCCTTGGCACCACCTTGGTCTAAGCTTATCCATGCAGGACACAACAGGTCTGGATGAGAGCTGCAGCCCTTGGTTTGAAAAGTAGTAGATCGGTTAAAAAATGGGAGGCATTTAAGTGCAAATGCTGAAGCCCAGATAGTTCAGAATACTAACTAATACAAAGCAGATTAGATCCCTGGGCAAGCCCAGCACGTGCCATGTTCTTTTTACAGAGGACCTTATAGTTATTGAGTATCCACCAAGGTAGGCTCATTCTATGTCATATTAAAAAACAAACAAACAAACAAACAAAAAAACAAACTCAATTTGAAAAATAGTTATTCAGAGTTCATTCCTTGCCAGGCATATAAAAGAACGTGGAAGCCAGATTCTACACTAAGGTAGACCTTCTTACCGGTGCTTACTCCCTGCCTGGGCTTGAGTGAGAGGAGAAGGACAACAGCTTTCAGTTGGCTGCTGAGAGCAGATGTGCTCTTCAGTTTCATTAGTTAACACTTTAAAAATAACCTCAGCGCGTGCATCGATCGGTGTCACGTTAAGAAGTGAAAACGCAGTAACTTCCTGTTGGATTAATTTGCCCCAAAGTGAGCTCAACTTTGAATTCTCCGCTTTCATCTGTCTGCCATTTGTGGTTGCAGCCCTGTCTGTAGTCGTGTGAATAAAACTGCCCATAATTCTACTGGTAGGAAGAAGTCCCCATGGAGCTCTGGTGCATAATTTCCTGATGCATTTATAAAGCACCACATTTCTGCAGAGACAGAAGTGACACCTTAGCCTGGTGCAAGCCTGACTAAGGGGGAAACTCAGAAGACAGACAATAAAAATGAATCTGACTAAAACATTTAAAACTTTGAGCAGAAATCAACAGTATACAATTAAAAGGTAGATGTTAGTCAAAGGATAAACATGTCCTCAGGGTACAGATATAACGTGGGGTGTGTGTGTGTGTGTGTGAGGAAAGCCACTTACAGGATGCAACCTGAAGGTGAGAGTTAGCATCTTCATTGTCAGATGGGGGGGGGCTTTCCTAGCCCACCCAAAGGCCACAAGCTTACTAAAATCTGGCCTATTCTGCTAATTTTAGAAGTAAAAAGTAAGCTGGGTTGTAGTGGTGCATGCCTTTCATCCAGGTGTCGGCTGCTAGCCTCTGCACACATGCAAAATGTGTACAAAGCACACAAAGACACAGGAGAACGGAATGAGAATTTGAAACTTGTGAAGGAGTTTGGAGAACGAGAGTAACCCGGGCACTGCTGTTTTGGAACGAAAATCACTTTTTCCTGTGAACAAGCATGTTTGCAACCTGTGTCTGTGTGTTAGGTCATTGGGATTGTCCACCACCCAGCTTTCTACCCAGCCCGACCTACCCTCGAACTCTAGGCTTGGACCAGGAAAGCCCATGTGTCTCTTATATACTCGAGATTCCAAAAATGGTTTTATATACTGCAGAAAGCATGGATCTTTGAGTATCCTATGAAGTAAAAGCCCACTGGGCAGTGCTGGTGCACACCTTTAATTTCAGCGCTTGGAAGGCAGAGGCGGGCAGATTGCTGTGAGTTCCAGGGCCATCCAGGGTTACACAAAGAAACCCTTTCTTGAAAAAAAACCCAGCAAGCAAGCAAACAAACAAACAAATGGAAGCAAAATTCCAAGTTAGAAGTTATGCTGAGCCATGTGTTTGAGTGTTTCAGTTTTGTTTAGGAATAGTGCAGACATCCCAATGAGTATCCATTACTTTTCTCAGTTTAGTTTCAGTGACCTAAAGAGCTTAGAACTAGAACCAGATAAACTACAAAATAACGACAAAAATGTAATTTCATCATTGTAATGGTTTGGTTCAAACTCAGATTTGAGCCAGGTATGATGGCAAAACTCATAAGCTCAACACTTGGGAGTTAGAAACAAGAGGATCAGGAGTTCAGGGTCAGCCTTGGCTACACAGTGAGTTTAGGACCAGCCTGGGCTATGTGAAACCATCTTTAACTAACCACCCAGGCAAGCACAACACTGACTTATGTTTTTCATAGACATAGAAATGTTAGTTCTTTGATCAATAGACACGTGTTTAAGAATAACAAATTCCAAGTAGAATAAAAATGTTTTAATTTTACCAAATACTGACAAATCAGAATATAAAGTTTACTTTATTAATATAAAAAAGAGTTCCAAAGTATTTAGATAAATACATTTAGCATTTATCTAAATGTGAGCCCATTCAAATTTAATTTTTAAATTCTTGAAATATTTTGGAATACAGCACAAAGAGTCACCATTTTAGCTGTAAGGTGTAAAATTAGTGTTTTGTTGTATGCCTAGAGTGGTATTAAAATGGCCACAGTCTAACTTTGTAACACCGTATCGCCTCAAGGAAACGCCGTACCCATCCACAACAGCCCTGGGCAACCCCTGATCTGCTCTGTGATCACACTGACCTTTCTCTTGTGGCTATTTCATATGAACAAACGTGTTTCTTGTATGCACATCTGATCCCACCCCTTTCAAGACTTACTTCATTTTTATTTTACGTGTAAGGGTATTCTGCTTGCATGCCCATCTCTGTACCGCATGCACGTGTTACCTTCCGAAGGCAGAGGAGGCTGTCTGAAGCCGCGGAACTGCAGGTGGATGTGAGCCACTGAGTGGGTGCTGAGAACTAACCCAAGCAAACAGACCTTTGGAGGAGCAGCCAGTGCTCCTGACTGCTGAGCCGTCTATCTAGGCTCAAGATCTCTTTAGGTTCATGTATGCATTAGAGCTGGCATTACGGTGTTCTTATTGTTTGAGAGCGTTTCCCTGCATATGTATTTAGCATCTCTATTTTTTAGGGGGTGAACACCTGGGCCATTTCCCCTTTGTACCTATTACAGACAAAGCGGCCACGAACACCAGTGTAGAGTGTGCATACAAATGCACTTTTGTTTCTTTTAGGCCAACACCCAGGAGAACTTCTGGGTCATAAATCATGCAGATCAAGATTTGGAGAAGCGGCTGACCTCCCTTCCAACATGGTTCACGTGCCATTCCACATTCCTCCCTTATTACTTGTCTCAGTTCCTGGTGGATGTCCTGCTACCTCCTTGTGTCCTTAGTCTGCATGTCTCTGATGGCTGGTGGCTGCATGTCTCTGATAATCTTTTGCTGTGTTTATTAGTCATGTGAACAATGTGGACAACAGCTGGCGGAAGTGTCTAAGCCCTTGGCCTATTTTTAATTGGCTTGTCTCTTCCTTGCTGAGATGTAAGAGGCTTGCACTGACTTGGGGCATGCGCTCCCTTGTTGGACATGTGGTTGGTAGGTCTCTCCAAGGCTTCCAGTTGTCTCTTTACTTTCTTTAAGTTGGCCACTGTAGGAATACCTCTTATACTGAGTCCATTAAAAGTATTACATTTCAATTTTCTGATTTTCCTGGAATGTTTGGGGGATAGTCTATTCATATGAGTGCTTCTTTATCTCCATAAGCCAATTAGAAGAGAACTCATTGACTTCAAGAGTCACTGTAATCTAATTTACTAATCCCATCTGGACATAGAACATTGCCCACTTACATAATCAGAGCTAAAGGATTTTCTGAGATTCAGACATGCCTGTGGATAGGAAGAATGCAAAAGCTTCAATTTACAATGTCAGCCACGATTCAAGGGCAAAGAGAAACACCCAGTGGTTTGCACAGCAGAGAGTTGTTTACTATCCTATCTGGCACAAAATTACTCACAAAATCCAAAGCAGATACACAAAAAGACTATGGATCTGAATTTTCTATCATCTATCAGCCAACAAATGAGAATTTCACCAACCATCCACCTATTTGCAGAAACCCCAGTGTTGGCATTCCAGGCATTGGTGCCACTAGGAAGATGTAAATCAAAGACTGAATGCAAATGCCAAACACAATAACTTTGTGAAAATTAAAAACAGCGTTTACTGAAACTTTGTATTTGTAACCTAGAACCTCTGCTCAGATGTATCCCATGGCAGCTCAGTGTCCAAGTGGGTTCCCTAGTAAGGGTAACAGGGGCTGTCTCTGACATGAACTTAGTGGCTGGCTCTTTTATCACTTAGGGGGGGCAGCCTTACCAGGCTACAGAGGAAGACTGTGAAAGACAATCCTGATGAGACCTGATAGACTACTGTCAGATGGATGGGGAGGAGGATCTCCCCTATCAGTGGACTGGGGGAGGGGCATGGGACGAGAAGAGGGAGAGAGAGTGGATTGGGAGGGGAAAGGGAGGGTGCTACAGCTGGGATACAAAGTGAATAAATTATAATAAATAAATAAATGAGAGAAAAAAGAATGAATAACATTCCTGTGTGTATTCATAAACATATAAATAATCATATTAAATAAGGCATCTCAATATAGTATAATAAAGAACCTCATGAAACTAAAAAGCTTCTGTAAGGTAAAAGACATTGTCAATAGAAGAAAATGGCAGCCCACAGATTGGGAAAAGATCTTCAGTAGCCCAATATCTGATAAAGGGCTAATATCCAATTATATAACTCAAGAAATTAAACACCAACAAACCAAGTAATCCAATTAAAATATGGGATACAGAGTTAAACAGAGAATTCTCAACAGAGGAATCTTGAATAGTCAAGAAGCACTTAAAGAAATGCTCAATGTCCTTAGTCATTAGGGAAATGGAAATGAAAACAACTCTGAGATTCCATCTTACACCAGTCAGAATGGCTAAGTTCAAAAACTCATGTAACAGCACATGCTATTAAGGATGTGGAGAAAGGGGAACCCTCCTCCATTGCTGGTGGGAGTGCAAACTTGTACAGCCACTTTGAAAATCAATCTGGAGGTTTCTCAGACAGCTGGAAATAGGTCCACCTCAAGACCCAGCTATAGCACTCTTGGGCATATACCCAAAAGGCACTCCACCATACAAGGACATTTGCTCAGCTATGTTCTTAGCAGCTCTATTTATAATAGGCAAAAACTGGAAACATCCCAGATGTCCCTCAGTCGAAGAACAGATAAAGAAACTGGTACATCTGCACAACGGAATACTACCCACCTATTAAAAACAAGGAACTCATGAAAATTTCAGGCAAATGGATGGAACTGGAAGAGATCATACTGAGGCGGTAACGCAGAACCAAAGAGACATACATGGTATGCACTCACTTATAAGTGGATATTAGCAATATAATATAGGATAAACATCCTATAATCCACAGACCCAAAGAAACTAAGAAACAAGGAGGACCCAAGGGAGGATGCCGAATCTCACCCAGAAGGGAAATAGAATAGTCAGTGGAAGTGGTTGGAGAGAGGGAACAGGATAGGAGAAGGAGAAAGAAGGATGGGGATCAGATACAGGGTGAGCAAGAGGACAGAGGGCTTGCAGAGGGAAGGGCTACCATGGGTGGGGACATCTCTAGGACAAGCTGGAGACCTGAACAGTATGGGCTTCTGGGAGGATACAGGGGTGACTCCAGCTGAAACCCCTGGTGGTGGGGGTCATGGAGACTAGAGAGGCCACTGTCATAATATATACTACATGCCACAGAATAGGTGTGGTTCAGGAAGTTTATTGCAGAAAGAATAGGGGAGAGAGGGAGAGGAGTTATTATCTGAGTGAGCCATGAGAGAGACATTGTGTGAAAGCAAAGTGGGGTGGGAGACATACAGGCAGAAGGACAGGCAGAGAATCCAAGAAAGGAGAGGGAGAGATAGAGAGATAGAGAGATAGAGAGAGAGATAGATAGATAGATAGATAGATAGATAGATAGATAGATAGAAGAGAGGAGGTCTTTTAACCCAGGGCCCTGGAAACAGTGACAGGTGATGACATCACAGGTCGCTATGCAATTGTAGGGCTGCCTATAAGCTATCAGGACTTCCTGTAGAGAGAAGGGAACAGCAACCCATCCACAAAAGCGTCCATTCAGCATTTATCTTGCCTTTAGGATATGGAGGGATTAAGAAAGAAAAGAGATCAAGGGAATGTGCAACTGATACCCAGCCTAACCTGAGATCTACGCCATGGGAGAGAGCCAGCCCTTGACACTTCTGATTATGCTTTACTGTGTTTCCAGATGGGAGCCTTGAATGGCTGCCCACTGAGAGGCCTTGCCCACCAATGGATGGAAACAGAAGTGTAGGGAGTGGGTTAAGGATAGAATGACCTGGAGGGGACAGGAGCTCCACGAGACCAATAGCCCTAATGAACCTGGGCCTAGAGGGGCTTGTGGAGACTGAAGCACCAACCAAAGACAAGACGTGAACTAGACCTCTACACATATGTACCCAATGGATACCTTAGTCTCTATGTGGGTCTCCCAGAAAGGGGCTGGGAACTGTCTCTGACATGGTCTCTGTTTGCATGCCTTTTGATCACTTCAGCCTGGCATGGCTGCCTTGCCTGGACTCTGTGAAAGAGGAAGTACACACTGCTGATGAGACTGAATGTTCTCGGGTAGGTTGGCAAGGGAGGGGGCCTCCCTTTTTCTGAGGGAGAATAGGGGGATGAGGAAGGGACAGAAGAGGACTGGGAGGAGATGAGGGAGGCGGGATAAATGAGATGAAAGTGAATAACTACGAAATAAAAGTAATGTACAGAATCAATTATTATTACAGAATCAACTATTATTTAATATTTTCCATATCCATCAATCAGTTGGACATTTAGGGCTTTTTTTTTTTTTTGGTATCTTCATTTTCCTTGGTTAAATTTGTTCCAAAGAATTTTGTTCTTTTGGATGGAATTGTGTTTAATTTCATCTGAATAGTTTGTTAATGTGTTGAAATGCAAGAACTTTTTTTTGCATGTTGGTCTTGGATTTTATCTTTAGTTCACTGATTGCATTTAAAACATTGCATTATGTTTGATGTAGTGAAATGATTACCATAGTCTCATTAATATATCTAGCTTCTTACGAAGCAACTTAAAACAAGACACTCGAATCTCTTTGTACCCATCCAGTGAACAGTATAACATCACAAAACTTGGTTTCAAATGTCAGCTTGTCACGTCTTATAGTCACCTAACAGGGAGCTACAATTGAACTGTTCACACCATGTTGGCCTGTGGAGAATTGGCTTGTTTTAATCAACGAGGGAAGACCCACCCCAAATGTAGCAGCCTAGGTTAAAACAAACAAACAAACAAACAAACAAACAAACACAAATGAAGTCCTGGAAGAAGGAATATGATTGCCCTTCACTTATTTGTTTCCAATGACCACCAAGTCACTTTGCCCTGTTGCTGCTACTGCTAATTCCTTCGCTGATGTTAGAACAATCTTTTCTGGGCTTCCACTAGGGACTGAGGACCAATGGTATCCAGGAACTCTCTAGGCCTTTGCTATTGCATTGGGACAGCTGAGGCACCTGGCCTCATATAGCAATTACTGGACCTCAGCCCTTCAAGCTCAAGATAGCTTCTGCTGGACTATTCTAGCAATTTTTCATAAGCTGATTAAATAAACTCCCTTTAAACATACTTATTAAGTCTACTCTGCTCTCCATCAGTGGACCTTTGGTGAGTATCCATAGGCCTCCACCAGAACACCTCTTTCCATAACACTGATCCCAATCCCCAAACCCTAGCACTGAGCCAGTGGTCCTTCTAAGGTTTTCTCAGAATGGCAGACCCCTGGCATGGTTGGAATCTTAGTTTGGTCAATGTGGTGTGGCTGCACTTCCAGTGGGGAATTCTGAAGACAGTTGCTCTTTTCTCTTCCTTCTCCAGATTGACTTGACTCAGACGATTGAATGTCTGTCCTTCATGGATGGCAGCTCTTAAGAATCTCTACTGTCCTTCATGGATACTAACTTTGCTGGTCTAAAGATCTACCCCCTTTCTCTTGATTGCATTCTGTGCAGTGGATAATGATCTAAAGTTTCTTCCAGTCAGTCTTACATTTTCTTGGTTACCTGAGAAAAGAAGGTAAGCCTGGGTTCTATTTGGCCCCCTTTTAAGGGGAAAGGACTGCCTTCTGGGAACCATTCTCTCATTCAACTCTCCTATCTTTTCTGGTCTGGCATCCATCAGTAGTTGGTAGCAATGTAGGCAATGGGATTTTTTTGGGAGGTGGGTGGGTGGGAAGGAGAGGGCCAGGCATATGGCTGGCAATGTTCACACCTGTCGTTTTTCATTTCCAGTCAGACTTCCTGCTTGAGCACAGACCCCGGGTGTCAGAGTTCTCCAGGGTGGCAAGTCCCACTCTCCCTCACAACTCCTTTAGGGCTGATTACAGTTTGCAGGCCCTGCTCCCCATTGCTGCTGGGAAACATCCTGAAAACTGACCTCAGTTGAATTCAAGAGTCCCAAACGGCTTCTCTATGACTGACAGAAATGCCTCCAGCATAACAGGGTCACACATCTCCCCAGCGGAGCCATCCAATGTGCTAAGGCTGCCCCCGTCTAGACACTCACCAGCTTACATGCTTGAGAACATCACACTAAAAGCCACTCCTCGTTCCTGCCTCCCTCTTCCTGATACAACACCCCTTACTCCTCTGACCTAAGCTTCAGAGCAAACTGCCTTTTAGAGTTTTGTTCTCACTGGGCCCCTCTCAAAGTCTGGGCTCTGTGCCCTTTACATAGAAATCTTGTATCTTGCTTCTACTAGTAGAATACCGATGAAAGGTGCTGGTGTTAGGAGTTTTCTTATTACACTGTTCATGACTGTTCATTAGCCCGTCCGCCTGCTGGCGGGCTAGGATGTGCTTACAATACTTGTTTTCACGTAACTGTTTTTCTTTTACACCCTAAGGAAGACTGGATAACGAAATCTGTGTCCACTTCAATGAATCATATTTTCAAAGTTGTTGAGTACTAGTCTTGGCATATGCTTCATTTTAAGATGTGTGCATGAAGGTAAATGTGCACACATGGCTGTATGTGTATACATTTTTAAATGATTACTTTAAAAATATTGATTTTAATTTATATTCACATACATACACACATATGTATAGATGAGCATTTTGCCAGCATGAATGTATATGCTCTATGTACATCTCTGGCGTCCAGATCCAGAGGAGGGTGTTGAATCCTCTAGAACCGGGGTTACAGATGGTTGTGAGCCACCATGTGAGTGCTCAAATCAAACCTGGTTCCTTCGCAAGAGCAGAAAGTGTTCTAAGCCAATGAGCCATTGGTCCAGCCTCCTAAGATAATTTTCAGTTGTTAAAAACAGATTTTTCAGGGTCTTTATCTTTGCCAAGCCAAGATATGATACAATTTTAACAATCTGAAAAATTGGTCATTACAAAACAACAACATGCCGGGCATCATAGCACACACATACCCTGGCACTTGGCAGACACAGGCAGACGGAAGTCTCTATAGTGAGTTCCAGGACAGCTAGGCCCATGTAGAGAAGGACCCTGTCTCATCCTCCTGTCCCCCCAAATACAAAAATTTTGTTCATCCATTTAAAGACACACAAAACTATTGGGAGGCTTACTGGTGATGCTAATGTGATTCGTTATGATATAAATATCTTTCCTCTATTACACCGACTAAACTGTGTGTGCCTTCAGTTGTAACTTGTTTCGCCTGTGTTTATGAATGTTAGATATTTGGAATATGATGCATGTGATCCCCCAGTTTCAGTCACAGCTTCTCAGGCTTTCATTTAAATGTCATTGTTTCACTGAAAATAAAAGTATTTTCAGGCTCTTGTTATCAAGACTAGGACAGAGAATAGCCCCATATCCCTATACATGTGTTCAGCACTAACTGAACCTAGTGGGTTATTAAGCAAAGAAAGAATACATGAAATTGGGAGAGAGTGGCCTGGAGAAAAATTTTGGAAGAGAAGGAGGGGGGCAAACAGAAGGTGGATATGATTATATTTCATTACATATACGTAAAAATTTCAAGGATTTTATTTTAAAGACAGAGGGAACCATTTAATGAAAATATAAAACTTATAGGTATCAAATGTGTTTTTTATAAAGAAGATTACAGAGAAAGGAAATAATTTAATGTGATAAGATTTTGTCCTATGATAAAGGATTTCTCCAAAGTGGAAATAGACAAACAAGAATACAACTAAAAGATCAAATAACTGTAACAATATTATAACATTTAAAACTTAGATAACCTAACTATAAGGAAGTTGACTCTAATTAAGGGTCAGTAACCTTCCTAAGGTCAAAAGTCAATACCATGAAATAAGATGATTCTTGAATGAATACAGTGTCAGTTGATGAAGATGCCTTTACTTCCTCAGCCACACTGCACTCTTCATTATCCTAACTTTAGATATAATACTCACATTAGGTCATGATGTAAGTGGTGTGCCAAATACAGAGGGCAAGGTAATAAAAAAGTCAGACTTGAGTCATAATGGCAAACAGAGTAGATTTGATAGTACTACAGAATTTCCTCCTCAATGGTGTTACCAACTACTGCCTTTCTTAGGAAGATTGCCTTTCTACTCAGGCAGCTTCCTTTTTTTATCAGATTACAGGAATGAGTTTATAGCAAAAAGAGACATAGAATATTTGGCCTCTGTCAGGCCCAAAGAAAACTCCAATTCCGCAAACTCCAAAAGGCAATGCAGATATCCAGAAACGAGCTCAATGGAGACTATAGGAGAATTTCTGGTGGTTAGATAAAAGCCAAAATTCCTCAGAAACTTGTGAGGCCTCCCCTCTACCAAGAGTCATTTTTAACTCTTTTTTAGAGGCCTCCCCTCTACCAAGAGTCATTTTTAACCCCTCTACCAAGAGTCATTTTAACTAAAAGGCAGAGAGACACCGCCCAAATCAACAAAATCAGAAATGAAAAGGGGGATATAACTACAGACACTGAGGAAATCCAAACAATCATTAGGACTTACTTCAAAAGTCTATATGCCACAAAATTTGACAATCTAAATGAAATGGACAATTTTCATGATAGATTTGACTTACCAAAGCTGAATCAGGACCAGGTAAATCAACTAAATAGACCTATATCCCCCAAAGAAATAGAAGCGGTCATCAAAAGTCTCCCATCCAAAAAAAGCCCAGGACCAGATGGCTTCAGCGCAGAATTCTACCAGACCTTCAAAGAAGAGCTAACACCAATTCTCTTCAAACTATTCCACAAAATAGAAACAGAAGGAACATTACCAAACTCATTCTATGAAGCCACAGTCACCTTGGTACCTAAACCTCACAAAGACTCAACAAAGAAAGAGAATTTCAGGCCAATCTCCCTTATGAACATTGATGCAAAAATACTTAATAAAATACTTGCAAACTGAATCCAAGAACACATCAAAGATATTATCCACTATGACCAAGTAGGCTTCATCCCAGGTATTCAGGGGTGGTTCAATATACGGAAATCCATCAATGTGATCCACCATATTACAAACTGAAAGAAAAAAACCACATGATAATCTCCCTAGATGCTGAAAAAGGATTTGACAAAATCCAACATCCATTCATGTTTAAAGTCTTGGAGAGATCAGGGATACAAGGCACATATCTAAACATAGTAAAGGCGATATACAGCAAGCCTATAGCCAACATCAAACTGAACAAAGAAAAACTTAAAGCAATCCCACTAAAATCAGGGACAAGACAAGGCTGCCCACTCTCTCCATATCTCTTCAACATAGTTCTGGAAGTCCTTGCTAGAGCAATAAGACAGTTGAAGGAGATCAAGGGGATACAAATTGGAAAGGAAGAAGTCAAATTATCACTATTTGCAGATGATATGATAGTATACGTGAGTGACCCCAAAAACTCTACCAGGGAACTCCTACAGCTGATAAACACCTTCAGCAAAGTGGCCGGATACAAAATTAACTCAAAAAAATCAGTAGCCCTCCTGTATACAAAAGACAAAAGGGCTGAGAAAGAAATTAGGGAAACAACACCCTTCACAATAGCCACAAATGACATAAGGTACCTCGGAGTAACGCTAACCAAGGAAGTCAAAGACTTGTATGAAAAAAATTTCAAGTCTCTGAAGAAAGAATTAGAAGAAGATATGAGAAGATGGAAAGATCTCCCATGCTCATGGCTTGGAAAGGTTAACATAGTAAAAATGGCCATCTTATCAAAAGCAATCTACAGATTCAATGCAATGCCCATCAAATTACCAACACAATTCTTTACAGACCTGGAAAGAAAAATTCTCAACTTCATATGGAATAACAAGAAACCCAGAATTGCTAAAACAATCCTCTACAATAAAAGATCTTCTGGAGGTATCTCCATCCCTGATCTTAAGTTGTACTATAGAGCAACAGTTTTAAAAACTGCATGGTACTGGCATAGAAACAGAATGGTGGATCAATGGAACCGAACAGAGGACCCAGAAATAAACCCACACACTTACAGACACCTGATCTTTGACAAAGATGCCAAAACCATACAATGGAAAAAAGATAGCATCTTCAACAAATGGTGCTGGTCTAACTGGATGTCTACATGTAGAAAAATGAAAATAGATCCATACTTATCACCCTGAACAAAACTGAAGTCCAAGTGGATCAAAGACCTCAACATAAAACCAGACACATTAAATTGGCTTGAAAAAAAAGTGGGAAATACCCTAGAACTCATTGGTACAGGAGAAAACTTCCTGAACAGAACACCAACAGCACAGGCTCTAAGAGCAACAATCAATAAATGGGACCTCATGAAACTGAAGAGCTTCTGCAAAGCAAAGGACACTGTCATCAAAACAAAGCGACTGCCTACAGATTGGGAAAGAATCTTCACCAACCCTTTATCTGACAGAGGACTCATATCCAGTATATATAAAGAACTAAAGAAGCTGAAAAGCAGCAAACCAAGTAATCCACTTAAAAAATGGGGAACAGAGCTAAACAGAGAATTCTCTGTAGAAGAATATCGAAAGGCAGAGAAACACTTAAAGAAATGCTCATCCTCACTAGCCATTAGGGAAATGCAAATCAAAACAACCCTGAGATTTCACCTTACACTCATGAGAATGGCCAAGATCAAAAACTCAAGTGACAACACATGCTGGAGAGGTTGTGGAGAAAGGGAAACCCTTCTCCACTGCTGGTGGGAATGTAAACTTGTACAACCACTCTGGAAATCAATCTGGTGCTTTCTCAAACAACTAGGAATAGCGCTTCCTCAAGATCCAGCCATACCACTCCTGGGCATATATCCAAAAGAGGCTCAAGTACACAAAAAGGACATTTGCTCAACCATGTTTGTAGCAGCTTTATTTGTAATAGCCAGAAGCTGGAAACAACCCAGATGCCCCTCAACTGAAGAATGGATGCAGAAATTGTGGTACATCTATACAATGGAATGTTACTCAGCAATGAAAAATAAGGAAATCATGAAATTTGCAGGTAAATGGTGGGATCTGGAAAGGATCATCCTGAGTGAGTTGTCCCAGAAGCAAAAAGACACACATGGTATATACTCACTCATATAGACATACAACATAGGACAAACCCACTAAAACCTGTGCATCTAAAGAAACTAAGCAAGAGAGAGGACCCTAACTAAAATGCCCAATCCCCATCCGGAAAGGCAAAGAGGAGGGACATCAGAAGAAGAAGAAAACAGGAAACAACCTAGGAACCTACCACAGAGGGCCTCTGAAAGCCTCTGCCCTACAGATTATCAAAGCAGATGCTGAGCCTGATGGGCAACTGTTGGGCAGAGTGAAGGGAATTTTATGTAAGAACTGGGAAATAGTAAGAGCTGGGAGGACAGGGTCTCCACAAGGAGAGCAACAGAACAAGAAAATTTGAACACAGGGAACTTCCCAGAGACTCATACTCCAACCAAGGACTATTTGTAGAGATAACCCAGAACCCCTGCACAGATGTAGCCCAGGGCAGTTCAGAGTCCAATTGGGTTACATAGTAATGTGAAGAGGGACTGCCTCTGACATAATCTGATTTGCTTGCTCTTTGATCACCTCCCCCTGGGGGGGAGCAGCCTTACCAGGCCATAGTAGAGGACAATGCAGCCACTTTTGATGTGAACTGATAGACTAAGATCAGAAAGGAAAGGAGAACCTCCCCTATCAGTGGACTTGGGGAGTGGCATGCAAGCAGAGGGAGGAGGGAGGGTGGGATTGGGAGGGGAGGAGGGAGGGGCTTATGGGGGGATGCAGAATGAATAAAGTGTAATTGATGAAAAATTAAAAAAAAAATTAAAAAAGAAATAAATCACAAAATATGGTAACACACATAAAAAAAAAGAGTCATTTTTCTTACCTCTGACAGAAGGGACAGATGTAGCACCAAGCTACTTCAGTGTTATAAGTACCTGCTATACATTTCAAAGACCTTCTCGCAGCCTACGCACCTGTACCCTGAACTCCCTGCATCTCACAGGCTTCCCTCCCCACAGCCATTCATTCTTTCCCCCTTTAACCATACTATGGAGGAGTCATGTCACCAGGTGAGTTTACACAGCTTCCACATAAAATGTGATGCTTGGCCAACAGAGGAGCCGTGAACTGAAGGTCCCCAACAAAAGCTGCGCCTGTACGAAATAGCCAGTTAAGGTTGATGAACACGGCCACGGTTGTGGAGTATCAAAATGTTACAGACCCAGAGCCAAATTATCTTGGACTATAAAGGTTTTTTTAAACAGTCATTTCTCGCCTCCCGTTTGTATGTGATCTAATATCCTGTGACAGAACCTTGTTCTGGAAGGGTCTAGAAGCTTCTCTCAGCCAAAACACTCATTCCTCTGAATCAGTACAAAATTCTTCAGAAGGCACTCCAAGCAGATGAGTGGTGAGTCACCAACTGGTGGCTCATCAGGATGTTCTGAGGCACCCCCCTGTTCTGGTGACAGTTTTTCTTGTTGTGTCCCTTATGATATTAGATTTATGCATGACAGCTTGCTTACTTTTTTGCATAAAATTCCTTTGCATGCTGGAGCTCACCCTAGCTAAGCCTTTCAGTGTTATGAATACCTATGTCTTCTCCTGATCCCTCCCAGACTACCCCCATAGGTTAAGTCTATTTTTAAACATTTTCTTTCAAATCTCTCCACTCTCCCTGACTCCAATCCCACCTTCTTCTCATCATCCCTCCCAAACTTCCACTACACTATTAGGTCTCAGTTCTTGGATTCATTTTTCTAGGTTGAGATTGGCTTTGAGTTCACAAGGACAGAATACTTCCATTCCTGAACTGGACACAACTTGATTCTTGATCTAAAGCCCAGAGTTACAGCTGGAAAACCAACCGTTAGCTAATCCCATCTACTCCTGTGACCTTTTGGAAGATTTCACCCCCCTTTCCAAGAACAAAGGTATTGAAGTTTCTTTCTCTGCTTCCATTGTTTAAGTCTCTGGATCATTAGACAGAAACCACCTTCCACATGATTTTTTTTAGCTCTTTGTGCTGGCTACTTCTATGTCAATTTGAAACAAGCTATAGTCAGATTGGGGGGTGTCAATTGAGAAAATGCCTCCATAAGATTGGGCTGTAGGCAAGCATGTGGAGTGTCTTCTTAATTAGTGATTGATGAGGGCCCAGCCCAGTTTTGATAGTGCCATCCCTGGGCTGGTGGTCCTGGGTTGTACATGAAAGTAGGCTGAGCAAGCCACAGGCAGCAAGCCAGTAAGCAGCATCCCTCCATGGCTTCTGCATCAGCTCCTGCCACCAGGTTCCTGCCCTATTTAAGTTTCTGTTCTGACTTCCTTCAGTGATGAACATTGATGTGGAAAAAAAAAACCCTTAAAAAAAAACCCATTTCTTCCCCAAGTTGCTTTGGTCATGGTGTTCTATCACAGCAATGCTAACTCTAACTAAGGTATTCTCTTACCAAGAATTCTCAATTTTCCAAACTCCCCAGCTACTAGACCACATAAATGATGCTCACATACAGAGGTACCTATTAGCCTTGCCCTGAATTTATTTCTTTACTATTGTCCTCATTTTCCCTATTTACTTCACTGTGGATACACAGTGCCAATGAAAGTGTTCAACTCTTAACAATCAGCACTACTCCTGGTCTCTCTCAGCACTTGTTTGATAGCTCATTGATTAAGGTGATGTTGGAGTCATCAACTAGGCCTTCACTTCCCTCATCTGAATACACAGCTTCATTGATGGCTTGGGTAAAATTTATAGGCATTGTGTTGGACTCTCAAAACAAAGGGTCCCTCTTTTATTGACTGAACAGGTATTCTGGACAATGATCACCAGAATCCTAAAATAAATGGTTTCAAAACTCATCCTGGAGCTGTTGGCTGATACTGGTGGTCACTCTTTTAATAACCATTTTGATTCTTAATCCAGAGGCTCCTCGCTAGTCTCTCTGCTGATCCAATTTACCCATACCTCCACCCAACACTCATGCAGACAACATCTTGATGGTCCAAGGATGCAAATTCCACCCTCTAGCCCAGAGACTGCCTCCTGACTACCCATCATTGTGCAGGCAGTTTCTTGACTTAGTGATACCCTAATTCAACAGGAAGCATTCAGAGATCTTTAGCCACCCTCATCCTAAGTTCTCTCTTTCATACTTTCTTTTCTGTTCGTATAAATAAGAAAGGTTGAGAACATCAGTTCACACAGGCAGTGAATCCTTCTCTTTCTGACTCAGGAATGGACTCTTCTAGTTAGAAAAGTCCTAAATCTAGAAGGGCTACAGGGAGGACAATGTCTATTATCACATCACAGACTAACACGGTCCCTTTTCCTTCTAGATGCCCCTTCTCTAGAAATGTCCATGGGACATTTTAAATACCCCAAACAAAAAACAAAACAATAAAATAAAACAAAACAATAAAACAGCCCTCCAAACAAACAAACAAACAAAACAAAAAACAAAAAAACAAAATAAAAAAACAAAAAATGAGAAAACGGTGTCTCAGTCTGGTCAAGTGATGCCAGCTAACCCATTTTTTTATGACAACATCTCCTCTCTCCCTACTCCATTACAAGTGACTTTACAGGCTCTACTTTGTGTGGGTGAGCCTAAAATTTTACTTCAGACCCCTGTTGTGCTGTGCTTGCTGTGTGCCTGCGGCATTAATAAAAAACTTGTTCTGACAACAGTGTCCATTGATTTACACAAGCTTTTCAGTTTCACGAGGCCCCATTTATTGACTGTTGCTCTTAGAGCTGGTGCTGTTGGTGTTCTGTTCAGGAAGTTGTCTCCTGTGCCAATGAGTTCAAGGCTCTTCCCCACTTTTTCCTCTATCAGATTTAATGTGTCTGGTTTTATATTGAGGTCTTTGATCCACTTGGACTTTAGTTTTGTGCAGGATGATAAGTATGGATCTATTTGCATTTTTCTACATCCAGTTAGACATCCAGTTAGACCAGCACCATTTGTTGAAGATACTGTCTTTTTTTGCATTGTATGGTTTTGGCATCTTTGTCAAAAATCAGGTGTCCATAAGTATATGGGTTTATTTCAGGGTCTTTTATTTGATTCCATTGATCCACTAGTAGGTTTCTGTGCCAGTACTGTGCAGTTTTTTTTTATTATTATTATTATTATTATTATTTTTTTTTCAATGCAGTTTATTCAGGAACATTGAACAATCCTCGGACCCCGGGGAAAGCCAGCCCACAGCTTAAATAGCCTCTGGGTAGCCAACCCAGGCGTGCCACGGGGGCAATGCAGATAGGTCCACATACATGGAAGCAAGCCAGATCCTCGGCCTTAGCCAAATGTGGAGTTGTTCGTGACAGAGAGCACTCACCATCGGGAAGGTGGAAGGCGGAAACCAGCTCCATCTTTAAGGCATAGCATTCCGCAGCTCTCTACAGTTCCCCCTTTTTGTTTTAGACGCATCAGGCAAGAGTAGAGGTCTGATCTCTGATATTAGAAATAAATTGGGACTTTGTACAAATGTTCATTTAGGTGTCATCCACCCAAAGAGCATCGGACCCGTCTGATACCTTTTTCTCAGAGGCGGGACCTGGGGCATCAACCCGCATGCAATCAGACATGCTCTTCTCTGGGTCCAAAGCGGCTGACCCTGAGTGCAGTGCTTAGCCTCGCATCCTGAGCGTATCATTTTAGCTTTTTATGGTATCCAACCATGCTTGGGGAGAATGTCCTGCTTCAATGGCTGTAAAGGCCTGAATGATCATGGCTGCATCACACTGTTGTGAGACTCTAATCTTGCATATATACCACAGGCAAACCAAGGAGGCCAATACCAGAAGGCCTGCTAACACTCCCATGCCCGCCCATTCCTTCAGATGATTCATGGCTGCAGCAATCCATGTTGATAATCCTGTGGCTAGTCCTGCGTCCACTCCGGTAGAATTTACTGTGACAATGGCCACTCTCAGCTGCTCCATCGTAGTATCGAATTCTCCAGTCCAATTACCTAAAATATAGCTCGACAATTGTTTAGACAGATTTGCAGCGCAGGAAAAATTCTCATGTTGTATGCTAGTGACACAAAGTCCAGCATACTTTCATTGACAGCCAGGTTGAGCGATTTGCCATAGGGTATCAATTTGCTCCTGCAAGAGGTCAATCCTCTGATTGAACACCATCAAGCTTCCTTTTAGTTGAGCATTAATTCCTTTATGTACAACTAAGGCATGAGCTACATTGGCTAAATGATTATCTACACAATGGAATATTACTCAGCAATGAAAAATAAGGAAATCATGAAATTTGCAGGTAAATGGTGGGATCTGGAAAGGATCATCCTGAGTGAGTTGTCTCAGAAGCAAAAAGACACACATGGTATATACTCACTCATATAGACATACAACATAGGACAAACCCACTAAAACCTGTGCATCTAAAGAAACTAAGCAAGAGAGAGGACCCTAACTAAAACGTCCAATCCCCATCCAGAAAGGCAAAGAGGATGGACATCAGAAGAAGAAGAAAACAGGAAACAACCTAGGAACCTACCACAGAGGGCCTCTGAAAGCCTCTGCCCTTCAGACTATCAAAGCAGATGCTGAGCCTGATGGGCAACTGTTGAGTACTGTGCAGTTTTTAGTATTGTTGCTCTATGGTAAAGCTTGAGATCAGGGATGGAGATACCTCCAGAAAATCTTTTACTATAGAGGATTGTGTTAGCAATTCTGGGTTTCTTGTTATTCAATATGAAATTGAGAATTTTTCTTTCAAGGTCTGTAAAGAACTGTGTTGGTAATTTGATGAGAATTGCATTGAATCTGTAGATTGCTTTTGTTAAGATGGCCATTTTTACTATGTTAATCCTGACAAGCCATGAGCATGGAAGATCTTTCCATCTTCTGATATCTTCTAATGATACTCCAACCAAGGACCATTCATGGAGATAATTTAGAACCCCTGCACAGTTGTAGCCCATGGCAGTTCAGTGCCCAAGTGGGTTCCATAGTAATGGGAAAAGGGACTGTCTCTGACATGAACTGATTGACCTGCTCTTTGATCACCTCCCCCTAAGGGGGGGAGCAGCCTTACCAGGCCACAGAGGGAGACAATGCAGCCACTCCTGATGAAACCTGATAGACTAGGATCAGAAGAAAGGGGAGGAGGACCTCCCCTATCAGTAGACTGGGGGAGGAGCAGGAGGGAGATGGGGGAGGGAGGGTGGGAACAGGAGTGGAGGAGGGAGGGAGCTACGGGGAGGATACAAAGTGAATAAACTGTAATTAATAAAAATGAAAAATTAAAAAATCTTGCTTGCAGGATTATTCAACTCAACTCCTTTTGCTCAACTTCCCATCTTCCCCTTTCCAACATTAAAACCTAGCATCACTCAAACTCCCATATGGAAGCCAAAACACTTATTCGTTCACTGAGCTATGACTGGAATTATTCCTTTGGTCTGCCATTGGTGCCCTGTCTGGGTAGAGAGTCAGTTATTCATATCTCCACAGAATGAGTCAACAATAGCAGTTCAGATTATTTGTTTTGGAGAAACAAATAATTATTTGTCTGGAGAAAGAGAGTGAAGAGTGGATAGGGTCACTTTCAGTAGCTGGCTTGTATGATTATAAAGCCTGGGAATTCAAAATTGGCAAGGTAGGGTAGTATCTGGAGACTCTTAGAAGCTATCACAGTGGAGACCCAGAGAAGGGCCAGCACTCATACAAGGAAGAAGAGATCTGGTGCAGAATCTCCTCTAATCTGGGGAGGTCAGATTTTTGTTCATTTGGGTTCTTTAGCTGGTTAGATGAGATACCCTCTCCCCCATTAAGCAGGTAAATTAGCTTTGCTCAAATTCTACCGGAATTCAATGCTAATGTCATCTACAAAGTAACTTCCTATCAATGTGTCCACAGATGTTTGCCTAAACAACTGGATACCATAGCAACTAGGCACCCTTGCCTGATTTGAGCTGCTGTCAGCAAGGATGATGGCCTGAATGATATAGCAGAATGATCCAGTGGTCCTTGCTGGGTTGGTGGTTGATACTGGCGTGGTCAGCTGCTCTGCTATGATGATGGCTGCTTCATGAATATTGGGCTTCAGGAACCTTGTGGTTGCATTTTCAGAGATGTTACAGAGAACAGTCCAACTGATCATCTCTTTAGAGGACAGGCCCTTTTGAGTTTTTTGTTTTATTTTTTTATTTTAATTTTTTATTAATTACACTTTATTCATTTTGTATTGCCCCATAGGCCCCTCCCTCCTCCCCTCCCAATCCCACCCTCCCTCCCCTTTCTACATGCATGCCACTCCCCAAGTCCACTGATAAGGGAGGTTCTCCTCTCCTTTCTGATCTTAGTCTATCAGTTCACATCAAAAGTGGCTGCATTGTCCTCTACTGTGGCCTGGTAAGGCTGATCCCCCCCAGGGGGAGGTGATCAAAGAGCAGGCCAGTCAGATTATGTCAGAGGCAGTCCCTCTTCCCATTATTATGTAACCCACTTGGACACTGAACTGCCATGGGCTACAACTGTGCAGGGGTTCTAGGTTATTTCCATGAATAGTCCTTGGTTGGAGTATGAGTCTCTGGGGAGTTCCCTGTGTTCAAATTTCCTTGTTCTGTTGCTCTCCTTGTGGAGACCCTGTCTTCTCCAGCTCTTACTATTTCCCACTTCTTACATAAAATTCCCTTCACTCTGCCCAACAGTTGCCCATCAGGCTCAGCATCTGCTTTGATAGTCTGTAGGGCAGAGGCTTTCAGAGGCCCTCTGTGGTAGGTTCCTAGTTTGTTTCCTGTTTTCTTCTTCTGGCTTTCAGAAGCCCTCTGTAGAAGGTTCCTAGGTTGTTTGCTGTTTTCTTCTTCTTCTAATGTTCATCCTTTTTGCCTTTCAGGATGGGGTTGATCATTTTAGTTGGGACCCTCTCTCTTGCTTAGTTTCTTTAGATGAATAGATTTTAGTGGGTTTGTCCTATGCTGTATGTCTATATGAGTGAGTATATACCGTGTGTGTCTTTTTGCTTCTGGGACAACTCACTCAGGATGATCCTTTCCAGGTCCCACCATTTACCTGCAAATTTCATGATTTCCTTATTTTTCATTGCTGAGTAATATTCCATTGTATAGATGTACCACAATTTTTGCATCCATTCTTCAGTTGAGGGGCATCTGGGTTATTTCCAGCTTCTGGCTATTACAAATAAAGCTGCTACAAACATGGTTGAGCAAATGTCCTTTTTGTGTCCTTGAGCCTCTTTTGGATATATGCCCAGGAGTGGTATGGCTGGATCTTGGGGGAGTGCTATTCCTAGTTGTCTGAGACAGTGTCAGATTGATTTCCAGAGTGGTTGTACAAGTTTACATTCCCACCAGCAGTGGAGAAGGGTTTCCCTTTCTTCACAACCTCTCCAGCATGTGTTGTCACTTGAGTTTTTGATCTTAGCCATTCTGATGGGTGTAAGGTGAAATCTCAGGGTTGTTTTGATTTGCATTTCCCTAATGGCTAATGAGGTTGAGCATTTCTTTAAGTGCTTCTCTGCCATTCGATATTCTTCTACAGAGAATTCTCTGTTTAGCTCTGTTCCCCATTTTTTAAGTGGATTACTTGGTTTGCTGCTTTTCAGCTTCTTTAGTTCTTTATATATACTGGATATGAGTCCTCTGTCAGATAAAGGGTTGGTGAAGATTCTTTCCCAATACTTATCACCCTGCACAAAACTGAAGTCCAAGTGGATCAAAGACCTCAACATAAAACCAGACACATTAAATAGGCTAGAAAAAAAAGTGGGGAATACCCTAGAACTCATTGGTACAGGAGAAAACTTCCTTAACAGAACACCAACTGCACAGGCTCTAAGAGAAACAATCAATAAATGGGACCTTATGAAACTGAAAAGCTTCTGCAAAGCAAAGGACTGCCTTTTGAGTTTTTAATATGAAGCTGATATTATCCCCTTCGGGTCTGGATTCTGGACTCTCTGGAAGATACTCATATTTTAACAAAACTGTCCTATATCTTAGAACTGGAGGTGGACAAGGGATTGCTGAGTAGCAGGGAATATGGAGTTCTTTTTCCTTCTTGTGATTCACTAATGTCCTAAGGGTGGTAAGCACCTTGTCTCCTCATCCTGTCCTCACACTGCACCAGAATGGATTTATACATCATCAGGGAAGGTGATGTCAGCCTGAGACCAAGGACCCTTAGCTGATTGTATCCACATTTATCTAGGCTGATGTGGATTATTGGTTTTTTTAAGAAAAGCTGTGCTGTGTTTTTTTCTCCTTTGCAAAAAATTCTTGCACAGGATTCACACTTAAGATGTTAAGAAAAAAAAGGAGAAGTGTTCATCCCTTCTCTTTCTGAGTGTAGATGCATCGTGACCAGATATCACCTGTTCTTCATCATCCCTTCCTCACCACGATGAAGCGTGCTGCTAAGCCAAAGCCAACATTCTTCCATAAACAATGAAGTAACAGTCAGGGAATTGTCAGCAGAAGCAGTTTCCTCAAGAGACCTCTAAGCTGTTTCCTTCAGAAACAAGTAAAGACCTGTAAGCTGATATGGAACTGGGGGAAAAGTGTCTCCATCTGATACTGCAAATTGACCACAGGTGATGAACATTTTAAGGTGACAATTCCAGGTATCGATGAGATTATAAACAGCTGTGACAGTGAGCAAATGACTTTCTAAGTTAAAAAAAAATGAGGAGGTTGGCATTCCTCATGAAAGCTCTGCATAGGAAATCACCTTCAGTCTTGGATGTGCGGCTGTTGATACCTATCTTGGAGAGGTGTTGAGGATCCTGGGTAAGAAGAATGCTCCACGAGAAGAATCCTGCATGTTGCAGACCTTTTAATGGTTAGTCATTAGACTGCTTCCTGGGCTTGAGCTCGGTAAAGTGGGAAAACCAATAGATCATGAGAGTCATGTGTTTAAAAACAAACAAACATGGGAATAAACTGGGAGTGGTGGCACAGGCCTGTAATCCCAGCATTCAGGAAGGCAGAGACAGGTGGATCTTCATGAGTTCTAGGCCAGCCTGGTCTACAAAGCAAGTCCAGGACCGCCAGGGCTACACAGAGAAACCCTATCTTGAAAAACAAAAACAAAAACAAACAAACAAAATTAAATCCCCCAAAACCAAAAACCGAAACCAAAACACCACCACCAACAAAAAACAAAAAGTAAAAACCAAAAACAAACAAGCAAAGAAACAAAACCTCCCACAGAAACCCATGAGAGCACTTTTTTTTTTTTTGGTAGAGGCATACAAAGATATAGAATATTTCTTCATGCTTAATAAGCAAATAGAACACGCCTGTATCTAAACATCACAATCTCTGATGTAACTGTCAAGCCAAGTGTGACAAATACTGTGACTAGTGCACTGTGAGAGCTGACAAACAGGCTTAGTCAGTGACTTGGCTTTCTTGATGGCATATCGGACACATTGGGAGTGTCCTTGGAATGATACTCACGTGGTGATGAACTGTGAGACCTCTCTATGCATTCCTAGCCAAAATTCTGGCTCTGAAAAAAAAGCGCTTATCCAGGAATAACCGGCCCACTTTTCCATATGAACACTGATTTCAAGAAATGAAAATGATGACCAGAACCACAATCCCGACATTGCAGCACTGCAGAGTCAATCGCCCAGTTCAAATCGAAGAGCATTTGCTCAGTTCTGCTTCCTGTGCTACCCCAAGCTGGACAGTCTGCATTGGGAGCTTTGGGTGAAAGTGATGAATGTGATCAACCTGTAGTGTGAATGGTGTTGACGGCTAGATACGATAAGATGGGAATACTGGGATTCTGCAAGTGCCTCTGGACCAAAGACCTGATATATAAAGCCACTGTGCAAGGATGCTGTCCACATTCTGAAGCCTCTGTGTGTGTGGTCCATGGTGGGGGTTCTCACCCCAGTGTAGACACTCCTAACCAGGCACAATGCTGTACAATTATGATTTCAGCATTGGGGGAGTTGACGAAGGAGAACTTGGAGTTTGAGGCAAGCCTGGACTATATTGCCAGTTCAATCTCAGCTTGGGCTACATAGTGACATTAGTTCTCAAAAAGGAAATGAAAGAAAGGAATGAAATCTATCTATCTATCTACCTATCTATCTATCTATCTATCTATCTATCTATCTATTTATCTATCTATCTAATCTATCTATCTATCTTGCATCCATCTATCATATATTTACCATCTATAATCTACCTATCGTTTATCTATTATCTATCATCTAGCCATTCATCTATCTATCCATCTTCATCTCTCTCTCTCTCTCTCTCTCTCTCTCTCTCTCTCTAGATTAATGTCTAGAGCACACTCTCATGGTATGAAATACTGTTAAAGGATTAAAAATGAGTTATTAAAACTTTCAGATTTTCTGTTTTTCCACTTTGAATACTGAAGTGTAATCTTCAGTATTATACATATATGCCTGTTGTTTTATGCCTCATTACAGTTAGCAAGCTCTGTAGTTTACAAGGTGAGAGGCTCAGTCCCACGGAAATAGCTCAGGTTGTAAAGTGCCTTTTGAGCACAAGGGTCTGATCTGACTCTCAGCAGCCAGGTTGAAAAAGCCAGACCAGGTGGTTTGTATTTGTAATCCCAGCACTGGTAAGGCAGAGACAGGCAAACCCTAGGTTGCACTAGTCAGCCAGCATAGCCTACTTGGTAATTTTCAGGCCAGTGAGAGACCTTGTCTTAAAAAAAAAAAGATAATTAAAGAACTCAGATAGTCTGCTAATTTCCCTGTATTCCCTTGGGTCCTGGGGAAAAAAAAAAGAGAAGATATTATAAGGGAGGCACATGAGGGTTTACAGCCCATACTTTAACCTGACTGCAAACACAGAAAATTGAGAAGCCCGTGAGATCTGGGGTAGATGAGATATTTCTATTTAATGGAGACAGTGCCTCTCAAGCTGGATCGTGAAACAAAGTTTGCTAAACAGAACATTTCCTGACCAACATGTAAACGTGAGGACACGAAGGTTTGCGACAGTAATGGAATTGGTGAAAATTTCTCCCTTGTGTTGGATTACTCCATTTTAAACACTTCAGGAAAAATAGGAAAGCATCAGCTTCACTAGATATAAACAAAACAAAACAAAACCAAAACGGTCAACAAATTGCACAGATAATTTCCTCTGGACCTTTAAATTAGCTGTTATGAAATTGCAAAGTAATTTAATAAGCTTCTGTAGAGTGTCAAACATAACTGTACCCAAATACAAAACTATCTTCCTTCTTTTTCCATGATTCTGGGGATGGGGCCCAGGGCTTTGCTCATCCTAGACAAATGTTCTATAATCAGCCACACCCAAGCTACGTCTTCTTTTAGAAACTCATTGGCTGGGCCTTTTCTCTGTGTGTATAGACATTCATATGCAAGAGCATGTGTATGCTTGTGTGTGTGTGTGTGTGTGTGTGTGTGTGTGTGTGTGTAGAGGCCAGTGGACTCTTGCATGTCATACTTCAGGGTATCATACATCTTTTAAATTTTGAGATAGGGTTTCTTACTGGTCTGGAGCTTTCCAAATAGCTTAAGTCAGCTGGTCAGGGAGTACCAGGAATCCTTCCCTCTTTGCTTCCCTGGTTTTGGGATAATGTAAGGTCCAAAGTTTACCCTTTAAGCACCACCTGCCAAGGACAAGGTTTCTTGGGGAATGCTGGGAGTTGTAGTTCTTGGGAAATAAACCACATGATCACTCCCCTAAACAAGTCTGAATCAACTGTACCACAAAGTGCTTGATCACGTTGAGGCAGGAAATATGTCATGATGTCTGTTTGGTCCATATTGGACCTGATGAGAAATGTAATGAGTTACAGGCTTTGCCTTTTTAAACCCCTGCAAAATGTGACTTGTGGCCACTGACTAGGACCCCAGGGTTGGATCTAGCCAGAGTCCATTTTTCTGGTCAGTATTTAATTAAAGCTTGCTTCAAATTTGGCTTAAAATTGTGGAATTAGTTTTTCTCTCACCAGTCTCAGGATTAACAATTACAAGCATGCATTACTTGGCTTTTTTATATATTAAAAAACAAACAAACAAACAAACATATTTTGGTGATTGAACTGACTGAGCTACCTCCTCAGCTTCTATTTTCTCTATGAATTTTCTTCATTATGCATTTACTTAAATGCTACACACAATCTAGAATGTTCAGACAGAGGAAGAGTATGAATAAAACTTTTGGAGTAGGAAAAGAGGCATTGGAAGTTACCAGTGTGGCTAAGAGGGTTATGGTGTTGAAAACCAGTAGCAAACACGAAAATGTTACAAGATAAGATTTACTTTTAGGCCAGGCCAAACTTACAGTCTCCTTATATGTAGTCGAAGAATGAAGTGGCCCTGACCAAAAGCAGGGGAGCCCATTATAACAAGCAAGCACGTGATTACACAAAGAGGATATATATATATATTTTGAATCAGGGTTTATCTATGTAGCCTTGTCCATCCTGGACTTGCTTTGTAGTCCAGGCTGGCCTTGAACTCACAGAGACCTTCCTGCCTCTGCCTCCCCTAGTGCTGGGATTACAGGCATGCACCACCATGCCTGTCCGCAAAGAGGAATTTTATAGTTAGCAATTTTTATGATTATGGGAAAAGTAAATGTTGTGGGATTATGGTCAGTCAGTTCCAGAACATACCTTGAAAAAAGAGAAACAATTTATGACATGTTAATCATGAGATTATAGAGGAAGGGCAAGTTAAAAAAAAAGTTGACCTTTATCTGGGGCATGATTAGAAAGGAGAAAAACACCACAGGGAACAATATAGAAGTAAATCCAATCCAACATGTTTAACTAAAAAGAAAAACAGGGAGTCAGCTGTTCCTTAACAAAGAGAAGCATGGGGTGGCTTTGGAGAGGCAAGAGGGGTCTCATGTGAAAGTAGATAAGGATTTTAGGTTTTAAACCAAGGGCAATGGAAGGCACAGAGAAACCATGTGTCAACAGATCTGAGTGTGGTCCGTTATGCATAATGGCTGCAGGATACTAGTGTGCTTGTTAGCTTTGCTATCTTAAACACTAGAAAAAGGTCAGTTCGACGTGCTGGAGCCTCTCCAGCTGCTGGAGCTGAGATGCTTAAAAGAGGTAGAAAGGGAGGTCACAAGGGCTGGGAGAGGCAGTATACAAGCCTTGAGATAGATGACCAGCTGCAGGATGGGACGCAGAAGGCCAACGAAGAAGATGAGCAAGAAGAAGGTGGAGATGGGGCTCAGGTGACCTGAAGAAGGTTAAGAAGTCTCTAGACTCAGATGAGAGTGAACATGAAGATGATGACTACCAGAAAGAGCAAAAAGGTGTAGAATGGCTCATTGACATTGAGACCCCCAACCGGGTGGCACAGAAAACTAAGAAGGCCACAGAACTGGATCTGGATGGACCAAAAGAGAGAATGAGAAGAAATTGAGGAGCAGAAAGCAAAAGAGCGCTATAGGGAGATGCATTTGGCTGGGAAGACAGAGCAGGCCCAGGCTGAGCTTGCCCTGCTGGCAATCCTCCAGAAACAGTGGGAGGAAGCAACGAGAAGGAAAGAAGAGAGGAAAGCAAAGGATGACACAGCTTTGTCAGGAAAAGGAATGTAGTCTCTCCCTGAATAGGTAAGCTGGCCTGTGGGAGGAGATATACTTAAATTAAAAAGATATTTAAGGATATACTTAAATTAAAAAGAAATAATAAACTCATGTAATCAATACCTTAAAATTAAAACCTTAATCTAGGTCTATGTAACAATTGATCCTCCTGTAGTAAGTGGTCACATTTTGGAACTGGAAACCAATTACATGATGCAAGTGACATTGTCCTACTTCCTGAAGGTGGTTAGCATTGTCAGGTGACTTTATCTCGGATTGCAGCCGGTGTGCCATTTCTGTTTAAGGTGTGACCTTGTGGGTTGCATTCCACCGGCACATCTCTTCTTTCTTCTTCCGCCAGAAGCTATGTTTTCCCAGAATCTCTTTGAGGCAGTTAGTTTCTTTAGGTCCAACCCCTCCAGTAAGCTATGGAAGGAAACAGAAGCCACTGAAGTATGTGGCAGAGGCTAAGCTTTTGATGGTCTTGATTTAACAAAGACTGCAGGGTGCTGTTGTCTTCCTGAATCACCTGCCTTCAATGGCCAATTTTGTTGCTTGCTATTCCTGACCTAGAGTACCTAGAGTGATTTTGGGATTCTCTGGAGGGAAGTCTGTGTACTGGCATGCCCCCTTGCCAACCTTCTCCACCTTTCCTATTGCTTTCTAAATGCCTAACTGTTTTAAGTTCTTACTTATTGAAATACCAGAGTGGCTCCCGTTCCCCTGTAGTGAGAATTCCTTGCCTCACATCTTTCCTCCAGGTGCTAACTCACACTTGAGGCTCACACTCTACCCCCTACTGGAGGATCTTAAATGTTTTGCTTATATAGATATGTAAGTCTTCAAAATGAGGCTAAGGGGATGCATTTAGAATATAAAATATTAAGTGAGGTCACCCAAATTCAGGAAAGAAAAAAAAAACCTTCATGTTCTCACTTATATTTGGATTCTGGCGTACTCATGTACATATGTAAACAGCTTTAAGTGTGGGCACTGTATAACATTTAGAAGGGAGCCTTAGGAAAGTACAGGTAGGTGATGAGAAGGGCAGAGTACAGGTAAAAGGACACAAGGGCCGTGAAAGAAGCTATAAAAACTAAGTGTTTTCTAGTTCCCCTTCTTGTGTTGTGTGTGTATATAAAAATGTAATTGACAGCAAAAGTGCAAAATCCCAAGCAAAGCCCCATGGCTTCAGAATGATTAATCTAACTGCATCAAAGTTCACTGAGGTGTACAGAATTTGGGCTGAGCAGGTGTTTGAATTTATGTATCTACATAAAATCTAGGCCCGTGGTTGAGAGAAAGCATACAATATCTTTTCCTGCCTCTGATTTATTTTGCTTAATAATGTTGTCTCCACTTTCCTACAAATGCTACAATTTCATTCTTCTTTATGGCCAAATAAAACTCCATTGTGTCTATGCACTTTGCCTTTACACATTCCTCTTGACAGGTGGGCTGATTCTGTAACTGGGCTATTGCGAATAGGGCTGCAGTCAATAAGTAAGATGTTGACTTACAATCCTTGGGTGTAGACCCAAGAGCGGTATAGCTGGATCACATGGCTATGTGTTTAGTCTGTTTAGTTTAATGATTTCTATAGTGGCTGGAAATCGCACAGCTACAGCCTCCCCCCCCCGATAACTGAGAAAGATGCCAATAACATACATTAGAAAAAGAATTTCAACAAGTAGCATTGACAAAACCGTGTAGTCGCACGTAGAAGAATGAAACTTGAATTTTTAAAAGTTAAATATTTTAGTGTACAAGAAATAACAAGTTTAGACAAGTGTAACTTGAGAAATACGTGATATTCTAATGTCACCAGGTTTACACTAGGGTAGATGCCTTTTCCAAGTGAGGGACAGTTTTGCATAAGTAATATTCCTACCCCCAACAAGAAGCAAAAACACCCTCTACCCAGTGTGACAACTCAAGCTATCGCAGAAATTGTAGAAATTTTCAAATATGCCATGTAAGTAAGATATGTGAGATCGTCCATGTCTTTCTTCTTGATCCCATCCCAATGACCCTCAACTAAGAATTCTTATCATATGATGTCCAGCATGTCATGGGCTTCACACCCCTTTGCTGAGTCCTCGCTGCCGTCTGCCAATTGTTAACCCAGTTCAAGAGCTGCATTCTGAGGGGCTTTCAGGTAGGCAACCACTGCAAGGTTTTATGAGCAGGCCTCAAAAAAAAAAAAAAAAAAAGATTCCTGGACAAGTTAGATCTTCATTTTCATATGTTTCCTGATTTGACTTGATGTGCTGTGGAAGGTTGATATGGGGGGAGGGAAGGTTACCCTTTTCTGGGGAGAAAGGTAGAGGAGTAGGGAGAAGGGAAGAAGGGGGGACTTAGAGAGGAGAGATGTGAAGTAAATAAACTGAAATAAAAATTAAAATGTAAACAAAAAAACAGGATTTTTGGAATTCTCACTGCTAGGAACTGGAACTAACAAATTTTTTTTTGAAACCAGAGAACTAAGTAAAATGTGCTATAAAAAAAAAACAGAGGAATGAGATTATTGTTCTGCTGAATTTCATCATTCTTTGGCAGGTAACAACTACCTCAAAATTCCAGGTTGAGTCAAACATGGAGATGTGGACACATTCAAGGCACACATGGGCTTTCAGGATGGGATGCTGTTGGGCCACCCTTCTAATAGTGAAGCAAAGGCAAGGTTGACAGTGTGATAGACGGTGCATAAGAGGTTATAGAATGGACATGCCAATGCCCACAGCTTTCCAGTCTTTGGATTCATTCTTCCACACTTTCTTAAGGAAGTTCTAGCATATTGATTGGTAAAGGTGGGTTTTGTGGAGGTTGAGAGACCCCCCTCCCCTTGCAGGGCCACTTCATCAGGTCAAGCAAGGGGAGGATTGACTATTTAGACAGACAAGAGGGTGGGTGCTCAGTCAGCCATGATGCTGAGTAGGATTTGGGAGTTTGGGATTAATTTGAAATACTGATATCCTGAGCATTGAAACAGAGATATTCAAATGAGTCTGACTTTCACATGTGTTCTAATGTAGATTCTAAGTTAAATGTTATCTTATAACCTGAGGGACCACAAATTTGGGTTTGATTTTACAACACATAAATCCTGCAACTAGGGAAGATGAGAAATTCTATTAAAGATGACTTAGAAGCACTCAGATTCTCTAAGAAAGCCCTGCATTGACAACGCAAAGGGCTATAACTGTCACTAAGCCCTTCAAGTGCAATGAAGGCATTCCAGCTGACCATTTTGGGTTGATGGGTGTGCTAATGCCAATGGCATGAAATTCAGGGTACAAAAATACTAAAAAAAAAAAAAAAGCTTTTTAGGTATCTCAAGCAGAAATGATTTAATTCGAGGAATCATACACCTACAAAACCACCTGGGTAAACAGAGGAACAAAGGTTAGGGGAAGCAACTCTAATCTGGAGGCCCACTGCTATAGAGAGCCAGGTGGCACATGCTGGCCAGAGTTTAGGACCTTAAGACAACCACTAGAAATGTCACAGCTCTTTTCTAGGCCCAAGGCAGGTCACCACGATGACTGAGCACAGTGAAGCTTCCGTTTGGCAAATCAGTGCACTAGCGATGAAGAAATGGATTCGTTTCAGCTTTGCTTTGAGGGATGGCATGAGTATTTCTCATTAAAAACATGTAAATTATATTCCAGGCCCCAGAGGGAAGGGGCCCTGGCAGATACAGTTACTAGACTTCTATTTCCTTTGATACAGGGGAAGATAGTGAATTCTGGCTGTTTTCACTTAAGCAAACATGAGTCAACACACACACACACACACACACACACACACACACACACACACACAGCTTCTGAAGTCCTCTGTTGGATTGAAAAATGCAGAAGTTCTGAAATGGTGGAAAAAAAATCCCCAAATTTGTCAAAAAAGTAGACTAGGAATGGGAAGGGAAAAGCTTTCTTCTTCTTCTTCTTCTTCTTCTTCTTCTTCTTCTTCTTCTTCTTCTTCTTCTTCTTCTTCTTCTTCTTCTTCTTCATAAAGAGGCCTGATCTTAGATTTTGATTCATTTTTGAAATGTACAGAAATAATTAGGTAAAATTAGTGCTCAGCTTTCGTGAAGTCTTGAAAGTAATTGTTTGGAAAGACACCTTCTCAACAATCAGTTATAATGCTTAATTGGAGACATGAAGTTTCCATTGCTAAATTTGTCAGATGCATATTCCAGAGTTTCCTGTTTAGAATATGTTTGTGTCATAGCCAAATAGAGTGTTGGATAAATCTTATGAGTTTCTTAATTATTCACTCAGAAAAATTAGTGATTCATTGTTTATCAGTACCCCAGAGCAAAATGTACTCTGCAGAAATGTCAACAAAAAGGTAGAATTTAATTTGTATCTATAATTATATTTATTTCTAATTTAATTTTCCATTAAATATGACAAATTCTTTTATAGAGTAATATGCTTAAAGTCAAGAGCTAAAAGCTTTGAGGTCAGTACAAAAAAATAAAGTGAAAATATTAGCAAAGCCTTAAAAACTCTTATTTGGGTCTATTTTCTCCTAATGCATGCAGGGGAGGGGGGCTGGCCTGATTTTGATCTGGTTATTTTCCTCTTGGTGTGCTGTGGTTTCAGGTAGAGGCTCATAGCTCATGCCAGCCTAGGATTTTGTATGTAGCTGAGAATAGCCTTGTGACTCTGATCCTCCTGCCCCCCTCTCTAAAGTGTTGGGAATTACAGGAGTGTACCACCATGCCCAGCTTCAAAATTCTCCTTAAGTACTGAAAAGAAATCATTAAAATAATCAATACCCAAAATGTGAATAATTAGGAAGCAATTAAAATACTGTGTACAATACAAGTGAGTAATTTAAGATATCATTTTGGCAATTTCTTAACCAGAGGTTGCTAATTGACCTAGGGAAACATTTCTTTTTGTAGTCGAGTGCTAATGGGCTTCAATGATTTTAGCGGTGATTACTTGCTTCACCCTTAAACATGTGAAAAACCCAAAATGGAAGTGCTGGTCTCTCCCACTGAGAGCCGTGAAAAACTTGAGTAGATGCAATAAGGTTAAATAACCTCCTGTGCCTGTACATTTAAACATTTTTTTTGTGTGTGTGTGTGTGAACAAATTTTCTGTAGAAACTGAAGCATTTATGTGTAATTATTACTTTGGAGAATCTCAACGTAATATCAATGCACTTTTAAGCATGACTGTAATGCCCAAGTAGTTACTGGATTATGGTATAGTTTGGCTGTGCCTATAGGACACTTGGGTCCTCAGCTGGTAGCATTTGCTTTAGGAGACTATGGAACTTTTAGAAGGTGGAGCCTTAGTGGAGGAAGTTTTTCTGTGTGTGTGTGTGTGTGTGTTGCTGTTGTTGTTGTTGTTTGAGGTTCACAGTCCCAGCCATGCTTTCTGTCTGTTCTCTTCCAGCTGCACTTTGAGTCCTTTCACTCAGCAGCAGACTGAAACAGATGCTGAGACTCACAGCCAAACATTAGGTGGAGCGAGGGGCGCCTTGTGGAAAAGTGGAGGGAAGGATAGACAGACCCGGAGGGGACAAGAACTCCATGAGAAGAACAACAGAATCAAGTAACTTGGACCAAGGAGGGCATATGGAGATTGAAGCACCAACCGAAGACCATGAATGGAGCGCTTCTACACAGATGTAGCTGATAGGCAGCTTAATCCTCATGTGAGTTCCCTAGTAAGGGGTGTAGGGGCTGTCTCTGACACGGACTCTGTTGCCTGATCCCTTCCCTCTGGCGGGGCTGCCTTGCCTGGCCTCAGTGGAAGAGGATTCGCTCAGTCCTGATGTGACTTGATGTGCTGGGGTGGGTTGGTGGGAAGGAGCTCCCCTCTTTCGAGAACAGAGAGAAGAGAAAAGAAGGGTGGGACCAGGAGAAGAGGAGGGAGGGGCCTATGATCAGGATGCAAAGAAAAAAAAAGTAACCTTACAGAGTATGATGCCATGGCACTTCTTTCTCCCCAGATCTTCTGAGTCAAATCATTAGAAATTATTTCCCATGGTTTGGACTTTGAATGTGCCTGGGCAGTCCTATATGAAATGCTTGATCCCCAGATGGTAAGGCTATAGGAGGTGGCAGAATGTTTAGAAGTAGAAAGAAGCTAGGTCAATGTACTGGCTGATTTTATGTCAATTTGATACAAGCTGGAGTCATTTGGGAAGAAGAAACCTCAGTTGAGAAAATAAATATCCCTATAAGATAATGTTTGATATGGAAAGGCCCGGGTCACAGTGGGTGGTACTACCCCTATGCTGGTGGTCCTTGATGCTGTGAGAAAGCAGGCTGAGTAAGCCATGAGTAGCAAGCCAGTAAGCAGCATTCTCCGATGGGCGCTGCATTAGTTCCTGCCTCAAGGTTCCTGCTACAAGTTTCGTGGATGACAGACTATAAGCTGTAAGGTGAAATTAACCCTAGCCCTTTATATTCCTAAGTCTTAGGTCCCAACACCCCCAAACAAGTTGTACTTGGAACTTTCCAGGCCCAACCTATCAGGAACCCAAAAGATTTTCAGACAGGAAGGACACATTGGCCACACGCTCCTAAGAACCAGAAAGGAAACAGAAAACAAGGAACAAAACACCCACTCAACAAAGACAAGAACAGGTATCAGCACCTGGAATTACACTCATCTCAATTTTGGATGCCAAGACTATAGCAAAAACAAACAAACAACAAAACTCACCACACAACGACAGCCAGGACAACGTGTTTCTACTAGACCCCCGCACAGCCATACCTACTGGGCCCCGAATATTCCAACATAGTTGAAGCACAAGCAAAGACCTCTGCTGACCTGCATGTGCATCTACACACAAACTCGCGTTATCATGTGCATGCACATACAGATAAAAATAAAATATTAAAAGAAGTTCTGTGATCCAAGGAATAGAGAAATATGGAGTTTACACAGTTAGTCATCTGTGAGAACTGGTGTTAATTACCAGTTTAATAAAGACTAGAATTGCCTGGTACATGGCCATGTCTGTGGGGGTGTTGATGAGTTGGGAAGACCACCCGTTGTGGGTGGCATTATTCCCTGGGCAGGGGGCTCTAGGCTATCTATGGGTGGAGACCTATGCAGGCAAACCCAATACAAATAAAATATGTAAAAAAAAAGATAAAGAGTTGCTAGTTTGAGGCTATTGCTGTGTGAAGGCCGCAGAAACCCATTTTTTTTTGTCTTAGTATTTAAAGTAAGTATGTTAGGCTTTGTGTGTGTGTGTGATTTATTTATTTATTTATTTTTATTATTAGTTACATTTTATTAACTCTGTATCCCAGCTGTATCCCGTTCCCTCATTCCCTCCCAATCCTGCCCTCCCTCCCTCATCTCCTCCCTGCCTCTTTCCAAGTCCACTGATATGGGAGGACCTCCTCCCCTTTCACCTGACCCTGGTCTATCAGGTATCTTCAAGACTGGCTGCAAAGTCCTCCTCTGTGGCCTAGCAGGGATGCTCCTCCCTTGGGGGGTGGGGAGGTAAAAAAGCCTGCCATTGAGTTCATGTCAGAAATAGTCCCTGTTCCTCTTACTAGGGTGCCCACTTGGATACCGAGCTACCGTGGGCTACATCCAAGCAGAAGTTCTAGCTTATATCCATATATGGTCCTTGGTTGGAGAAAAAACAGTCTCATAGAAGACCCCTGTGCCCAGATATATTTGGTCCTTGTGGAGCTCCTATGCTCGCCAGGTCATATTAACTCTCCTTTCCTATGATTCCCTGCTCTCTGCCAAAGGTTTGGTTATGAGTCTTAGCATCTGCTTTGATACACTGCTAGATAGAGTCTTTCAGAGGCCCTCTGTGGTAGGCTCCTGTTACTTGTTTTCTCCTACATCCAATGCCCATCCCATTTATCTTTCTAAGTGAGGATTGATCATTTTACCCTGGATATGTTAGGCTTAATAAATAAGAAACACAGACTGCTTGGTAAAACTTCAGTATTGAGTGATTTTTAGAAATACACCATTTGGCAGTTGAGTTCAAAGGACCATGCTAAACTGGATACACATGAATCACATAAAAGCCGCTTTGAAAATTCTATGAATGTGACCAAAGCCAAACTGCAATATACCTACTCAGTGGAAACTAGAAATAAATACAAGGTTGAAAAGGAATACTGCCAAGACAGCAAACACGGTGCACTGATTGGTGACCAATTAGGATCAATTCATGTGAAAAACTGCTTTCCTAGATATTCCTGCCTTATTTATTAGACTGAGAGTTCTTGAGAGGCCACAAATCTTGTTTTCATTATAAGCTTTTAGAGACAAATCTCGAATGGTTAACATAGTGCAGCAAGGGCACTCTTTACCGTCCTCTAAATCTTAAAATAAAATAGACAAGGAGGCTGCCTTTATAAGAGATGAAAAAAGCACAGGGGAGATGTCTGGGCTCCGTGCACTGCTTCATTTGAAGATAGAAGCACCCAGGAGTCTGACGGCTGTGAGGCACCACGGTGCTAAGCTCTGTGGGCAGAGCTGCATAAGCCAAGGTCCCTTCTTTTCTTATTATTTAAAACAATTTTTAAATGCACGGTACTGGCATTGAAACCTACTGGTGGATCAATGGAATTGAATGGAAGACCCTGACATAAACCCACACACTTATGGACACCTGATTTTTGACAAAGATGCCAAATCCATTCAATGGAAAAAAGACAGCATCTTCAACAAATGGTGCTGGTCTAACTGGAAGTCTACATGTAGAAAAATGCAAATAGATCCATACTTATCACCCTGCACAAAACTAAAATCCAAGTAGATCAAAGACCTCAACATAAAACCAGGCACACTAAACTGCTTAGAAGAAAAAGTGGGGAATATCCTTGAACTCATTGGCACAGGAGACAACTTCCTGAACAGAACACCAACAGCACAGGCTCTAAGAGCAACAATCAATAAATGGGACCTCATGAAACTGAAAAGCTTCTGTAAAGCAAAGGACACCGTCATCAAAACAAAGCGACAGCCTACAGATTGGGAAAAGATCTTCACCAATCCTATATCTGACAGAGGGCTAATATCCCGTATATATAAAGAACTAAAGAAGTTAAACAGCAAAAAACCAAGTAATACAATTAAAAAATGGGGTACAGAGCAGAGAATTCTCTGCAGAGGAATATCGAATGGCAGAGAAACACTTAAAGAAATGCTCAACCTCATTAACCATCAGGGAAATGCAAATCAAAACAACCCCAAGATTTCACCTTACACCCATCAGAATGGCTAAGATCAAAAACTCAAGAGACAACACATGCTGGAGAGGTTGTGGAGAAAGGGGAACCCTCCTCCACTGCTGGTGGGAATGTAAACTTGTACAACCACTCTGGAAAGCAATCTGGCGCTTTCTCAGACAACTAGGAATAGCGCTTCCTCAAGATCCAGCTATATCACTCCTAGGCATATATCCAAAAGATTCTCAAGTACACAATAAGGACATTTTCTCAACCATGTTTGTAGCATCCTTATTTGTAATAGCCAGAAGCTGGAAACAGTGGAGGAATGGATGCACAAATTGTGGTATATTTACACAATGGAATATTACTCAGCAATAAAAAACAAGGAAATCATGAAATTTGCAGGTAAATGGTGGGATCTGGAAAAGATCATCCTGAGTGAGCTATCCCAGAAGCAGAAAGATAAACACAGTATATACTCACTCATAAAGACATATAATATAGGATAAACCTACTAAAATCTGTACACCTAAAGAAACTAATTAAGAGGGAGGACTCTTGCTAAAATGCTCAATTCCTATCCAGAAAGGCAAAGAGGCTGGACATCAAAAGAAGGAGAAAAGAGGGAACAAGTCAGGAGCCGACACAGAGGACCTCTGTAAAGCTCTGCCCTGTAGACTATCAATGTAGATGCTGAGACTTATGGGCAACCTTTGGGCAGAGTGCAGGGAATCTTAGGAAAGAAGTGGGAAACAGTAAGATCTGTAGGACAGGAACTCCAGAAGGAGAGCAACAGAACCAAAAAAATCTGAACACAGGGGTCTTTCCTGAGACTGCTATTCCAACCAAGGACTATGCATATAGATAACCTAAGACCCCTGCACAGATGTAGCCCATGACAGTTCAGTATCCAAGTGGGTTCCATTGTAATAGGAACAGGGACTGTCTCTGACGTGAACTGATTGGCCTGCTCTTTAATTACCTCCCCCTGAGGGGAAAGCAGCATTACCAGGCCACAGAAGAAGACAACTCAGCCACACCTGATGAGACCTAATTGACTAGGATCAGATGGAAGGAAAAGAAGTCCTCCCCTATCAGTGGACTTGGGGAGGGGCATGCATGTAGAGGGTGGAGGAAGGGAGGAATTGGGACGGGAGGAGGGAAGGAACCACGGGGGGGGGGGATACAAAGTGAATAAAATGTAATTAATAAAGAAAAAAAAGAATCTCAAAGTAGTTTTCTTTTTTCTTTTTCTTTTATTATTATAATTTTTTTTATCAGTTACATTTTATTAACTCTGTATCCCAGCCGTGTCCCGATCCCTCATTCCCTCCCAGTCCCTCCCTCCCTCCCTTATCTCCACCGTGCCCCTTTCCAAGTCCACTGATAGGGGGGACCTCCTCCCCATTCATCTGATCCTGTTTTATCAAAGTAGTTTTCATTTGCAATTCCGCGATGTCTAAGGATGTTGAAGATTTAAGTGCTACTCAGACATTTGTTTTTCCTCTGTTGAGAGTTCTGCTTAGATCTGTACCCCATTTTTAAAATTGGGTTGTTTTCTTGATCTCTTGTTTTTTGAGTTCTCTATATATTTTGATTATTAGCCCTCTACTGATAAAGAGTTGGTGAAATCTTTTTTTCCAGTCTGTAGGCTGGCACTTCGTTTGAATGATGATGTCCTTTGCCATGCAGAAGATTCTCAACTTTATGAGGTCCCATTTATTAATTGTTGATGAAGTGTGCTTGCACTTGGTAAGCTTACATAAGACTGCTGTCAGAATGCCCAAGACAGGACCCAACTACCTATAGGAACTCCTCCAACACCAGAGACCCATTCTCTTATGCCTGTCAAGGGACTTAGGATAGGCTTTTCATTCCCCTCAAAGCACAAGGCAAAGCAACCAAGGAACAATTTCCTTCAATACTCCCCCAACTGAGCCCTGAGATGATAGGTCTGGAGGCCTTCTGGAGTCTTCCAGTTTGTGAAACTCATTGGAATGAGCCCTAATCAGGCACAGTTGGATTAGGCAGCCAGGTAAGAACAATCCCACTTGAGCCAACGGAAAAGCTGAGAGTTTTCCAACATGGTCCACTCCCTTACCATTCTTCTTTGTGCAACATCCCTTGACTCCAGTGCTTAAAGTTTAAAGAGGACCGGCAACACTCCAGAGCAAAAAGAAAATGCAGCTGACTCCATTTTGATGTTCTGATCATTGCCCTCAACAGTTTTAACCCCTTGCATACTTAACTGTGTGTTCATTGGCATCTGTCACCTCCTCCTTTAACTGATATGACTCCTCTATAGGGAGATTCTGCTTCTCTATTTGGAAACTTATTGGAGATTGGAGAGAGAAAAAGGGGGGCCAGTGAAGAGGAATGTAAGATGTATCTGCTACAGTTGGGTGGGCACTTCCAAGCTAAGCTCTGAGTTCCACCAGGGGTCCACGAAAGGTTGGAACACTTGGGGTATCTTATTTTAAGCATTTATATTATTTTTATAGAGTACACATTTGAAATAAATAGTTCTTACAGCTTCTTTTAATACTTGAGCAGAGATAACTTGAAGTTGATGATTTCTTGAGAGGGATTTGAAGTCAATGGAATATTATTCAATACTCTGCTACCAAGACTGCCTTTCCTTCCTGCAACCACATCTGTCAGAGCGCAGGCAGGATGAGGCAGTGCCAAGAAACCGTATGCATGTCCTTGATTCAGTCTCTTTCTGTTGTTTTTTTCCCCCTTCAACTTCTATTAGAAAAGATAGTTCAAGGCACCAAATTCAAGGTCATATAAAAACAAGAAGTTGGAAGCCTCAAAAAGACCGGAGTATATTATGGTGTGTCTTCTCCATTTTTCAATACCAGTGAGCAGACCAAAGGCCCCAACACAGAGGGGGTCATCCCAGTGTGAACTCACAAAATCACGCAGAAGGTCTAATTCCAAGGGTGAACCAATCATCTGACACACGCCATCCATTCGCAGCTCCTCTGTGTTGTCTGGTTGCATGTGTTTCCAAGAGGCAATTCTGGAACTCTGGAGAAGGTGCCCTGGGAGTCATGTATGGATAGAGCAGCTCTTTGATCATTCATGAAGTTCTGTGGATAAAAAGTCTGTTCTTATCTCTCCAAAATTTTACTGACCTTTCCAGCATCATCTGTTTACCTGCTGATCACCCTCACATGGAGTATGAATCCTCTGGATCTTTCCAAGTTGGGTTGAGCATTTTTGTTGCCAAGTTCTTGAGTCTTCCAAAGACTTCGGTGAAAACAGCTGCTTTAAAGTCATCAGAGTCCTCCCGCAGAGCTCGCTATTACCCTGGGGACCAGCATCTCTAGATTTTTGCACTCATTAGCCTTGATCAGTCAGCTTAGCCAGGCCACCCTCCTATCCACACCCAGTGGTCGCTGTTGTAGTTTGGATATTAAGTCTCCTCATGTGTGGTCCTTACGTGTGTGCTTACTTGGTCTCAATATTTTGGGAACTTTTAGAAAGATGGGACTTTAGCTCAAGAAAGTGGTTTTCTGGGATTTAGGTTTATAAGCCTAGCCCTGCTTTCTGTCCTCCCTCTGCTTCCTGGTCTATGGAGATGTGAGTGAGCATGGAGTCTCCTGCTTCAGCCATCACAGATGGGTTTGTCCTGATGCCAGGCCTTCCCTGCCATGACATCCTGTATATTCTTAAATCACGAGCAGAAGCAAACCCTTTACACTGTTTATCATGAAGTTATTTGGTTACAGTAATGAGAAAGTACAGCTAATACAACTTCCTTACCAGAATCCATCCTGAAGAGAGGCTCTGACTCAGGAAGCTGATTCCAGCCTCAGAGAGCTGTGAATAGCCGATCAAGGCAAGTGAGTGCCACAGAGAGCTGTGTACAGCTGATGAAAACAAGTGATGGGCATAGCCAGACATCAGGCACTTTCTGCTCTGCTTCAGGTTTTGGAGCAGGGGCAGTGGTGAGAACATATGGGATCTAAATCCCTGAGTTGGGCTTTCTGGGGACACACTAAAAGGAGTCTGGACCAGTCTCTGAGTACTCCATGATGCTTTGGCCTGTGGGACAAAGACCTTTAATTGGAAGCTCTAAAAGCCTGTGGCTTCTCTCACTCCAGACTCAGGCTAAGACTGGTAATGGAAGAGTAAGTGCGACTTCTTGCCTTTAAGTAACAAACAAGTCAAAGGTTCTATGATAGTGGCATTTGTCTTTGGAGAATGCCATAACTCTGAGGTCACAGACTCACTTTGGTATACTGTCAGAGAAGTCTCCAACTGAAGATGCGGTCAGCTCTTCAGGCTCTTTGTGCTACAGGACACAGCTCTTGCTAAAGTCCTTTATCAAAGCCAGTTGTCTAATATGTAGTGAGATGAGGGCAAGTTACTTGCATGTTTGATTGACCCTAGAGGCCAAGCAAAATAAGTGTCACCACCTGAATGAACTTTAGCAGCATTGCGTTATGTGGAAGAAGGACACAGGGGGCCACATGCTGCAGAATTCAATTTACTAAGTGTCCAGAATTGATGTCTATGGAGGTGAAAATCTGTCTATAGCTGGGCATAGGTTGTAACTGGCTTATAGTGGAACTGTAGATTGAATCAAAGTTCATGTCTTAGAAATTCAGTCCCCCAAAATACTGGCATTTGGGCTAGAGATAGCATCCCCAGAATCCTTTGCCAATGACCATGCAAAATGAGACACAAGGGCTTAGAAAACTCTGCTTGAGGTTCATAGAGGAGAGGTTTATCATCAGGTTGCTCCCATTTGATTTACTACAACAGTCTACATCATGGTCTGGACTCGCTTAGGATGAGGAGGAAAAAAAATGATGCTAAAAAAGCTATAAAAACAATACTATGCCCTTCCAGATACATGGTTACAGCAGACACAACTTGACATAATGTTGCAGGAAGCTGATGTATCATCCTGATCGCTCTCACATCTATCTCTGCAGAGGTCAAAGCTTAATGCATGAAGAGCTGTACCCAATAGTTCTAAACATCTTCAGCATAGATGGTGTGAGCAGACCTTTATCTCTGAGGTCCTGGTCCCTTGTGATGATTGATTACTTCTTAGCCTAATGTTTTGTACTTTCTTATTCACAACTGGTAAAGAGGAGAGATGCTACAACCTGCCTCTTCCTTTGCAGCCTGCTTTGAATTCAGTTTCAGAATTTCTGAGATCAACTGGGATCTTGACTTTGAGTTCCTGGAAATCTAGAATCATTCTGTAGCTAGTCCTCCCTCTTCAGATGTGGTAGAGCACCCATGCTCTCCTTAAGAGCACATTTTTTAACTTATTTCAGCATGCCATGGGTTGATATGTTTGCTGGACTCACGTCATGGAATTATGCCCATTGTTTTCAAAGTCCAGCTACACAGTGATGACTCCCTGGGCTCTTCTGTATCAAGGCCACAGCCTGTTATACCTACAACAGGGCAGAGTTCTGGAAAGCCTGGAACATTTTCCAGGAGACACTGGCCTCTGTATACCAAAGCAAGGATAAATACATCTTGTTCCTCTTTTAGCAGGGGAGGGATTGCCTCCTGGGAAGACCCTGACCTTAGAGTGGGAAGTGCTATACTTGTGGTTGGTTTTCTTGATGATGACTTTGGGGTTTTGTAACCATGAGCAGAGAGGGCCAGTTGATATGAGCCGAAGGACCATTTAAGAAGCTCTTTAGGCTGACTGGGCCTTCACACTGCTCTCTTCCTGCCCATGCCAGGGCCTGGTGAAACTTCCTCTTCTCTCTCTAAGCTTTGAGATATCTAATGCTAACAGCGGCAGGAACTCTTGGCTCTGCAGAGAAGCTAATGCCCCATTCTCAGTAATGTCGGATTAGCCACATCCTTGGCATATTTCTACACACCAGTTTCTTTCACCTTGCACTTCCCAGCCCTATATGCCTTATTGGGAATATGCAGTGTGTGTATTTAGAAGACCCATAGCATCATATGTTTAGGACCAAACATGAACTTGGAGACAAACAGTCTTGACCTACCTCCTCCTTCACTAAGCTACGGCCTTGTGGCAAGTCTCTCAGCCTAAAAACAGGGCATTGGAGACTCAACAGAATAGGATAACTTCTCTTAAGGGTTCCCCTTCTTCACATGGGCTAGTTCCTTTCATCAACAACTAGAACAATCAAGAGAAGGGCAGCATGTAGTCTAAGGGGGATAAAAGAGCTACAGGCAGCAGCTTTAGCAGTAGAGGCAAGATGTCAGGCGGGCTGGTTCATCCACTACTGAGTACTGTTATCCATAGCCCTGCTCAGATGATATCCTGGTGCACTCAGTTTCCTTCTGGGAAATTAATTCAGTGTTGTGCTAATTTTGGCAACTTAGAATTTACTTCAATTCATTGGTCATTTGACAGACATTCCAGTGGCAATCAGTACCCAACTTATTTTTGTTTTTGCCTTGGTTCCCTTTTGCAACCAGTTTTTGACATGATCATTACATCCGATGAAGTACGTATAGAAAAGTAGCAAATCAAACCAAGGAAAACCTATAGGACATTTCTCTGTCTTGACCATAAAGGAACTTACCTTGTAATACTTGTTTTCAATAATATTCGGTCACATTACCAATATGGAATTAGTTAAATTTGTATAAAATGTTAAATTATTAAGAGTTTGAGAAATACTCGAGTTGTTTCTAATTTGTCCGAGACTTAGATGACTTGTGCCCAAGTTTCCACATGAGTGAGGCAGGGTTAGAATAACTGCCTAGAGGTCTGTTGGGAAAATTAAGACCATGTCAAGTGCTGGCCAATTAAGTGGCTGGTATTTCCATTTCACTATTACTCACAATGTCTGAGGTGATGGATGATGATAATTTATTTTCACACAATCTGAGGTCCCTTATTTCTAGCGGTACAGTAATGATTTATGGCTTAATGCAATCAATTAGAAAAGGGCTATGCAATTTCTGGAAATTCTGTGTTTCTAAGTGTGGAAAGGCTAATGTGTGGGGTGTTAAGTACTCAGCTGTGACTTCCCAGCACTTATTTGGACTACACTTTGCTTTCCTTTTTACACCGTTAAAAAACAATTTAACAACTAAAGCCCTAAAAAAGCTACCATATGGAAAAAAATCAGTTTTATAGCAATCTACCATTTAGTCATTATTTTAATATTTTCTAACACTTGCTTTATTATAGATCTAATAACCCTTAATAAATTTCAAGGTGAGTTACATTGGCTCTCCCCTCTCCCCCAAATATTTAATGTCCATTTTAGAATTGTAATAGTTGCTTTTGTATATGGATGTCAAGAAGGTGTGATGTCTTCCTCAATCACTGTTTAGCTTATGTTTGAAACAGGGTCTTATAAGAGATCATTTTATCAGGTAGACCAGCAGGCCAGCTGCTGGGGGAATCCTCTTGTTCTTGTCTCTCCAGTGCTAGAATTATAGACATGTGCTATCATGCTTTTTTTAAAAAAACGTGTGTGTGACACACCATATTGGATATTTTTATGTCAACTTGACACATATTAAAGTCATCCAAAAGGCAAAACCTGAACTGACTAAATGCTTCCGGAAGATTTGGTTGTAGGCAAGCCTGTAAAGCCTTTCCTTAACTAGTGATTGATGAGAGCCCATCAATCACTACAATGGGCCCATCCCATTGTAGGTAGTGCTATCTCTGGGTGGTGGTCTTGGGTTTTAAAAGAAAGCAGGCTGAGCTCAAGCATGAGGAGCAGTCCTTGAGGGAGCAGCACCCCTTTGTGGTCTCTTTATCAGCTCTTCCATGTTTCTGCCCTTTATCATACCTCTTCCATGTTTCTGCCCTGGGTGAGCTTCTGTCTGTACTGCTTTGATGATGACACAGTTCCACCCTTATATGGAACTGTGAGCAAAATAAACCCTTTCTTCCCCAACTTGTTTTTGGTCATGGTGTTTTATCACAGCAATAATAATCCTAATTAAGACATACACGTATGAAGCTACAGAGATACTGACAACGTGCACACAGCTTTCACGGGTCTAAGGCAGATGAAGTTCTAGTGCTGAGAGGGGAGGTGGACATAAGACCCATCCCCAACCCATACGTTATCTAATTGATAATCACTCGCACACACAAAATTGGTTTTCTCACGTGTAGTCTCATTTGGTACACAAACCACACTCAAGGGCCCAGCTATAAATAGCCAATGCAAAGTGAGTTCAGTGGTGTTTTTGGAGATTTTGGCTTACAATGCTTTGTTTATGCATTTTTTTCTTACAGATATTTTGCTTATGTGTTATGGTTTTATTTCATTTTATGCATTCTTTTGAGTGTGCAAATGTGTTTCCCTCAACATCTGTATGTGTTTTTATGATTTTTCTTTGGCTCTTTTTTCTATTCTGTTTTATTATTATTATTATTATTATTATTATTATATGCATTTTTATTCTAATGGGAGAAAAAGAAAGTGGATTTGGGTGGGTGAAGAGGATTTGGAAGGAGTTGGGGAGGGGAAACTAATCATGATATATTGCATTAAAATATATAAAAAGGAAAAACCCTATGAAAATAGTGAAGGAGGATATCTGAGAAGGAGGTGATAAGCAGGAGAAGGATACAAGAGGCTAATGTGTGTGTGTGTGTGTGTGTGTGTGTGTGTAATAATACATTAGTGTATAAAAATGTCATGATGAAACTATGTATAATACACACCAATAAAAGATAATTGAATAAAGAAATAATTTTACAACACTGATTCTAAATCGTAAAAATATAAAAAAAAAAAAACAAAACAAACAAAAAACAAAAAAAAACCAACCAAACAAATTAGTAAAAATAGCTTTAAATGGAGAAGAAGTGTCTGTCTCAGGAGACCCAAGTACTTCAATTCCTTATCTTCCTAGATCTAGAGCCCTGCGCAGCTTTAATAGCGAAGGACTTTGAAATGGTTTCATTTTGGAAAGAGAAGTACCTATGATCTGCGGTCCATGCTGTCTCTCAGGTTACAGCTTTGCAGGAACCAGTTTAAAATGCGTGCAGCAAGATAAACTTTATTCAGCCATGAAGAGCAAGATTATGTCATGGGCAGAAAGATGAATACAACTATATATTATCGTATTAATCAGAATAAGCCAGACAAAAGACATTTCCTGTGTGTGAACTAGAGTTTATACATACATTAAGATAGAAAGGGAGCTATTGAGAAGAGGATTGGGACTAAGATTAACAAGGAAAGGGTACAGGAGAGGGCAATGGAGGATGATTATGGTCAAAGTAGATGATACACCTAATAATGTTATTATGAAGCCCACTGAAGTCCATTGCCTTGCACTGTAAATATACACTGATAAAGAATGAAACTGTGGCAGGGTAGGGGTCTGGTCTTACCATCTCTTCTAAAATTTTGGAATCTAGAGTGATGACTAGACTTTTCAGGATAAACGACCAGACAATGCTTTGTGTAAAGACTGGGTATTTGGAATTTGAAAAAAGTGATAGCAAAAATGGCACACGAAAAAGGTGTGGTTGAATTGTAGTCTTACGTTGCCCAGGCGCATATGGGTGCAGTATGAGATGGTGGCATATGAAGTTTCCAACCACTGTAGAGCAGAGGAGACACTTGGAGAGTTTGGCAAGAGAGATAGAAATTCATGAAAGAGTCTGCTGCCTTTTCTCCTGACATCTCCCCAAATTCAAGTCTTATATGGTCTTGCAGTTGCTCCCACTTATCCCCATTTCCATCTCTAAAATCCCCCCTACTATTCTGCTTCAGAAATTTGCATTATAGGAAGAAAAAGCAAATGGATTCCTTTCTTAGCATCTCCACCAAAGTGCATTTTGAAAGAAAAGAGCTGCTTTTAAGAAACGAGAGGACCAAACATCGAAAAACTTGCCTACCAGAAAAGCTATTTCCTCTGTTGGTGTTTCTGTTATCTCTGTAGAAAAGCTGTAGATTTTTCCTAGTCATTATGCCCCCTTTCATGTTCTTTTCAACTTAATGAGCACTACTGCCAATCTGCACACTCCAACACCCCCATCATTTAAATCCTTTTGATCCCTCTTCAAGCTATGAAATGCTTTGCCAGCCCCAGATGGTCCTCTCATGGTATGTTAATCAGGGCGATGTAGAAGGGCCACTGTGTATAGCATGAGCATAGGTTTAAGGAAGGAGCATGCTGGAGCACTACAAACCTAGCCTACATACTTACCCCCATATGGCCTTAAACAATTTGTGAAAGAGATTTGCGGTGTTTCCCCCAGAGTTACCTAGGCATCTGAGATTGTGAGATCTCGCCTTTTGATATTCCGCTAAATTCTTTTATCTAGCTCTGCAGAAGCACTAGAGAGCAATCCTGACAGCCCCCCTGTGAAGTGACACAGAGAATAGAGAAGTGCATCCAAATCTAACGTTTGGGAACTTGGTGACAGTAGTTAGCTTTTTAAAAGCCAGCTTTGAGGCATAATGGAGCTGGCAGAGCCAGTTTTGCATCTAAGCTAGTGTCCCTGGTGGACACTAGCAAATCGCTAGACTTCATCTACTATAATTTGTACAGGTAACAAATCTTTCCCAGGATAATTCAAGAGGATGGGTGTGGTTAATACTGTAAATGTTATGACATCTAGAATTGCCCAGGAAACCAGCCTCTGGGTCAGTGAGGAAGTTACAGAAGTTAACTGAAGTATGAAGACCCCACTGTACATATGGGCAGTACCCTTCTGTAGACTGGGGTCCTGTATTAGGGATACAGAGTACCCAGGCTCGCATTCACTCCAGGTTTTCACAAGTCTGAGGGGCAAGTCTGGCATCTTAGCATCTGGGTGTGCCTTCCTTTAGACAGGCCATCTTTATAACTGAACTTTCCAAAATGAAGGTTGGATTCTCCCAGCCTCAACTTCCCACAGTCTGGTAGTGAAGGAGAAAAGGAAAATAGCAATCTGTAACATTAGATAAACAAATCAATCAACAAAGCATCCTCAGGAAATGTTCTGTGTCACAGTACTAAGAAAACAGCTGAAAGCTGTCAAGTTACATCTGCTTGTGGACCTGTTTGCTCCTTTTTTCTTTCTGTAAGGCATAGCGTTGACTCTTCTCCCTTCTTAGTTAGGGTTTCTATTGCTGTAGATGAAACACCATGGCCAAAGGCAAGTTAGGGAGGAAAGGGCTTATTTGGCTTACACTTCCACGTTGTAGTGTGTCACTGAAGAAAGGCAAGACAAGAACTTAAACAGGGTTGGAACCTAGAAGCAACAACTAATGTCATGGAGGGGTGCTGATTCCTTGCTTCCTCTTTGTGGCTTTCTTAGTCTGATTTATAGAACCAGGACTACCAGTCCAAGGATGGCATTGCCCATAATGGTCTGGACCCTCCAGAACCACCATTAAGAAAACACCTTACAGGCTTGCCTACAGCCTGATCTTATGGAGGCATTTTCTTAATTGAAGTCCCCTCCTCCTGGATGACTTTGGTTTGTGTTTAGTTGACATAAATCTATCCACCACACCATCTTTCCCACGAGACACAGGGATTCTTGCATTGTGTGCCAGAGTAATTGCTACATTGCTCATATTCAGACACTCTAGTGACTAGGTAAGGTAACAGCTAATGCCCTGGTCTCCAAGGTCCCTGTTCTTCTTCCCCACTGCTGTGAAAAAGCCCATGACAGTCATGTTCTGGACATCAAAACACCTCCTCTTAATTCAGGGAAGTTGCTATTTCCAGAGAACAGTCCAGGCACTGCATTTCTTCCTCAGCCTGTTGTATATGATGGCATTAGCCCCAGGGGGTTAGGTCCCAGTTCTCTCTGGCAGATGGATGCTCTTCTTGTCTCCTCCTTTGGGAGGGTACAGTTTGTGCATGTTTCTACTGATACTTGCTTTGCTTACATAGGGGAGGCCACAGAACACACTGTTGCTCACTATTCTGCTGCATTTGCTGTGATGGGCCACCCAGAGCCCCTCAATATGGCAATGCTCCTGCTTATCCCTGCTCTGCATTTAAAAAGCCTTCGTGCACAGCATGAAATAGCTTCCAACCCACAGGAGCAGGCTATTGTAGAAAGATCTCAGTGATGTCTGAATAGTTAGAAAAGCAAAAAGCAATAATTCTCTACCCCTACCAATTCTGTAAATAATGTTTTATTTGCAGTAAATGTTAAGAATTGAGCAGAAGATGACCTCACCGCCACAAAACAGCACTGGTTGCCAAAGGACAGGTGAGTAAAAGCTAAGGTGAGGTGAAGGGAAACCATGATGGGAAAATAGCTTCTCCTTCCTGCATGCTAATGTGGTAGGGCAAAGATATGTGTGTATTTTCCCACAAGGTATGGACCATTTTGGGTTCAATGACAGCCCCAATCTAGGTATGAACAACTGACACTAAAGCCTATAGAGAAACCAAAAGGGCAACCCTGTGAAGGCAATAGAGCAATCCTGCACAGTAGGGGCAACCTGCCCAAGCTACGAGGCAGACACCACCAACATGGGGAGACAAAAAGGCTGATGCAAATGATGGAGGAAGGAGCAAGAAGCCTGACATGTGAAAGGGACCCAGGAGTTATATATATGATGTGTCGCAAGCCCAGTCAGAAGAAAAACCTACAGGATCTACATCTCCAGGCCACTTTTTTTTAAATCCAGTTGTTTGTTCACATCCTTCCATACCTATTTATACTCATAACTTCCCCCATTTTGGGGGCAGCCCTAACCACATGAAGCCCCAACAGGCTCTGTTCAACTGTTCCTGGTGCTCCACATCCAGCCTACATCCAGCCTTGTGATTTCGACATGATTTAGCATGTTGTCTATTTAGCACGTTTGTAGGACAGCTTCTTATTTTAATGGGAGCAGATATAACTGGGGTTCCTGGGTGTTTGGACCCACAAGGACAGGGTGGATAGGGCGGTGGAATTACACTGGCACACCCTAGAAATGCCAAACAGGGAGATGTAGGGAGCAGAGGAATCCCTGAGTGAAAGCATAAGAAGTAGATGAAGTCCTGAGGGAATGTGTGGCCATATCAAGGACCCTAGTGCCCCAGACCCGTGGGAGTGTCAAGGCCTTTCCCTGGTTTATGTGCAGACATTGCCAGTATGCAAAAATTACCAATTGCAGCATCTCCCTCCTGGATGACAGCAACCCGGAAACTGCTTCCCTACAGAGAGCTCCCACTGAGTTAGCGACCTCCCCCTTCTTAGCTCAGCTGCATGTAGAAAGCTCGTCTCTTCCTGTAACTATATACAATACCCTGCCTCCTCACTCAGAAGGATCTTATAAACACCAAATTTCTGGGCTGCCGTTGGGGTCTCTCTCAGAGAATATGGCCCACTGTGTTCCAGCTCTTCTAATAGGTGTATCATTTATTTGTTACCAAACTGCCCAAGTTAACTCAACCTACAAGTCTTCAGGCTGAGGCAAACCTTCCTTGCCAGTTTTTGGATGAGCAGACTCCACCACGGTCAATTTTTAAATTTTCGTTTATTAACTTTATTGTTAACTAGCAAGTTAAAAAAAAGAAACACATTGGGATGAGACAGACTCAGGGTCGATACATGCCAGAGGACTTGTGTTGAGTTAAGCCGTTTGGGATGGAAGCTCTGTAGCTGCACTTTAGACTTCATGCTTTCATTATCGAATATATTTGTATGCACTTATCTTCCACCCAAACTCAGAAGTCCAATAATATGCGTATATTTGAACCAATGATCTATGTATACATGTAAACAAATGTACTTGAAGGGACAGTATAGCATATAGAAAATAGAGTAAGATTAAGTATTAGGCAATGAGAAAGAACTGAACTAATGTAATAGACATGAGCTGCGACAGAGAATATAAATCTTATAAAATATAAAGAGAATTGGTTTTTATTTTCTGCCCCAACTTTCATGGATTTTTTCATTTTTCTACATTCTTGTGTCTAGATCACAGCTTCTTAAACTGGAGCTTGCCTGCCCCCTCCCCCCCATGATGTGGGGTCGCTGAATACACAACTATTAAAAATTCACAATATGCATTATGAATCTGAGGCATTTCTAGGGATGCTCAGCTATGTCGCATCCTGTGACTTTATTTTGTTCTTAACATGGCATGCATAATGTTCCCCAAACATGGGATAATGCTGCTCAAAGGCCTCAGCTCAGATGAAATTGCTGTTACGAATTGTACTTTTTCATTTTACATAAAAGTTTCTGCTCTTATAGAAACATAATAATTTAATTATTGGAAACAAGGACTATTTACCTAACACCATTTTTCATCATGCATCAAATTAGTGTAGCTTTAGATTATAATGTGTTAGGATGTTTGATTTTTAAAATTGCTCTTTGAGTTGCCAACATGAGTTTCATTATAAAAATCATTAAATTGAAATTTGAATAGGACAGAATTTTCGATAATTTCTGAAATGACCCTTAACATGTATCTGCTGTTTTATGCATATTTATAAAGGCATTGGTCTCAGCATTGATGATTCTATAATGAAAATATTGATCAACTATGAAAAATGAAGACATCCTACATCCTACAGCAACATTCAGTCAAAACTCAGCCTTACACATAAAAACACATTAAGATCATTAGCTCAGATTTGCTTTCCTCTTATTTCAAATGATTATTTCCTTATTTCCTCTTACATCAAAGGATTAGTTTCCTTATGATTTAAAAGTAAATATTTGTTTTATGTACCTGTATTATATGCCTAAAAACGAGGGTAGTGTAACAATTTCTTAAGTAAAGAGGCAGGTAAATAGAAGATTCTTTAAGCCCTTATCTAGGCAACCCTGGCTGTGAGCAATGAAGTTACCAAGTTGCCAACCTGAGCTACCTACCTCTCCTAAGTCACAGCTTCCTCGGGTATTCAGCATGCAGGAGGTGACAATATGCAAGACGTGAGAAAAGATGACAGACAATATGAAGGATTTATTTGCTTTGACGCCAGGTTCTTGGATTCAATAAAGTTTAGCATTTCCTCTCCCTAACCTTACTTCTTCTCTTCCCCCTGATCTTTTCCCAGGCTCCAAGTCGAACAAATATCTCTATTATCTGACCATTTCTTGATACCTACTTATGAAAAATACAACCAGTGAAACAGATGTTGTAAATGTAAGAATCAGATGAAATAAAAACTGGTCGGGGGTCAGGGGCCTATATGGCTGGGCTTTTTCACCTGTTTTGTGCATCCCAACAACTGAGGAACGCTCTACTTGCCTCACTCCACTGTTGTTCAAGTAGCCTTAGTGCTCCTGGCTTTGGTCTTAAAAGTCTGTTGAAAGCTGTCAAGATGCCTCACATCATTATCTGCCCTGGACAAGGGCCGGTGAGTTCAAACCACCCACTGCTTCATCACTGCAGTAACTCCATCTAGAAGATGTTCTAGAGTAAGACAAGAATTCATATAATACCCTCCTCTACTAACCCAAAGTCATAGGATCACCTGCCTTGGCAGCTGTGCAAAAGGCATGAACAATCTGGATATGATTTAGCCATTAAGTTTAACTGAGGAAATTGCCAAAAAGCATAAGACTTAGTAGTCTCACAGATCTGACTATTAGCCTAATCCCTAAAGGGTAATATGATTCTCATCATAAAAACATCTTTGAAAACCCAGTTGGAATTGTTACTGGAGAGAATAGCTTAAGTCAATGGCAGCGATCTACAACCCAACTGTGTCCTTGTGTTTATGTTCTTTTAGAAAATCAATGCCAATATGGCACATGTAAGAAATAAGCATATGGAAGATCCATTCTGGATGAAGTTCTGGGAAAAAAAAGTAAAAAACAAAAACCATCACCACATGAAACAAACAAACAAACAAACAAACAAAAAACCCACCTCACTGTAGCTGCTTGTTTGAAACAAGAAAAGCCATTCTCTGACATGATGAGTCTAGAAACAGACTTTATACAAAAAAAAAACAACAAAACCTTCTTTCTACCCTATAAAGTTACTTTTCTTATATTTGTCAAAATGCTTGAAGGAAGCAGTTAATTGGAGGTGGTCTATTTGGACTCCATTTCAGCCTATCACAGGAAAGGCAGCAGCATCATGGAGTCTATGGCAACAGAGGATGGAACACCCATGACAGAATCTTTGTCAGTGGGAGCATGGAGCAGAGAGTTATCACATCTTGTCAGGTCAGAAAGTAGAACACTGGACTACAAGCAAGAATAGCCCATAGTCTACAAATGCCTAGCATTGGTCTATCTCCAATAGCTAGGCCCCAAACCTCCAAGTCTCCAAACATATGAGCCTATAGAGAGGACATTTCACATGTCCTCAGGGTTTATCTCGCATATAAACCTCAACAATCCCTGCAGTAAGGAGGGACTACCCCTCTCTCCCACAGCCTGTGAGAAGAACTCTGCCTAAAATCTCACTTCCTTCCTGTGGCAACAAGGCAGTGTCTACCCTCATATTCAAAATACAGAGCATATTTCAAGGCTGCTCACTAGGCTAAATTGTCTACTATCATCTCAAAAGCCCATGATGACACGGTCCAACATTACTCACTGCACCCAAGTCAGAAACAGGTCCTCTTTGATGACAAGGTAAGAGCTAGAACACGTCTAGCTCTTAGAAGACAGATGCATGTCAAGTCATTTTTAGATAATTCCAAAGAATAATCACAAAATCTTTGGGAGCTGACACCCTTGTGCTGGGCATGTACTATTATACTGAGCTATGCTCCCAAGCCTAAACAGCACCCTTGAAACAAATGAACAGGGCAGAAAATCTGAAGGATATAGGGTTTTATAACTGTAATCTTTAATATAAATTTAAAATTTTATAGAATGGACAAAAAGACTGGAGATGGGAAGAGTATTCAGTGAAGTAAGATATTAAGAAAAATACCAAAGCTGTAGAGAAGTAGAATGAGAAATGCAGGTAGATCTGTAGGCAGGACCCACCTTTTACCTAACAGCTTGCTCCTGACACCGTATCAGGTAGAAACCTAGGTCAGCTTTGAGCTTATAGAGTCTGTTCTCACTACCATGCCCATATTGGACATGGGTCATCATGTATTTAAGGAGCAGGACAGCTAGACTTGCTTCCCCAAGATGCTTCTAGGACCGCCTGCATCAAGCAGACTCAAGTTGACAGAACATTACTGTAGAGGTGTCCTGTGTTCCCATTTTGGACAAAGGCAACCCATCACTGCTCCTACTGGAGAAGGCATTCCCAAGCCACATTCTTAAGAGGCAACTCAAGGGTAGAGGCCCTCCTGTATACCCTGACTAGCAACACATCTCAGGTGGGTAGCTTGTGCCCAAGAAGGTCCTGCGCACGGGGCTGGTATCTCTGGGCAGAAAGGACAGCTGTTAAGAGTGAGTAACTGAGCTGGTCTAGACACATCTGATAAATTTAGGTCTGTGTTGAGGGAGCTGCTCCTAGTCACACTTCAGGTTTGTCCCTGTTGAGAAGTCAGAAGAACATCTTCTTCTAGGGCCAGAGAGGCCAAGAACCAGGCCATACATTTGGAGTACAAAATGAGGGTTCCCTAGAAAAAGGGGTCCAAAGCTCGTGTAGTGAGCAATGGTCATATCCCCATAGGACAGTCACATCAAGGAGGCATGTGACTTTCTCTGTTCCAGTTAGTTATAACCTGGAGATACACCCCTGGCTTGGACTTACGAGTCATAAGCTGTACATGTGTGGGGCATTACTCTGAGGCACCAAGTGTAGACATTACTGAGCTGGGCACAGAGTGGGAGAAGGCTCTGGTCCATGCATTGGTTATGATATGAGCTGTCATGTCACCCAGACATGTCTCAGTGGATGAAACCAGGACCAAATTGCTACCTGGGTCCTCTGGAGAGCATCAGCTGGATGGTTATATCATGGACTCCTGTTAGAGGTGCAATTAATACCCCTCATCTGCCACCAAGCTGAGTGATTTTTAGAGTGTATTTATAAATAATCCATCTGAAGCCACCTGAAATTCCAAGACTCTCAAAAGCTGTTATGACTTAGAGGCATCAGAGGGCCAAGAAACAATTTCTTCATCTTGCTAGTGACACCAACAGTTCTTGTCGTCAATATTTATATCCAAATTAGGGTACTAGATTCTGGTAGATGATAGAATAAAAGCACAGTCTCAGGGAAAACATACACATAGTATGTGTATAGGCAACACAGCACATAGTACCATTGGGTAGAGGATTTCTCAACTCAGTGAAGGATACTCTCATTTTCTGAAGTAAGACCAGTTTCACTGGATTATATAGCTCAAGTTCCAAACATTTGGAGTTCCCTGCCTTCAAGGAGAAGTGAGGCTTCAAAAATTTGTCTCCAGTATCAACTTTTACCCTATAGTTCATAAGGCCAGGGTTGGCCCCCAAGACTAAACATTAAAGCCTGGAAAGGAATCCCCACACATATGTAGCATTGCTCAACTTATGTTAAGGAGTCTGGTGTCAGGACCATATTTTCTATGAAGAAATTTATACTTGCAGATCCAACTCAGCACCAGTTAAATAAGCTTGGCCCACCTTGTTTTGGTCAACTGGTAAATTATGGAAACACAGGTGACTTCAGTCAGGGAAGCAAGATAATTGCAGATTTCCACCCTCTCCTCAAAAATCTATGACCCCAGTCTTAAACCCCAGCTTTATAACAGACCGTCTGCTGATGCACCCTCATACTTCTCTCTCTAGTGAATTTCTTACCCCACTCTTCCCTTTATCCCAGCCTCCAACTCCAGCTTGCATTCACTAGGAACCCATAAAAGGCCACTCCACCCAGGAAAGCAGGTATTCGTCTCTCAGTCTTCTCTTCCATATCCAGTCTCTCCCTATCATTCCCAGCTTAACTCTCTGCACTCATTATCAAGGGACTAAGCTCTCAGCGAAATGCCCTACTTTCCTCCTTCCCGTGGAGCCCTGTCCTCCTCAGCTTCTCACCTTGTAGTCCATCCCCATTTCTAAGTATTAGTGCTCAATACCTAAAAACAAATTTTACAGGGAGCTCCCAGTGGCCGTACCTAGCAGGGTCCCAGAAGAATTCCCTACCAGGCAACATACAGCCCTAACATCCTCCTCCTACGAACCCAGGAGGGCAACAGAAGACAAGAAGAAACACACCCAACCTGCAAAGACAAGACATTAGCACCCAGAATTACAATCTTCCTGAACCCAGATGCCTAGACTCCAGTATGAAAACACAACCACAGCCAGGGCAGAATGTCCTCACAGGAGGCCAGAAACCTTACCACAGCAGGCCCTGAGTATTGCAACCAGCTGAAGCACAAGAAAAAGACCTTAATATAACTTTTATGAATATGATAGGGGTCTTCAAAGAGGAAATGAATAAATCCCTTAAAGAAATCTATGAAAAGAATCAAACAGAGGAAGAAAATGAGTAAAACCATTCAAAGAACTGAAAGCAAAAACAGAATCAATAAAGAAAGTCTAAACTGAGGGAAATCTGGAAATGGAAAAAACTTAGGAACTCAAACAGGAATCTCAGAGGCAAACCTTACCAACAGAATACAAGAGATGAAAGAGAATCTCAGGCACTGAAGACACAGTAGAATAAATAGGTATCATGGTCAAGGAAAATGTTAAATCTAAAGAATTTCTGACACAACACATCCAGGAAATCTGGGACGCTATGAAGAGACCAAATGCAATAGTCTCAGAAGAGATTTTGACTTTCAGACTTTAAACAATGCTGATTCTGTGACAGATTGTAGAGACTTTGGAAGTTAGATAAATGCATATTGCGTTATGATATGCCTACAATCCCATGGCGGCAAGGGAGTGGAATGTGGGAAAAAATGAGATTGAGTGAAAATGCCCTGATAGATTCACAGGGAATGACACCGTTGGGAAGCATGGCCTTGTTGAGATAAGTGTAAGAAGTGTGTCATTGGGGGAGGGCCTAGAGCATCCAAATGCTCAATCCAGATCCACTGTCCTTTCTCTTCCTTCTGCCTGTCAATCCAGGTATAGAACGCTTAGCTATCTCTCCATCACCATGTCTGTCTGCATGTCACCATGATTTCCACCATGATGATAATGGACGATACCTCTGAACTGTGAGCCATCTTCAATTAAATATTTTCCTCAATATAAAAAAAAAAAGAATAACAGGATAGAGGAAGGAGAAGAAATCCAGGTCAAAAGCAAAAAAAAAAAAGTATTTTTAACAAAATCATAGAAGAAAATTTCCCTAAAGAAGGAAGTGCCTATCAAAGTACAAGAAGCATAACATGAAATGAATTGGAACAGGCAAGAAAGTCCCCTTGGCACAGAATAAAACACTAAACATATAGAACAGGGAAAGATGAAAAGCTACAAGGGAAATTGACCAAATAACAGAAAGGCAGACCTATTAGAATAACACCCGAGTAGACTAGCACATAAAAAGGGGACACACACACACACACACACACACACACACACAAACCACCACCACCACCATCACTACCAACAGCAACAACATAACAGCAATCAACAATCATTGGTCATTGATCTCGTCAACTGCCTCATTTATTCAATAAAAAGACTCACAGAGTGGATATGAAAACAGGATCTGTCTTTATGTTGCATCCAAAAAACACACCTTAACATCAAGAATGACTATCACCTCAGGATAAAAAGATAAAAAAAAGATAATCCAAGCCAATGGACTTAAGAATCAAATGGCGTAGCCATTTTATTTTATTTTTTAAATTAAATTTTTATTTTTTAATATTAATTACAGTTTATTTACTTTGTATCCCAATGTAGCCCCTTCCTTCTTTCTCTTTCAATCTCACCCTCCCTCCTTCATCTCCTCTCATACTCCTCTCCAAGTACACTGATAAGGAGGTCCTCCTCCCCTTCCATCTGACCATAGCTTATCAGGTCTCATCAGGACTGTCTGCATTGTCCTTCTCTGTGGCCTGGCAAGGCTGCTTTCCCTTTGGGGGGAGGTGATCAAAGAGTCAGCCACTGAGTTCATGTCAGAGACAGTCCCTGTTCCTTTACTAGGGAACCCACTTGGATACTGAAGAAGACATTGCAATTCTTAATATCTATACACCAAACACACAAAGACACCCAAGTTTATGAAACACTACCACAGCTTAAACCACATACTACCCCTCACACTCTGATAGTGGGAGACTTCAACACCCCAGTCCATACCAATAGACAGGTTACCAAAACAAAGATTAAACAAAGGCTGGCACTAACTGACATTATAAACCAAATGGTTCTAACACATATTTACAAAACATTTCACCCAAACAAAAAATATACCTTCTTCTCAGCATCTCATGGAACTTTCTTCAAAACTAATTGCATTTTTTGACACAAATCGAGTTTTACCCACTCAACCAGCTAAGCAGTGCTCACATGTGCTCACAGAGAGTGAAGCAACAAGCACAGGGCCTGCAAGGGTCTGCGCCAGGTTCTCTGTGCATAGGCTATGGTTATCATGGTGTTTTTGTGGGACTCCTATGTCTGGCGGGAAATGGAAGGGGAGTGGAAACATCGTCAGGAGTGGGTCAGACTCCACGCTATGCACCCACTTCAGGTCAGAAGCCAGGAGTAGCAATTTGACAGTTTAAAAAAGGGAGTGTCCAAGACAAAACCCTTTCCTTGTGGATTTGCTTGATTTGAGCAGGGAGGGGGCGGGGCATGACTTTAATACCAGCACTTGGGAGGCAGAGGCAGGCTGAGCTCTGTGAGATCTACAGAGCTAGTCCCAGGACAGCTAAGACTATATGAAGAAACAAAACAAAAAGTTGCCCAATTTGATTGGATTGCTTCTTGCTTGGAATCTTATGCTTCTTTGTGGGAAGCTTCTGTGATGGCCAAAGCATTTCACCGGATTCTGTGATGACGAGAGCAACTCTGGTAGAGGAAGTCCAGACACCCCCAATCCTGAAACTTCCTTATCAATAGAGTGAAACCAAACTGACTGCTCTTGACAGGACTGCGTCTGCCCATGAAGTTTACAGAGGAGTGTGTTTTCCCCATATTCTGATATTCCAGGGATGACAGAAATATTTATTCTGAGCCTCTCAACATTTCCCGTTCTTTCAAGCTTCAGTGACTTTGGACAGCTCTCTCTAGCCTCCTTTATTAGTGTTAACTTTATTAATGAGAAATCATTGTCACTGAGTAAGGTCTTCTGAGAAAGTGTTTTCTAAGGACCAGAAGCTGTGGTCCAAAGGAGCCAAGGCTATATCTTGTTTTGGCAGCTTAACTTGGTAAAGCGCAAGAGGCTCCCGGGTGGTATTGGCTTTGAAAGCATGAAGGGATCATGAAAAGCAGCTAAAGATTTGCACCACAACAGGCCAGGAGAGGTCACTGGTGAAGGTTATGATGGGAACCCTGGGAATGACACTACATGGCAGGGTCAGAGTCCCTGAACAAAGGACAGGGGGCTAGTGTTGCAGTAGAGATCCCCAGCACTTTGGGGATTCTAGAACCCCTGGGCAGCTACCAAGGACAACAGCTGCTGTGGAGTGGAGCTGACCTGAGCCTGTGGGACAAGCTATGGGGGTGCTGTAAATGGCAAACCTGGGAAGCGAGCGGAGCTGCCCAGGTGTTCTGGAGCCCAGGGGACATGAGTGGGTCCCAGACACTAACCACTGAATCTCTTACAATGCTGGGTTTTGCTTTTACTTAAGATTTAATAGAGGCAATGCCCCTGTTCTCCACCTCTTGGTATAAGAAAGCATTCATCTTGTTTTATTTGTTTGTTTGTTTTACAGCAATGCACAAAGAATCGGTTTTTAAAGACACATCAAATATTTTCCTCTAATTAAAAACATTACTTATTTTTAAGTGCATGAATGCTTTTGCCTGCATGTATGCCTGTGCACCACAAGCATGCCTGGTACTCAGGGAGGTCAGGAGAGGTGTGGGATGCCCTGGGACTGGAGTTACAGTTGCGAACTGCCACTTAAGTGATGAAGATCAAACCTGGGTCCCTCTAGAAGAGCATCCCACCTAGTGCTCTTAACCACTGAGTCACCTCCACTCTCCCCACAAACCTGTTTCTTAATACGGTGGTGACTGTGCAGGCATCCGGGGTATTGCAGTGAGCTCTTAGCAGTCCTGGAGCTCAGTTGTGGTTATATGCCCTAAGCTAGAGCCTCTGATTCTTTTCCCCTTATCAAAACTACAAGAACATTTCTTCAATTTCTTTTCCCAGGTTCTCCTTAGGGACCAGGGCATGGCTAGTTTCCTCTGCAAGCCCCAATCAAGGCTTTATTTGTTACCTTCCTGAACAGGTTTCCAAGTCTGTGTTTCAAAGAGCACTAGATTCCAGAGCCTCCATGTCCGGCACTCATCAAGTCTGAGATGTCAACAATCAACAGTGCTTTCAGAGAGTTCATATCTAAGAGCTACAGTGCAGTGGTTATCAGAATACTAAACTTAAGTCCTGGTGCAGATGCCAGTACGATTCCCTATCATCTCTACTTGCTCCTGTCCAAGCACCATCCATTGTGTGGTCTGTGATGCCGCCCCTCTGCCTGGATTAGGGGCCAGAAGAACTCAAGCTACCAACTTCTTCATCCGAACCACTCTTACCAACAGGATCCAAGACTACCATTCAGCTTCAAGGGTGTGCCCACCAGCACCAGTTTTAGCTTTGCTAAAGGTTACCTGACAAAGAGACAGGAGGCTAAGTCAGAAATTTTCCTTGTAATTTGCCAGTGGGGAGGGTTCTATGGTTTGTGGATCACATACAGTAATAGAGTCTTTTACTATTTTAATCCTGTGGTATATTTTCAGCAGAATTCCTAGCTCTTGCTTTGGGTACCTGCCTTTCTAAGTTCTGAATCTAAGTTCCTGATCATCTGTGTTTTTAGTTGCATCTACTTTGTAGTTGCCTCTCACTCAGAACTTAGAACATTCCAGAAGATGTGTTCCTTCAAATATCGCCTACCACTGGTACACACAGAGTTTAGGAATGCCTGGCAGTAGAGGAATGGGCTGAACTATATTCTGCGGTGGAATTTTAGTAGGGCTATGAGTGGAGAGGATTTGCAGATGACAGTTGCTGAACTACACGGGGTGTTCCAGCTCTGCCAAGGACACTAGGACAAACAGGAAAGCTTTGGCATACCATGGTATCTCTTCTTTAGCTTGTGGGGACATGAACAATGCAGATATAGCAGTCATGTCCTTAGGCTCTAAGGCTGCAACGGTGCTACAAAGAGGGTGATAGTGAGCTCCCTGCACTACACTGAGCAGAAATATCTGAGGTTATTTCATAACTGCTGTTTAACACTGGCTGGAGACTCTTGAGAAAGGTGTGACTTAGGTTCCTCCTTGATAACCATGTCTGGACAAACATTTGTTGGGAAGTTTTCTTGTTCTGATCAGAGATCCATCTTTCTCCAGTGTTGTCAACATAAGCCAAGCATCAGACTGCGGGATTACAAAGGCTGTAAACACTACTTTTGGTACCCCAGAAACCCTTAGGGACAGTCACTGAAATCATGGGAATACTTGGTAGGACACCTGCCACAAGCTGTCTTTGGATATACTGCCTTAGTGTGATTCTGTATTGCACAGCAGGTAGTTAGTGTTGTAAAGACTCACTGTCAGGCTCAGGCTGGAAGGCCCAGGAAAACACTCCCAGGAAAGAGTTCCTAAGACATGGAGCCACTTCTCACACTCTAATTTATTTCCTACCCATGGTTCTAAGGAGGACAAGGGAAACCTGGCAGATATTTCCTCAATTAATTTTTCTCTTTGACCTCTATGCGATACATGGCTTATTAGTTCAAATTACAGAATATGTGGGAAAGAAAGTCAATTCTTATTTTTTTTTTAAATTTCAGTTTATTTACTTTACATCCCAAGGGTGCTCCCTCACTCCTCTTCTCCTAGTCCCTCCTCTTCCCCTCTCCTTTTCCCACAGAAAAGGGGAGCCCCCTCTCCCTGTATTAACCTTCTCCAGCTCATCAAGTCACATCAGGACTGAACATATTCCCTGAAGCCCTGCCAGGGGAAAGTGATCTAAAAGCAGGCAATAGAGTCCATGTCAGAAACAGCCCCCCCCCATCCACTTGCCAGGTGCCCCATATGAAGACCAAGCAAATGTTATGATATCTTTTGATATCACTCTATAGTTCTGTCTACTCAAGCTTGCAACCTATTATTGATGGTCTACATGGATACGTAAATAACATTACATATAAGGCCCAGAAGATCTGTGTGTATGTGTGTGTGTGTGTGTGTGTGTGTGTGTGTGAACATACTAAATCCCCTATATGTAAGGGGTGTATCAACTATTTAAAGATCCTGTCAGTAATAAAAGTTTGTGGCCTTAAATAGCTACATAGGATTTCTATGAAGACTTCTGAGCCAGGGTGGGTCTCAAAGGTTGAATTTAACGTGACCTCACCAATGGTGATGGATGTAGAAGTGATTAAGTTTCCTTTGTCATCAAAAGTTACATTAAGAGATAGTAAAACATGGCACATTAGTCAAGGTATGCAGTTCTAAGACAAAAAAGGGAACTTTGCTGCCTGTATTCCAACCAGAGCCTCCTGTTTCTGAAGCTGTCTTCTGATGTCAATTGTAACAGACTTCAGTCTACAATGCCTAAGTTTCTTGAGTTACGATGGAAGACTATGTAGCTCCACTGAGAATCATACCTAATGAAGGGTTAGTCCCAAATCACAACATGCTTAACCTGCTTTGCCCTGTACACCACTCATTGGTTTCAAGAGGCAACATATCTGTGGCCCCATGGATTTCTGATGTATCAGACAGCTGTCAGTAAGAACACATGACTCTAAGCTAAGGGGATCCAGTAGTCTTTCCAGAAAGATTCTGTATGGAACAATGTAAGCATCTGGGATTCCTGAAGTACAAAGCCTTGGAGTTTCACAAATAGCAGAGATGCTCAGCCCTTAGCAACTATCTGCCTCCCTTGAAATATTTGGCAGATTTTTTGTGATTATAATGAAACATTTCCTTTATTTGTTCTCTCATCTTACATCCTGGTTGCAGTTTCCCCTCCCTCCCTTTCCCCCAATCCCTCTCTTCCACCTTCCCTTTTCCCTGGATCCACACTCCCCCTCAGGAAAAAGCAGGTCTTCCAGGGACATCAACCAAGCACAGCATAAAAAGCTACAATAAGACCAGACACATATTCCCACATCAAGCATTTTAATTTTTATGCCTCACCCAAAATACTGTTTGGACATTGGTACATTTCTATTTCTAAAACACTCCCAGGTAACCAATGATTGAGCCAACACAGTTTATTCATTCTTGGCCACAGACACAGAACAAAAACCAGGATAAAACTTTGGAAGCAAAAGGTACAGAGACTTTAGAATATTTTGACAAATGATCAGGTAATCACAGATCATAGCTATCCCTCACCAAGTATAAACAAGTTTGAATAAAGAGATCATAGGGGAAGTAAGATCAGCCTTTCACAGGGACAGATATGACACTCAATGAGGGCTCCTGGTCCTCTAAGTACAGCATGCTATCCCAAAAGCAGTTATCCCAGAAGCTATATTAAATGTTAACATGGTAGCTAGACTGATGGAAAGTTTTTAAAGGATTTGGGATTCATATATAGAAACAGGATTCCATAGCATCTTTGGTTCTGATTGGGTGGTATTAGGTCTCCAACATTTTAGTTTGCTCTATATGAGGTTTGAGTTTATATGGCTCTCCCAGTTCTGAGTCTAAGTTCCTATCAATTTGCTAATTTGGTTTCTGCTTCTAGTTAATCCCTAGACCTTGAGGATGATCACAACATGTGAGTCAGTAAAACTCATCGTTTGGTATCCATGGCATATGTTGTTTAGGAATGTCTGTCAGTGCTCCATTCTGGCATGACATTTTAGAGGGGTTAAGGGTCAAAGGGCAATGGATGGAGATTTTAGCCAGGAGGGGCCAGGTGTTTGTTGGTTGGCAATGGTTAGAATCAAGTTGCTGTTCTCCTCTGGGGTTGTATTAGTCAGGTTACTCTAGAGTAACAGAACTTATAGAAAGGGGATTTATTAGAATGACTTATAGGCTGCGATCAAGCTAATCCAACAATGGCTGCCTAGGAATGGAAGGTCCAAGAATCCAACAGTTGATCAGTCCACCCTGAGGCTGGATGTCTCAGCTGGTTTCAGCATTTGCTGGAATCCTGAAGAAGTAAGCTCTAACGCCGGTGAAGGAATGGATTTTCAGAAGCGGGCAAGAACAAGCAGGCAAAGCCTATATAAACCTGTCATTTACATAGGCTTCCAGCAGAAGGTGTGGCCCAGATTAAAGGAGAGTCTTCCCACCTCAAAGATCTGACTTAGAAGTGGTTCTTCACAATTCAAATGATTTTATTAAGCAAAAACACCTCACAGGTGTGCCCCGCCCTGTTGGGGTTTTAGTTAATTCCAGATGTTGTCAAATTGACAAGCAAGAATACCCATCACAGAAGTCCTGAGCCAGATCAGGCTTTGAATTGACTGCCTACTAGAGAATGCTCAAGTTCTGGATGGAGAGATGCTTCTGGAATCCAAGAGGCACTTGCTTACAGCTGTTAGCACTTTTCGGTAAATGCTCAGGGTCATGTGGTCCAAACAATGCTTTAGATACAGAACATAAAGTGTCAGGGATGGACACAGGTGATTGCCCTGCTGTGCCACAATCCTCCCTGGATCCTCACTATTTAGCTCATCTGTACATCAATGAAGGGCTTCTCCATCCTCTTGCTTCATTCACATTGCAGTCTGGTCATCTACTGAATGTTTAAGTGATAGGGGTCATTATTATAGGAAAGCCTGAGCTACTACAGTGTCAAAAGAATTTTAACTCTTACTTCCATGTCATGAAGACATTAATCTTATCTTCTAGGCATTTTGATATGTTGTTTAACATTTTACATCCATATGAAATCAAAGGATCAAAAGGTCAGTAAGGCCTTCTACAATCCTTGAAGAAATTAGCATAGTATTTTCAGTCATAATGGTTTAATTTCCATCTTTGTGGATGCAGCCAAGGCTCATAGGAAGTTCTTTCTATGGATATTTTGCCTTCATTCTTTTTTATTTTTCATTTATTTTTTTACGTTTTAAAATTTTTATTAATGAAAGTTTATTCACTTTGTATACCAGCTGTAACCCCCTCTTTAGCTCCCTCATCTCCTTCCATGCTCCACCCCAAGTCCACTGATAGTGGAGGTGCTCCTCCCCTTCCCTCTGATTCTAGCCAATCAGGTCTCATCGGGACTGGCTGCATTGTCTTCTTCTGTGGCCTGGTAAGGCTGCTCCCCCCTCAGGGGAAGGTGATCAAAGAGCCAGCCACTGAATTCATGTCAGAGACAGTCCCTGTTCCCATTACTATAGAATCCACTTGGACACTGAGCTGAAATGAGCTACATCTGTGCAGGGGTTCTAGGTTATCTTCATGAATGGTTGTTGGTTGAAGTGTCAGTCTCAGAAAAAGAATGAAGGGATACACATTCCTCCTAAAGACTGCTAGGATTCAGCCTTCCACCATGCACGTTCCTCTCAGTGATTCAGTGTTCTTATCCATGCAAGCTTAGACTCTGCAGACAATGGACAGAGGCTGGCTATCGGGGGAAGGAGCTGGGAAACTTAAACTCCTCCTACCTCTCCTCTGCCCAGCCCAGATGTCAGCAACTTTATTAGCCAATCAGGGATAACTGGGGAACAAAGTTATACAGTATCACTTGGTGTACATAAAAATGTGCTCTGGTGGGGTGTAACCAGATCTTGGGGGGTGGGGGTGACGGCAGTAACAAACAATTAAACACCTTAGCAGCACCAGACCAAACCCCCTCCAATATCTGCTGTGAAATGGGAAACCAGTGTTCTCCAATATCATGTCATTGAGTATTATCAAACACACTGCAGGACAGGCTCCGTGTTCAGACCCTGTATGTATGTGCGTGCTTTTCTTGGTTTTGTGGTATTTTTTGTATTGGTTGTTTTTTTTCCCCCTTCTTCCAAAGACAGCCTGATATTGGGTAGGTAAGGAGGTGGGAAAGAAAAGAATATAACTGGTGTAATATGATCAAAATATATTGTATGCAAAAATGTTTTACAACGACAGACATTTTAATCACAGAACCGGTAACATACTTATGAAAACAGTTTAGCTCAGAAAAGAAATTACAAAGCAGTTTGAAAAGGATGTGCAGTTTTATGTACAGGCTATCCTTCAAAGAAAATTGCATGCCCAAGCAGATGCTTTGATTAAAATGTAGGTTTTTCTTTATTTTTTGTTTTTATTGGCTTTAAACATTTTATACAATATATTTTGATCATATTCTTTTCCCTCTAACTTCTCCCAGATCCTCCCAACCTCCTTACCCACCCAACTTTATGATCTTTCAACAAAAAACACAACCCAAAGACAAATAACAAACCAAAACATTAAAAAAAAAGAATAAAAGAAACCAAAACCAAAACCAAAACCAACTCCAAGACAACCTCTGTCAACAAGGCAGGATGAGACTAAGCTAGACTTTAAGAGTTATCTCTCATGGCTAGTGGGCTGCTTCTGTACCCAGTTTCTGAAGCTGCACTTTCAGGACATTTAACTTAGAACACTTCATTCTCTCCTTCTCCAAATTGAAGTGGATTCTACTCCAGTGGAGTCGTAGCATAAACTCTTAACAGCCAGGGAAAGCTATGTGTAGCTATTGTCTTCTGAGAGAGAGAAATATATTTTCTTTCTTCTCAGATACTCTGGTATGGTTTCAACCATAAGCATAGAGCTAAAAAAATAAAGGTCCACACTTCACCTAGGCTTAGGCAAGATGACTCAGCCAGCGTAAGCTAGACCACGGGAACATAGCACTTCCTGCTTCCCCATGGTATTCTGCACACATGGTGCTGGAACCATGTCAGGAAGTCCACCTATACGCATAAACTCTTAGAGAGATCCCTGTTTTATCCTTACCTGGGCTTACTTGCCGTCTTTAGATAGACATGAGCTTTCCCTTGTGTCTATAGCTCAGCAATTCAGGTAGCACTGTTCCCTAGAGCCTAACACCTTTTATAATCCTTTTTCATTCAGGCCAAGTTCTCTGTCAGAGATAGGTTGGAGGCTATGATCTTAAGCACAGAGAACAGCCTGGCTGTCATTCTAAAGGTGAGGTACTTGTCATCCACTCTTCATTGTTATGTGCTAAGTTTCCCCGGCTTCAGTTTTTTTCCCTTGTTCCTTTGAGCCTTGGACATGGTAAGAGTCTGCCTCAGCCAGCTCCCTACCTTCTCTTCATTTGACATTCAACAGGTCCTGCTGAAAACTCCTCAGGTTAGCCCAGCTCCCAATCCATCTCCCAATTCAACAAGGCCACCTGTCACCATGAGTCCTCCTCCTAGCCTCATGCCTTTCCCTAACTGTAGGACCCCTGCAGTAGCACATTAATGGTTTGGGGTACTACGTGCTTATAGAATACTTCAGACTTAACCATTGAGAAATCCCAAGTCTGTCATTGTAGTGGGTGATGAAACTATAGTCATGCCATCCTGAGAAGGAACAACCTTTCTGGCTGTCACAAACTTAAGTTCGGGAAGGTCTAGCAGAGTGAAGGTCTAGCTCTGTGGTCTGGGATGTCACCAAAGACTGTGTAGAGTCCCATGGTTCATGCCTTGACTGAAAAGCAAAGAAGCTACTTTTGTTGTGATATTGATAAGTGCACAATATCCTGCATAATATCAGGCGAGAGGAGTCAGGCTCGTGGACCATGACTCCCAAAGGAACTGGCATGGGACTAGTGAGATTGGAGCATGTTCAAATCCTGGAAATCTCAAACTTGAGATTAAGTCTCATCCTGAGAACGGAAGGCATGGAACAAAGCTCCCTCCTTATTTTCGATGCCTGCCTCCGAGTGGGCATAGGTGGTCAGTCACGTAAGCTGTCACCTGTTATTCTTCCCCATGCAAACTGAGCATCACCAGCATCCTAGCACCAGCCAATCAAACACATTCACCCTCAAAAGCCCTTTCCAACTGTCCAAGGCTTTTAAGTCCTTGTGTCCCATGAAATAAATGAGCCAATACCATCTATTTCATCAAAGATCATCTCCTTCCCAAAGGACCTGCCACTGGACCTCCAGGCTTGACTTCTGGTCAGGCAGCCATACTGGAACCATCTCAGTAGCCATTGGAGATTGTCTGGCCACCTTGAGGCAGCTGCTCCATTTGTCCTGGTCAGTTCAGACCTCCCAGAGCCCCTAGGTTCTGTTGCTTGGATCAGTCCTCAAACCTGTGTTCTAGTGATCACCAGATCAGGCATGGGCAATTTGTCTGCACCCTCTGCTGTGGAGAGGGACAGATGGCTTTACCAAAGGGCTGTAACACTCTAGTATCACTTGGCTTTGGAACTCCGAGTTTTTATCTGGTTTTGGCAATCTCATTAAAAAGAGCTAACTAATACAGTGGAAAAACTCTTTTCCACATTCCTGGTGACATGGGAGTCTTGTTGTAGGACCTCATTCTGCCCTCTTCAGCCAGTCCTGAGGGAAGCAGAACCCTGGACACCTCCTTTACCCTTTTCTACCCGGAAGCCATCTGCTTGGACTTCCACCTGCAGAAGCATGTACTTACGGCAGCTGTACACACTTGTTAGCCATTCTAAACTCACATAGATACCAAGAGGAGATCTGGAGTAACAAACCTTGTAAAGCTCCAAAGTCAGGGTCCTCCATCCAGGAGTTCAGTTCCCAAAGAAGCCATTGGGCCTGTGAAAAAAACTCATTTCTTACAGAACCCATGAAACAAAGGTTGGCAAGTTGTGACCCACCTGAGGCCAGCCACTCACTTTGTAGTCCATGATTCTTTCTTTCTAGTTCATAGCCAGTGCTTGGCCCCAGCATTATGCTTGGTCTAAAATAAGAATATTTTCCCACTGTGTTCAATAGAAGCTTTCATCTTGTGAACAGAATCCACAGAAGCTGCTAGATCCTGGACTCCAGTGCAGAGTCCTAGCAAATGGACACATTGCTCTGAAGGCCCCAATAGTGTCCTAAAGCTACCATGCGTGTACCTTAGATACCAAACTCAGACTTGGGCCACATGTCAGGAAATGTTAAAACAAGCCTGTGTGAGCTTCAGGTAACCCAAAGCCATGGGGGTTGCTAGGGAACAATGACGGGATTGTTCTCTAGATAAGTGTCTTCAAAACCTTTTAAGAGACATTGTTTAGACTGTCTTCCAGATACCTGAACTCAGATGAGATTCCTAACTTAGAAGCCATTGCCAACACTTTCAATTGTGGGCATAGTGACAGGAAGATCCTATGGCTGAGTAATTGTCTCCTGAGGTTGGGAGCAGGCCAATTCCTCATCTTTTACTCAATATTCTTTGAAAGACTCTTGCCCAGTAGAGTCTAGTTGTTTTCAAACCCTCAGACATAAGATCTTATGATGGCAAAATCTCTTTGGAAAACTTTTGGCTTGAACTCTGACTCCTGAGCAGCCATCTCCATACCACATACTATGGAAGTAGCCACTTTAACTTCTAGAAAGGTCTTCCAGGCTTTAGAATCACCAGAGATAAGTCCCATTTCTCTGGAGCAGAGAGTCTGTCTTCTGGGAGCTTTGATCTTCCCTATTCAACTACTGTGGGGTCATTTGAAGCCACCAGCTCCCCATAGCAAAGCAAGACCAAACGGGCTCCCGCCCATTTGACAAGCTCCAGCACCCTCAGACATTGACCTTCCAGCAATGTGCAATACCTGAGAGGTCAGCAGAGTGCATCTCCCTACCTCATGAGAGCCCTTTACACAAACACCATGAATATAAGCTTAGCTACACCGAGGTGGCAGAGTTGTTACCAATTCCCCCACATCTCCGGTCTTTCTAGTCTTGCTTTCTCTCATTCACAGAAATGCTATATGACCAGTGCACCTACTGTTAGGATATATATATATGTTAAAATGTCACACATTCCACAGATATGATAAGAAGAGATTTATTTGGGGGAAGGAAAAGGGAAGAGGAACTAGGGACTGAGTGGGCCATGAGGGTAGAGAAAGAAATAGAAAGAGGAGACAATGGATGAGCATAGGAGAAGAGAAAGAGGAGCATGGTGGGGGAGGACAAGAGAGAAAATCAGAGGGAGCAGAGAAAGGGAGAGAAACTGAGGCAGAGAGCATGGGTAGGAGTGACAGACTGGTTGTATCTGGAGCACCTGGCCCAGGTGGTGACATAGGATGTTGTAAGAACCCTAAAGGCCCCTGAAAGCAGGCCAGTTGAATTGCCTACACAACATAACACCTATGCTGGCGATTCATGATCCATAGAGATGTTCCATGGAATAGACAGACTAGGCATCTTGTAAACAGTGTTGGTTACAGTAAAACTAAATTGTTCCAAGGTGGTCCCTGGATACCTTTTTGACTGGCATGTACCTTCCAGCTTCCTGTGATTATATTTTTAGCACTCTCACCCTCTAATGCCATGACAATAGACAAGGTCTATGGTGACCCCTCTGGAAATGGTTTGGACACAGTTCAGTTGCATCAGAGCTAACTTCTTGGAACCACACTGGTGTCATTCCGTGTCTTGAAAATACACTGGAGTCATTCTGTGTATCTTGGAACTACACCAGATTCTTTCTGTGTGAGCCATGAGTAGTCAACGCATCCTCCTCTTCCCCACAGACGTAGGCAGTCTTACTGCTTTTGCTTTGGAGGAGTTGGCAGAGAGAGAGAAAAAAAAGACTCCAGATTCTATCCTTTTCTGGCCACTAAAGATACTAGAAGGCTATGATCAAGTTTACAATAGGTAGTGGAAGCACCCCACAGGGGCTTACTCTGCAAGGAGCTTCCCCCAAACCCCGTGTGCTTCTGCCTTCATGGGGAAGGTATACCTCATATGATCACTCAGAGCCAGCTCTACCTGTGGGTGGTTTTTGTAGTAGCAGGAAGAGCGTTACCTCTAGCCATCTATTTAGAATCAACTCCCAGCTGCCTTCATGTGGCTACATCCTCAGAAGCTTTTCAGTTGCTGCCCTCTGAAGCTACACAGCCGAAGTAGATTTGAAGCAGCAATGACCATTCCTGATCCCTCATCTCTCATGTGAGGACTTGTTAATGTGGGTAGAATCCACATTTGTTAGGTTAGAGAAGAATCAAAGCCGTAGCTGTGCTCATTTGGTTCCTGGCATCAGGGTTCAAGGGTTGGAGGACTGAGCAGAGGTAGGTTCGTGTCTCTTCTCTACCAGTTACTAGCTGTAAAGCTTTTGAAAAAGGACCAAGGTGAGGAAATGAGCTCTGCTGACCTTGTGTGCGCAAGGGGATGTAAGAATATGAACACATCCCCCTGAATCAATGGCTTGTCTAGAACACTTTTTCTTGTGTCCCAGATGCTGGCCATCCCCAAGTATTGTAGTTGATAGGTAAGACAGTCTGGTTCTACCCCGTGCTGCCTCTAAAGGAAGCCCGAGCTTAACTAAGTACTACCTAACGACAAACACAAGCTGTAGGATGTGAGGATTAGAAGTCCAGTGAACACTTTTTTGTGGTAGAGGCAGCAAGGCTCACACTTCAATAACGAATGGGGAGCCATGTTCATCACTACCTTCCTGCCTGCCAGAATCAGCCCACAGGGAGTTCAGGCTTCTCAGTTCTTGCAAATCTTAGAGGACCAGAACCTGTTTTCATCTTTAACTACAGAAGCAGCTAGTGCCCAGGACTTCAGCTCCTGAAGAATCTGACTTGCTGGGAACTGCCTTGATCTGATCTTTCAGATTAAGCAGCTAAACTGCCAGCTCTGAGGGTGCTCAGCCTGGTAGGGGGGAAATCTTGCCAGGTCTATGTGAAGTTTCCATCTGAGAAACTCCAAGTGGACATCCTAGATGCAGGAGTCCTGACTTTACACACCTCATTGTTCCAGAGTGGAACAGCCTAAAGAAAAGGAGCACACCTCATGACCTGGCTTCCTGTGTTATCATCTGCTCTGGGCACCGCCCTTTTGATCTGAGAAATCTGTCTCAGGTACTGGATTATTGAGGTTATAGAACAGGGTTTGCCACAGGATTCAAAAACCCCCAGACACCATTCCCTTAACACGGGCCAGCCCACTACTGCTTCTTAACCTGGAAGGGACTTTCTCCCTGGTCATAAGATCTATCATCCTCTGTCCCTGTGTTCCCGACCCCCAAACACACAAGAACACACCCTACCCCATCTCCAATGCTCAGCCTACTTCCTACTAACCTGCTTTAAATTAAACAGCCAACCATCATTTCTGCTTTCTGACCCAAGCACAATCTTTTGAATAAAAAGCCCGAGGCAGCCTGGAATCCTTCCTGTGAAGAGAAGGCCATGCAGGGCTAGAGCAAACCAGCTTGCCTCAGGTGGAGGCAGACCAAGAAAAGCCTTTATTTCTTCAAGTCTTAGGGGTTGAGGAAGAAAGAAAAAGTTATGGGCATCTTTAGACAGAGACAGGGACAGAAAGAAAGAAACACAAAGAGAAACACACACACACACACACACACACACACACAGAGTGTTAACCTCATAAGCTTAAAGGAAAACAGGAGAAAAAGCCACCACTCCACTTCTACCTGACAGAGCCCATCACCTACAGGACAGATTGCCTGCAGCAGCTCCCACCAGCCAAGCTGACTGAAGGAGTGAGTGGGAAGAGGGAGGCTACAGCTTTCATTTTTATTCTCCGACTTCTACCACCCTCCCATTAACTGAAACTACACCACCTGGGCCCTAGCATCTCCCTTGTCCTCACTCTTTAGCCTCCCCCCCCCAACCCCCGCCATGGGCTTTCTGGGTGAATCAGAGGCAGTGGCTGGGTACATTGCTAAGATTACAACTGAAGGCTTGTGAGTAGTTCCCAGGGAGGTTAGCATCTGACTTTTCGTCAACGTAAAAGCAACTCCCATCTCACAGGGAAAAGGAAACGGATTCCACTGAAGCTATGCATGACTGACCACAGCTTAGAAATACATATTTAAGTTACTCGACTGTGTTTTGCCAGCAAGGCTAACAGTAGCGTGAGACTTTAAAAATAACATGCCCCCAAGTCTTTGTTCAGAACAAACTCCCCACTTGTATCCATGGCCATTAGTTTTTAGAAGTCTGGTTTCTCCCTCTTTGAGGGGTTAAATATCCTATTTTCAGTGTTATGATTTTGTTTTCAATAACTGAAAGCTGATGCCATAGAGAAAATGTAAATGGCTAGAGTTAAGTATTTGGAATATTTCCAAATATTAAGTATTTGGAATATATTCTATCATATGTGTGGGCTGATTGACTTTATTTTATTTGACTGTGGAATGCCCTGCACTCCACAGGAATGAAAATTTGTTCTGTCTCTGTTGCCAGTGCAGATGTTGAAATCAAAGCAGCTTGAACCGCATCCCACCTGTGAGGCTGTTCTTTAGTTGATACAAGTGTAGCTGAGTTTAGCTTGTAAACTTTAAACAAACTTTAAGCGCCAGGTAAGGACGTCTCATCTTATCTGGTATAATAGGCGTGTGTAAACAACATCTTATATTTGTCTAGCTCAGTTAACACTCAAAGTGACTTAAAGTTTCTGAACTAGCAGGACCGAGTGACAAAAGCGTGTGAAGTATCTTCATGTGTTTCTAATAAACATTAAAGCAATTTCTCCTTGGTGCAATGAGCCAGTTGGCTGCCTTGAATGGATGTATCAATGCTGTTTCTTTGGGTGACAACACACTATCCCTACCCCTTCCTGAGAATAAACTGAGTTCAGAGTGACTTGCCAGCCTGGGCTCTTCCCTCCCTGCTCCGAGTCCTCATCCTGAGTCCTTGTTCTCAGGGGAAGGTGTCACCGTCACTGCCTTGCTACAACTGTGTCTGCCTCAGAGTGAAATCTCCACCCTCCGTTTGGATACTGCGAAGGGACTGTATACCTAAATTCCCTAGAAGTTAGGAGAGCAGGGAATAAATGGGGTTGTACCCCTGAAGTTAGGAGAGCAGGCTAATCAAATGGGCTTTGATTAGCTATAGATGCTTATTTATCAGAATGCTCTGTAAAGGCACAGAGTGCTCTGCCAGACTGTATATATCCATCCAAACACCATGTGGAGCATGGTAAATAGACTCAATTTTTATTTGCCAATTGTATTTCAACTAAGCTACAGTGAAGAAGAAAAAAAAACAGGCTCTAAGTTTTTGTTATGAGGGCAGTCTTGCAATTGGGTGTTGGGAGACCCCACGTTTCTCCTTGCTTCTGTATAGTCTGACATTGATTAAAAAAAAAATGTTAACAAAATAAAAAGTGAACGATTGCTGACTGATCCAAATGGCTTTAAGTGGTTTTGTAATAACATTTTTTTAAATCCCAATTTTCTTTTCTTCCCTGTACTTGGCTGACTTAGGTTTACTCCTTTGGACTAAAGAGATTTTTATGAAATTGGTTCTTTATGCTCTGTATACGGGGTGGCTTGACACCAGTGATTAAAGGATATTCATATTCATCAGGTCAGTGGACTCAGTTCAGAGCACCTCCTTGTCCTTAGACACTTTGTCTCCACAATTTGCCTAGCATCTCTTCTGTTCAGAGAAATGATGTCCTGGTTGCAGAGAGCAGTGGCTGTAATAAACACCAATCTCCGTGTTGGCAGAACTTACATTTTTAGTGGGGCAAGCAGATAATGAACAATGATATGCTTTCCTGCTTGTCAGATGGAACCAGAGCTGCCGAGAGACAAAGCAGATTCATGGGGTTTGAGGATGTGTGTGGGGTGGAATTTAAAGCTGAAGGCAAGGGTGACATTCAGCGAAAGTTGATGGAGGGAAAAGCCTGACCCTCATATCTACTTAGGGAAGAACCTGCTAGTCAGGGAAAATCATTTCTGCAGGTAAGTGATTGGATTATTCTTTGCTTATTCTAGAAATATCTGTGGGTCTAACACCTCTTAACAGTGGGGAGGAAGAAGATTAAGATTAAGGAAGAAGATTAAGATTAAGAAGATTAAGATTAAGGAGAGATACTCCAAGGCTGTGTCACATGGGCCTTCAAAAGTCATTGTCAGTGGGCTGGTGAGATGGCTCAGCCAGTACGGTGCCGGCTGCATAATTATGAGCATGAATTCATACCCCCAGCACCACCCCCCCCTAAAAAAAAAATCCAGGCACTGCTGAATGGGGGAGGCAAAAGAAAGACGGGTAAGAAAGATGGGCCTCACAGGGAACTTCCCAGAGACTCATACTCCAACCAAGGACTATTCATGGACTATTCATAGAACCCCTGCACAGATGTAGCACATGACAGTTCAGTGTCCAAGTGGGTTCCATAGTAATGGGAAGAGGGACTGCCTCTGACATAATCTGATTGGCCTGCTCTTTGATCACCTCCCCCTAAGGGGGGAAGCAGCCTTACCAGGCCACAGAAGATGACAATGCAGCCACTCCTGATGTGATCTGATAGACTAAGATCAGAAGGAAGGAGAAGAGGACCTCCCCTATCAGTGGACTTGGGGAGGGGCATGCGTGAAGAAGGGGGAGGGAGGGTGGGATCGGGAGGGGAGAAGGGAGGGACTTATGGGGAGATACAAAGAGAATAAAATGTAATTAATAATAATAATAAAAAAAACACTGACCAAAAAAAAAGAAAGAAAGAAAGAAAGAAAGAAAGAAAGAAAGATGGGCCTCAGATGTTCATTGCTTGTCTTGTCTTCAGTTGGTGAACTCTGAGTGACGCTGTCACAAACACAAAAAATAGAAAAATGACTGAAGAAGCCAACAAATCTCTGGGATCTCTGGGCTTCACACTCATGCACCCCATACATACATGTAAAACATGTACGTGTACACAAGTACACACACACACACACACACACACAATGGGGGGCACCTTTGTCAAGACACTGGATTTTTCTATAATGAACAATACAATCTGACACTTTCACAAGGAGACAAATGTGGGTTTCAGTAGGTCTGTGTCTCTGAATCAGAAAACCCTGGGGGTCTGTTAGAAGAGCCCATTCCTGGACCCTGCCTCAGGCCCAAAGATTCAAACAGAGAAGTCTGTATTTCAGCACACCCTCTTGGGAGGAGATAAAATACAGCTCCCTGGTTAAATCTGAATTTCAGGTGACAATGAGTAGTTTTTAAGGCTATCTCATATACTACCAAGTAATCATTAAAATCAGCCAGTCCTGAAGATACCTGATAAAACAGGATCAGATGAATGGGGAGGAGGTCCCCCCCATCAGTGGACTTGGAAAGGGGCACGGTGGAGATGAGGGAGGGAGGGAGGGCCTGGGAGGGAATGAGGGAGCGGGACATGGCTGGGATACAGAGTTAATAAAATGTAACTGATAAGAAAAAAATAAAATTCAAAAAAATGTTTTATTAAAACAACAACAACAACAAAAATTATTTGTTTGTCTGAAATTCAAATCAAACCAGGCAGCTGAGTTGTTAGCCTGTTAGCCCACTTCCAGGGATGCCAATGAGTATCACAGTTCTAGAAGATGCTGGGGTCTGACAAAGGTGCCCTCACCTCCCAGGGTAATCACTCTGGCTTCTACCATATTGACTGCTGATGGCTTTCAGCTGCCCCTTCTTTACAAAACTGCCTGGAAATAAGCAGGGTCATCGACTGCTCCACACCCAGTGACTGAAGATTAAAAAGGGCTGGGATGCTGACTTTCTTCTTTTGCTCTCCTCAATCCTCGAAAGAAATCTTCAATACATCAAATGAACCCAACATCTCCCAGGTGCTAAGTACTCTAAGGCAGATAGTTGCTCTTTGCTATTTGGGGTGCAGATCATGAAGGCAGGTATACAAATTGACATCTGACTACAAAAACACCCAGTGCGCTTTGCTGGGGTAGTAGTTGAGATGATGAGTTTGAGAGAGGTCTGAAAACCAAGCCACTTGACTTTGGCGGTAAGTCTGGGTGAGATGTGAGAGAAGTCATCAAAGAAAACGCCAGGGCTTTGCCATGGGAAAGAAAGCAGCTTCATTTGGGAAGAAATCCACTCTGGCTTTTGCATGTAAGTTGCAGCTGCCTTGCAGTGGTCCAGATAGATGTGTTGAGCATTAGGTGTTTACACCACACTGAGGCTCTAGATCAATCCAGGGACTTTCAGCATGAAGAGAGCAACTTTAAATGTGTCAGGGATCATGGTCACCCTGAATGGATTCATGGATGGAGGATAAAGTGCATAAAGAGAAGTTCAGGGTCTACTTGCTCCTTATCAAGACCCAAGAGGCTAGGGAGAACCTAAAGGAAACAGGAGAAGCCAACAGCCATATAGGGGTGTTACAGCTGAAGCCATCTGTGTAATGACATGAGACATAGACACACCACATGCAAACTCCATAAATGTCATTGCACACATCAGCATGTCCCCTCCTGCACACACACACACACACACACACACACACACACACACACACACACACATATATAGCCATACAGAAACAACAGACAGGCACAGGCACTGCCCCCAAATTCTGAAGACTGCAGCCGTGAGCATCCTCATGGGAAGAAGGATAATAAGGCAAGTCTGGGGAGAACAGCTGAAGGAAAAGAGCAAGGGGGATGCTCCTGCTGAACCAGCCACCCCCTCCCCAAACCCCTGTCTGACTGAGGTCCTGTAATGTTGTTGGAGAGAAGATCTGGCATGTCCAATCCTTAGCATACAGGTCACATAGCTCAGAATACAGCCCCACACATAATCACAAGCTTACTCAAACCATTACGAGTGTTTCCTTGTAAATTTGATTATATGGTTCTGAAGCAAACATTTTATAAATGACAATGTCCCATCAGGAAGTCAAAATGTCAAACCCTTTGCTAGCTTTAATCCACTAAGCTTTGGGTAAGGTCTTACAGTCCTACTCAATCTCTCCATGCAGGGTGTGGATGGGGAGTGTCAGGAGGTAAAAACACAGCCTGAGACCTGCCTCCTGGCCTGGGCCCTGTGCTCTGTTGCAGGGCTGAGGACAGACGGAGTCTTTTTCTTTCAAGCTGGTCCTTCCACACCTGAGGATGGGAAGTGATCATTGGTTGTCTAGAACCTGCCTGCTCTATGCAGGCATCTCTTCTGCGTCTGGCATTGAAAAGATGAAGTCTTAGCCCATGAATAATTCATACTTAAGTGGCCAAAATGCTAATTGTCACCAGTTTCTCTGAATTATGTGCAATGTTGTGTAAGAGGTTGTCACCCTCACCAAGGTGTCTTCCTTGAGTATTTGCAGAATGCAGATTGTTTGGAGATTCCACTTGTTTTCTCAGTGCCTGTGAGGGCATCAGTGAGGACCTGGAGGAAGAGGATGAAGCAAGGGGAGCTTGTCTATATTCTTGGCCTTCAGGACTCTCTGATGGTCCTATGAGTGTTGATATCACTTGAGCCAGGTTTTGTGTATGCACATGAGGAGCCAAGTGGGGAAAATGCTGTCCTGGCCTTTCCTCAGTGCAGGACCAACTCTGAAGGGTGCTGCCAGTTCTCAGCTTCTGTATCTTTATTCGGGGGTGGGTGGTCCTTGTCAGGCTAGATTCCTGTCCTCTAACTGCTCTGATTGACAGCTAAGCATGATGGGGATGTCAGAATTCTCTAGGCTTGGCCTTTGCCATAGGTCCTCTTGTTGACCTGAAAGAAGCTTTTCTGTATCTACACTGAAGTCTGTTTCTACCTAATTTCCTTTTATCATAGGTGACTGGCCTGAAAGCCCACCATACCTCAGAGTGCTCCTCCTCTCATATTTTTCAGAGACATTTTCCCAATTAACCTTAATCATGACGAATCTCTTTCAGCATCTGCTTCCTAAAGGACCCTGACAGTCATGCCCACACATGGAAATGTGCATATTTCATCAGTATACAAGCCCACGAGTTCTCACAATTTCAATCCACCCACGCCAGCAGCACACAAATCAAGAGAGAAACATTGCCGCAAAGTTCTCCCTGCTCCTTTCCAGCCTCCTCCCACAGAAGGTAACTAACCACCATGATGATCCCAATTCTTCACAGCACACTGCTATGCAACAGGGATACCACAAAGGAGGAAAATGAGAGGCCACTGTGTCTTCTGGAAACACACACACACACACACACACACACACACACACACCACACCACACCACACACAGTGCTTGCTCCTCGGCATCTGTAATCTAGCCACTTGTGATGATAAAGTAGCTAGAATGGCTGTCCTTGTAGTTGCTCTCCAGCTGTAAATAAACGTGGAAACCCCCACGATGAACTTCAAGAGCTTTGTCCACTGTGATGAACCCTTTCCGACTCTGATGGAGTGACCAGCCTTGACTGTCCTGAGAGCCTCTTTGGTTTTTCTTTTTTACAACACTGGGGATCTGTTGTGGTTTTGAGGGAAAAATGCCTCCCAACACACCCATGGGTTCATGTATTTGAACACTTACTCTCCAGTTGATGGTGTTTTGGGGGGCAAGTTATGGACCTTTTTGAAGGTGGAGCCTTGTGGAAGGAAGTTTGTCACTGGAGATGCTCATGATTTGAGGATTTATAACCTCACCCCATTTCTTGTTCTTTCTGTTTCTGTTTCTGTCTCTGTCTCTGTCCCTGTATATGTCTATCCATCTGTCTCTGTCCATATCTCTTTTTTCCCTCTGTCTATCTGTTTCCTGTAAGTAGGTAAAAATTTCATCAGCCAGATTCTTGTTTTTGCTACTATACCCACTTGTGCCATGCCCTCTGTGTTGTGATAGTTTTTATCCCTCTGGAACCATAGCTAAAATAAACTTTTTCTTCCTCTAACTTGCTTTTGCAAGTTGTTTATCAGAGCAACAGGGTAGCAATTAATACAGGAGCTCATTCAGGGTATCACACGTGCCAAACATCTTGATGGATGGGTTCGTCCAGGCTAAGCAGTAACAGACAACTCAGGAAAAGCTAGATAGATGCAACTATCACACAGTTATCAGATTTCCCTGAGGATGTGATCTTAGATGCTCCTGACTTAATCAGCTAAGATGTGTAGGAGAGTCTCTGGGTAACACTGTCCCTTTTAGGCTAAAGTGTTCCTTTAGTGGCTGGTTTTGCAACGTGTATTATGGGGACCACTTGACAGGATAGAGGAGCTCTCTAACCCACCAATACTGCTAATTGAGTGCACAGTCTAGGAAAGACCTGTAAATTCTCCGGGTGTGTCCTGCCTCATGGGTAGAATTTGAACACTAGCAATGCTGTGCTTTGGGTGGGCTCCTGTAGCCTTACATTGTCTTGGGCTCTATGACATCTGTCAGAGCCTGTGAATGGATAGAGATGCAGACAGAACTGCGACCTTGCAATTTTCCTTGCTTATTTCAAGGTTGCTCTTTGGTTCGGTGACCTCTTCCATTCATCATGTCACTTCAGCGTTCAGCTTTCTGCTGCAGCAAAGAGGAAAAACATCCTTAAAAAGGTGAGTGAAATGGGCACTGGTTCAAGGGTGGTAACTGTCAGTGGATGGTGATGGATAGTACATTCAGTACAATCGATGACAAAGTTATAGATCTTATTATTTCATACTTTGGATTCACAGCACTTGCCCAGAGGCTCCAGAACATGAATAATGACCCTTTTACAGTGTAAGGGTCTAACCTTTACTTGGCAAATGAGATTGAATAAAGAGTATTAGGAATAATTTAAAGGAAAAAACAGAGGAGTTTTTGACGTGAGGTGGTGGCCCAGAAAGGGGATAAACTTGTCACCTTCTTCAGTCTTACTGGCCACTTGAGTTTCTAGAATGTTCTTCCCACCAGGGACTTGCCTACAATGATTGCTTCTGGCAATGCATCCTTCCCTTTCAACACAGACCGTGGCTTTGATCATGGGCAAGTGATAGAAAGTCTCCTAGCTCAGACTCCTGGTAATATCCAAACAGCATGATTCCTACCACCCTGTCATTCCTGTTCACAATTTCTGGATATGAAATTTCAACATCATTTTTCTTTGGAAAATAGAAAATGGGGTAACGAAAAACTTCTCTGGCTCATTATTTGAAAAATGATTTGGGGAAGATTGATGTGTTTGCTTAGAAGAAAAACAAGCTTGGAGGTAAGGCTTGTAATGTGCCTGTTATGAAATTGTGGTTTTGATCATGAGGAGGAAGTTCTGCCCTCCTGGGGTTGTTGCCTGACAGGAAAATACAGGTTATTTATAGTCCTTGTCGGACTAGGGAAAGAAGAGGGATGATGGGAAGGAAGAAAGGAGGGAAGAAGGGAGAGAGAGAGAGAGAGAGAGAGAGAGAGAGAGAGAGAGAGAGAGAAATCCTGCTAGCATTGTGTGTTCTGTTTCCCCCTCTCCCACTCACTCTCTGGCTGTGCTGGTTACATTGTCCTCTCTCCTTGCCATCCGGGTTATCCTGCTCTCCCCTGCCTCTGACACTCCATTGTCACAGTTAGACAGCACAGTTTGTGCTGTTGACTCACATTCTTCCTCTCTGGGCTAAAGGAGTGAGTGTTGTCTTTTGCCAATCCCTAACCCCTCCCCAACAAATCACAGCATAGGCGGAGTATCAAATGCCATCTGAGATGTGTAAAGGATTTAGATTCAACCAATGTTTACCACATTTATGCAGGGTACTCTCCTACTGACAGAGCTTCCAAATGCACTGCCCAAGCCAGCACTTGCTGAAGCAGAAGGATCACTGCAAGTTTGAGTTCAAGCTGGTTTGCCAAGTAAGTTCCAGGCCAGTTAGGGCTATATAGCGAGACCTTGTCTCAAAACACACAGATAAACAAAATAAGACGAGGAAATAAATAAAAGACACGTGATACAGAATGCCGCCTTACCTGACCTGAAATGAAGAGTGAGGCAGGGTGAGATTGACACAGAGAAGGCGTCCAGACAGTGTGAACAGTAAGGTAGAGGCTGGACTTGGGTAGCCACAGCCTATGGTTATTTGTAGCCCCTGGAAGCTGGAAGAGGCAAGGAGAGTCTTCAGATAAAGCCTGGCCCTGTCAGCATCGATTCGTGACTCTTGTCTGAGAACTGTCAGAAAACCACTTTCTATCTTTTAGCTACTATTAAATGACAGCATTCCTAGCCACTGACCCATACAGGTACCCACAGCAGCAGGGGCTCCCTAAGAAGAACCCTTGACACCCCCGACATTGGATTAATTTGCAGGGATACCTCTTTTATAAAACAAAAACAAATATTTAAAAATATAGTGGGCAGTAATTTTTGGAATAAGAATATGTAACAGTACATAGGATGGCATCTTGGAATTAGCTTGGGCTTGGCTCCTGCTCAGCTGCTTACCCTAGTGTTAGCTTGACACGTTCGTTCAAGCTTTCCCAAGCTTAGCTTTCCTGTCTGTATTTTAGGGACCTCTCCTAGTCCTGTTCTCAGGTTCACGTAAGCAAATGTGCTTAGATAATAAAGACAAGAATTTCCTTGTTAGCCTTTTATCATTTTCCAGCCCATTGGGAGCACTACCACAGCGGCTGTTTGCACAGCACACGTTTAATATACAGAATCTGAGCCTGCAGTTGTTGACTTAGCAACAGGGAGGGTAGATTGCTCACAACTACAAAGCTTGCAGAGCACAAACATAAAAAAGAACTCGCAAGAATGATACACATTGAAATCTGCCTTCCAGAAGGAGCAGCCACGGAAACTTCTGGAGATGGGGCTTCCAACCTTGTGCTCATATCTCTGAGGTGAAGGGACACAAAAAAGTTAGTTGTGTGTGATAGGTTTTCTCAGCCAATGAAATAAACCAATTGAAGCTGAATTAAAAGTATAAAAGCAGATTTATCTGAGAACACTTCAAATGAACTGGGCGAGTTCACCTGTCTCAGGGGACAAGACTGAAGAAGTTGCCATGCAGCCAGGGAGACAGAGAGAGAAGGAAGAAAGAGAGAGAGAGAGAGAGAGAGAGAGAGAGAGAGAGAGAGAGAGAGAGAGAGAGACCTGGGGTGGCTGGTAGTCTTTTTATCTGCTGCACACACCTGATACATCTGGAGGTAGCAGGTGATGAGTTAGCAGTTGCTAGGTCCCTGAGAGCAGGCCAGTGGAATTTCGTGTCTACTTACAGGGTTAGTTTCGGGATCCCAGGTTTGAAACCTACCAGTGTGACAGCATGAATGCTGGGAACACTGTAAACTGGATTCAACTGTTCTTGCCATGGAAACATCAAGTAGATACTTACAGGAGAGCAGAGAAATCTTAGCTACTGGCCCCAGGTGCTGTCTGATGATTTTTAGCCTTTTGGTTGGTAGAAACTATGGTTTTGTTAACAAAAGTTTTTATTTTCATCTGGTAGTCACGGGATATTGGGTCTGCCACAGAGGCAAGCCAAGGATGGCTAGCTATTCAGAGGGCTAAAGAGAGCACAAGATAAATTGTAATTAAGCTCTGGTCAGGCAACATTCCAACCTCTTGACAGTCACTGAAGTTCTGATAAGTCAATCAACCTTGCAGAGGTGGAACTTCTTTGTGGGAACTTCCTTCACAGAGGAACAACCAGGCTGAACTCCTTGCAGGGCGATGCTTCTAGAAAATGGAGATAGGAGGTTTATGAGGTAGGGACCTGGAGGAGTCAAGACCCTTCTTCCAACTCAACAATTTCCGCTTTGTTAGAGTGGCCGCTGTTGTCAGAGCTTAATGTGGAGCCATGAAGAGCCGGTTGTCTTTGCAGGAAAGCAGTCTCGTTTTGTCCAGTTTCACAGAGTGGGTGGGCAACCAAGACACAGCCTTCTAACAGTCGGTACAAAGTCACCTATGTAAGATCTGCCAGGGCCTTACTAAGTAGCCCTGTCTGTCTCCTTTTTGGGTGGTGGAAAAGCACAATGGGGCAACCTCAGACCTCTAGAGTCCAGTCAAGGTGTTTCAGACCCTAGGATTAAAATACAGTTCTACTCGGCTTTGAAAAAAAAAAAATCTCTCAGGGTTAGCTTCTGACTCATTTTACTTCATGTTCCACTGCACTGCTCAATAAATATTTATCACTCTCCTGATGTCAGGCGCTATTACATGGAAATGGGAATATAGTACTGAATAATTCATTATCTATCTCCTGATGGAATTTATAGCCCCCGTGAAGCATTGCAAACACACACACACACACACACACACACACACACACACACACACACTTTGCTAAGGGGAGGCATCCCACAATGCTAATGAATTTAATGCCACTTTCAGTCTGTAAGTAGCGTATAATGCTGCAGTATTTTATAAGTGAGGGAAACAAGGCAAGGCACCTTGGAATGAAATATCAGTGGACACAGACTTTCCTGTTATTTGCCCTGTTGGTTTGCTCTGATTTCTCTAAGCTGTTAAACAAGTGCCTTACCCAGAGCTTCCTTGCCCTTCTTTCCTTCTGTGATGTCCATGTGCGCTTGGCTTACTCGCTTTAGTTTTACTTTTTTTAAAAATATTTCTTCTATGCTTTTATTTTTTTATTAATTACACTTTATTTACTTTGTATCTCCCCTGCAGTTCCCTCTCCCCTCCCCTCCCAATCCCTCCCTTCCTCCTTCTTCTCCACGAATGCCCCTCCCCAAGTCCATTGGTAGGGGAGGTCTTCTTTTCCTTCTGCTCCTAGTCTGTTAGGTCTCATCAGGATTGGCTGCATTGTCTTCCTCTGTGGCCTGGTAAGGCTGCTCCCCCTTACCAGGGGGAGGTGATCGAAGAGCAGGCCAATCAGTTCATGTCAGAGACAGTCCCTGTTCCCATTACTATGGAACCCACTAGGAGATTGAACTGTCATGGGCTACATCTGTGCAGGGGTTCTGGGTTATCTCCATGCATGCTACTTGGTTGGAGTATGAGTCTCAAAAAAGACCCCTGTGCCCAGATTTCTTGGATCTGTTGCTCTCCTTGTGGAGCTCCTGTCCCCTCCAGGTCTTACTAACTCCTACTTCTCTCATAAGATTCCCTGCAATCTCCTCAAACGTTGGCCATAACTCTCAGCATCTGCTTTGACAGTCTGCAGGGCAGAGCCTTTCAGAGGCCCTCTGTGGCAGGTTCCTAACTTGTTCCCTGTTTTCTCCTTCTTCTGTAGTTTTACTTTTTAAATGTTGCCGTCTTATTCATTGCAAAAGATTATTCATTATACAAAAGATTCACTGAGCAACTTTTGTGAGTTTTGTGACAGGCAGAGTGAGTTTAATTGTTCAGTTGTATTTCTTCTGTTTAATATTTTACATTAAAATACCCAGTGCAATTATGAATTGCAAATTTTCTTCAATTTTTAATCAACTTAATGAAATTCTAGGGAATATATTGTGCTCAAAGATATAAACATGGTCCTTATGTGTGAGATATTTTAAGTGAATTATATATATATATGTATATATATATATATATATATATATATATTAATCCTGTGGTCAGTTTCATTTTTTTTTTTGTTTTTCTCTTTCAGTATTTTGATTGATACTTATTGCTAAAACAGCTTTCTTTTGTTGCACGGCTATATAGTTGTTTTCTGTATTTGTTGTCCGGTTATATTTCTTGAATGAGCAACTAGCTGCTCTTCAAATGACGCTTCTATTAACAAGATGTACACAGATCCACTCAGCCTTCACAGCTTCGTAGAAGAGATGGTTTGTCTTCAGACAGAAAAGCCAAACTGAACCCTGCCCCAGATCACACAAAGAATGCTACACAGCTGGCTTGGAGATCCATGTGGTCTGGTTTCAGAGCTATGGATTCAATCAGAACTTTCCACAGCACATAGACTGTGGTGTAGTTATGATATACTTTGGGGCTGGCAGTAATCTCTCTTTGTCACTTGGGAGTATTACTTTATTTCCATCTGCAACTGTTTTCTTGCTGATGGGAAATTTGTTCTCCAGTGCGTCTCTCGGTAGGTCATCTATTCTCTCCAGGAGGACTTTCTCATTTCTCTTTAGGCTATAATGTTTCTTGACACTTATGCCTATTGCTTAGAACTCCAAACACCCTCTTCTAATGTGAGAGCCTATACCTTAAAAAAAAAAATTCTTTTCTTCTGGAACATTCTTGGTTATTATCTCCTTTGTCAACACCCATTTATTTCCTTCTTCTGGCACTTTCATTACAGGAATGATGGAGGTTCCCCGTCTAGCCTTTGTGATTCTTACCAGGTATTGCATTTTCTTTCTCTCTCTCTCTTTTTTTTATCATCCTGTGCTGCGTCCGAGGTGATTTCATCACTGCCACCTTCCTACCCACGGCCTCTTCTGCCTGGTCTAGTCAAGCGCCTGCCTAAAGGAAATGAAATCTGGTGGCGGAAGAGACGCATGCACTCCCGTGCCCACCACAGCGCCACTGGCAGTGTCCATGATATGGACTCAAGCTGAATGTCAGCAATTATTACCTTTCTCATTGCTGGGACCAAGTGTGTGGTAAAAGCAACTTAAGGAAGGAAGCGTTTATTTCAGCTCATGCTGTAAGGGCACAGTCCATCTTGGTAGGGAAACGCATGTCAGCAAAACTGCTTCTCGGCCGTGTTGGCAGAAGTGGGAGGCTGCTTCTTTTTATCTGGGTGGATTAGAAAGCAGAATCTAGATGAGAAGGAAGGTCAGATGGGAAACATAAAGACCCATTCCCTATAAGCCCCCCCAGCCCTCAGCCAGGCTCCATGTTCTCTGGGTTCCATGCCTCTCAGACACCAGGAACAGCTGGGGACCATCTGTTCAGGCAGAGCCTATGGAGGACACACTGCATTCAAACGATAAGCACTGTCCCCTGTGAATGAATAGATTTAACAAATGGTGGCTAGCAGCTGAGAACAGAAGGTGGTTTCCAGAGTCCAAGAGGAGTAGGGGTAGGAGCAGTGGGAATAGGCAGGTCAGCGGGCAGGAAAAATACTCTGGTGCAGCAGAGCTGCAGATTATGGTGAACTAATTAACAACTGTTGTCAATTGGAGATTTAAGAAGAAAAGCAGAGTTTATCCTAAGTTGATTAAAAAAATCGTTACGTAAAAATACAAACTGCGAACCGCAGATCTCACCTGCTTAGCATGTACTTGTCAATACGTGCGTGTTTTATTGCCAGGAGAGGCGCGATGATCACCACAGTTTAATTCAGGGACATTTTCATTGTCCCCGTGCCACCCATACTCTCTGTCCTCAGCTCCTGGTAATTTACTGTTTGTCTTGTCAAGTCACCTGTTCTGGACATTTTGTACAAACAGAATGGTGTAACACTTTGTGCCTGGCTTTCCTCAGTCAGCATCGTGTTCTCGAGGTCTATTACAGCCTGGATTATGCTTTGCTCCTGGTGTGGGGTCATTCCAGCCTGGGCTTGTCCCACCTGCTGCCTTCCCATCTCTGATGGACAGGTAGATTATTCACACTTCGGGGTATTATAGGTAAAACATATGTGAACGCTCACGTGCAAAATATATGCATGGGCGCACGCTGTTTAAATTCTGAATTCTCCAGTGTGGGTGGAGAATTTACAGTCACATCCTGGTGAATATGTGAGGTTGGGATTGCCCCACACCCGCCTGTCTGTTGTCTTGATTCTAGCTGTGTTAACGTACAAACTAGTTTTTGTAAACATATTTCACGTAGTTCTTGGTTCCTCCGGAAAATATCTATTGCCCATTAATTTTTTTTTGTTATAGCAAATATTTAAAGCCTATTATTGTTGTTATTATAATTGCCCCCCCTCTCTGTGTTGTGTGTGTACCTGCAGGTATTGTGCATGTGTATGAAAGTCAGAGGACAATTTTGGAAACTTGGTTTTTTCTTCTACTTTTATGTGGGTTTTAGAGATCAAGCTTAGGTTGCCAAAATTAGGTGCAGCAATCACCTTCATCTGCTTAGCCATCTTGCCAGCCCCAAACATCTATTTTTAATACAGTGTATTTTAGAAGAGTCCCATTTCTGATAACATAAATTGGAATTTTCTCATTTCCATGAGTTTTCATGTTCTTGGTGATAGCATTTTAACTTATGAGTTTCCAAAATTTGTTAATACATTTAAATGAATTTTAAAATAATTGTATGAAGACAGGTGAGATTTTGAAAGGGAGTTCAAAGAATCTATGCATTCCTTTGGGTGTTGCTATCATTTTAACAATATTAAGTCTGCTGGGCTGTGGACACGGAATTCTATCAATGGTTATTTAGGTCTTCCTTAACTTCTGTCAATACAATTTTGAGTTTCTCTGTGTATGGACACTGCACTTCTTATGTTAAACATAGTGATTTGCTCTTCCTGATGCTCATCCAAATGGGCTATTTCTTTGCTTTTGGACCATTTCTTGTCAGCATGTAGAAAAATAACCGACTCATTTATTGATCTCCTTTCTGCAGCACCACTGAACTTAGTCATTATTCTTAACTGTTTGTGGTTCCTTCATATTTTCTATTTCTAAATGTCATCTGCAGACAGACACAGTCATAACCCTCTCACCTCATGACTTCTTTTATTACATTGTCCTTAGTTTGAACCTCCATTAAAATGTTGACTAAAGGTGGCAGTGGCAGACATTTTTGTTTTATTCTTGATCCAAGGGGAAAACCAGTGTTCACTGTCAAGTGGGACACTCGTTGTGAGTTTTTTAGGATGGGCTTCATCAAAACTCCTGTTCTTGGTTTGCTGTTTTCAAATGATTGACTGATTGATGATTGGTTGCAGTGCTGAAGATAGAATCAACAGCCTCATGCATCCTCAGCAAGTGTTCTGATATTGGGCTCATACTTAGCCCAACTGTTTTTCTTTTCTAATATTATAAAAAGACGTTGGGTGATACCATTAGTATCATGGTCTCGTGATCTAATCCAGGCAGTAGTTTCAGCATCAGAAGTTTTAAACTTCTGAGTACGTGTTAGGAGCAGTCAGTCAATGCTGAACAATTTAATAAACACAAGATTGAAACTTGGGAATTCTAGCGGAGCTCAGCTATTCTGACCTGCTCAATCAGACCCTCATTTGCTTGGGGTTCTGGTCCTTTTTCTGAGCCAAGGAAAGGCCTTCTCTATTCACCGGCATCATCAGAATGTAAGACATTCCCTTAGCTCTTGTTTCTAATGGATCTTGTATCTAAAGTCACTGTGCTTGGTCTCCTTTGTATTAAAGGCTATTAAAAGTTGTACATCTGTCTGTCTTAGACTTGAGTGGCCATGAGAAATATGCATACCCAGGTGGAGAGTGGTCATGGTGATAGTGGTCACGCAGGGTTAAAAGTCTCATGATAAGGACTTTAGACTGCTCCAACAGTCTATTTTGGAATGTTAGACAAATTATGGAGTATGTCTCACCCTATACCTACTCCCTCAGTCTGTTTTCTGTTAATACAATGGTCTGTAAAGAAAGGTTTATTTTGGCTCATGGCTCTGATACAGGTCATGCAACTGTGTTTGATGATGGTTTTTACTGACAGAGCTCCAACCTAGTATAAAAAATAATGCAGTGAGTTAGGGAGTATGTCAGTAATCTAGCCAACTTTGCTTCTACAGCAGACCCACCTTCCAACAGCATATCAGCTTACTGATCTAATATTTATTAATGACACGAGTGGATTAATATATTCATGAGGGAAACCCAAACTAGACTAGGAGAATATAGAACTTCCTGCTTACCCTGCAGTGCTCTGCACACACAGAGATGTGGTAAACCATACTGGGACACATCACAAGGCCCTGCCTTTCATTTCTACATGTTTCCAAGGAAGCTAATTGTATTGCAGCCACAGCACCTGCTGAATTAGAACCTACAGAACTCTGGGCTGGCATCTCTCAGACACATTAAAGTTTGAGAATAATGTCATGAGACTAGGGTACTGGGAGAGGCTGTTCAAAGCAAGGGCTCGTTGTTAAGGGGAGGTGAATTCAGGATTGGTGTACATGTTTGTAATCTCATAAGCACAAGATTAGGAGTTCAAGGTCAGGTACCTGAGCCCTTATCTCAAATAAATAAACTAATAAATAAAATAAATTGGAGTGGGTCTATTGAGCCTTAAGATAATGTAGACTCAACCCTTATAGGGATCTGCAGTTTATATATAGCCCATTAGGAACTGAGTTAAGAGCATTTTAATTCTTACTAGTCAATGATTGTCATGAGAATCAAAATGAGGTGCCCATATGCCTACCACTTAGCTCAGAGCCTGCTGCTAATAGATGTTCAGAGAGTACTAATTCCTATCATGATGACTGAAAATAATATTGATGGCATATTGCTTCATTTCACATTTACTATGCAAGTTTCCAGTGCTCATGTCCTCACAGGGGACTAAGGCATAAGTATGAGTCAGTACTCACCGATTTTTTCCCCCCTGAGGGTCACAAGAATAGTTCCGTACACGTGGAAACCACCTCAGAGCCTTTGAGATATGTATAAATCTTTTCTCTTGAGTAGAAAGGGGTTTCATGAAGAGAAATCAATAATGTGGACTCAGGGTACTGGAGTATTTTAAAGTACTCCAAAGAAAGGTCTTAAGTTAATTATGATTAGTCCCAAAAGGCACAAGAGGAATGTGGAGTTGCGTTCTGTCAGCATATCATGGCAGTAGCTGCTTTTCTCCAGCTCTCTCGGCTGAGAACTTACACATACCATGCAGCATTACTACGAAAGATTCCACATCCCTCCTCTTCACTACCACTGTCTTACCACTGGGGAACCAATGCCAAGCTCCTGGCTCACTCCCTGGTGATGTGCTGCCCTGAACACTCATTTAAGCATATTGCAAAGCTGTTCCTTCGAATCTCTATTACCAGTACGGTGCTGCAGCTATTTGTCTGTGCTCTTCACCCAGTATCCTGTGCAGATAGAACAGACAACAAGACTCCATAGGTTCATAGGTTCCTTTCCAATTTCTCTTCTCTTGTCTGTAGCCTTTACTCTGTTCACTGCCTACAATGCCTGGTCACTCAAAGAGCTACCAGCATAAAGGGGAAATAAGTGTTCTCCAGTGGAATGTTACTGGGTATATCCACCACATTCCAGGGCAGACCCTGAGCAGCAAAGAGAGAGATGAAGAGAGAAATATATAGAGAGATGGAAACAGACACACAAAGAGACAGAGACAAAGACAGAAACAGAGACAGAAAGAGTAACAAAGAGAGAGATACACAGAGAGACAGAGAGATGGAAAGAAAGACACACAGTGAGGCAGAGTAAGAGAGAACAGAGTTGGGTGGGGAGGGAGGAGGATCTGGGAAGAGTTGGAAGGAAAAATTATGATCAAAATATATTGTATGAAAAACTTTACTTAAAAAAAATCTGCTGCCAGCACTTTCTGATACGTCAGTTTCATTTGGGCCAGGTCCCTACTCAATGTAGTTCTAGGTTGTTGTTGTTGGTTTTCTTTTTTTTTTTTTTTTTTTTGAGGGAGGGTTGCCTTTATCTCTAGTTGGTACTCAGTATGGAACATAGATAGATTAAGAAGTGTCCTAATGACCTCTACTGGATGCCCGTCACCATTCTTCTTTGCTCTGCCCTGAGTAGTCAAGCAATTTCTCCTGGGTAATTTGAATCAATCATCCCAGACATAATGGAAAGCCCATCTGTGCTTGGTGTTTTATGACACAAGGGACTGGGAACAGCCAGGTGTGGTTAGACCTGTTAATTAGACCAATTTTGTGTCCCTAATGGGAGAGTTCTGTGTCTGGGACCTAAACATCCAACTCAGAAACACCCAAAGTTTCAACACAGGATGTGGGCATTTTGTTTTACCAGTGAATTACTGGGTCTCATCATCACGATGAGCATGCCTACTTTCATCCTCAATTTTCTGGACTCATGCATTTGTTTTTAGCAAAAACAGTATCATAGTTTGGTCACTAGCCCAAAAGTACATTAAATAGTACAGCATTGGATTCCGGGCTTTGCAAAGTTTTGTCCCATTTAATGGTGTCTTTCAGGTTTTGGCAAAATAGTCCATCCAACAGTCTACTGCTTCTGAATACAGCTGGTATGGGTAGGTGAGGAAAGATGGTTAGCATGAGCCATGTGTATTAATTACAATTAGAACTCATAACATGTTATACCATGCAGGTACATGAAGAAGTCCACAGATGAGACTATTAGCATGGGGCGGTGTGCAGGGAAGGTTAGCATTAACTGTCAACTTGACAAAAACCAAAATCACTTGAGACATGGGCCTCTGATTACGGGTATGTGGGTTTTTATCATGTGTTGAATTGTTTCTGAACCCAGAAAGCAGAGAGAAACGAGTGCTGGTGCTCTGCTCACTCTTCTTCTTCTTTTTTTTTTTTTATTCAGTGCAGTACCACAGTCCATGGAATGGTGCTGCCAACATGAAGGGTGGGTCTACCTGACTCAGTTCGGCCTTTCCAGGAATTATTTCATAGATATGTAATGGCTGTTTTTTAGAGGACTCTAAATTCCAGCAGTTTGACAAATAAGATTGTTTGACCATCACAGCAGTATAGGCTAGACATCTTGTGTACCTGGTAGGTGCATCTTTGGCATTTGGGTACCACATTGAGTGTTCTTTAGCAATTAGTCTCATAGGATGAATATGAAGCAAAGATAACACATTTGGATAATAGCTAGTAAAGAAGAGGAGGGTGAGAAATGCCTCTAAGGACAAATAGCTCAAGAATTTATCAAGATATATATATATATGTATATATATGTTATTTTTATTAATTACAGTTTATTTACTTTGTATCTCAATTGTAGCCACCTCCCTCACCCCCTTCCAATCCTACACTCTCTCCCTCTTCTCCACCCATGCCCCTCCCTGAGTCCACTGATAGGAGAGGTCCTCCTCCCAATCCATGGCACCCTTGTCTATCAAGTCTCATCCGGAGTGGTTGCATTGTCTTCTTCTGTGGCCTGTTAAGCCTGCACCCCTCTCAGGGGGAGGTGATTAAAGAGCCTGCCACTGAGTTCATGTCAGAGACAGTCCCTGTTCCCATTACTAGGGAACCCACTTGATTGACACCTCCACATCACAGGAAGAACACTGAATCTCAGAGAGTGAATGATTGCTCAGAGCCAGAATGCTAGACTAGAAAATAGGGGCTCAAGAACAAGGTGCCTACCTGAATCTTGTACTGAATATATAGTCTTTGAAACTAGATGATGATCAATCACTTAATTTTGTTGGGAGCTCCATTTCACCCTCAATTTCTGGAGAAAAAAATGAGGCCATGTTTGTGATAATGCAGGCTACTGTACACTGAGCATAGGGTTTAGCAATATTCTCTCCAGGGCTTTATCCGTTGGTGCTGCTTTGGCTGCTTAAATCTGGACATGAACACGGCATTGTGCTGTAGTGCATTGTTAAGTAGAGTAGGGGGATGTTGAGAGGACTTACCACAGGGACATCAAGAAGATTTCCAGTCTCTGCACAGTTGCTATGTGAAGGCTGCAGTAGACATAATGTTGCCCAAGACCCTAAGGCCATTGTATGCCATGGAAGGAGATCAGATCCTAACTGTATTTTAGTTAGTGATAACAGAGCTTCCGTAAGGAAGTCAGTTTTTGATGTGGTTGCATGTAATGTCAAAAGATTTCAGGGAAGAGGAAAAGATGAGCAGAGACTTTGCTTCTGTTGCCAGGAGGACAAGCGGGGGGGGGGGGAGGCTTTGGGCCAGGAGCCACTCAATTTATTAGTCATTTCTATTTTCTTGATGATTCATGGGCTTTTTTGTATGAAGAAAGACTCATTTTTATTTTCCAATAGTTCAGGTTCCTAAGTGATACGCACCGCTTGGATTTGGGCCTCGTCCTTAGTAAAGCCAAGCATGCAGATGGGCCACGTGGCTTGGGGCTGTGCTGATAGTTCACTGCCTATGACCCCTATTCTTAGGCTCTTTAACCAGCTCCCAGATGGCAACTTCCAGAAAGCTTGTCTTTGGAAACATGAGCTACCATTGTTCATTAAAACTGTCTTCAGGTTAAAACTCACTAAAAAGACAAAAAAAAAACAAAAAAAAAAAAAGAAAATAAGAACAGTGGGATTACTTTTTCAATTCAAGTAAAAGGAATTTTTGACCACAGACCCAAGATCACAGACCTGCAATGGCTCCACCTTGTGGAAGAAAACCAGGAGCAAATGTGTTCTTGGTCATCCCAGATCTAAGCTTCGTCTTTTATAAAGACATATCCTCAGGAGGCATTACTGGGAAATGTAATTCTTTTGTTTTTATACCCACCAGGACTCTTATTTAAGACTTAGGTTAGCTTTCCTATGTGACTTAGATTCTATCGCATTCCAAACTTAATAAAATCTTTGAAACTGCTTCTACTCCACCAGTGGAGATTAATGACTGCCGCTTCCACCCCAGGCTGCTGTAATGCATCCGGTGTCACAGAGCACGGACACAGGATCTCCGAGACTCTCGGCTTGAATTCCATATCTGGTAGATTTCTCAGCAAGCATCTGCTGATACCAAGGTTGTATTTAGTTGTTCCAGCTTTTGGAAAAAAAAATATGCCTTTTTTTTTTTTTTAAATATCATGTAGACAGAAAGATGCTGCATGCTCATGGTTTTCCACTGAAGTTTATATTATATTTTTACATTCCCCATTTAATGTGTTATGTAAGTAATGAAAATTGAAATATATAATGTTTTTATTATTTATTTGTGATGGCTAATACTATCAACTTTATATAATTAGCTAGGAGATGAGTCTTTGGGCTTGCTGTGAGGGTTTCTCTAGATCAGTTTTCAATGTTCCTAATGCTGAGGCCCTTTAATACAGTTCCTCATAAAGTCATTTTGTTGCTCCTCCATAACTGCAATCTTGCTACTGTTATGAATCATAACGTAAATATCTGATATGCAGGGTATCTGATGTGATGCCTCCAAGGGGATTTCTACCCACGGTTGAAAACCACTGATGCAGATTGTGCTCATTGAGATAGGAACACCCACCCTAACTGTGGGCAGCACTCTTTCCTGCTGGGCTCCTGAACTGAGTGCTGCATAAAGAGAAGAACCCGAGCTGAGTCTCAGCAGTCATCACTCTCTGCTTCCTGACTGTAGATCCCGTGTGACCAACTCCCGCCATCAGGACTTCCCTGCCATGATGGTGATGGATTGAATTGTGAGCCTAAATAAACCCTTTATCCTTAAGTTGTTTTTGCTAGGGCATTTTATTTCAACAACAGGAAAAGTCACAGGCACTTTTTATTATTAAACATTTCATTATTGTTAAAAATTGTGAAGAGTAAAATGAACACTTCATCCATTTTGCTTGTGAGGTCAGCCTCAGCTTCATGGCTGCAGAGGTCCAATGTGTTATAAGCAAGCAGGCCGTGTGAATCCATAGTCTTCACACTAAGAGTAATTCATAGTAGGGACAGGGGCATATTCCTATAATCCCAGCCCTTAAGAAACTGGGAAATATCTAGGTCAAGGCTAGACTGGGCTACATAGATCTTGTCTCAAGAAATATCATTCACATTGAAACAGATGTTGTCATGAAAAGCTGAATGTAAACAAACAAAAAAATAAATAAACAATAGCAGGAAGATACATGGTCCTTGTGTAGCTTTTCTTCAAGGTTAGCAAATGGGCTCCACACTGGTAATGGCCTCCAAGTAGCTGAAGAAAGGAAATAAGGTCAGAGTGGCTGGACGATTCTGCATGAGAGAGGGAGTGCTGGGCAGAGAGAGCATTATGGTTGGTAGAAGCTCAGACTGGGAGGTTACCTGCTCATAGAGACTCATCCTTGCTCTGGACACTAGTTTCTCTGCTTATGTCAGAGATCTCAATGAGAACATAAAGCGAGGGTGCAGGGCGTAGACCGACCTCAAGTCTGTGTACCAGAGGTTTATTCTCTTGAACAGATTATCAAAACCGAAATCAACAAGAAGCTAAATAATTTACTTCCAAACCACAATGGCTACCAAGCGGTGGCACTGGGATCTGAACCCTGGCCCTGGTGACCACTATGCTCCATACTCTGCCAATCCTTGCAGCCAGGTAACAATTGTTTTGGGTGGTTTTGTGAAAAGCTCTCTGTGCTTGTTGCTTTTTAATGAATCAAGGATGTTTGTAATGGTTTACCCTGAGGAAGGGACAGGAGCTGGGAATCTATGCAGTCGCCTCCCACCCACATAGACTTTGACTCTGAAGGAAGGTTGCTGTTAGAACCAGAATGTGGTTGGTGGGAGAGGTGCTCTCACATGGTTGGCTGTGTCACAGAGCTCCAAGCAAGCAGACCTCCACAGAGTGCATTTGCTTCTCATCTGGTCAGACTTTTAGTGAAACCGAGCCATTGTCTTCCTACGATTTTGGCTTTGCCTTGAACGTTTTGTTAGATTCATTAAATCCATGTTCTGGAACCATCAAAACTACTTACCAGGTGAGAGAGATGGTCTCCCAGCGTCTCCTCGTCAATATTATCCACATATTTAGGCAGCATGCTTACCTGTAATTTTGTGTACCTGCACGCGTGAGTGTGTGCCTGCCTGTGCGTATGTGTGCATAGGTGTGTGTGTGTGCATGCATGTGTGCATGCATGCCTGCCAGAGATAGAACCCAGGGCTTTGTATGTGCTGGGACAGTATTCTACTACAGAGCTACACTTCAGCTGGGCTTGTAATCTCCTGAGTACATTCTGTGGAGTGAAGTCTCTGCACAATTCACACAGCAATGGTGGCCACCCTGCTCCTCAGATCCTTCCAGCATAGGCTTCTCGTCTCTTCGGCATACTGCAAATGCCTGTAACTTAGTATTCTGTGCCTTTACAATGATGGAGTGGTATAGATACACTCACTATTTTAGTTATCAGCTCCAGTTACCATCAGTTGTCAGTGAATTAATGAAGTAAGTGGAAGAAATATATTCAAGCATTAGTTAAGTAAACAGATTCCAAAATCTGATCATTTTTGCCCTTGACTTAATCTTAAAATATCCTCTTTCTTGAAACCAGCCTGTTAACCTCAGCAAGAAAGTCTTGCTGCTCCAGGCCTATAATATCTTATGTATCATCATCATCTGTAGCAGTGTCTACTCTGTCTTTTGAGTAGTGGCTTGGGCCACTTTGGAGCACAGGTTGGTGGTTGGTAAGTTGGAGCGACAACTCCTGCTGTGTCTTTAAGACAATTCCTGACTTGCTTTGCACAGTGCTCCAAGACCCGCCCCCCCCCCCCCGATGATTCTCCACATCTAACCAGTATCTCTGAACTTAGTGCTGGGTTGTGTGCCTGATAAGCACAGTAAGAAACCCTTATTTACCCACAAGAAATTTATTCAAAGACTCCAAGGTGTCTGAACTCTGAGATAATGCCAATTCCTGCATTTCCCAATGTCTTTTTTTTCTTATACATAAACACTTATTACCATAAGTGTTTTAATTTACAAATTAGGGAGAGTACGAGATTAATGTCAACAGCTAATCGTAGAGTAGACTAATTATAATAACATACTGTAAGATAAGTGATGTGAGTAGTTATCTGAATCTATCTCGCTAAAAACTTTCAATTAAAGAAAGAATTTAGTGGCTTCTCTTTGGCACATATGAATTGCAAGCATATCCATTGTGACTTGACGTCATCATTAAGTAAAACATGGGGTGCTTAAACACGAGTGCTGTAATACTGTGAAAGTCGATCTGATCCCTGAACTGGCTATTTGGCGGCTAACAGGTGGGTAGCACATACCTGAACAAGGAAAGGAGTTACATCATAGCATAAGCTTCTACGCCACTGATAGGAATGGTACGCAATTTAAAAAAGTGTGAATTATTATTTCCGGAGCTTGTCATTTAACATTTTCAGAATGTGATTGGCTGTGGACCTCTGAAGTCATAGAAAAGAAAGTCTGGATGAGGTGGGGACTCCTGTCCAGGCATACCTCCTTAGTGCGTTTCATTTTTACTACGCCTTGCAGACACTGTATTTCTCAGAGACCGTAGGTTTATGGTGAACCCTCCATGTGATTAAACAGGCCCACTGGGATCAGTTTCCCGACATTAAAGTAGCCAGGAGTCTCTCAATAATAAAGTGTGTGTTTGCATATGCACGTGTGCAAGTAGCGTTTACACCTGTGTCTGTGGAGTGTGTGTGCGTGTGCGTGTGCACGCATGAGGGCCAAAGGAGGACACTGGGTGCCCTATCACTGTCCATTTTATTCTCTTGAGACAGGGTCTCTTACCGAACGTGAAGTTTGGCTAGGCCGGGTGACTGGCCATCAAGCTCCTGAGATCTGCCTGCCCCCACCAGTCAGTGCTGGGTTATGATCATGCTCATGCTTGGCTTGTCACATGGCTTCTGCCAATTTGAGCTCGCGTCTCCATACTTTCACAGCAACCACTGAAGGAACTCCTCAGTCCATTAAACTATTTTTAAAATTGAGCTATTCTGATTGCTTGTAGGCACAGTTGCCCACCTAGAGTACGGTAGAGTGTAGATGTAACTTTTACAGGTATTAGGAGATTCAGAGGGTTGTCGGATTTAGTCTGCTGTGGCGTTTGGTTTGCTGCAGTGGTTTAGAACCAAAGGCGAGGTAATTCCAAGGTCTGCTTGTAGTCCTCAACAAGGCAGATCTTGACCAATGCTCTTAACACACAAAATATTTACCAGTTGACATCAGGTCAAAAAATCCTTTTGCTCAATACAAGTGCACTGTGTTCAAGAGAAGAACGTACATTTGTTGGATTTGAAAGTGAATGGGGGGGGGGCTATGTGGTGGCCTGAATTAAGGCTGCCAGATATATCCATGTCCTAATCTTCAGAAAAGTGACTTTTACTGACGATGGTCCAGCATCTTTGTAGCCGGGATAATGCTAAGGATCTTGATAGAGGAAGTATGTCCTGGACCTTCTTGGGGGTCTAGTTCAATAACAAGATCATGAAAGAACTGCAATGATGAGATAAGGGTTGTCAGAGAAGCTGCAGGAGTCACCATCTGAGGTACACAGGAGGCCACAAGGACCTGGGAAAGACACCTAGAGATGACATCCTCAAGAGTCCACAGAAGGATATGATCTTTTGACTCATCCATTTGACCCTTAAGATGCATTTCATGGTGGTCAAGATGGTTCAGTGGGTAAACATGCTTGCCACCAAGTCCAGCAACCTGAGCTCCATCTCTGGAACCAATAAGGTAGAACCAACAACTTGGTCCTGAAATCGTGCTTGGGCCTCCACAGTGTTATGTGGTATATGTGCACACCACACACACACACACACACACACACACACACACACACACACACATGCACACACAAACAAATAATTAAAAAGTAAATGAAAGTACACTTCATGTTTTTGGCTTCCAGGACCTCAAGATGATTGATCCATGCTATGTGAAGATACATTTGGGATAAATATTCACAGCAGCCTATGAACTGGTTTGGGCTGGATAACTTCATGGATGTTTTATCCCATCCTAGTCACCTCCTATGTCCACTCTCAAAGCCATTTAATTTCTCCCTAGGGTTCTCCCACCCACCCTCCTCTATCCTAGGAGGCTCTGCTGTTCACTTCTGCTCATGGTGTTTTCTTTCATCTGGGCCCCAGGAATGTCTGCTGTCTTCACTATGCTTCTCCGTATCCTGTAACTCATAGTGGATTGCTCTAAGTTAGAGAGAATTCCTTTCCTTCTGTTTCTAGTCAGGCCAAGTTGTTCTGACAAGTTTCAGGTTCTATATCCTTCATTGTATAGGTAACTGCTGGAGCACTTCTTCTTCTTTTTTTTTAATGAAAATAATTTTAAAAATTCAAAAGTAGTTAAACAACAATAAAAGAATGGAAAATTAAAACCAATTCTTCTGCTACATAAAACCAAATAATTAAACACTTTTGATGGAAGTATTTAACAGCATGAAAAGCAGCTTTCATACACATTTTTTTTATTAATTACACTTTATTAATTTTGTATCCCCCCATACGCCCCTCCCTCCTCCCCTCCCGATCCCACCCTCCCTCCCGTTTCTGCATGCATGCCCCTCCCCAAATCCACTGATAGGGGAGGTTCTCCTCTCCTTTCTGATCTTAGTCTATCAGTTCTCATCAAAAGTGGCTGCATTGTCCTCTTCTGTGGCCTGGTAGATTATGTCAGAGGCAGTCACTCTTCCCATTACTAGGTAACCCACTTGGACACTGACCTGCCATGGGCTACATCTGTGCAGGGGTTCTAGGTTATCTCCATGAATAGTCCTTGGTTGGAGTATGAGTCTCTGGGAAGTTCCCTGTGTTCAAATTTTCTTGTTCTGTTGCTCTCCTTGTGGAGACCCTGTCCTCTCCAGCTCTTGCTATTTCCCACTTCTTACATAAAATTCCCTTCACTCTGCCCGACAGTTGGCCATCAGGCTCAGCATCTGCTTTGATAGTCTGCAGGGCAGAGGCTTTCAGAGGCCCTCTGTGGTATGTTCCTAGTTTGTTTCCTGATTTCTTCTTCTGGCTTTCAGAGGCCCTCTGTAGCAGGTTTCTAGGTTGTTTCCTATTTTCTTCTTTTTCTGATGTCCATCCTCTTTGCCTTTCAGGTGGGGATTGAACATTTTAGTTAGGGTCCTCTCTCTTGCTTGGTTTCTTTAGATACATAGATTTTGGTGGGTTTGTCCTACGTTTTATGTCTATATGAGTGAGTATATACCGTGTGTGTCTTTTTGCTTCTGGGACAACTCACTCAGGATGATCCTTTCCAGGTCCCACCATTTACCCCAAATTTCATGATTTCCTTGTTTTTCATTGCTGAGTAGTATTCCATTGTATAGATGTACCACAATTTCTGCATCCATTCTTCAGTTGAGGGGCATCTGGGTTGTTTCCAGCTTCTGGTTATTACAAATAAAGCTGCTACAAACATGGTTGAGCAAATGTCCTTTTTGTGTACTTGAGCCTCTTTTGGATATATGCCTAGGAGTGGTATGGCTGGATCTTGAGGAAGCGCTATTCCTAGTTGTCTGAGAAAGCACCAGATTGCTTTCCAGAGTGGTTGTACAAGTTTACATTCCCACCAGCAGTGGAGAAGGGTTCCCCTTTCTCCACAACCTCTGCTGGAGCACTTCTTAATGAGTCCTGTGAAGGAAAAGCTTAGCTTAGGGACTCCCAGTCTTATAAAAACTTTCAGGGGGGGGAAGCCAGACATTGGATTTGAGGGCTGTTTCTACCCTTCCCAGAATCAGAATGACAGCTTGTGTGAATGAACTACACAGATGATATCTAAATGCCCACCTTTCTTCATATGTGGTAAGGTAGAGCCTTGGGTAACATCACGATTGAAAACCCGGGACGTCAAGCCTCTAATATGTCTTCATGTGACAGGACATTCACTCACGTGTGTTTCCCTGTTCATTGCTGTGGGAATCACGTGCATCCTGAGCGACTCTCCTGGAAAAAGCCTCCATTCCTATGCTGTGTTGTGGGCCTCTTCTCACTGCTGATTTACCTTATATTGCCTCACTGTAGGTACACAGCTTTGGGTAGCAATAGGAGCTGACTCATATCACAGAATTGTCTTGGGGGAAATCACAACCTTAAGGGAGACTGTATTTAGGGCGTTAGCCACCACAGCCTGCGCAACCTCAAGGGAGACACACTGGCTCCTCCAGCAGAGGCGCAGTCTATTCCAGCTGAGAAGCATCCTTGGATCTTGCGGGGATAGACGGGTGCTACTGTAACTGGAAAAGATCCATTGAGTTGTTATGTGTGTTGGAGCTCTTCTTGTGTACTCAGGAGATGGATCAACCTGAAAAGGAGAGAGACCTCACTCCAGCCATGAAGTGATAAACAAGGCATGCCTGTTCATGCTTATGTGATCTTCTCCCCACCCCTACCCCCCAGCTTTTCTCTGTCTAGCATCATCACTTGGCAGCACGGGTGGTGAATTTGTTGTTTTTCTCATTTAGGACCAATGGCCATTTCCACAAAAATATCAAAGCCTTGGTCAAGGTTTGATTTGGGGCATTCATTGATTACCTATTATTAATGGATCAATTCCTGCTTCGGAGCTTAACAGTCTTAGGGGTTAGGCTGCGAAGATTATGGGGAACACTGGGGGATCTGGGAACATGGTGAGGTTTTCATGCAGGTAACTCTGAGGATCCTTGATTTGCAATCATCTCCTTAGCAAAATAATTTAAAATTGCACCGAAGGCATTAAGAGCTTATGGGAGTAAGCATAGACATGAAATGTTGGGCTCATTTTAGATGAAAGCGGACGATTTTCGCATCTGTTCTTTGCAACTCATTATCCTATACCCCCACAAGTTCAACAAATTAAATCCTGGCTTGTTTCCATCTCATTAGGGATCAATTTGCATGAATTATAGGTTTGCATTATTCAGGATTTGTGTTTAATTACAAGAGCTGCATCAAGAAAAGAAAATGAGAAGCTGCAGAAGGAGCCCTCACTGTCATGCTCTGAACATTGCTTTTGATGCTGCTTTTAGTAGCCAAGTATGGAAAACAGTTTAGGCATAAAAGTTAGTAAATGAGGCTAGGGAGGTGGCTGCATCTAGAAAATGCTTGCCGTGTGTGCCTGGAGACCTGGGTTCAGGTTTCCAGCATTCATGTAAAAAGCAGAGCTCTGTCTATGGTGTCCACCTGTAACAGAGAACTGAGGAGGCTCTCTCTCTGCTCTCTGTTGCTCTCGTCTCCTCGATGCACCCTTCTGACTTCCTTCTACACTGTTGGATGCTTCCCATGTCTAGGGCCCATCTAGCTGCCGCATATCCAGTGGGAAAACGAGGAACAGAGAAGCACTTCCCAGTTTTCCAGCTGCCTGGCTCTGCTTCTGCTCTGTGGCAAGCACTCCTCTAGTTCGTTTTATATCCATAACGAGACCACAGAGCACAACGGTGCACACACTAAACATGTGAGACTTGGTCTGCAAAAGCAGTGATTCTACCCCCCCCCCCCAAGCCCTTAGACAGGGCAACAGAAGTGACCTGACTGAAACTGTCTGTCAGCCTGCAACTAAACCTTTGATCTTGGCTGTGTGAGAGAAACTGGTACACCTCATGGGTGTTTAGCTCAGTATTATCATGTCTTGTATTACGTTGATTCTTCTCCCTTGTCTTCTTTATGCCAATATCAATCACACTTCTTCTTTCTCTACTTTTTCTCTTCCGTGAGGGGGATGCTGATCATCTGTCTTGTCCTGGGAGCCTTGTATGAAGTCACTCCTGATCAGCTTACTTCTGAGCTAAGTTTCTTCTTTTACTGTTGGTGAAACCAAAATCCAGGGAGGGAACCTGAACATCAAGTTCACACAGTGGTCCAGGCACGCTTCACTCCCAAACTTGGCTCCTCAGTCGTCTTTCTTGTCTCATTTCTCGCTTTGACCTGCATAGCTGACACAGCCAGATGCTTCCTACTCCAGATGATGTCCACAGTGGGACAAGGAGGGACCCTCAAGAGATCTCAAGTGCCATCATTTGGCTGTAATACCAAGTGCAGCCATCTGGACATGGTACTAAACTGGGCAAGCTTGGTGTCTGTATTGCCTTATTAACATAATGAAGTGCCTGGTACCTCATGTTCTGCATTCCTCCCTTTATTGGTTTAAAAACATTTTACTCTTTTCAGTTCAAATGAATCTGTTTTCTTTTGGAAAAAAAAAGTCAAGAATGAAACCAACAAAGAGTTTTAAAGATAGGTTCGTTGATCTCACACATCTGAGCAAAAGGCCCATCATTTTTTTGCGAATGTTCCTGAAATTGTTTTCTGTTTTTGTATCAACAGGTTCCATCCACTCTGTAAACAGCTCACACATGGGCACTGCACACATGCTATGTTGAGGCCTCTTAGAGGCTGCATGGAGACTCTCAAAACTCCACATGGTGAGGTCCTAACTCCCAGTACTTCAGAATGTGACTCTACTTGGAGTCAGAGCTTTACAGAGATAGCTAAGTTCAGAGGAGCCTCAGCTCAATCTGCTGAGGAGGAGGAAATTTATAGGAGGGACAGATAGGAGGAGGAAATTTAGGTAGGGACAAATATGGAAGGAAGGCCATGTAGGGGAGGAAAAACATGGCAGCTACAAATACAGAGAGAGGACACCGGAGTCACCACCCCCCTCGCCTGGGCACTGGGATGCCAGGGTTACAGCTCCCGGATGATCAGGAAATAAATATCTGTTAATTAATTTACTCAGGATATGGAACTCTGTTTGGCTGCCCCAGCAGAACAATACGCTGTCCTCTGAACACAAGTTGTGTCACAGTATACTTTCATTCTGGAGCTTGTTTTTTTTTCAAAAACCTCTTTGTCGAGGCATCATGGAGCTGTAGAGGGGCTGTGTGTCTCCAATGCACATGATCATATGAGTTTGGGATCATATGACTGCAATGAAGATAGTAAGTACACCTATGGCTTCTAATGGTTCCCTTTCACCTCTTTGTGGTCTGTTTGCTTCTTGCGTTTTGTGATAAGAACACCTAACATGTGACCCATCCTCTTGCATGCAGAATGCAGTGTTGTTAAGCACAGGCTCTTTGTTACCCAGCAGCTCTCCAGAATGTGTTTACCTTACATAACTATAATTTTATATCCACTGAACAACTCACTCATCATGGCCCTCTCCCCCTAGACTCTGGAAACCATCATGCAATTTTCTGCTTCAATGAGTTTGACACTTTCAAGCTGGATGTGTTCATTTGCTTTTTCAGAGGCATCAATGGCAGGACGTAAAAATCTATTGTTATGCCATTCTTTTTAGGGCTTGAGTGTGGTTATATTGTGCTACAACCTCCATTGTGCAAAGGGCCATGGGAGCAATTTGAGGTCAACATAAAAACGCATGCCCAGACAATGTGTTGGGTTTTCATCTAGCAATATTCGCTGAGTTTGTCTACATAGACCAGATGGCAAGAGTGAGGAGTCTGCTGCTGTGGATTAAGCTGCATTGCTTCCAGAATTCATTTGTTGAAGATCTGACCCCAAAGTGATTATACCTGGAGTTGGGGTAGATTAGGAGGCCATATGAGGTGATTTTTACAGAGAATGGGAGAGGCAGAGACAGTGAGAGCGAGTACAGCAGTGCGTAAGCATGTGTGTGTGAAAGAGAGAGCAAGAGAGCTAGAGAGGACGAGAAAGCTAGAGAGTGAGAGAGAGAGTGATAGATAGATAGATAGATAGATAGATAGATAGATAGAGTGTGTGGGTGTGTGTATGAGAGAGAGAGAGAGAGAGAGAGAGAGAGAGAGAGAGAGAGAGAGAGAGAATCCTCAGTTGAGGACACCTAGTCTGACATTATGTGACAGTAGCCTGATCTGAGGTACAAGCACTCATCCTGACTACTTGAGGCAAGTTATGGAGTTCTGTCACCTGTAGAGCAGAACAAGGGTACCACCTCACATTAGTTTTGTGAGTTGATGTGGATTGGAAATTGTGGAAGCTCCTTGATCTTGAGAGGTGTTCAAAGTAAAATAATGAATATTTTTCTCTTGTACTGGGAGAAAATCAACCCCAATCCATCCCAATTTAAGCCTAGGAATAAGAAACACGCAAAAAAATTGTCCTGCATTCTTCAGTGTACCTTGTGTGGAGATCAGTATATTTAACAGACCACTAATGTTTGAGGTGATTCTAGTCTATCCTATGGCTTCTATGCTTCGCCTTCACCTGCCACTATCTGCTACCCCTGGGCAAGGAGAAACATTCTTGCAGCAGTCCCTCCTTTTCTCCTCATAAAGGTCTAAACCTGCAGAGAAAGGAAGGCTTCTTTCCTTTCTTTCTCTGAGCCCAGCTCATGAAATAGAGCTGAGAAACAGTATCACCATGACTTGACTTTAAAGGTGTGACAGACCCAGGGACAACACTCTGTGTGACCTTACAGTGCTTCCCCTTGGCCCATTGCTCTCTCATTTTCTTAACCCTCTTCATCCCCCACCCAATCTCTGGCAGCCTCTCTCATCTTCAGTGTTAACAGATGCTGGGGCTTTTAGGTAAAAAACAAACAAACAAACAACCCCCCCCAAAAAAAAACCACACCAAAAAAACTGGCATGATTTACAAAGCAAAAGGTAGTATTGTCATGCTTCTATTTCCATGCCTCCCACCTATCTGAGCCTTGGCCTACTGTCTTTCCAAGTACAACAGGCAAATCCCTTGCACAGCTCAGCATCCACTCTCTTCTTAAGGCATGGATACAGTAGTTTTTCCTGTCCCTGTATCCTCATTTTCCCCACTATAGTAGCTTGTTCCCATAAGCAGGGATGTGTGAAGCTTTTTCACCTCCAGGACTGGCTGCTTCCTCTCTTTCCCTAACACTCTGTTTTTACTCCGGTTTATAGCTAAGCTCCTTAAAAATAGTCCCCTGCTCTTGCCTTTTCCGATTCCCCTTTCCCATCTGAAACACATTCTGAGCATCTGTTCACCGTGAATCTCTGAGGAAATTGCTCTTGATAAAAACCTAACATTCTTCCATACTGTGAAATCCTGCGGTCATTTTTCAAGCATTTCTTTTTTCTTTTTTAAAAATTTTATTTATTTATTTATTTATTACAATTTATTCACTTTGTATCCCAATAGTAGCCTCCTCCCAATCCTGCCCTCTCTCTCTTCTCCTCCTATGCCCCTCCCCCAGTCCACTGATAGGGAGGTCCTCCTCCCTTTCCCTCTGACCCAAGCCTATCAGGTCTCATCACAACTGTTCTACTTGTCTTCCTCTGTGGCCTGGTAAGGCTCCACCCCCTCAGTGGGAGGTGATCAAAGAGCCAGCCACTGAGTTCATGTCAGAGACAGTCCCTGTTTCTATTACTAGGGAATCCACTTGGACAGTGAGCTGTCATGGGCTACATCTGTGCAGTGGTTCTAGGTTATTTCCATGCATGGTCCTTGGTTGGAGTATCAGTCTCAGACAAGACCCTGTGCCCAGATGTTTTGGTTCTGTTGCTCTTCACGTGGAGCAAACTTCTCAGGCACTTCTTAAAATGCAAGTAGCTCCTAAAACAACAAATTTTATTCTTCTTCCAGCCATTCTTTAAAAACTTTTCTTCCAAGACAGCACACCCATTAGTCAGGGTCTTGGCAGATCTGGGTGGAATCCTGAAGAGAGATTTTAGAAGAAAAATGACATTATTGGGGCCATTTAGAAGGAGTCATGGGGAAAGAGATGCTAGTATGTGAATAAATTAACAACCCTAACAAGCCATCAATACTCCTGGATCAGAGGGGTGATACTACTCAGACCTAGATGAGAACTGGAGACAGAGGAGAGATGTCTTTGGGACACAAATGCATGGTCACCATGCCATGAGGCTACATCTTCCAGAACTGTGGTCAGACCCCAAGGAGCCCGGGAGCTGAATGAAAGGGACAACTGTTCAGGGAAAGTCAGTATGGGAAAGGATGGAGAATGAGTCCAGGGTGATAGTCACAGCCCACTCTGTTGTTTCTGCCCTCTTTCCTGTTCCTGCTTACTCTCTCATGTGTCTCTTGAACTACCAGAAGGCACCTCTTCTATAGCACATCTAAGATTAAACTATGAAAAATCAACCCAACCCCCATCTTCCTTCCATCTTTTTCCTCTCGGCTAACAAGACTTGATGCTTTTAGTACCTTGAGATCAAACTAGCTTCTATTTTCTCACACATATCAAATATCCACTTTTTGACCAAATAATATTTTCTCTACCTTGAAAATAGTTTTTAAAAATCCATTTCTGTTCATGGATATACTGCCAGCACCTTGGCCAAACCATTGTTACTAAGTGAACAGACAATGGCAGTAGTCTTGGTACTTGGCCCCAAACCCGGGCTTTCATAACTGAAGCCTCCATTCCCTCGGGCACTGGAAATGCTGGTGGCCAAAGAATCCCCGTGAACTCTTCTTTGAGAACCATCTTTCATGAAGTCAAGCACCCAGACGATCAGCATGCACCAGTGACAGCTCAGAACAGCTCACATGTATATCTTAGAGTCAGCACACACCACTGACAGTTCAGAGCAGGTAACAGGCCACACGTGTGTCTTGGAATAAGCACACACCAGTGACAGCTCAGGGCAGGGTTATATGATTCAGAACCTTTCAGCTTCAGCTTGTTGGTTTAAGAGACTGCATCTCTCTTCACACCATCCTCCTGTGGCACCCTGCTCTCTTGCCTTCCCACACGCATACTTCCCTTCTGGTGACATCCCCCAGGCAAGTGCCTGCATGCAAAATTCTCATTTCTAGATCTGTCACGTGTGCAGACCCCAGACAGCCTCCTTGATGACCTTCCAGATAGCTTTCTAATCTACTCAGTCAATTTCTAAATGCTGCAGCAAGAAAACAGCCCAGCAGTTCCCCCAAAGTGTTTAAAAACAGGATTACTCTAGAAGTAACCATACTTCCGGTTACCCCAACAGAAAGAATGGAAATCAGGATCCTGAAAGAAGTTTGTATGCTTGTGTTCACTGCAGCACAAACTTTCCACACAGTGGAAACAATGCAAGTGTCCTCTACCTTACTGTTTTGAGACAGGGTCTGTCACTGAGCCTTGGTTCAGCAAGCCCCAGGGATCTGCCTGTCTATACCATTCCAATGCTGAGATTATAAACCTGAGCAACCACATCTGCTCTTATGCAAGCATTTCATCCAGTGAACCACACCTGGCCCCTGTTGTGGTGAGTTTGACCACAAGTTAAAAAGTAAGTCCTTCAAGTCTTCCCTGCTTAGACCTTTTCAGACCTTCTCAGTGACTTACTTTTGGCTTGAATATGGCCAGGCACCTTGGTGATCTGGTCTAATTTGCTGTGTAACCCCATTTCTTCCTCTGCAGCAGGGGTCTTCCCTGAAGTTCCCAACACCACAGATGCCTGCACAGGAGAGCTGGCTGTTCTCTGCTTCCCATACACGGTTTTAATATAGTAAGTACGCGGGTGTTTTGCCTGCATGTATGTTTGTGCACTGTATGCATGCAGCTTCCCATGGAAGCCAGGAAAGGGTGTCAGATTCTGTGGGGCTCACAGAGCTATGAGCAGGCATGTCGGTGCTGGGAAATGAATCCTAGTTCTCCAGAAGGGCAGCCAGGATTATTAAACACTAAGCCACTCACCCTCCATACTCTATTTGCAGAGCTCCCTCCTCATTTCCTTCAAGCCCTCAGATCCGTCTTCTCTGTGCCTGTCTTTCCGGTCTCCATCCATTGTTGCAGCTTCTTCCGCAGCCCTGTCCTTCTTCATGAGTAAGCCAACCACAGTGTTTGACTCCAAATACCCTGTGGAAGAAAAAGTGTTCTGCTTCCTTCTCTATATTTAGGATACTTGGGATGGTTTTTTATATGCTTTAGCAATTCTCTTCACCCCTGTAGGAAGGGCTTAATAGAGGTTCTTGGCTTCAGGGATAGCCCTACAAACACTCCTGTGCGTAGTCTGAATATACTCCTTGATTTTGCTTCATGGGACTTCCTAGTACACAGCTTGGGATATGCTTGTCCCTCATTTTTCATGCATCGAGACTGAATTCAAGCAAAGGGAGACAATGAGTAGAATCACGAAGAACATGGATAGAACATGGCAGGGGTTCCAACATAAATGGTCCAAGGACATCTCAGGGAAGTAGAGGTAAGCAGGCAGTGGCTGTGTTTGATGAGCCGCGATGGAACTCTTCCACTGCCACCTCTGAGCCAGGGCTGCATCACCGTTCTGATTTTACCCAAGCATTCACAGAACACGGACTTTAGCATGTGATTCGTTAGGAACATCCTGCCATGCCCAGAAGAACGAAATTCCACAATTTCAGCCTATGGCATGTCTCTTCAGCCATAGGCAGAGGGAGAGAAGAGGAGGAATTACTTATTTTAACTCCAAGATACTGGACCATTTATCAAAATGAAAGTAGGCTCACGATGATCCATTATGCATCCCAGCTTATTCTGGGCAAAAGTGTTAATGGGTTTTCCTGGACCTGGGGATATTAGGCTCTGCTGCCTGCCACACTCCGCCCACATCTTTAGACTGACGTGTGGACCTCCAGCGCCCAGCTGCAGACCCACACAGACATGACGGCACTGCTAAGCGGCTCCTTTCAGAGCACAAAGTTTTTCAACTGTGCTCAGTGATAACAATCTTCCACTTTACTCCAACTAAATGTGCCCATTTATTGTCTTTTATTTCCAAATTCAGATAGAGGGGAAATTAATCTTTTGGGTTATCTTCGTTTTGTTCTTACTAATGAAGGCAATCAACTTAATTTATCAGTGTTTCAGACTCTTCTGTTCAAACCACAGGACGAATAAAGGAAGTGAAGATACCGAACAAACCCATCAGGCCCAAAGCATCCCTCTTCCCTCAGGAGTCCTCCTCCCCCTCTCCCATCAGTGGATTCCTAGGCAACAGCTCATCTGCTTGCTGCCATTCCACACGCTACTTTTGTTTGACTTCTTTCACTTGGCATCGTTATTTTGAAATTCATCCACATCTTCGAGTATAACAATGGTTAATTTATCCTATTCCGAGTAATAGCGCATTGTGTGACCATACAAAGTTTATCTATCACTAGGGTTTTGGTGGATGGCTGGGCCGTTTCCAGCATGTGTTTAATTACAAATAAGGCAACTCAGTCTCCTTTCTAGTTCTATTACCTCTGCCTGCACTCAGACACACCAGCTAAAATATAGGGTTTCCTGTAGGTGAAGGAACATGGTTTATTTGTTTTTTCGGTGTCTGGTATATTTCATTTAATATATATTTAATATAGGATATATGCACTTATATACTCAAGAGTAGTATAGCTGGGTCATATTGTAGTTTTACTTTAAAAATTTTGAGACATAAACTGCTTTATGTCTCCACTAACAGTGGATAAGGGCCCCTCTTTCTCCATGTCCTCTCAAACGTTTATTGTCCTTTGTTTTATCGACTGGAGCTTTTCTGACTGGGATGAGGTCAACTCTCAAAGTAGTTCTAATTTGCATTTCCCTGAAGGTTAAGTATGTTTAACAGTTGTTTTAAATGGTTATTGACCATTTATGTTTCCTATTTTAAGAATTTTCTGTTGGGAGAGCTGGAAAGAGGGCTTAATGAACAAAGGCACTTATCATCCAAGTGTGGGTACCTCCTGTAATTCCAGTGTTCTGGAGGCAGAGGTGGGGGATGGGTTAGAAAAATCAGCAAGTCTGGGGTTCATTAGAAGACCCTACCTCAGTTTATAAGGTAGAATATGACTGAAGATGACAGTTGATGATAATCTCAGTGTCTATCTTAAGGTCTAGGGTAAACAGACCTAGAAAAATAAGAGCAACCCATGTCACTTTTCAGACTCCAGGCACCCCAGCTTCTTCCCACCACTCAGCCTCTCCGTGTTTAGATTATAAAAATCAGCCCTCTGTGTGAACGGAACCTGGATCTGTGGAGGCTACCAATTACAGATATATAATAAAATAGTGCATTGGTGCTGAATGGGTACAAGTTGCTTTCTTGTTAGACTCTAAAAATACTCTGTAACTACTTCATAATATGATCGTTGGATTAGATGTTAGTGATTTGAAGTACATGGAGGTGGGGGAGGCCGAGTGATGGTACAGTGGGGAAAATGCTCGCTTTGGAAGCATGAGGACCTGAATTCATATCCCCAGCACCTATATAAAGCTGTGTGAGTACCACTGAGCAGTAGAGACAGGTGGCTCTCAGGGGCTCATTGGTTAGCTAGTCTAGTTAATCAGTAAGTTTCAAGTTCAATGAGACCCTGTTTCAATCAATCAATCAATCAATCAATGAAAAGGGTGGAAGACATGCATGGTGGCTCATACCTGTAATTCCAGTACTGAGGAGGCTAGGACAAGAAAACCAGGAATTTTAGTTCAGGCTTGGCTACATTGTCCAGTCTGTGCTACTTAAGACACTGACTCAAAAGACTTAAATTAAATAATTGAAACACAGATACCTTCAGATTCAACACTAATTCCCACAAATAAGAGAAAACATGTGACATTTGTCTCTTAGAGTCTGAGCTAGCTTATCAGAGTGGTTGTTTCCATCTCTAAACATTCTCCTGCAAATTTTGTGATTTCACTTTTCTAAACAACTGAATAATTCTTTATTGTTTGTGTGGACCAACTTTTCATTATTTATTCATCAGCTGATGGAAATCTGGACTGTTTCCTTTCCTGGCTATTGCGAATAGAGCAGCAATGCACATGGACAAGCAGGTACCTTTGTACTAGAATATTGAGACCTTTGGCTATCATCCAAGAAGTAGTATGGCTAGATCACACAGTCAATCTATTTCTGGTGTTTTGAGGAACTCCATACCGATTTCCTTAGTGGTTATACCAGTTTTCACTTTCACAAGTAACGAAGAGGTGTTCCTTTTCCTCAGCATTTGTCATTGTCTTCTTCTTCCTCTCTCTCTCCCTCCTTCTCCTCTTTCTCCTCCTCCTTCTTTCCTTCTCCTTTGACTTCTCCTCCGTATTTTACCTTAGCCACTATGACTAGTGTAAGTTGAAATCTCAATGCCACCTATTCAGCTTAAGCCAGACAAAACCCCAGCATGAGGAAGGGAGTCAGGCACAAAGTCTGACCTCTAGCTAAGGAACTCCTGGCCATTGATAGCTGCTGGGAAGGTCACACATCCCAAGGTATATGGTCAGACAAGTTGGACTTGTTAGATCCACAAGTTGGGAGGGTAGGGAGTGAGATGGATCTGAGAGGAGTTGGGTAAGGGTGAATATGATCAAAATACATTATATTAAGTCCTCAAAGAACTAGTAAAAATGAGAAAAATAAATTGAAAAACACAGTAGAATTTTTTTAAATTAAAAATACAATTAAAAGGGAGGAAATGAGAAAGGAAGACATCTGATCTCAGCCTCTGGCCTTCATAGGCCCCAGAACCTGCACACATATGTTCACACACATGCAAAAGGATATGGACGGTATATGAAGATGACTCTAACAGGAGACCTGCCTACCACAAGATGTTCATGCCTCTGGGAGTCTTGGAATGGAAGCACTTTGGATAACTGAGGGATGGATAGATAAGGCCCAGGATTCTTTCTGGTTCTTAGCAGATGAGATATAGGGAACCCAGGTGTTTAATTTTCTGGAAGTGGAAATCCAATGGTGCTGTTTTTTAAATTACACCTTTAAATGTGTCATTGACAAATGCTAATTGTATGTATTCATGAGGTACAATGTGGTGTTTGGTATGTGTGTACATTGTAGAAAGATTACGCTAAGCTTTTAACATATCTGTTATCTTACCTAGTTATTTTTGTGGTGAAGACATTTAAGATATATTATTTTAGCAGTTCTGAAAGAAACTATTATTATTAACTATGGCCATCACACTGTGCTCAATACAATATTTTAATGCTTTTTTTCTAGTAGAAAGAAGCACAATTGATTTTAAAAATATTGATTATGTATCCTGCAGCTGTGCTAAACCCACTCATTAATTCTCAGGACAGTTTTGTAGATACAGTGGAATTTTCCATATAAATTGTCAAGTTGACTAAGAGTGTTATTTTTTTCTTTTTGATCCAGATGCTTTCTCCATTCTCTCTTGCTCCCCCACCTTTGTCTCCTCTACCTGCCCCCATTACATGTGTTTTTTTTGTTTTTGTTTTTTTTCTTAACTTCTGAGTCCAGTTGTGTGCTGCTGATACATGCGTGGATATCAAACCAGTTATGGTTTTGAATTTCAAACAGATCTTGCTTCCTTGAAAAACTCCACTGGGTCAGCCTATATAATCTTAAATAACATTAGACTTAATTTAGTATTGTTCTTTATCTTTCAAAAACATACATGAACTGTGAATTTTGATGGCACTCAGGTTGACCCACGAATCATTAAATGGCACTAATTAAATCCATTGTCTCTTTCCTTACACTCCCATCACAATCTCTGGGAACAATTAACCTATTTTCAGATTGACTTCCGTGTTTAGTTTCCACGTAAGAGAGAGAACACATGGCTCTTATCTTTTGCTGTCTGGTCTGTTTCACTTAGCACAGTGCCCACTGGATACATTCATGTTTCTGCAAATGATGGAATTTCATTCTTCAAAGTGGAATCCTATACTACAGAATATAAATGCCACATTTGTGGGATCCACTCATCTGCTGATGGTCAGCTATGCTAGTTTCTTGTAATAGCTAGCGAGCAGTTGCTACATTTGTTGTTGTTGACATTGTTTTGCACAAATGTCTCTGAGGGTGCAGAGCCCAAAAATTGTTCTGGGATACCTGGTTACACTCACATGAGACCTTTACACCCCCAGTTCCCACTGATCATCAGAACCTGCACAGTGGCTTCATTCTGAATTGTTCCACCATTGTTCAGTGTTAAAAAACACTGAATCTTATTACTTGACAATTGGTAAGAATAGAGAAGAAAATGAAAAAGATACAAGTTAGAAATTAAGAGTGAGATGGGTACCCTACTATCTTTCCACTGATTGCTAGGCCCTGACTGGTCACCTAGGAGATTATCAGTATATTGATCTTAAAGAATCACACTTAGGGGGGGCAAGATGGCGGCGCCAGGAGGACTCATTCTGAGCAGCAGCAGCAGGATCAGCACAGTGACCAGTAATCAGAACTCGCGGCCATAAAACACAGTCATTGTGTTTCCCAGGTGAGAGGATACCCCACGGTGGGGGATTCAATCAGCTTTTAACTCACCCGGCTAAACCGCGGAAGAGATCCCAGTTCCACCAGATGCTTGGCTGCTGGCCGCCAGCCCCAGCCCCAGCCCAGAGCCACAAGCCAATGTCTCTGGTCATGGTCACAGACTGAACCGTGCGCACCACACTATCAGAGACAGGAATTTTCAGTCGAGAGATAACCCCAGGGTACAGGAAACGATTGGGACCGGCCTTAGGTCACCCAGACATCCCCTGGAAAAGACTCAGTCTCCACGGGCACCCCAGGAGCCAGCCCAGAGCCAGAGCCGGGGACCCAGGCTCCGGCACCACAGAGCTCTGCCTGCCTGCGCGCCTGATTCGCTGCCTGAGATAGAACTGTGGGCACCAGGGCACCAGCGAATGAGTTTCACTGTCCGGTGCAAACACATAGGGAGGGAAATGGCTGGTCTGCTCTCAGAGCACTTAGCCGACACCCCCAGCCTGAAAAGGTCCCCAGAAAATTACTCAGCTTAGGGAGGCACCCAGGCTCCCAAAGGCCGCAAAGGCAGACACAGGCAGTCTCTGCGCACCAGACAGCTGGCGGAGACTGTGCCACCATCACTAAGCTATGCTCCAGGCACAGACAGTTTCTGCGGCTAGCCAGCTGGCGGACACTGAGCAATGTGCACCAGGGCAAAAAAAGATGCTGGGAGTCCGTGTCTCCAGAGAATCCAAAGGGAAGGAAGGAAACTGTACTGACTTAAATCACCCAATCCTTCCCTAGAAAAAGTCTAGCAGACCAGTGGGGCCGAGGCGCGATCACTCAGCTGTGCTCCAGACACAGGCACAAACAGTTGCTGTGTGCCTGATGTCCAACTGGGTCACAGCAGCTGATCATTAAATTTACAACAAGAAACCCAGAAATAGGGCAGCTGCCCTCAGGACTTCCCTGGGTGAGAGGAGAACCCTCTCGACTAACAAAGACCACAGTTACAACTCAGGTCTATATCCCTAAGGTGAGCAACTCCTGAAAAAACACCAGCCATCCAGGGACTATACCTAAAAAGCTGAGAAGACATTCTTCAGGAAAAACTAGCTTTCTGCAAAGGGGATTCTCTCTACCACAGGAACCCCAGGAACCACCAGAAAATAACCCCAAACACCTAAGATAGCACAATGGGTAGAGGCCAGCGTAAAAGCTCAAGCAACAAAAGACAGAGCAATATGGCATCTCCAGAACCCAGTTACCCAGGGGCAAGTAGCCCTGGACACCCCAGCATAACTGAAATCCAAGAAGATGACCTAACAACTATGCTCATGAAGATGATAACAGAGGAAACAAATAAGCTATGTAAAGACATAGAGGAAGATAAACTCAAACAGAATATTGCCATCCGTAAAGAAATAGAGGAAGCTGCAGCCAAACACTTTATGGCCTTTAGAAAGAAAATGCTTAAAGCACTGAATGAAATAAAAGAAACAGAGTTGAAGGAACTAAAAGAAAAACAGGAAAGTACAATCAGACAGGTGAAGGAAGTAAACAAAACAACTCAAGACCTGAAGATAGAATTGGAAAAATTAAAGAAAACACAAATGGAAGAAATAATGGAAAGGAAGAATCTAGGGAAGAAAACAGGAACTACAGAGGCAAGCATAACCAACAGACTACAAGAAATGGAAGAAAGAATCTCAGGTGTAGAAGATACAATGGAAGAAATCGATGTATCTGTCAAAGAAAATGTTAAATCCGAAAAATTTCTGACACAGACCGTCCAAGAAATGCAGGACAATATGAAAAGACAAAACCCAAGAATAATAGGTATAGAGGAAAAAGAAGACTCCCTTCTCCAAGGCCCAGAAAATATTTTCAACAAAATCATTGAAGAAAATTTCCCCAAGCTAAAGGAGAGGCCAATTAGAATACATGAGGCCTACAGAACACCCAACAAATTTGACCAGAAAAGAAAATCCTCCCGCCACATAATAATCAAAACTATAAGTATACAAAACAAAGAAAAAATACTAAAAGCTGCAAGGGAAAAAGGCCAAGTAACATATAATGGCAAACCCATTAGAATCACACCTGACTTTTCAACAGAGACTATGAAAGCCAGAAGGGCCTGGACGGATATCATGCAGACCCTAAGAGAACACAGATGTCAGCCCAGGCTACTATACCCTGCAAAACTCTCAGTCCTCATAGATGGAGAAAACAAGATATTCAATGACAAAAACAAATTTCAACAATACCTACAAACAAATCCAGCATTACAGAAGACACTAGAAGGGAAAATACAACCCAGGAAAACTAGCTACATTCAAGAAAACACAGGAAATAAATAACCTCACTACAGTAAAACAAAAAGCAACCAAGCACACAACCTGATGACCACAGCCAATATCAAAATCAAGGGATCTAACAGCCACTGGTCATTAATCTCTCTCAACATCAATGGACTCAACTCTCCAATAAAAAGACATAGATTAACAGAATGGATACGTAAACTAACTCAGCAATCTGTTGCATACAAGAAACACACCTATGACACAAAGATAGATATTACCTGAGGGTAAAGGGTTGGAAGACGACTTTCCAAGCAAACGGACCCAAGAAGCAAGCAGGAGTAGCCATTCTAATATCTGATAAAATAGACTTTCAACCAAAATTAATCAAAAGAGATGGGGAAGGACACTTCATACTCATCAAGGGAAAATTCCACCAGGAAGACATCACAATCCTGAACATCTATGCCCCAAATACAAGGGCAGCCACATTTGTGAAAGAAACATTGAAAAAATTTAAAGCACATATAGTTCCCCACACATTAATAGTGGGAGACTTCAACACCCCACTCTCAACAAAGCAGAAATTAAACAAAGAAGCAATGTCTCTGACAGAGGTCATGAATCAAATGAACCTAATAGACATTTACAGAACTTTACACCCAAACACAAAAGAATTTACATTCTTCTCAGCACTTCATGGAACCTCTTCCAAAACTGACCATATAGTGGGTCACAAAGCAAGCCTCAACAGATACAAGAAGATTGAAAATAATCCTTTGTATCTTGTGTGATCACCATGGAATAAAGCTGGACCTCAACAATAACAGAAATAGCAAAAAGCCTACACACACATGGAAACTGAACAACTTGTTACTAAATGACAGCTGGGTCAGGGAAGAAATAAAGAAAGAAATTAAAGTCTTTCTAGAAATCAATGAAAATGAAGACACAGCATACCCAAACTTGTGGGACACAATGAAAGCAGTGCTAAAAGGAAAGTTAACAGCACTAAGTGCCTTCAAGAAGAAATTCGAGACAGCTCATTCAAGCACCTTAATGGCTCACTTAAAAACCCTAGAAAAACAAGAAGCAGACACACCAAGAAGGAGTAGACAGCTGGAAATAATCAAACTCAGGGCTGAAATCAATCAATTGGAAATAAATAAAACAATTCAAAGAATCAATGAAACCAAGAGCTGGTTCTTTGAGAAAATCAACAAGATCGACAAACCCTTAGCCAAGCTAACTAAAAGGCAGAGAGACACCACCCAAATCAACAAAATCAGAAATGAAAAGGGGGATATAACTACAGACACTGAGGAAATCCAAACAATCATTAGGACTTACTTCAAAAGCCTATATGCCACAAAATTTGAAAATCTAAATGAAATGGACAATTTTCTTGATCGATTTGACTTACCAAAGCTGAATCAGGACCAGGTAAATCAAATAAATAGACCTATATCCCCCAAAGAAATAGAAGCGGTCATCAAAAGTCTCCCATCCAAAAAAAGCCCAGGACCAGATGGCTTCAGCGCAGAATTCTACCAGACCTTCAAAGAAGAGCTAACACCAATTCTCTTCAAACTATTCCACAAAATAGAAACAGAAGGAACATTACCAAACTCATTCTATGAAGCCACAGTCACCTTGGTACCTAAACCTCACAAAGACTCAACAAAGAAAGAGAATTTCAGGCCAATCTCCCTTATGAACATTGATGCAAAAATACTTAATAAAATACTTGCAAACCGAATCCAAGAACACATCAAAGATATCATCCACTATGACCAAGTAGGCTTCATCCCAGGTATTCAGGGGTGGTTCAATATACGGAAATCCATCAATGTGATCCACCATATTACAAACTGAAAGAAAAAAACCACATGATAATCTCCCTAGATGCTGAAAAAGCATTTGACAAAATCCAACATCCATTCATGTTTAAAGTATTAGAGAGATCAGGGATACAAGGCACATATCTAAACATAGTAAAGGCAATATACAGCAAGCCTATAGCCAACATCAAACTGAACGGAGAGAAACTTAAAGCAATCCCACTAAAATCAGGGACAAGACAAGGCTGCCCACTCTCTCCATATCTCTTCAACATAGTGCTGGAAGTCCTTGCTAGAGCAATAAGACAGTTGAAGGAGATCAAGGGGATACAAATTGGAAAGGAAGAAGTCAAATTATCACTATTTGCAGATGATATGATAGTATACGTGAGTGACCCCAAAAACTCTACCAGGGAACTCCTACAGCTGATAAACACCTTCAGCAAAGTGGCCAGATACAAAATTAACTCAAAAAAAAAAATCAGTAGCCCTCCTGTATACAAAAGACAAAAGGGCTGAGAAAGAAATTAGGGAAGCAACACCCTTCACAATAGCCACAAATGACATAAGGTACCTCGGAGTAACGCTAACCAAGGAAGTCAAAGACTTGTATGAAAAAAATTTCAAATCTCTGAAGAAAGAATTAGAAGAAGATATGAGAAGATGGAAAGATCTCCCATGCTCATGGCTTGGAAAGATTAACACAGTAAAAATGGCCATCTTACCAAAAGCAATCTACAGATTCAATGCAATGCCCATCAAATTACCAACACAATTCTTTACAGACCTGGAAAGAAAAATTCTTAACTTCATATGGAATAACAAGAAACCCAGAATTGCTAAAACAATCCTCTACAATAAAAGATCTTCTGGAGGTATCTCCATCCCTGATCTTAAGGTGTACTATAGAGCAACAGTTTTAAAAACTGCATGGTACTGGCATAGAAACAGAATGGTGGATCAATGGAACCGAACAGAGGACCCAGAAATAAACCCACACACTTACGGACACCTGATCTTTGACAAAGATGCCAAAACCATTCAATGGAAAAAAGATAGCATCTTCAACAAATGGTGCTGGTCCAACTGGATGTCTACATGTAGAAAAATGAAAATAGATCTATACTTATCACCCTGCACAAAACTGAAGTCCAAGTGGACCAAAGACCTCAACATAAAACCAGACACATTAAATCGGCTTGAAAAAAAAGTGGGAAATACCCTAGAACTCATTGGTACAGAAGAAAACTTCCTGAACAGAACACCAACAGCACAGGCTCTAAGAGCAACAATCAATAAATGGGACCTCATGAAACTGAAGAGCTTCTGCAAAGCAAAGGACACCGTCATCAAAACAAAGCGACCGCCTACAGATTGGGAAAGAATCTTCACCAACCCTTTATCTGATAGAGGACTCATATCCAGTATATATAAAGAATTAAAGAAGCTGAAAAGCAGCAAACCAAGTAATCCACTTAAAAAATGGGGAACAGAGCTAAACAGAGAATTCTCTGTAGAGGAATACCGAATGGCAGAGAAGCACTTAAAGAAATGCTCAACCTCACTAGCCATTAGGGAAATGCAAATCAAAACAACCCTGAGATTTCACCTTACACCCATGAGAATGGCCAAGATCAAAAACTCAAGTGACAACACATGCTGGAAAGGTTGTGGAGAAAGGGGAACCCTTCTCCACTGCTGGTGGCAATGTAAACTTGTACAACCCCTCTGGAAATCAATCTGGCTTTTTCTCAGACAACTAGGAATAGCGCTTCCTCAAGATCCAGCCATACCACTCCTGGGCATATATCCAAAAGAGGCTCAAGTACACAAAAAGGACATTTGCTCAACCATGTTTGTAGCAGCTTTATTTGTAATAGCCAGAAGCTGGAAACAATCCAGATGCTCCTCAACTGAAGAATGGATGCAGAAATTGTGGTACATCTACACAATGGAATATTACTCAGCAATGAAAAATAAGGAAATCATGAAATTTGCAGGTAAATGGTGGGACCTGGAAAGGATCATCCTGAGTGAGTTGTCCCAGAAGCAAAAAGACGCACATGGTATATATTCACTCATATAGACATACAACATAGGACAAACCCACTAAAACCTGTGCATCTTAAGAAACTAAGCAAGCGAGAGGACCCTAACTAAAATGTCCAATCCCCATCCAGAAAGGCAAAGAGGATGGACATCAGAAGAAGAAGAAAACAGGAAACAACCTAGGAACCTACCACAGAGGGCCTCTGAAAGCCTCTGCCCTACAGACTATCAAAGCAGATGCTGAGTCTGATGGGCAACTGTTGGGCAGAGTGAATGGAATTTTAGGTAAGAACTGGGAAATAGTAAGAGCTGGAGAGGACAGGGTCTCCACAAGGAGAGCAACAGAACAAGAAAATTTGAACACAGTAAACTTCCCAGAGACTCATACTCCAACCAAGGACTATTCATAGAGATAACCCAGAACCCCTGCACAGATGTAGCCCAGGGCAGTTCAGAGTCCAATTGGGTTACATAGTAATGTGAAGAGGGACTGCCTCTGACATAATCTGATTGGCCTGCTCTTTGATCACCTCCCCCTTGGGGGGAGCAGCCTTACCAGGCCATAGTAGAGGACAATGCAGCCACTTTTGATGTGAACTGATAGACTAAGATCAGAAAGGAGAGGAGAACCTCCCCTATCAGTGGACTTGGGGAGTGGCATGCATGCAGAGGGAGGAGAGAGGGTAGGATTGGGAGGGGAGGAGGGAGGGGCTTATGGGGGGATGCAGAATGAATAAAGTGTAATTGATGAAAAATAAAATAAATTAAAAAAAGTCACACTTAGATTTTAATTAATTATCTCTATACATATCTTTCTTCAATTAATCCAACTTGTAGGCTTTACCCCTAGTTCCTCTTCTTGACTCCTTTGGATTTGATTTTTTTTTCATGTCTAGTTTCCTGAGTCAGAATCTGAGCTCAAAGACTTTGATTTTTATAGGTCAGATACTTGGGCTATTCATGCTCTATAAACTCTTTGGGATTAATGACATCCCTGGATATTGAAATTTGTGACATCATTTTTACATAGAACTAAAGACTTTCTAACTTTCCTTGTGAATTCCTTTTGAGTTCTGATTATTTAGAATTCTGTTCTTTACATTCAATCTAGGGATTTGCCAGATGTATTTATGATTTGCTTCTGGACTAACACCATGGTCCATCTAGGTCAGCACTCCATTTGTACATTCTAAAGACATGTGTTTTGCAACTGTCATGTGGAGTCTTCCATTTTGCCTATCTTTAGAGTTTTCCTCTTTATTAGGTAATGCTACCTCTAAGTAGAAGTATTTGGACCTCTTGCTGTCCACTGTAGGTGCTCTTACTTAGGACTCTTGTTGCCCTGGCCAGATCCTGTAAGCCAGTATTGATAGAAGGGAAGGTTTTTCATCTTTCAGGGTTAATTATCCTGTTTTCTACAGGTATGCATGGGCATATGTCTTTCAATAGAGGGTATTGTTTTCTATGCTTGGCTGTCGGGTATTTCTTTCCATTAAGTTTGTAGGAAATTTGCAGAATGTTTTCTCTGCATATGCTGATGGAAAACTGTGGTTTTGCAAAACAGTATATCACACTGATAGATCTTGTGTATTGAACCAACCTTGCATTCTTGGGGTCAATTGCAGTCGGCTGCTTTGTACAATCCTTTTTAAGTATTGCTGGTATTGGTTTGTTTACTGAAGGTTTTGGATCTATATTCTTCATGAATATTCATCAGTATTTCTTTTCTTATTCAGATGTTGCTTGACTTTCACAGTAGGATAGTATTGGCTTTATAGAATGAGTTCATGTATTGTAAGAGTTTGAGGAGAGCTCGGTGCTAATTCTTTAAATTAATAAAATAATAATTCAAAAGAGGCCATTGTATCCTTGGATTATCCAGACTGGAGCCGTTGTGATTACTAACTTGATTACTTTCCTTGTTAAAGACCCCCTTGGCTCCCTGCCTTCTTGAATCAGTTTTTGTAGTGCCACTTCCAGGAATTTGTCCATTTCATTAGGGTAGTCAACTTATTTACAAATATGTGGCATTTCCTTATAGCCACTCTTGTGTTCAATCCTAGTGGCATCTTCCTGTGCATTTCTAATCCTTTAATCTTCTCTTATTTCAGTTTTTTTCTCTGGAAGTTTGCTTATGAGATTGTGGATTTTGGTCCTAACTAACTGAAAGTTTTCTTCATTTGCTTTTATGTTCCTTGTTAGATTTTGGTGTCACTCTACATCGTTTTCTAGATTTGCACTTAGATTGTTCTTCCTTTTTCTAGTGTCTTAAGGTTGGGAGTTGGACTATCAATTCGTAATCTCTCCCTACTGAATTTACAGAGAGGAATTTCCACTCAGCATGTTTTATATGACTGTACATGTTTTGGTAATCTGCGTTTTCTTTCCATTGGTCTCGAACTATTTCTTTGAAATGTCTGACTCTGACCAAATGGTTATTTAAGAATGCCTCTTTGAAAGTTAACGTATTTGTGTTATTTCTCAAACTGTTTGTATTAATTTTGAGATGAGGGCTTGCTTTGGACCCCAATCTGTCCTAGAATTCAGAGTAATCCTCCTGACTCAGCCTCCTGAGTACTGAGAATACAGGTATGTACCACATTGGTCCACCAGACTGATAAATTCTTATTTCTTTATACTATTGTGTATTTTGTTTGTCTTAACTTCTTAGCTTATTCAGAGGGCTATTTGCTTTGTCCTTAAGAATGTACTTGAGCAGATGCTGTTTTCTGCTTGGTGGTATGGAGGAGTCTAAGGTGCCTGCTATGTCTGATTGTCGAAGTCACTTACTTGTTGCTAATCTTTTCTCTGCTTGTTCTGTTTAAGTAACTGCTTAATGCTGAGTCATTTGTTGTTACCTTTAGTCCATTTTGTAACATATGTTTGTCTTTTGTTGATATTTGTCTTACCTTGTAACACTCAAGGGGATTTCTTAGAGTTGCAGCTTGTAGCCTCAGCTTTGTGACATATGCACTGGCTACCAGGTTAAGACACTGTTTTAGATACTCACTGAAACCCAGATGGAAGGAGAAAGCCTTTCTCTTCACATTTAATCCAGGTTTATCATAGTCCAAATGGGCTGTGCCAGAGGTGGGTCTAGGAAAGTCAAGGGCTCTGAGCCTCCCTTAAGAGAATAACTGAATACATGCAATACGCTATCCAGAACAATGACAGAACAAAGAGAATATTAAAGAGAAATGTAAATAAAGTCAGACACACCACACAGTGTCATTTGCTGACAACATTACTGTGGAAGATAAAGCCACCTTGCTGCATTGGAATGGCTAACAACATCCAGATGTTCCTGGCATCCAAGAACACCCAGCGGTGGGGACTTCTTTTGCTTCTCCTCAATCTAGGAAGACTCGGCCTTTCACCTGTCTCTTTCCAAACTATTGAAAAATTTTGAATCACTCACATAGCTCAATATATTAACATTTTATTTTTATAGACTCAAACAAACTCATCACCTATACATTCAGCCACTTTCCTCTTCCCTCATTTGTTTCAGACAATTAAAACAGTATAACTAGACACTTGCTTTCAATGTGGTCATAACCACATATAAGATCTCAGTATTACAGGCTGGTCTTGAACAGCAAATTTCCCAGGTAGGCTCAGACTCTGTGGGCCATCTGCTCTCAGATGCCACTATTAAACCATGCTATTTTAGCCTAAATACAGAAAGTTTTATTTAAACAACCACAGAACAACTATGAAGCAACAGATCTGACTTGATCCTTGAGCTACAGCTTACACTCCAGTATTTAATTTGTTGAGACTCTAGAACTGAAAAATGGGACTCATCACCTTTTGGATAACTTTTAAGATTATTTAAAATTATTTGTGGTGATGATGATGACTGATGTTGATGTATATTGTGTGTATATTGGGAAGGCATATGTGCTATGGTACATGCATAGAATCAGAGGACAATTTCGGTGAGTGAGTTTTCTTACACCGCATTGCATGCATTCTTGCTTCAAATTCAGGTTGCCAGTCCTGTGAGACAAGTGCCTTGCCAGATGGAGTCCTCTCACTGACTGGATTTTTGAGCATATTTTTTCATTTACTTATTTATTCACTTTGCAGCCTGATTACATCCCCCCTGCCTCCTTTTCTCCCATTCCCGCCCTCAAACCCTTGCCCCATTCCCTCTCCCATTCTCCTCAGAGAAGGGGAGGCCTGCCCCATGGGTACCAACTCATCCTGGCACATCAAGTCACAGCAGGGCTAAACACATCCTCCTCCCACACTGAGGACAGACAAAACATCCCAACTGGGGGAAAGAGATCCAGAGACAGACAACAGAGTCAGAGACAGCCCCCCTTCCAGTTGTTAGGAGACACATATGAAGACCAAGCTGCACACCTGCTACATATGTGTAGCAGACCTAGGTCCAGCCCATACATACTCTTTGACTACTGGTTCAGTCTCTGTGAGACCACCATGGCCCAGGTTAGTTTACTCGGTTGGTCTTCTTGTGGTGTCCTTGATCCCTCCAGGTCCTACAATCCTTCCCCCCAGTCTTCTACAAGACTTCCCAAGCTCTGTCTATTGTAGGCTGTGGGTCTCTCTATCTGTTTCCATCAGCTGCTGGATGAAGCCTCTTAGACGACAGTTAATGCTAGGCTCCTGTCTGCAAGCGTGGCAGAGTTTTATTAATAATGTCAGGGTTGTCTCTCTCCCATGGGGTGGGGCTCAAGTTGGGCCAGTCATTGTTTGGCCATTCCCTCAATCTTTAGGTTGAGCATATTTTTAATATCACTACCCTGGGAAGCAGAAACAAGCAGATGTCTTTGAGCTCCAGGCCAGCCAAGGCTGTACAGTGAGAATCTGTCTCAAAGATAAAAAACAAAACCAGACCCTGTTCTGCTTTTAAACACAAGTAACAAGTGTTCTTTCAGAAGATGGAATGATTAGAAAATCAACTGCACTCTTGTGTAGATGTTTGTTCTCAAGGATGGTTACCTCTGCTTAATTAGATTCTTCTGCTTCGAGAATTGATTTGATTGCATGAATAAATTTTAGAACACTGTACTTGTCACTAAAAATTATGGTGATACTGACATACTTTTGATACATCTTTATTTTTATTGGGTATTTTAAAAATTAAATTTATATTTTTGTAATAAAAATATTACACTTATGGGGTACAGTTCTTGATACAGGTATACATTGTGTGCTGTTTAGGATTAAGCATGCAGATATCCTCAATCATTGGTCATGTCTTCATGAAACATTCAAAATCTTTTCATTTATATTTTCAAAATAAAAGTGCCCCCGTTATCTCTGCTTACCATGCTGTGCCATAGCTCATCAGAAGCTGCCTTCCCTGTCCATAACTCAGTACCTGTTCACCAACCACTCTACCTGCAGCTCTCCTGGCCTCTGCTGGCCACCATTCTACTCTCAACTCCTATGACATCTGCTTTTTAATTCTCAGCATATGACTGAAAACACATACTTCTTTTTGTTCTCTGTGTGGTTTATTCAGTCAATTTCTTAATCTTCAGTTTCTTCAATATTGTTGGAAATGACAATATCATGTTCATTTTCTGGTTGAATAGTAACCACCCCCCTGTGTTTATGTCTGTTTATCAGCTAATACATGCTTATGCTAACTCCATTTCTGGGGTCAAAGTACAAGCAAATATCTCTTTGATGAGTTGTTTTTATTTCCTTTGGATATATGTCAGATAGTGGGACTATTAGATTATATAGTTATTCTTTTACTCTTTTGAGGAAGTTCTGCCCTGTTCTGATTAACATTTCTCTAATAGTGAATCTTTTTCCCACTATACTTTGTTCTAATCAGTCTCTTTCCCCACCGCTCTCTCCTGTTCCTGACCATACTCTGCTAGCCTTCTCCTGCCCCCACTCCCTCAAATAATCCCTCCTTCCACTTTCATGTCACATCTCTTCCGGGGCCCTTTATTTGAATAGCCATTCTCAGTGGAGCGAGGTGATGTTCTATTGCGGGTTTAGTTTGCATTGCCAGCATGATGGGTTATGCTGAGCCCTTCCCCATGGACCCACTGGCTCATTGCCTGTCTTCTGAAAAATGCCTGTTTCTTTTTTTACTTAGTGATTTGCATATGGAAGTATTCTGAATGTGAACTCCTGGTCAGAAGGACACTCCTCAGATGCTGTAAATTGGCTCTTCGTTATGATGATTATTCCCATAGTCTGATGTTTTTAGTCTGATGTATTCCATTGATTTACTTTGGCTTCTTCTACCTCTTGTGTTTTTAAGGCTTTGCCCTCCCTCCCCATGCCATTTGCTTCCCAGTTGCAATGTCTCAAAGCACTTCCCCAAACATTCTCTTGAAAAACTACAAGTAGTGACAAGTTCAAAACATAACGGCAATGGGAGAGTAAAGACAAACCTCACCCCAGTTCATGGATTTTCTCGTTTTATGCCTTCAGTGTATATTTATTGTTATAGGACTTATTCCCATACATCTTGGAGAAACTGATGCTTCTGCAATTTTCCTTTAACCAGCAATTTTTCATTGTTGCTGATGCATACACCATTAAAGCTTCCATTAGTAAAACTCATGCTTTTCTTTTAAATGCTTGAACTATCTTTACTTTTAAAAGCCAACTACTTTCTTTTAAAAATAAGGACCCTTTTCTTGTAGCATTTCTGTAAGTATCTCACAATACATATAAGGTTTTTCACAATGGGTGATAAAGAGTGCTAGATAAAAATCCAAGTGGCATTTATCTAAAACATACCAATTTTTCGAAGAACCATTGATTCGCTGTTTGTTTTCAATATGATAACTTTGAATATGACATTTGACATTGACTAAACTTGGCATAATTGAGTCTGTTGGGTTACCTGTTTCATTCAGTCTTTCTGTACAATTTTAGAATAGCACCCCACTATTTACATTATTTTAGGTCTGCTACATTTGTTGCTTCAAAGGACAAATTATACATGATATGTTTATTAAAGACATTTGGGCTATTGTTCTGTGCACAATATTTGTTCTAGATAAACTTTAGAAATACTTCTTGAAGCTTTATAGAATCATATTATATACTAACTTAATTTGATGAAAACTGAAAATTTTCCAGTACTGAGTGTGCCTTCTTGGAAATCATTATATTTCTCTGCGTATTCAAATCTGCTTTTTGGCCATCAATAAACTTTTGTCAGGTTTTAGTCTGCAGGGAGGTGATATTTTGAGGTTTCATAACTTTGTTTTCAAGTGAGCCACATTGATTTATTCCAAGCTTGTTAGGGCATTTCCTTGCTGTTGATGCTCCTTTGAGAGAAGAATGCTTTAATGGCCTCAATAGTCTATGCTCATGCACACCAGAAAATGTCCTTAAGAAATGCTTAACAGAAAACATTGTTCTGTGGTCATCTACCACCTCAGGCTCTTAAATTTTTTTCTGCCCTTTCTTCCAAGATAATTTTTAAGCCTGGAAGGAGGGGATATGGTATGCGTGTACTGTTTAGGCCTAAGCATTCTTAACTGGTTGTAGATTTTTGTTAATCATTACCTGCTGCAGAAGGAAGTGTCTCTGAGGAGGGATGCAGGGTAAGGGATGCACCAATCTATGGTAATGATGAGTCATTAGGAGTCAGTTCAATTCTATGTACATTTATTGAATACTAGCAACAGGTTTTCCTTGAGGACCTAGAGCCTATTTAAGCCACCTGTGATTGGCAGTTATACAGATAAACTCACAGGTTTGTAACAGTGTGCACAAGACCTGTACAAGCTCAAGCCAGATGAAATACCAGCAAGGAGGTAGGGATGTAGGTACAAAGTACCACACCTGGTTAGGAACTACTGGTAGCTGCTAGCTGCTAGGAGAGGGAATGTGTCTTCTTTAAGGACTACACTTTAGTGTATGGCCATATATATACCCAGCCTATATAGAGCTGGGTATATATATTCAACTCCATGAGTTTCAAAAAGAGAGGACACGTAGTTGGGTGGGTAGGAAATGAGAGTGGACCTGGGAGGAGTTGAGAGGTGAATATGGTCAAAATATGAAATCTCAAAGAATTAATAAAAATATTTCCTAAAAAAGAAATTTCTTACAGAGTAGTTTAATTAAAGACAGATCTTTGAGACCCTTGACTATGTGTCCTTTTCTTACCTTCTTTGACATATTCGTGTGCATCTGAAAGTAGTTATTTGCCTCTACATGTGTTTAAAACTATATGCCTTCCACTGTTCCAAAGCCAATCCATCCATCCTTCACTGTCTTTTCTGTAAGACACTTGTAAGGAAACCTTACCTGTCCCTTCGTTCAGAATCACCTCCCAGAGTTGAGTCTAAACTCTCCAGTGATTTCTCCATTAGCCCCATGGTTCCTGGTTTCTCCAGACTCCAGAGTGGCTAGGGGCTCAGCATCTTTTCTTCTCCTTGGCAGAGATCCCCAGATATCCTGACAGTGATTTGGACTGCCTTAAACCTTGAGGTTGAGGGATGCCAGCCAGGGCATGAGATAGAGAAACTTGGTGCCACATGGGCCTCCCACTGCTCCAACATGCCAACCAGAGTAAGCTCAGGCTGGCACCATGCTTCACATGTCACTGTCTGCCTGTGTGCTTGGGAGAGTAAAGAGTTCTCCTTCCCATGGATTGCCTGGGCACCAGGCCAGCTGTCCTGCCTGGAGACAGGTGCTGTGTCCAGATGTCTCTCAGGGGGCTCTCACAACAGGGCACAGGTGGCAGCTCTCACTCTATTGCTTCATGCATTGGCAGCTTGGGTCCAGCTCCAGGTTGCCCCCAACATTTCCTTGGCTAGGGAAGGGGGTGACCTAGGGACGAATAACTAGGGACTGGTAAGGGTGCCAGATTAGACTCATTTTAAATCACAGTGGTCCAGTGTTTAAGGACTGCTTTACTAATTGCAGTTGGCAAGTCTGGGTCAATGTAATTTGAATTTAAGGAGGAGGGTATAGAGGGTGGTTGCCATGTGAATTGTTACAGCTGTGTGCAGAAAGAAGAGAGACACCACAGGAACTCTACTGTGCTCTAACCAACCTGAAGCAGCCAGTCTTCCATCCTCCAGAAAAAAACCAGAAACAGGCAAACCTTCTAAGGTAACACTTATTTCCTGTAGGAAGCTCTATTGTAGGCATATTGGGTTATTCAAAACCAGAAACAGCTTCTTTGGCAGGAGATTATCTCCTTAGCAATGGGGTGGGGTGGGGTCGGGGGTGTCTCTGGTGAGCTAGTCAAGCCTACTTGGCCAATGAGAGACTGCATCTCAAAATCACAGTCTATTCGGTCAATAAGAGGCAGTGCCTCATAAAACGATATAGATGATATCTGAGGGATGACACCTAAGGTTGACATCAGGTCTCCACATGCATGTATGAACACACGCACACACACACACTCCCATGCACACGAACACAAACTCATGTACATGCACATGTGCATGTGTAGCTGCACACACAAGTGCACACATAAAAACACCCTGAGCTTTAGAAGGATTTCTTGCTCTTTTACTTCATTTATTTAGATGATGCACCTGGATGGTGTCAGCTGCCGGGTGTTCTCTGGATGCTAGGAACACGTACGTTGTGAATTCTAGCCTTTTGGCATTTCCTTTCTCAAGGAGCTCCAATCTTGAGCAAACCAGGGGACATGCAGGCAATTTCAAATCATGACAAGAGACCGACTGGCCTGAAGTGAATTGGATAGGTGGCTGGGAAAGCTTTAGAGGGAGGCTGAGGTGGGGTGGGGTGGGGGTGTCTGTAATCCTGCAAAGAAGATGCCCTTAAGAATATTTCTCAAAGCAGAAAATTTTCCTGTCCTGGATTTGGGTAAAAAGGCATGCTCAGGGGTTTTGCCTGGAGGATGCAGTGACTTTTTAATCAAAGAAAAATGAGTTGAGCAGCTACTGAGATCTTTGTGCGCTTCCACAACACTTATTTCAAGTGTCAGAACTCCAAGTCAAAGTGACTTAAGTTCAGAAACTGAAGCAAGGAGGAGAAAGAATTTTACTGTCTTTCTGTGATGGAAAGCAGGAGGCTAAATCCGTGTTGGAGAATGAACCAGCAGCTCATGGCTATGATCAGAACATCACTTAGACCCTTTTTTCTTATGTCCCTTTCTGATGCTGGCTCCCTTGTTTCAGCAGAAAGTTCAGGGACAAGTTATTTTTGGCCCCCTGTTGACTGTGTGGACTTTACAGCAAAGAAGAAATGAAGTCTTGAGTAGCCTGCCTGAGGCAATGCTGATGGAGAAGGCAGGAGGAAGTATGATATGCCCTCTGAAAGAGAGGAGGGTTAAAACCAGGCATATCAGGCATATCGGCATGCCCCTGAAATCCCAAGAATTTGAGGAAGTGGAGGTGGGAGGATCAGAGAGTTCAAGGTCACCCTCTAGACAGAGTGGTGACTTCAAGATCAGCCCGGGATGTATAAGACTTACTTGTTTTTATTTTTATTTTTTATTTTTTAAAATGGGGAGGCTGGATAGCCACTGGACAGCAACAGGAGGCTGTTTCTGTTCTTACGTTATTTTACTTTATAATTAATTCTTCTTTTTTTTTTTTTTGAGACAGGGTCTTATGAGACTTAGGCTGGCCTCAGTCTCACTATGAAGCTAAGTATGACCTTGAACTCCTCACCCACTTAGCTCCACTTTTAAAGTACTAGGATTATAGGTGTGTACTTTGGCTTATTCATATACTTTGGAGGGTCTTGCTAGACACCTGGAAGGAGGAGCCAGTTTTTGTTGTTGTTTTGATTGTCCCCTTTCTGCCTCTGGCACCAGAAGGTATGGAGAATTGCATCAGGCAGGAGCAGCTGAGTCCTGAGTGGGAGCTTGGGAGTGGATGTCAAATCTGTCCTTCCAGTCATATTGTCTCCACAACCATAACATGCAGACAAGCCTGGTGCCTCTTGCAGTGGATCTGAGCAGACAGCAAAGTGAAAGAAAAGCTAAACATTCAAGGCAGGACATAGCAGAGGAATCACAGCCCTCTAAAGGAATCATAATGCACCCTGGGAGTGTCTGAGGACAGAGCACACCCGTGTGGAAGCTTGAGGTGGCAGTGAGACATGGATGGTGGTGGCCTGCATCAGATCACCCTAAGGACTATCCGTCCCTTTGCCAGGAGATGAGGACAGATGTCAGACCCTGTTATAACATGACCTACACTGTGCTAAGCAATGATTTGAAATGCTGGTTGGTCACTGTTCCCAGAAGAGGTTTCTGACCCATATGGCTCACGGTGTGAAAGACTCCCAGGAGCCTATCTAGACAGGGAGACCCCGCTTCCCAAGGAACAGCGAGACCAGCCTTCGGATGCAAGCCGCAAGAGGTTTATTTTGATACACGGGTACCCGGGGCGACCAAGCCTATCGGAGGACTTGCGCGCCTTTCAGTTGGGGTGACGGGTTTTTATAGGGCTCGGGAGCAGGAGGCGCGGTTACAGAAGCGAGAAGCATAGTTACAGGGGTCTGATTGGGTGGTTTGAACAAAGCCGTAGTTAAGTCACGTACCCAGAACAGGGAAGGCGGGAAGGCAGATTGTGAGCCGAGTCACGTACCCACCCGGAACCGGACGGCGGGAAAGAATGCAGCGAGGTAGCTCTTGCTATACCGCGCCTACTCTACATAGTGTTAACAATCACTGCTTATCTTTTGGTCTTTCAGGTGGACTCTACAGTCTCTATGTACTGAAGATGGATCATTTGATTTGGAATAGAGGTACCCTTCAGGGTGTACTTGCAGCTAAAAAAAAAGAAAAAAATCCTATACCATATAGATGGTACAGCATTAAAAATGATAGTCAGCAATGTTACAGACAGGAAATTGTCTATAGTGGGTGAGTAACAGCACCCACAGTGAGGCATGCCACCAAACTCCCAAAGAGATATGGTGGACCAGGGGTCCAGGACTGGTCTATAAGGAGCCATGAAGACTTGAATGACTTATAAATCAACACACACACACACACACACAAGTTCACACTCGCACACACATGCACACCCCACACACATTTTCCCTTTGGAAAGCTACTACTTTGTGTTTAAGATAACAGAATTAAAGCTGCAGCTGTCATTTCAGGAAAAGAAACTGTCACAATTCCCTCAATGAAACTCATTAAAATGAGGTGGGCCCTTGAGGAGGAAGGGAGAGCATTAGACACAAACCATACAGTGTATGGAGAGCTAAAACTAATGGGGCCTTCAAGGCAAGGAAGGGATTTCTTTTAAAGCCTGGAGAGTCGCCTCATTAAAGATAAGAACGTGGGAGAGAGAAGAGGACAGGGAAGGAGGTAGGGAGGGAGGAGGAAGAAGGGGCTAGGAGGGAGAGGGGGAAGAGGGAGCAGGCACACTACCATGGGAAGGATGGCTGGCTGGCTGGATGGTGAGAAGCCTCTTCAAGCAAACACTCTTGAGGAGCCTCAGACCAGTCCTCAGAACAAAGGAACGGTTGGGCTTTTGATAGCATTTTAGAGCTGGAGGGAAAATTCACACCATGTGATTTAGTTCAACATAGTGTACTTGACTAAGAGCACAGAGGAGCCGGGTATCATAAATTGAGAACAAAAATCAAGCCAGCTTCTTTTGCTTAAAAGTTTATATTTGAGGTTGTAATATAGTTACAGCATTTCTCCCTTTCCTTTCCTCTCTCCAAACCTTCCCATATACCTTCCCCACTCTCGTTCAAATTCATGCCCTCTTTTTATCCGTAATTGTTATGACATGCATATATGCACATACATATGTATTTCTAAATATAACCTCTTCAGTCCGTATAATGTTACTTGTTAAATGTTTTCAGGGCTGACTACCATTTGTTACAAACAACCAATTGATGAGCTCTTCCATGGGGAAGACCTCCTCTCCTGTTTCTATCCACTTGGTGTGTCCTTTGGTGTTGTCCTTGTGTCTGCCCCAAAGCATGTGTTAGAACCATGATTCCCAATGCAAACTAGAGGAGGTGGAGAATGATAAGTGCCTAAGTGAGAGAGTGCACACTCATGAATGGATTAATACCAGTCGCAAAGATCCTGAGACTGGGGTTTTGATCCCTGAAACTCTCTCTTGTCTTTCTCTCTGTCTGTCTCTCTCATTTTTGTTTCATGTATAACAGTGTTTTGTTTTGCCTTCGTGTACGCCTGTGCACCCATGCATGTCTTGTGCCCACGGAGGGCAGAAGAAGACATCATATCCCCAGGAGCTGGAGTTATACGCAATTGTGAGCTGTTGTGAGTGACATGGTTTAAAACCTGGTCCTCCGGAAGAGCAGCTCATGCTCTTGACTGCCAAGACATTTCTCCAGCCCAACCACAAGCTCTCTTGACTTTCTGGGTTCCACCATGGAATGATAACAGCAGTAAAACCCTCACAGATGAGCAGATGCCAGCACTGCCTCCTTAGACTTCCCAGCTTCCAGAACCATGAGCCAACTAAATCACTCTGATTCATAAATTGGCTTGCGGTATTCTGTTACAGAAATTCAATTTTACGTTCATCCATCTTCAAATGCATGGAAGGCAGGCACTGACTCAGAGACATGCTCAGGAAGGCAGCTTCTTGTCCCAGGAGGCTGCCCTCCTCCACCTTTAGGATGCTAAGGTACTCAATTATCTTCCCTTTGTGGACCTGGCTTTGGTTGTGACAGTCCATGGCTGCTACTCAGGGTCTCCTAATAGGATTATTTCAGCAGAAGGATGCTTCATGGCTAATTGGCCCAGGGCAGACATCTGAGCCAAGGTGTCCTAGAGACAGGAGAGGAAAAAGATAGAAGACCTGCATCCTGAGAGGTACCTTTGGAGACATTAAAATGGCTTTGAGAAGGAGCCTGTCACATCTGGTTGTCATGATAATTAGATTAGGTAGCAGAGGGATGGAGATGAAAAGAGGCATCCAATGTATTCTGTTCAGGTCCTGGCAAGGCCTGGGAGGTGCAATTTAAAATAGCTTGTCTGCAGAGATGACCTCCAGAGAGTAACACTGGACACAGCCCAGAGCCAGAGACATGTAGGCTCCAGGGCCCTGGAATGTATCATTGCGGCAGCTTCCAAGCTCATGTTATTGAGCTGATTGAGGGCTGGAAACTTCCTTATGCTTCTTTGAAAATAGGTTCCCTATGTCTGTCCCTGCAACTTCTAAAACAGCTAACCTGGCTTTGGCCTCAGAGATCTCCATTTTAAACAAGTTTCTGGGAGGTCCTGATGTGTGTTTGGTTTAACAATAGCTGGCTTCTTTTAACTGAAGCATCTGAGAGATATAGAAATGAGGTGAGCAGAGTTACTTTCAGAGTAACTGGGACCATGTGATGCTATAGCCCACCCACCTTGTGTTAAACAATTCATACAGGACACACACACACACACACACACACACACACACACACACTCACATTAGCATTCTTACATATAGGCTGGTATTCCAGTCCTTTTTTCTGCCTTTGTTTCTTTCACATGCTAATTCATAAGCCTTTTGTACAAGCAGTCAAAGACCTTACTCTGCCCTATTTTTCTGCCTCAGAACCACCATGAGACTGGGAAGGGTGTGAGATAATGAACTTATGTGTAGAATTAGACCTTGTCTTCTTGTTGGAGGATTATGAGGAACAGAAAAACCCACCAGTCTGAGAAACCTTGCTCATCCAGCTGCAAAGTACTGGATGAACCCCGAGCTGGGTTCTTAGAACATGCCCCTGAGCCCTCAAACAGTTTCACCCCTACCATCATGCCCTCTGTCTCAAGCCCATTGGTTAAAGACAGGTGGAAAGAGTTGAGTGACAATCAGGGCATCAGTTACTACATATTCCTGATTTATTAGGCATCACTACCATGAATATTTCTCTTTGGTAAACAGTCACACATGATACAAATATTGACCCAGACAGGCCTCTTCAGAGAGCTCTCTCACATAACCTCTTTCCCAGAATTCCCTGACACTTAATTGCCAGTCATTTGCTTTCAATTTCCTGCTTTCCTGTCAAACTGTTAGTCAATGTTAATGAACCATTACAAATATAGGCCTCTATGCTATGTGTGTGTATGTAGATGTATATATGAAGATTTAATAGCCGGAGTATGCCGTTTGACGTACTTGGGCCTTGCAGGTATGTCCCTCCACTGAGTTCATCATCTCCTTGTGAATCTAGCTGAAGCTGTTCACTTTTGGGTATGTTCCAATCCTGTACTGAACCATCTATTAATAAGACTGGATTTCTTTTTCTTCCTCAGTTAACTGGACATAGGAAGTGTGAGGCAGTGGGCGGTAAATAGAGAAAGAAAAGACAGGAGAGAGGGGAACAGGCTCTGGGAAGCAGCCTCAGGCCATTTTGTTTCAGTCTCCAGCACCTATTCTCCAGATGATCATGTTCCACACTCACAGACCACCTCTGTCATTTGCACATCAGACACTATCCAGTTCTCTAGGAACACCTCAGTGGTTTAGTAATTTGGTTGATTATGATCAAGCATTTTGTGCCTGGTTGGTAGAAATCTAGAAACTTCTAAGGGAGCAGCATTGGAAGATTTGTGCTGGGATTCTTCTGTTGTGGTCTGCTAAAGGTTCACAGATGCTGGAAAGACCATCAGCCATCAGACCTTTTGGACTGTTTGGCTTGAGTGACTGGGCAGTTTTGGTAATAGCATGGGCTAATAACGGCATTTCTTCTGGTTCTCAGTCATATGGAAAGACTGTTGTTTTCGTTTTTGTTTTGTCATTTAGCAGATGGGTAGAGGAGTTTGACCAAATGAGAAATATTGTATCTAAAGTTCAGACTGAACGTTAGGCCTGTTTATAGCAGTAGCTTGGACTTGACTTTGGAAGAAATATATTACTGTGTTTTGGGCTCTGAAATCACTGGAAATACTGTAGCAGTTTTTTTTTTTAATTTAATCAGAAGGCCAACAATTTGGAAAAAGCTCCTCAGGGAAGTTCTGATGGCTTCTACTAGTTTGCAACTGTGGTCCAGCACAACTGACAATCCACCTGGAGCAGGGGGGCCTAGAAGGGCCCAATCACTCATCTAACAGATGGTCTTAGTTCATCCTGGATGTCCCTTTTCGCCTGATCACTCATCCTTAAGAAAACTGGCTCAGACCCCCAATAAGGGAGTTCAAGTTTCCTAGAGCAGACAGACACTACACAGCCTTTTCAGACTTAATCTGAGAGCTCACACAACTTCTGTTTCTAAATCCTGAAAGTCAAAATAAGCCAGCCGGTAGCTCTCTATCTGGAAGACAGGGAGAAGGATGTTCACAGACTATTCTTCCTGCTGGAGAAGCAATAAGCCACATTGGAAAAGGGCATGCATGCCTTGGGAGATGGGACTTGAGACTACAATGGGTCCCCGGGTCACCTTCTTCAAGGTGCTCAGGTCAGGCCAGACTCTGGAGCACAGGGTGAGGTTTGGGGAGTGTGTGGCATTAGCCTAATACTTTAAGAAGACAAATCACAGTGAAAGGATGAGACTGTCCAAAGGTAACCTTGGATTTTCTCTGAGTTATTTATGAACAGCATCATTCAAAGCATATTAGTTCTTTAATGGTTATTAACCTCAAATTACCATGACACATCTCTCAGCTCACGGAGACACGCCAGACAACACCATATTTGAGAAATGCTCTTTTAAATGTCAGGGCCTATCTGAGAAGGTGCTTTAGAAAAATCACTTTCCTGGAATTTCTTTGTCTTGCTTCTCTTCTGGATAAATGATATTTCTGAAATTTAGATTAATCTCTGTATAAATGGAGGAAGGTAACCAGTGATAACTTCAAAGAGTTGTTGACGTATGTTCAAGATACATTAAGTTCATATGTTAAGCTCAGTCTTACATCTCCCTACTTTTCCAGTTGGCCTCTGGTTTCAGTAGACAAAACTGCAAGCTGGCTCTCTTATCTCTCCTAAAGTTAGGGAACTAAACAGGTGTTAGTAGGCTTGATGGCCACTGGAGATGGACCCCTTTCTTGTAGACTTTAGTCCTCACCTCCTGACTCCTTGGTAGCACTATTAGGAGAACTGCCTCTTTGGGAAACAGATTTCTATATAAAAGGCTAGAGTATTTGTGCTTGGTTGAGGCTCACTAAGGCAACTCTCTGCTCCCTCCTGCTCAAAATAATGCACTCTAAGTTCTCTGTCTGGCCTGAGCAGAGAGCCGATATTCTAAGCTACTCAAAATATTATATCCTATTGTCTTCTCCTATTCAGGCCAACAGAGACCTGTCAGTCGCTGGCCTAGAGTCCAGTGTCTAGGAAAACTGATCATTTAGGGACATGCTAGGGAGAGCAGAGATTAATCATCCCTCTAATAAGGCAACTTACTTTTCTCCCTTTGAAGCAGCTTGCAGAGCTGTCCTTATGCGGCACCTTGGAGCCTCCAACACATGGTTCCCCATCGAGTCCTACACAAAGAAGCACACCATTTTTCCCAGTTTTCTATAGTGGCCAAAGTCTGGGCATGCTTTCTGGAGCCTTTGGTCCTTTTCACTCATCTTGTGAAGCCTACCTCTTTTCTTCCGTGCTGATGCTTGCTGGCCTATTGCAAAAGGCTTTTTCTCCCCCCCGACCCCATCTCCCCTTTCCTCTGAGCTGTTGAGATTTACAACTTACCTGCCATGTTTTTGTTTTTCTATCAGAACACTAATAAAATTTTCCTCATACTTATCAGCCTTACTTTAAATTCTTTTATCTAAACTAAGAACTTAAATGGATCCCCAGATGTCCCTCATGACACTTTCAGTGGCACTGAGACAAAATAACACCTTAAGGGAGAACAGAGAGGAACAGAGGGAGATAGTGTATTTGTGAACAATATTCTATGCCTTCTGAGGTGTCACTGGACAGAGGCTGTGCTCTATGGATGTCACAGTCCCTTCCCTATTGTTGTGTTGCCACTTTAATATGTTAGCATATATTTATTAAACTAAGTACTGAGATCATTGTGTCATTTCAAACATGCATGTAGTATGACTTGATACTCAGCCCTTTAGCCTACCTTATCCTCCACCCTTCTCTCTTTTTTTCTTCTAATCTCATACCACACCCTAACAGCACCCTTATCATGTTCATATTCTTTTCCTTCACTGAATTTCCATATGAGAGAAAAAATGAAATTATCTTTCCAAGTCCGGCTTATTTCACTCACTGTTGTGATTTATAATACATCCATTTTCCTGCAAATGACATACTTTCAGTCTTCTTTACGGCTGCCTATAACGCCACCTCATGTATGTACCACATTTTCTTATCCGCTCGTCTGCTGATGAACAGCTTCACTAGTGCCTGAACTTGGCGATTGTAGTAGTGCCACAGGAAATGGAAGTATGCCTCTGGATCCTATGGAAGGCCTAACTTTAGTTGTGGTATCCATCATGGCTGTGAAAACAGCATCCCACGGTGAGAGAATGGGCTGTTGGACATGAAATACTCTAAACTCCAAAGAGAGACGGCCCTGCCCCTCCTTTTGGCTAAGGTACTTTTTCATTTGCAAAGGCAGTCAGGAGTTGACTCTAGAGAGAAGATACAAAAGGCTCCCACTCCCACGCCTATCAAGCAATAGATTTAGGGACAAAGCACCTTGCCAGGCTCAGCCAGTGGGGACAGTGAGGACCATGCATCCAAGATCCCATAATGAATGACTCTTTTTTTTTTTCCTTGCTTGCATTTATTTTTTTATTATAATTTATTACAATTTATTCAATTTGTATTCTGGCCGTGGCCCTCTCCCTCATCTCCCCCCACTTTCTTCTCCCCCTATGCCCCTCCCCTAGTCCACTGATAGGGGAGGACATCCTTCCCTTTTGTTTGACCCTAGCCTATCAGATCTCATCTGTCTACATTGTTTTCCTCTGTGGCCTGGCAAGGCTGCACCCCCGAGGGGGAGGTGATCAGAGAGCCTGTCACTACAGTCATACCAGAGGAAACCCCAGTTCCCCTTACTAGGGACCAAAGGAGACCAAGTGAGCCAAACAAGCAAACAAACAAATACAAAGAAACAAAAAAAAAAAAAAAAAAAACTGAGCCCTGGGAGCCCTGTAGAGACAGATAAACCAACCAAGGAGAATGCATGGAGAGGACTTAAAACCCTGGCTTAGATGTAGCCCACCGACTCAGTACCCTTCATTTTTTTTTTAAATAAACGTTCTTGAATCAAAATAGAAGGAGGGTCATGTCATAACTTGAAAATATTCGTACATGGGCCCCAACAGTCCATTTTTCAGACGTTTATAAAAATTAAGATGATTCTAGATGAGAATGAGTGGCACTGGTTTTCATTTTCAAGAAAATCTTTTGAACGACTCTTTCTGTGTTTTGAAAATGTGGAACTTTGGAGTTAGAACACATCCCCTACCCCCAGTTTCTTCAGGCCTGGACCTGACTGTGCAACTGTCTCTGTAATAATGAAACAGAGGCAGTGGTGCCGTTCACCTTACCTCCAGGAAAGGGCCGGTTAAGCTGACCCAGCAAAATGTACATGTCTTCTGGATATTGATGGTTTCTATGAAATTTAAGACCACTGGAGGCAGGGTGGAGATGAGAGGAATTAGGTTCTGTCTCTCCCTGGTTTCATCAAATGGTTAATAATTCCATTTTTCTTAACCAATCTCTGTTTCCCAATTTCTTTTTGTAATGCAAGGAAACTAAGACAGTGGGTTATGAACCCAAGTTTCCAGAATTAGCTAATTAACTAATTAATATTCTCACTATCAGTACAGCAAGGCTCCTCCCCTCTACCCCAATCTCATAGCTTGCTATTTTCTGCATTCATCTCTTCTTTTTCTTTCTTCTCTCTCTCCCTCCCTTTTCCACTCCCCCACCACCATGGTATTAGTGATTGGAGCTAGGACCTGATCCATACTAGCATTCTATTATCACATATTAATATTATATATCATCGTATCCTATTATTGAGCTACATACACAGCTCATCATATATTTTTATCTTGAGTAAGGGTCTCATTAAGTTGACCAGGCTGAACTTGAACTTGCTCTGCAGCCCAAGAAGGCTTTTTACTTCTGATCCTCCTGCCCTGCCATGTAAGAGTATAGGAGGATAAGCCTCTACCATCAGGCCTGGAAATGTTTTGTTTCCTTGAGAACAGCCATTCTACCAGAATGAAAAAGCGAGTCAGTGTGACTAGCATTTCCTTGGTGACTATGGATGTTGAACTTTTATGTGTGTGTTTATTGGCCATTTGTAGTTCTTTTGAAAAGTATTTGTTTCCCCGTTTATGAATTAGATTATTAATTTTGTGGATGCTTGTTATTTAGAATTCTACTAATATATATTGATATATTATATATCACATAATATGTATAATAAATACATATTCTAAATATTAATCTCCTGTTTGATGTGTGAACAAAAGTTCACAGAAAACAGCTATACCTTCAAACTCAACCTTCTGCAAGGTGAAATGACTGATTGGAACTCCAATGACCATGGAGAAGTTGGAGTGTTTGCAGGTTCAAAGCCTAATTACAATTTATATTATTAGACTGTCGTTAGCCCATTAAATAGCTATCCTTGCCACCTAGTGTCAGAACTAACATCCTCTAAGTAAAAAAATGTAAACTTTTTAAGATATGTTAATAATGCCCTAGTTTACACCAATCCAAAGGCCGAGAGCATCATCAAATAGCATCTGAGGCCTATATCTGAGATTGCTCTGCTCTTCTCTGTTTTCTTCATGTTCCCACCGATGCATTTGAAAAGTATATTGATTCATGACTTTGTTCAGTTACTTATAAAAAACTTTATCAAGTTATTACCACATTGGAACGTGGAAATTTGTGTTTAGGGACCATAGTCACTCCTATTTTGCTACAGAACAAAGTATCTCTTCTCCCCTTGGGGTGAGAGGCGCACAATTGCATTGACTGATGACTATCTGGCAATTGCTTTTTTCTCCATTTTGAAGATTTTCTTGAGGGAGGAGGATGAGGCAGGAGGGTAGGTTCTTGAGGCATCAAGAATAGTCTGCGAAAGGGAACCAATGATAGAGAAAAGACTAGAAACCCCTCCCTATTTAGGCCAACATGGGACACTATAACAGGGCATGCATAGGAAAAGCTCAGTGTGAATTACCTAAACGTCCATGGTATGGGGATACAAATGTCCCAGTGCTTTGGGCAGCACTTGTCATGGGAAGTCCTGCCCTTCCTTGGTTCCCTTCTTTGAACCAACGTTCCTAATACTACCCACAGAAATTGGTTCAAATCCTTGTTCAGGGACTTAAGAACCTGGAAAGATCTGCTTCCAAGTCTCTTTAACCGTATTCCTTCTGCTGGTCAGAGCTGTTTAATTGGATGCAGTCCCTCTTCACGATTCTTGCTAGTGTTTCCTGGGCTAGAGCAGTCTGATCACACAGTAACACTGCCTATGCCTAGAACTTGAGGGAGTCTCCTGTTTTGCTGGCTTGCAGCATTAGCTTCTTCACAGTCCCCCCAGGACCATGGTCATAGAAACTTCTTGCTGTTTCACCATCTCAGTCTCATGCTGATCCTCCTGTTTACCTCCCTTACCTCAGCGAATAGGCTGTTTGCTCCATTATTCCTGTCACCTCTATATGTCAGTTTCCTCTCTGACTGTGCTGGACCTACAGGCACAAGCAGTTAGAGACGGGAATTTATTTCTTCAGAAACATGATCTATTTCTGAAGTCTAAATGAGTGGTAGGAAAATGTCTAGTTTCACCCATGTATCTTGGTGCTCTTCGTTTTGTTGTTGTTTGTTTGTTTTTGTTGTTGTTGTTATGTTACTTTTTGTCATCCTGAGATGGCTCAGTTATTTTTCCTCTTACACAGTAAAGTGATGTCCTGACTCATGGTCTGGTTGTATGTGAGACAAATACTTTTCCTCTAATAGCTGTGGTTCACGGACATATTCCATCTACTCTTGTAGCTTAGGAAATTGCTAGAGGCCAGCTGAGAGGGTGTTAAGCCAGCTGAGATCGATTAGGGGTCAGTGCTAGCCAAAAAAAAAAAAAAAAGAAATAAATAAAAGGGTTTTGTACTTTCTCTTGGGGTTTGATTGAATGTCTGGTTCCAGGTTCCCTTTTGCTTGGATGGAAGGAATGGCTGACTCCATAGAGACACCCCAGTTTCCTGCTATTTCTTGGGGTAGTTCCAATCTCATTTCTACCACAGAGAGGCAGCTAATCACCTGGCAGGTTAAGGAGAGGCATGGTGTCTTCTATTCTCTTCCCATAGAGACTGGCTTTCTTCTCATCTCCTTGAATCAGGTCGGCTGGGATGCTCTTCCTGCACATGGGGATGCTGTTCTGCCTGCACTGAGACTCATTAGAACGAGAGCACAGTCTCCTCTCAGTGTTGTTTGTGGCTTTCTTATTTGGAAAATGCTTACATTCTAGATATCATGTCGCCGACAGTGCCTTCACCGCAAGAAGCCACAAGGGTGAAGAATGAAAGTGATGCCTGTAAGGAGCACACTCACATACCCAGGCGTACATAGAGCCACACACCTGTGACTTGGGTAGTGAGTCCTTTTTGTAGGAAGCAGGTAAAAGGGTTCCCGTGAGTGTGTTTTTAGATGATGAACAATAAAATGAGTCCTGGGAGGAGAGAGGAGGTCTAGAACAAGGAAAGGGATGACAAATTGGAAAAAAAAATAGTGCAAAATCTAAGGTCTATAAAATTTTGAGAAAGGCAGGTTTAATGGGGATTTAAGGGAGATACTTGACCTTGAGCTGTGGTCTTCATCTCATGGGTGTCAGGAGGTGTCAGTGGGGTGCTAGAATACCACCCTTTAAAACAGAAATACAACAGAGACTGCAAGGGCACATCCCGCCATGCTCTGCTAGTTGATAGATTCTGAACAAGTGAGTGCCGTACGCCAATTGGCACTTTACAGTGTCATTCTGGGTATCTGGTTAGGAGGCCAGTAAGACTGTGCATGTGAGTCCCTTGAGGCTAAACTGAAGAACTGATTGCAGACACACAGGAGGAAAACATATACACCACATTACATACGAACTGTCTGGTATAAAGGGAAACAGATTGCGCTTTGCTGACAGGCTGCATGCAGTAGGCAAAGACCAGGATCAGAGGTGAGGAAAGGGTTTAGAGATGCAATTTGGGAACCATGTCTTGAAGAGTCTTGAAATTGCTGCAAAAGATCCGGTGTTAGATTGACAGAGACAACAAAAACTTCTTTAAAGGGGAGGAGATGATTAGATATAAAAAAGCTATTGATATAACCCTGAATGATAATAATAACGTAACTGCCTTTCATTTTAAAATAAATTTCAAATGAAAAATGCTTTTTTCAAGAAATTCAAAGGTGGTTTAACACTGGAATATTCATTAAGTTAATTCATCAATTCATCAAAGAGACACAGATATGGTTTTACCCTTTGGCATAAGAAAGATATGACTAAAATAAAATATTTATAATAGATGCTCTTAGAGAAATATTAAAAAGATATGCCTTGGTTAGCTAGATAATGTTCATTTTAGCACATTAAAATAAGCACTATTGAATTCTGAAAAGCGTGACACTACATTGAAAATATGACTAAATGTGTGAGTATATGTATTTAGCATGTTGATGAAGTTCCTATTAATAACAACAATAAAACAAGCAGAATTAGGAGATAAGAATACCAAGGGAAAAGAGAGAAAAATTATACACATTTGAAACTAAGCTCAGAAAATTGTATAGAGTGAGTCTAAAAATATGTTCAGGAAACGCACAAGCATAGCTCTGTGTTCATAATGAACAGGTAGACGCAACAAGGGCACAGAGGGCCTGGAAAATAAATGTTGGCCTTCCTAGGGGCTGGAGAAAAGGTCCAGCCATTAGGAGCCTCTTTCAGAGGTCTGAGCATCCATGTGGGTCACAGCTGGCTCTAACTCTAGTTCTGGGTGAACAGATGCCATCTCTGGCTTCTGGGGGCACCTGGACACACACACACACACACACACACACACACACACACACACACACAAGCATGCATGTACTCACGCATGCACACACATGCACACACGCATGCATGCACAGAGGCACATTTTTAAATGAAGGAAAAGATTAACACACATGACTAAATTAACCTTAAAAGACTGCTGTTTATCGTGGCTGTCTAAGAAAACGTAAACAGTAAAAAGCCATTCCCTGGAATGTATTAATGCCTCCTTCATACTAATGCGCAAAAGGCCAAGACTCAATGGGGAAAAAAGGCCAAAGATATATGAAAATGGTTCACTAATGCTAAACCTCAGTGACCAATATGATAGCAAAGAAAGGTTATAGCTATCCTAAGAGAGGAGTGTAAATTAGCACCATATTAACAAAAAATATTTCATATTAAACAGGCCATCAAGGATCAACAAAACTTGAACCATAAAATAATTTGCACCCAGGATTTGTGGCAAGTTCACATTGATCACAGTGGATGAGAAAACAAAGAGCAGTATGTGATGACATTGAAGAGGAGCAAGACTTTTAGACCACCAATTCTATGAATTTATGTATGTACCTTATTTATAAAATATGGATAGCAGTGAACATCAGTGGGGTAATATGAGTAAGAACTTAGAGACTTGATAGTTTGGGCTAAGATATAGTCGCCTGCAGCCCTCTGTTTATTCACACACCCATGCACTGTCCATGTAGCCATGTGCCCAGTATCTCTTTTTCCAGCTCTCCATCTTCATTCTCTTTAGCTGTCCCCCCCCATCACTCACGCTTTTCTCCTTGACTCTCACCTACCAGCCCCCTGCACTTGCTCTCTGCCTTCACTAATTTCTCTTTGGGACTTTGAGCCATGGCATATACTCTCCAGCCCCTCCTTGCCTGGTGTGGGCGCTGTGCTCTACTCTGCCTGTCAGCTCTGACCTCTAGCTGCTTCTGTTCCCCGTGCCCCCCTAGCTTCCATGGCAACCTCTCCATGCTCTAACCTAGGCTGCTCTTCTCCAGCCTTTCCACCTTAAAAAAAATGTCTGCAGCCTGAGTTAATTCTTCACCCCTTCTCTCTTCTGAAGCTCTCTGGATTGCTTGCTGACTTATCTGTCTCCTTATCTGTCTGGGTGAGTTTAGGCATCTTTGATACGCTTACTTGAAAATGTTTTCAATTCTTCCACTCTTTACTCTTGGATCTGCAATCTCTCCATCCTTACCTGGGTAGTGGTTGTCTGCCTTCCAAGCTACCTTTCATTTTTTGCTTCAAGGCTCCTTGTGCCTGGTCCCTACAAACAGCCTCAAGGTCCTCCCTGCTCTGCATCCAATTTTTTAATGCAGTTCCATCGCAAGGACTGGAACTGTGTTGCAAATATAATGAGAACAATAAATCTCATAAGATTTAGTAAGCAGATATTATTTATCAAGGGTGTGCTGAGCCTTTTAAATGTTTAATTTTTATTAATTTCAGGAATTTGTTTCTTACCCCATGAAGCATCATCACTTCCACACATAGTTTTTCAGAGTTAGATAATAAGGTCCATGTGATCTGCTACATGGCCGCAAGGAGGTGGAACTCTTTGTTGAGGCATCTTTCCTGCAGGTAGAACAGGCTGCCTAAAACACGACAAATGCAACCTCTCAAGGGTCCCCTCTGGCCTGCACACCTAACTTCTTTGCATGATGTGTAGTATTTGTTATTAGGGACCCTAATAACACATTAGAACTGATGGTTAGGTTTTGGGTTTACTTGAGTCATAGTGCTAGCTACACAGGGAAGCCCCTGTTCTCAGTGCTGTATGAAGACACGGCCCCTCCTTCCAGCTCAGCTTCAGAGCTTCTTGTAGTTTCCACTGTAAAAAGGTGACTTGTCACAAGCACACTCACATTCTTCTCCTATAGATCAACGCTGAGAGCGCTCCTCAGCGAGCACCTTCACCCAATCGCATTCCCCACCAACACACCCAAAGGGTTGTGACTCTGGACATAAGCAGCATGAATAGGAACAGTGCGTCCTCACACCCAGACCTGAATGAGAAGGTGCAGAGGGAGCCCCGGCCTCAGATTTGTAGTTTTGGTAGCAACCGATGATACTTGTGCTTACTGATGCCGAAAAGGGAGACAGAGTGAATTCAGAACCAGCCAGATCTGCCTCCCAGTTCCACCTCTCCTCCTGCCTCTGACTTCTGCAAGTCATTTGGCCACTAAGGTATTGCCATCTGAAAATCAGGATTCTTTAATGTCTGCCTCAGGGGGGCTGTTGCAGGGTCTGAATAAGATAAATCTCACTAATCATATGTATTTAAAAGCTTAGCACCACACTGCAAATGGAAAACATTCAATAATGGCTGGTCGCTGGCCCTCCTGGTGGTTGGAGAGATGTGGGTGAATAATTGATGTAATCTGAGAATTGGAGAATAGAACACAATGAACAATGTTCTTGTCCCACAAGATCTGGGCTCAGGCTGCTTGAAATTCTTTTCTCTGGCTGGAGGCATTGTCTTTCACCCTTGTTAACATGCGGGTACCCTCTGGGTAAACCCAGTTGTCACTCAAAACATTTCTGTAAGCTTTTGGAAATCTTGGCATTGTTAATCAGTCTCTCTCCAAAGCTGGTCTGAGGGAAATTCAGAGCCAAAGGCATAAAGGTATAGAAGTAGCCGATGGTACTTAAGGTGCAGTTTGGGAAATAGGGACAAAACAATGGCCTGTAATGGAGACTCTGAACCTGCTTTGTAGGTGCTCACTCCTGCAAGCCCCAGCCAGCTGCGTATTGGAAGTCTTTCCCTCCATCTCCACCACCCCTCTCTCCCCATAGGGATGCAGTCAATCTGGAGGCTGTGTGGTCTATTTGAATATCCAAAGGAGTGACTCAGTGTCCGAGGCACCATCATCACCTTGAAATGAAAATGAAGTTGGCCAAGAGACGCTGGCAGCTGCCACCCACTGCGTGGTGACACATTGGACAAAAACCTGGTTTTCATTTTCAGCCCTGAGATTACTTCTCACCTCCCTGAGCTTCCAGCTCTAGGGGCCCTTTCCTTACTGCCAGGTGGCAGTCTGCCTGGCAGGTGGCAGCCCCTGGGCAGTCTACTCTCCTTCCTTGCCTTCCTTCTCAGCCCTAGAGGAAGATGGAAAGCATAGTGGGGTTTTTCTGCAGCGTCTCCCAGGTTTTGGTCTCTCTTCTTACTGAGCACAGTGGATGAGTAGTAGGTCACCCTCCCCATGAATCCCTAAGACGCCATCCAAGATTCATTTCTAAACCATTGCTTCTGACCTCCCTGATCTGGCTGTCCCTAAGCAGTGGTTCCTCTAGCACAACAGGGTCCCTCCAGTGAGGAGCTAGTGCCCCTCCTCTGAAGCAGTGGTTCTTCAGAAATGAACAAAGCCCATTCACAGGAGAGAAAGGTGAGCCTGTTTCTACAAAACATCTCATCACAAGGGTGGACCAGCACCATGGCAAGAATGTGACAGGCTGGAGTGTTGTTTCTTGTGAGACATGCTTCAGGGATACTCTGGAAGCTGTCCGCATGGGGAAGCAATGGGCAGCTGACCAGTAGCTGGGAATCCTACATTATTGGTTTGGCAGCCACATTTAAGCTTCTTAGTTAGAACTGAGCAGGAAATTGAGGCACACTGGAGGAAAGCTGGTAGACATCAATCAAGCCCTGACTGTGAGAAGATGATTGCTTCCTGAGTTGTCATCTTGGGGGTTCTATAGAGGCTACAGTTCCAAGTCACATGCTTCTGTGACATCTGCCCATCATCCACGTTCATATTCAGTCTCCTAGTTCCCAAGCTTGGCTGCACGCTGCAACATCCCTGGCTCAGAACATGCTGGGGTCTAAGGGTGACACCAGAACTCCAGCTTCCAAGATTAGGACTTATTTTAACAGGAGTGTTTTCTAGGCTCGGGAAGGCTTCGGTGTCCCCTCAGGTTATCGGGATGCTAAGATTGGAAACTACATTGGCATAGCAAGAGTTCATAAACATTTTACGAATAAGGTCATATCATAGCTACCTTAGGCTGTGTGGGCCCCATGCCCTGCATTATAAAACCATTCCATTCTGCCGGCAGAGCACAAGAGCAACAAAGAACAATGCATAGTGATTGAGGTCACTACAGTTCAAGCCAAACTAGCAGTGATCACATCTGGCCATAGGCAGTCATTTACTGCCTGCACCCCCCAAGTTACCTAATTACAGTAGTTCTTGAGGATTTTTGTGAGACATGTAGACTCCTGGGCTCACTGCAGAGCTAAAGAAGTTTGATATGGAAGTGAAAGGCGGGTGTATTCGTTAGTTTCCTCACTTTTACAATCAAATATCTGACAAAAAGCAACTTCAGGGAGGAAGGATTAAGTTTTGTTCACCGTCTGAGGGTACAGTCCACCATCACAGCCGAATTGTCGCACTGTGGCTGTAGGAATGTGAGGCTGCTTGTTCACATCTTGGCAGACTAGGAAGCAGAGCGAGGGCAGGGCTCTCCCCATGTAGTGTCATCCACAGGGGACCAACAGTTCAAACTCAGGAGCCGATGGGGACCAGTTCACATTCAGACTATATCAGCTTGGAAGGAAAATGATTGAGTATGGGATGCTGACATGGAAAGGGGGACATAAAGGCAAGTATAGCTTCTGGCCCATCCTAGAGCTTATATGATGATGACTGAATAAAGGAAGCCAGAAAAAAGAGGTCTCGAGCAAGGAGCATCTCTGTCTGCCAGTTTAGCTGATAGCATTTCAAACAACCCCAGGGGAGCTTTGAGGCAAAGAGCATCCAAGAAATAAGGCCCATGGCAGGATGGGGACACAGGTCTGTGACCCATCTGCCATCATGGTGTCAGCTGCTGGCTTAGGTGAGCCGTGGAACTTGAAGGTGTAACATCTGATGACCACCAACTGTAGGGTGATGAGCAGGGGGCTGCTGGGCAATGTCCCTCCATGGCAGCCACAGGGAAGGATGACAGAAAAAGAGGTGTGATGTAAGAGAAAGTAAGAAGAGGGCAAAGTAAGCCCAGTGTGGTGGGGCACACCTTTAATCCTACCACTGGGGAGGCAGAGGCAGGTGGATTTCTGAGTTCGAGGCCAGCCTGGTCTACAGAGATATTTCTAGGACATCCAGGGCTACACAGAGAAACCCTGCCTTGAAAAGAATAGAGCAAAAAAAAGTGGGGTAAACAAGATTAGGCAAGACCTGGGAACATGAAAGTTTCTAGGAAGCCACTGTTGGATTTCACAGGAGTTTCACTCTTTCCTTTAAGAGTGGAAAACTCATTGCTCTCTGCTCTACTGTGCCCCCTGGGAAGGAGAAAGCAATCATTTTTGTAGACTGATAATAACAGCAGGATATAAACCATAAACAAGATTCTCACCTACTTCGAGGAGAATTTTCACTTACCTTGTATTTAAACACAATGACATTGGTGAATTGAGTTTATTTCTGTCATGTAACATAATTTCTAAGCTTCTCATGACTTTGAGATACAAACTTTGTTTTCAAGGTAAGAAAACTCAATTACAGAAGGCGAGGATCTTGCCAAAGTCTACACAGGCATTTAATGAAGAGCTGGATTCAATAAAAGCTCCTTTTTTGTGACAAATCTAGCTTCTTTTAGAGGCTTCTGACACATCCTTACACTTCCAAGCTAGTCCATCCAAGCCACTGACAGCCCTAGGCCTTGTTATGGCCTGACGTTCTTCAAATCTAATGTGCACAATAGACAAACATGCATGAAGATTTGTTTTAAAAAGACCTCCAAACAGTCTTGTACAGAAGCTTAAAGATTTGGAGAAAGTAGTAAATGCTGTATTTCTAGTGTCAAAGGAAACAAACAAACGCACACACACACACATAAAAAAAACAATAATAGAACCACAGTGAAAAGCAAAATGAAATTCTCAAGATTACAGATTGGTTTAAAAAAAATAACCAGGAAACTATAAATGATAGGGATTCCTTAGTGGGTAATCTTAAAAAAACAAAAACAAAACAAAAAACAAACAAATGAAAACCCCTTCTATTTTCATTGTATTTTACCTTTTCCAAAAAAGAAATAAAACAAAACCTTCTGGAAAATAAATCTGTGGAAAATACGTGTTTTACCTCATTTTTCAGAATGCCTACTGAGTTATGTCTCTGCTTCTACCCCCATTCAGTACACCCAGCTTCTTCCTGTACCCTCCCCACTGAGGACAGTCTTAGGTTCCTACCATTCTGAGGCAGACATGCGGGCCCTCACTGGCCTTGGGAGCAGCACATTGGGGCAGCCCACCATGTAGCTGGCTTCTTCAGAGACTCAGAAGGAGCCTGGAGATGCAGGCCTTTCATGACCTAAGTAGGAGTGCTACCCCACTGTTCCTTCCCTGCCCCTGTTTCTGAGTCACTGTGTTCATGTCTCCCTCAAGGGGTAGAGGCCACTCAAGTACATCACGTCAGGTATGGGCTGTTGATGCCATCTTAGAGGTTGCCCCACCTTTGGGCTCGGACTCCAGAGGATCAGCAGAACCCAGCTGAGCCTTAAAAAACCCAGAGTTGCAACCTGCCTGGAGACCTTTGTGAGATGTGGTGATTGGTTGTCACTGCAGAAAAGGCTGCTAAAGCCTTAATCGTACAGAGTCAACTTCAAGATAACGTCCTAGGTCTTCTTTCTGATTAATTTCCCCCTAAATTATACTGTATACGACAAGGTACGTACTAAGTTATAGAAAATAATGATGTAGTTTTTAAATTACTGGTATGTTTAGTGTGTAAGATCCAAGAGGGATGTTGGCTGTGTTGTCCCTGGCTATATACCTCAGAGTGGTGGCACCTAGGACAACATCAACAAAACAACGTTCCCTTGATAAATGCTTGTTGAATGGATGAGTGAGAAAGAGATGGGTCTGGGGAGTCAACGATGGTAAACGGCACATCTCAGCAAGAAGGGTGACTTTGCTGACGGTGGGTTTGCTGAGGTAGGAACCTTGGAGAACATTTGGGAGGCTTCTTCCTCAATTGGGTAAGCCGTTCTTTTATGCAGTAAGCTTTTTGATTCCTCAAGTTATACTAAACGGTAGTTTACATAGGTTGATTCAACACCATAGAAGGAGCAATTTAACATATGCTTAAAGCAATCACTGAAAGTAGAAAGAGGGAAAGACTCCTAGACGAGCCCCGCTACATGCCCGTCAGAGGAGGGGACGTTAGTGGCATGTGGTGCTGAGAATAAACAGCAGACCATGTGTGTCACCTAGGGCTGTGTCCCAAAGTACAGAAACTGGGTGGCTCACAAAAACATATGCGTGTTGTATGGTCATAAATATTAGGCCAAATCTATTCCAAAGCCTTCTAGAAGCTTCTGGTAGTTGCTGCAATTTTTGGTGTTCCTTGGCTTGTAGATACAGAGCCATGATTTTTGTTGTCACAGGACATACTCCTCTTGACTGTCTCTGTGTCTGGGTGTCTTTTCCTGTTCGTATACAGATGTGAGTCAGACTGGATTAGGGTCCATCCTATGAACTCTTCTTGACCTGATTCTATCTGCAAGACTCCATTCTTCCCCAAAAGCTCACATTCACAGGCACTGGGGAATAGGACTTCCATGTGTCTTTTGAGTGGACAAGATTCATTCTTAGCTGGCTTACCCTTTCTAGAGCCTGAGTGTGACTCTTCTGTGAAGCAGAAGGAAAAGGCAGGGAATAAAACATTGCTGGTAACCCAATGCTGGTTCTAGAGATGAGGCAGGATTAGCAAGGATCTGGGCCTGAGTAGGGTAAGTGGTATTGCAGGTGATGACTGGACAAGCTGTATAGAAACACACTTTAATCAGACATAGGAAATAGGAACTTCAGAGCCTAGTGGAGGTAGAGGTACAGGGAATGGAGGCGTTGGGCAAGAATTGCCGAGAGAGATGGGTGCCTGCCGAGTCAGAGAAAGCTAGGGTTTGAAGGTAAGAAGGATGTTCTCAGCAGAGGAAGGAATAGAGGTGACAGCTGTAGCTACAGCACTGAGGATTTGAGGTGAAACTGCCAACACCTGGTTGTAAGTGCAGCCGATGAATTGGTGCAGGACCCTGGAAGGAGAGAAAGAGGTTGAGGAGGGGGGAGCCACTCTGAGAGCCGATACTCTTATGGGACTAGGGAACTATTGATTGCCTTAGAAACTGCGGGTGACAGACAATCAATCTGCTTTGCATTACACATAGACCAAGCCAGCTGTTCATTGCAGCCTGGAGGTCAAAGCTACTGTCTAGATCAGAGAGGGTAGCTTGAAAGCTGAAGTTATGAGAGAAGATGAGGCTTTGATCCAGAACAGGGGTAGTAGGAATAGAGAGTATAAGCTGGATACAGAAATGCTTAAGCAAGTTGAGTGGCTAGTGAGCAAGATGAAAAATGGAGGACCAATGAGTCCAGCAATTGGGGAAAAAGAAAGGGACAGATAGAGGAGCTAGGTCTAGCCCTGTCCCTTTGAGCCCCTCACCTGAAGATCTCCAGTGGTGGTCAGCCACAGCCCCTTCATTTCAGGGCTATATGTCTTTATTAGAGCAGCACTGCCTTTGACCACAGAGCTTAGACAGTTGGAAATGTCTGAGACACTTGGGGATTTACAACTGTAGGGGGCTGGTGCATGATTGGGACCTTAGGATAGAGGTCAGGAGAAGGCTTAGCATCTAGCAATGGGGAAGATTGTGTCATGCATGAGAGACAGCATTGCCCCAGATCCCACGGGATGGAGTTACAGGATGTATCAGGCACTGTCCTGGAGAGGGGAGACATAAGAAAAAAAAGTTGGGGAATAGTGAAAGCACAAGAATGCACTCTGTGCTAGACAGACCAAAAGTACCAGACAGTAGCGAAAAAGTGGGGATGGAGGGGACAGGGCTTCCTTTCAAGGTCTAATGCATGTTCAAATGGAAATGGCTGTCAGAGAAAAATTATTAAAATGTGCTGGGGAGGGGTGAGATGGCTCAGTGGTCTAGAGCACTGGATGCTATTTCAGGGGACCTGGGTTCAATTCCTAGCACCCACGCAGCGGCTGATAGGCGTGCTGTTCCAGGGGATCCAATGCCCTTCTTCTGGTCTCCAGGGGGCACTGCACACATGTAATGCACAGACATGCACACAAACATCCATTCACACAAAATAAAAATAAATAAATCTCATTTGAAAGTGTTCTAGGGGGTTGCACAGTAATAGTTACATGCTGTAGCAATAAGATAAGACTCTTTATATTAATAATTCTTTTGTGTTAGCATATTGTAATCTCATGGAAGATTTCATAAGAAACAACTTGTGTTGATCTGAGGGTTTTTTTTTTTCTTCCTTTTTTAAAAAAAAGTCTAGAAGAAAGAGCAAACATCTTAACTTTACTTGTGTTTTGAGAGAACGTTTCTTGTAGCCTAGGTTGGCTATAAACTGGCTTAGGCTAAGGTCAATCTTGGATTTCCAGTTCCACTGCTTTCCTTCACCTCTGGGGTGCTGAGATCACAGACCCATGTGCCACTGCTTTGGTTTATGTGACGTTGGGGTTCAATCCCAGAGCCTCCTATATGCTGGGTCAGCATGCCAACTGAGCTATACCTCCAGCCCCATGAGTACACTTGCACACTATAAATTCTTCGTTCTCTGTATGTGTGCGCCACATAATAAACTCAGTCTCTCTCTGTGTGCATGTATATATGTATGTATGTATGTATATATGCATGTATGTATGTGCGCATTCACATATGTACAAGGGGGTTTGCTTGTACCAAGCAGGAGGCAGAGGTTGATGCTATATGACCTCCTTTTTATGCTCCACCTTATTTTTCGAGACAAGGTCTCTCACTGAACTCAGAGCTCACTGTTTCTGCTACTGGCCAGAGAGCCCCTGGGTATCTCTTATTTCTGCCTCACCCCCAGTTCTGGGATTGTAAGTGTGTGCTTCTGCTCTTTGATGTTACATCATTCTCGGGATCCAAACACAGGCTCACAGGCTTGTAAAGAAAGTTCTTTAACCACTGAGCCATTCCCCTAGCCCCTCATCATGAACTTACATGGTTATTTTCCAGATAGCTGTCCTGGGTTGGCCTTTGGGTCGGTCTTCAGAACAAAAGAGGAAGTAAGTGGAGAAAGAGAAAGAGCCTTTGGTTGGAACCTTACTTCAAGGACAGCTGAGTTTAATTATCCTGGAACAGAACGTGGGCACAAGGTGGGCGGGCTGCAGGGATGTGTTGAAATTGATGTGGTGTCTGAGCTGAGACTATAGCTGCTTGCGCATTGTTAGCAAACTCCAATTAGATTGGAAAGCTGGGTTGTATGTGGACAAAGCCTAGTTAGCATTCCAGGCAGGCTTCTAACAAGCTCTCTGGAAACAGCACTAAAAAGTAAGCACCTAGGTATGAGGGCACTGTCTCAGAGTGAAGAGACTGACTGTGCTGCAATTGCGACATTGCACAGTTGTCCTTCCAAAGGTGGTGGGCTTAAACACCTGTGCCATTTGTGTCCTTCAAAACACTACAATGAATTGGCATCCCAGGGATGAATGGCCTTGGAAGCCCCTGTCCTGCTGAATCCCTAAGTCCCTGGGATCTCCTTGGTTTGACCTCTTCTCGGAAGCTTTTCTACTTGATCACCGTGCCCACTCTCTTGCTCTTTCTCTGGGAGCTGATGAAATGTGAAGTGCAGAGCTCAGAGCCCATTTTCAAGGAGATATTTAATCTGGATGTTAGTTCCTGATTCTATTATAAGCTGCTAGGATTTGGTGGCAGAAAGAGTGAGTCCTTTGAAGGCAATTGCCACAGCAGCCACCTAACACCTCTCAGGGATTTAATCAGGGCCCCCGGCCTTGGTCTAATCACTGCCTAATGCAAGCTCTCACCTAGAACACCCTCTGTGCAGGCAGGGACAGTTATGTAACTGGTCCAGAGGCACCGAGCTCAGAAAAGACAAATTGCTGTGACATCAGCCCAGCAACTCAGGGGCCCTGTATTTAAGGCCCCTAGATAGTCACCCAGCTGATTTGGAGGTACGAGCGATTCCCTGAATCCCCGAGAAGGGGATGGTACTGAGCAACAGGGTCAGAAACCTAAAAGACTCTGTCTAAAGCAAGAACAGCAGAAATCCTTCTATATGAATAGCATTTAGGTCTGTTGCCTTTCATTGCTACATACTCTGTGCCAAAAGGTTCTGATTACAGAATATGGAAGGTGTAGTTGGAGCCAGTTGTATGAGCTGGGCTACCCATATGGTTGCCTCTCCTTGAAAGAGAGAGGACTGGATGAAAGAGAAGACCAAAGGTGAAAGAATCTGGGGGCCAGTGTTCTCTCTTCACTTTCTGATATGAGGCTCCAGGGTCCTAAAAGTCTTACCCACTGCTCAGTGCAGGATTGCTGAGAATTTAATACCAATATTAAATATTGGTGTTAAATATTAATATTAACATTAATATTGCTGTGAATGAGCCTCTTGAACTTGCAAAGAACCAGATGGGGACCTCCAGCTGCACCCTCACCTTCTGTCTTGTGCATGTTGAGAGATGGCCTGGGTCAGAGCTTGGAGGAAAATAAACCCCAGGCTAGTAGAGGGTCAGAGTGGCTTGTGGGTTGGAAGGCTTTGTCTGAGCAGAGACCTTAAAGAAGAAAAGCCGAGTCACAGAATAATCTGAAAAAGAGCCAGCTAGCAAGGCATCACCAGGCAGATATGATGTTGGGAGTGTGCTCAGAGATGGGATACAAAAGGAATGTGTGAGTGTGAGTGTGTGTGTGTGTGTGTGTGTGTGAGAAAGAGAGAGAGAGAGAGAGAGAGAGAGAGAGAGAGAGAACATTAGAGCCAGACATTTGAACTCACAGCTTATTCCCATTAATGTAGGAAATGACTAAAATGATTTGTGCCAAAGAGATTTCTGGTTATAAGCCAATGAAAGAGAAATGAGCAAAGCAAAAAATAAGCCAACCCAATGAAATTCAGGAAACACAAAGGCCCTTTGAAGCCAATGTAAGAACAGAGTTCATTCCAATCTACATTACACGAGTTTATTTTATTACATTATATTTGATAAACTGGCAGCAAGAGATTGGTGCAGGATGACTTTGGGATCATTGGACACTGCCCCTTGTGGACTGAACCTCTGGACGCAGGTAGGTGAAGCCAGGCAGTGTGACTAATCAGCTTCTTCCTCAACTTCACTGTCTTTAAAATTGCAGTGGAAACATGTCTAGGCCAGGGCTACAGTGGCACTTCCAGAATGGTTTGTGTGAGGAGGGAAGGCCTACACTGACTGTGGACAGCACTGTTCCATGGGTTGGGGTCCCAGATGGGATAAAAAGGGGAGAGTGAGCAGAGGCCAGGGTTCGTCTTTGCTTCCTGAGTGCGAATTCAGTACATCCACCTGTCTCATGCCCCTGCCACTGTGCCTTCCTTCTGTGTCCCTGCTTAAGCTGAAGCCCGAGAAAATCCTTCCCCAGCTTAAGTTGCTTCCTGTCTAGTTTTTGGTGGTAGTGATATGAAAAGCATACAGGCAGTGTCCACACAAAGGGCTTGCCTTCCGAACATGCTCTCCAGGCCTCCTACCGCAGGGAAGAACAGAATGAAAAACATTAGAGAAAATGTCTACCCTCACCAGCCAGCTCTATTAAGTCCTAACACCTTGCAGTTTTTGCTACAGAGGATTTTTTTGAGTAATGGAACGTTACAGGTGCAGCAGAAGCCTGCTCTGCAGCACTGGTAACAGCAGGCAGCTACAAATCACTGGTGTGATGTGCTGGAAGCTCTCCAAGCATCTCAATCAGTAACCAGTGCATTCTTCCCCTACACCATCCTGCAAGGCAGGCAATAACAACCCCTCCTTTTAGGCACGATAAAAGCAAGGTGCACAGAAATTGCAGTCTTCATGGCCACTCTTGCCGTGGAGCAGCTGCTCTCTGAAGCAGATGCTGAGCTCAGAACTGCCATGCTCTGATGATGTCAGATGTACAGCCTGTCATGCATACATCCAAACAGGATGCAAACGGGCACCAAGCTGTACTTGCTTTGATGCGGGTTACTTGTTCTCCCCTGTGAGACCTTGCCAATACAAATACATCTTGTCACAGTTCATTTATTTTTAAATGTTGCCTGGGCTTTTCAACAATAAATGTTTTCAAATTCATTATTAATTTATTTGTTGATAGATGTTTGCATATTTTCCTTTTTTTCTCTCTCACAGGTAGTACAAGCACATTTTTTTTCCTTCCTATGAATAAGCCACTTTATAGACATTTTAAAGTAAAAACATAACTCAGTACAACAACAACCAAGAAAAAATTGAAGAAGAAGAAGAAAGAAACCCAAAAGGCCTTGGGCAATGTTTCTGAACTATGCTGAACACCAAAGATTGGATTTAAAAATTTATATCCACACAGGCTGTAGTCCAGACATCTGAGCTCATTAGCTTGTTTTGTGTCTTGCTTTTTTTTTTTTTTTTTCTGTTTGCTTTAGTTCGCTTACTGGGTGTTCTATTGTACCGCTGTTTTCAGAATCATGAGCTTCAGCCACAGACCTCCACCCAGAGTCATAGTGTTTTAATATCTAGTACTTTAGATAAAATTGTTTCCTAAGTAGTTTTCCCAATTTATATCCTTGCTGTGACCTTTTGGACCTGCTGCTGTAACACACATTCATTTTTCCTTGAATATCTAGGTAGTTGTGGAGTGCCTAATGAGATTTCTGGGAACTGGACCTGGCTCTTCTGCAAGAGCAATGCATGTTCTTTAGTCCCATCTCTCTAGTCTCATATATATATATATATATATTTTAAAGATTGACTTATAGCCAGGTGTGGTGGTGCATGCCTATAATCCCAGGACTCAGAGAGGCAGAGGCAGATGGATCTCTGTGAATTCGTGGCCAGACTGGTCTACAAAGTGAATCCAGGACAGACAAAGTCACACAGAGATACCCTGTCTCAGAAACAAAACAAAACAAAAAATTGACTTTGACTGAGATTAGTGTGACTGAGTGCATTTTCTTTGGGTTAGTATTTTCATGATACACCTGTGCTGTTACAGTTCTGCATTTTTAAGGAAGGTGAGCAAAATGGTATTGGGTTTGCTTTTATACCAACCCAGTTGGTCTCAGGTCTATAAGTGAAGTGTTTTGTCCATCTGAATTAAATACTACCATGTTTGAAGGTCTGTCTGCCTCCTCTTTAGCTGCTCCCCTTTGGACTCATCTGGTTCATTACTGTGGCCTCCTCATTGTGTTTTATGTTCGGTCACATCTCTATTCTACTGGGTGAAGTGTGCTGAGATTTTCAGGCTTTGGTCTACTGTGGACTAAAATGACAGAAATGTCTCCATTAGTAGTCTTGTTGCTCTAACTAGGACTTCAAGTACTATGTTGAAGAGACAAAGCATTCCCTTATCCCTGATTTCAGTTTCTCTCCATTTAGTTGGATGTTGGCTGTAGGCTTGTATATTGCCTTTACTATGTTTAGATATGTGCCTTGTATCCCTGATCTCTCCAGGACTTTAAAAGCATGAATGGGTATAGAATTTTGTCAAATGCTTTTTAGGCATCTAAGGAGATGATCATGTTTTTTTTTTTTTGTTTTGTTTTGTTTTTTTTGTAGTTGTTTTTTTTTTTTTTTTTCTTCAGTTTGTTTATATGGTGGATTACATTGATGGATTTTTATATTTTGAACCACTTCTGCATGCCTCGAATGACACCTGCTTGGTCATGGTAGATGATATCTTTGATGTGTTCTTGGATCCAGTTTGTGAGTATTTTATTGAGCATTTTTGCATCAATGTACATAAGAGAGATTGCTCTGAAGTTCTCTTTCTTTGTTGGATCTTTGTGTGGTTTAGGTATCAGTGTGACTGTGGCCACACAGAATGAGTTTGGTTATGCTCCTTCTGTTTTTGTGAAATAGGTTGAAGAGTATTGGCGTTAGCTCTTCTTTGAAGGACTGGTGGAATTCTGCACTGAAACAATCTGGCCCTGGGATTTATTTGGATGGGAGACTTTTGATGATATCGTCTATTTCCTTAGAGGATATAGGACTATTTAATTTATTTACCTGATCTTGATTCAACTTTGGTAAGCAGAATCTATCAAGAAAATTGTCCATTTCATTTAGATTTTTGTGGCATATAGGCCTATGTAGTAAGACCTAAGGATTCTTTGGATTTCCTCAGTGTCTGTTCCTCTTTCATTTCTGATTTTGTTGATTTGAATAGTGTCTCTCTGCCTTTTAGTTAGTTTGTCTAAGGGTTTGTCTTTCTTGTTGATTTTCTCCAGGAACCAGCTCTTGGTTTCATTGATTTTTTTAATTGTTTTATTTGTTTCTAATTGATTGATTTCAGCCCTGAGTTTGATTGTTTCCAACATCTGCTCCTCTTGGGTGTGTCTTTTTTTTTTTCATTTTTCTAGGACTTTCAGGTATACCATTAAGTTGCTTGTAGTAGATGTCTCAAACTTCTTTCTGAAGGCACTTAGTGCTGTGAACTTTCCTCTTAGCATTGCTTTCATTGTGTCCCATAAGTTTGGGTAAGTTGTGGCTTCATTTTCATTGAATTTTAGGAAGTCTCTAATTTATTTTTGTATTTTTTCCCGGACCCAGCTGTCACTGAATAGCGAGTTGTTTAGTTTCCATGTGTATGTAGGCTTTTTGTTATTTCTGTTGTTATTGAGGTCTAGTTTTAGACCATGCTGGTCTGATAGGATACAAGGGATTATTTCAATCTTCTTGTATCTATTGAAGGTTGCATTGTGCCCAACTATATGGTCAATTTTGGAGACGGTTCCATGGAGTGCTGAAAAGAAAGTATATTCTTTTGTGTTTGTGTAAAAAGTTCTGTAGACATCTATTAGGTCCGTTTGATTTAAGACCCCTTTAAGTGTTATTATTTTGCTATTTAGCTTCTATCTCAATGATCTGTCCTTGGTGAGAGTAGGGTGTTGAATTCTTCTACTATTTATGTGTTGGGATCAATGTATGATTTAAGCTTTAATAATGTTTCATGTATGAATGCAGAGCCTTTGTATTTAGGGCATAGATGTTCAGGATTGTAATGTCCTCATGGTGAATTTTTTCCTTTGATGAGAATGAAGTGTCCTTCCCCATCTCTTGATTAATTTTGGTTGAAAATCTATTTTATTCGATATTAGGATGGATACTCCAGCTTGCTTTCTGGGTCTGTTTGCTTGGAAAACCTTTTTTTAGCCCTTTACTCTGAGGTAGCGTCTATCTTCATTGCAGAGTGTGTTTCTTGAATGCAGTAGAATGTTGGATCCTGTTTCTGCAACTACTCTGTTAGTCTGTGTCTTTTTATTGGAGGGTTGAGTCCATTGATGTTGATAGATAATAGCGACCAATGAATGTTCGTTCCTTTTATTGTGGAGTTTGTGGTGACCTTCCTAGGCCACAGCAAAAGAGGATCCAGACAGTCCTTATGAGATCTGATAGGCCAGGGTCAGATAGTAGTGGAGGAGGACTAGCAGAGGGTAGAGGGAGGGAGAGGGTACAGTGATGAGATGAGGAAGGGAGCTTCAGCCAGGATACCAAGTGAATAAATTATAATTAATGATAATAAAAATAATACTTCCATAAAAAATGAAACAGACAGCAAAGCTAAATGAAAATACTTCAGACACAACTCAAGCAGAGAGAGAGAGAGAGAGAGAGAGAGAGAGAGAGAGAGAGAGAGAGAAAGAGAGAGAATTTATCAGCACCCCAACGGCATACCGTAGGGTGCTCTTCTGGCAGAAGAAAACAACCCCACATGAAACTGTGGTTGTGTGGGATAGAACAGAGAGCCCGTGTTTCATATAAATGCAGACATTAGAGGCACAAAAGCAACTGTGTAGCATATAAGAGGGAGGAAGCATGTAGAGGAGAACATGAATCAGTCGGCATCATAGCTGGCCTTTACTTTCTGCAGGTAAGGGAAGGCTACCTGCACCGGGGTGGTGTGATTTTCCTAAGAGAGACAGAATCTGTCGACACTCTTACACCCGTGAACTGAGGAGAAGGGACACCTACTGTGCAGTCTGCATCAATAAAAGTAATTTAGAAAGGAGAGAATGAGCAGCTGGGGAGGCGGTTCGGTTGGTAAAGAGCTTGCTGCATAGACATGAGGGTCTCAGTTAAATCCCTGGCACCCACCTGGTTTTAAGAAGCCATATGCTGCCCTGTGTGCCTATAATCTCAGAGCTTGAAAGGAGATGGGAGGACTCATGGGGATCACCAATCAGCCAATCTGCCTGAATGGGTGAGATCCGGGGTCAATGAGAGACCCTGTCTCTTAAAGGATGGTGGGAAGAAGTTAAAGACGCTCTGCATCTGTTTGTTCTGGGATGAGCGTGAATGTGTGATGCATGTATGAGAAGAGCTCATCTAGCTCCAATGGATTCAGCTTACGCCATGAAGAACTTACAGTTGTCAGTTCTTTGGCAGTTCCTGAGAGAAAACCATTCCAGTCTCCATTATGGGGGATCTATAAAACATATGTGTGTGTGAGCATTTATATGTGTGAAAGTATGTATACATATATGAGCATACTGTACACACAGTCTTCATTTGTGTGTGTGTGTGTGTGTGTGTTTTCGTGTGCAAGTGATTGTAATTGGTGTCCAGAAATTCACTTGATTTGGGGGAGGACACAGCCTTGAAATGCCTCTTTCTCAGAGCTGTACTTTCCACTGCAGTAGAGTACATGAATTGAATGGTTAGAAATGAAAGGTCCCTCACAGCCTTGTAGTTCTGTTGTTCTTTTCTTAGGGCCCAATAAAACCTTCCAGAATGTCAAGGACACTTTAAGAATTATATTACATCATCAGAAAACCTTGCTATTTTGGTTTAAAGCATGCCCGGTCCCCGTCTGGGTCACACGAGGGCAATTCCCTCTGCAATTTATTCTTAGGGTCTGAGCAGGCATTGTCTGCAGAGATCTTGTTAAAAAATATGAAAACAAAGTGCACTTGATTTTCATCTCAGGAAACACAAAATGTCCTGATGTAAAATATATGTAAGATACAGAAATGTGTGCCGGGAAAAAGCAACATCCTTCCAAAAATCCCATCTCGGAAGGAGGACCACTCTAATCAATTCAACATCCATTTCCCGCTCTCTTTTGTTGCTTTGATTATTTTTATGTCATTCTACAATCAACAAACAGTCTATCCTGAGAGGCAGATGCCCAGTGTATGTCATAGCCACTGTTGCTTAGGGCTTCCGAGGCCTTCTCACTGATTTGGGATGGAGTCCCAGGACCCAGCAGTTCTCATGACTCCCATCTTCCTGGTCCTTGCTCCAGTTTCACTGACATCCTTTATAGTTCCACAGGCTCAGGTGACTGCAGTCCCTCCTCCCTTGGTGACCTTCCATTTCACTTCTTCCATCATTCCTCATGCTAAGCTATAGACCTCCCCCCCCCCATCCAACCATGAGCCTTAGGTTTTGACCTTTTCCGCGCCAGATTGATCAGTCTTTAGCACACATCTGCTTGCTTGTCACCAGGTAGGCTGTTGACTCTGCATGATCTAATCCTGGAAGGCAATGACAGATCACTTTGGCTCCCTGCTTCATACTGAGCAGCACCTAAGGCTTTGTAGGCAATGTTTTAGATTTATTGATTATCTTTCCCCATCATATTCGGCTGCCACTCCTTTGTAGATTAACGCTCGGTTAGGTGTCAGCCCTGCCTCTGCCACCTCCTGTGACGAGGATACACTGTCAAAAGTGAGTGAACCTTTATGCAGTCTTGGAGATTAGCTGTAACACCTGCTCTGTGATTTTTTTTTTTTTCCTGTGGAGGTGTAAGGAATCATCTATTCACCTCACATCAAGCATCACGAGACCCAAGGATAGTTTCATCCAAGCCCATCTTGGTGAACCAGTAAGTTTTTCAGGGTTCATTGCAGAGGCATGGGTGACCCAAAGGCAGCCTGCAGTTGCATCCAACAGGGGTGGGTGTTGATGCAGGGAAATTATGTCACTGGAATTTCCAGCCCAGTCAGTTTTATACCTATTATAAACTATAGAACCAAAGATCACCGGCGTCAAGGTGTCTGAGGAACCAGGATCCAGTGGACAGGATCTCAGGAGGGTTTGCTGATGCCCTTCCTTCTACAGGGGGATGTTTATTGTGGCATTGGTTCACCCCAGAAACAGTTCTCACTGTGCAGTCCTTGTGCTAACCTCATTTTCACGACTGCACAGACTACAGCAATCTCAGTTCCATGATGGCAACAGTCATGTCAAGCTAGGGAGGAAATTGATTTACACCACGCCTGTTACTGAGATAGGCAGCAGACACGTGTCAGGAAGGCAGAGGCACTCTGTGGGGAAGCCAGGGGAGTTGGCATATCATGGAATCACATGTGTCATTTCCAGTGACTTTGGTGAAAGGCTGTCCCATCCATACACCTCTAGGATTTGAAGAACATGTCTAATTGATTTCAGGGTCACAGAGAGAGATTATCTGAAAAATTTTCAGCAAATCCTGGAGGTATGTTCGGTGTGTTTGGATCTCTGTCCCGCAGTGACAAGAGCTGCTGAGGGCTGTAGTGTGGTACACACTCATTCGTTGATAGCTTGCAGGGTGGAGGCTGCTGCCAGGGACAAGCTGGCATGGCTGATAAAACTGTGCCTATGAAGGCCACTGGTCCACCCCAAGTCTCTCATCAGGGCCAGTTTCTTCAAGTGTAATGCTCCTTAAGAATGATCCTCTTTCCTCTGCTACTTTGTGTGTATGATTTGAGAAGTGGCTTGGCCACACAGGCTGTGTTCTCACGTGGGGCCCGGGCACCTCACTGAGCTGCGACGAAGGGCAGTGTGGAAAAGGGACTCAATGCAGAGACTGTTTTAGGATAAAATTCCTGTTAAACCATGCCTCTATCACATGCTAGCAGTGTGCCACTAAGCTTGGGATTTGGCACTCTTCATTTTGTTTCCTGATTTGAAAAACAAGAGGAATTTATGGGGGTTTCTGTTACCAGTGATCCCAGGCTGGACCTGGTATTTCCATGCTGTTAGCATATTGTTAAATAATTGAAGACACACAGAGACTGTCAGGCAATAAGGAGCTTTATACAGAAGCAAAGCAACTGGCTGTGTGAGCTAGAGGACTGCAGGGCAACCATCTTTGCTTGCGGTTTCCTTTTATGGAGTTGGGAGGAAGAGAGTTGCTTATTAAGGGTCATAGCGTGGATATGGCTGGCTGTCTGTTTTGACTGACAGTCTTAGGTCAGGAAAGCTTTTTCTTCACTGTGCATGTCCTTTTCCATAATGCAGTGGCTCTCAACCCTACCTAATGCTGCAACCCTTTAATAGAGTCCCTCATGCTGTGGTGACCAACACCCTCACCCCCAACCATAATATTATTTTTTGTTGCTACTTCACAACTGTAATTTTGCTGCTGTACTGAATCGTAATGTAAATAAACATCTGATATGCAGGATGGTCTTAGGCAACCTTTGTGAAAGGATTAGTCAACACTCCTAAGAGGTCACGACCCACAGATTTAGAACCACTGTCATAATGACTCTGGTTTCAGTTGTGCACACAGGCATATGATGGGAAACAGAAATTTTACCCTAAAAAGCTTTTTTTTTTTTTCCTTATTGCACGTGGGTCCTAAACCAGTTGAGGTCAGATCTTCTCTGTCTCCTGTTTCTAGGTGTTTGTCTGAATGAAGGGTGACCAAGGCATAGGTCCCAGTAGGTTGTTATAGACAAGTAACATATTTTATTGTTAGAAGCAGGCATGTGAGGGCCCCAGGTCACAAAGTGTGCTGTTTGAAAAGGTGTGTGTGTGTGTGTGTGTGTGTGTGTGTGTGGCTCAAGCTCAGCAGAATCTTGCGGTGCTAAATGTTTCCTGTAACTGCCTGACTCACTTCCTCACGGGAACTTCTTGAGAAGATGAGTGGGGAGTGACTGTCAGCATAGAACACACCTGGACTGGCACTAAAGCATTCTGCGATTGTATTTTATTTCACTTTTTGAGATGGGGTCGCAGGCTGACCTACAACTCACTGTATAGCTCAAGCTGCTTTTAAATTTCTGGCTATTCTTCAGTTTCAGCCCCCGGAGTACTGCCATACCTGGCTTCCATTGTGATTTCAATTTGTGTTTCCATAACAACTAGACTAAGAGTTTTTAAGCCTTTTCATATGCTTAGTTGACATTTTTATTGGTTGTTTTGTCAAGTGTCTTATCAAATGTTTTGCCCATTTCTAAGAGGAGTCCTTTGTTTTTGATTTAAAGGAGCGCTTTACATATTCTGCATTCAAGTCCTTTATAAAATACATTTTGAGTATTTTTCCAAATAAGTTATTGACCTCATTATAGTAATGTTGTGTTCGATAAGTTTATAATTATAAGGATATTCAATTCACATTTTTAGTCCATATGTCCTATTTAAAATTGTTCTGAATTACCTTAAAGTATATATCCTTCTAGAAGCATTAACATCTGGTTGTGTTAACACTGCAGTATCATTTGAGGCAAGAGTCGATTTCTTTCCTGTTTTTGCCTGTCCTTCCTATCCATTGTTGAAAGCACTTTCTTTTGCTATCACACTGCCAAATAATAAATTATACATCACGTCATCTCTCCCTTTGTCCCATTCATCTGCTGTCTTCCTTTCGAAGGCTGCAGTTTCACACTGTGAGACCCGAGCTTTGTGACCTTCCACGCTTTCCCATGGCTGCTTTACAGATTTTGCATCCTAATGGATCTTTAGAAACAACTTTCCCCATGTTAATAATGAACTTTCTGTTAATGTTGAGGTAGAAGGATGGGGTGCACAGAGGCACTCCAAGGTGACCTATAACACTTCATTATACTAAAGTGCACAGCCCTGGGTGGACATTTCAGATGCTAACGAGATATTCCATACATCAAGTCCTTTGTAATGGGCTGGGGAAATGGTTTGGTTAATAAAATGCTGCTGCGTAAACAAGGGGACCTGAGTTTGCCAGAGAACCCAGATTTAAAAAAACAAAACAAAACAAAACAAAACAAAACAAAAACAGATGGTGGTGCACATGTGTAATCCCATTGGTGGGGAGGTTGAGGCATGTGGATTCCTGGGGCCAACCAGTCTAGCTGAACTGGTGAGCTCCAAGCCACTGAGAGACCCTGTCTTTTAAGAACCAAGCAGATGACTCCCAGTAATTGTACCTGACTTTGACTTCTAGTCTCCACATCCACACATCTATGTGCATATGTGTATCTGTTCATGCCCTTGTGTGCCTCCTCTATACCCATTTATGCTCATAAAAAGAAAAAAGATGACCATTTTTACTATGTTAATCCTGCCAAACCATGAGCATGGGAAATAGGATAAACATACTAAAATCTACACACCTAAAGAAGCTAATCCAGAAGGAGGACTCTGGCTAAAAGTCTCAATCCCCATTCATAAAGGCAAAGAAGATGGACACCGGAGGAGGGAAAAAACAGAAAACAGGACAGGAGCCTACCACAGAGGGTCTCTCAAAAGCTCTACCCTGCAGCGTATTGAGGCAGATGTTGAGACTCACAGCCAAACTTTGGGCAGAGTACAGGAAATCTTATGAAAGAAATGGGAGATAGTAAGACCTGGAGAGGACAGGAGCTCCACAAGGACAACAACAGGTCCAAAAAGTCTGGGCACAGGGGTCTTTTCTGAAACTGATACTCCAGCCAAGGACCACTCATGGAGATGGCCTGGAACCCCTGCATTGAGGTAGCCTGTGGCAGTTCAGTATCCAAGTGACCTCCATAGTAATGGGGACAGGGACTGCTTCTGACATGAACTGATTGGCCTGCTCTTTGATCACTTCCCCCTGAGGGGGGAGCAGCTTTACCAGGCCACAGAAGAAGACAATGCAGCCACTCCTGATGAGACCTGGTAGACTAGGATCAGAGGGAAGGGGAAGAGGACTTCCCTTTTCAGTGGACTGGGAGAGGGATAGGGATCAGGAAGAGGGAGGTGGGATTGGCAGGGTAGGAGGGAGGGAGGTACAGGAGGGATACAAAGTGAATAAACTGTAATTAATAAAAATAAAAATAATTAAAACAAAGAAAAAAGAAATCATAGGTGAAATTATACATAAACAGAGCTGGCTGAAAAAAAATGCCCTTGTGTGCAAAAGAGCCAAAAAGCTTCTGGGCTCTGTGGTGGTTTTACTAAGGGTGGTCCGCATAGGCTTATGGATTTGAATGTTTGGGAGTGGCACTGTTTGAAAGCATTAGGAGGCATCATAACCTTGTTGGAGAAAATGAGTCACTAGAGCTAAGCTTTGAGGTTTCAAAAGCTCAAGCCAGGCCCAGTGGCTTTCTCTTCCTGCTGCCTGTGGATTCAAATGTAGATAGAACTCTCAGCTCCTTCTCCAGCACCATGCCTGTCTGCATGCCTACATGCTTCCTGACATAAGGATAATAGACCAAACCCCTGAAACTGTAAGCAAGCCCCAATTAAGGGATTTCCTTTATGAGAGTTGCCACGGTTATAGTGTCTCTTCATAGCAATAGAACACTGGTACAGATAAGCTCAAACCCCGTGCTCCACGGCTTATAAGCCCCGAGCTTTTGTGCAGTGGGGCCACGCTACTACTGAACTCTCTTCTCAAGAGCTCTTTTCCTAAAAGTGCTCCCTGCTTCTGCTGTAACTGTGTGTCTCTGCTCTGTTCTGTTTGGGGATATGAGCCAATGTCAATGGTATTAGATACTAAAAACAAATATTGGAAATCTCAGTCTATTCTGGGCCAGATGCTCAGCCTTCCCTTGCCACACTGAATCTCCAGTTCAGTCTAGGAACAAGGAAGGCTAGTGCGTGTTTGCAGAGCACACAGTGGGATGTCAACATAATGTCCAAGCTGTAAACTCTCTTGTCTGTCTCCAAATCCAGTGATCGTAACTCAATAGAAGGTTGCTTCTAAAGCTCACCAGCTTTCCATGAGTGGCCTGGCCAGGGCCACGCAGGCCAGCTTGATCCCTGGCTTGTCATGAAATTGCTCTGAAGGCCATTTCTTCAGACCTGCCTGGAACTTGGCAGACCCCTCTTTGAACCAGCAGCATGTATCCATGTCTCTCTGTTCAGGCCTGCTTCTTATTTTTCTTTTGAGATTTTGATTGAAATGTATTCCTTGTGCAGTGTTGGGATATACACACAATTTCAAGTGCTCTATGTTCTTTGACCATATTCCCGATCCTCTTCATTTTGTATTTTTTTCTCCCTTTTCTCCCGCCTTGCAGTGACTGCCTCTTTTCCACCAGTCTTCTTTCTGTACACACACACACACACACACACACACACACACACACACACACACACACTGATGTTCTTCAGTTGCCCCTATTTTCCAGTGAATGACCTCTTACTGGCTGAATGATACTCCTCTATGTCAAGTCATCTGCCGATTGGCACATAACAAACATGAATTTGCGGGAGGTGTCGGACACACACCGCATAAAATTATCCAATGATCAAATCAGGGTAATTCCCATAGGCACCACCTTAAGTGACCACAAAGGTATGTATCCACACCAATAAAAATGAATGGGATCCTGTTGTCCTCACCAACATAGGTGGGCCTGGGGGATGTCTCATGAAGCACATGGAGACAAAAAGATGCGACTCAACCTGCTGCTTTACGCCCCCTCTCTAATAAACTTCCTGTTTGTGACTCTTTAACTCACAGCCCACAGCTCAGAAAATGGACCCAAGACACACATCTGGGTTCCATTCTGGGTTCACCCTTTTCCATCCCTGGAAACTTGGACGCTGTGTGAAGTTTGCCATGTTATCATATAGGCTATAGTTTTTGAAAAGTCTGTGATGTGATAGACCTGTTCTAGGCCCTGGAGAGAAGGGGAAATGGTAGATGGATTAAAGTCTCTGCCGCGTGAAAATTATGCCATCAACCATTTGACTGAGCTGGGTGCAGATAATTGGACATAAATATGCCGGTTGTTGCTGAAGCTCAGTGCGGATAAATGAGGCTTAGCAAGGAGTTACGGCCAGGGGGGGCTGCATTTTAATGAGGATGATGACAAAAGTCCTCCTTAGTGTCTCATCTCAGCAGGGACTAGGAGACTCAGAGACCAGTGGGTTAAGTGGGATGGGCCAGGGAACAACTCAACAGCAGAGGTCTGCTGGGGAAGGAAGAGCCAGAGGCCATGGGTGTAGGAGTTGGTGGGCAGAGTTGTAGGAGGGGAATGGAGAAGGTCTGGGGTGGAGGATGGAGGCAGCTGCGTGAGGATTACAAGTTCCCTTTGAGAGGAAAGGGGTGGCCAGGAGCTGTGGTTTATGCCATAACAAGAACAATCCGTGTTATGCGAGACGCTTGTGCCCCAAGAGCTCATATTTTGAAGGCCTGGTGCTCAACACATGGCATATTTAGGCAGCTCATGGAAACTTGCAGGGTGGGGTCTGCCTTTCTTGGAAGCAAAAACAGAGCCTTCAAATTCCTACACTGTCTTTCACCTCCTCCCCTTGGGGCTCCTGTCAAGCATCTACTTTCCTCTGTCAAGCGCACAGCACACTTGGTTCCTGGCTTTGGTAGTTTTTTTTTTTTTTTTTTTTTTTTTTTTTTTTTTATTGAGTGGAATTCACCATGGCAACCAGGGAGGCCACAGGCAAATCCTATCACCTTGCTGGACCCAGGGCTCTCTGTGGAAGCAAAGGCTTGTTTATATTCCTCCTTCCCCCGAAAGCCTGTTGTGAAGGTCAAGTGACATAAGGTGGATGAAGATGCCCAGAAAGTACAGGACAAACTTGACTTTAGTCCCTATGCTTCCATTCTCTAATCTTAAGTTTCTTGTTTCCCAAACTCAAGGTCACATTTCACGAAAGCCATCTGCAGGTGTCCCGGCAGCCCCGGACTCTAACTGAGGGCAAATACCCGACGTGGGTTAATATTTGGAACATTCCTTTTAGACACACATTTGGTGGACAATTTTTCAAATGGTTTAAAAGTATTGCTTCAAAAAATGATAAACGAAAACTGATTCATTTGGAGTAAAAATGCCAAAAGTGCTTTTTAAATAACAATGTACTGTGCCTAAAATCAATTTTTTGCTTGTGTGTTCCTTAAGCACTAACCTTAGGCAGAGGTATGAACTCCCTCACAGGTAGTCCCCATTCACAGGTTTTTGGAGGAGCTGCAAGGAGCCACAGAGAAAAAGATGCATTCCAGCTTCCTGGTGCTTTATCCATCTGTCTCTAATTGCTTTCAACCCAGACTCATGTCTGTCTCTGCAGCAAGAGGCAGGATCCCATGAGCAAGACCAAGCAAAGCAAGGTAAAAATAGAGGCTGAGAAGGAGAGAGGAGGTTCACTTAACATTTTACACAGTTTTCTGAATGAGCGAGATGCTTTAATTGGGCAGAGAAGGCCCCAGAGGCCTAAAGAAGTTCCTTAGGCTTCCCGAAGCCACCCTCTTGTGGGTGGTGGAGCTTGGACTAGAAGATGCCGAGGCCATGTGGTCACCAGACCAGTCGTGGAGCTCTGTGGAGTGATGAGGGGAGGCATCTAGCTCACAACTTTTGCCCAAGATCAGCTGGAAAGAACACAAATGCTCAGCCACTTTTCCATGTAGTCTGTAATCTGTGCTTTGGGTTTGTTTGTTTCATTTTTCAATTTTAGCTTGTTTTGCATTTATTTAATGTGTGTGTGTGTGTATAAACGTTTGTGTGTGTGTTCATGTGTGATGTGGAATCAAACTCAGGTCATGAGCCTTGTCAACAAGCACCTTTACTCACTGAGCCATCCAATCAGCCCCAATTTGCATTCTTTTTTTCCCCTCTTCTCTAGACATGACCTAATTAGCTGCTCTTTCTGCTTTGTACCAATCCAGTCCTTTGTTCCTTCAAAGTTCTGCCCCATTGCTTTCCACACCACAGCACCCCCCTTTGCTCTTTTAGGGATAAAGGCTCACTTTTTTGTTCCTTATTTCATCTCCTTCCTCCCCACTGCCTCATCATGCATTTTCTCCTTCCTCTCCACATCATGCTATGTATGGTCTGTGCTGCTCAGAGGGTATGAGATGAAGGATTCGTGAGCCTTGTTCTTGTCTCTGCAGGTAGCAGGTTTCAGAGGGCTTTAAGTATAAGTGAATTCAGGGCCTCACTGCTCAGGGTAGTTCTGGGTTGGGACCAGTAAGGCAAGCACTTTCAAAAGTACGCCCTTGGTACTTAGCATTTTGGACACTTCAAAGTCCCTTTCATCAGTTTGGACAATGGCTTTGTGATGTCCACGGTGGCACTGAGGAAAGTGAGTGCCTATCAAAGTCCCCAGCTCACATCTGTGATCAGCGGTTTGTAGCAAAGTCTCTGTTAGCCTCTCCCTGTGTGTTCAAAGCACTGACAGTTCAAAGAGAGCTTTCACATTTCCCCTCTCCCTCCAGAATTACTGGACCTTGCAAGCTGTCAGTAGTTAGCACGTCTATCCCCCACACAGCAAAGCCGAGGCCAGGGAGGTACAGGCATTCATTTTGGGCCCTGCTTGTAGTTGGTGATAGAACACTATATTGGTCAAGTTTCCCTGATAACTACTAACCGCATGGGGCCAGAGGGATGACCTGTTGGCTTTCTGACCCTCTTTTTGGTCTCCGTGCTCCCCCAAACTCATTCTCTGCTTCACCTTGTGATAAGAACAAAACACCATGATCCACGTTTTAGGAGCACTTTCAGCCTTTGTCGCCCAGCGTCCCTTGCCACCTGGGAAGCTGCTCTTTGCTCAGGCTTTGATGCTCCCTTCTGTTCTAGTTCTCTCGATCACTCTCTATTCTCCTGATCACTCTCGCACTTTTGAAGATTTTTTTTCCTTTGAATGGGCCCGTTCTCTTTCATCCTCAAAGGATTGCACTCTTCAGGGTTCTCTGCTGGGCCAGCTGCACTCATTCCTTCTGTGCACCTGTTCCAAGGTTCTCATCTGTCCTCACGGCTTCATCTTTTCCCAGAAACTGGGCTGTGCTCTCGCCACTGAAATTACCGTCTCTGGTGTAGCCTTTAGGGTATCTATACTGGGGTGTGGCAAATGTGAAACTGAGCAGTCACCACCCTTTTTACTATATCTGTTTTATGGCTCTCAGGTTTCCTTGCATGCTGGGGTGGGGCCCTCCAGTGAGCCGTTTCTTAGTTCCTGGAATTTTAAGGTCACCAACACTACTGAATGTGTTCTAGAGCCCTGATGCTTTAAATGCATGGCTGTGTTCATGCATGGCGGTATTCATGCATGGAGCCTTCTCACATTCCTTCCTTTGTAGAAATACCTCACATCCTATTCTGCTCCCTCTAGCCTTCAAAACTGCTTGAATGCAGGGGCATGTGCCCCTGAAGGGCCTACCAATACAGTGAACTTAGTCATTATCAAAGCAAAAAAGCAGGCTCATAAGTGTTTACACTTAAATGAGACAGACAACAGTCTATATGCACATTCTTACCCAATGCATCTCCTGCCATCACAGAGTCCGGGGGAATCTGGAGCATGTGAGATCCCTCAGAATATGACGTTATCGACTACATATTGATGGCAGGAAGCTGAATGGATTTGTCATGGTAGAAGCAGTGCATACATCCCACACAGCAGGCAGACTCATGCCTTGTATGTGGTTGATGTTAAACCAATAAAGTTTGAGGATGATTGCCTTAGTTAGGTTATGCATTTTATTGTTGACCTAGATTTTTTTTTTTATCAAACCTACTTTATTTAGGGCTTTTAGATGCTTCTATCTTCCTTCCAATCCCCCAGCACTGGGTAGGAGGGAAAGAAGGTTGGTGGGGACAGGGGGAGGAGTTCTCTTTGCTACTTCCCACTGGGTAGAGTATTAGGATTCTTTTGGAGACAATACCAATGTCAATCATCAAGAAATCCAGAAGTTCAGGTAACCAGCAAGTCAGCAGACAACAAATGCAGTGGCAGGACGAACCAGCAGCAAGCACTCCTCCTCCAAGCAGCCATGCCATCTTCCTCTGAGCTGTCACATTTATACCCCTCAAAGTCCTCAGACTTCAACTAATTCTATCTGACAAAGACCACGCTCTGCACAAGACTCTTAACAGGTGTGGAAAAACTAAAACCCCAACTTGGAATTACAACAAAAACATGTTTACATATCATAAGCCAAAACGTCCACGACATTTGATTGATTTCCTAAATTGAAAACCTAAATCAAGGTTTCCTTGATTGAAAATTTCCTTGATTGAAAACCTAAATCAAGGTTTTCTCCGCTTTAGCCTACACACGGCTAGAAACAGGTAAGTTGGCTATGAAACTTTTGCACTGTGGGATATTTAACAGTAAGTAGCCTGGCTTTCACGCTCCTAAGCTGGTGGTGACCATCCCTTAGACATGACAATTTAGGTTCCGTCTCAATGTCACACATTCCTTGAGGCTGGTAAGTGATTATCCTTAGTCAACTACAATGATATAGTTCTGTGGACGGGGAGGTAGATCTGGGGGCTAAGGCAGCCCTGTGTATCACCAGCTCTAGTCCTGGGACTCTGGTGGCATGTGCTAACTGCATGCTTGTCTTCCCACACATCTACAGGGCTCTTCCTTTAATGTCTTGGTCATTCCTTGTTGGCCACACCTATCTTGGAGGATGACAAATGTCTGGTGCCTCAGTGTCATGTAGTTGATAGTTGCCTGTGCTAGTTTTATTGAGTGGATTCAAATGTACGACTGCCACAGAGAGGCTCAAAGAACTTACTTTAAACATCTCTCTTCTCTTCTGCCCGTTTTTTTCTACCAATGATATAAATTTTTAAAACTTTTTGAATGCCAATTTTTCTTCTTTTTAGCAAAGGTCATTTGTCTAAAGCTGAGCATGGTACATGCCCTGGGGTGACTCACAGGCCACGTGAGTTTCAAATTCTGAGGCTGCTGGCTCAAACTGGGATGGACTTTGGATAGTCAATTGGACCTCTGTGGGCCTCAGTTGCCCTCTTGGTGGGAGATGATGTGACATAAGCTCCTAAAAGGACTTTGCCTAGTGCAAGGTGCTTCCGCTTCTTATCTAGACGGGTTGTTAGGATTTAAGGATGTGGAGTGGACAGAGAAAGCTTGGCAGAAATGCATTATTAGAAGTTAGATCATGGTGTGTGCGAATCAAGAGGCCTGGGACTTGGCCAGTGTTCCTATCCCGTCGGAAATAGCCCTCTGTCAAAAGGTTATGAGTTCATGGAATCTACCTCCTGGAGCACACTGCCACACTGCTCAATACCTTTGAGGCTCTGCCTCCTTCCTTACTGCAGCCAACGTGATTGTTGTCCAAGAAGTTTCACTGCTGAGGTTCGGTAACTGATCCTAAGGGTTTGTAGAGGAGGAGGGTGGAATGGAGTTGGCACACTGCCTTCAGGATAGCTTCACTGAACCCAGGGCTCTGAGGTTACGCCTTGGCCATCTGGCCACACCAGATAGCTCCCCTTTGGTCTGATGTTTGACCCCCGTGCTGTCCAAAGCTTTTCCTCAGCTTTTCAGCCAGTTTTAAACTACCTTTAAAGTCTCTATTATAAAGATGTCTGAGGTCTGGCAGGGTAAACACCTCCTTTACAGGCCATTTGTCTACTGTGGCCTCATTTAATTAACTTAAGCAGCTCTTCAGGCTTGATAAGAGAGGGTCAGAAATCACAGGTTATCTGTGGAGCTCAAGGGAAAAAAATAAACCAGCAGCTCAGATTTGTGGCTGCCTCCCCCCTCGCTCTGACAACCAGGATGTTCATTCCACAAGCTTGGGCCTCACTTTGCCTCTTCTTGTGTTACTCAGAAGGACCATGAACCCTGGGGCTGAATGGTTTCAGGCTCTGTCTCCAAATAGCTGCTTGTGCTTTCATGAGTTGCCTCATCTCTCTGGCTTCACTTTTCCCAGATCTGCTAGATGGAAGCAGTAAGGCTCTGAGTCGCCTTCAGGACCTGGCCCAACAGGGACCACCGAGCCACGCAGCCTGTGGCCTTGACACTGGGTGACATGGCTTGTGAGCTCTACTCCTTCAGTGGGGAGAAAGAAAACAGAGGAGTTGGGCAAGGATTTCAGGTGTAGGGCATGCTCCGAAAACAAACAGAAAAATGAGGAGGGATTCCAGGTGTGCTGCCTCCTTCCTCTCAGCTTTGTTAAAGAGTCTGCTGATTGAGCTACATCTAGTGAAATCAAGGTGGAAGATAGATGAAGCCCAGCCTGAAAAGAGCTGGTTTCTTTCATATCCCAAAGAAGGTAATCATTTGGGTTTCAAGGAACAAATTGTGATTGACAACTGTCAATATTTTGCAAGGTGCTGAGAGTGAAAATTTTAGATAACAAATATGTTTTATATTAGGAACAAAGAGAGCTTTAACAATTGTTGACTAAAGTCTCAGGAAAGCTGAAAATAAACACAGCATCTTTTTCCTGCCCCCTCTATCATGCATGAGGTATGATAGAGTACAAGGCTATTAAGCAGTGAAAGAAAAGGATGTTGTTTCTTTGAAATACTAACACTTTGGGCAATATCCAAGAAGCTTTGTCAGCCAAAATGATAGAGGGTAAGTATAAACATCAAAAGTTTAAGTGGGATGTGGCACGAATGCAGGGCTGGGAAGATGGATCTGATCCCCACAAACCTATGTAAACACTGGGTATGAGTGGAAGCCCATCTGTAATTCTGGTCTCAGGAGTGGATATACAGCAAGACCAGCCCTATCATTGAATCTCTGAGATATGGTTTTGATTGGGAGACTCTACTTCATTGAAAAAGGTGAAAGAGCAACTGAGGATGATTCTGATACCAACCTCTGTCTTCCACATATACACATGAATGAATGCACAGCCTTACACACCAGTGCATACAAACATGCAAAGAAGCATATTGTACACACAAATGCTAAGACATTCACAGCAGGATCGTACAAATGTACCATGTCAAACAACTTTAAAATCAGGACAAAGCTAAGCCTATTCCTAGAAAAACAAGCTTCAGGCATCTAATTTTTGTAGGTCTTAACAACTTCAGCATATGACTTTTAAAAAACTATTTAATACAAGAATTTTCTTGTTTTTTCACTTAAAGGAAATACTTCATAGTTTCTCTTTACCAGATCCAGTTTTATCTTCATCACTGCTTTTGCTACTTGAGGCCATTATTATATACAATAAGGGTTCCTGGAACATAGGAACCATGATGCCAAAATTGTCAGTACAGTAACAGAAAAAGTTGCTGAGTGACTAACAGAAGTGAATACAATGTGAATACACCAAGAAAGCTGATTCACACCCAGAGCAAGATAATGTGGGAAGTCACAGCCTTCCATTTAAAACTTATTTGCTTCTGGGTTTTTTTTTTTCTCTAATAGTTTTGGAATGAAGAATGTCTATGTGTAACTAAATCCAGAGAAAATGACAACTCTAATTCCAGTTTTATACAACTGCTTCAGTAGATTGGAATTCATTCCCTTACCATCTTAGTATCAAATCCAGACAGTGACAGGTTGAGAAGAAAAGAATTCAAGCCAAACTACTCATGGATGAGAGGCGAAACTTATTAAAAATGTGTTATCTATTATTAAGCTAAAGCTATCCAGGGGGTAGAGGAAAATTAAGTCATTTATCAAAGAGCTCAGGGTTACAGGTGGGTGAGCTTTGTTGCCTCCGGAGCTCTGCTCTATGGATGCAGAGAAATCTAAGCACCTCTAAATTGCAAATGAGACCTTGAACAATTTTGAGGCTTTTGTTGTTGATGCCAGAATAGGCTACTTTACTCATCGCTGTGGCCAAATACCCAACAAGAATCCATTTAAGGGATAAAGGCCTCATTTTTCTCACAGAGTGTGCATTCCCTCACCACAAGGAAGGTGCAGCAGCTGGAGCCAGAGGCAGCTGGACACATGGCATCCAGTCAGGAAGCAGAGAGAGGAATGGATGCTGGTGCTCAGCATGTTCTTTCTCTTTCTTCTTCTTTGCTTCTTATTCAATGTGTGTCTCCAGCCCATGGATGGGGCTGCCCATACTCAGAGTGGATCTTCCCTACTCTGTCAGGTCTCTCTAGAGAGTCCCTCACAGACATGCCAATGGTGTGTCTCCTAAGTGATTCTAAATCTAGGCGTGCGGACAATGGAGATGGACCTTGACAGTTCTCCCCCAGCCCAGCTGAGAGAGGGTTAGTTACCAACTTGTCCTGGTTTGTCTCTGCTGCTACTACACTAGGACTGGATGCTCCACCCTGAGGTCACCTCAGTGCTGAGTGGAAAGTACACACCATGACAAGTGGGGGCAATAGAATAGTCTGTGTTTTCCTGGTCCATCTTCCAACAAACACAGATGAAGTCATAGAAAAATTCAGCTTGTCTATTGTGGCCATTGACAGATGAAGACAAAGGCTGGAAGACTCACAGGACAGACCTCCAGTAAGCCCATTCTACTAAACATTTCTCTGACCAGAGCCTTGGGTGGGCTCTTTTTCTTATCATCAATAGCCATCACAGAGACCTGCAGAAACATGTGTTATGTCCACATTTTGTATGAAAAAAGCTATTTAGCAGAGTCAATGGTAAAAGGAGGAGTGTCTGAATGAGTCGATCCATTAAAAAAGTATTAACACCATGAAAGTCACTGACTTGATTACTGAGGTGGCTCCTGGTCTTACCTCAGCAGGGCTAATAATAAGCCCTATTCCCTGTAGTTGGGGTGAGGGCTTCCTCCCTCCTAAATTTTTCCCACAGCTTTCCTTCTGTTCTGCCCTGCAGCAGGCAGGCATCAGATCCTGCTGCAGCTCCTTGTCTACAGAGAATGCTGCTGCTTCAGCAGTGATGGCCAAGAAGCTCTGGTACAGACTCCACATTCCCAGAGCATGTGGCATGGAGGACTTCCATATTGCTGTGCAGAGCTTCCATTCAGAGACCTCACAGATAGTCTTTCTAGGAGGTCTGGCTCATACTTTTCTGTTCCCTTTCTTTTGTAGTGTTGGAGGTTGAACCGGGCAGGCATTCTACTACTGAGCTACATCCTCAGCTAGGGGTTTGGGATCTTTATTAGAATCCCTTGGAAACGCAAACACCAGGAATCCTGACCTCTCCCCATTATGCAGATGAGAAAACTAAGAGCCAGCAGGGTCTGACAACAGGGAATGCTGTTGTTAACTCAGTTTGTGTAAATTGCCCAAGAGTTAACCGTCTTTCTCTGGAGATTTCTTCTCTTTTTTTTCTTCACAGGAAGGCAGTGTGTACAGTTGTAGTCAGATGCTCCTCCAGCATAGACTATAGCCTAGACTACCATACAAAATGAGCACAGGGACAGCAAGGGAGCAACTAACTTGACAGAGAAGCAGGAGAAGTGGCCAAGTGGGATGGGTAGGTCAGGTAGATATCCTGAGGAAGGCATCCCCAGAAGGATGCTGTCTATCTACAGGCCTGAGGTTCTGGGCATGTTTAGGGGAGTGAGAAACTGACTAGAAAAAGTGTTGTGATGGGGCTGACAATAGAACAGTGGCTAGCGAACTGCTGAATGGCAGCCTTGGAAGTAAAGGAGATTTTAACCTGGGGGCTAGCCATAACCTCAGCTTTCTCCAGGAGCTGACAGCCATTTCTAGTGGAGCCACTGTGGCTTGTGGACCAAAGGTACCATTGAGATGCAACACCTTTCAATGCCGGCTTTTGTAACTTGTGTGAAACTTCACTCCGTGTGCCGTGCCTCCTGCACTGAAGGCCCGGTGGCTAATGCAGCAGTGTTCGGAGCTGGTCTGTTTGGGAAATGATTGCTTGCATGATAAGGGCCCTGCCCTTGTGGATGCATTTACCCACTCAATGATTCATCGTTTAAAGGGCTACTGGGAGTGGGTGGGAAGTTTAGGAGGTGGACAGTCCTTGGAGACTGGCCACTGGAAACGTGGCTCTTGTAAGGCATAATTTGTCCCTTGTCCCTCATTCTCTATTTCTAGGTCCTCCATTACCATGAGATAGATAGGCAAATATGCCCTGCTGTGATGCTTTACCTTGCCACAGGAAACAACAGAGCCGGATGATCATAGACCAACCCTCTGAAACAGGGAGCCAAAATACACATTTCCTCCGTTAGGATGATTTTCTCAGGTGTTTCTTCACAGAAGCAGAAAGCTACTACTAACACATCGTGTTACTCTAAACCTCAGACATTGATTTTTTTTTTTTTTTTGTGCCCAATATGGACAAGAACATACACCTCTGAAAGAAGCCATGTGATACCGTTGAGGTGATGGAGATTATGGGGCAGGGCCAGGTTTAGCCATGTTCAGCTATGTTTCAAGGTGCTTTTATTTACGTGAATCCTTCTCTGAAATTGTTCTTGATGCTGTCAGTCGCTGACTCTTTGCTTTCTGATTTTAAAAACCTCAGTTTCTTCCAGGACCACATGTTATGACTATCTTGGAAAGCTCACTTTCAAAAGGCCCATTAGAAAACAAAACATCTCCTTGAGGATCTCCTTGTCTAGCCCAGTGTCACTGAATATCCACTGATAGTGTTCACTGGAGGTTAGGGAGGGTTAAGGAGTGGAAGTGCCAGTCCCGATAACATTTCACATTGCATATTTAACAAATAACCCCAAAATATGTACAATCAAATTTTAAAATATGTAATATGAGACTGGTAAATGTGACTGTCACCAGTCTGATGACACCAAGTTCAATTCCCAGACCCACATGGTGGAAACAGACAACCTGCTCTTCCAAGTTGTCCTCTGGCCTCCACAGTATGACATAGCCAGCATCGGACACAGAAATGAATGTGTAAAAGTAGTAAGGTGGCAAAATATTTTATGCTTTTGATATATTAGCCTATGATGGGGTGGTGAAAGTCGAAGCCAGTAAGAGCAGCCAGTGATAGTGATAGTGACATAAAGAGGTCATAAGTTCAAGGTTTCCAAGCTGGTGAGATCTCATTATGGTTCAGTATCCAAGCATACTTAGCAAAATACCCATGGAGGAGAATTATACATGTGCATTTGGGTGTCTTCCAGGCTCAAGTAGAGGTGTTGGCACTCAGAGCTGTCAAAATGTGCCAATTTGTTCTTTTGGAGCCAAGCCTGCTCTTCCACAGACTCCATACCTGCCCACCTGGCTCCAGGCGTGAAAATAGCCCTCCCTATCCCTTGCTCATCTATAAGAGTTAGAAGTTTCAGGTTCTGTTATGTCTACAGAAAGAGAATGGGTTTATGATTGCCTTCTTGGTGATTTATTGTGATGGTGAAGGCACAGCACACATCCTGATTAGGAGCCTGGGCCTTGGTGAGGGTTTCCTGCCCTCCAGTGTAGTGTGTATTTTTTCTGTATCTTCATGGCTTCACTGAGCTTTGCTGTTCTATATTTGTGTTACAATCGGTTTCCTCTCACATTTTATCATTAACCTCAACCAACTTTTCTTATATCCTGGATATTGTTCTTTTTTAGATAGAAATTTAAATTGTTTTTACTGAATGTGGGAGGCAAAGGCGTGAGAATTAGGAGTTACAGGAAAGCCTGGCATACATGAAACCTTTTTCAAAGAAGAAGAAAAAGAAGAAAAAACGAGTAAAGGAAGCAAAGATAACAAAAATACAATTTCTTTTTTAAAAATCTTTATCTGATCAAATTTAAAATGTTTTATTTCCATGTGCTTTGAGTTTTCTCTTTATCTTGTATCCTGACATGTTTTCATGGATACAAGTAAACATATCCTGAGTAGCTAAGGTCAGTCTTTTGAAATGTATGCCCATTGTAGGTCACAGGCAGTACAGGACTTCAGTGCACTTGAGAGAAGGTGAAGTTTTATGTTGTCAGCCATATGTTGCAACATTTGTTGCAAGCAAGTTAGCTGTGTGGCATAGATTTTTCTGTGTAATTCTTGGACTTTGGTTGGCTGACTCTATTTTCAAGTATTGAGAAAGTTATCTTAAGATTTTCCTTTGTCTGTGACCTCAGACAAGTATGTAAATGCACCTAGGGCTAGATTTTTGCATGGGCTGGTTTAATTGCTTTGCACATTTTCAAACTAGAACATTATACCCATACAGATGTATACCTGCTGAATTTGCCCCTGTGTAGCTATTAAATGTCTCGATTAGGGAGATGATATAGTTGCTGATATTTCTTGATTTAAAGGTTACTTTTCTGGCATGTTAACAGCTACTCTGTGTCTGCAGATGACAGAAACAGTTCAATTTTCCATTGAGTTGGAGGAGATCAGCCTTCTGATGTCAGCTTTCAAATTTTTATTGCCTAAGCCAAATGACATTGTTACCAGCTCTTGATTTTCCTTCTTTGATATTCATGCTTACTGACACTTTAGGCAACTGCCTATTGGTTCTACCTGTAGGCCCCTGAAATCTATTAGACACCACAAAAGGCCTCTGTAGACCATGGATCTTGGATGGCCCCTCTGACTCCTACCATTCTGAGGACATGGGCTTGCCTGCCTTACCTCTGCTCCATGGCACCACAGAGGAAGGTTCCATGACAGCATCTTCTATGCCAGTACAATGCTTTGAGACCAACTGCCACTGAGTGCTCATACATGCCAGTGTCACCTGCTGTCAGTGGTATCTTGAAGGTGAAGCAGCCTTGCTGCAGGGTAGCTGGTGAACATAGGTGCTATGATTTCTGGTTTCAAGGAACTAATTTTAATATCATAGATCCACTAGCCTCTTCTTTCTATGGCCACATTACATTAATCTACCTCTTCTTGTTTCTCCTCCATCTTCCTTTCTCCCGTCTTCTTCCTCTTTGTTACCTCTTTCTTCCCTTCTCTTCCTCTCATCCTCCTCCTTCTTTCTCTTCCTCTTCTTCCTTCTTTCCAATTTTCTCTTCTCTTCTACTTTACTCTCTCCCTCATTCTCCTTTATTTTTAATTTTAGGTCATTATTAGGTCAAAGTTCTAAGAAGTTGTTCTGGTTGGTAATAGGGTTAGACTTGGGAATGTCAGTATCGGTCCTCAAACTATAGGATCAAGTCCCTCACCAACAAATCTCCCCCTTCCTCCCTGTGTTTCATTTCAATTCAGTCAACATCCAAAGCTACCAAGCTACACCCAGCAGTCCCATTCCTCATTCCCACTGCTTGCCTGGAATTGGCAGGGGTGAGTGAGGATGATACAGATCTTGATAGGGACAGAGTACCTTTTAACTTATAGAAGAGATCTTGTCCAGCTGAGTGTGGTGACACACATCTTTAGTTCCAGCACTCAGGGAGGCAGAGGCAGGCAGATTGCTGTGAGTTTGAGGCCAGATTGGTCTACAAAGTGAGTCTAGGACAGCCAAGGCTACACAGAGAAACCCTATTTTGAGAAACAAACAAACAAGCAAACAAACAGCAACAAAACCAACTCCTAGATCACTTTCCCCTGGGTGGGCAACTTTTCAGGCCACAGAGGAAGAGGACACAGGGAGTCCTGATGAGACTTGATAGGCTGGAGTCAGTTGGTAGGGGAGGAGGGCGGAGGGCTCCCCTTTTCTGAGGACTAGGGAAGGAAGATGGGGGGGGAGTGGGAGGGAGGATGGGACCGGGAAGAGAAGAGGGAGGGAGCTATGATTAGGATGTAAAGTGAATAAGTTTGGAAAAAAAATAAATTTAAATAAAAACAAACAAACAAAAAAGCAAACAAAAAAGATATCTTGTCAGCTGTATGGTCTTTCTGAGAATTTTACAGGGTCCCTGCTAGGGGAGACAATCTCTGGTAGCAAGTGCACAGGGCTGTGCTGGAGTCCATGTCTTTTACTGTTCAGATGCTTTAAATCTCCTGTATCTAGTGTCATGCACAGCTTTTAATGGTCCATAGATAAACACAGAACAAATGAGTAAGTATGTAAGTATGAAACTTACTTCTATAGCTATTGGGTGACTTCTTTCTTCTTTTTTTTTTAATTTTTCATCAATTACACTTTATTCATTCTGCATCCCCCCATAAGCCCCTCCCTCCTCCCCTCCCAATCCCACCCTCTCTCCTCCCTCTGCATGCATGCCACTCCCCAAGTCCACTGATAGGGGAGGTTCTCCTCTCCTTTCTGATCTTAGTCTATCAGTTCACATCAAAAGTGGCTGCATTGTCCTCTACTATGGCCTGGTAAGGCTGCTCCCCTGTTTCCTAGGCTACGCACGAAAGTCCCCTGACCTCGGGCAGAGAGTGCCGCGTGTGCGCGCGCGCAGACCCCGCCAAGACTTCTTTCTTCTTTAAGAAGAAAAACATCTCAGCTTGGTGAGAGAGGAAGAATGGGATAGGACACAGTGGACTGATTCTTTGGAAGTTTTTTTATGCTGAACTTTTACTTTCATATGTGTGGGCTATGTTGCATATAAGTCAGCAGACTGATACCGCTTGTGTGAATGACTCTCTGCTTTGTTAGTTACTGGTCCCTCAAGAACCTTCTCAGATATCTAGGGAAAATCTGGATGGGGACTGATCACTCTCACTGGAACTGATTATTTACAAAATGATGTATGTAGAGCACAGTTCATAATCACAACAGTTATATGTAAAAGGAACGAGCAATTATTCTAGAGAAATGGGGCATTTGTGTTAGCCAGGCCAAGTGTGATGGGTGAACTAGGGTTACTAACCAGGGCTAGGTAGAGGAACAAGTTCAAGGCCAAGAACCTAGAAGATCACTTCAGGCTGGACAGAGTCACAACAGACAGCTCACTCACTGCCCTAAGGCACCCCTATGACAGGAAGGAGGAGGTCTGGAGTAACATCTAGAAAAGCAAGTGATCGAGGAGCCAACCTTTCATCTTCATTCTAGACCTTAAATTTCCAGGAAGCACAACCTTCATCTTCTGACTCTTTTGATTTGAAGGCATCTTGATAGTTTTCCACTTATTGTACAGGTCCAAGGGAATAAATTCATTTCCAAGAGTTTCCCAGAGGCATGGTTGGTGTCACTGGCATTTCTTATTCCTCGTCAAAGAAATGACATCATGCAGAAGGTATAGTGTGATGTATTGTTCATTTACTTACTCATTCGCCCAGCACTTGTTATGGGGCTGTTAAAAGCCTGGCACTGACCCAGGCACAGAAGACTCAGGGTTCTACAATATCTAAGAAGAAATATAGCAACATCAAAACATAGCTCTCGACTCTAAAAGGGTAAGAGATAGTGTATTCGGTAGCCAATAATGAGTGACCCAGAATATGGATTCAGGTTCTCCTAAGTACAGTGTTCCAGTGTGGCTACAGTTTCATGACATTTATAGCAACAGAAACAAATGAGGCATAAATCAAGGCACTTTTCAAATTACATTGGTGCGAACATCAGAAGGTAACAGTAGAATAATAAAATCCCTGCTATAGACCTTAGATGCAGTCTGAGGGCATTCTTAGCTTTTGAGTTGGTGGAAGCTAGGGGTCTATTAACTTAATGCACTCAAAAAGCTTCACATGAGAGTCACAAAAACATTAGGTCAGAAACAGTGGTAGCCAACAAATAGCTACTAAAGGTGCCATCAGTAGCTTAAAGCTGATTTGGCTCTGAATTGTTAACATCGCTGCTCTCCAAAATCACAGATGCTCCGGCCACGCAATCAGCCTAGTAGAATCTTCAACATTGGAGTAGCTGTCTTCTGGGAACTTGAGTTTATACTCTACCAGGGAAAGCTTGTGCTCGGAACAACACTTGACACATGGCTGGTACTTGATGGGATAGAATAAGAGCTACGTTATTTGGATTCCCATGTTCTCAGCTCAGCACAGTGTTTGGTGCCCAGGGGAAGTTATGTTATTCTTTGATCATCTTCTTTGTCCCTCCTTGTGTCCCCAACAGCGTGTGCCTAGTAATCAGCCTCCAGAAAGTCACAGAGAGACATGAACTTTATGGAGCTGTCTCAATGCGTACAGATCCAGGCTTTGCTTAGAGCATGCGGCAGTAGAGACTAGAGCATGTGGAGTCTTGAAATTTGAATTCAGTTTGTAGGGTTTTGTGTATACCTTGGGACCAATCATGACAGACCTGTTATTATTATTTTTAATCTGAAGGAGGGTAGCTACCTATTTGGGCATTCTTGTAATTAAAGATTGTATTGAGGAGAAGAAATGTGAAATATTGCACAATGAATTCCATTTTCAAGTAAGTCTAAACTTAAATTACTTTTTTTTTTTAAATTGGAGAGGTTCTCAGAGGTTCCCCTGGCTGGCCAGATATGACAAGTACCTGAGTAACCACACCAGTACATCTCAAATATTTTTTGGAGCACCTTACAGGACTAGAACATCTGGAACATATTTTGATAGGCACTAAAAGTGGTATCTGCTCTTGGTGTTGTTGGCATAATGATTACTGTTCCTTTATAACTTAGAGACGAGGATCTTATTTCAGAATTCTCAGTTTTTCAGTAACTTCCATGCCAGGCTCAGTCAGGCCCATTCTCCTGTGGCTTTTGCTAGTTTTAGAATACATGCCCTGAAAGTAAACAAGTCCTTCTCATCCATACTGATTAGGGTGATGGATGCGGGAGACAGATTTGTACTGTGTTATAGGATAGATACCATTGCTTTTAATTAATCATGCTGGGATTTTGAGGGGTGCAGAAAAATAGAGGCAATTTTCCAAAAATGCACTACTCGCTCAGTCCCCAACCTACTGAGTTCTTAAGGACCAGAAGCAAAAGTCAAGGTTGCATACACTGCTTTTTATTTATTTTCTGTCCTTCTTTCCAAGAGTTAGGGTAAATACAAAGAAGAAACAGTAAGCTGAGAACCTCAATAGGGCAACTTTCTCAAGTACTTTCCTAGAAAGGGGGCTTCTCATTCCTTGGGCAATTTTCATCTCAGAAAAAACAAAACAAAACACACACACACACACACACACACACACACACACAAACATACAGGATGAATGATTTTCCAATTTGCACACATATCTCCATCCTGTATCACAAACCCTGGCCTTTGGGAATTATGAGATTTCAAAAGCAATGTCTGGTGAGAGCACAGGTCTGGGTTCTCAGTCACTTCTACTGTCCCATGTACTGGGAACGTGAGAAGGTATGATTCTACGCGTCTTTCTTTCCAGGACTTGGGTGGATTTTGTTGTGATAGTATTGGGCTGTGGCTAGCCCCAACTCATTTGTCTTGATTCATTGAATGCTCCACAGTTACCTTGCCTGGTTCTGAGCCTGGAACACATGGAAAAGCCCAATCCCGACTGCACCCAGAGGGCATCCAGTTTGGATGCATGGGTAATCATGGACACAGCATGCTGATATACAAGCAGCTCAAGAGAGGCTCGGCCATCAGAGAAGGCACCAAACAGAGAATTTCAGATGTAGCTGAGTAGGTTTCAGAGAACTTTAAAGAGTGGGCCTTTAAAGTGTGCTAGCTGGAGGCAAAGGCTGAGTAAACTGAGCAGCAACTAAAAAGGAACGTAAAAATAGAAAAGTGCTACCTATATAAAGATAAACCAGATAATGTTCTATTGAGACATTATGTATTTTTTCTCTCTCTCTCCCCAGCCCCACCCTTTCAATGTATTTTAGGGACAGGTAATGGCAAAAGATGAGAAATAACCACAAAAAAAGAGGCTGAGTCCTAAGAAAGCAGACGTCCCCTCCCTGAGATGAGTGTGGAAACCAGAAAACAGGACTAGGTTGGAACAAGGGGTTGAGATGGTGCACGGGGGGGTGGGGTTCATGTTAAACCAAGCAAGTCTTAGAAGTTTTTCACTACAGTAGTTGCCACTTCCTGGGTGAGGGATCCTGGAGGATCAGGGTTGATGTTCCTAGAAGCAAGGCTTGTTTACACTTGCTAAGTCAGATATGGCCATGCTAAATGCTTGCTTACCGAGCTGTCTCCACCACTGCAGAAATCCGGGAGGAACTTACTCAGCCAAAACCTTGACACACTGAAGCCTAAAAGCCCTCCTAAAAGAGTGCATGCTTGCCCAAAAGGCTCACTCTCCTCCTTGTGTGTTGATTTTGAAGGAAATGAAGCAAATTTCCCATGTTTAGTGGCAAGATCAGCCAGCAGGAAGAAGAGATGTGGACAGGGGGCATGATGGATGACATAACTGGCCCTCTTGCTTTGAGCAGAGGTGGTCAAGACTTCCTCAGCTACCTGCTTAAGCAGCATGGAGCCAAGTATCCCATCACTAGCCTCTCTGTCTGGTCACTGGCCCCTCCACAGTCTCAGCCCTGTGACAGTGCATTCTGATAAAACAAAAACAAACATCTCTTATGTTATAAGACTGAAATTTTGCTGCACCTCACAAACAAAGTCAATAATACACCTCAAGATCACTTAATACTGCCATCTTGCTGTGCACTCAGCCTGCTTAACCTACCTTTAAGAGATCAATGTAATAACCAACCTTACTTGCCTCAGATTTCCCATGTAATCAACTGTTATAACCTAAGCTAAAGTGCAGCTGTGATCCTATTATGTATTCTTCCATGATCCTCACTCAGAGTAATATGTATGTGTTCTAATAATCATTTGCTGAAAACAGCAAAAATAGAGGTTGAAAGCAATCTTATGAAATGAATATCCATTGTGAGTGTTTCACATAATATTTGAATGTTGCTTGATAGCAATGATGTTTGCAGCACAGTTATTTGGGTTAGTTGGGGTCAGTGGTTTAGTCCCTTGTAAACCTCTGCTAAAGATTTCTGCAAAGAATTCCTTACTTCTTTCCCATGTGATGCTTTCTGTGCTGTTCAATGAGCACAGAGCAAAGCCATTCCAAGACACACACAGAGACATACAGGTATAGAAAGAGACACAGGGAGAGATTCACAAGACAGATTTTATAGGCATAGAATCAGACCTATAAGACCGTAAGTTGGACAAGAGGATGGAAGACACAGAGAGCATGAAGTAGGGAGTTCAAATTTGAGCTTACTCTTGGTTAAATGACACCAAAGGGAAATTGTAGGCACTATTTTTTAAGCTCTATTTTATTTGGGGTTCCTTAAGCCTCTACCTCCCTTCCAACTCCCAAACCCTAGGCAAGAAAGAAAGAAGGTTAGAAGGGATAGGAGACATAGACCTCTTTAGAAATAGTTCCTCAGGGCAATTTAAATCTTTGTAGTGAGGATATCTAGCAGTCCAGCTAAACAGCAAACCAGCAAACACGGCAGCAGGATGAATCAGCAGTAGCTTTTTTTCTTCTCTGAACCTCTCCTCAAAGCTTCCTCCTCAGAACCTCTCTTAGCTCTGGTATTTATACCCTTTCAGAGTCCTTTGGAATTAAACTATCACTAGCTGGCAAAGACCATGCCCCTCACGAGACAGTTATCTTTAGTGGATAAACTAAAAGCAGCTCCATATCCCACTCTTGGGATTAAAACAAAAGCCTATGTACATGACATAACTGAGTTTTTAAAGAAATCAAAACTTCCACTACAGGAAATGCATTGATTTCTTTCTTTAATGTAACACTGATGCATTATTGGTGGCTTAGAGTTTATTACTAATGCGTTTAAACTTATTTCCCACCCCATTCTCACCAAAATGCAAAGGCATCTGAGCTTCCAGGACTTCCTTTGTTCACCAAAGAATCCTTGCTCAAGTCTAAACTAAGATACTTTGTCTAGGAGAATTTTTTCAATGCCCCCCCCCCCGGGCAATGATGAATGAGGAGGCTCTAAAGAATTCCTGACTCCCCTTTCCACCAATAACTTCTGCTGAGTTCTCCTCATCTACTATTCCAGCATGTTATCTTATTTATCCATTTTTCTAACTGGTACATACCTTTGAGGCATAATGTTGTTAGGAAAAGCTGACCCTGTATGCCCACGTGCTAGAGAAAAATTCTAGATGAAGCTTTTTTAAAAATTGTGTTTAACAATTGTGGGTTTCTTGTTATTCCATATGAAGTTGAGAATTTTTCTTTCAAGGTCTGTAAAGAATTGTGTTGGTAATTTGATGAGAATTGCATTAAATCTGTAGATTGCTTTTGGTAACATGGCCATTTTTCTATGTTAATCCTGCCAAGCCATGAGCATGGGAGATCTTTCAATCTTCTGATATCTTCTAATTCTTTTTTCAGAGACTTGAAATTTTTTTTATACAAGTCTTTGACTTGCTTGGTTAGGGTCACACCAAGGTACTTTATGTCCTTTGTGGCTATTGTGAAGGATGTTGTTTCCCTAATTTCTTTCTCAGCCCTTTTGTTTTTTGTATAAAGGAGGGCTACTGATTTTTTTTTAAGTTAATTTTGTATCTAGCCATTTTGATGAAGGTGTTTTTCAGCTGTAGGAGTTAAAAGATCTTCTGGAGGTATCTCCATCCCTGATCTCAGAGCAACAGTAATAAAAACTGCATGGTACTGGTACATATGCAGAATGGTGAATTAGGGGAATAGAATAGAAGACCCATAAATAAACCCACACACTTATGGACACCTGGTTTTTGACAAGATGCCAAAACCATACAATGGAAAAAAAATAGCATCTTCAACAAATGGTGCTGGTCCAAGTGGATGTCTACATGTAGAAAAATGCAAATAGATCCATACTTATCACCCTGCACAAAACTAAAGTCCAAGTCAACCAAAGACTTCAATATAAAACCAGACACATTAAACCTGTTAGAAGAAAAAGTGGAGAAGAGCCTTGAACTCATTGGCACAGGAGACAACTTCCTGAACAGAACACCAACAGCACAGGCTCTAAGAGCAACAATCAACAAATGGGACCTCACGAAACTGAAAAGCTCTGTAAAGCAAAGGACACTGTCGTCAAAATGAAACGACTGCCTACAAATTGGGAAAGGATCTTCACCAACCCTATATCTGACAGAGGGCTAATATCCAGTATATATAAAGAACTCAAGAAATTAAACAGCAACAAATCAAGTAATTAAATTAAAAAATGGGGTACAGATCTAAGCAGAGAATTCTCAATAGAGGAATATTGAATGGCAGAGAAACACTTAAAGAAATGTTCAACATCCTTAGTCATCATGGAAATACAAATCAAAATGACCCTGATATTTCACTCATCAGAATGGTTAAGATGAATAACTCAAGTGACACCACATGCTGGAGAAAATGTGGGGAAAGGGGAACCCTCCTCCACTGCTGGTGTGAATGTAAACTTATACAACCACTTTGGAAATCAATCTGGTGCTTTCTCAGACAATTAGGAACAGTGCTTCCTCAAGATACAGCTATACCAGTCCTAGGCATATATCCAAAAGATGCTCAAGTATACAACAAGGACATCTGCTCAACCATGTTTGTAGCAGCTTTATTTGTAATAGCCAGAAGCTGGAAACATCCCATATGCCCCTCAGTTAAGGAATGGAATCAGAAATTGTGGTACATCTACACAATGAAATATTACTCAGCAATAAAAAACAAGGAAATCATGAAATTTTCAGGTAAATTGTGAGAACTGGAAAAGATCAACCTGAGTGAGGTAACCCAGAAGCAGAAAGACACACAGGGTATATACTCACTCATAAGTGTATATTATACATATAATGTAGGATAAACATACTAAAATCTGTACACCTAAGGAAGCTAATCAAGACAGAGGACTCTGGCTAAGATGCTCTGTCCCCATTCAGAAAGGCAAAGAGGATGGACATCAGAGGAGGGAGAAAACAAGGAACAGGACAGGAGCCTACCACAGAGGGCCTCTCAAAGGCTCTACCCTGCAGGGTATCAAGGCAGATGCAAAGACTCATAGCCAAACTTTGGGCAAATGAAAGAAGTGGGAGATAGTAAGACCTGGAGAGGACAGGAGCTCCACAAGCAACAGATCCAAAAAGTCTGGGCACAGGGGTCTTTTCTGAAACTGATACTCCAGCCAAGGACCACTCATGGAGATGGCCTGGAACCCCTTCACAGAGGTAGCCTATGGCAGTTCAGCATCCAAGTGGCCTCCATAGTAATATGGACAGGGACTGAATGACATGAACTGATTGGTCTGTTCTTGAACACCTCCCTCTGAGGGGGGAGCAGCCTTACCAGGCCACAGAGGAAGACAATGCAGCCAGTCCTGATGAGACCTGGTAGACTAGGATCAGAGGGAAGGGGAAGAGGACCTCCCCTACCAGTGGACTGGGAGAGGGGCACGGTGGGGAAGAGGGAAGGTGGGACTGGGAGGAGAGGAGGGAGGGAGGTACAGGGGGGATACAAAGTGAACACACTGTAATTAATAAAATAAAAATAATTATAAAAATTGTGTTTAAGGTGGAGATGGCTAAAACCTTTAGATTCTGAAGTGTAAGGAATAAGAAAGCAGGGCTGCTTCCTAAGTGGCTGTAGCAAATCCAGGTGTGGGCACATTCCTGCTGGACCTCCTAAAGTAATGGCTCAATGATTCTTTTGGAAGTTTCACTCTTATTGCCCTGGCTCCCTCTGCCACTGTTGGAGCTAGGCACACAGGAAGACCCAATAAAACCTGCCCTGACTTGTGGTGGGTTCCTTTTATAGAGAGCTTCCCTACCTCAACAGCATCCATCAAAACCCCAGGGCTTCAGGTAGCCCATTTTTCTATCCCCTGATCTATGCAAATACAAGATCTGTTCTGGCCTCTCCTGAGAAGGTCTGCTTGGACTGTCACAGCCACGTACTACACATTGAGTGACTCCAAGATACATACTTTTTCATGGTTCTGGAGGCCGTATGCATTAGGACTATGTACCAGTGTGGTGGAGCAGCTGAAAGGTACTTCCTGGCTGGCAAACTACAGCCTTCTTCCTGTATCTTCATGTGGCAGAGAGAAAGATATCTCCTCTCTTTCTGCTCTTATTAGGCCCTAGCCCAGTCCTATTTACTGAGCTTCACTTTAATGACATTTAACTGCAATCAACATGAACCACCATCACGTCTTAAACTTTTGCTATGCATCTGAGGAGTGACAGGGACATTACAACCGCCCTTTTCCAGCAATTAGCTAGGGCCTTTTGAATGTCATTTGCAGTGATTATTAGTAACATCCATTCAATGGCTCCCATTTTCAAAATATCTTATTAGATATTCCAGTAACAGCATTTTCTCACTCAAGAAGATTATCATGAGAGTATGTAGGGAGCATCTTAGCATCAGTTCCAGCTGCCTCAGATGTGTCCTGGTCCTGTGATTTTTCCCCCCCCAAATACCATCATATTTCTGGAAGCTTAGCCCACAAATTGAGACCCATACTGGCACTCAAGGTTTGTTTATCTTAGCCCTGTGACTCTAGGAGAATGGAGTTAAGGAATACACTTAGGAATTTGCTGTATGCTGAAAAAGTCCCATTGCCTCCTTCTCCACTTTTCCCTTCCCTTGACCTTTTGAGAGAAAGATCTCCAAGATAATGAAGTTTGGGGTGTCTGTCATGAAAGAACACTGGCAAGGCAGGGGAAAGGGAAGAGAAGGTTCCGGCTTAGCCTTTTCTGGGGCTCTCAGCTGAAATAACATGTCCCTCATGAACACAGAGGACATTTTACTGGTACAATGTGGAATTATAGAAAGGTTAAAACTTCTGAAATCTCCCAGCTAAAAGAAGGGGACACTCTGTTTGTCCCTAGATGGGGTTGGGGTTGGTGCTCAACTCAGACCTCACCACTGGGCGACACACCTCTACTCTACCTGCTGATGGTTCCCAATGTCCCCTCTGACATTTGTCCTTTTAGAAAAAATAAGCCCCTCCACAGGGCCCATCCTGCAGGGTAGTATCAGGCTGCTTCTGTCTAAAGAGAACACAAAGAAGGCTGGAGGATGGCTCAACTGTCCAGAGCACCTGCTGTTCTTGCAGAGGGTCTGGATTCAGTTACCTGCACCCACATGGCAGCTCACAACTGTCTATAACTACAGTTCCAGGGCATTCAATGCCCTCTTCTAGTTTCCATGAGCACCAGGCATGTCAGGCATGTGTATATATATATATATATATATATATATATATATATATATGTATACACTCTCTCACACAAACATGCTGGCAAACCATTCATACAATAATTATCCAAATTTTTTTTTTTTAAGAAAGCAGGAAGAACAGCCTCTGTAGAGGCTGCCTGTACCTCCCCTCTTTTAACTTGCTTTCCTTTAAGCCTTTAAGGTATCTCCTGAGCATCATGCGATGGAAAAGCCACATGATTCCAAATCAAAGTTCCACGGCCTTGGGATTGCTTTTAGGGAACCAGACTTCCCTTGGATGTGAGGTGCAGGAATATCCTGATGCTCAACTTCCTCCTTCATGCCATAGGGAAACTTAGAAGTTTCCCTGAGTTTAAGGAAACCTCAGAGATGAGATGCGCTGGCTCAGGAAAGATCGATACCTGGCACTCGTACCACCTTTCTATTGCTGTACCCTGGCAGGCATCACCAATAGATCACAACACTTTTTTTAAAAGGTCCATTGCTGGCATCCGTTGACAATAAATCTGTGTCAATCTGCCAGACAGCAGCTAAAGCATATATATCCACTGCCTGCTGGCACCTAGTTTTGTCAATGATTTGTTTGAGGATAGAGGGCAGAGGAGAGAGGGAGGGTGGGGATTGGTTCCTTTGTTGCCTGCCTGGTGCTGGCTCTCCATTGAAGACTATGCCTGTGTTCATAGCATTATTATTCCTTCTTCTGGCTCCAACTTTGAACCTGTCTTTCACATTGATACTTTCTTTTTTTGTTTTTAGGGTGTCCATATCTTCTCCATTCTCACCTTACTCTTTGCTGCTGACTCTCTTACTATATTTCTCAATAGTGCCTCTATTTCACCTCCAAAATTTCCATCCTAGTAGGTCTGTTTCCTGAGAGGCACTCTAATTCCTTTAGCTGTCAAGATGACTGAGATTGATTACTAATGGCCTCCTGCATTGGTGTGTTTAGAGCTGATCCTGTGATCCATTGGTAATGTCTGCTAGTATGTAGCTGGCAAGTATATGTGCCATGAGTGACACATGCTGGCCTTTCCTAAACTATATGATTCCATCTCTGAGATTACTTTTAGCTCTTAGAAGTTTCTCATCTATTCATGAACAGAGAGATAATGTCTCCAAACCAGAAAATCCTAGAGAGAACAATTGTGTTAATGATTGGTCAATGGACTGACACTTTTGGTCAGACAAACCATCAGTGGCACTATGGAAAATGATCTCTTCTGTATTACCAATTCATCTTGAATTTATTGCCCAGGCAGTGATAACAGTAGACACCGAGGCTGAAATATGCAGAGGTGGGGGTGTTGGAAAGTAGGGCCAGAGTATTTGGACAGCAATATAAATGAGGCAAACCTATCAGGAAAAGCCTCAGATCTTGGAAGGTTGAGGTCAGGGCATCAAGCAGACAGCTGACCTGATAGATTCAGCAGGTGCTCCCTGAAGCTGAGAACCCTGGGTGGAGTGGGTGTGAGCTGAATGCAGACCTCTGTTTTCTATACATTGTTGCAGAGTGCTGGAAGCCTCCATGAGGTTCTGTATGCCATGGATTTACAACCTGTGAAAGACTATGATATGATATTAACTAAGATGAGTCCAGCACCCGAATTCCTCCAGACTGTAAAGAGTCAAAAGAGACAAGTTTGTCCAATCAAAAGCCATCATCTCTTTCCTATCTGGAGACCTTACCAATCAAACACTACCAATTCATCTCCACGTAGGTTCTTTCCTTTATAACTGATCACTGATCGAGGATAGCCATTGGCTTGTCTCTGCAAGTGTCTTCTGATCTTTCCTACTTTTGGTCCTCTCCATGGAAGGCTGAACCTCTAATTCCAGTTGTTGAAATTGAGGACAGGGCTGACTGCAATCTGAACAGCAGTATGTGAATGATATCTGGCAGGCCTACCTCTCTTAGTCACCCTCAGGGTCTGAGTCCAGTAACCAGAAAGGATATAATCATGTTGTCTGTCTCCTGCCTTCCAAGCCCAAGTTCTATCTTCTGCCTTCTTAACTATGACCCTCTTCCTGTGAAACATCCCCAGATAAGACTCTTTCCTCCTGTCTTAGTTACTGTTCTGTTGTTGTGATTAAACACTATGACCGAGGCAACTTAAAAAAGGAAACATTTAATTGGGGGTTGGGTTATAGTTTTCAGAGGGTTAGTTAGTATGTGATCATTATATGACAGGTTAGCTGTCATGATTCTGGAGCAGGAGCTGAGAGCTCATATCTGACCCATAATCCACAAGTTGCAGGCAGAGAGAGAGAGAGAGAAAGAGGGAGAGGAAGAGAGTGGAGGGACAGGGAAAGAGGGAGAGGGGAAAAGGGAAGGGGGCTGGCAGGAGTTTTTGAAACATCAAAGCCCATCCCCAGTGTTACTCTCCACCAACAAAGCCACCTAGTCCTTTCTAAACAGTTCCACTAACCAAGAACCCAGAATTCAAATATGTGAGCCTATGTGAGACATTCTCATTCAAACTATCACACTTCCTAATCTGCCTGACCATATCTTGAAAAACCAGCAAGGAGTCTTTGTCCGGCAGCTGCAAACTTTGAGCTGTGTCTCATGTACCCAATCCCAAGCCCTGATGAGGCCTTTATCCACGGAGACTGAAGGCCATCTGGGAGGGTTGGTATGCTAACATTCTAACAGCCACCCAGGCACTTTGCAGTTGTTCATCCATTGCTGTGTGGAATGGCAGGCTTCTCGACTGCTTCTTGAATATTCTGGTCTCCTTATAACTCTGCATTTCTGTTTGTCCTTCAAAAACAGTAACTGGTCCTTTTCCTGGCACAGAGAGTAACTGGTTTTCTCTCCCCTACGCTTCCTTCTGCTGCCCACCATGTCCAGTGCAGTAAGGCTCCACTGTTCCCCAACTGCTCTTAAGCTGTCTCTCTAGGACCTGCCACTCCTCCATGCCTAGCACTGGGCTCACTCCTAGTCTGGAATCATTAGAAGTTCATCAGTGTATGCACAGTGGAGTGAATGAACACAGACCCTTGGGTCATTTCTTTTACAGACAACTGGAGAGTAGCCCCTTCCCTGCCTAAGATTAGCATGCTGAAGGTCAGGTCTGCCATTATCCACATAGTCCCATCCCTCTGAGAAAGTATTAAATACATAATGATATCATTTTGTCTTCCTTTCTTTGCTCCTTTATGAGGGTGCTACAGAATTGCAATAATACCAGCTTCCCAGGGTCCAGACACTAAAGGGTTTACCTGCTCCCATTATTGAAAGCAAATGAGCCAGTAATAAATCCCCAATTAGCGATAAGGAAAATTGATTGAACCTTTTTTTTTTTCCTTCCTCCACTTTGTTTAGTGTGCCTTGTAAACAAGGCTATGTGGCTGGCATTCAAGAGAAAGGATAATTGAATTTAAAGTCATTTAAAACTTGCTATGATTAATGTCATGCCAGGTAAGCAATGAAAAAACACATTAAAAGGCTACAAAAGTAATTCTACTCTTCAGCTAGCACAAGTTATCTTGCCAGATACATATGAATATGCTATCTAGGCCCTTCTCCATTAAAGGGGCAGAGAGCAGCTCCCCAGCTCTGCACACCCAGATCAAGTACTCACATAGAATACATAGTTCATACTTAGTATGAACATTACATCAGATGTCTACGAGCGTGCCATGTCCTTGTGGGATGTTTCACGGTAACACTCAGGGATTATCCATAAGAGTCTAGGTCAAGTAGACCAGTTGTCAGAAACAAACAGCAATAACATGATCCTACAGGCTTAAATTCCTGCTCTTGCCTGCCATTTGCTATGCCTCTTCAACATGATGGAGTCTTACCCCCTTGGCTATTGTAAATTAAAATAAAGGCTTTCTTAAATTCCCTTGGTCATGGTATTCTATCACAGCAACAGGAAAGTAATTAAAATACTACTCATAAACTTGTTAGCACTTTCTGGGATGCTGAACATCACACTGAGTAGACAGTATTACCTGCCGGGAACATTTGGAGTATGGCTGCAGACCAATCTCATGAATACGGTGTTTGACATGTTTCAGAAGGATGCCTGATTCCTCCAACACTTTGAGGTCTGAAAATGGTCAAAGTGGCAACTCTGTCTCTGAGGGTCATGCATTTGAGCAAGGACTCAATGCTTTGTTCACTCTTTCCCAGGCTATGAGGGTCACTAATGAGCAAAGCAAGCTGGGAACCTGCCACTTTCTGTAAACATCTGGGTTCTGAGCTTCTGTCACCTTTAGGTCAGGGTTTATAGCAAGCTCTGCAATAAATGCTGGCTTTTATTGGGAAGTGATGAGCCTGGCAGGATTTTGTCCTAAGACACTCTTAACCCACCATTCTTAAGGATGTCTATTCTATGTGTTCCTTTTCTATACAATAGAGATGTTCTGGCTAATTTTATATCAACCTGACACAAGTTAGAGTCATCAGAGAGAAAGGCATCTCAACTGAGAAAATGCTTCCGGAAGATTTGGTTGCAGGTAAGCCTGTAGGACAGTGGCTCTTAACTTTCCTATTGCTGCAGCCCTTTAATACAGTTTGTCATGTTGTGGTGGCTCCCAACAATAAAATTATCTTGCTGCTACTTCATAACTGTAATTTTGCTACTGTTATAAATGGTAATGTAAATATGTGATATGTGACACACCCCCCCAAAAGAGTTGGGATCCACAGGTTGAAAACCATTGCTGTAGAGCAGTTTCTTAATTAGTGATTGATGGAGTAGGTTCCATTCCATTATGGGTAGTGCCAGTCTAGGCTGGTGGTCCTGGGTTCTATAAGAAATCAGGCATAGCAACCCCAGTAAGCAGTGCTCTCCCATTACTTCTTCATCAGCTTTTGCCTCCAGGTTCCTGCCCTGCTTGAGACCAGCTTAGACTTGGTCCAATAATTAATAGCCATGTAGAAATACCAAATAAACCCTTTCCTCCCTAATTTGCCTTTGATTCATTACAGAAAAAGTAACCCTGACTCAGACAAGGGTTGAGATTAAATGTGGTTCTACAGGTAGGAGTGGATCATACTTCTTTTGTTATCATCGCCTAAATTGCTATAACTGCATGCAAATGGTCCATGTGCTCCTATGTCTCTATAGCTAATAGTATTAAAACAGTTGTTCTAACTCAACATAACTTTGATACCAGGCTTTTCTCTTCATCTTATTTAGTGGTTCCTCATCTTTGTATGGCAGTGTACTGTGGGTGGACTTTCCCTTCTATTTTTGTTCAGTAGATTCTAGGCCATCTGGCTTCCTTTTGTGATCAGCACAAAATGGACTCACAGCTACTTTCAAGTGGGGCCCATACTTGTGTTATGTTGAATGTATGGGTGTGGCATCCACTCATGGATACAATACAACAACTGTGTTCTGTAGTAGAAGTTTTGGTTGTATTGTGTGGATATGTTTTTGTTGTAGTCCCAAGTGGTGGGATGTGGGAATGATTTGTCCATAGCTGACAGCAGCCTCATGAGAGGTGTGTGATCTTTGTCAGTTGATAAACAGCCCCGTGAGAGGGTTGTAATCCTTGTTAACAAGAAACTGCCTCATGCAGGGGAAGTGGTCTTGCCAGCTGAAAAACATCATCCTGGTACAGACTCTGAGAAGGTAGAATCAGGAGCAGAGAGAGAGAGAGAGAGAGAAAGAGAGAGAGAGAGAGAGAGAGAGAGAGAGAGAGAGAGAGAATGCTTTGAAGTCTTCATGCTGCTTCTACTGAATCCTGCTGAATCTTGCTGCTACTGGCCTTTGCTGCTGCATTTGACATTTCTGTTCCTATTGCTATTGCTGGATTGCTGGATTGCTGGATTGCTGGATTGCTGGATTGCTGGATTGCTGGATTGCTGGATTGCTGGATGTTTGCTGGTTTGCTGGTTGTTTGATGGTTTGCTGGTTTGCTGGTTTGCTGGTTGTTTGCTGGTTGTTTGCTAGTTGTTTGCTGGATTGCTGGATGTTTGCTGGTTTACTGGTTGTTTGCTGGTTTGCTGGTTTGCTGGTTTTTTGCTGTTTGCTGGTTCTTTGCTGGTTTGCTGGTTTGCTGGTTTGCTGGTTGACTTCTGGATACTTTGATGATGAAGAGTGGAATTGCCTCAGGGAAGTATATCTAAAGAGGTCTACATGCCCTGTCCCTACTAACCTTCTTTCTCTCCTACCTAGAGTCAGGGGTTTGAAGGATGGTAGGGGCATTTAGGAACCCAATGACCCTAATCAGAAGGAAGTAGCTAAAGAGAACTACACACCCTCTCCCCACTAACCTTTTTATTATCCTACTTGATGTTAGGGTATTGGAAGAGATTGGGGTAGAGAAGGAGAAAGAGACATAAGAAACCCCAAATGTTATTGAAGATTAATATTCATTATTGATTTATTTTTTAGTTAAACAGTGATTATTCCTAAACCAGCCGTATACCCAAATTACCACACAGAGACTAGGATGTATTTAGTTAACCTAGAGCACAATACCGGGTAATAATTATCCCATCCTAAACTTCCAAGCCCACATAGCTTCCTCCCATTCAGATTTCCCACATTATACTTGCTTTTAGTCATATTGTAGGTCAGGTTCATCTCTCCTGGTGGTTCCCAGTCCTCTCCTTCCTGATCTCACTCCTCCAACTCTCCTCCCCTCTGGACCAGGATATCCCACCCTATTCTCTCCATTGCTCAGCCTTGGCTGCTTGGTTTTTTTTTTTTTTTTTGTTTTGTTTTGTTTTTTGTTTTTTTGACAATACAGAGAACAAATGGTGGCATGTTTACACAAATTTGAGGCAGGTGATGCTTAGAATAAGCATCACAATGCAGTGTCCAGATTGAAACCAGATAGTGGGGTAGAGAAATCAGTGTGTGAATGAACAAGGGTAAATTGTATACATTCCACAAGAACATTATACCAATACCCAATTAAAGTAGGTTTAAAAAAAAATCAAAGCCTACAGTGTTCTGACAAGTGATATGAGAGGGAGGCGCAGAGAGAATGTTCCCAGAATGACCCAGATCATCAGAACTATATGAATCACACTGAAGTCCCCTGAATCTTATCATAGTCTCTTCACTGCTCCTTGGAGCATGTGTTTCTTATAGAGACCTTCATTGTCCCCTATCACATCATGTGCATACTATCCAGTTAGTAAGATGCCATTGATATACTGTTCATTTCAATATGATATTCTCTGGAACGTCTAGACAGTACCAGTCCTTTCAAAACACATCAGGAAACTGAGAGCTTGCATGACCACAGGCCAGATTACAAAACAACAGCTATATGCAGATGTCCTCTGATGGACAGAAATTGCTCCTGACAGGACTGGAAAGGAACACCTTCCCAGAATCAAAGGTGTAGCCACACACCCGGAGCACCATTGCAGCCATGAAGAGGAAGATTGTGAAGCATGTATCTGATAGAGGATTCATATCGGGCACATTTTAAAGAAACTTATTTCTAAGCTTGTAAAGGCAGAGAGAGAGCTCAGTGTAAATGTGGGTCAAAGATTTCTGGAAAAGAGGGTTCATAAATGGCCCCTGAAACATGCTGGGCAACTTCAGCCAATGAATAATTAGAAATTAAAGACACCGTGAGACAATATTACATACCTACCATAAAGGACTAAACTGAGCATGCTGGAAGGGCTCTACAGAAACCTAGGAGGAAGAGAGAGAAACCCCACCAGGTGGCATGGCTCGTGGTCCATGTGCAGGTGTGCTTCCCCCATTGCTTGCCCAGGTAAACTCACCGCTCTCCTCCCACAGTGTCCTACCACTTGCCCTGGAACCAGGCAGTGGGTACCATGCCCATACCCGGTGCTTCAGGATGCCATCACCAGTTCCAGCCATGGGAGTCATGCCGTGGCCTGCATGGTAGCACTTTGCATAGTGGTTGTGGCCAGAGCTGCCTTGGATCTTCCCAGCACACAGCAGCAAGATGTGAATAGAGTGGCAAGTAAGGACTGACTCTAGGTACCCGCCACTTGGTTGGGGTATGTGTGGGGTGGTAGGGGGTATACAACGGAACTTTGGGAACTGCAAATCCCATAGGCGAGGAGTGGGTATCAGGTTGACTGCCACCGTGGGGAACGGTGTGCTTGGTTTTTCCCTCCAGCCCACACATTGCAGTGTGGCAACTTAGGAGACGTCTGGAGCCTCAGAGCCACTACCTAAGTGCAAGGCAACCCAGCCAGTAGTTCGCAGTGGAAGTGGTCCCCGGGCCTCCTCAGCTTGGGAGGGCCATGAGTTGAGTTCCCGTGATTCCCATTGTTGACAAAAGTGCCTGTTGCTTGGGAAGCCCTCTGGGTCAGCTTTGGCTAACGTGAATGCTGCGTTGGGGGTAGACAAGAGTACACCAGGCAAAGGCCATCTTCTGTCAGCCAGTGTCTGTCATGACAAGATGACAGCTTCAGGGCTGCTGTTCTTCTCTCTTCTTCTAGGCACCCTGAGGTGGGTTCTCAGAGGAACACCTACTGCCCTGTAGGCCATACTCTGGGAGATAAATGGCAGTTGTCCCAGGATCCAGGAACACTCAAAGTATCCTGGTTGGCTAGTAAAGGTTGAAAAAAAATAAGAAGAGAAAAAAAAAGAGAACTAAATTGATAAATATGGTAAGATCAAGTGCTGATAAAGAAATGGGGTCACTATAGTCTCTCAAAGTCACTGTGAGGTGAAGACTGGCTCAACCCATTTGTTCACTGTTATATCTATGACTCTATAGTTCTAGTTTCCTGTATGTTCTTGAAAGAATTGTGTGTGTGTCTGTCTGTGTGTGTGTGTTTGTGTAATGTGTGTGAGTGCAAGTGTATAGTTAGCTTATCATGAAAACAAACATGTTGAGAGAAACAATTTTTCACAGTAGACCCAAACTGGACATTAAAAACCCAATGTCCACCCACAGCAGACTGTAAAAACAAATTTCACACTCACACTAAGAATAAATGAGCTACAACTACAGACAATGTGGTGAGTGGACTCTAACACAACCCCAAGGAAAAGGACAAACTGAATAGAATACACACTTTGTGACTCTATATGCCTAAGTTAAAATACTCAAAAGTCATCTCTGGTGTTTAGAATTATGTAAGTCCTTAAGCAATGGCCAGGAATTGGAGGAGGAGATCTACTAGTTATGTATTGGTCTATTTATGTGGGTATCAATAACACAAGTGTTTTTGGTTTGAAGTACTTCATTGTTTATTATTTTAATGTAGTTTATACTCTGACGGTATCTATAAAGGAAACTTTTATGCTGCATAAAATTATCAAGAGCTCTCCTCTCCCCAGTGAAAGCGTTCTGGTGGCCTATTGCACTGCATACATACATCTTATTATATATAAAAGGACATTTGAACACAATGGCTGGATCTTGCTTGTTTTACAGGGCACTGCCCAGATACCCCTGCAGGAGACCTCATACAATGGTCAGCATAGAAGAGGTCTATCTTGAAACACATCGCCTGGGCTTGATCCAGTTCAACCATGTGCCAGCTGTGTGGCCAGATTATTAATCTTTCCACGCCTCAGTTTACTCAGTTATGAAGCTTAATCTGTTACAGTTAGTATAATACTTGAAATGAGACAACATCCAGAGTATGAACAAAACTGTCCACTTATAGGATGTAATTAATAAGCAACCGACTCTTTTTCATCTCCTCAGATATATCATGCTGTTTTTGTGGTCACAAGAGAGTTTCCATATTCTATTTTCTTTCCTTGGGGTGTCCCACTTCATATCAAACAAAACAACATGAAGCAACTCCAAATCTTGTGTCAGAGGGGTTCCACACTGAAAAATAGTTCACAGGCACCAAGCAACTTAACCAAGGTCACACAGTTTGAAAAAAGAAATCAGAATTTAAACTTGACCCCAAGCCTGGGTCTCATTCTGTGTTCACAGACTTCTTTTTTGAAGAGAAGCCAAGTCGAACTGATTTTTCTAAGTTTTCTTGTGGCATCAAAGTGTAGGAAGGCTTCTGATGAATTGAACAGCTTTCTTGAGTTGACATGCCTTCTGAATGAGCTTTCACTTTGGTTTAGGGAACAATATGTAACTGCTCAAAGTAACAAAACAAATTTATGTGCCGTTGCTAGGGTAGAGGAGCTTTGGTGCAGAATGGCTAATTGCCAGGTGGTTAGGACAGACAAATGAGACCTGTGTGGGCTGAGCTGCTGGAAAAACTCCCTGCAGAGCTGGGGACACTGGCTTTGTGACTGGAGAGGCAGCTGTGCAGCTTGAACCTAATAACTGTGGATGGTGATTGGGGACAGAACTGCATAGCAACCAGCCTGGCTGGAGCTAAGCAGTTACCCAACATAGTAAAGGGAGATTTGGTTGGAAAGTTAGGGGTGTCAAGTTCTGGGGAAATTTGGAGGCTGGAAAAGGGATTAACTTGACTTCTGATTTATATTTGCTTTTGTTTATCGTGTGTGTGTGTACCTGTGTCTGTGTGTTTGTCTGTCTGCCTGTCTGCCTGCCTGCCTGCCTCTCATCCTGTCTGAGTGCTAAGTCTGCTTAGCCATAGATCTGCCCTTCTAATACAGTTCCCTGAAGTTAATGCACTGAACCCTTAGAACGTTATTGTCCTGCAAACCTGAAATGAACAGCTCCACTTCTCTCTTTGGCTGCTGGAAGTTGCCTTTCTATCCTAAGGAGTGGGAGAAAGCCTCTATAGACCATCCATTTGAAAAGGGTTAGTGTTCAACAGAGGTAAGAAAGGTCTCTGACTAACAGAAAAACAACAACAACAACAACTGAATAATAGAAACAAATGTAGAAACAAACCCCTCAATAGTCAGTTTTTAAAATAGACGAAGTTTGAGAACAGGTTCTTTTCAAAGATGCATGCAAATGGCCACTGAACACAGGATGCTTCTCTAATCAGCAGGAAATCAAAGCTACTGGGTACTCCATCAAATCTATGAGGCGATCACAAACAAAACCAAAAAGATACAGGTTGGCAAGGAGGTAGAGAAATTTAGACACGTGGACATTTTTTTTGGTAGGCTATAAAATGGTGAAACTACTGTGAAAATGCTCTTGAACTTTCTCAAAAAAAAAAAAAAATTTAAACACAGAGCTATTGCCTAATCTAGCATTCTGACTTCTGGTTATATAATCACTAGAATTGAAACTGGAATGTAAGCGGCCTGGAAAGAGGGCTCAGTGATTAAGAGGAGGTAATGCTTTTAGAGAGGCCCTGAGCTGGATTTCTAGGACCCATGTTGGGTGGTACACACACAACCACTCGCACCTCCTACTGCAGGGGATATAGCATCCTCTTCTGTCCTTGATGGGGACTCTTGTTCCTAGGCACACATACCCCACATATACACAGAATCAAAAATAAAATAAAATCTTGAAAGCAGGAGCTTAGATGTATGCATCCACATGTTCATTGTGGAATGATTCAAGACATGGAGCCTGCAAATAAATGGATCAAACAATCATGCACACCCACCCACCCACCCACCCACCCCACACACACAATTTTGCTTCCAAGAAAAAAAAAATAAGAATTTTATCATTTGCATCGACACAGATGGATCTGACAGACAATTATGCTCAACACAATAAGCTGGTCTCTGAAGGCCCAATGCTGCTAAACTCTTTTGTGTTTATTCTAAATGAAACTCATAACAGGCCATTTACAAAGCTGGATGGGGGTTCTGGAATAATGGATGTGAACAGGGCAAAAAACGTTCCTGCTCGTCACTGCAGTTGGACCTGAGACAAAAGAGGGATAAGTCGTGAACCAGGCACAATGACTAATGGGGCTACCAGAGGCTGGGCACATAATGCTTTACACTGATCTATTGTTTTTAAAAATAATATTCTGTTAATTCTTTGAGAATGTCATGCAATTTACTTAGAACATATTCACTCCCTCCTCCAATTCCTCTAGACTGATACCTCCCTCCCTCCCTACCCAACTTTCTATTCTCTCTCTCTCTCTCTCTGTCTTTCCGTCTGTCTGTCTCTTTCCCTCCCTTTTCCCCTCCCTCCCTGAAGTCCATTTTTTATGTCACCCAATTACTTTTGGAATAGGGCTTTCCCTGGACTATGGTCAATATATCAGGTATCACATCATTAAAGAAAACTGTCTTCTCTCTCCCAGCACCTATCAAATACCAATAGCTCTCCAGCTGGGGTGGGGCTCTGTGCCTACCTCTCCTGTCCATGCTGCAGTTTTGTCTGGCTTGAGTTTATGTAAGTCTTGTGCATGCTGTCGTAATTGCTGTGAGGATAATATGATGACAAACTGCTATGTTGTGTCGAAAAAACAGGTTTCTTTTTTTCTTTCTTTCTTTTTTGTCGTTATCCATTGCCTCTGACTCTTACAAGCTTTCTGTTCCCTTTTTCTTGAAGATCCCTGAACCTTAGGTGGGATGAGCATGGTAAGTGAATGACTCCTAATGAATTACTGCTATACCCATAGATCAGTCCATCTCTCAACCCTCATCATAGGAACTTTCTTCCAGTAGATCACAATTAACAGAGATCCACAAATGGTTAGTATGAACAGAATAAAATTAAAAAAAAAATTGAAGTTCTCAGCCTCACGTAGGGCATAAGTACTGCACACTGTGCTGTTTTTACCCTTTATTGCAGCTTTAGGAAGCTAGCTTGTATAGTGGTCAAGTGAATAAAGTTTGGGGGTTGGTTTGCTCGCATTTCATCTTTCAACTCTCAATTCGTGACACCTCCAGCTGCTGCCTTTGTTAATGGGCACATTATTTCCCATGAGCCTCTCTAGAACCTGGGCAAGGAAGTAGGGATCTCTGTGGCAGGTGCATCCCTTCCAGCAGCATCATTCTGTGAATGCGATGCTGGCTGGCAAGCTCCTTCTCACTGGCCCTCATTGTATCCTCCAGCTATGTGGCAGCCTGCGCTCTTCCCACCCAAGCTTATGGACCAACATGCAAATTGAGATCTGGACCCGCAGCCATGTTAAACAAAAGAATTAGATGAGTCCTGCCATACATGTGAGGTGCCAAACCCGTGGCTGGAAAACAGGATCATATCAATCCCTACAGTGGCTTAGAAGTGCTTGGCAATCTCTGTCCAAATAATTGCTTTTTAAAAATCAGGCAACTTAGTCTACATCAGAGATAGCCCAACCTCGAGACTCCACTCCCTGTGCTCCCCTAGCTAGTGGACTGACATGAAGCCTGTGATGCCCATCGTATTTATCTTCTTGGGGTCTGTGCATTGTGGTATGTCTATCCTGTACTATGTGGCTAAAATCCACTTATAAGTGAGTATATACCATGTATGTCTTTCTGGGTCTGTGTTACCTCACTTAGTAGAAGAGGAGGGAGGGGCCTATGACTGAGATGTAAATTGAATTAATTAATAAAATAAAAACAAAAAAGACAAAAAAATAATCCCCAAATAATTGCTTATATGGGGATGCAGAGGACCCAGAATAAACCAAATTGAAGAACAGTAAAGATCCTACTCTGTGTGGATGTAAGACCAATTTTAGATCTGTCAGAGTTAAGGCAACATGGATTAAGGAGAATCAAATATAAAAACAGAAAATCAGGGAGTGCAGGCACAATCCCACGCATGTGCTGTCACCTTGCCTTGCCACGAGGGCATCCCAGCATGACAATGGTCAAAGCATTTCTTTTTACACTAAGTGTAGCAAAGACAACTATATGATCATTCGGAAAGCCAGTGACCTTGACTTTTGGATCATCTTTGAAGATAACTTAAACTCATGTATAAGAGACAAGTATGAAAGCTTTAAGGGAAAAAAAAAACCTCAAAGTATTGACTGTCTTGAAATTGATAGAGGTCAAGACAGCACACAGTAAGTGTTAACTAGAATGGCATGGATATAGGTAAGGGCTGCATATTATTTAACTTACATGCACGTGCATGCATATATAAATGTATATACCCACGCGTATGCAAACTTTAATTCTCAGCCACATTCTGGTGGTTACGGCTTTAGCAGATGAATAGGAAAGACGTGATGACACAGTTTAGCTCCTAGCAGCTCTCCCTACACTTCTTTTACATTCACCTGTAAGACTTCTGCCATCGGTCACCCTGGGTAAAAGTGAGACGCACTGTGACATTGTAGCTTTGCTCAGTGTGGGTTGTCATGTTTTCCAAGCTTCTAGAAGCTACTCTAATTGTAAAACATGTTAACCCTAAATGCAAACTACTGGCCAGGGAAGGGTAGGGAGACCCCTCAAGGTGTGTCAATGTCTCTCTGCTTCCTTCCAGCAGAGAAGAAGGTCCTTTTATAATAAGGGGCTAATTTGGGCTAAGTATGCAGCTCTGTAATGCAGGCTTGCTTAGAAATAAGCTCTGGGGCCACCTAAGAGCTGTGGTTCTAAGTTTTCATAAGGAACATTGACTGTTTAGGCCTTTCACAATTTCTTCAGTTCAGTTGGTCTGACGTGGACGTGGACCTTTCAGTTGTAGGAGATGACATTGACTCCAGAGTAGCCTTTCTAGCATACAGCTGGCTTTCCAGCTGCTGCTTTCTGCTTCCAGCTGTTTACTGTCTTTCTGTGGAACATCTTTGGCACCCAACAGCAGCGTCTTCTTAGTCTGCAATGACGGATTCATCTCATGAGCTAGCACTCTGCCTTCCATTTTAATGTCGTCTGTGGCTCACTCAGTTTACCTTCTGTAACATCAGGCAAAGGCTGTGTTTACAAAATCAGAGGCCAAGGCAGAGTTTGGGCATTGTGATGTTTATTGAAGATTATCATGGATGAAAGGATGGGGAAAGGCAAAATGGTGGAAATAAAGAGATGGTTCAGTTACAGCACAAATCCATAGAGTCCTGGTGGACAAGCATGAGCTCTGCACTGAATATCTATCAATGCATATTTATGAGTGGACTGGGCTGTTGCTGTTTTAATGTTCTTCTCTGTTTCAGAATCCACATAGTCCTCAGAAGACCAGGACTTCAGAGAGCCTCTCTCTGCAGCTGAAATGGATGTCGAAGGAGTTGAGATCTGCTTGTTGGCTGTACTTTCTGATGCTGCACGGGAAGCCTTCTATTGCCACATCTGGAGCTGTATATATGTGTTCAGAAATGGTGTACATGCCTGGGGTCAGTATATGACATGTGCATGATGCATGGACTTGTGTAAAAAGATAATCTTTTAATGAGTTGTCTTCAGGCACAAACTGACATAATGTCTTTGCAGTAAGGGTAGTGGACACTTGTTCAGAGCCCTGTGAGTTCTGGGCCCTCTGCCCTCAGGAAGACGGGGGACTTCAAGAGCAGGCATAAATCAGTGGACACTGAGAAAAATTCTTTTCTTCTCTGCTTCTTCTCTTCCTCTCTTTTTCCTTTTGTTCTTCACTTCCTTCCTTCTTTCTCCTATTCACTCCTCTCAACCCCAACATGAAGCAATAAGAAGTTTAGAGATCACAGGATGAAGGCTGGTGAGGATCAAAAGTGACTGAGAAATGAGAAAAAAATGAGGAAAACCAAACCAAACAGACCAACTCTCTACATCGTTTTCCAACTAGCCACTCTCAGACCACTCAGAATGGCTGGCTGCATGTCCTCCAGACCAGGAAGATGACAAGCTGTTTGGAGACAGTGAATTCGAATAATAGTTCCTCTGAATCCAGGCACTGGCAGCATGTGAGACAGTTATCCACCACCTGAGCACTCTGTAGCCCCAGGCCTTGGTATGCTGGCCTGCCAGAAAGCTGGCAGTGGCTTAGACTTTAGGGGTGAACAGCCTATGTGTGGCTTTTTGTCCTCATGTGTCCAGTTTAATGGAGCTGTCTGGAATTGAGCTTGAAAACTTTTTTGGAAATGTCAGAGTCAGAGATGGGCTGGCATGGCTGCCAACTCTGCTGTCAGACTGGACCCATGTGATGCCTGAAGGGGGCTCAGATGTGGGGAGCAGAAGGGCTGGAGCTTTGGAGCAAAATGACAATAAAGAGGACAGCAATTCCACAGCACCTGCTGAGAGTGCCTGTCCTGGACTTCCTTTAAAACTCTCTTCATAAGAGTTGTGATATGAGAGCACTCTGAGTGTTTTCTGCTCAGTAGACATTACTATGATCCTATGATGAAGGTGAGACAATGAAGCCTGAAACATGTAAGTATCTGTCAACCAGGTACATTTTAGAACCAGATCTTAGCGATTTTAATCAATTGGCTGCAAAAGTAGGATGGCAGAGATGCCACTGTCAAGCTTGTTACCCTATTGTTCTAGTTTGCTTTTCTGTTGGTGCTGACCAAAAGCAAATCAGGCTTTAGAGAGTTTTGTTTCAGCTTATATTTTCAGGTCACGGTTCATCTTTAGGGAAATCAGGGCAGAAACTGAAGCAGAAACCCCTGAGGAAGGCTGTTTATTGGATGTTTCCCTGGCAGGTGTTCAGCTAGCTTTCTTTTATAGTTAGGATTCCTGTCCCCTACGTGTCCCCTCCCCCTTTCTTCCATAAAATAATCTGCGCTCTGCCCAAAGTTTGTCTGTGAGTCTCAGCATCTGCTTTGAACCCCTGTTGGGTGGAACCTTTCAGAGGGCCCTTTGTAGTAGGCTCCCTCCTGTTTCCTCTCTTCCACTGCTTCTGGTGTCTATCCTGTTTGCCATTCTGAATGAGATTTAAGCACCCTCCTTAAGGTCCTTCTTAGTGTTTAGCTTCTTTAGGTGTGTAGATTTTAGTATGGCTATCCTATAGTTAGGATTCATCTGCCTAGGGAGGACATCATCCACATTGGGCTGAAATCCTCATCTATCAATTTTCCATCAAGACAATTTCTCATAGACACTCTGATCTGGGATATTCTTCAGCTGAGGATTCCTCTTCATGGGACGGTATGTTGTGTGAAGGTGACAACAAGATCAGCCACGGACATACCTGGTAGAGAATATCAGGTGGATTTTTTCTTTCTTTAAGAGGCTTTGAGTTAAGCAGCTTATACATTTGACTTCTGAGGGCATCTTTCCCGGACACAGTGACATCTACATCACCACCACCAAGTGGTTATCATGCAGAGAGAATGAAAACTGCATCAAAATACCAATGGTATTTCTAAGTGCAATTTCCTAAGCCGTCAAGGGAAGCCAAGGCCAAGAAGCCATTACCACAGAGGAGCTCAGGGCAATGGGGAGACTAATACTGTCTCCACCCCTGCTCTGGATCAGACATGGGAAAGAAAGACGCATTCGTGCTTTAGTTTATTTGTTTATAGATGGAACCTAAGAGGCAGGAGCCTGAGTGACTGGTCAAGGTGCATTTCAGTGCTAAGGCAATGAGGGCAAAACCTATGAGAAGTGGCCTTTCAGAGAGTTTTTTTTTTTTTGTACTGGAGGCAGAAGCCAGCCACCCTGCAGATTAGATGCTAAGGAAGCAGTTAGACACAGTGATGGTTAAAATTCCCTTGGTTCTTGTTCTTTGGGAATCTGTGATAATGTTTCAATGTCTTCAGTCGAATTTCCTGGACCTTTTTGCATAAAGCCAAGATTGGGGTTAATCTGACATCAGGTACGGGCAGCCATTTGCATGGTCTCTATGGGAAAAGGCAAGATTTACAAAGTCAAATCTAATTAAGACACACACAGACTTCCTTAAGGAAACAGTGATTCTGCATCACAATGAAAGGATAAACACAGCCCAGAATAAAGAATTGCTACTTGTTCATCACAGCTGGGAACACCAGTCTTGCCTTGATACTAAGCTTATCTTCTGTGCCTACAAATTTCCCAAATTCTCCCCTTGTGGCATGGCAGATGAATAAGTAAGAACCATTTTCTTAATCCTTCTGGAGTGAAAGGAGTCCCAGTCCTCTGAATTTTGACTTAGCCTAGACTCCTGTCTAACACATTTGTTGCCTCAGGGTCTCCCCAGAGAACTGGGTTTACTTGGGAGGAATTCATTGCCTTGACAGACTCTACCCTGCAAGGTATCAAAGCAGATGCTGAGACTCATGGCCAAACTTTGGGCAGAGTGCAGCGAATCTTATGAAATAAGGGGGAGATAGAAATACCTGGAGGAGACAGGAGCACCACAAGGAGAGCAACAGAACCAAAAAAATCTGTGTACAGAGGTATTTTCTGAGACTGATACTCCAACCAAGGACCACGTATGGAGATAACTTAGAACCCCTGCACAGGTATTGCCATGGCATCTCACTCAGTGTCCAAATGTGTTTCCTAGTAATGGGAACAGGAACTGTCTCTGGCATGAACTGATTGGCCTGCTCTTTGATCACCTCCCCCTTAGGGGAGTGCAGCCTTACCAGGCCACAGAGGAAGATAATGCAGCCACTCCTGATGAGACATGATAGACTAGGATCAGATGGAAGGGGAGGAGGACCTCCTCTATCAGTGGACTGGGGGAGTGGCATGGGTGGAGAAGAGGGAGAGAGGGTGGAGTTGGGAGGGGAAGAGGGAGGGAGCTACAGGTGGGCTATAAAGTGAATAAACTGTAATAAATAAAAAGAAAAAGAAAAGAGAAAATAGGAGAGAGAGAGAGAGAGAGAGAGAGAGAGAGAGACACAGAAAGTGGTCTGCTCGGGAAATTGCTGTCAGATTAATTATACCAGCATCGTGTTAGCAGCATCAGAGCTACACATGGCTGACCAGAACATCTCCAAAGCCACTCACTTCCCCAAGAGAAAGGATCAAAGGGTGTATCTCATTCCCTCTACCTGTACACTGCATTTTTCTTCCTTCCATAGCCCCCCAGAGCTCAGATGCACCTAGGTAGGTTCCTGAGCCCATGGTCCTTTGTGCTCAGTGAGAGCAGCGTCTGTGGCTTCTTACATTTCTGATGGCCCTCTGCGGACGCTCCTGTTCTTTCAAATACTGGCCCTCTCTCCTCACTGTAGCCTCAGACTTGTGATATCTTTGATGGCCACTCGCTTCTCCCAAAACTTTCTGTACATTTCCAGTACGAAATCCATATTAGAGACCTTTGATCCAGGCCCAATCTGGGTCCTACTGATAGTTCCTGTTTCATCCCTGTCCTCACCTCCTACACACTTTTCTCCCTCCCTTGTCTCCGTCCATTGTCTAGACTTGCAGACTCCATTCTGCCTGAATAGCTATACTGGTCTTGGCTCTTTGAAAGCCTGACCTGAACTCTAACTCTTCCATCTAAGATCTCCTGATACCACTAGTCAATAGAGAGCCATGGTAGCTAAGTGGGGTCCCATTGCTGTACTGTTTCTTAACTGATAGATTCAGGGAGATGGGGAGTCATTACCTTCAGTTATGTGATCCTTCATGATTCCATCAAGCGTCAATGAATTGTCCAAATTCAATGGTCACAAAGATGGCCCTAGTTCACTGAATGGATCACAAAACAGATCCCCAAAGCCATTAAACGGAGAAAGGGACAGGTAGGGAGAAGTGGAGGTAAGGTTGATAGGTATTTGAAGGAGGGAGATAAGAATAGGTATGTGGGGAAAGAGTAAGCAGAGTATATTAAATACATCTGTGAAACTGTCGCTATATATAAAAAAACCTGTTTTGGTGCCCTGCGTGCAGCAGGGCTCCATTAATCACAGCGCATTGTGTGACTTTCTGCCTCCAGTGCTGGCTTTCCCCTCTAATGCGCTCCTTTTTTGGGTGCTCACTAGACATTTCTCTACTGTTTTTTCTTTACAAGGAAGGAGTTCAGGTCTCCTGTGCCTGGTTTTGCAGGAAAGTGCAACCACACCTAGCCTCTGAATAAGGGCCATGTATTTCAGTAATATTTAAGAGTTATAGGAAAGCTAGTGCAGGTGAGGACTGTGTATCTATTCTATAGAAGGCAGTGGCTCCACTCCAGCCTTTGGTGGCCATATGGGAAGGTACAAAGGACTCTGTTACTATGGCTTGCTGCTGAATATAACCTTGAAATTTGGATTCTTAGGAGGTATCTTTGCACCATTAAATATTGACCACTAGAACAAGTAATTAATTAATTAGTGAATTGATTAATTATTTAACACAGAGTTTAATGAAGCCCAGGCTGGCCTCTAACTTATTATGTAGTAGACCTTAAACCTCAGATCTTCCTGCCTCTACTTCCAGAGAGCTGGAGTGAGAGATGTGTGTCACTTCCTCTGTGCCTTGTTACTCTAACCGCACCAGGGCCTGCCAGAGATTAGTACCCAGACAAACTGAGGCATGAATGACTTGACAAAGATTCTATATAATATACAGAGGTCATGACCCTCAGAGAAAACTGGTAGAGCTGCCTCTGAATGTCTTCCATTTAAATGGACCCTCTTTGTCCCAAACCCAACAGCCTCATTCCACCAGGGGATTGAATCCCCTCCTGCTCCCGTGGATAGTTTTGGGCAGGGGAACAGAGGAAGCACTCAGATACAGGGAGGAAGGTGCAAGTCAAGGGTAGTCATCCACCTCCCCCAACATCTATCACACAACAATAGCTCACCTCTCTCTGAGAGGCTTGGGCTTCCCTCTAGGACCTCTGTTCTCTTACTCTCACCACCCTCATTGCTCCAGGGACTCCCTGATGCTGGTATTTGGGTACTCCTCTCTCTAGCCCCACCAGTGTGGCAACTACACCTGCAAAGCAGCTGTTTGTATTTGTCTCTTTCTTTTTATGATACTCCCTCCAGACTGGGAGGTTATTCTTCTTTTTTGCACATATTCTGAGTCACTAATTGGAAACACATATTTTTTTTTCTTTCTCAGATCTGTGCGTCCTTTGATGTTGTTTATACACAAACAGGCAAAAGAGCCAAAATCTATGGAGATATATTGTCACAGCAGAAAGATGGGGTCTTCTTGTGTTGTCACTCCATTCTCCATGATTTTGCGACAGACTGGCCTCCAGAAGGAAGTTGTGGCCGCCACCTCCCAGCTGCTGTGAACCTCCTCCATATCCATTCAGAGGTGGGACACGCTACTCAAAGTGCACCTGTGATGTGGGATGAGACAGCATATCACATGAGCCGGGTATAAGTCTGAGTGGGCAATCTTCACCACATCTGCATGCTTCCATTTTCCCATCAGTAAAGTTATATGCCTTCTCTTAACTCACAAAACGATCCCAAGGACAAAGGGACGTGGATTAGGAGTTTCACGTGTAAGGCAAATCCTCTGTAAGAGATTTGTTTTCTTATTAATTCTCTCTCTCTCTTTCTCTGTGTGTGTGTGTTTGAACATATGAGTGCAGCTGCCTGTGGAGTCCATGAAAGGGTGTTGGATTCCCTGGAGCTAGAGTTGGTTGCAGTTGTAAGCCTCCCAAAGGGAATTCCTAAAGGCTTTGATGGTATTTATCTTTGAGACCACAGCAAGAAACTGGACTGCAGGAATCATATGAAATAAGGGGGAGTTAGTAAGACCTGGAGAGTACAGGAGCGCCACAAGGACCAAATATATCAGGGCACAGGGGTCTTTCATAAGACTGTTTCACTAACCAAGGACCATGTATGGATATAAGCTAGAACCCCTGCTTGGATATAGCTCATCTTAGCTCAGTGTCCAAATGGGTTCTCTAATAAGGGGAACAGGGAGTATTTCTGACATGAACTCAACAGTGAGCTCTTCGACACCCCCCCCCCCCCAAGGGAGGAGCAGCCTTGCTAGGCCACAGAAGAAGTCATTGCAGCCAGGCCTGAAGAGACTTGATAAACTAGGGTCATATGGAAGGGGAGGAGGTCCTCCCCTATTAGTGGACTTGGAAAGGGGCAGGGAGAAAATGAGGGAGAAAGGGTGAGATTGGGAGGAAAGGAGGGAGGAGGCTATGGCTGGGATACAAAGTAAATAACCTGTGATTAATATAAGAAATAAATAAATAAATAAATAAAAAGAAACTGGACTGCAGTGCTGTGATGAGAACTGGAATTTCTGTTTGATTATTTTACTGATAAAGTCTCCCGTGACAGTCTTCTCCAAGGAGGGGCTACAAGAATATGATGAGGTTTGCTGGCTTCATTACTAGCTCAGAAAACACAGTCTGTCTCTTTATTCAGTCTAGATAATATGGCTCCTGGCAAGTCAATGGAATCCCTGTGTGGTAGACCACAAATGAGGTGGCAAATTTCTCTTCCCTTTGAGTTCACAGCCTCCCAATCTCTGAAGATCCCACAGAACTTATTTATATGTCTCCTGAAGTCTGTGTTGACTCTGTGCTCTGCTCATAGTGTTAGCTGATACTATGTAAGCAGACATATGATGGGGTGGGAGGTTGTTGGCTTGGGGATCTTGCAACCTTTTTCCCATGTGACAAGCTGGAGTTAGCCTGCTGGGTGAGCAGGCATGATTTAACCGTTGCTTCTTTACTTGGCTTCCAGCTAGCTCACAATGCAGAGTCACTGAATGGCAGTGGTCACAATGGCAACTGGTCACATGGGCCAGCTCAGCAAGAACAGCTTGCAGAGCCCATCCCTAACAGAACTGAAAGACATCAATGAGTTAAACACTTGGTACATTTCAAGTCACAAAGTTAGACATTACTATAGAGTTAAGGATAACCCAACTGTTGATATGTCTGGTCTTGATATATGCTTTTACTTTGTGATACTTAGAAATGAATCAAGGGCCTTACATATGCTAGGGAAGCACTCTATCACTGAACTATGTTCTTAATCTCATTTTTATTTTGAAACAGGGTTTTGCTAGGTTACTCGAGTTGCCCTCAAACTTGCTCTGTATTCCAGTTAAGACTTGAGTTTTCAATATTCCTGCCATTATTGTTTCAAACAGCTGAGATTTGACTTGACTTATCTGTCTGGACGAAGTACTCCAAACAGGTGTATAACATGTAACTGATGGAGTAGGGGACCCTACCCAGTTTTGAAGACCATTGTCAGATTTGCTGATTCACTAGACCGGTCTCAAAAATTCAGGAAAAAAATGCTTTATTAATGACTGTATTTTATTGGGAAAAAAAGAGTAAAAGGAGAAGTCTGCAGATGAAACAGGATCATGCTGGATCCAGCAGAGAATGGGTCAAACCTTCAGTTGCCTCTCCTTTGCAGCTGCTCAGAAATTACCTAGTTCCTGGTGGTGAGACGTGACAACATGAGCCAATTGATGTCTCCTCTCTGCCTTGGAATCACTGTTTTTATTGGATGTCAGTGGAAGAGTTTGACCTCTTTACTCAGATCCTAGAACCACCTAGAGGTCAGATGCTAAGGCTTTGGGCATGTACAGTCATCCACAGTAAATCCCATCTTGTATAGGCTATGTGGCATGGCCTGAACCCTAAGGCATGGGAGACACCATTGCCAGGCAAGGTTCTCCTAAGTATTCCTGGTCCAAGTCAATCCCAAAGACCTTGAACGTGCAGGACATGAACAGGCCAGGTCCACGGAGGGAACACATTCCTGTTCAGGAACTGAGGTGAAAGTTTGTCCTTAGTTCAGAGGAGATTATCTAGGACAGAGTGTTTGGCCCATGGCTCAGAGGCAGCAGGCATGTGGAGTGTTAGGATGAGCATGGGGCAGGATCCCAGGGTATTGTATCTATGAATGCCATAAATATTGCCATTTAGGCCAGAGATAGGAAAACAGCCTCTAGGCAGAGGGTTTCCCTAAGCTTCTCTGGTCCAGTCTCTTCTGTGGCTTCATTCCCCAGCATCCACACAGGCAAGGCAGGTCATTCACAACATTGGCAGTAAGGATCAAAGAAGAAAAACTGGGGACAGTAAGGGATGTCAAAATATGCAGAAAGCAGGCAAAGCTTGCTCCCTGAGAACTGGGAACCAACCAAGCTCTCTCTAAAGAGCAAGCATGAAATGTAGACACGTGTGGGAGTGGAAGAAATCCGAGTTTTCTCATTTCAGGCTTGCAGCCAGGTCTGCTGGTGCATACCTGCAATCCCAGCTGTAGCAGGGGAATCTCAAGTTCAAGGCAAGCCGAGCTGCCAACCAGACTGTGTTCAAGGCTAGTCTGGGAAACTTAGTGAGACCCTGTCTCAAAATAACAAAGGAAAAGATACTTCCCTAGCTTTCGTAAGACCCTGATTTCAATCCCCGTTATCACACACACACACACACACACACACACACACACACACACACACACACAAAAGGGAAATGACAATATGTTTTTGATTAATTTTAGACCTTGCAGAGTGATTTTATGAATATAACATAAAGGACTAAATTAAAAACAATAGAGATCTTAGGAGAAATGAACAAGTAGCAACCCAAGGTGCAGAGATATTAAAATAAGGAAAACATAGGCTAAGGTGAATGATATAGGAAAGGTTTAGATAGACTAAACAGTGACAGACCACAGCGCTCATGGCAAAGTGACCAGGAGAGGTGGAGTGGCATAGAACAAGGGTGAAAACAGCTCTGTGGAGACTTCCTGCAACTGTAGACTTCCTAGTGCCAGGTGTATACAGGGTGCCCCTCTAGACTTGCATACGTTGCCACTTTGGAGGCTGAAGCTACTTTTGTTATGTTGAACCTTCATTATCAGGTGGAATAAAGGTCATTTAAATTTCCACAGTGACTACTGCTCTTATCCAGGGCCTTGGTGATGCTTGCCAGTGATCGGAATACAATAGCTCAGAGAATACAGGTGCTTGCTGCCCTACGTGATGAACTGAATCCAAATCCCTGGGATTCACATGGTAAAATGAAAGGAGAGGACTGACTCATGCAAGCTGTCCTCTGACCTCCATGTTCATTCCTCCACATACACACACAGCTAAATAAATGAGAAAGCATGTATTAAAAAACATTAACAGGGTCTGTTAAATTCACTACTGTCAAGGGATTAGAGAAAAATGACTTTTCGTATGTGGCCAGTGGGATCATAAATTATAGCAGTCATGAAATGACTGAAAGAATGACCAAATCAATCTATTCTATGAAAATTAAAGATACTTACAACTTTTGACTCAGTAACCCATTTTGGGAGTATGTTCTACAGAAATAAAATCATTACCGTTGAGAATACAGGTGCTGGGGCTGGAGAAGTGAATTAGTAATTAACGCTTGCTGTTTTTTCGGCGGAGCTGAGTTTAGTTTCTAACACTCATGTCAGGAAGGCCACAACCGCCAGTAACAACAGCTCCAGAGGATCCAATGCTCCCTGGCCTCTGAGAACATCTGTGCACGTAGGATATACACTTACATACACATATAGATACACTTAAATTAAAAAGGGTTTTGAAAATAAAAGACAGGTATACTGTGTAAGGCTGGAGAGACGGCACAGTGGTGAAAAGCACATGCAGCACTTGCTGAGGGCTGGAGCTTGGTCCCAACATGAGTAACAAATGTGTCATGCTGAACCCGATGTCTCCTAGTGTTTACCAAAATGGACCCAGGTGGCAGGGTGGAAAGATGGGCGTGGGATGTATTAGCATCTAATTCCTCCCCTCACAGACTGCAATGTCTGGGTGGGTATAGGCAACTCCTCTCCCTGGTACCAAGTTGATGCTGAGACCAGGCAGTCTCAGCTCTGGGTGACTCTGTGAGTTGAGGATAAAGCCACACACTGCAAGGCAGTGGTGTGGTACAGCCCCTCTGCATGCAGCCCCAGGTCCTGAACGGGAGAAGTACTTTCTGGGAATTTCAGCTGAAGAGACATCGGATTAGAGGAGATGCCCCAGGGGTCAATGGCTACTCTTCCCTTGGATGTGAAGCCTGGCTCTGAGGCAGACACCTTCTCTCATAGAGGAGGTCACACTGAGACATGGATCTGGGCCCCCACCTGAACACAAAATGGCTTCTTGAGGTTTTTCTATCTTGTGGGAACTTGAGGGGGTTGTTAAATGAGTGTAACAGAGAACAGAGAAGGGCTGTGTGCCAAGTGTGATGCTGGAAGAGGTCATGGGAGGGTAGAAGGAGGAAGACTGGTGAACTGAGTGCCAATGCAATGGCACTTGGCATTAGAGAGGAAAAAGGCTTCAGGCACGTCCTTTTTTTTTTTTTTTTTTTTTTAACCATGACCTATTTGCTCATGTAAAACTGAGGATTCCACTTTCAGCTTCCTACAGCAAATGACCAACTGCTCTGGCTTGGTACAAACTTAGTGCTCACCGAATAGACCTAGGTGTAGTCACCCCTACGTGTGCATGTGAGAACGGATGCCTTCCGACACCACTTTCCCACCTTGGGCAAGAAAAAGAGGCTCGTTTTCTGGTACTGTTGGTTGCAGACTAGGGACTGACAGGGCCACAGTAGTGATGCATGTTCAACATCATCTCTGGGGAAGGCTGTTTTGTGGCACGTGCTGATTCCCATGGGTTTAAAGCATTCTTTCCCTTTATCCAGGGGAGGTGCATTCCAAGAGCCACAGTGATGTCTGAACCACACACAGCACTGAGGCCTATAGATATGCAGTGTTCCCATCCATACATCCCTATAATAGAGTCTAACTTATCAATTGTACATTGCAAAATATTGTTTTAATTTAGGTATTCTCTTTACATCTCAATCTTAGCACCCTCCCTCCTCTCCTCCCAGTTCTTCTCTTCCATCCCTCCCTAATTTCCCTATCCCCCCTCCCCTGTCCCTCAGAAAAGGGAAGTCCCCTCAACAACCCACCCCAGCAATCCAGTAGCATTAGGACTGTGTACTTCCTCTTCCACAGTCTCCTGGCAAGGCAGCCCAGTCAGGGGGAGGTGATAGAAAAACACGCAACAGAAACCATGTCAGAGACAGCCACCAATCCCCTTTCTAGGGGACCCACATGGAGGCTAAACTGTCCATTGGGTATATATGTGTAGAGAGCCTAGATCTAGTCCATGCATGGTCCTTGGTTGGTGGTTTCAGTCTCTGCAAGCCCTTCTGGGCCCAGGCTAGTTGGGACTGTTGGTCTTCTTGTGGAGCTCCTGTCCACTCCAGGTCATATATAATATTAAACATAACTAGTAAAATAAAGCAATTGTCATGATATACTGTCCCAAAATCTAAATGGTACACTGTCCCTCCGAATCTCTCTCTGTCCTATCTCTATACTTTGTCTCATTCTCTCCACTTATATCCCTGATACCCTTTGTATTCTGAGATGCAGCATTATAACTACTACACTTCTTTCTTCCTTAGCTTCATTGATGCATTATTCAGCCTTATAGACCTCAGATCCTTCAGCCTGGGATCTTTCACTTTCTGAATAAAATAAAAAATGCTCACTTTTTCTTTGAAGGAAATTCCTCATAGTGTCTCCTTAGCAGTCAAATTATTTACATCACAACTTTCATATTTATCAACAAAGTAAAATACTGGTCAATTGAACATAAGCAGGTGGTACCCCATATCTATCTATCTATCTATCTATCTATCTATCTATCTATCTATCTATCTATCTATCTACCTACCTACCTACCTATATTAGTATGGACAGTGGGCACAGGATGGTCCATGTCCTGGGCTGAAGGTGTATGATTTCATGAAGCTACTCAGAATAGTTTGTGACTTAAAACTTGTGATTGTCCCTGCCTGGATTTTCCATTTCGTACTTTTGAGCACCATTGAGTGTGGTGAATAGAAACTGTGGATATGGGAGATAACCATGCTGCCGTCATGCCAGATGCAAGCTCCCATTGGGATGCTGTTGCCAAATGTGGAAAGACATGGGCACAAGTGACACTTCCAGCCAGGGCATCTGGATCTGTTACATAAGTTCTACAGCCCCAACCCAGTCACTCTTCCTGCTCATGGCATTTTTCAAGAGTCCCTTTCTCGTCTGGCAAAAGTGAGTGAGCAAGAAGCCAGGCAGCCTTATGCAATTTGTCAAAATGATTGATATTGCCCAGCCAGAGGTTCAGGGCAAAGGACGGTTATGCAGCAGATGGGGCATAAAGAGTGATCTGTGATATGGAGAGAGACATGTGATTTCAGAAGACATATTTTTTTTTCCTAAGCAGAAGGATGGGTAGCACCATTCCATAGCCAGGGTCTCGCCCTGTCTCTCTGTCTTTCTGTCTCAGTGTATGTTTTTCTGTGTCTTTCTTTCTTATCTCTCTCTCTTCCTCCCTCCTCACCCCTCAACTTTCTTGTTTCGATTTCCCTGCTTTCCTCATTCTCACTCTGGACTCGCATCACAGGACAGCAGAGCTACAAAGAATCCTTGACTCATCTCCCAGACCAGACTCCTTTCTGCCATCTCACCTCACAGGTGGATATATTGGCCTCTGGGTAGTAGCCCTGTTTTAGATAGTCTCTGGGATCTGAGCAGGTCCTGTGGTTCCTAAGAATCTTACCTGTAAAATGGAGATGTCATTTGCCTCATCTCATCACTGAAAAGTAGTTTGGATACCTGCCCTATTGTTTCCTGTAAATTATATAGTTTCAGAGAGGAAATATTTGGTGGTCTTTGAGACATGGCAAGTACGAAGTTTGTACCTGTGGCATAGTGACATCATTCCTTTTCTTCACCAGATGTCCCACTTTGCAACCCACAGTCTCTGATTCAGTGTTTCCACTGGTATACAGTGAAATGTTGATATCGTTTTGTTTATCAGAGACCTACAGTTAAGGTGTTCAGGGGAAACAGATCATCAGCATTCTAGCTCTACTTACTATCTCACAAAGGGACCTCAGTGTTTAGAATTTAACTCAAGAGGTGAGACTAGATTCTGCACAAAGGCAGAGCCATGCATATAAACAAAGCAGCCACCACAGTATTATTTGTAACAGAAAAGAAACCATTAATAGAGGAATACTGAGATAGTATCAAACTATTTGAAAAGAAGCTAAAATATTAAAGCACTTGACAATAGATTGTAGCCCTATGAGTTCCTAATGTGATGAAAAGTACTTCAAATTTCACAGAATAAATAAATGAGCAGATACCTGAAGCCCAAGGTGGCCATTTCAAACAAGTTAGATGTGAATTGAGTGAGACAGATGCTTACAATTGATAGAAGAGGACTTTTAAGAACACTGTATACAGTCTGTTCTTGTTTTGGAACCCAGACCATGTCCCTCTCCTTTCAGGGTCTGTGTCTGGGTATTGTCAAACACGGTGAAATGTCAGTAATGCCACAGAGGGTGTTCTTGGTGCTAGCTTCTGGAGAAAGGCATCAGCCGACTTGTTCTCTAATTTGTCTCTTTCATTCAATGAAATGCGTTAGACAAATTTACATGAAAACAAGCACACTCTGCATTCCGGTTCTAATGACTGCCTAATACATCATTATATGCAGTTTTCATTACTTGCGTTGATATTTAGGTTACGGGCAATTTTTCACAATTACAGATAGTGCCGAGATGAACATCCCCTGCGTATGTCTCTGTCTGTTGGAGCTGTATTACTAGGTGCTAACAAAATTGAGAAGTTTTTCATGCTTAAACACTTGACATTTCGCTTCTTGATTAATTTTGAATCCTGGGCCGGCTCAGCCACTTAACTAGCTGTGGGCCGGTGTCTCAGCTAGCTCCTGCTGTAATCTTCTCCTAAAGTGGGGCCCATCTTGGTCTGTGTGAGGGTAAAATATAAGTAAAGCTGGTAAAGTCCAAGTTTATAGATGGCTGACCATGAGCCCACCAAGGACAGAAGACCCAGGTAGGAGGAGCCCTTTTCAGGGGTTGCGGGTAGGACGTACAGCCTCTGGGAAGCAGACAGGGTGAGGGATGCCACATGCTACTCTTGTCAGCTACACAGGCACGCCCTTCTTGTTCTGAAGATCCTCAGTAGCCAGAGGAATAGCATCCTCGTACCATGGGCATGGGTCTCCCACTCATGAAGCAGAGGAGCCCAGTTTCCACAGTCAGTAGCTACAGGAGCCAGGATAGTAGAAGCTACGTCATAGCCAGACTAACCCTTGTACAGAGGCCTCAGAAGCATTCATCTCCAGACCAATGGTTCTCACCCTTCCTAACGTTGCACCCCTTTAATAGGGTTCCTCATGTCGTGGTGACCCCACCAACCATAAAAGCATTTTGTTGTTACTTTGTAACTGTAATTTCGCTACTGTTATATTAATGTAAATATCTGATAGGCAGTATAGTCTTAAAGAGGTCATGACCCACAGGTTGAGAACCACTTCCCTAGAGCATTGGGTCCCAGGGCTGCAGGGAGCTATAGCTGCCAGCAAACATGACTGACATGGCTGGCCAAAGTCCATTGTGCAGCGCTGTAACAGACACCAACGCCTGAATAATTTCTAACGCAAACATGTTTGTTGGTTCAGGGTTCTGGTGGTTGGAAAATCTGAGATCTAAAAGTTGCTTGTGGCAATGGCCTTTCTGCTGTGTCACAGCCTAGTGGATGGTATCACATAGTAGAAGAAAGGCAGAGCCTGGAACTTGCTGGCATAATTAATTCCCTCAGTAACAACTATATCAGCTCCCCTTCTAGCTGCTGACAAAATATCCGGCAAAAGAAACTTAAAGAAGGCTTTGTTCCGAGTCACACGCTGAGGGCGTGTTGTCTGTCATGGCGGGGAAGGCATGGAGGCAGGTAGTGGCTGGTCATGTTGCAGTCACTGTCAGGAAGCAGAGTCATGAATGACAATGCTCCACTCACTCCTTTTTATTCACTCCAGGATCCCAACCCAACACAGGGTGCTACTCACATTTAGGGTTAAGTCTCCTCACCTTAGTTTATCTTCTCTGGAAGCACCCTACAAATGTGCACAGCATGTTTTCATAGCAATTCCAAATTCTGTCAAGTGAACTATAAAAGCAGAGCCCCCAGCATCCATAACCTCTCAACACACATCATGTTATGGGGGTGAGAGTTTGCATCTTGGGACTTTGGAGGACATATTCAGAAGCCATCATCAGAGTAGAGAGAAGTCCTAGGAATAGGGACAGAGAAGCTCACTAGGGGGATAAGAAACTGAGTTCTTGATTGTTGGTGCTTCAAGGCTGGTTTCATACTCACACTGCACATAAGGGAAGGATTAGGCTTCGGGTGCATGCAGGTGCCTATAGAAAGGACAGTTAGTAAGGAAGGAATTCTAAATGGCCATGAGGCTGGAATTGTGAATACTAGCATCCTGTTTTCATGAACTTTCGCAGATATGGAAAAGAGGTAGCCGTATCAGCCATGCTAGCTGGCAGCTATATCCCTCTGCAGCCCCTGGACCCAATGCTCTAGGGCAAGGGCAATGGTTCCAAACCTGACTGTCATGACCCCCTTGAGACCATATTGCATATTAGATATTTATATTATGATTCATAATAGTAGCAAAATTACACTTATGAAGTCGCCCTTTCTATCTGCTGACAAAGCATCTTGCTAAGGAAACTTAAAGAAGGTTTTTTTTTTTTTTTGAGTTACATATTGAGGGGATATTGTCTGTCATGGTGGGTATCCCAGAGGGTATTGTGTATGTGGTTGTTTCTATGTCCTTACAGCTTTTTGAATCTCTCTACAGAGCCCAGCTAGTCACCTATCCAACTAGTTGATAGCTTCTGTATGTCTCTGAGTTCTAGACTAAGATGATCAGTATGGGCTCTCACAAATTTTTGTCCATTGGTGAAAGCCTACTTTATAGAGCTTAGCTCTATAAAGCTCATCCAGGCCACCGTATAATTAGCCTTGGAAGAAGGGCTACATTCTTTATCTTCTCCCTTCTCACCCACCTGAAGTTATCTCCACTACCTCCCTGAGCTTCCTGGTGAACTTCTTGGTGACTGGAAGTTTTCAGATGATTTAAACAAAAAGAAAGCCTACATTGGGAGGGATGGTGATTCTATGATGGCTGTAATTTCTTTCTTCTCAGCAGCAGTCATCTTTATGATATGTTATCATCTCATTCCAAAGGATGGAGATCGGGTGTTATGAATGCTGGTGACAGTGAGGAATGGGGAAGGTCAGGGTAGGTTAACTCTTAGTAGATCTGACTGTCAGAGGAAACATGAGACAGAACACTGTGTGACACCCCAGACAGAATGTGAGGGACCTGAGGTTGTAAAGGGTAGCTGGGACTATCAGGAACTGTGGGGCATGGGAGGGTTTGGGTTGTCTGGTGAAGGGAGCTTTGAAGAATTTCTTCCAGGAGTGCTGAAGCCTGGTATACGCATTTACTGGGTCACTCTATGGAGGCATGCCCAAGATCTCTGTGAGTGACCTTTCATTTGGAATACTTCCCATCTTTCCCCCAGAGGAAATGGAAGTAGCAGAGCCCATTATCCCACCAAAGCAAAGGCAGAAAATATGACTTAAATTCCCTGTGGAAAATGCTTTTTCAATTGCTCATCACCACACCTCCTCTAAATGTGGCAATAAGGACTGGTCTAGAGCCAGGTTAGACCATATCATTATGGATGACCCCATGCAGTGCTGCCCCTGGCTGGTAGTACATGAGATTGAGTGCATTGGGCAACTGATCATTTTCTCTAGACTTTGAGAGCCTGAATTTCAGGAGCAAAGAAGCTTAGCACTTTCCTTTGTTTTGCTAAGCACAGGTAATTTTGTTAAAGAGAAGTGCATAATCTTATGGGAGGAGACAAATGGATTCTAAGCAAAAAAAATATCATTTTATGAACAATTTTGCCTGCTCTTTAGTGAAAACTGTAGGAAAGAGAAATCTGTCATTATAAAGCAATGGGGTAATGCATTTTTGAAGGTTTTAAGGAGTCATTATAGGCCCAGGATATGGCTTGGTGGTTAATAGCACTTACTGTTCTTGAAGAGAAACACAGGTTTGGTACTGAGCACCGGCACTTGGAAGCTCACAACCATTTATAAGTCCAGTGGATCCAATACCCTTGCCTAGCTCCCCAGGGATAGAAACACATGTGGTGTACATATATACACTCAGGCTCACAAATACACATAAAACAAAATCCTAAAGTCCTCTATGCAGTGCCTGTCTTTGAAGCCCCAGCAAGAAGTTCACCAGGAAGCTCAGGGAGGTGGTGGGACAACTTCAGGTGAACAAGAAGGATGAAGCTAAAGAATTTAGTCTTTCTCCCAAGGCTAATTATACAGCGACCTGGATGAGCATTGGCTAAGCTCTATAAATTAGGCTTTCACCAAATTTTGTCTTTAACATTTATGTATGGATTGCTCTAGTGTGTACATGAGGAAATGCTTGGAGTAGCGTGTGCACGCATAGAAGTCAGAGGGCAACTTGTGGGAGTCAGTTCTCTTCCACTTTGTGTGTTCTGTGTACAAACTCAAGCGGTGTGTTCACACTTGTGTGCTCGTCACTTCATGTGTCTTTTTTTTTCTTTTTTTGTGGATTTCCAGACTCTAAAGAATGAGTGGCTACCCATCCATCCACTCTGTGTGCAGCCCCAGATGGGTTTCTACTAAGTTGGGTTATACCTTCTTCCTCACGCCATTTCCACCAGTTTATCTTGTTTTGAATTCCATTGCCTTTTTAAAACTCCCTATATCATGACATGCCATTCTTCATTAGATTTGGAAGACCCCGCTTTAGTCGAGAGACTTATTACATTTCCAGTTCCTCATCTTTAAAACAGCTTCGCCCCTTTTGTCATGGGTTGTTCTAACATAAGCAGAAGATGTGTGAAGGGACAAGGCACGGACATCAGCCTCAGCCATCATTGCCATTAATCCTGTCTCAACTTCCTCTCATTGGGTAGTGGGGACAAGAAGGGTGTAATACAGAATAAACCCCAGGCAGTGTTTTCTCCTACATACACTCACTCCACTGCATTTCAAAACTTGGATTTCATATCACACTAAGAATTGCTACCTAGTCTTTCTATCCTGAGTACGGTATCCTATGCTGGGAGCTGTTTGGTGTGGCAAGGGCCATGGCTCACCCTCACAAGGACTTCCTGTCTTGTACTTTCCTGTGTGCATACAAACTGACTCTAGAGTTGGGACTGAAAGAGAAAGGATGAAACTGAATCTGCTCATGTGAGTGTGTCCATCCATGAAGCTGGCTCTCCATTGCTTGCCACTCTTTTGAGTCACCCAGAGTGCCCGACACACCCTCTCCTTGTCATGGGCCTCAGCATGCTCTTTCAAAGACAGATGTTAAATGCATGTATTTTCTTTGTTGCTCAAACATAACCATAAACTAAGTGATGTCAACCAACTCAGAAGCAGTATTACAAAGGTAAAGTGCTGTCAGGGCTCTGGTCTTCCTTGAAGATACAAGGAAGGGCCTACCTTCATCTTTTCCATGTTGTAGATGCTACTCATGATCCTTCTCTCATCTTTCAAGTCAACAGTGTAACATCTTAATTGTTCTAACCCTTGCTTTTAGTGTCTGCCTCCATCTCACTATCACTCTTCCACTTCTCTCTGATTACATAAAGATCACTGTGACTTCATTGGTTATTACGATAATCTAGGATACTCTTTTCACCTCAAGATTATCATTCACATTTCACACTCATGTGCTGTTTTAGGGAACATTCTTACAGGGTCAGACATGAGGATCTTTAGTGGAACATCACTCTATCTACCATTCTTTAGGACACAGCTCCCCCTGAGTCTCCCTCCTTCCTTGTAGCCCTTTGCAGATAATGACAATGTTTAATCATTGTGACCTCTTTTCTGGTTTGGGTGACTCAAACTATTTCTGGGGTAATAGTTTAGTATTACCCATCACTTAATGACTCCTGTGTTCATTCTTCCACCTTAAACTGCACTTTTTGGGATTCACGCAACTCCCTCTTGCTTTCTAAGATACAGTCTAGATGGACCATCTACATTAAGGTTGATCCCAGGATCTTCTCTACTTTTATTGCCTCATAGAACTCAAATGCTCAGAAGTTATATTTTCTTTTCTATTTTCTTGTTCATGGTCTGTCTATCCATATTTTGACCCTCAAACATATCCATTTTGAAGCAAGGTTCCCCTTTATCTACTTTTTAACTCTGCTCCTGGCACCTAGAATAAGTGAAGACCTTTGCATGAGTTCAGTATTTGTTTATTGTTGTGGTCTTAGTGTTTCACCCTCACCCCTGAACTGACAATATTAGAAGGTGGGGCCTCTGGGAGGACTCTCCTGTAACAATGTAACTAGGTACTAGCTAGGTAAACTCCTGAAAGCAAGAAACATGTTTCTTATAATTAGGAAGCCTGGGAAGTTGAAGATCAAGGTGGTTGCAGGCTTTGTGCCCATTGAAGTTGCTTATCTCCAAGATGGCATCTTGGACAGTGAGCTTTGGAGGGTGGAACCTCTGGACCCTGTGTGATAGAAGGCAGAAGAGCAGAGACAAAATTCCTCTGTCCTTCTCTACTAGCATTCATGCATTTCTGAGCACAGTCTTCGTGACTTGAGTACTTCCCTGAAGACCTCATGCCCCAATCCTGCTGTATTGAGGCTGGAGACACAGTGTGAGTTATGGAGAAAGCACAAACATTCAGCCTCTGTAAAAGCTGTTTACATCAGGATGGCTTTGAGTACATGAATGACATTGGTCCTTTTATTAAAAAGATCCAGAGACTTAGTATGTTAATAGGTATTCCATCCTTTTAGTAAACACTTGAGAGAGTAGAGTTTACATTGCTTCTTGGAAGTTCCGCTCCACTATGGATTGGTTCCTTTGCCTTCGTGTCTTTGGGGAAGCAATGGATTATAGTGGAAGCATGTGGTGGAGAAGAACTGTTTCATCATATCCATGATGTGAAAGACAAGAGGCAAAGGAGCAAGCTGGAGTCCTACTATCCCTTCCAAGGGTAAGACTGATCTAAGACTTCCCACAGAGGCCCATTCTTGAACAATGCCTGGTCTTGGGACCAAGCCCTCAGTACATGGGCCATTGAAGGAAATGTATACAAACCACACAGTTAGACCCCAGGGAAGGACACAGAACAGATGCATTCATGCAGAGAGAAGCTCCCACCTCCACCCGTGGGCACCACGACCATTCACTTTCAAGTCTACAGCCACCTTCTACTGTCTGTGAACTGCCTCGTTCGTGGTATTTTCAGTAGCTGGAGTAGACTAAGTATTGAATGACGAGATGTTGCAAAGGTTTGTTTCTACATGCTGTGATATTTATCGGTCTCTTGATGGTTTATAGCTGTGAAATGGCTGCTGTGAAAAGTCACCCAATTCATTAGTAGGCCAGTGTTCCTAAGAAGGTGTCATTTCTGGCTCCTTACAGATGAAGGAGGTAACTCTGTGAAAGACATAGTGTTTCAGGGAGGGTACTGGGTTCCACTTTGGAGAGAGGATTGCTGTTAATGAGTACCAGTGACCACAAAACCTTTACCTATCTAGACACTTCAAGGGGCACATGGTTTTATCCACACTTGTACAGAAGAAGGCAGACTTTTTTTTTAACTTTTATTAATTACACTTTATTCACTTTGTATCCCCCCACTTTGTAACCCTTCCCTCCTCCCCTCCTAATCCCACCTTCCCTCCCCCTTCTTCAAGCATGCCCCTCCCTAAGTCCACTGATAGGGGAGGTCCCCCTCTCCTTCCTTCTGATCTTAGTCTATCAGATCTCATCAGGAGTGGCTGCATTGTCATCTTCTGTGGCCTGGTAAGGCTGCTCCCCCCTCAGGGAGAGGTGACCAAAGAGTAGGCCAATCAGTTTATGTCTTCTTAACCATCCCATATTCTCTTACATAGAGAATATAGGTCTATCTAAAAACTAAACCAAAGCTTTAAAAAGGCATTCATTCATTCATTCACTCATTCATCCACTCACTCATTTTACATAGCCTCTGTCTTCTCCTCCCTTCCAGGTCCCACCCTCCTTCCTTCTTTCTCATATCCCACCTCCTCTCGCCTTCATAAAAGAGCAGCCCCCCCCACCTACCCATCCCAGCAAATGAAGACATATCAGGACAGAGCACATTCTCTATCTTGGTGGCTTGTCAAGGCAGCCCCACCACGGGGCAGTGATCAAAAAGCATATAAGGGGGTCCTTATCAGAGACAGCTCTGCTTCCTTTGCTAGGGGACCCACATGAAGACCAAGCTGTCCATGGTCCTTGGTTGGTGTTTCAGTCTCTGCAAGCCCCCACCACCACCTGGGCCCAGGTTTGTTGGCTATGTTGGTCTTCTCATGGAGCTCCTATTCCCTCTGGATCCTTCTATTCTTCCTCCTACTCTTCTACAAGGCCACCTGTGCTCCATCCAATGTTTGCTTGTGAGTCTCAGCATCTGTTTCAATCCATTGCTTGTTGGGACCTCTCAGAGGACAGATATGCTAGGTTCCCATCAGCAAGCATAGTAGAATGTTGTTAATAGTGTCGGGGGTTGGCTCTCTCCCATAGCATGGCATTAGTTGGCCATTCCCTTAATTTCTGCTCTATCTTTATCTCTGTACATCTTGTAGGCAAGGTAAATTTTGGGTTGAAGTTTTTGTGGGTGGGTTGGTATTCCCCTCCTACTAAAAGTCCTGTCTGGTTTGAGGGTGGCCTATTCAGTGTTCATTTCCCCCACTAGTAGGGATCTCTGCTAGAGTCACCCCTATATCCTCCCAGAAGCCTATCCTTTTGTAGGTCTCCAAAAACAACAGCTTTAAGAACAGAAAACCTGGACTCTTTCTCTCCCTCCCTCCCTTTGTCCCTCTCTTCTCCCCCATCTCTTTCTCTCTCTCTCTCTCTCTCTCACACACACATACCCACTCTCAGTCACATATATCCACACACCTCTGTGACCCTGTAATGATTTGTAGATGCTCCATACTGCCTGGGTCTTTCCTCAGACTTGTTTTCAATAATCAAATGTTTTCATTAAGCTTATTTTTTTCTTGCCATTACTACTACTTTAAGATTATTTTAACAATGGTGGCTGTAGTTCCAAGATCCCTTTTCTGTCTGAAGAGAGTCATAGCGTGAGGGGCATCAACGGGCTTAGGCACCCAGTGAGGCATGCGAGTAACCAGGGCATACCTAAATTTACTAGCATTCCAGCATTGGGCAAAAAAGCAAGTATCATTACCACAATTACTTGGCTCTATCTGGCTAATAATGAATAAAAATGGGGGATATAGACAAACAGGTGTGGGCTTATAGGAAATATTATGAGAAGCCTTAACCCCCTCGTTGAAACATCCTGCGTCAGTTCTAGAACTAGCAGTGGTAGTGTCCGAGGGGGAACTGTAGAGAGCTGCGGAATGCTATGCCTTAAAGATGGAGCTGGTTTCCGCCTTCCACCTTCCCGATGGTGAGTGCTCTCTGTCACAAACAATTCCACATTTGGCTAAGGCTGAGGATCTGGCTTGCTTCCATGTATGTGGACCTATCTGCATTGCCCACGTGGCACGCCTGGGTTGGCTACCCAGAGGCTATTTAAGCTGTGGGCTGGCTTTACCCAGGGTCAGATGATTGTTCAAGGTTCCTGAATAAACTGCATTGAAAAAAAAGATTATTTTAAAAATCTTTACCTTTACAAACTGGAGGAAACATGAGGCAGACATATATTTCCTGTGGCTTTAAGACCATGCATCATGCAATTTAAGTACATATGTACATCTAGGCACATGCACACACCTACACACACAGGATTGATTTTTCTGCAGGGGACAGCCAAGAAGAACAGGAGAGGGTCATATCTTGGCAGGAGGGACAGATGGCTGCTCTTCTGTTTTTCTCCCAAATTCAGACACATGTTCACATCAGCCAGGTGAGAGCTTCCAGCCATAGGCTCCCCAGGGGTTTCCTATCTCAGACTCCTGTCTGGCCAGCTCTCATCAGGAAAAGACAGATAAATACAGCCAAAATCTCCTAGAACTTCTGGAAATTTTCAGGCGCAAGGCTCCACCTTTTCTGTAGAACAATTTGGTGCTGCAAAAATAGTGCATCGGATTAGAAGAGTTCCAACTGTGAAGAGCCTCAAGCCCCCACAGCAAGTCTGGATCTTCTGTTGGCTTCTAGCTTATCCCCCTAGGCATGGAGGTTGGAGAAGTCTGGATCTGAACCTTTTCATCTCCAAATCCTTGTTTCCATGGCAGCAACAGCACAGTGATGTTGAGAGGCTATGAACCATGCCCATAGAGGAGCTAAGAAAAAAACAGCTTCACAACTCTCCCTGTGTGCCATGGGGGAAGGATAGAGTCCTGAAGGGGACAGGAGCTCCTTAAGAAGACCAACTAACCTGGGCCTGTGGGAGAGGGGCTTGCAGAGACTGAAACACCAACCAAGGACCATGCATGGACTGGACCTAGGCCCCCTACACATATGTACCTGAAGGGTGGCTTGGACTTATTGTAGGTCCTCTAGCCAGGGGAGCAGGTGCTGTCTCTGACAAGGTCTCTGTTGCATGCATGGTGGGGCTGCCTTGCCACGTCACCAAGGAATCCCCTGTTGACAGTATTAGACTGTGTGCTTATAAATCTGCTCAGATGCAGAAGTAGGAGAAAAATGAAAAGAAATCTAATTTCAGGGACCTTATTGAGGATAGGGTGTGATGGGAGGGTTACTTCACGTTCTTAGAGAATATGAACTATTGTATGGGGTTTTATTTTGTCTTGTTTATTTTTAAGGACTCATGCTCCATCTGTGGTGTGTCATGTGGAGTAAGAGCTTAATTTCAAACAGGCAAGGCAAGCTCCCATTCTTGTGCTGGTGTGAGGTTCCATCCACATCCCAAACTAAAGATGTTACATCTACTGCCTTTTCTACCCGGGCTACTGGAAAGAGAAATGCCTAGCACAGAATCTGTGTCCTGTACAAGGGGAGTAGAGGTGGAGACCAGTTGACTACTTGACAAATGAGTCAACTGCAGAGCTTCTGAAATTGAGTCTCTGGCCTAGGCACCACTCCACCCAGAACTACACTAACCCTCCCTCCTCGCCCCCCCCTCACATCCCCATTCCTCAACTCTGGCTCACTCCAGATTTACTGGTCACTAGAAAAGGCATTTTCATACCTGACTCTGAAAAGGACACCTACTACCTTGGGCTGAGGTAATGTTTTTGTCCTAGGCAACCTGTTCCCTCAAACACACACAGGAGCTCCACTTTTTCTCTCCCCTCTCCTCTCCTTTTCTGGCCTCCCTGTTAAGTGGAAGGATGATAAAAAGAACTGTACTCCAGAGGGTTTTTTGTTTTTCTTCAAAATTTAAAACTTCTCAGTGGCGGGGGGAGGGAGGGAAGCTATTAAAAACAACAATAAAAAAATTAAAAAAGAAGAAAAACAAACATCTAACCATGCTTCTCCAGACTTTTAATCAATTTAGTTTTTAATTTGAAACAAGTTTTCACCACAGAGCCCAACCTGGCCTAAAATCTGCAATTCTGCTAACATTGACTCCCAAGCAGTGGGATGACAGGCTTCTCAAACCCAGGTCTTTCACTTTCTAGGGCTGAACATGAGAGATTTTTAGGGTAAAAAAGGGGGATAAAAGAAATTAAGCTAACAAATTAGAACTTTACAGCTCATATAATAGGCAGGAGTCAGTTATGGAAAGTCCAGCAGTAAAAAGGTGTGTCCCACAAGAAAAAAAAAAAAAAGAAGCTAGATGATAGTAGGAATACCTGAGCTACTCAAGTTTAAATATAGCCAGGTACTCAAGCATCAGGGAAAAACTTAGAAAGCTGAGTGGATGGTTTTATGTGTTGGCAAATGTCGCTTCAATCTTTGTTGTTTAATATCAGCGCCATAAGCTCAAGGTTAGGCTGAAGTACACTCCATCCTAGCTGTACTCATTCTCTTCCCTAATGTAACTTCACACAGAAGCAGGGGCTGTGTCTCCCACTGGACTTATGAAAGGATCAATACCGTCCCCAGTCCATATGTAAGCAAGACATGACGCATGTGCACAATAGACTACAACCTGCCAAGGGCAGAGGATGGATCTCTGGGCAAAGCCCAATGGTTTTATTGAACAAAGGGGGCTGAAACAAAGACTGTGTAACAATATGCTTTGGAACTCTGTGTATGTGAAACTAAGTGAAGTGAAGCTGACCTAGAAATTGCCTGAGCTGAAGAAGGGGGAGGGGATAACTGGTTATGCAGGAAGGGCTCCAAAGCCCCTGAGGACTGAAATCCTTGCTACTATCTCCACTGGGATGGTTGGTTACATGTGTGCTCCTTCAAACTGCATGAGAAAAATGGCTACATTTCACTGTATGTAGATCATGTCTGAATAACCATGATTTTAAAAATGTTTGAAACTCCAGAGTGAAAAATGTTAGTGATTTCCTTTCCCAGCTCATTCCCTGAGTGCCTGCATTTTTCGACCTTCTCCATCGCACTCCAAGTTTAGTGTCATGTTGAGAAGAGTTTCTTTTCCTCTGTGGGTTTAAGGCTTTCCTCTGAGAGTGGAGGCCCTCCTCATCTTCAAGCATGAAATGTTATGACTAAGTTAGAAATGCTCAATGGCTTTGCATAGCATTGGGGAAGTTTTAAAATATAGGGTCAACCTTTAAAATTTTGGATATTTCACAGAAGCCAGGCTATTTGACTTCTTTCACATAGTCAGATTGCACAGTTTCTTATTTCTCAAAGGTAAGCTCTGTTGGGGCCAAGAGCATCCTCTTATTTCAGTGGAGACCAAATATTTTTTTTGAATACACAACACTACAGCAAACATCTCGTTGTATTCCCATCTTCTTTGCTACAACAGGTAATAGAGTTTGTCACCTGTAGCTCAGACAGTCTGGAATGCATCTCTCTCTGTGTGTGTGTCTCTCTCTGTCTCTCTCTCTCTCGATGAAACTGTTTGAAAGAGAGGATCCAGAAAGCATGGAGAATATGAAGCCTTTGAGGAAAGCAGGTAAGAGTTTAGGGAGCCGTGCCATAACTCTTCAGACTAAGCCACAGTGGGAAAGAAAGGATGTAGTGTTGGTGTTTAGTCCCTGTCTTCATGAGCGTCAGCTTGATTGGGATGAGTTGATGGAGTGCTCTCAGGAAGACCTAATGGGAAGGAAGGCTACAGAACAAGACCAGGACAAAGCTAACATGCTTTAACCCATACTGATATTCAATCTGATCACATGGAGGCATTGGATGGTAAGCTGCACCACATAACTGCCTCAGCTAGGGAAAAGGGCATATGTTCAAACTGCTGTAGGATTGAACCTTAGGCTGTGTACTACTTACTGCTCTGAAATGTGGGGCATGGCCTCCAGATCTTTCCAAAACAGAAAGATATGAACAAAGGCACAACTATGAAAGTGACAGAACTCTGGACATCTGGAGAATGAATACAAGCTTTCTCAAGAGTCTGGATTGGCAGTAACCACCATTGCTACTATCTCCATCATAGAAGAACGATTTCAATAGCTGAGGTTTGTTGACATTTTGCTTTAGTTCAATAGGCAAAAAGTTAACAAGAGAGCTGTGTGGGATTGAAGGGATTACCTCATAAACTTATCTTGGAGATTGGTTGAACCAAGTATCCTTTCAGAGTTTCATCCATATCAAAGGGAAGTTACTTCTGTCTCCTTTTCCATCTTGGCCCCTTCTCTCTTTTTAGTGGCTTTCTGTTCTTGTTTTAAATTAAAGCATAATTACACCATTTCCCCCTCTCTCCTACTGTCTACCATCACCCAGCTCCCTTGCAAATTCATAGTCTCCTTATTTAACAGTTGGTATATATGTACATATATATATATACACATATATATGTATATACACACACATATATATGAACAAACATATTTATCCAACCTGCTGAATCTGTTCAGTGCTGCCTGCATGCACATGTTTTTATAGCTGACCTGTCAGTATTGGATAACCAATCAGGAGGCTCATCCCTGGGGAAGGGTAATTCTCTCTCTGCAGTTGTTAATTGCTTGTAGTTCTTCATTCAGGAATGAGGCCTCATGAGATTCCCCACTTCTACTTTGGGATGTCAGAGTGTTGTTGGAATTGTTCTGGTCTTATTTAGGCAACCATGCAGTTCAGAATTCATGGATGTATTTTTCCCTGCCATAGCTACAAGGCACAGCATCACAGCAAACTTTCTGGTCCTTTGGCTCATATCCCACACAGGTACAATCTCCACATGCATGACCAGTCTTTGACAAAAGCTAGCTTAAGTGCTACAGGTTCTATTCCTAGAAAAGACTGGTGCTCGAAGTTTCAAGAGAACAAAAGTATAAATACTCTAGGGAATAAATAATGACGAGTCATTGGAGAAAGTGCATTGAAGATAATCACAGGTCAAAATGAGGATGACAAGACTAAAAATCAAACACTGTAGAAATAAATTTGAAAATAATGTCCTGATGATACTGCTTAATGAAAAGCCAGAAGCCAGGACCAAATTGCAAAATGTGAGTAAAGCAGCAAGGGACATTTCTGAGGGATGGACCAGCCTTCATCAAGTCTGTAAAGGTGCATGCTAACAACTCTATAGTCTAGACAACACAATATTTATCCACTAAGTTTTGTTTTGGTTAGTTGATCCACAGCGGCTTCCAGGATCTCACCCAGAGGGAGGCTATGTGTGTAGTTGTTATCTCTAAGATCTCTCTTGGTCTAATGGACTGGACAGCCTCTTCTTTGCCTGCTGTGGGTCATTTCCTATGTTCTACACCCATTACCATTGTTCTCCCTTGGTCAGAGTTTTTGTCCTTTGGCTTATTGTGGTTGTTGTTCCCAGCTTGTTTCTGGTTCCTGTGACTGAAGACTCCTCTGACTTCTTTTGCGATATAACTGAAGGTCTTTTCTGGCATTCTGCCCTTAGAGGACATCCATCAAGGAGCTCCTGAATGGTACTGGTATTCTGTTGTCGTTCCCTACATCCTCTTTAGGTTAGGTAGGCTGTCTTCCAAAGTGGTGAGTTTTCTAGACCTATATTATATCCACATACATTCTAACATACCTACCTCTGAAAGCTGGTGTCTGACTTGATGCTTCTATGTCACTCAAGGTAGCTCACTTTTAGGGTCTCAAAGGACCATCATGGAGAAGTGTTGGTTCCTTGTTAGCATAAGGACATCAGGAAAATGCATCCTTGTGTTGACCACTTCTTGTTAAAAAGCCAGGACCCTTCACCACTAAGATTACAATTCTTCCCTGCTTCCTACTTTTGCAAGTCAGATCTTGAGAGGGAAGGGGAACAGAGCCTCTCTTGTCTCCTGGCAGGCTCAGTGGTTTTCCAGCTACATCTTACCATGGATTAGTCCTACTGATTGTCTAAGAAGTCCTGGGAGAGTGGTGCACATTATCTTATGGTCTAGAGGTTTCTAAACCATCTCCAATCCTCTAGTTGGAAGAACTGTGGAGCATATCAGGCAACACAGAGATTTAGAGTAATTTTGAGATTAAAGATTTTCAAGTGCATTAACTGTTATTTTTTTTCTTCATAACTGTATCATACTGTTGGCCTCCCACATCTTAATCTTGGCCCTGAACTTGTTGCAAACTGTTCAAAGTCGACAAGGAGATCCTTTGAGGTCACACTGCTCTTATAATTACATCCTGTGCCCAATCCTTAATTTTATCTTAAAGGCTACAAAAGCAGAGAGTCTATATGTGTCCTAGAGAGGACCACTGCTCCCCAAGACTTCAAGCTTGGCATTTAATTAATGTATAATTTACCTGTAGCTTTGGCTTATAGACACCTGCCCAAACTCTTCATCACTCAATTATATCTGGACTCCAAATACGCTTTCTTTGTGAAGCTTTCTTCATAACTGTAGGTCCTTTCTTTTTCTACAAGGCTGTTAAGTGGGGCTACACAAGTTCAGACTTGCCTGCTTTTTTTTTTTCCTGGCAGATTCTCACCTCAAGTTTACATCTTGCATCTTTCTGCATTGTCTTCTGACTCTTCGTGTTTCAAATTCTCCTTATGAAGAAAAACACACCAACACAGGCAGCAGTATGGCTCAGAGCATAGCATATGAAACTAGTGCCCACTCATGTAGATTTAGGAATGGGCAGGATACTGGGTGCAAATGACAGAAACCAATTAAAGCCAGGTGGAATTATGAAATAGTCTCCTCTTCCTCTTTCATCCTGTGTTTACATGCCACATTACCACAGAAATCCCACTTTTTCTTGGTTAGGAACTCCAAGGATGAAGCTTCCAGTTGTTTCTATCAGTCCTAGCTCTATTCTTTAGGCTCCCTCACTCCTTAAAGTAGGAGGGTGGCCACTAACACCTCCGGGGGTCAGCAACAACTAACCATCTTCCTTTGTAAACTCCAGCAAATGTATTAGATATTTCTGATTTGCTCAGTTTTGAATTAGAAAATCCCAGTAGATAGGGAGTGTAGGCTTGTGACAGGGCAGCCTAGCTCCATCTGTCTCCAAGCTAAAAATGGGTTTACACTCTCAGAGTTCTATAGTCTGGGGATGGGTGAAAAGTTGTGATGTATCGCTTTTCAAAGGGAGGCAGGCTATAACCTGCAAGAACAAAAGGAAAGACGGCTTTGTGAGCCATCTCAAAAGCTCTTGTATTCCAGCTTGAAGACAACTTAATTTGTATATTGTATGACCCACTGTTGGCTCACGATATACCTTAAAACCCGAAAGGGTTCAGGGTTTCCCAGAGTGAGGTATTATATGCTTGCCAAAGATGAAAAAAGTAAAGGTCAGAGCTGCAGTGTAAATCGTGTGGCTATTGAGCATTTACACAAGATTATTTTGAATGGAGATGTGCTGTGAGTATAAAGTGCACGCTGACTTCAAAGACTTCAGTACAAGAATATGGGAAGTCACCTGTTAACAGGATTTATATTGAGTATGTGCTCACATAGTATACTGGATACATTGAATCAAAATATACTGCCAAAATTATACTGTACATGCTTTTTACTTTGAAAAATATGACATTAAGAGTGTTTAAAGACACATGTGTCAAGTGTCCTCAGCTTCTAACTGACAGATGGGCATGGCATCCAGGTATATGAGCTTCCTAGGGCTGCCATGATGAAGTACTATAAACTTAGTTTTGACAACAGCATCTTGTCTTGAGCTCATGGGCTGGAACTATAGAATGTTCTGGGTTTAGGTTAAGGTGATGACAAGACTAGCTTCTTATTGAGCTAGTTGGTCCAGGAAACGATGTGTAGGGCCCTGTGAACATGAGTTCCTCAGTAGATGGTGAGGTGGTGGGAGCCCATCTTCTGTAAATAGTGGGACCTCTAAGTTCCCTAAAGTTTCCTACTGTCTTAGTCCTTTGTGTCTGTTATAACAACAACAAACATATAAGCTTGGTGAGCTTATCAATGTAGAAAATTTGTTTCACACAGCCCTGGAGTCTGGAAGGTCCAAGAAGAAGGGACCGGAAGATTAGGGGTCTGGTGAGAGGCACTTCCTAACTCAAAGATGGCTCCTTCTGGTTATGTCCTCACAGAGTGGAAGGAAAGTTGTTGTTTGGAATCTCTTTCTTAAGCAGTGCTGATCCCATTCGTGACAACCAGGCTCTTGTGACCTACTCTGCTCCCAAAGCCATTCCTTAGTAATGCCATCTGAGGGTTAGAAATTTCACACTAAAGTCTTGGGTGTTCATGAAGTCCCTTGAACTACAGTCCCATGGGCTGGTCACTCACAGGAATTTGTATCCCTATAGTTCTTTGAGAATATCTGTCCCAATTCTACCTTTTAAAATATGTTGATTAACCTTAAAGCAGCAATTATTTGGCTATATTCAGCTTCCAAAAAGCATTTTTTTTTTCTGGAAAAAAATACAATGCCCTGGTGATCACTCATTTCCTCCTTGACCATTTCCCAGTATAAATCTCTGTGCTTGCTATGCGACAGAAAGGCTGCTGGATTGTTGCTATTTTAGGTAAGACAAAGATGTACGACAGAACCCTGGGATACAGATGATGCTATCATCACTGGCTCAAACAAAGTTGATGACGCACACTGAGCCAGTGATGAACAGACGGCAAAGATGTCTGAGGCAGCTTAATTCCCATGGCGAATTCACTTGTATTTTCCAGAATGAAAATAGACATCATAGCTCAAAAATCCTGTTTTTCAGTTTTAGCTGCTCATTTGCATTCATTTATCAGTATAACTATGGGAGGGAGAGAAGGCCCAGAGGGGATCAGACAAGCATTGCCTGGCCTTCACTCCTAGGGAGGACTATGCTGAGTAGATGGGATGGGGTACCTGTTCAGCATAAGCACCCATTCTGTCTCTCTAAGCTCTTCCCCCATCCTTCTAGGAAATTAAACCAGTGGACAGGGAAGAAATACAGTCTTTTTGGTTGAGGTCAAAGTATTGAACAGAATAGACCAGGGGCTCTTAGCTGGCTTCCCCTCCTTTTCTGTTTTCACACTAACAGAATTCTATTCTTTTGCTAATGACTCTCAAGTACCCTTGTCCATGGTTCTGGATATGGCTCAGTGGCTAAAGTGCTAGCCAGGAAGCTGTAAGGATCTGACTTGCGGTCTCTAGAACCTATGTAAAGCCCAGTGCAGTAGCACAGGGGACCAAGTGTTCAAACAAAAGAACCCATGGGAGGCATTTTACACTCAAACCATGAGTGGCTACTGACACAACGTTGGCATCTGAAAGACTACTGGAAATGTCACAGAGCTTCTCCATTGGTGCCAGGTGGACACAGTTCCAGAGGCTTTATTCCATTGTGGGTGGCTCTGGAAATGGGCATGACTGATGCAGTCTACACTTTGGACTGATGGAGTCTACACTTTGGCTCATGGTAGCTTCTTCTTCTTCTTCTTCTTCTTCTTCTTCTTCTTCTTCTTCTTCTTCTTCTTCTTCTTCTTCTGTTGCTGCTGCTGCTTGTTTCTTCTTCTTCTTTTGACATGGAAATCTTTCTGAAATAATACATCCTTTCCAGAAGATGGGTTACAATGTCTAGTAATTTACTAAAAGCGTATCATTGGAGACAAAGGATAACTGTCCCTACCATGTGTAATTCCTGGAATGCAGTAATTTCATTCCATAGTCTTGTCACTTCAAGAATGCATTATAAATGGAATCATATACTAGCAAGTCTTTTATGGGTACCTGTAAATATTTTCAACTTAAAAAAATCTTTATGTGTGTCTATGATTTTTTGTATGTATTAATGTCTGTAAATGTGGGCATGTGAATATTATAGTATAATAGTGGAGGTCAAAGAGCAACCTCCAGTAATAGGCTCCTTTAGTTCACTGCTTGTAATGCCAAGGTAGGAGGCTGGCTAGAACTCTCTTACCTCTGTGTTGCATCTCACTGTAAGTGTGCTGTGATTACAGACTGCACTTGTGCTAACACAGCCAGCTTTGTGTGGGTTCTTGGGACACAAACTCATGCCTTCAAGCTGTGACAGCAAGCTCTTTACCCTTTGGGCAACTTCTTTTGCCCCAACAGTGGCTTTTATGATCCAACATAATCCATCTAAAATGTTGCAAGTACAATAGCTCTAAAACATAACTTTCAGTGGATTGAAAAGGCTACAGTGTGTTGAACTCATCTGAGGATATTTTGTTTCCAGTTTTAGGATATTACCAACAATTCTATGTACATGCATTTTAATAATGTTTTTGTGGATATGAGTTTTTATTTCTCTGAGATAAATGTCCCAGACTACGTTGTTAGGTCATGTGTGGCAAGGTCACTACCTACTGCAGTGGGTGGCCTTCTCTTTCCCTGTCCCATAGAAGATGCAATTTCTCCAGCACTCAGTTCTGTCACTCTGTTAACGCTGCCTAGCAAATGTGTGCTGCTATCTCACCACGTTTCTAATTGCTAGTAATGTTGAACATTTCTCATGTGCTTATGTGCCATCTGTATTTCCTGTTTGGTAAGATGCTTCTCCATACTCTTTGCTTGTTTTCTAATTGGATTGCTTGTTTGTTTTTCCTGATGAGTTTGGAGAGTACTTACAGGCTTTACATAGGAATCTGTTGTCAGAATGTGTGATTTGTGAATTATTTTGTCCCAGTCTGCAGCTTGTCTATTCATCTGCTTACAGGGCCTTTTAAAGAATAAAAGCTCTTGATTTTGATAAAGCTCAATAGATCAATTTGTTCTTTTATGATTTTTTATTTTAGTGTCACATACAGAAAGCCCTTTCTAGGTTCCTCACTAAGAATGAACCTCCCTCCGGACGGATGTGATCTTGGCTGATAAAGACAGAGATGAGGTCACCATTTCCTCTGTAGCATCTGTCTGCAACAGCTGTGTTCAGAGTTGCTGGGCTGTCCTTCACCTGGCCCTTTGGTTGAAGACCATCTTCTTTTCATCTGTCTGCTTGTCTTTCTGTTTTAACTCATTAGAGTCTCTGCGTTACCAGTTTCTCCAAGATCCCTTCCAAGATATTAAGGAGTAAAAAGATCCAGGCTTTTATGCTCACAGTGCTTAAGTGCTGAGGCTTTCAGCTGGTCCTCTTTCAACTATTCAAATATAATCTTCAGAGATGTCCATTATCCCTGGAGGAAGTAAAATGGAAAAACAGCTTTTCTGTCCTACTTGAGTTAGAAGTCCCCTGGAGACATTTTGTCATTCAAATGCCTCAAGATACAATGCTTGGGAGAAAGTTGAGAAATTCAACTTCTAGTGAGGCACTGAATAAATATTGCCTGTTTTTAAAGAAAGCAACAGAAGGTGCCTGGAAACCAACAGAATTCCTCCATGCTGCATTTCTCGGACTTATCTTGTGCTGGATAGTTTTATGTCAACTCAACACAAGGTAAAGTCATCTAAGAGGAGGAAATCTTAATTAAGAAAGTATCTATAAAATCTTGTAGGCAAATCTGTAGGGCATTTTCTTAACTACTGATTGATGCAGGAGGAACCAGCCCATTGTGGGTGGTGCCATTAATGAGCTGGTAGTCCTGGGATCTATAAGAAACCAGATGGAGCAAGCCATGTGGAGCAACCTAGTAAGCAGCACCCCTCCATGGCCTTTGCATCAGCCCCTGCTTCCAGGTTTCTACCCTGTTTGAATTCCTGTCCTGGCTTTCTTCTATGGTGAACAGTGATGTGGAAGTGTAAGCCAACCATTTCTTCCCCAACCTGTTTATGGTCATGGCATTTCATCATGGCACTAATAACTCAAACGAAGACACTGTCCGAGCTCATTCTGCCACTCACACCCTTTTCTTTCCCTTATTGCAAATGAGCCAATCCTTAACTTCTTGTTGGGATCTGGGGTGACAGTTGGAGAGATCAGAAGCTAGAAGGATTATAGAGTCAGGGGTGGGCCATTGTAATAGATGTGATGAGAAAATCCACAGAGGTACATGCCTGGATCAGTGGCAGTGCCTCTTCAGAGCATGAGTACATGCCATGGAAAGTTCAAGCCTGAAGAAAACGATTGCTCTGGATATAGTTGCACCTGTAGAATGACACTGGGAACCACCCCCTCCAACTTTGTAATGTTTGAAGGTGAGACCAGAACATGAGGTTCCAACACCCACAGATGCAAGCAGAGATTCAAGTGTAAACATGGCTTCTGCTGGTAGAATTCAGCCCTCTGCCACCCAGACAGGGTGTGAGATGATACTTGTAGGTTTAGGCTTAAGGGCCTATGGCTCTACACAACACTTGTGTGAATGTGGATTTGAGGGGATGCTTAACAAAACAAAACATAAGCCAAATATGCTTTGTTTGTGGCAGGTTACACACGAGCACTTGCCCAACATTGTGGGTGATTCAGGCAGCAGGCTCTGACATTAGAACTCTTGAGCTAGGACTAACGCATGGGTACAAAAGGGTATGTCACTCTGCATGTGGCATGAATAATATTTGTACGGCCATAATAGTATTCTGTGCAGGCATATAAAAGAGGAAGCTTCCTTATTCCCATAGCCAATTTTGTGGGTTGGCCAGACTTGCTCATGTGGCTGTGCCAGCTGGAGGGTTGGCTGGGTGCAAGATTCAGGATGCTCCATTCACATTTTTGACCATGCCTGCTGTCACCTGGTCATCCCTATTCCCCTCTATATGGCCACTCATCTGCCAGTAGCCAGTAGCCTGACTGGCTTTGCTACAAAGTGAAGGCAGGGCCATCTTTCAAGAGAGGAAAAGCTTGCATTGCCTCTTATGGTCCAGGTCCTAGGACTCACATTCCACAGGTTTAGGATGGCAGTCCCTATTCACCAGGGAGTAAGCTACCCGCACATGGGGACCATTCCCTGGGAATCCATCACACACTAATATGAGGTTTGCTTTTACCAGTTTCCCTGAAATAAATTTATTTTGTAATTTATAAAAATCCATACAGAAATCTGTATGGAGAACTGTTGTGGGTGTAAACATGTTTTTGTTTGGGTCCCAGGTATAGGATATGGGACTGATTCAGATTGTCCACAGCAGCAAACTATTTGCCTGGTGCAGGCTCTGTGAGGGACCCTTTGCCAGCTGTAGATAGTTTAAATCTGAGGACTCTGAGAGAGCATAAAGACCGGAGCCCAAAGAGAGAAGGGGGCTCCGAGAAAGAAGGTTGCTGGTGCTTCCTCCTGTTGCTCCTGATTGCTGTTGATGCAGTGGGATGAGACGTTGCAGACATCCTGAAATGAAGATTGGACTTGCCCCAAGAAATACAATGACCCTAACTAGAAGAAAGTAGCTAAAGGGAACTCCCCCCACCCACCAATATCCCAACTAATGTTTCTTTTCTCATACTTGGTGTTGGGGTGGAGAGGGGAGAAAGAGGCATAAGAAAACCAAATTAAAATAGATTGAAAGGTATGCCAATAGAGAACCTAGGGTAAAGTATTTCAAACTCAAAATCACCCACTCTGCACAACATGTGTTTCATGACTTTTACATTTATATATTGGGATCAAGATGACATCTTTCTTGTGCCCATGGAAGCCCAAGTGTTTAAATCCATGTTGAATTATGGCCACCTTCCCACATACCCTCTTCCCAGGCTACCAAAACAAAATGCCAAATAAATGGCTGTTTAGAAAACAAGTGCATTGTCTTGCTGGAGACCAGAAAATCAAAATCATTCCCTGATGAATCTGTGAAAGGGAGGCTCCCACTGTGCTCCCAGATCCTGGTGGGTTGTTGGCTTGAAGAAGCCTCCCCCAGTTCTGCCTTCACCTTCACATGTCATTCTCTTCACATGCTTATGTTGAGGCTTATCCTTGTTCCTTAGCTCACAGTAACATTTCCAGAGCTCTATTTCCAAACAAGGTCACAAAATGTGGTAGGGAAGGGCTACAGTTCAGTCTCTAACACTCTCTTTAAATGTTTGAGAAAAAGCTCTATATTCAGGCTTACAAACATGGAGCCAGCCCTGCCTGCCTTCCACTCTGACAAACAGGAGCCATGTGATGTGGCTCAGTGATGTCAGTCTTCCTAACTTGAATGTAGAGATAGAGTGATGGGACACAATGAATTTGGGAGTCATATAACCCCTAAAGTCACCACAGTGGTCCTAGGCCAGGGTACCAAATGGCCTCTTTGAAAGAGGGGTGTTCCATACATGCTTTTATTCTCTCATTCTCACAATTCAGTCTATTGCTGCGCTTCCAGGAGGTTTATAAAAGGTATAAAGGGCTCTTTTTGGCAAGATCTCTTGAACTCACAAACCATCTCTACAGTCTTAAAACAATTCTGCTGTAGTATTATGGCCCCTGAGTCTAAGCCCTCCTGGCTGTTAGTCACGATTATCCGGAAGCAGTGCAGGTATTACTGCCGCCAAGATACAAAGAAAGGGTTTTACATCAAAAAGAAAATGTTAAGAATTTGTTCTCAGTCCAGTGCTCTAATTATTGACCAGTTCAGCTAAGCTGGGGGTTTTGTTGAGAAGCATATGCATACCTAGACTAATGGAAATATATATGTGCCACATGTTTCTATGTATGTGTGCACACATATATACATATATCAATTATATCTCATCACAATGATACATATCTCAACAACTTCAGGAAGAGGGGGTTTATTGTTGTTTGAGGGTGCAGTGTTATGGTAAGGAAGACATGGCAACTGGAGCATGTGGTAGCTTGTCACATTGAATCTATAATCAGGAAACAAAGACATGAATGCTGGCACTCATCTTTTTTCTCCATTTTCCTCCTCTGTTCAGCCCAAGTTCTCAAACTGTGGAATGGTACCATGAGCAATCATAGTGAATCTTCTATCTTAGAGGTATGTCTTTCCTAGGTTATTAAAAAACTCCATCAAGTTTGCAATGAAGAACTATCACAATGTTCAAATGAATGGAGGGTAAGAAAAGAGAAATCACTAGAATCGTTATATTGGGTAAAGACAGATACAAGGATTTGAGAGAGGGTTCCCAGAGAAAAAATATCAAATGGTGGAGATACCACCAGAGCTATGGGATGTTTGCCAAAGAAAGATGCAACCATGTGTGGAATCAGCCCAAGGAGTAAAAGTATATTGCAGCCAACAAAGCTGAAAAGAGTTAGAGAGCTGAAGAGTGTGTTGATTTTAGATACAGGGATGCAGAATGTGGAGTTTTGTCCTGCTGATTTTCAGTCTTGCGTTGGCCCAGTATTTCTTTCATTAGGCTCCTGTTCCTCCATTTTAGAATGGTAATGAATGTAAATTATGTGAACATTGCATGTTGGAATTATGTGATCTTCTTTATTATTATTTCGATTTTACAGGGGGTTACATTTAAGAGAATTTCCAGGTGTCTCAGAAGAGACTTTGAGCTATGAATTAAAAAAAAATTATTCATGTATTCATTTTGCATCCCAATCACAGCCTCCTCCCTCCTCTCCTCCCAGTCCTACCTTCCCCCTCTTTTCTCTTTCCCCCTCCCCTTCTCCTCAGAAAAAGAAATCCCCACCCCCTTACAAATCCATCCATGCCTATCAAGTTGCATCAGGACTTAATACATTTTCTTCTATTGAGGCCAAACAAGGCAGCTCAGCTAGGAGAATGTGATCCAAAAGTAGGCAAACAAGTCCAGATATGACCCTCACTTTCTTCCCTTGTTGCTGGGGGACCCACATGAGGACCAAGCTGCCCACCAGTTACATATGTATTGTGGGCCTACATTCAGTCGATGCATGCTCTTTGGTTGGTGCTTCAGTCTCTATAAGCCCCGATGGTACTGTTCATCTTCTTGAGTGGTTCTTACCCTCTCCGGGACCTTCTATTCTTCCCCACACTCTTCCACAAGACTTCACTAGGTCTGCCTAATGTTTGGCTGTGTGTCTCAGGATCTCTTTTGTTCTGCTTCTGTGTGGAACCTCTCAGAGGGCAGACATGCTAGGCCCCTGTCTGCAAACATAGCCGAGTATCACTTAAGTGTGAATGGTTGACTTTCTCCAATGGGGTGGATCTCAGGTTGGGCCAGTCATTGGTCGGCCGTTCCCTCTTTCTCTGCTCCATCTTTATCCCTGAACCGCCTGTAGGCAGGGTAGATTTTGGAACTTTGAACTTTTAAACAGTGTTGAGACTAAAAGACTACGGGGGCTTTTGAAGTTGGACTAAATGAATTTTGCATTATTATATGGCAAATACCCATGGGGGCCAGGGAATGGGATATGGTGGTTTGCATAAAGATGGCTCCCATAGGCTCATCTGTTTCAATGCTCAGTCACCAGGGAGTGGCACTATTTCAAAGAATTAGAAAAAAGTACTTGTGGCCCTGTTGGAGGAAGTGGTATGCTTTAAGGTTTTAAAAGCCCATACCAGACCTAGGCTTTCTCTCTGCTTTTGGATCTAACTCTCAGCTACTTCTCCAGTACCAGGCCTGCTGCCCTGCTCCCCAATATGATGTTAATGGAATAAGTCTCTGAAATTGTAAGCAAGCCCCCAATTAAATTAAAGCCCTCAATTAAATGCTTTCTTTTTCAAGAGTTGCCTTGGTCATAGTGTCTCTTCACAGCAATGGAACAGTGACTGAGACATCAACTTAAGCCCATTCCAGCAGAAAGCCGGATGGACTTTAAAGGAACATTACAGTTTATTCCTTTAACCAGGCCTCCTCTTTCATGGTGCCACTGCTTCCTAGTGGTTTGCTAGAGGTTTGTACACATCAATGGGGTTCACCCATGGATCAAGGCAGAACCCTTGTCATCTAATCATTTACAGATATCTAATGGAAGTTTGGGTTTTCTTAGAAACGCAAGTCATGTAAATATGTTTTTGTTTTAATCCCAAATGTGGGATTTTAGTTTGAGCCTTAGTTTGTCCGCAGCTATTAAATGTCTCATGCAGGGCATAGCTTTTGCCAGCTGGTAACTAATGGCCTATGTCACGTGGTATATAGAGGGGCAAGGTCTAGGGCTCTGAGGATATAAATGAGAACCCAAAAAAGAGAAGGTGTGGCATACGGCGTTGCCGTGTGGCATGTGGCAGTTTGGAGAGAACAGAGAGACAGAAAACATGGCTGTTTAGAGCAGACAAAGAGAACTGCTGGCTGCATTTGCTGTTGACAGAGATTGGTGTATATACCAAGACACTTCAACCATAAACAGCCAGTAAAAGTAAAGGGGTCTGTTTCCCTTCTCCCCACTAACCTTCTCTAGGGTTGGGGGGTTGGTAGAAAGGGAATAGAAGCATAAATACCCCACACAAAGTAGAATTTTAAAAACAAGGGCTACATAGATATATTCTTACAGACACAGCCAGAGGTAGAGTTCATTAACCTTCTATGTATCCCTCTACTACTCATGTTGGCCATGAAGATTAACTGTCACAGGGCATCATCTTCTTCTGGAGGAAAGTGGAAATTTGTCTTAGGATGCTCTGGACAGGAGCCGTGGGTTCTTTGAATAATTTTCTTGCATACTGTGCACAGAGCATAACCCAAGTAGTTCTTCATGATTACTAGAATGTTGGAAAGGCAAAGGTTCACAAATCTGCATTAGGCTATATCCAGATCTTGTACTTGCCATGATACCATGGAGATGGCTATGAGAAGGAGAGAAAACCCCAACCATCTTTTACCTTTATGGAGTCCAACAAAGTATTAGAAGAAGGCCATTCTCACAGAGTCAGTGCAAAGACTGAATAAGCCGACTATTTCTTCTTGGCCAAACTTCCATGACTCAGTACAGCTTCCCAGGTTGGATGGTTCCATATGATCATGCACATCTGAGAGAGGCTGGAGCCTCTCTGGGTATGCCTAGCTCTTGGCTTGCTTAGTGTAAGCAAGGAAGGATTCTGTAGTCTTGAAGGAACAGGAGAGTCAGGGTTGCTGAGGATATATCATCCTTATGGCAGGGTGCCACAGCTTCCAGACATCCTGTGCTCATTCTCAAAACTGGAAGCAGGAAGAGAAGCGCTGTGTTGGTCACGGCCACTCAAAGGCCCATAATAGGAAAGGTTAGTACTCCTTATCCACAGAAAAATAAGATTGAGATGTCCACCTAGAACTGGGCTCACATCGGAGGCACCCAGAATTCAACAACTGGGATAAGGGAGAGCCTCTGCAGTGAGGCACAGCTTGCAAAGTCTTCAAATGCTGCAGGAGTGATGAGCTGCTGTCCCTAGTAAGGCCCATGGGGGTGAAGCTGGAGAGAGGTGTGTGGACCTATGAGAATGGCTGAGACAGCATCGGAGTTCACAGAAACGAGTCAGACATTCCCAGGGTGGCTAATGCTGTGTCCCACAATATTACTTGGCTTTTGCCTTGGAGACAGCCTGACACTTATTTGGACTTTTGTATAATGCGAACTAAGGGCTAATGAGTAGAAGAGACACACCATTGCTCAGGTAGCCTGGCCACATCTGAGTTCCATCCTGACAAAAGTTCTTTTAATAACAGGAAGGTAGAGGAGTGTGCATTTTTTTTCAGGGCTCCTCCCAACCCTCACATCTTTGTACAGTTCTCTGTTGCAGAGACCCTGTTTTATCCCAACTGTTGAACCTTTCAGACATCCACAGTGATCTCAGTTGTTATTCCAGTCACTACCCTAAGTCTATTCCCTTGGGAAGAGTGAGTTATTTACCTGTTCTCATTTGTGTTTGAAGCCATATCTAAAGGTATCTAAGACAGTAGGGATTCTGAAAGACCTTCCCCACCGTGGTCTGCATGCTAAATGGTTCATTCAGTCTCTGTTGACATCCAAGAGGCTCAAGGGTTGAGCAAGTTCACTGTTGATCTCTGTGGATAGCCACTGATCCGGGCATCCTGCCAACATTTCAGATTCTCCTCTCACCCCTCAGTCTGCACTGGTGGGAATAGGATAGAGCTCTCTGGTAGCCACTGTGATCTTTGCCCGTTCCCATTCTCCCCTGCTCCCCAATGCCTATGTTGGCTAGCTGACCTCTTAAAAGCAGAGGAACTGGGCTGTGTATCTGAGGCAGCTGAGTCATCCCTTCCCTCCTCCGCCTCTTCTCCTGCCCACTTGGAACAGCCTTTGCCTCCCCGCAGTCAGCTGCATTCATCAGAGGCTGCAGCGAGGTGATGGATGAGCAGCAATTGTTTCCTTCCTGGTCTCCAGCTGGCCTTCAGGTATCCCCCACCCGACTCAACTGGTCTTCCTGACATCCCATCTAGGTTTTGCTACCTCTATGCCTAGGTTCCAAATGCACCTATAATTTAAAATCCTGTCAGCTGTCAAAATGTGTTATTTACCACGCAGACCCTCCACTGTTTAATTCATGCATTTTCTCACAGGAAGAGAAAAAAAAATCTCCCTGTTACATGACTGAGGTGTCTGATTCACCACAAGGGCCAGTGGACACCTTCTGATACTTCACCACAATTCCTGCTTTTTCACCACTGGTGGGCTACTCAGGCATACCAGCAGCGGAGGCACAGAAAGAGTACAGGCTGCACATAGCTCACTGCTCTACAAAAGGCACAGACCTGACACCTACCAATGTGGTTGGCAGCACCCTTAGATGAAAAGCTATAGGCAATTAATGGATACTGAAAGAGGGAGACCCGACCTTCCCCAGAAAAAGAGCCCCCTGACAGGTTATCCGGTAGGGCTGTAAAGGATGTAAATTTTACATTGTATATTTTTTACTTTATAAAATACAGCACTCATCTATGAGCTTCTCAAAATAAATAAATGAAATTATAAACTGAAAGAGATAGTGGGCAATATACGTCCCAACACGCTTTCTAGCAGCTGCTTTACTTTACCTAATAACGAAAGGAGAAAAACAATCAAAGAATGAGATACAATTCTCAGTCTTGCTGACTGATGCCTTGCTTCTCTGGGTGAGAAGAGCGTTTCTGGTGGCTAGGCAGTTGCAAGCAGAATCCACAGCTATCAGGGGGGAACCGGTTTCCAGTCAGTCAACCACTCCTATGCTAAACCAGGAAGTGCTTTTTCCTCAGCACTCTCCAGCTGAACTAAAACAGCAGCAGCAACAACAAAAACAGAAGGAAACTTGTGCCCAGATCCTTTCAATGGTGTTAACATGGGGTTCTGAGGAAGACATTTTAACCTCAACAGTGAAGTCAAATTGAGACTGGAGTATTTACTTGCATGATAAATCCCAGACACAGATGGCTGCAGGTTCCTATTCCTGTCCAGGCTCATGCTTTCCCTTCCTTCCTGCTTTATCTTCTGTTGTAAGTCTTCCTCCATTCAACACCTAGAGAGCAAGAGCCACCTCTGCCCCAATCAAAACATGAACCTTTCCAGTCTGGCACCAGGTACTTACATCTTAGGAATCATGGGGGTGAATTTTGCTTCAAGAAAAACTGGATAATGAGTATATAGGTACGGTCATTGGTTATGATTGTAATATAGAAACAGATCAACAACTTAATCCTTTGGTCATGAACATGGTGACATTCTGAGTCAAAATCAGTAGCAGATTTTGGACTATAAACTCATGCTGTCTACTGAATGGAAGTGGAAAGTTCAGAGGGACTATGTGAGGGAATTTGAATAAACTGCCTTCCTTATGGACTGTGGCCCTCTCTGTCACTGAGGGTGCAGCTGCCTGACTCCCATGTTCAGTTCTGTGCTCCCTCAGCTCAGGTATCACAACTCTTTACTCTCAGGTTGCATCTGGGCCCAATGTGCACTCCCTTGGAGATATAGAGATAAATACACCACCCCAGTCTGATCCTCAGCTCCTTACTGTCCAGTTTGTCCATGATATGAGTCAGAAAGCTCCCTGCACAGGGGCTATGTGCCTAACAAGAGGTTTGATGTGCATAAGGCCGCTAGTCAAACAAAACTACGCTGTGCTCCTCTGCTGTCAGGGCATTCTAGGAGCTAGAAGGTTGCATCAACCACCTCTCTTGGTCCTATTTTTCCCAGTAATTGCAACAGTTTCTTTGGTCAGGGACTGTAGCTTTGTGTAATATCAATCTTGCCTGGGGAGATAGAGCCCTGCATCCCCGTCTCCGTGGCCAGCATATACCTGGACCTCCATATCGTTCACATGTGTAGATAAATGCGTTTTTAAAATGAGGAAATTAATAAATTGGCAAACTACTTCTGCTCTCAAGTGTAAAAGGAAGATCCATAAAGTAGGATAGGAGTGCCTTTGGATGCCTTCTCAGAACTCTTAAGGAAAACAGAACCAATAATAAACAATATATAATAACACCTTTGAATATAAGAAATGCCTTGTGAGAAGTAGATCCTAGGATGGAGTCTGAGAAGTTCCATACTTCTATGAGTAAGCCAGAGACCTGAGAAAGCAGGTGGTAAAAGTTCAAGTCTAAGGGCTAAACCCGTAGGTCACAGCCCTTACCTGTGGGTGGATTCTTCCTTTTTCTGCATTCCTGTTCCTCCCATGCCCAAAGCAGGTGAGGTGGTGACCGCCCTGGCATGCAGGTCCCTTTGCCTCACAGAGTTGAAAAGCTGTGATCTTCTGGGGTTCCCTTATATCCTGAAACAATATGTTACCAAGTATCTGGGAGTCCTGATGCTCAGTCAGGCTGACATCCAGAATTAACAATCTGAGATGCTGTCCTGCTTCTCTGCTCACTGTAGCAGAATGCCAGACAAAAGAAACTAAAAGGGGAAAGAATTTTAGTGCATCATTTGAAGGGACACAGTCCATCACGGTAGGGAAATACATTATATACATTTCCTCTAGGTCTGGAAGCCTGAAGTCAGAGGTCACTCTGTCAGCAGGTTGAAGAGGCTGAGGAGGAGCCTACCTCTGGTCTCTCCTTGCTTCTGGTGTTGTTTGTTACAATATAGCTCTAGGAATCACATGACATCTTGCCCATGTCTGTAGTTCACCTAGGGTACCAGTCACATGCATAAAAGAGGCCACACTGCTTTCTACATAGAACTAGGGAAGACACAGTTCAACATATAACACAGTAGTGTCAGTTTCATGGGTTAAACCCCACCTCTTGATGCCACTTAGAGTAAAAGATTAAATATTCAAACATGGTATTTCTAAAGCCCGTAGTCACTGCACCTCTTCCCCCTGGGTATACTAGAAAGTCCTGGGCTGCAAAGGAAGCTCAGTTTGCTTAGCATGTATGGCTCAATCGCCAGCATCGGGTGGTGAAGGTAAACATCTCAAACAGAATTGCAAGAAAATTATCCCCTCAAACTAGTGAATGTTGAGAGAAGGCCTGCTCCTGGGGACCGCAGATAAGGGAGACACCCTGATAGCTAAAGGGATCCCTCTCACTTCTCAAAATGATCCTGTCACCATGCATGACACTGTTTTATCCTCTGAAAACACAGATGCACGGATGTGAGAACTAAAGCCATTAGATTCTAAAATTCGTCCTGGCTATGCATACATGAGAAGCAGGGCTGTGTACCCATGAGATGCAGGGCTGTAGCTCGAACTTGGAATTTAGATAAAGGGCTGGCCCTGGAATTCGACATTTAAAACACCTTTCTTGCTTCCTTCTTATGTCATAAACATACAATTTTACTCACCGGATAAAGTAACAAAGTGCAATTAGAAGGCAAAAATGAATTAATCTGATCTAAGGATTCTGATCTAAGGAACTCCAGATGCCCTCTTCAGACTTCTTAAGGGGAGAAGTCAGAAGGACAAAAGATTCTGTCACAGTAAATTTAGACCAAGCCTGTTGTTTTGACTTGCACCATTGATTTCTATTTAATTCAGAAACTTTTTATGTTTTATGGAATACAAGAACATGCATTTTGGTGGATTAAAAGCTCATTTGTGGCCCTTTGTCAATTGCATTTGAAATTAGCTTTCAAATGAGCACATCATTTGCCATTAACACATTTTATCTAATGGAAAGGCGCAATCGGTGTGGATCAATTTAGCTTATGGTACTTTTTCTCAGGAAGACAGTTGCCATAAACAAGAACCTTATCTTCACAGAGAATAAAGGTGGCTGCCTGGATCACCCCAGGAACACGCTGTCACAGCCCTTTCAGAGACTAACAGCAATTCTAACGACATTGCTGAGTTAGGACGGCGGCTCTCCACAGTCATTCTTTCAGAATACCGATTGTGTGAGAGCTCTTTTTCATGTCTCACCAACAGCTCATATGTTAGAATTATTACTGTCTCTCCCTCTCTGAAGTACCTTCTTGCTCTTTCTTATCGCAGGGCCAACACCCGTTCTTCATTTTCAAAAACTGCTTGTGTTTTCTTTGGGGAGGCACTCTGCTATCCCAGCAGGCCAGGGCCCCTTTAGGTCCCTTGCAAGTGATCTGTATAGAGCTGACTCAGATTGAGTCCACAGTGGAGCATAAGGCATTGGCTCCTAGTCCATTGGCTGGACTCACTGCAGACAGTTGAACCATCATGTCCCAGGAAGGGCTCTAGAATTCCATATCTTAGCCCTTCAGAATGTGGCCTGATTTGGAAATAGGGTCTTCCCAGGAGTCAAGTTAAAGAGAGAACCTTTGGATCTTCTTCCAGCATGGCTGATGTCCTAATGTAAAAGGGGATTTGGACAGAGTGGGACACAGAGATGCAGAGGAGAAGTGAAGAGAGCCCTGATCTCAACCCCCAGAAACATCTAGGCCACCAGAAGCTAAGAGAATGAGTCATATGGGCGTGTTCTCTTAGAGCTGCCTTGTATATGGCATGTTTGTTTCTCCAGGCACAGGATGTTCAGGGGCATCTGGGGCCTGCTGCATAAACAGGGTCCTGATTCAGGTTCTTTCCCTTCAGAATCCATGTTACCAGAGAGTTATGTAGACTGTTTATTCAGTCTTCCCGGGCATCCTGAGTTGTTTGCAGGAAATGCTGGTATGGTGTCTGCATGGGCTGAGGCTATTGTTAGAGGAATTCAGATGGTTCTGAGAAATAACATCCTAAAGCTTCTCACTGCCTCTTCAATACCTCAAGTGGCTTCTGTGACAGCCACCCCCCCGCCCTACCCCTTCCATCATGGCTTATCCTAAACAATGGACTCCTTATCCACAGGCAACTAGCTCTTCGCAGCTAGACAAGCTAAAATTCACACTGCTGCAGCATTTGTGCCACCATCCTCCTTCTCAGGGCTAGGGGTCCTCATTGCCATACAAATGGGATTTGACCCTGTACCCCCACCCCAAGCTCCATCTTAATTTTTTGATATGTAGTCACCCCTGGCACAACTGGCTTGGATAAGCTTCCTGGGAAGCAGGGAAAAGCATGGGAGCTATTGAAAGAGACATTTAGGATGAAAATAGGGGCAAGTGAAACTCGAAGGGGACACAGCCGAGCAGGGATCTAAAAAGGCAGCTGGTTCTACCTTGCCTGCTCTAAAGAGCCTGGGGCTGGAAGCTTATGAAACACAACTTTCTCTGGAGTACAGCATCTGACCTAAAGCAGTGAGAAACCTGACTTCCACCACTCCCCTCCGAGGCTGCTCTATGTTGCCACCACCAAGCTACTTTCTCATTCCCTGGCAGAAATGTGAGGGTCTTAGCTTCTTCCGCATCTTCAGTATAGTCTTCCCTGACCTTCCTGCTGATGGCCAATACAAAGGCTGTTCTAAAAATGTGTATTTAGGATCACTCTCCCCAAACTTGCAGGGTTGCTTTCTGTCATGTTTGCTTGTTGGAGGCATCTTTTCCTATGTGAGGGCAAGTTGTCCTCACCTCAGACAGAGCAGCAACAGACCAGGTGATTCCAGCCATGCCTGGCTTAGAGAACCACTGTGTTTGTTGGGCTTATATGAAGGGGGATGGTGGTGGCTTTTTAAACCAGGGCACACAAGACTCCTTGGTGTTGGGACCCGTGTAATCGTCTCGCCAGCAAGAACGCACGTGGACAACAGGATCCTTCTGCAGCAAGCTTTATTGCAATCAAGCGATGAAAGGAGGAAGACCCCAGCCCCGAAGTGGCGCTGTTTATATAAGCCCTGCTTGCACCAGAGTGGTGTGAGATGACGTGTCATTCCCTGATTGGCTGCTCACCCATGGTGTGAGATGACGTATCATCCCCTGATTGGCTGCTCACCCATCACCCCATATGACTCCCCGGGCTGGGCTCGTGACTTGGCGCGCTATTGCCGAACGGTCATGCGCTCTAGGACTTGTTTACCAGTTTTGAGGGCAGAAGCCAGCGCCATGGCGACCAAACCCCGGCTCTCCACACCTTGGCAGTTAATTCATTGAGGACCACTCCTAAAAACTGTTGTCCCCACATATCCTAGAAGGTAGGGGATTATGAGCCTGTCCCTCCTCCCACAGAGATAAGTTAATGGACCCAAGCTTGAAGGTATTGCAGGTGATAACAACTGCTCTACTTCCAAGACAGTGGTAGCCATGCCATGCCTAGAGGACAGACACACAACATGGGCTTTTCTCCTCAGCAGGGTTTCAGGTTCCACACCTGACAAGGCTTTTAGACTGAAATTCAAAAATTAAAATGTGATTTTTGCAAAATGCATTCTTTTTGTTTCTCCCTATCTTCCATACCTTATTCACCTGGAGAATACTTAGTCTTTCCTCACAGACCAACTCAAATATTTTACTACATCATGAGAGCCCAGTCAGGCAATAACTCCAGGAGCTAAGATATGCTAAAGCCCTATTCACATAACTATTTGCTGAGTGTATGCAAGCAAGGTGAAGAGCATGCACAAGCCTGCCTCCTGCATTTTTAGGTCTCAGATTTTCCGTCAATCTTTTCCATCCAGACCACACCCCTCAGGTTTGTTTAAAGAGGTTCTGATGAAGGTTATTTGGCAAATGAATGGCAACAGAACTCTTATCCAGAATATGTTTGTGTCAACTGGCCATCCAAATGAGCCCCAAAGTCTCCTGTCCTCTCCAAGCTCCCAGTCTCTTAGGCAATATATTCCAAAGTCATGACACAGCCATGAACATATGACATGGTAGCCCTCTTCTGCAAAGCTCTATGGTGAAGGGCTGTTCTAGAGCTACTCTCACTATAACTCATCACCAGAAAAACCTTTCTACAGAAACAAGAGATAGAGATCTCTCCTTGCCAGCTCAACCACAGCCAAGTAAAAGGTACAGCTTATAGCTGCCAGGCACTTGGGACCATCTACAGTTAGTTGTTTCTAGTGAGTGGATGAGGCTGCTATGAGACTAAATTTGGCCCGGATAGAAAAGACAGGATCTTCCTGTTACAGGAGAACGATCTCAGATAGGGCAACGTCTAGACAAATAGGTCTTTGTCCATGCCCTGCTGCTCAGCAGGAAACTACCTGGCCTGGCATTCGTGTAGTCTCAGGAAGCTGCCAAACCTCTGTCTCTCTCCTGTCAATGGTCTGCTTGTAGGGCAAGTGACTTGTATGCCAGGTTGCATTGCTGTCATGTCTTTTCTTGAACTCCTGCTTTGTAGCTCAAGTGTGATAGATGACAAGGCTTGCACAGCAGCAGAGAAAGCTCTTGCAGCATTTGTGTTCTCTGCTGCTCTCTGGCATGATGGAGTAGACTGGTCAAGATGCTCTTGTGGACCAGACCCCTGATGTATGGGAGTGCAGGTGTGAGAACCTGAGACAACAGAGCAGTCCATCTCCATGGAATCAGAGCATGTGAGGCTGAAAGGGTTATATTAAGATAAACATGAGGAGCCTGCACAAACCTGTCTCCTAAATCTTTTTCTTACTGGTGCTTTATCATAGCACAAAATGTTCTAAACATAGTTTTTTGAGAATCGCAAGAAAAAGCACTGGCATTTCTAGAACCTTGAAGGACAAAGAATGCTATCCTACCCTCTAACAATGTGTTTCTCACACTGAAAATGAAGTCATGAAAGGCCAAGGAGGGTAAGAACATGTTTTTCCATTTCTTCCTCATCAGTAAACTAAAGGTCAAACCTGTCTTTTTAAAATTCTTTTTATTTATTAATTTTTATGTGCATTGCTGTTTTGCCTGCATGTCTGTCTCTGTGTGTGAAGGTGTCAGACCCTCTGGAACTGGACTTACAAACAGTTGTGGGCTGCCATGTGGGTGTTGGGATTTAAACCTAGATCCTTTGGAAGAGCAGCTAGTACTCTTAACCACTAAGCCATCATTCCAGTCCCTCAAGCATGTCATAAAACCTACACACATTAAAAAAAAAGACAGCAAGTTTATGTAGTATTTTCATTGTTTCTATAAAAAAATTCACATACACACATATACAAATGAGTGAAAGAGAATCCAAAGCTGAGCCCAGTAGGTTCCAGTATATTGTTCCAAGCAAGGTTACGCAGAAAGCCCTGGTTGAACTCATTGGGTAATAAGATAAAAAGTCAAGAATATGGAAAGAAGCTTGTGAGGAATAGAGAGCTGACAAGAATGGGAATGTGGTAAGAGATTAAGAAGTGAGCAGAATCTGAATGCATTACATATATGTATGAAATGGTTAAAAAGGGAATTAAATTAATAAAAATGCAAATCATGTTATTTTAGTAACGTTCTATTTATATTTTAGATTGGCATTGCTTAACTATACTACCCAGAGTAACCTATAGATTTATTACAATCTTATCAAATTATCAGTATCATCCTTTGCTAGAACTAGGAAATCATAAACTTTACATAGAAACACTCCTTCAACACATACATAGACCTACAGATACCCACAAAGCACATACGCTCAAAATACAAACCATCTTGATTAGAACAAAATCAGAAGCATACTACTTGCTTTCAAAGTATGCTACAAAGCTGTAATAATCAAAACAGCTCACCACTAGCACAAAATCAGCCACGTAGCTCAACAGAAGAAAAAAAAAAACAACAGCTGTAAACCCATGCATCTATAGCCAAGTGACGCTCAAATGTACTGTGAATCCACTAGAGAGGAGTCTTTTCCACAGCTACTAAACAGTTTGGTATCCACATTGGAGAAGAACTAAACCTGACCACAGTGTTCCACCAGCTATAACATCTATTCAGAATGTGTCAAAATATCAAATACAACACTAGAGAGTAGGAAAATATTAGACAAAATATAGGGATGATGCACTAGACCCTGGAACAGGCAATTTTTTTTTCTGTTTTTGTTTGTTTGTTTGTTTTTCTCTGAGGGCAGGGAACAAGACTCCATAAGAAACTATTGCAAAAATAGATAAATAGAATTCTGTTGAATAGGAAAAGAAGTAATCAGAGTTAAGGGAAAAGTTACAGGGTGGAAATACTTGTGAATTATACATCTGATATTCTCTCCTTCCCATCCACCCACCTCATCAAATCCAATTTGTGCTGCCCATGCATGCTTAGATGTGTGGCCTCAACTGGGGCTTAAAGAATTCTGCTCCCACCCTCCATTACCTATCAGTTGCCAATAGCTTCTTATTTAGCAAGTAGAACTTGCTGGGTCCAAAGGAAACTAAACCAGAATACTGAGGAGATGATCATACTCCCATGCTTACTGTTGTGTCATTCACACCAGCCCAAAGAGAGTAAACCCCGGTGCCCATCAACGGAGAAACAGCAGTCAGCAGCTGACACACGGTGGAGTACTGTCCTACCCCAAAAATGTATGGATGGAATGCTTTCCATGGAAGGAACTGGGCATTGCTGCCAAGTGAGATCATCCCGACATGGAAAGACTAATTCTGTACGTCACTCTTCATGTGTATGGACACTTGGAACTGCTGCCAGAAACAGAACCTAAAAATCTGAGCAAAGTGGTCTTTTCTGAGACTGATACTCTAACCAAGGACCATGCATAGAGATAACCTAGAACCCCTGCACAGATGTAGCCCATGGCAGCTCAGTGTCCAAGTGGGTTCCCTAGTAATAGGAACAGCGATTGTCTCTGACATGAACTCAGTGGCTGGCTCTTTGATCACCTCCCCCTGAGTGGGGAGCAGCCATGCCAGGCCATAGAGGAAGACAATGCAGCCAGTCCTGCTGAGACATGATAGGCTAGGGTCAGAGGGAAGGGGAAGAGGACCTCCCCTACCTATCAGTGGACTGGGAGAGGGGCATGGGAGGAAAATAGAGAGGGAGGGTGGGACTGGGAGGGGATGAGGAAGGGGGCTTCAGCTGGGATGCAAAGTGAATAAACTGTAATTAATAAAAAAATAAATTGATTTTTTTAAAAAGAAAATGTTGCCAGAAACTCAGACAAGAGCTTGATAGAAATTAGAGTAGAACAGTGGTTACCAGGAGCTGAGGAGAGTAGAGAGAGAATGCCCTGGAGAGGCAGATCAACATATTCCAAGTTAGTCAGTAGCTCTGTGTGCACAGTAGGACACCACCCAAGTACAATTATGCACTACATATCCAGAATAACTGTCAGTGATCATTGCACATTATAAAGATAAAATTTCATGAGAATATAAACTTTTAGGATTGTAGCAGATTGGGAGGAGGTGGGTCGTAACGTGCCAGGGGACCTATTTTCAGGCACTTTGCTTTTTAGTGACCATGTTGTCTCTGCATTGGACCCTGTAAGGCATGCAGCTAGCTGACCTTGCTACTAGGAGAAACAAGGAGATCCCACCCTGATTATTCTTGGTTCTGGAGCACATATTTACGGGCCCTCACCCAACTTGCATGGAATTACATTTTCACATTTAAACACAAACCACAGACACAATGTGGGTCTTCAGTTTGGCTCCAGACATCCTGGATTTCTCTGTTCTTAACCCCACATTTCATGCAATTCCCAGTACCCCTTTGTGTCTCCAGTCCAACTACTCCTCATCACTTCTGATAATGCCCAGGAAACAGTTTCTGTTATCTTCCCAGGATCTACTTCAATGTCTCCTGTGGGTCTTTATCATTAGTTGGACCTGACCTCTCAGACTTGGCTTACAGGTCTTCAAAATGACATTGATCCTTGCTTCCTGCCTTTCTCATGATTAAAACCCTTCCATGGTTCTCCACCATCTGTTTGTATATGGACTTGAGCACATCCACATGGCCACCAGTCCAGAATGGATTGTTCCTAGCTGCCTAGTCCTTTCCATAGGTCCTTCCACCTATTCCTGATTGTTCCCTGTGCTCTTGTAGTTACCATAGTTGCAGTTCACAGAAGGAACATAGCCCACTGAGATGAGGGTTGGCTAGATGACATTTTCTCTTGCTTGGCCACTTTCTCTTGGGTTCCGAATCCTGATCAGAGCTTCACTTCTCCCATGAACCTCCTCTGCCTTCACAGCTGTATGAACAACCAACCAAGCTCATGTGCCCATATTCTGCTTTGATTAGTTATGGGGCTTTTTCTCCCAGCGAGCTTGTGGGAAGCAGACATTTCTACATATTAATGATTAGAATTGGAACAAAGTAGATCTTAGTGTGTGAGGTTTTTCTTTATTTTTCTTCCTCCTCCTCTTTTTTATCTTCTTCTTGGCCAAATTTTTGTCTTCTGCTTCTACTTGTTTTTTCTCTCTCTCTAACTTGATTTTTAGCATAGTGTCTCAATTGAACAAGAGAAAAACTGTGCAGACATGTATGGGGAGGGCTGGGTAGCTTGAAGCAGCCTGTGCCTGAGACACTCAGTAGATATGTACTCCAACAGGAAAAGAATTGCTAGGAATGGAGAAGGAGCTGCTGCAGCTGATAGTTAAGTATCATTGTCCGTGCCTCTCTTGGTGACTTTGAAGCTTGAGCGAGATGCCTTTCCTGGGTTTCTGCATTAAACAATTGCTTCTTTATTGCACAGCACCTCACATTATAGTCCATTTACCTTGGGAACATTTTTCATTTTCCTTCCTAGTTCTTATTTATTTCAGGCACTTCATCTTTTCTCTCGGTGCCCTCTGCTGCCATCTAGTTAATTGCTTGTTGTTCAAAGTTTTTCATGTTGAAGTTTACATTGCCTATTTTCTTCCCAGGGATTATAGCTGTCCTCCCTCCCCAACATCCCGATGGCTGTAAAACCTACTGGAAATACAGCTTGTTTTTGTTTTGTTTTGTTTTGTTTTGTTTTGTTTTTTCTAACTTACCTTGCCCTAGCAAAGAGGTGGAAAGGAATCCCACCTGTGATGAGGGTCTCCTTTGTTCCTCTGGCCCTCTCTGGAGCTGCGGAAGGCTGACATTTTCCTCTCTGCCCATGCACCAGGGCTGTGAGCATGTTCATACCCTAAGCTGGAGGAAAATAAGCTCAGAAACCTGCTTTACTTTTGGGGGGGGGGTCAGGGAGGGTCTTTGATGATCCCCAATGTTGTTGTTGTTCCTGGAAATGGAACAATCTAGAGAAGGTAATATTCAAAAGGGTAACTCTGGATCATTAGCAGAGAATCAAACCTCTCCCTTGGGAGAGACTACCACCTCTCCAGACATGGCAGTCCTGCTGCTGGAAGCTTTATTTATTTATTTTTCTACTCAGTCGCTCTACCTTAGGCTAAGAGGTCTTGGAGTGCCAAATACCCTGGCTACTTTATCCTGCTCAGTTCAAATCCCTTGTCTTGCCAATTATACTCTGGAATTCCTACTAGAGCTGGAAAATAAAATGCATGTGTTGTCCTATGCGCAAGTTCCCCATAAGAAAATCCTGCAAATCCCACAAAAGGGATTCTTGTCTTGTTATAAGTATTTCCTATCCTGCCCCATAGTCACACAGATCTATTTGACGAACAGGAAGCTAACGAATTTCACATTGGGCAGAATTTAGTATTAGAAAAATACTACCTAATGTGATAGTGACGTGGGTGGCAAAAAAATTATTGAAATAATAGTCAAAGTTTGACCCATTTGCTACTAAGATCTCATGTCACCTCATGGAAGCCTTTTGGGTCTTGTACCTTTTCTTATCATTATGATTTCCATCTCACAGCTGAGAAAAAGAAGGTTCAGAAAAGCCTGAAACTTGTTCCAGTTAAAACAGCTAAGCAGTGACGGGAATATGTGACCCGAGCCCCACCCCAGGCCTCAAATCCCTCACAGCTACTCCTGGCCTGCCTTAGTGAGTATACCTCGAGTTCTGAGCTTCGGAGAGACAACCCAGCAAGTAATGTCTAAACATTACCAAAGCTCCAAATATCAGAGGGGATTCCTTTGGGGGAAGGAGGGGCTCTAGAGTGAAGGCCGGTGTTCCCCAGCTCTCTCCGAGGGTGGCCCGTTCCTTCCTGCTCCAAAGAGACTCAGGCTGGGAGAAAGACTGCTGCACCCTGCATGCTATGGCAAGTGATGTTGACAGCAAGTCAGGCAGTAATGGTGCGATAATGCAGCTTCAGCTCGGCCCCACGCCTTGATGTCCTAGGCTCTATGTACTTCATTTAATTCTCCCAGCAGACCCATGAGGGAGCCTGCTCCCTGAGCAGAATGGCAAGCTCGAGGTGTTGCATAACAAGGCCACGGGGCACCCAGCGCGTGGGAGGCAGCGCTCACATCCAGACCCTGCCAACCTCTCCGAGCCTCCAGTGCTTCAGCCATTCCACTCTCCCAGAGCACATTATGCCCTCGGTTAAATTTCTTTGAAATTATCTTTCATTTTATGTAGAACGATGAGCCCAGTTCTTTCTCATGTTCCTCTGATATAAAATAATGACCCTCAAATCTGCAAAACAATAAGAAAAAAAATCAAATGAGATTTCTCTTTTAAAGCACCAGAAAAGTGGTTGAAGGAAGAAAACGGGTCACTTTGTGCAGCCAGAAAGACAGCAGTGGGAGTCTGGCCTTGACCCTGATTCACAGCACCCAGTCCTGCTCAGGACTTGGAACACTGAGCCCCAGCACTGCCTTTGCTTCCTAGAGAAGTGAATGCTGTGTATCTTTTGACCTTGTTCATTTCTTGTACTGAGTATACATTTGAAAGCATCGATTCCATGTTCTTAAAATCCACATACCTTTCCCACTGGGCAAAAGGTGAGAGGCAAATTTCTATTGGAAAGGGCTTTAGGGCGTTTTTCTTTCTGAGTGTTCTTTCTCAGCACAGCTTGCTTCTGACATTTTTTGCTTTACAGAAAACTTGACAGAGGCTGAAGGCCATGGTAATGTTTACCCACAGACTTGGCAAATACAGGAAGTGATGACTCACCTACCAGAAAGCTAAGAGACACACCCCCATCTGCAAAAATCTTAGTTGGCCACTTGTAGCTAAGTTCATGCCCCAGCTGTAAGTTTTGGTAGCAACTGTTCTGCCTTCTACTCTTCGGATTTTACCTTCATAAGAAGGTAATCATACACGTAGTGACTGACCTGCCAGTTCTGAGGTTTGTGCTCAGAATAATATGTGTGGGACCCTTCTATGTTGAATGCATATCGTGAGCTGATAACTATTTGTGACATGGAGTGTGCAGAGATTCACTTGTAAGATGCTTGTATTGTTGCCATGGAGTTGTTAAGAATGGTCATTGTAAAAATTCACATGTACTCATTCCTGTGAACCCCACTTTCACTGCACTGAACAAATACATAGCAGGGTTTCTGGGCTGACAAACCATTTTTTTCCCCGAATTAGCTCTAGCCTTTTGCATGCCTACTGGTAGTAAGCAAGAGTTTCATGGGACCCATGTTGCAGCATCGCATTGTGGTTTTAACTTGCATCTTCTTAGTGACTTTCAGGTCAATACGTATCTCTTGCATACCTGTTTGCCATCCCTGTATCTTTGGGCAAATCTCATTTGGAAACGTAGCATCATTTTATGCAGCTAATGCGCATTTGCTATGAATTTATTGAAAATTCAGCATTTATGTTTGAGAGAGAATATGTTCTTGAAATACCTGGTCTGATCTTTGTGCTAGGGTAATGTGGGCCCTACAATGATTTACAATTATTTAGGGAACAACCTGCCTCTTCTGCTCTTTGAAAGAGTTTGTGCACACTTTATATATTGTGTCTTTCTTAAATGTTGGGTAAAAAAACCACCAGGGAAAACTGCTGAGCTGGGGTTTTTGTTCTCTGCATGGGCTTCACTAATTCAATTTCTCTGATCCATCAAGGATTATTCACATCATCTAGTTCTCCTTCAGTGAGCTGGTGCTTGAACCTTCCAAGGAACTGGACCTAGCCATTTATGATCAAATTGATGTTCACAGAATGCCACTGTTTCCTTGTCTCCTCTTAATGACCACAGGGACGGCAGAGTGCTCTCATGCCTGGTATTGGCAATTTGTGTCTTTTTGTTTTGTTTTGATATTCCTGCTTATGGGTTGATCAATTTTATTGAACTTTTAAAATGAACTGTTTTTTTTAATCTGTTGCTTTTCTGTTTCAATTTTGTTATTTAGGATATTTTTAAAATTATTTCCTTTCTCTCATTTATATCAGATTTAGCTCATTCCTTCTCTAATTTCTTAAAGTGGAGGCTAAGGCTGCTGTCTTTAGATCTTTCTTTTCTAACATATCTATTTGATGCTTAATATTTCCATTTAACAACTTCTTTTGCTGCACTGAATATATCTTGGGAAATTACATTTCTTTAAACTTAGTTTAAAAACTTTAACTTTCCTTAAGACTTCCTTTTCCTGTATGGTATCAATGCTTAACCTCTTTCTTATATACCAGGGGTTTAGCTCGTTTTGGCTTTAACCTTGCCTGATGTTCTCCTAAGCTTCTAGGACCTGCAGATATGTCTCTGTCACACATTTTGGGACATTTTAGGCTGTGCTTTAAACAACCACCTCTTAGGAGGATTATATTTCAGTGAGTTTTTAAGTAACCTAAAAAGTGTCCCGTGAGCTTCTGTCTTAACCTTTAATAAACACAGTGCTCTCAGTATTTTTAATTTTGCTCTTTAGTAAGGGTAATAGAGAACAGACGATTGTGGCCTTTATTTTCCAAGCAGCTTAAATGCTTTTTATTTAAATGTATTTATTATTTCATACATGAGTGTTGTGTTTACATTATTTCTACCACTCCCTATTCCCCTTCAAACTCCTCTCATACCTCTCCAGACTCAATGTCTCTCAAATTCATGACCTCTTATCTATTCACACACACACACACACACACACACACACACACACACACACCTTTTGAGTCCATTTAGTGTTGCTTGTATGTATATATACTTAGATCTGACCATTAAGTAGCTTAGTCTTGAGACAGTGAGTGATCGTTGAACAGCCTGGAAAAGATGCTTTGTGCTCATGGCAGTTTTCATGTTTGCTTGTATTTGTCTCAGTTAATGTATTGTCTGGGTCAGCTTTACACTTCCTGTTTTCCCGAACTCCCATCCAAGCACCAGAATTCTCCCAGGCCCTCCTATGACGTCCTCTTGATGTTTCTGAATAAAAAATTAGGTTATGTCATGACTCCTTTCATAACTGTTCCCCCCCCCCCCCATGACTCTTATACTCACAGAGGTCCTGACTGAGCCTTCAGAGACATGTTTGATGGAGCCCCTACCCTACTTTTTCCAGTGGGGAACCAGCTTCCCACTCCAGCTAAGTGCATGCCACGTCTTAGCTCTCCCTCTGGGTGGCTATCCCTTAGACTTAGAAGCAGGAGCTTGCTCTGTAACCTTGGCTCACTGACGAGTCTATGACAAGTCATTACTTTTCTGTTTGCATAAACCTTTTCTCATTGTGAGGATGGAATACTTCTTACATAGCCCTACTGAAACCATAAGACCCCAGTTAAATGTCATTTGTATTCCTCCTGTACACGCTTCACAGAGTATCTCGCTACTGTGGCCTGAGGTCTTTCATCACTTTTCATAACTGCATCATTACCTATTCTGTCATTGCAGATCCTCTAAGAGGTGTACACTGAGAACAGGGAAGAATGCTCATGGAGAATGACTAGGGAAATTAAAGGCATAGACAGAGTCTGGAGACAGCACAGAGGCAGGAAGAACCTCAGCAGCATAGGCCTGAGAGTCCTGCTCAGGCAAATGTTGAGTCCCTTCCAGCACAAGAGAGCTTGTGCTGGACAAGCATGAGCTACTTGACACTCTCTTCAGTCATAGGTGGGAGAGAGCATGGGTATTCAGTCACGGGGGTTGGGGGGCAGAACACTGACGTTGGAGGCATGGTCACCGCACATCTCAAGTCCCCATGTGCAAGTGAAGACATTTTCTCCTCTTCCTACATGATTCCAGCCACGCCAATCAGTCTTTAGTCTAGCACACTAGACCTCTGTCTTGCACTCTTCTTTATTTTCCCTTCTTCCCTTTCTTCTCACTTTCTGTTTAGAGATCATTATCTGTCATGCTCACTCTGTAGGTAACTCAGCTACTGTGTTATTCATCGTATTCTTTTTTTAATTTTTATTTTTTTAATATTAGTTGCAGTTTGTTAACTTTGTATCCTTGCTGTATCCCACTCCCTCTTTCCCTCCCAATCCCACCTTCCCACCCTCATCTCCTCCCTGCCCCTTTCCAAGTCCACTTATAAGGGAGAACCTCCTCCCCTTACATCTGATACTGGTTTATCAGGTATCATCAGGACTGGCTGCAAAGTCCTCCTCTGTGGCCTAGCAAGGCTGCTCCTCCCTGGGATGGGGGGAGGTCAAAGAGCCTGCCATTGAGTTCATGTCAGAAACAGTCTCTGTTCCCCTTATTAGGGTACCCACTTGGATACTGAGCTACCAAGGGCTACATCTGAGCAGGGGCTCTAGGTTGCATCATATTTTTTTTTTCATTTTTAGTCACCACATTTCAAGCTCATTATTCAGTCCAATTGCCTGATGTCTCATACTTCGTCATGTGCTTCCTTAGAAACAATAATTAGGGCTCTCTTAAAGTCCTGGTCTGAGGGTTCCAATGCCTGAGCTTCAGACTGTTCCGGTTGTCTGTGTTCATTTCCAACTGTTCCCTGACATACCTGAAAATGTTTAAGATAAGTGTTCAAAGATGTAGATGGAATGTTTTAGAATGAGTATGTTGTCTTTTACCAGTGGGATGAAAAAAATCTTAACTAATCAGGGGGTAAGATTTTTCTGCAGTGCCTGCAAAGCTGTTTCACCCTTAGATTCATTTCTCTGTATGACACTCCCATTCACCCAGTGATTAACTAGGAAAATCTCATCTTGCCTGTTAACTCTAAGAATTACCTTCCCAGTATCTTCACATTGTGCTTATCTTTACTTTGCAGTGGCTTTTGTTGACTCTCTTACCTGTTGTCCTGCATGATATTGAGGCTTCTTAGAAAAATCAGACAAGGGTTGGGCCCACCTGTCTGGGTTGTGCTTAGCTGCTGCAGTATCTTAAATCATAACTCAGCTGTCTAGACAATCTCAGATTCCAATTTTTTATCCTTTCTCTTCTGCCCTAGGTGATTTCTGTCTGCAAGCATCTCAGCCCTTCACCAGTAGCCCTGGTGACAAATTGGATATAAAATGAGAGAAATTTTTTCTTCTGCATTTCTCTTTATCCTGCTGCCCTCCCAGAACCCCTGGCTGCTACTGCAATGTGAGGCCTGCACACAAATGTGTCACCATCTTCTCAGGCTCCTGTGTGTTCTTTATGCTACACCCATCATCACAGTGAGATGCAAAGTCCACAAGGAAGAATTTGGTACAGAATGTGATGTTTTTTTGATACACCCTAGAAGTACAGATGATCATTTTGAGACTCCACAAACAGCTGAAAGCAGGGAGGTTGTAGCTGAACACAAAACAGAACAGAACAAAGAATAAAAATTGGGAAATGACCTCAAGGAGACCAATAAAGCTAAAAAATCTGAGCCCATCAGGGCACTGCAGAGACTGATGAACCAGCCAAGAACCATGCATGGAGAGGACCTAGACACCCTGTTCAGTTGTAGCTATGTGAGTTCCTGAGTAAGGGGAGCAGGGGGTGTCTCTGACATGAATTTAGTTGCCTGCTCTTTGATCACATTCCCCTGGCAATGTGGCCATGCCAGGCTACAGAGGAAGATGATCCAAGCAGACATGATGAGACTTGGTAAGCTAGGGTCAGATGTCAGGGGAGGAGAAATCCCTCTTTCAGTGGACTAGGGGAAGGGGGTGGGGAAAAGAGGGAAGGAGGGCGGCGGGACCAGGAGGAGACCAGGGATGGGGCTACAATTGGCATATAAAATGAATAAATTGTAAAAATAACTTTAAAAATAACATATGAAAAGGGAGCTGAGTTAAGGAAAATATGGTTCATAGCAAATGGCAGAGTTCATGTTTCATTTTCCTAATAATAAATAGTAGAGACTGAAGTTAGAGAAGCTCCTTGGTGGTGGCTAGTCTTTTGCTACTTTGTGTGTTCTTCTTTTTTCCACCCTTCTTTACCCCTTTTCTTCCAACCTTTCAACCCCATAACATTAGATAAGAGAGAAAAAAAAGACAGAAAGGGAAAAAAAATCCCTGAATAAAGTCAGGAGTTGAAAATGGGGAGAGATGATCATTAGACTACTTTCTGCTGATTAGGGGCATCAAGCTTCTTGGGGAAAGATTCGTCTTTGCTGTCACGATATCTAGTTTCTTCTTTGCCCATGACTATTTAACAAACCATGACCAAAAACAACCAGCAACAATAATCAACCAACAACCCACAATCACCTCTTGGGGCCCTAGCATTTATATAGCCTCTGAAAAGTCCCCAGAATTCCAAATATCACAAAATCACAGAAACTATCTGTAGCTGGAAAAATCATGCTCCTCCTAGATCACAAGGCAAATCATAGTAACGTGCTATGACGCAGCCCCAAATCCCCACACCTGCATTAAAGTGATAACACATTCTTATAATATTTCTGCGTTTATTAAATAAACCAAAATTCTCACTATACTTTGTAGCCCATTTCAGGGGAACCTTGAATGAAGCCGCACTGGAACTCTGTATCACTGTTACAGAAGGAAGCTGCTTGAGGGATTTGGGAATGTTGGGGACTGATGTCTAAGTTTTCTTTGAGCAGACAGCTCTGGTAGTGAGCATGTAGAGGGTTCCGGTGGGAGAGGCAGAGGCATCCACACGCCATTCAGGAGGACAACTAAGAAGGCCAGGCATTGGGAGGGATGCGTGTGGAGGCATGTGTATCAGGACTGGCTGGAAAGAGAGATGGAAGAGACACTTAGGGGATGCCAAGGGGTCCCTGCGATTTAAAAGAATCAGTCTTTTCTACTTGGCCTGCAAGTCCCCAGCTGCATGTCTCTTGAAGCACATGCAACTCGTTCTAAGCGCTGTCTATATTTGTGACCAAATGTGTCACTTTACAAGTGGACGGATGTTCACCAGGTATACTTCTCCTCTTTCACACCATTAGAATGATCAGTGTGTCTGCTTTCCTCTAGTGCATAAGGTCAAGTATGCAGGCCATTTGCCTCTTTGGCACAGCCAGCTTACCAGCAAGATGGGCAGTGAGCCTCATCAGAGAGCGTTTGCCCAGATTAATTTACCAGCATTAAGGGCTGGCAGCTTAAAAAGATGATTTCAAGGCCCCTAGGGATATCTGCTTTGTAGGGGATGCCCACATTAGCTAATCACATGATGGAGGGTACGTGCACTAAATGTCTCCTTATTACATTTTGGGGAGAAGCAGGTGGCTGCTGGGTTGTTCCAACAGTGCTCTCCCATTGCCGGATCTGAGGCAGGAAATACCTGCAGCTTGGGATTGAGTCCATGGAAGTTCAGTTACTAACTCTAGAAAAGGGTCAGCGCTACACACAAAATATTGACATGCACAAGTGTTTGTTATGGTGCAATTTGTGAAACTAGAAACAAGGAAAATAAGCTGCAGCGAGGGAGCCAGAGATACACACCGTTGCATCTACAAATAACAAACTAGCGTACACTGATTTTCATATGATTTTTGGTAACACAATTAATGATAAGCAGGATGCAGATAATATATTCATCTTACAAAGCAGATGGAAAACAGTCTATGAAGAAGGGATTAGAGACAGACAGACGGACAAGACAGACAGACACACATGCACACACACACACAGAGAAGACATGCAGAAACAGACAGACACATGCATAAGACGGACACACAGAGAGACAAACATATACACACACCCTAAGAAAAAAACACACACAAAGAGAGAGATAGAAAGACAAACTCAGAGAAAGACATATAGAAACAGACAGATGCATACACAAGAGACAGACACAGACATACCGAGAGAGAGAGAGAGAGAGAGAGAGAGAGAGAGAGAGAGAGAGGGCAAGAGAGAGGAGGAGAAAGAGAGAGAGAGAGATGGGGCAGACTGTAAGAAAATGTAAGATTTTAACATTTAGCTCATGATGAGAGTTGGCATTTGAACTTCCCATTTATTTCATAAACATGCCATGTTTCCATGCTCACACATGAGAGTACTACATGGTAAGGCTGCACATGAGATCTGAGACAGCAGTGTCAGAGTTTTGGAGCCAGACATGAGAGAAGCAAGACTATTTCTTACTCTTTGATCCCAGATTTTTAAAAAAAATAACTTTTGAGTTTAGTTCATCCAAAATAAAGACTAATCTGACACTGCACACTGAGTTTAAGCACAGATCATCTAGACTGCTAGTGTCCAGAGAAGGATGATTACTGTGAGGAAGTGATAATGGGACTCCCACTGTTGCATGCAGGGGCTCCGATAGGTGTGTGTTTTTGATTCAGAACACAAGATGCTAAGTAGAGAGATCAATGTTGTCCTGAGCTCAGGGCATGAGTCATTGCTGTTCCTGGGGAAGAAAACAGGCTACCGGACACATACCTGCCTCTCTGGCCTTTCATTTCCCCACTCTGCTCTTTCTTTGCCTTAATGGCTGTAGAGTGGGGCAAGCTCTTCCCTTCTCACATACAAGGGAGCCTCTACTCATTGTTCATTTCCTTCCTATTTTTCTCATCTTCAGACCAACCCTGTAGTCACCCCAGTTTTGCCTTGTTACCACATTCAAAGCACAGAAAGCCACCAATATGGTGCCACCTCTGCCCCTCTGCATTTAAAACACACACTATTTAAGTTGTCAGGACATGACTCTTGGTGCCTTTATCCCAGGCCCCACTGCTGTTCTCCTGAGCACTTTGTACTCTCTTCAAAGCTAGGTTTAATCTCAAGCTCAGTGGGGTATTCTTAGTTGATGATTTGGCGTGAGTCATGCTTCTCTCTGGGCCTCTACCAAATTTCCTATTTCCCCAGCTTGGGATGGAGATGGGCTTTGTGCTTCATCTTGTTCAACCTCTTCATCTTTACACAGATGAATCAATGACCATTCCACCCCCAGCCCAGTCTCATCGATCAGTTTTGTCCACCCTCTCCCCAGGAAGGGAGGTGTCGAGCAGCAATGACTCATGAAGGGGACTTTTAATGAGCTCCTTTGCTGGATGTCTCTTCAATCCAGTGGCTACGCACCGAAGTAATCCACCAGGATGGCATCTGGCACCCAAAGGAATTGTTTAGAGTTTTGTTTCTGTTAACAACCTGTATTTTGCTAATTATAGTTGTGACTGTCCTATGCACACAAGGTCTGATATATGGTCTAGTTTTCCTACTGATGCTGTGAAAGGCATTAATGTGACCGCCCTTCAAGGATGAGGAGATTGTGGAGTAGAAAGTCGGCAGAGGGCTGTGTTGATTCCTGTGATCTGTACTGTCCCTGCAGACTAGGCTGAGGCCCGCATCACATGCTGAGACTGGAGTCCATGTGGTAGTCCATGATCTGTGCTTCCACTTATGATGAAGGCCAAAGAAGCTAATTTTGCCATGGATTGATGACTGCAGACTCAGTTAAGAGGGACATAACCTATATGATGCCCCCGCCTCCTGAAGATTGAAGAGAACTCTTAAAATTGTGAAAAGGATGCTGAAGTGTAGCTCTCTACAATTGATGGCTTCTGGTGGGGGTGCAGGTGGGGAAGGACTCTATTTTCTTCAGCTAACCACTGGGCGTTTGACCACACTCCAGTGATCATGTGGGCAATATATGTTGGATTTTTTCCTTCATTATTACTATTTTCTTTTGGGGAGGGAGAGAAGGTCACAAGGGTAGAAGGGCAGAGGACTGGGAATTGGGTGTGATCTGGCTTCATGATGTGAGATTTTCAGATAATAAAAATATTAGACTTAGAGGCTTGTAGATGACAGGCCTCAGAATGACCTATATAGCAGAGCAGTTGATTGCTTTAAACTAAGAGTAAGTCAGAGAGCCGGTTGAATCACATTATCGCTTTCCAAGTGCAAACAGTCCTAAGATTTAGAGAAAGTGAGTGGCAGGGATGACTTCAAGCAGGATGAGGATTCAGTCCTCCTGCTCCCTCCGAAGCCAAGATGCAATATAGAATCTTTGGCTAGTGTCTTTATTTGCCCTTCAGGCATATTTGCTTGGGCTTCTTAAGTGGCTAGCCCAGAAACTATTCCCTCTGTTTAGGGTTCATGGTCACAGGAATATCCATCCACAATCCCAAGGGAAATCTGACCCAACATTTTTTTTTTAATTTTTTATTAATTACACTTTATTCACTTTGTATCCCTCCATAAGCCCTCCCTCCTCCCCACCCTATCCTACTCTCCCTCCCCTTTCTGCATGCTCCCCAAGTCCACTGATCTTAGGGGAGGTTCTCTTCTTTCTGATCTTAGTCTATCAGTTCTCATCAAAAGTGGCTGCATTGTCCTCTACTGTGGCCTGGTAAGGCTGCTCCCCCCTCAAGAGGAGGGGATCAAAGAGCAGGCCAGTCAGATTATGTCAGAGGATTATGTCCCTCTTCCCATTACTATCTAACCCACTTGGAGACTGAACTGCCATGGGCTACATCTGTGCAGGGGTTCTAGGTTATCTCCATGAATAGTCGTTGGTTGGAGTATGAGTCTCTGGGAAGTTCCCTGTGTTCAAATTTTCTTGTTCTGTTGCTCTCCTTGTGGAGACCCTGTCCTCTCCAGCTCTTGCTATTTCCCACTTCTTACATAAAATTCCATTCACTCTGCCCGACAGTTGGCCATCAGGCTCAGCATCTGCTTTGATAGTCTGCAGGGCAGAGGCTTTCAGAGGCCCTCTGTGCCAGGTTCCTAGGTTGTTTCCTGTTTTCTTCTTCTGGCTTTCAGAGGCCCTCTGTAGCAGGTTCCTAGGTTGTTTCCTGTTTTCTTCTTCTTCTGATGTCCATCTTCTTTGCCTTTCAGGATGGGGATTGAGCGTTTTAGTTAGGGTCCTCTCTCTTGCTTAGTTTCTTTAGATGCACAGATTTTAGTGGGTTTGTAAAAATGGCCATCTTACCAAAAGCAATCTACAGATTCAATGCAATTCCCATCAAATTACCAACACAATTCTTTACAGATCTGGAAAGAAAAATTCTCAACTTCATATGGAATAACAAGAAACCCAGAATTGCTAAAACAATCTACAGATTCAATGCAATTCCCATCAAATTACCAACACAATTCTTTACAGACCTGGAAAGAAAAATTCTCAACTTCATATGGAATAACAAGAAACCCAGAATTGCTAAAACAATCCTCTACAATAAAAGATCTTCTGACCCAACATTTTGATCAGACAAGATCACACTTCTCCAAAGCTCCCTGTGGTCTAAGCTGGGGAAAAGGTAGAGAAGAGGTTGATAGGTCTGGACAGAGCTGGTGATAAAGGGCTGCTTTATTTATTTATTTTTTCCACCGTGCCATTATTGGTCATCCTGTTAGTTTTGAGCACTTTCTTTTCTCTCATTGGCCACCATTTGGAGTTATTTTCTATCCTATTGGTCCTCTGTCAAAAATGACAGGGTTTAAGATTTGCATATTCAGAGACTTGCAGGTATACAGTAGGTGAATATTTGAAGAATGCATGATCATATTAGTCAGACTTCCAATGTCTGGGCACTAACTGCAAACTCAAGGTGATCTGAGAACCAGAACGTGTCTAGATTCTGCTGAGAGATCAGACTCAAATGTCAAACAGACTTAACAACACACACTGGCTTCCCATTCAGGTTCAGAGCTTAGCTATTTTGAAGCCCAGATCCTTTCCTACAAGATAGAAGTGTGATTGTCACCAATATGGATGTAGAAAGGATGGAAAGCCCAGGGCCCAGCACAGATCAAGCCAGTGTCATGGCGGCTCTCTCTGAGGTTGCTGTAGTGATTACAGCGTTCAGCTTCACGAGGATGACGATCGTCGTGAGCCTGGTTATAAAAACAAGCTCAGGCGGACACTGGGGTTATCTGTATGATGGGTAGCTGAGTCACACTGCGGCAGAACACAATGGACGGAGGATTCTGATGGACTATAAAACCCCTGAGTGGGAAAAGGTGTGGGCTGGTTTTGTTTTTCTAAATTGCGCAGTCTTTACCAAGCTATTTCCAAGGCCTCTTAGATCTGGGCTTGGAGGCAGCTGCAGAGCCAGGCAGCGATCACTTCTGGCCACACAGTGCCCTCTGGTGTCTGGGAGCCCTGTGCACTGGCTGCTCCTACGTAGCTGTAGGCAAGCTTTCCAAGGCTCTCTGGGTTGTTTTGCTTCTAGGTGGGAGCTCCGGGGGAAAGGAGCAGGAGCTCAGCAAACACGGGGTGGGATAGAGCAAGTGCGTTGTTGACTTGTGGGGTTAGCTGCCGTTTCTTGCCTTTTCTCAGGGCTGTGTTGCGATTAAAGAGGAAGGGATGCATGCTGAAGGACCTCTAGAATCTTCTGTTATATACTACATCTGCATTTTAGATAGCGTCCTTTCTCTGCTACATGAATTTTCTAGAATCCAAAAAGATTGTGGTTATTGTTCTTTTCATAGATGTTAGCTAGCTGCTAAAGGTGGAAGCTGGCAGCTCTCTACCATCTGTGCTTTATTCCCTAGCTCAAAAAACCCAAAGCAGAGAAACAGCAAAGCAAGAAAATAATGGTTTTCAGTTGCTGCATTGACACTGAATGTTTAAAATTTTAAGACCTTTTAGTTGATGCACAGTAATTGTGCATATTATGGGGTATTGTGTGATGTTTTATACATGTAGGCAGAGTCTAATAAATCAGGGTAATTAGCATATCCACCTCTAGCAGTTATTATTTCTTTGTGGGGAGAACATTAAACATTTTTCTCTTTTGAGCTATTTTGTATTCCTCTAAACTAGTCATGCAGTGTCCTCATTACCATTCCAGGCTTGCTTTATGGATAGCAAAGAAGTTAATGGTTCTAATAGCCACACCCAATCCACAGGGCACATCAAGGACTGAATTGCATAAGCAGAGACTTCAGGGGTAAACAGGAAACTGTGCAGGTTCAGTTTATCTCAGAAGGACGGCTAGAGAAGTATACTGAGGGTGGCAGTCTGACAGTACTGTCCCCTGACAAATTATTTTAAGCAAATAATAAAGGCAATAATTTAGAAGTAATAAAAGCACAGGCAGAAATTATTAAGGAGTTTTCAGAGAACACAAAAGGTCAAAGTAGGCTAGTGATAAACAGCCAGATGGATGATTAGGCAGCCATTTAAAATTAGAATAGGAGACAGGATGGTGGAGACATGCAATTATAAGACAAACCCATGAGCAGAGTACAAAGTTGCAGATGCTCGCACCTAAAGAGGATGCACACACGGCTGAAGGTACTAATTTATAAAGATAGCATGACTTGGGGCTGTCCTGTCTTATGCTGACATGAAAATCAAGGTGTTTTTTTTTTTCTTTTAAATAAGGATCTCTAAAGATTTTAAAGAATTTTCACCATAATACAATACAAAGGCACAAGCTTATTCTAACTGTGCAGTATGAAGAACAGGTGAAGCATGGCTCCAGAATGTTGGGTGGCCTCTTCTGGGGCAGGTGTTTGTGCTTAGGTTTGAATTGAAGACAGGGCTTCTGAAGATTAATGGTTAGGGCTGCTTTATTGGCCACTGGAGATGAACAGTCCAGGGCTTTAGGAGCATAGGTTTGTGCCTCCTGAGTACTTAGACTTGCTGTACCCATTTCACTGCCAAAGTTAACTCTTTCTGACAGTGTCCTAATGAATAACATGGGTGTCAATAGCACCCACTTGAAAGGCTCCCTACAAGGATTATGTGGGCTCAAGTTTTAGAAAAAAATTGGGATAGTTCATAGAGATATATTTTTTTAAAATCACTCTCATCATGGGAATTTATTTCATGCAAGAGGCTACAGGGTGTCTCAGGGAATTTGAATTTTAGAATAGGAGTCCTTTCTGGCTCACCAGGAAGTGAGGGGCAAGCATGATGCCTCAGAACAGAGATTTATTTTTTTCCCACAATTTTTTTTTATCAGTTACATTTTATTAACTCTGTATCCCAGCCGTGTCCCGATCCCTCATTCCCTCCCAGTCCCTCCCTCCCTCCCTTATCTCCACCGTGCCCCTTTCCAAGTCCACTGATGGGGGACCTCCTCCCCATTCATCTGATCCTGTTTTATCAGGTATCTTCAGGACTGGCTGCAAAGCCCTCCTCTGTGGCCTAACAGGACTGCTCCTTCCTTCGGGGGTGGGGAGACCAAAGAGCCAGTCATTGAGTTCCTGTTAGAAATAGTCCCTGTTCCCCTCACTTTGGGAAACCAATTGGTTACTGAGCTACCACAGGCTACATCTGAGTGGAGGTTCTAGGTTATATCCATACATGGTCCTTGGTTGAATGTCAGTCTCAGAAAAGACCCTGTGCCCAGATATATTTGGTCCTTGTGGAGCTCCTATCCTTTCCCCATCAGACTAACTCCCCTTCTTTCTTATGATTCCCTGTACTCTGCCAAAGGTTTGGTCATGAGTCTTTGCTTTGAAAGCACTGCTAGTTAGAGTCTTTCAGATGCGCTCAGTAGACTCCTGTCATACGTTCAATGCACATCCCATCTGTCTTTCTAAACGAGGATTGATCATCTTACCCCATGTCCGCTCAATTGATTATCTTTTTTAGGTGTATAGATTTCATTATGTTTATCATATCTTATAGGTCTATATAAGTGAGTATGTCCCATGTTTGTCTTTCTCCTTCTGGAATATTTCACTCAGAATGATCTTTTCTAGATCCCACCATTTGCCTGCAAATTTCATGATTTCCTCCTTTTTGATTGCTGAGTAGTATTCCATTGTATAAAAATACCACAATTTCTGTACCCATTCCACCGTTGATGGACATCTGGGTTGTTTCCAGGTTCTGGCTATTACAAATAGAGCTGCTATAAACATGGTTGAGCAAGTGTCCTTTTTGTGTACTTGAACAAACTTTGGGTATATACCTAGCAGTGGTATAGCTGGGTCTGGAGGAAGCACTATTCCTATTTGTCTTAGAAAGCGCCAGATAGCTTTCCAGAGTGGTTGTACCAGTTTACATTCCCACCAGCAGTGGAGGAGGGTTCCCCTTTCTCCACAACCTCTCCAGCATGTGTTATCACTTGAGTTTTTCATCTTGGCCACAGAACAGAGATTTAAAAGAAAGGAAAAGAAGAGAAAAGAAAGGCAGCTAATTCCCGACCCATATTTGGGTGGATGCTGAAATTACCAAAACTCAGGTTTTTTTCCCCCCCAGTATTTCCACCATAAGTACATGGCAATAAATAAAGTTTCACATGGTCTTTATACTCTCATTTACATTACACTTATACTCTCACTATACACCCGTGACACTGAAAAAGAAATCTAGCAAGCGAATAAACATAGCTTACTGAGTTTGTTGACTTGGCAGTAGACAGCACTGAAACCTGCATAACCACAAGTCTGTTGTCCTTTATTATTTGCTTCATTTTTTTTGCAAGGCCCAGAAAGCTGGCCAAGAACCAGTGGGGTGAAGAAGCTCTAACTGGAAAAAGTAGCCAGAGCTGTGCTGTGCCCCCAAAGGGCTTCTTTCTCACAATGCTCTAAAGCAAAAATGACACCCACACAGTGCAGCATTCATGGTGCATGAGAATTCCATGGCTTAAGAGAGTGGTTTTAACAGGAAGACATATGCGTGGCTCACCAAGCAAATGAGCTGAAGAGACAGGAGGGGAAAGGCCATGCAAGGCTCGAGTCAAGAAATGCTGTGTGGAAATACATACTGTCAGTCAAACTGAGGATGTTTTGCTCTGGCCCCTCAGATCTCAGAAAAGTATGGCTCTGGGTACATTTATCCTAAATTCAAGTGTGCTTTGTTAGTATCGCCAACAGTACAGGATTTCTGATGCCCCTGGTAGACAAGCCTCTCGGAATAGGTCTGAGTGTCTAGATAGGGTATACTGGGGTGGGAAGACCTACGCTGACATGGGTGATGTCATCCATGGCCTGAGGTCCTCTACTGTAAAGGAGAAAGTTAGCTGAGCCTCAGCATTCATCTTTCTCAGCTTCCAGATAGTGGATGCAATGTGACCAACTGCCTCATGCCTTTCTCACCTTGCTGGATTGTACCCTCAGACTGAGAAACACAACCTCTTTTTTTTTTTGGTCAGGTGTTTCAGAAAGAAGTGCATAACCAAATCCAAGGCTGCTGAAGTTTCCATGTCTGATTCCCAAGTATCATTTAATATCTCCAAGACAGGTAAAGTGGCAACATCCTTACCATTTGTGGATGTTGCTGCCAGCACTGGGGTAAGCACTGGGCACTCTCTTTGCTTCCATTGCCCACCATGTTCCCACCCTTCACCCAGGGTGCCATGTGTCTTTCAAGCTATGTGTTTGTCAGGAAAGCAAAGGCCGTCTGTATTCCAGATGCAAGACTGGTTGCACAGGTATTTCTTGAGTATCCATTGTGTAGCATACTTCTGTAAGAAGCTGCATAGAACAGAGAAGATACATTGTTCTGTTCATTAGTTACTGTGATAAAATCAAGGCTCTCTGTAGCAGGTTAAGAAATATGAAGAGGAGTCTGGAGAGATGGTCAGTGTTCAAGAGAGTGTGCTGCTCTTGCAAAGAACCAGAGGTTAATCCCTGGTGCTCACACTGGGTGGCTTACAACTGCCTGTCACTCAGCTCCACAAGATCTAATAATTCTTGGTATTCTTGAGCATCAGAATCCACATGAACATATAGTTCCAATAAAATAATTTTAGCGAAAAGAAGATGTAGTACTGATTCCTACATGGAGGTCATCTCTCCTCCTACCCTGAGTCTAGGATAGGGAACAGAGGGTCTGTTGAACTGTAAGTCAAAGAATAAAGGGCTGTAAGTGCCCCATCATCCTATGTCATCAGTGCTACCTGTTTTGTGTCCAAGGCAAGGGCATTTACATCCTTTGTGGGAAGGGAACCAAATCCAAGCGGTTTCTGGGAAGAGATGCTTGAGGTCTGAATTATTAATCCCAGCACTGTTAATTTGGGTTGGATAATTCTTTGTTGGGGATGCCCTATGTATTTCATGGTGTTAAGCAGCATCCCTGATCCCCCCACCAATGCGGGTTTTTTTTTTTCATGGAATTGAACCCTCCTCACAGGCTAGACAATCACTCTATGCTATTCATTCCTAGTTTTAAGTCCAATGAGCTCCAGACTTTGCCAAATACTCCTGGAGTACAAGAGAAAAAATAAAGCATCCCTGCAACCTCCATTTAGAAGCTGCCCAATGACTTTAGCTCAGCAAATGTGAGGTGTAGGCCATCCTGGAAAACACGAGGTCCTTCTGAGAGGAGTAGGGAATCTGCCAAGCTTTGGAAGAAGAACTGTTTCAGGGGTCCTCTCACTAGGGGCAGGAATGGTAGCGCCTCTACTCCACCCAAGGTCTCATTGTAGATTTTTGTTCAGGCGCTTGTCTGCCTAGCAAATGTTGCAGTGCTGCCACAGGTATTCCTGTAGGCTGTGCCTGGAGAGGTGCCATCTGTGATGTCAGTGTCTCCTCTTTGAATTAGAACAGCCTGCAAGCAAAGGGACTTTGAACAAGAACCTGGGCTATGCCTCTCCTGTTTTCTATTGTGAAGCTCGATTTGAAATGGAGATTCAAATAAGCTTTGGAGCCATAGTGAACAGTGAAAGTCACCTGGCCCATTACTGTATTGGATTGCAGGGGAAATAATAAATGTACGAATTCATAAAAATCTTTTTAAAAGACTCTCTGCCTCTTCAATAAGGGCTTGGGATCCATACAATAGAAAAGAAATTATAATTACATGTGAAATAGCTGGCATGGAGTGGACAGTGGACACACAGTCTAGCCTACTCACTGCAATGGAGATGCTACCAAGGACAGGGCAAAGTTCTGCAAGCTGTAAGTAATTGGCCAGCCACCACTTGCTGATTTGGTGACTGTGAAGTTGTATATTATACGACCATATCACATTCTAGATTTTCCATGGGATAACATGTCACAGCATCTCCGTGGTTCTAGCTCCCAAATCCCAATCCTAATGATGTCTAGGCTGCTGGTGTCGGAATCCCAAACATATCCGATGAATAATGAGGAATCCATGTCTAAAGATAATATGTGTGTGTGTTGAAAAATATCTTTTCAGAGTTTTCATACAGTGTACCCTCAATCTTGGTTGCTCATGGCTTGCTTAATAGTGCCCCATCTCCTATTCTTAGCCTGTGCATTAATGCACATTATTCATGGTTATTGAGTTGGATAACTGTGGCTGAGTGCCTTCTATTTTTACAATAATTAAAGGGTTTGAAGGAAAATAAATTTAGCTGCTTATGTGCCCTCAAGTACCCTTTTCGGTTGGGAACAAAATGCCAAGACAAGAAGTGAGCCTTTGGACCTGTCCGTGGTGCTGAATTGGAGTTTGAGAACATGGGATTTTGTAGCCTCAGACAGAGCTGAATGAGACGTTTGTGCATTTCCCTCCAGCTCTGACGATCAGTTGGCCAGAGATGGAAAAGGATTGAACCAAGACCTTAGAACTCATATTGGGTTTGAGCACTTTAGCTTCAAACCTAAAGAAGAGCATATAAAAACAGGAGGCAGATGCCCCAGAGGTGCTATGGCTGAAGCCATTGTCCATCAAAACCGACTTGGGAGGCCCTTCTGCTTTCTGTTGCATCTAGCGTTCTGAATCAGGAGGGAAGAGTACCCTTAATCTGAATTATAAGTGTGGTATGTTTATCCAAAGTTAGCTGAAAATTCCCCAAGATGAAGACTCAGCTTGGCTTCCTCATCTATAAATTTGCCATAAAACAGCCCCTGACTCAGAGATCAGGCAAAGATTTCCTAACTTATAATAGGGTAAGTAACATGTGACAACACTCTGGAACCATTAATCATGCGTCCCAGGAGCACCTGTCCAGGGATGGCTCTGCTCAGTGGGCTGAGCCTTCCTACATCAATCAAGACTTGCCTGCAGACCAATCTGATGAAGGCAATTCCTCAGCCAAAGTTCTCTCTCCCCATGAGGACAAATAGTCTGTGTCAAGTTACCAAAACCAACCCACACATTCACTATCAGCGATGTGCTTTCTTGACATAGCAGTCACCATATGGAGAATGTCAGGGTCTGCCCAGATTCCCTCTCAGATGGCCTACTTGAATCTTTTAGTAGGTGAAAATATGAGAGTGTAAGAGCTGCATGCAATCCACAAATAGCTTTGCTCATGAGCATTCAGTCACGAGAGCTGACACTTAACTAAAAGGCTAAGTCTTAAAAAAAAAGAGGCTAAGTCTTCACCTGGTTATTTTTCTCTAGTTCCCATGTAGGAGGTGGCTATGAATATAAACAGTACCTGGAACTCCAGGAATCCAGAAGTGGTACAGGTGATTCTCTTTGGATGTGAGCCCTCTATATTTAACCTGGATTTCCCAGTAGACTAGCAGATTCTTGAAGACAAACATAGCAGAAATAGGGCATGTAGAAGATGCCACATCTTCCTGTTTTCTTTGGTAGTGGAGTAAGCAATTTCTGTAGAACAGAGCCTATTTGCCTTATGGAAGAGACAGGATCCATAGAAAAATGTGGGCCTTTCTATGACATCCTTTTCCAAACAGGGACTGAAAACAGGTCTCTAAACCTCCCCAAGCTGTGTTCTTAGTGCTCACCAATAGGATGTCTTTCCAATAGTCTTCATAGTATGCCTGTCTCACAACCCACGGGCTGCATATTAGACTAATGTTATGTTAGAGGTAAGGCCTAGATATGTATTTCAGACCTCCTAGAAAATAAATTACCATATTAGGTCAGGTGAGAAAACCTTGGGAAACTATTTCAGACCCGAGTGGTGAGTTTAAGTACAGAAGAGAGGTAGCAAAGCCACTGGCGACATCCCTGAAGTAATGTGGGAAGCAATAGTCCTTATGGTGACATTGAGTCATGAAAATCTAGATCAAGGGAGCTTAATTTTGAGAATGCCATTTAGCTAGGTCCAGAAGAAAATCTATAACTTTATAGATATCACATCCTGAAAATTTAAGTGTAGCCTGGGCTACATGAGGCATTCAAGGCTAGCCTAAGCTGTTGGCCTTGCCTTTACAAAAACATTTTACGTGGTAAAGGAACAGAAAAACAGAACAGGGACCACAAGGGAAGAGGGCTTCAGAGCTCTGCTGCAGCTCAGTTGCAGGTTAGCAGAGATCTCAGCTTGTTGTTACCCGCGTGGGACTGGCTGTGAATCTGAGCACAACTACGTTCTGGTAAAAGCACTTTCCTATTTTTCATGACATATCAGAAAGAAACATGGGCTTTTGATTTCCTTGCTTGAATCCTAGGGAATCTAGGTCAGGGAAAGCTTCTCCAGGCTCTGTTTTTGGAGAATGCAGCTCAGCCTTCAGGCAAAAAGGATTCCTTTAAGGGTCTAGGAGCAACAGTCTGTGGTCATTTCTCAAGGTCTTTAAGAATATGGGGAGAGTGTTCCTAGACCTTAGGAAACATTTAAAAGTGTTAGACCCAGACAAAAGGATGTCTCTATAGGGTTTGCTTGCCTGGTTCAGACAGAGTGCTTGGGTAGCCCATTAGCCAATTTACTCACTTCAATAAAACTGGTCAATGCAGAACACAATAGAGCAGACTAGAAGATCCCATGTTTGTAGTGCTGGGATTCCCTGGTTCTTGATTCACAAAAACGTTAAGGTACCCAATTTCCTCAATCACTCATGTTATCTTCTAGGCCCTCTAGCAGTGGTAGGGCAACATTAAACTAATTCCCTGTGGATGTAGATGACTAGGGAAACTGATGTGGACAATAACACCGTCAGACTAAAGTCTACTATCTGGCTGGATCTATCAAAGAGACAGTGTAAATATAAAACTCATCTCTTTCCGGTTCCCAAAGTTTAATGGTGTATCCTAGTTCTAAGTCACCTTAGATGAGCTAACCGTGCCTCGCATGAAAAGTTGTTAAAGGTCACACAACATTCTTGAAACCCCAATGTTGATCATCCTTAATCAGAATTCTATGTAGAGAATGGATATAGAATCTGTTCGAAATCAAAACCTCCTTGCTTTCCTTGAGGATTCAGACTACAGTATTCTCTAGATTTTCCTGTTTAGCTAATGCAATGGATAGCAGGGAAATGGTCAACATTTTAGCCAAACTATTATGGTTTCTGTTTAAGTGAAAAAAAACCCACAACAACCATATATTTACTAGCATATATATCTTTTTTAAATGTTGGATGAGGCCGTATCTCAGTTGATAGAGTGATAGTCTAGTATTCATGAAATTACATGTTCAAACAACCAGCACCTCATAAACCTCATATGGTGGAATATGTCCATAAACCTAGCACTGATAAGGTGAAGGCAGGTGGATTGCAAAGTTAAAGATCATTTTCAGTTATATGGTGAGTTCAAGGCCCATCTGGAGAACAATAAATAAGATAAAGTTTGGTAAGTAGTCCTTGATTGGAAATCACCCTCTTTTAAAATTTTTTTTTTTTACAATTTATTCATTTTATATCCTGATTGTAGCCCCCTCTCTCATCTCTTCCAGATCTCACCTTGCTTCCCTCCTCCCCCATATCCTTCTCCTAGTCCATTGAAAGGTGCCCATGCCATATGACCCTTGCTTATCAAGTCTCATCAGGACTGCCTGGATCCTCTTTCTCTTTGGTCTGGCAAGGCCACATGGCCAGGGGCATGAGATCAAAGAGCAGGTAACCGAGTAAGGGGAGCAAGGGCTGCCTCTGTCATGAACTCAGAAATCACCTGCTTTAGAGTTGTGATTTCCATTGTATTGCTTCTTGGACCATCCCTGGTATCTGAGGTATTGAGGGCATCAGTGTCTGTTGTTGTCGATTAAAACAAATAACACCCTCACATTAATTTTATGCTGATCATGCTTGACTACACGTATAAGCTCAGTACATGTCCAATCTCCTGTATTTTGGTCTTGAAGGCACAGTGAAACAATGTGCTTTATTTGGCTATCAGATAAACCATCTCCCCAGACTTAGGGATTAAGAAGCAGTAGACACACCATTCATTAAGTTCTAGAAGAGCAGTTAGAATACACATCTCCCTTGAAACTTGGAGTCAGTAGAGGATGGAGAAGTGACTGGCTCATTATATATTTGAGTGGTCTTGAACAGGCCATCTGCCTTCTTCCACTTTACTTCTACAGCATGATGGAGAGAATGAAGTTATCTGATCTGCTGAGTGTTTTGAAGATCAGTGGAATAGCAACCATGGTAATTTGAGTGGGCAATGCCCACCATAAGTTCATGCATTTGAATACTTGTTCACTAGTTGACAGTGTGCCACTTGGGAGCTGCAGGCTTGCTGAAGAAGTGTAGCTCTGGGTGTGGGCTTTAAGAGTTTATAGCCTTGCCCTACTTTCTGTTCTTTCTCCACTTCTAGTAGTATGGGTAAAAATATAATCAGCCAGATTGTTCCTGCTGTTATGCCTTTATCACCATGGCCCATCCTTTTAAAACTATCAGCCAAAATAAAGTCTTTCTTAAGTGGCCTTTGAGCACAGCAAAAGGAGAGTAACCAATACAGTGCCCATGACCCCCAAAGTTAGAGACACATGCCCCAATGGTGAGAGGTGAAAATTATTTCCAGAATGGCTTAGGGACCTTTACACTTTCAACAAACATTGAGAACAAGGGCAAAAGATCAGCTAGCACTTGAGCTTAAGTCTTTGTAGCATAAGAAAAACTCTAAGAACGTTTTCATGTGGCCAAGTTTTAGCCATGATGGTGTGCTTTTGTCCATGATAATTACATTGGGTGTGTCCTCCTGCTTACAATACTAGATCACATCTATAACAAGAAGGATATAAATACATAGGGCCTTTGTAGACACTCCAATCAAAACTTTCTAAAGTAGGAACTAGAAAAGATCATCCTGAGTGAGGAATCCCAGAAGCAGAAAGACACACATGGTATATACTCACTTATAAGTGGATATTAGACATATAATATAGGATAATCATACTAAAATCTGTGCACCTAAAGAAGCTAAGCAAGAAGGAAGACCCTGGATAAGAGGCAAAAGGGATAGACAGTGGAAGAGGGCAAAAACAAGGAACAAGACAGGGGCCTACCACAGAGGGCCTCTGAAAGACTCTTCCCAGCAGGGTATTGAAGCAGATGCTGAGACTCATAGCCAAACTTTGGGTAGAGTACAGGGAATCTTATGAAAGAATGGAGAGATAGAGAGACCTGGAAGGGACTGGAGCTCCACAGGAGAGCAGCAGAACAAAAAAAAATCTGGGCCCAAGGGTCTTTTCTGAGACTGATACTCCAACCAGGCACCATTCATGGAGATAACCTAGAACCCCTACACAGATGTAGCTCATGGAAGCTCTAGTAATGGGAACAGGGGCTGTCTCTAACATAAATTCAGTGTTTGGCTCGTTAACTACCTCCCCCCTGAGGGGGGAGGCAGCCTTACCAGGCCACAGAGGAAGACAGTGCAGCCAGTCCTGATGAGACCTGATAGGCTAGGGTCAGATGGAAAGGGAGGAGGACTCCCCCATTAGTGGACTGGGGGAGAGCATGGGAGGAGAAGAGGGAAGGAAGGTGGGATTGGGAGGGGCTGAGGGAGGGGACTACAGCTGGGATATAAAGTGAATAAAGGATAATAAGTTAAAAAATATACAACAAACCAAACCAAACCAAACCAAACCAAAACAAAACAAAACAAAACCAATCTTTCTAATCACACCTCCAAATTTTCTCAACATTTCTGAATTAGGAAATTTTTATTATGACTATTTAAGTAATATGTGTATTTACTAGATGCTTGATAATCATAGAATAACTTGTGGAATCCTTTCCACATTACATAAACTCATATATTATTGGCATTAATTTCAGGATATTTCAATATATCCCATATTTACATAGAAAATCAAACACACAGCACAGCTGTTCTCTAAGTCTGTCCTTCCCACCTCACTTGCATCATTGTATCTCTTTTCAAGTTGCCACAGAGCTTTCTTGAACTCATTTAAGACAAATACCCACACAACTGAGTGTGCCCAACACAACTTATACCCATTTCCTTGTGATTAAAGGTCTTTCCTGTGTTCTGTATTAAAAATAATGCTCCAGGGAATATATTCTACATAGAAGTTACTTACTCTCCTTTCTCAGGTATAGAATTATGCCCTTGGGCTCAATTCCCAGATGTGAATTATTGAGTTAGAGAACATGAATATTTCTGTAAATATATTCCCAAATCACTTTCCAAAATGTCCATTACAATTAAGAGGTAGGGGAAGAAGTTGTACACCCCAATGCCATCAACGATATTGTATATTGATGGGTTTTTCCTTTAGATATTGCATTTTAGTGGGCGATTTTATTGTACCTTAAGACCAGACACGTATATGAACGATCAGAAGAAGCCAAAGATGTTAGGATTGTGGAAGATGGCCTGTGGCATGACTTTAGGGGAGGCAGAGCTCAACAGCACAGCAATCCTCACAGGCGGTAGCAGCTGAACCCTGCATCTGGCTAAAGGCCCACAAGGAAAGTGGCCACAGAGTAACACCTCCCGCTGCATAATATGCATAATGACGGCTCAAGAAATATGCCTTTTGTGGCTCATGGGATCATGATGTGCTAGAATGCCCAAATGGCGCCTATCTTTTCATCAGACTGCTTTGCCTGCCCTCCTACACTAACCCCATTATCACTTTGACCTCAAAGTCTAACTGTCCTAGGAATGCAAACTGTTCCCTCCAGGATTGGAAAATCAGAGGGTATAATACGCACAATAGTGGCACCCATTTATGGTCCTTAGAGTGGGAGTTTGGCTCAGCTTCAACAGCACACAGACATTTTTCAGGTGCAACACTGAAAATGTTACACCTGTACCTTGCAACCCTCAGCTCTGCTGCACACGCTGGTTGTACGGCTAGCCCTGCACTCATCCTTGCATTTGCTTCCTGGTGGTATGTTCTCACCACAAAAGCAGCAAATCCTTGCCTGTGTATTAGTGTGGGGAGGGGGGATACCAACCACTGTGGCAGTGCCACATCAGGGCAAGTAGTCCTGGGTTGTGTAAGCTGGTTTGCTGAGCAAGCCAGTAAACAGCATTCTTCCAGTCTTTGCTTTAATCTCAACCATGTCCCTTCATGGTGGACTATAAGCTATAAAATGAAATAACCCCCCCTTTCCCCCACCTCCAAGTGGCTTTTGGCTGTAGTGTTCATCACAGTGATAAACACTAGGTCTCTGGTCTGTCAAATAAAAATAAGTTTCATCTGAAACGGTTTTGATGGTTGGTGAATAGACAGTTTTATAAGGAGCAAGGTTCTGAGGTGTTTAGCATCTAACTTGTTAAAAGCCCAGGAATAGGATGTTCTGGGAGATGCCAAGAGCCTTGTCCTCAGGAGTCAGTTCATAGGACTTCCAGTCTGACCACACAATTTCCTGAATTGTGGTTTAGACTATCTACTCAATGTCTTTAGTTCTATACCTCAAAATCAGGAGTAATAATGCCTCCGAGAAACATTCTAAGGATTTAATTAAATGAATGTGAAAATAAATAATATAGCTGGCACCTGGTCGATACTCCATAAATATTTAACACAATCCAGTAAGAGTTTGGAAGAGGCTGTGCCTGTGATCATCCTGCTGACATGAGCAACTTTACTTTTTCCATTTTGATTCTAACTCTGCCTGTCGTCTTCACAAGTGCAGTTAGCCTTTAGTGACAAAAACTTTAAATTTTGGAAAGGATTTCAAGTAAGTTTTGATTCACCTCTATTATGTATCTTTTGGTGCTAAGAAAGTGGATTTGTCTATATGACCATATGTGATACATATATATATGTATATATATATATATATATATATATATATATATATATATATATGTGATCAATACAGGGAATCAGATACTGGACAAACCACTTTACCACTGAGCCACACTCTCAGCCTCATTTGTTAAGTATTGATTGATCAAAGATCCTTTCATGTAAACCTTGAAGATGGCATTTTCAGAGACTTTCTTTCCTCATCTAGGGAATTCCTATCCTGATAACCAGTAAGTCATCCGTACAAACATGAGATTGCAAATTATGGATTCCTAAACTTTGGTATGTTTTCAGAAATCCACTTTGGTTGACCAGTTTTATCATTTTAAATGAGGATAAGAAAAGATTTTTCTGTCATCATTGTGGACCATGGACATGGTTTGTTTGGTGGCATTTGGAAAGAAATGCCATCCAGACTAGCTTAATCACTACAGCTACTGGTTAAAAATTCTGAACTTTTCTTACTGAGTCACCAGATAACGGCATAGAGCTTATCTTTGGGACTGTAATCAGATTAGTGTAAACTCTGAGGTCTGTATCATACTGACCCTGGGATACCGTATAGAACTGAGTAATTCCATACATTGTGAGCAATTGGTGTATACTTTAGAATGAGGATTACATCTTTGTGTTTGGATTAATCTATTAATTTGATGCATGTAGACTGAGTCTTTCAATTTGCTGAGTCCTATGGGAGGAAGTTGAACCATAAGTGGTATGCTTCATCTATCAGGATGCATGACATAGAATGTCAAATAGAGACTGAAGAAACTCTTGAGAATAATGTATTAAAAGGTAATTTAAGAGACTTCGGATGAGATCAGTTAGCATAATGGTAACTGAAACAGGTAATGTCTAAACTACTTATTGTTGATTCAGGATTCTCCTTTTATCGCATATTTTGACCAGAAACTCTGAAAGCATTTAACTCCCATTTCCAGCTGAGCATGGCTTGTAGATGCCTGGCAACCTGTCCAAGAGCATGGCATATCTTAGACGGACTTCTGACCATGATTATTCTCCGTTGCAGTTGCTCTTCCAAGCTCCCTGTTTTGCCTTTCAGTTTTGGTTGGCAGATGTTAAACTGGAATACGAGAATGGGTCAATGTGGGCAGGAATAGATACTGCTGGCTTTTCAAGCCTAGCATGTGGAGCTTAAATTAGTGCCTACTGACCCCAAGGCAAGGCTATAGAGATTCGCCCTGAGCATTAAGGAACAAAGAAAGCCAGTGTTTGTGAAAAGGAATGGCCAAGAGCTGCAATATGATAAAAATCACTGGAGTGGGAAGGTTGGTTGGGAGAATGTGGCAATGATTTATTCAGAACAGAACAGGGTCTGGGAAAGAAACTGATTTGCCATGTCAGAGAAGCAGGGTAAGCCTGGGTTAAGCCAGCTCAGTCTCGGGAAAGAGACATGAGTCCTAAGTTCTCATATGCTAGTGGTTGCTAAATGCCCATCAGTTCCATTACTATGAATTTATGTATGGGAGAGATGAGCAAACAAGCAAAAATTCTCACTTGCACGTGTGTGCTGTGTGAACTCTCACCTGCACAATGAACATCTGCTTGTGTGATATTCGCTTACATGCATGACACATGCATGACACATGCATGACACATGCATGACACTCACATTATGCACATCACTTCTATAATGAATATGCACACTACATGTGTATTTACATGTACAGCATGCATGACAATCATACAATGTTACTTAAACAAATGTTGCTATCAATGCTAAAGTATATCAACAATTCAGAAACAGGGACAAATGCAGACATGTGCAGCATCAATGGAGAAATAGACTGGCGGATAGTCTGAGCTCTCTAGTGACAGAAAAAGAAGAAACTAGTGAGTATATGAACCCTTGGCTGATGGAATAGGCTAGATAGTTCACTCAAGCGGCCATAGAATCTGAGGCTTAATTTGTTAAGTTCACGTGGCTATGAAGAAGGAACCTGGATGTCATTTCTGGTTTTTTTCATAATGCATTTGTTTTTATTTTATGTACATTGGTGTTCTGCCTGCATGCATGTCTGTATGTGGGTGCCAGAGTCCCTGAAACTGGAGTTGTAGACAGTGGCAAGCTGCTATGTGAATGCTAGGAATTGAACCCAGGTTCTTTGGAAGAGCAGCCAGTGTTCTTAACCACTGAGCCATCTCTCTGGCCCTCTCTGGGTCTAGTACCAGAAACTGTAGGAACTCAAAGTATGAGGATTCTTGTTAATCTATTGCAGTGTTTTTCATTAACCATAGGATGGTGGAATCACTAACACTCATCCATTATATAACTGGTGTCAGTGGCTTTACACATGGTGGTTCTAGGACTTGTTATGTATGAGGACAGGGATGGCTCTGGTTTTAAAGTTTTCATAGTAAAACAAGTGAGAAAAAATGCTGCTAACTTTTATTCTTTGGCTCACAAAAATAAGGTATATAGAAATAATGGCTATACTACCAAAATTAATTTACTTATCCAATGCAAAACTTATCTAATTTCCAGTGCTATACTTCACAGAACTAGAAAAAAACAAAAAACTAAAAACTAAAAAATAAACAAGAATTCAAAAGGAACCACAAGACTCCACAAATATCCAAAGTAAGCCTAGGCATTAAAAACACAGTTGGAGGTATCTCAATACTTAACCTCAAATCATAGTGTAGAGCTATAGAGACAAATGCTGCTTGATACTGGAGTAAAAACAGACAGGTGGATCAATTGAGAACTCAGAAAAAAAAAAGTGACAAAAAATATGGACATTTAACTTTTGAAAACATGCAGTGAAAAATGACAGTCTACTTAACAATAGTGCTGGGAAACCTGGATGTCTACATGATAATAAAATTAATCTATATCTTTCACCTGAACAAAAATGAACTTCAAGTGTATCAAGAACCTTAACTTAGAATGTGGAAATGCTAACAGTGATAGAGGAAAACACAGGGAAGATCTTCAATATATCAGTGTAGACAGAAACTTCCTGAACACAGAAACTAGCCCCATGAGTCAACAGGTGGGACTAAAAAAATTTAAGATTCTACCCAGCAGGGTATCAAAGCAGATGCTGAGACTCATAATCAAACTTTTGTCAGAGTGCAGGGAATCTTATGAAAGAAGGGGGAGATAGAAAGACCTGCAGGGGACAGGAGCTCTACAAGGAGAGCAACAGAACCAAAAAATCTAGGCACAGGGGTCTTTTGTGAGACTGATACTCCAACCAAGGACCATTCATGGAGATAACCTTGAACCCCTGTACAGATGTAGTCCATGGCAGCTCAATGTCCAAGAGATTTCCCTAGTAATGGGAACAGGGACTGTCTCTGACATGAATTCAGGGGCTGGCTCTTTGATCACCTCCATCTGAGGTGGGAGCAGCCTTACTAGTCCACAGAGGAAGACAATGAAGCCAGTCCTGATGAGACCTGATAGACTAGGGTCAGATGGAAGGGGAGGAGGACTTTCTCTCAGTGGACTGGGGGGAGAGCATGGAAGGAGAAGAGGGAGGGATGATGGAGTTGGGAGGAGATTGGAGAGGGGCTACAGCTGGGATACAAAGTGAATAAACTGTAATTAATAAAAATAAAATAAAATTTAAAAAAGAATAAGTATGAAAAAAAAAGAATTTCTGCACAGCAGTAGAAACTATCAGCAGAACACCACAGCTCACAGTATGGGGCAAAATTTTTACCACTATATTTCAGGCAGGAGCTAAAGTCCAGAAATTACTAAGAGCTCCAGAAATTAAATACTAAAAAGACAAAACTACCAACCAACAAGTGGGCTAAGGAAAAGCAGCAGCAAAAATGGCCAATAAATGTTTACAAAAGTGTTCAAACATCCCTAATAAGGAAAATACAAATTAAAACTCCTTAGAGATAGGCATTCTCACTGGGATGAAATGGTATCAAGAAACCTGCAATTATAGTGTCAAGTAGCCAGCATTATAGCATTCTAAAGAACCCCACTAAAAGGGTTTTTTTAAATCTACTTTCCTCATTTTCAATCTCCGTCCCTTTTTACATCCTTTGACCAGGATAAGAGCAATTCTCCAAATTGGCAGAGTGTCATATCATATCATATACCTTGTGCAAAGAAAATCAGCATTTAAACAAAGATTTATGCAAACTGGTAACTGACACTGTTCTGACACAATTTGTCAAGCATTGGAGGTTAAAAATAAGGAATCCTTAAGCAGAATTAGGTGATTTTGCATATTTAAGTTACAAAAAAACACACAGATGCAGGTAACACGTTGCTCTTCCCCATTACAGGTTACTTTCATACGAGGTACTAAATAATCAACTAGACAAAGAACTTGTCAAATTGATTGTGTCTAGCCTCCGGAGTCATTGGTCATGATTGCTGAGGAGAACATGTGAATCAAGTAACCATGGTAACAGAGACAGAATTCATGTGAGGGCTAAACACCAACGCCCCATTTTACTAAAGTTCATTTGTCTAATTTTGAATCTACATGCCTTCTGGGAGTGGAGAACAATGTCGAAGCCCTGAGATGGTGCCTTCACTTAAGAAGATGAACATGGACTACACTAGATTGCCACCAGGAAAGGGACAGTGGTTTATTCTGATGGGAATAGATGCACATTCTGAGTGTGAGTTTGCCTTTCCCAGAGGATTTTTACCAGAAATCCAAAAGTTTACTAAAATGTTTGCTCCATGGCTGTAGGTAACATGCAATGTCTGTTAGCACAGGTTTAATTTAGCAAACAGGTAGCCATCAAAATATACAGGTTCATAACATGCCATTATTCTCAGCTCTGTGTAACTGGGCAGAGTGAAAGCGGGAACTGCAGGCACACTGCAGGCTTACTTTGAAATGTCAGAGGGGAATCCAGTAGCCGGCTCCAGGATGCAGCATGCACACTGAGTCAAATAAATGGCGGCACCTTGATTTCAGTAGGAAAATACTCTGGTCTTAAAATAAAGGGGTAGAAACCATCATGGCCTTAGCTGCAAATGACTCGTTTGGCCCATCCGCATTTACTGTTTCAAGCTTTGCACTTTGCAGGCAGAACATGTCTTCTGTTCAACCTGCCTGGATGAAGAAATGCCAAGGGCATTAATGAGGCACACCTTTGGGCTCATCTGCAAATGTATCTCCAGAGAGGATTAACTGAAGGGGAAAGATCCCCCATCATGCTGGCGGCAACATTCCATGGGCTGGGGTCATGGAGGAAAGAGGGAAATAATTTGAGTGGCAGCATTCATCTTTCTCCACTTTCTCATCTGAAATTGTCATCTAGCAGCTAACATGTTGCTGCTGACCACTTACCACACCTTCTCCATAAGACTATATCCTTAAGCTCTGAGCCAAAATACATCTTCCCTCAAGTTATCTTAGCCAGGCATTTTATCACAGCCAATGGAAATAACTTTTCTTTTACCTTTTTAATTTTTATTTTTATTGGTAGATTTTTATATGATATATGCTGATCATGGTTTCCCTCCTCCAACTCATTCCATATCTTTTTTTTAATTTTTATTTTTTAAATAATTTGTTATTTATTACAATTTATTTACTTTGTATCCCAGCTGTAGCCCTCACCCTTGTCCCCTCCCACTCCCACCTTCCCTCCTTCTCTCAACTCCTCCCATGCCCCTTCCCCAATCCACTGATAGGGAAGGTCCCTCTCCCCTTCCATCTGATACAAACCTATCAGGTCTCATCAGGACTGTCCTTCATAGTCTTCCTCTGTGGCCTGGTAAGGCTGCCCCTCCCCTTAAGGGGGAAATGATCAAAGAGCCAGCCACTGAGTTAATGACAGAGACAGCCCCTGTTCCCCTTACTAGGAATCCCTATTTGGAGACTGCCGTGGCTACATCTGTGCAGGGGTTCTAGGTTATCTACATGAATGGTCCTTTGTTGGAGTATCAGTCTCAGAAAAGACCCCTGAGCCCTGATTTTTTGGTTCTGTTGTTCTCCTTGTGGAGCTCCAGATCTTTCCAGGTCTTTAGCCTGATAGCCACTGGTTTCATGAAGCGATGTTGCAGTTGTGTCTTCCCTTTAGCTTATCAATACTGGATTCACAAGTAACATAAGTTTTTTTTTTTTGTGGTGTAAGGATCTTCAGGTGAAAACCAGGACCATTTGCAAGCTCTAGAAGGGATTTATAAGTAGCAAAAGATACTAACTACTAGCTATTCATTTTTTTAAGTTTGCTTTTATACTAGACTCATTTTGTAATTACATCTCATGCATCGTTTGATTTCTTCTTTTGTGAAGCTCAGATGAACTCACAGCTGTGTGCATGCTGGGACAAGGGCTATATCACCGAGCTATATAACTCCAACCTTTTGTATTTGTTTGGTTATTCAAGTATCATTTAGCAAGCATTCATAATATATACACCTCCCTGTCTTTCATTAAATGCAATATATCATTAAAATACCCCACTTAATTATGTTCAACAATTTGAAATAATTGTTTTCCAGCAATGGTTTCAGATACTTCTTCCCACCTGGGAGTTATTATGCTAATCTGTCAGAAATGCCAGAAATGATTTAAACCATTGATACACATTTAACTGTGTGGAATTTTACAAATCAGACACTTGATTCCCAAGTCAGTTCCTTTGATCTGTACAGAATCCTAGCAAGCTGGTATTTTTCACTCATAGATATAAATGAGAAAAGTGAGCTTACCTCATTCTTGTCATGTCCTGTTCCTCCAGTTTCTCCCCACCTCCTGATAGGCTGGACAGTTTTGCAAACATGACTGATCTGAACATTAACTCTAAAATCCCACCTAGCTCTTAGTGGATATGGTTTAGGACATTTCTGTAAGAAGTAAAAGGAAAGTAGGTACTGAAATGTTCCAAGCCTCAACCAAGTTACACATGAAGTTAATTGTATGTGCACCCACAGGGGAAAAAGTTAAAATTTAGGGACATTTCCAAGAACTCTGAAATTCCTAAGCAATTAATATTCAGGGTAGCACAGATGAAGCAGGTGTAATTGTGTGCTCAGCATTAATAATGGAGCTGGGGACACGCAGATCCATGCTTGAAGACAGATTTTCTTCCTTCAGATTCTATGCCCTGGTTAGTTTATGACAAGTTGACACAAACTAGAGTCACCAGAGAAGAGGGGACCTCAAGAGAGGAATTGCCTCCATCAGGTGGGCCTGTGTGCGGGTCTATGGGGTATTTTTCTTGATTGGTGATTGATGTGGGATGTCCTTTCCAATGTAGGTGTGCCACCCCTGGGCAGGTGGTCTTAGGGTATACAAGAAATCATGTTGAGTAAGCCATAAAGAACCAGCTGGCAAAGCAGCAATCCTCCATGATCTTTGCTTCATATCTCTTGCCACAGTGTACCTTGTTAATGCACTATGATGTGGAAGCTAAATAAGCCCCTTCCTTCCCTAAATTACTTTTTGCGTCATGATGTTATGGTGTTTGATCACAGCAATAGGAAAACAAAAGCAAACAAACTAGGATATGGCTGCACTGTAGGAAAGACTTTAGGCTGTAGCATCAGAGACGAGAAACCCTTAAGATTACACGAGAGGAATCTGAGTGGCATGAGCATGTTTTCATCCAGAGTGGCTTACAGCTCTCACAGGAAGGTGACTGTCATGCTCAGGTTCATTCCCAGGGTACACTTTGAAGAGAAGATTTCTCTGATTTCTTCCAAGCAGACATTATAAACATAGTCTACACCCCCCAAATCCTCAGCCTAGGCATGAGAACTGGAGTGTCCTTTCAGACGCCCATCCTCCCCTCATTTCATCTCTGTGGGTCGTCATTCTCTTTCTTTGCAGATATTTTCAGTGTGGCATTTTGCGGTATTGCTTTTAAAAATAGCCATTGAACTTCACCCATGGGCATTCACCCATGATACATCTAAAAACTTGTCAGGATTTTAATGTCTTCCACCTGTTGTAGACAGGGCAGAATGATGGAAATCCAAAATAGAGGTTGTAGTGAAGTCATGGGTCAGAGAGTCTCTGCTGTTTAGGATGTATATCTGTTTAAATACAATCTTCACTCCCTGCATTTATCCACATTCACACAGCCGTTGTTATTTGGGGGAAAATGCATCATAAAAGAATGGGCAGACATAAAAGCATAGAGTTTGTGGGACTTCCCCCCACCCTCTGGAAGATTGCAAGTCCTTGTTAACTCCTCCTTAGAGAATGAAAAAAATCTCAGCGGTCACAAAAATATAAAATAGTTTAGCTTTGAAGTATATCTATTTCCAATCTTCTTTATTTTTATAGGCATCTTAGAGCTACTGTTGCTGTGATAAAACGCCATAACCAAAGCCACTTGAGGAGGTAAGATTTTATTTGGTTTACACTTCAAAATCTCTGTTCGTCATTGCAAGTCAGGACAGGAACTTAACCAGGAGAGAAACTTGGAGGCAGGAGCTGATGTGGAGGGAGTGGAGGGGTTCTGCCTACTGTCTTATTCCTTCTGGCTTTCTCAGCCTGCTTTCTTATAGAACTTAGAACCACCTGGCAGCCCAATCCCCTGCTACCATCAGCAAGGGGATGGTGGCTCTACAGACTTATCCACAGCCCAATTTTTATAAAGTCATTATTTTAATTGGAGGTTCCTCATCTCAGATGACTTTAGCTTTTGACAAAACTATGCAACACAACAGGTGAGGACATCAGGGCTTGGTTACAAACAAGACCGTGACTTCCCATGATCTCTATTCCCTTCTCTTTCCTTCTCTTAATGTATATGCCTATTTTTATATTCATATACATTCCTGTGTTATGTCTACTTTTCCTGGCCAGTAGATCGTGGCATGTAGGGATTAATATATATGTCCAGTCTGTGACTGAGCACTCATTTGCATTGTTGTCGAAAGTGCTGAGTGAGAAATAAGCATCTCTCCATTAACCCACTACTACTCACTACATTAAGAAGCTTTTACAACCAAGATCAGGAGTAACACAATATAAACAAATATTTGAAGGTAGTTTGACAGCAATGGAGCGAGAACTTTCTAAATTATATGAGACAGGCTCATGGTTCTTGGGTTGGTTTTCATAGTAGAGAGGTGCTGGTTTGGGCTGAGATACATTCTGGGAATAGAATAGTTGCAATTCTGAGAATCGCCCCTGTAGCAGAGATTTGGTTGGTTAGGTTATCCTTTGACCTGACTGTCTCTGACCCACTGTCTGACCCATGCTGTCAACCTATTAAACTTCTTCATCTTGCAGCAATGTGGCCAAGCTCCTGTTAGAATACCAGCCTCCAAGATTTATCTGGTGTGAACTGGCCCACAGAGGAAGCTGGTGAATGAAGACCATCTTAAGTCTCAGAGTATCAGAGTGTAAGGATATAGACGCCTGAGAGTTGCCATCCAGCTCACGCTATTGGAGACGACTCTTTGTCCTTATGGCATCCCACTGCCACATACTATTAACCCAAGCATATCCTATTATCCATGCTTTAAATAAACAGCCACCCTTCAGATTGATTGGCAAGATATTAAGCTGTTATTCTTACACATCTCCTTTATTTGTATGGATTGGAGTTCATGACCTGAATTGTTTCACCTTGAAATGTTTTAAATAATTTTTATTAGCATGCATTAGTTATGCACATGAATGGTTCAATGTGATATCGTTTCCTGCCAAAGAAATGCGATAACAGCAAATTGCTTTGGATTTTCTGTGCATGGAAAATTTACTCTTATTGCACGGAAAATTTACTTTTATAGTCTAGATTTGGATATTGAATTCTTAGGCTATTTCTCACATTTAATCTTTTATTACATTTTTCTGCTTTTATGGTTTGCCATAGACTTTTTTTTTGTATAGTTCACCATTGTTTATCTCTATTAGTAAGATCTCTCCCGCCTCTCTGACTTCTTGCTGGAGCTGCTGGTTTTCAGCCTCTGTACCATGCACTGGACCATGGGATAGTAATTGGTGTTGATTATGTTTGACATTCTTTTAGCTTCTTGAATCTGGTTCACAGAGGTATTGAGGTCTGTATTTTGGGAAATTTTGCCCATGACTTATGGAAATTGCCCCAGTATGTATCTGGTGTGTTCCATTTTTAAGGTGGTTTTTTTTTTGTTGTTGTTGTTGTTTTTGTTTTGGGTTTTTTCTTTTTTGCATTTACGTTTGAGAATTTTCTGACCATCTTAAAATCTCACAGATCCTTTCCTTGACAGAGAGTCTATGGACAAGCTTAAATTTTTGATTTTATTTTTCTGAGTCACTTTTTTCTTCATTAATGTACTTGTTCATTTTATATCCCAATTACAACCCCACTCCCTCCTCTCCTCCCAGTCCTACCCTCTCACCCATTTACCCTATACTCCCTTTCCCCACACCCCCTTGGGACCAACCCACCCTTCACAATAGCCACAGACAATATAAAATATCTTAGTGTAAGTCAAAGAGCTATATGACAAGAACTTCAAGTCTCTGAAAAAAGAAATCAAATAAGATATCAGAAGATGGAAAGGTCTCTTATGCTCATGAATCAGTAGGATTAACATAGTAAAAATAGTCATCAGAAGCAATCTATAGATTTACTGCAATTTTACATAAAAATTCCAACACAATTCTTTACAGACCTTGAAAAAGTAATTTTCAACTTTGTATGGAAAAACAAACAAACAAACAAACAAACAAACCCAGGATAGTGAAACCAACCCTCTACAATAAAAGAGTTTCTGGAGGCATCATCATCCACTATTTCAAATTGTACTACAGAGCAATAGTAATAAAAATTGCATGGTATTAGCACAGAAACAGACAGGTTGACCAATGGAATTGAATCAAATCCCCAGAAATAAACCCATGCACCGAAGAACACTTGATTTTTGACAAAGACTCCAAAACCATACAATGGAAAAAGAACCTATCTTCAAAAAATGATGCTGGTCTAACTGGATATCTATATGTACAAGAATATAAATAAATCTATTTATTTTATAATTCTATAAAATTTACATTTATTTTACATTTCCATTTGTCCACCTGGACAAAACTAAAGTCCAGGTAGATTAAAGACCTCAACATAAAACCAAATACACTAAATCTAACAGAAGAGAAGGTGGGACATAGCCTTGAATGAGTTTGTATAGGAGACAACTTCCTGAGCAGAACACCATCAACTCAGGCACTAAGAGCAACAATTAATAAAGGAGACCTCCCGAAACTGAAAAGCTTCTGCAAGACAGGGACACTGTCAATAGGACAAAATGTCAGTCTACAGACTGGGAAAATATCTTCACTAATCCTACATCTTATAGAGGGCTAATATCCAAAAAAATATAAAGAACTTAATAAATTCAACACCAACAAAACAAAGAACCCAATTTTCTGAGTTATTTCAAACATTTCCTTTTGATGCTGTTCTAAACTTTCCATTTCTCAGCACACATTTACATAGTCTTTAAGTCACGAATATGTTTTCTTACTGTCCAGACAAGACACCATAAATAAGGTGTTTAAATGATAAAAATTGCATCTCCATTATAAAAAAAAATCCAAGTTCAACATCAAGGTCCTAAGTTATTCCATTTCTGGTGAAGCCTTTCTGGTTTTATGGAAGTCGTTTTAACTATGTAGTTTTCTCTGAGATGTTTGGGTAGGTCTGGAGGGAGGGTAGATCAGGGTAAATGAGAGCACACTTAAGTATCTTTCATTTGACATGAAGCCTTGCCAACCATGCTCCGTTCTTCATGACCTACTTAAAGCTGTGGTATAGACCTTGTTAAGGAACCACACCAAGAGTTGATATGACTTTGTATGTACTTGATCGTATAACTATGATCAGCGTGGTAAGGCATTGGTTAAAGTATTTATGGGACATCAAGGAGCTAACATTTTATGACTGGGGTATCTGACACTCATTTTGTATTTAATTTCAGTCTGACTTGTATTTGTTATTGCTGGTAGAAGCTAGACTTGTTTGAAGCAACCAGGAGCAGAAGTAAGCTCATGCAATGTGAGCTTAAAAAGTTAATCCATGGAGCATCTCAGCTTCAATATTTTCTGTTGCCAGACACTTCACTTCCTCTGTATGTGTCCTCCTTCCCGTCCCCCTCTGGTCTTGGAGATTCCCTCCTTCCCTCTTCTTGGGTCTGTTTTGAGAGCTTTTAGTTCTTATCCATTATCCTGAAATCCTGTTTGCAGTGTGATAAAAGTGCAGAGTGGGGAGAGGGGCCCACAGTCTCTAACATTTAAGCCACTCTTAAAGCTTCTGTCCTGTGATCCTTGACTGAGCTTCTTTTTATACTGCTCCTTACCCTTGAGGGGTGACAAGAGAGCTGGAGCAACTGGAAAGAGAAAAGAACACCCATCCCCAGTGTTTGGGGGTAAAACATTTGTTATGGATAAGGCCCCTGGCTTTTTTCTTGTGTGTGAACTGCCAAGACAAGGAGGGCACCTTTCTTGGATTTCCACCACGAGTCCCCAGTGCTACTCTCAGATCTCAGTGTTGCTCCTCCCACAACTGCTCTTTTCAAGAGTGTGTCCACCTCATTCTAGTCCATACTTATCTCTCCAAAAAGCAAAATGACTACTAGGTAATTCTACCATTTGTAGTTTTGGCAGTCTTTACTCTGATTAGGCAGATTTTGGTGACTCTGGTTTTATACCCTGCCTAACAGTCATGGTGGTGGCTGACTAATTATGCTTACTTTGCTAACATGTATGAGTCATTGCCTTCCTTCTTATGAATAAAACACAGCTTATATAACACACCTTTACCTGATGAAGTAAAACACACATACAGTAAATACCCTTTGTAGTTTAGGTTCTTACCCACAGGTCATGGGACATGTAGTTGACTTGGCAGAACTACAAGAGTTCTGAAGATAGGTTATAGGGAGAAGCTGTGAATGACTGAAGATGTGGTAAAGACATAGATAGACAATGTCTATCTGTCACAATCAACCACCAAAGCCTTTAAGTCCTTCAACAATCGTCTTTTCAGGGAATCAAAAGGTATTCCCTAATTCCCCAAAACTTCCTGCATAACATTGCTTTATGATTTAGGGTTTAGACATAAAATTATTTCACCCTGAGTATGCTCAAGGACCTAGTAAGCTCCACATTTGGAGACTTCGAGGTAGGAAGCAAAACTGCCTCCAGGTCAAACTTGACATTACCCACTAGCAGCATGAATTCTAGTTTTCAATGTCTTGTCAAAACTCAGCTTAAATCAATAATGAATGAGCAAGTGCAGGAGGCGATACTGAGACCCTGTCCAAGAAACATTTCTAAATTTCATTACTGATCTTTTCCAGAGAGCTTTCAAGTAGTGGTCCTTCTATGAGACCTGGAAATGCTAATTGGAAATTACATGGCTTTTCAGCCCCAAAGATCCACCCACATTCCTGTGTGTACATACTGAGTAGGCTTGTGGCTGAGACAACAGCTTGTTCTAAGCATGAGGAAGAGGGCAGGGGGTGACAGGCATGGAGTTTGAACAAAGGCCTCTACCATCAACTACAGACAGAGGTCACTGAATGCTATTTGGAACTATGTAGAACAAGCTCTTTAACCCTGTAAGACCTGGAGTCTCACTGCTCAGGATCGCGCCCTTCCCAGGAACTCTCACAGACCACAACTCGATGCAAAAGCAAGAGGTTTATTGCTACCTCGATAGGGTCGCCCCTCCAAAGATAGGAGATGACCCCAAACATGCAAAGCACAGGGTTTTTATACCTGAAAATCAGATCACTTTTGCTATATAGTTTACAGCTGGTTGTAGATAGTTTACAACTGGTTGTTTCTCAGAACAGTTCACCCCACCCTTCAAGAGCTATCTGCACCTGGCTTCAATTCAAATAATCAGTTTTTTCTCATTCTCAGATGGTCCTTCAACCCCAGTTGAAACTGGGCTGTAACATATCAGATATGTGGCCAAACGCTGCAGAGGACTAGATAGAGTTGAACTCTAGTCCTCCTACCTTCGTAGAATTTAAGGTCTAATTACTCACACTATCTCGATTTTTTTCTTTTTCTTTTTGAAGTCAGGGTTTCTCTTTGTAACATTTCTGCCTGTCCTGGAATTTGCTGTGTAAATCAGGCTGACCTCCAGCTCAGAGATCCACCTGCCTCTGCCTCCCTAGTGTTGGGATTAAAGGTGTGCACAGCCGTAACCACCACACAGTCTAGCCAATATTCTTTTTATTATTATTATTATCATTTATTACAACTTATTCAATTTATATCCTGACTGTGAATACAGATTCCACCCTTCCAATCCCACCCTCCCTCCCTCTTCTCCCCCTATGCCCCTCCCCTAGTCCACTGATAGAAGAGGTCCTCCTCCCCTTCCCTTTGACCTATCAGGTCTCATCAGGACTGGTTGCATTGTCTTCCTCTGTGGCCTGGCAAGGCTGCATCCCCCAGGGGAAGGTGATCAGGGAGCCTGCCACTGAGTTCATGCCAGAGAAAGTCCCTGCTCCCCTTGCTAGGGACCCCAGTTGGAGACTGAGCCTATGGGCTATATCTGAGCAGGGTTTTAGATCCTCTCCATGCATTGTCCTTGGTTGGGATATATTCTTGAGTACAATAATCTTATTATTCCCACTTTAAGCTTCAAGAGTACAATTATTATCATTCATTACTATGCCATGTTGTGCAAATTATACACAGAAGACACATCATTGTAGCCTATGATTGAATGTTCTGAAATGCCTATCTTAGAATTCTTTATGAAGTGGCAGTGCTTTAAATTTGTAGCAAGTTCAATTTTGAAGTTGACACCAGCTACTTCTGGAGTGGATTTTGAACTTCTACTTGGTAATAAGAAAATGTGATCTGCTGTAATAGAATCCCCTTGCCACAGTCTGCATTAAGATTCTGGGGAGGAGAAGCCTGTATCTTTCATCCTGCACATAAATTGAAGCTCTGTTGGTAGCAGAGCACAAGGTCATTTCATCACATAGCTGGATGTGATGAAGAAAGGCCAGCTGTGTGACCTAGCACATCGAATCTCTTGAGACTTAAAGGAAGCTTGCTTATAAAAACAGCTTAACAACAGTCATTCTTCTCGGGTAGAGGAAACCAAGATCTTCACTTATTACCAACACTAATTCACTTTTCTTTATATTACGGGGAGAAGAATCCTGCCTGGTTTTAATTCCAAGTCTTACATTTAGAACTATGATGGTTTAAATGAGAAATATCCTCTAATAGGTTCACGATTTGAGTGCTTGGTTGCCCATTTGGTGGTGGTACTATCTGGGAAGGATAAGGCAACGTTTATAAAGTAGAATTTCTCCTGAGGAAGTGTATCACAGATGTTAGCCTCTCCCAACCTCCAATCCTCTGCTGCTTGTGGGAAGATGAAAATGTGGTTGGCCAGCTTTCTGCCCCTGCTGCCATGATGGGCCTTCCCCACTGTAATGTCCTCTAACCCTCCAGAACTATAAAGTACTCTTAAGTTGCTTTTGGGCACATTAACTAATACATAGATTCTGGTCATGTGACTTTCTTCCAGGAAGATGTAAAGCAGCAAGATTACCCACAGCAGAAGGGAACACTGATAGAGAACTCCTTTCTCTTGGTAGAGTTCATCTTTGTGAAGCAATGTGTCCATTAGTGTTCCTTGTAGGAGCATGATTGACCCAAAGGTAGCTGCCCTCATGGGAAATCTCCTAGGGATCTTACAGGCAGCTATACCAACGAGGCATCCACCCACAATGTGAAATGATTCAGAGAGCTGCATCCCTAAAACATCCTCTGGATGGCTTACAGACCTGCTATCCCAAATGAAGAGTTCATCCCCTAAGTCAGTGTACCCTTTATGTAAGCTCAGAATAGAAAGCCTCCTAAGAATCTCATCTGCCTTGAACCCCATGAGCACTCTCCATCTTCCACAAGAGAAGGTGAATGTTCCCGACTGAGATCTCCTTCACACAATCTCAACTATTTCAAAGAGGCAGTGGGGTCAGAGCGCAACCTGGAGGAAGTGGCTACACTCCAACTCTGAAACCTTACTTTCCGTTGCAGACATCTGACTATCCACTCATGGTTAGCACAAGAGAGGCATTGTGTTAACACCTTGTACGGTGGCCAGCACACATGAGGCCAAATTACACAAGACAAACACTGAGCCTTCGTTACCTTATCTGAAACAGTCAATAAATTTGTCAAGTATTGATTAGCAAGGCCCAGGAGCACAGTCTTAATGAAGGGTTTCAGTTCTTAAATTTTTTACTTATTCTGGGAACTGCAATGTGTGATTTTAGAAAGGGATGCTTATCATCGAACTCAGATTGTATAAATGGTCAGCACTCTTTTTTTTTTGTATCATTAAAACTTAATGGTAACATTATCACTTCTCCTCACTATACATAATAGGACTAAGGCTAAACAGATAAGGTAACTTGCCCAAGTTTACGCAGCACTTACACAGCTGAGGTGGATTTTAATTAAGTCTTATTCCCAGTCCGTACACGTGCAACTGCTCTGAATTTTCCCCTTGGAGCAAAGATGTTTTCTTAATTAAAATTGATCTTCAGGCAATTTCTTGCTTGCATTTGACTAAACTGTCAGACAAGTATATTGAAGTCATTTTTTTTTTTCCTAAGCTACAGAAAAGGGCACCAGGCTTAAAGCTAAAGGTACCTGAAATCAGTCTGGTACTTTTATGCAAAACTTCACCGAAGTTACAGAACTAGCCCTATTCTGCACATCCTTATTATGAAATGGGAACTTAAGTGTTTTACATTTGTTCAACTTGCTTTGGTCCAGTCTTTCCTCACTATATTCTCAATTCACCCCTTTTGGGAAGGTAATGAACATTTTGTGCTGTTGTACGTTGGAAGTGTGCAATTTCCTTTGATTTTTACAGGAGGTTACAGTTGAGATTTGTAATAGATGATAATGTCTCCCCACCCCCCACACCAGACCCCCAGATGTTTGACTACTTAGTTCCCAGAGTTGGTGGCACTGTTTGTGTAAGTTTTTCAGGTGTGGCCTTGTTGGAGGGAGTATGGCACTGGAGACAGGCTTTGATTGTTCAAAGATTGTGCCATTCCCATTGTCCTCTCTGCTTCTTCCTTGCAGCTTAAGATACAAACTCTCAGCTGCTCCAGTCACAATGCCTGCCTGCTGCCATGCTCAATTCACCATTGTGGATGAACCTATATCCCTCAGGTCTAAATAAACCCCTGTAAAAGCTGTTATACCAAAGCACTAGAAAAGTAACTAAGTCAGAGGGCACTTGCTCTCTGTATAGAATGAAAGAGCCAGATAAAATTCTGTGGGCATTTTCTTGATTTGTTTATCCAACTTTGGATGTGGAAGCTGGGAAACCCCAGACTTAGAAAATTAAGATCAATTTTCAAGATAGTGGAACAGGGAGAAAGACAAAGGCTATTGCTGTGGGACAATTACTCAGAGAAACAGCTGGCTTTGAAGCTGTTTTGGCTGTACCCATGTCTGTATATTGCCTTCTAAAGTGCTCTGTTAACACCAGTGCCAAATCTAATAGATCACCTCTGCATGGAGCCATCATTTATCAACTCAGTGTCCACATTCTGAACAAGCCCTTTCCTATTCAGCATAGCAGACCCCTGCTGGCTAAGTTAGATGTTTAGCTTGGTGTTCACTATTGGCCAGAATTGTGAAAATCCCAGTGAGAAGTCCTTTGTTCTCAAAGCATTGCTGTTTCATGAAGTGCTGTTTCATGTGTGACCATGACCCTTTCCATGTTCTATACAAAGCCATCGTCCCCTTCTTTTATCTCAGTCAGGATAAAAGGAGACTCTTGACTGTCCGGTCATATGAAGCCACATTTCTGGACCCTCTCACCTGACATCTGTAAGCAAAGGTGTTAAGGATGGAAAAATATAAGACATGAGAGCTTTGACATGACCAAGATTTTCAACATCCATCTCCACAGAGTTATATGTAAGTTATACAGAGTCTGCCCTGTCATTACTATGGACTTATATATAGGGCAAGAGAATGTACACAAGGTCTCTCAGGCCTGCTTATCTGTTTCCCAGTGTCCCTGGATATCTAAAATTGCTTAGTTTTGAAATCAACCCTCAAACACAACCAGATCACAGAACCACCTGGGATTTACAGGCCTAGAAGCTGATAGAGAGAGAGGAGAAAGAATGAATGGAAGTCTGAGGATCTGGTGTGCTTCAGAGTCCCTCTAAGTATTTCAAGCTGTTTTGAGTGCTGTGGTGTTGGGGAGCACATGTGGGCTGAAACACTGCTGGACAGCTGCACCTGCACAGTGAAGAACAGCAGTAACAACAGGCACAGGGGCAGATGATTGTGGAGGAAACCACAGTCTTTGAAGATGCTAGGAATAGGTTACCTGAGCCTCACTCAGTAACGCTTAAGATACCAGGACCTGAAGCCCAGGCAAAACCAAATAATGTCCACAGTGAGTGAAGCTGGAATAGAAAAGCAGACCTCAATAGTGTTCCCCTAGCAGGAAAAAAAAAAACTCATTTTAAAATTCAGACAAGGACAGAAGTTGTAGCCACTGGCATTCACAATGGTAGGTCTGATGTTAATAGGTGTTAAGATCCCAAATACACAAAGACCTCCTATGAAAAATTCAGTAATCATAATACCAGTGACCCAATGAAAGGTTAAATGACTATGGAAAACAGAGCAGACAGGCTCAGAGAGACAAAGCAAAGCGGTGAGGAAAGGGGAAGGATTTTTAAGAACTGAAGGGTTTTGACTTTGTGATATTGAATGATTATGAAGATGGATGGTGATGTTGCCAGTGCATTTAACGTCATTGAATTCTATAATTAAACATTAAGACTTTAGTAAAAAGTTAACATAAAAATCTATTATTGAAACATTCCAAAGCAAATAAAAGGAAGGGGATGTCATGAAGTTAGGCTGTAAATATTTTGTATTTACTGCACTATAAAAATGTCTACCATTCTCTGTGAGCCCTACAATATTGGAGAATGAACACAGTAACTCATCAAATTCAATTTGTCTCAAGCCTAGAAGATTAAAGACCACAAAATTATCAGATCGCTTCTCAAACTCAGAGCCTACACCCTACACTTTGTTCAGCAACTCATGGTTTGAATGATAATGTCCCCCATGACCTTTAGAATTTGAATGCTCAGTTTCTAGGTGATGGTGCTGTTTTGGAGGCTTAGGAAGGTTTGGTCTTGGACGCAATATGTTATTGGAGGCAGGCTCTTGGGAGTTTAAAGACCAGCACCATTTCTAGTTTAATCTCTACTTCATATTTCTGTGCTTCAAGATGTGAGCCTTCAGCTTCACATGTGCTAACAAGAGTCTTCAGCTTCTCACCCTACTATGTCTGCTGCCATGCTTCCTCACTATGATGGACTCTTAAGTCCACAGAACTGTAAGCCTAAATAAACCCTTCTGTGAGTTGCCTTAAATGTGGTTTTATTACACCAGAAAAATAATAACTAAAAAAGCCGAGCTACCTTGAATTCACAACACTGGGTTCCTGATGTCTATATGTCACTTTAGTGGGTAATTGGCCAAACTTGTGTTATTAAATTTATGTTTATTTAGTCAAAGGATAAGCAGGTGAGATTCAGGAAGCTGTCACTTTACCAACATTGCTTGGTCCTCATCAGCAGAGGGTCTCTTCTCCAAAGGGGCCAAGCTCTGTTTCTAGAGCCCAACATAAAGAGGGGCTTCTGCAAAACCATCTCCCACCAATCCAGGGGCTACTTATCGCATGCAGATAAATTCTATGGAAGATGAGAGAAACCTGGGCCCTACTGAGTTAACGCCCCCTACAGGGCTCCCATGAGTCATGGGTATTTCAGCTTCTGTATGGTTTATGCTGAAAATATAAAATATAAAATTACAAGATTCAGTTAGGACTAAAGTTTTTTGTTTTTGTTTTTGTTTTTGTTTTTGTTTTAAGTTTTTTTTTTTGTTTTTTTTTTTTTTTCAATGCAGTTTATTCAGGAACATTGAACAATCCTCGGACCCCGGGGAAAGCCAGCCCACAGCTTAAATAGCCTCTGGGTAGCCAACCCAGGCGTGCCACGGGGGCAATGCAGATAGGTCCACATACATGGAAGCAAGCCAGATCCTCGGCCTTAGCCAAATGTGGAGTTGTTCCTGACAGAGAGCACTCACCATCGGGAAGGTGGAGGGCGGAAACCAGCTCCATCTTTAAGGCATAGTATTCTGCAGCTCTCTACAGTTCCCCCTTTTTGTTTTAGACGCATCAGGCAAGAGTAGAGGTCTGATCTCTGATATTAGAAATAAATTGGGACTTTGTACAGATGTTCATTTAGGTGTCATCCACCCAAAGAGCATCGGACCCGTCCAATACCTTTTTCTTAGAGGCGGGACCTGGGGCATCAACCCGCATGCAATCAGACATGCTCTTCTCTGGGTCCAAAGCGGCTGACCCTGAGTGCAGTGCTTAGCCTCGCATCCTGAGCGTATCATTTTAGCTTTTTATGGTATCCAACCATGCTTGGGGAGAATGCCTTGCTTCAATGGCTGTAAAGGCCTGAATGATCATGGCTGCATCACACTGTTGTGAGACTCTAATCTTGCATATATACCACAGGCAAACCAAGGAGACCAACACCAGAAGGCCTGCTAACACTCCCATGCCCGCCCATTCCTTCAGATGATTCATGGCTGCAGCAATCCATGTTGATAATCCTGTGGCTAGTCCTGCGTCCACTCCGGTAGAATTTACTGTGACAATGGCCACTCTCAGCTGCTCCATCGTAGTATCGAATTCTCCAAGGACTAAAGTTTTTATCTTTCTCTAAATGTCCATGCATCCGTTAGCTGCTTATGCACCAGAATCTAGAGCTAATCTCTCTACATAGTTTGCTAGGAACTTTGCAGGCAGAAGTCTCTGCAAGCATTGAGATTTTGGAAATCAGCGTGCGTACAGAACAGCCCTCTTGAACTTTTTAACATAAGTCCAGGTGACAAACAAGACCTGGGCAACGTATTAACATTAAAAGTTGTCAGAAAGGGTAAGTTTTTGTCTTCTGAACAAAGTGTATCATCTGGAACAAGATCTAAAGCCTAAGCATCCTAACCCACTCTCCTCAGACTCCTTTGCAACAGAAGTTTTTGCTGCTGTACTATCTTTCCTGTGTCCTAATGAACACATGAAGACTTCAGTTCAATTCCTCCTGATGGCAACTGGGCTTCAGAGCTTCTAGGGGGGTCTCAATACCTGTTTCTCAAAAGCCTCCTTTATAATAATATAATAATATATGATAGCTATTATCCAGTAATGCTCATTAGAAGACAGTACAGTCTGGATTCATTTTATAGGAACTCTACTTCAGGATCCATTTGATTTTACCTATGGAGGGACAAGACTAAGCCCGGGACCTGCACTCCAAAGGCAATAGAGAAAAAAGTCTTCATTATAGAAGTGCAGTGAGAGATTGTTCTCAGTATTCCATGTAGTCATACATTTAGAGACAAGACATCTCATGATTTAAACATGGAAACGAATGCCCTGTGTCTTATTTAACAGTCACACATGGATAATCTGTGCTCCCAACACCTAGAATAATTCAATTTAAACAAGGGGAGGCTGAATTACTCAAAGGCCTCATTTACAGAGCCTATAATGTGTGTTGTTGAAGGCTATCACTGGAGACACAAAATAGTGCATCCAAGGTCTGGAACAGAGAACTCACTGATGCCCACTCCTAAGCCAAATAAACAATGGGATTAGGTGGTGTTGGAGCCTGAAGAGGGAGAGTATTCCACTGGAAACAGGCCCCCACAGGCATCTTGTCTGGCGAACATGAAAGCAGAAATGAGACAAGGAGAGGGTTGACTAGCTGTATTTTTCCTTCCTCCCTCATCTCCTGCCACTGTCTTCAGTGGTCTAGGCTCTTTTGAAACAAACTCATCATGTACATGGGTGAATAGTCTTGAAATTCATCCTGATTTATGGGAGAAGGAAGGCAAGGAATAAGTTGGAATCAAAGCAGAATAGCTGCTACTATCAGGAAATAGGGTTATACTGATCAAACTTTGATGTTTGACATTTTAAGATACATTTAAAGGCAAGTGGTGCAATTAAATATTGAGGCTGTTGAGGGGGAAAGACAAAACATTCCTGTCTATTTTAAATCTGAATTTCAAATAGTTACAATGAGGCAGCTACTGAATACATGTAACCACACCCCCTTTCTTCTCCTGTTCTATACAGCAAAGCCATAACTCCATTCTTTTTTTTGTTTTTTTTTTAATTTTATTAATTACATTTTATTCATTTTGTATCCCCCATAAGCCCCTTCCTCCTCCCCTCCCGATCCCACCCTCCCTCCCCTTTCTGCATGCATGCCACTCCCCAAGTCCACTGATAGGGGAGGTTCTCCTCTCCTTTCTGATCTTAGTCTATCAGTTCACATCAAAAGTGGCTGCATTGTCCTCTACTGTGGCCTAGTAAGGCTGCTCCCCCCTCAGGGGGAGGTGATCAAAGAGCAGGCCAATCAGATTATGTCAGAGGCAGTCCCACTTCCCATTACTATGTAACCCACTTGGACACTGACCTGCCATGGACTACATCTGTGCAGGGGTTCTAGGTTATCTCCACGAATAGTTCTTGGTTGGAGTATGAGTCTCTGGGAAGTTCCCTGTGTTCAAATTTTCTTGTTCTGTTGCTCTCCTTGTGGAGACCCTGTCCTCTCCAGCTCTTACTATTTCCCAGTTCTTACATAAAATTCCATTCACTCTGCCCAACATTTTCTTCTTCTTCTGATGTCCATCCTCTTTGCCTTTCCGGATGGGGATTGAGCGTTTTAGTTAGGGTCCTCTCTCTTGCTTAGTTTCTTTAGTTGCACAGGTTATAGTGGGTTTGTCCTATGTTGTATGTCTATATGAGTGAGTATATACCATGTGTGTCTTTTTGCTTCTGGGACAACTCACTCAGGATGATCCTTTCCAGGTCCCACCTTTTACCTGCAAATTTCATGATTTCCTTATTTTTCATTGCTGAGTAATACTCCATTGTATAGATGTACCACAGTTTCTGCATCCATTCTTCAGTTGAGGGGCATCTGAGCTGTTTCCAGCTTCTGGCTATTACAAATAAAGCTGCTACAAACATGGTTGAGCAAATGTCCTTTTTGTGTACTTGAGCCTCTTTTGGATATATGCCCAGGCATCACTCCATTCTTGTCCCTTGATTAATAACCAGGCAGGGTAAGACTCTTAAGACTTTGGAAGAGAATGTGCTTAGTTCTGATGTGACTAGGTGTGGCAGGATGAGTTGGTGTGGGGCCACACCCCTTTTCTGAGGATAAATGAAGGGGGTAAAAGAGGAAAAGGGTGGGACTTGGAGAAGAGGAGGGAAGGAGCTAAAATTGGGATATAAATAAGTAAGTAAGTAAGTAAATAAATAAATAAATAAATGGTTAAAAAAGACTTTGGGCTATACTCCACTTGCACAAAGCAAGTTAAAAAAAAACTGAAATCACAGGTTCAGATAGCATTAAGTTGGTTGCTATATTATACATGTTGAAATATACATACATGAGCATACAGATCATGGTCAGAAATCATATGTCACATATGTCTAATAAGCTAAAACATGTATGCTAAAAATGACCTAAATCAGGAACACTAAATTCCTAAGACTGAAATCACAGTGGATACTGTTAGCCAGTACATGGATATTTTGGAGGAGAATATGGGGTAAATGGAAGACAAAGCAGCAGCAGAAGATCCCAGATTGCAAACAAAAATGACTGAAATATAAAACACTGAGTTGTAAGCAAACTGAGTAGCCCGAGACATGCATAAATGATCTGAAGATGCAAAGCAATTAAGATTGTCCAATGCTTTCCCGTTTGAGTGCAAATCAGTATGCTGAGCCAAACCCCAGGTTGCACAGGAGCCAGTGAGGTGTAGCTTAAGCACACACAGAACAAGTGAACCGAACCAGCAATTTGCCACAAAATTGGACTCATGAGAAACATTGATACCCTCTAGTTATTCATAAAATATCTGCTTAGTGAGTCAGTTGGATGTCCCATGGCAGATGATACTTTGTCTCTACTTTATAATAGGAAAGATCAAACAGACAATCCTGGTAACAAAACCTTCTGTGACTACCACTCATTTATAAGCCTCCCAAAGAAGCACAGAATGGCTCCTGCATTCAGCAGGTTACTCCATACCTTTTATTATTTACAACTTCTTTTGATAAATGTAATCTGTAAGCTGGTGAGTTGTGTTATTGACTTGATTGGATTCCCTAGGTAGAACTGAGAGAAGCTGTCAATGGGTTACAGGGATGAGGGGACAGAGGGAGCAGGCAGGCTTCTGACAAATGTTTTTGGTTTTTGTGAGCCCCCTTGTTAACCTTCACCCAGGTTGCAGATGTGTCTATGAGAAGTCATCAGAGGAATGCACAAGGGCCCATCAAAGTCAGCACCATGTCTCCATTTCTAGCTGCCTACTTCTGCACCCACAGCAGTGCCACCAAGCTAGTGACAGCTCTGGAGCCGAATGGATCAGTTACCACTTTTGAGAATCTTCTCTCCATCCTTATATTTTGTGTGATCCACTGGAGTCAAAAAAGGTTCCATTTGCTGCTTCCTGGAAACAGATGCATCAATTAAATTGCATTCACTCAGTTCTAGCCAGGGAAATGGAAGTTCTTCTCCACACAAAAGTGCAGATGAGCAGGTGGAGGCAAGAGTTACAATAGTATCTGGACTGGGAGAATGCCTTTCTCCCTGTTAAGAATTAGTACATATTTATCTCAGAATTTTTAAAAATATAAAGGAAGTAGGAAATAATTTTTCAAAAATCTTGCTACAGAGATGTATCCTCTATTGATGTGTTTTATTTCTTTTTTTTCTGTATGCCCAGAATTTAATATTGAACACTTAATACACAGTTTGTGAACAGTTAGCAAATTGAGACGGTCAAGGACCAAGTAACAGTGGTTAAGTCAAAGCTTGAGCCAGGACCAACTCAAACAAACTCTCATGTAAGACAGCTTAATACTCCAAGATAAAGTCTCAGACAGTAGCTGGCTAGTGAGGCAGAACATTAACTTATATATATATAATAAAATATAAAAATGATATATATTATAATATATGTCATTTTATATATTATTTAATAATGTTATTATTTTAATATATTATTATAGATTATAATATAGTATATATATAAATATAATAATAACATATATATTATTGCTGAGATGGGGAAACAGTCTTTTAATTGCCCTGTTTTGAGGAACAGAATTTTGTTCTACTCAAAGATTTAATTATGTTATGTTGCAGATCAATGTCATGCCATGAACACTAACAAGGATGTTTAAGATGGTTAAGGTAGCCCCAGAACTTGGAGAATTCCAATGCAGGTGTACATAGAATAAATCCCAGCCCAACAGCATATTTTGACTGCAATTTTGTTCCACATCTGAGTATTTTTTTTTTTAGTGTGAGGCAGAATATTTTTATCTCCCTTGAGTAATGTTCTAGCTTGTTTCTCTGTTGCTGCAATAAAACACCATCCAAAAAAAACTTCATGGAGAGTTTTTCCCAGTAGTTTAGAACTCTCAAGCCATGGTCTATCAGTGAGAAAAAGTCAAAAGTAGGAACTGAAGCCAGGAATGAAAGCAAAAACACGAAAGAATGCTACTCACAGCCTCGCTCAGCCTGCTTTCTTTTAACCATATTTTTATTATTTAAAACAATTTATAAAGTTAAACACACTTTGATCATATTCATTCCTTTCCCTGTCTTTCCAGATCCTCTCACCCTCCCCACCCTATTAGTTCTTTATCAAAGCAACAATAAACAAAAAACCCAATACTCCTGAACAAGAGGCCTGCCCTGCAGTGGTTGATAGACCCAGTGACAGTCCAGTATAGAAAAATAGTTTTCTAGCAGGTGTAAATGGTTCATTTGTTAACCTTTACCCTAGTGGCTAGGTTTACACTTATTCATTCATTTTAAAAAACATAATAAAATATAAAATGAAACAAAACTATCACGTTGGGGTTGGGCAGGACAAACCAACAGAAGGAAAGGAGCACGAGGGAAGGCACAAGAACCAGAGACCCACTCTTTTTATGGGATTCCCGAGTGTGCAAACTGGAACTGGAAAGTGTGCAAACGTCAAACTGGAAACCATTATACACCGAGGACCTGGTGCAGATCAGTGCGGCAGGCCCTACGCATGCTAATTCAGTCTCTGAGATCAGAGGAGCTTTGGTCATTTTGATTGAAAGGGCCCTGCTTTCTTGGTGTCCTCCATCCCCTCTGGCTCTTACAATATTTTCACCTCCACTTCCATGGGGGTTCCTTGAGTTCTGAGGGGAATGATTTGATGGAGACACTTATTTAGTTCTGAGTATTTGAAGGTCGGTCTCACACTGCATAATACTTGGCTGTGCATCTCCGTACCTGTTCCCATCTGCTGCAGGAGGAAGCTTCTCTGGTAGGTGAAATGAGACAGCAGTCTATGAGTCTAGCAGAAAAGTACTAACATTTTACCACTACTTTCAACCAGTCTTTGCTTTTACCGTAGGTCGGTGGGCTACCTAGTCTCTGGTTCTCGGTCATCCAAGCAGTGTCAGGTTCTGTCTTGTGGAGCAGGCCTTAAGTCAAGTCAGTTTTTGGTTGATTACTCCCACACACTTTGTACCATCATTGGCCTATCTTACCTTGGATTCAGCCTGCTCTCTTATACCAGCCAACAGCACTCACCACCCCCGGATAGCATACCCACAGTGGGCTGGGCCCTCCCACCTCAGTCATCAAGAAATGCCCCACAGGACATCCAAAGAAGGAAATTCCTCAATTTGAGGCTCCTTCTCCAGAGTGAGTCTAATGTGTGAAGTTGATGAAAGTACTAACTAGTACAGGTGTGTTTGTATGTTTGCTCTGATACAGTCTCACTGTGTAAGCCCTGGCTGGCCTGGAACTTGCTATGTTAAGACTCTACACATCTGCCTTCTGTGCCTCCCAAAAGCTGGCAGTAAAGGCCTATGCAACCACATCCACCCAGCCTCAAGTTCTAGTTTTATGGCTAAATGTGATCCTGAAAGAAACTTACTCTTTCGAACACTGTGCTTAACCTTACAGGTCTGAATCTGGCGATATCTGGTTCCCACCGGTACCTGGTTTCCTCCATACATGCCAGCATCTGCTACCATAATTGATGCCTATTTTGAGATCCTGGGGAAGAGGGATAGAAGTGCTCAGAATTAACAAGTTGTAACACACAGAGGACTCAGTAAGTACAAGTCACTCGGGGCCCAGTCAACTTTGGCAGATTCCAGTGAATTCAGAAGTTTGAATGACATTGACATGTAGGTTCATTCTCGGCAATAACACTTTATTTACACACCAGTGGCCAGCTTCATCCCCATGTCTCCCTCCCATTGCTCTGCAGATACATTTGGGGTTACTTCTCAGACATCCTCACACCAAGATTTTCATTTGTCTTACTTTAACAGTGAACTCACGAATAACAGATCCTGTTCCAGGACTCAGCAGTTTGGAAGAGGATGTAAGGACTGGTTAAGGTCCTCAAAGCTAGCAAGGCTGTAATGCTAAGCTTATGCTACAAAGTCTTGAAAATGGACTTCATGTCGCAGCATTCAGGAGAACCAGAAGAGAAGTCAAGAGGATTCTGATTTCTGGGCAAAACTTCCTCTGAGAAGTAGCCTGTTTCTTCGTCTACAGAAATATTTTTTTCCAGTGATAACTTATGAAGAGATGTTTCTACTTCTCAAAAGCCTAAGTAGCCTTCCCAGTGGGAAGCCTACCTTATCAGCCACCTTTATAATCACACGACTGTAATCCTCACATTGGATATAAATTCTTAGACTCTGTCCTCTGGGGCAAAGTTGACCAAGCCTACTCAAGCTTAAATGGGGTGGTTGGGGCTAAGTCAGACTATCTTGCAAGGAGTGAGAAAATATCAGAGTTCCAGAGACCTTCTGAAAATAATTATTTTTGGTGGTTGAGCTATTGTGGTCCATACTTCAGTAGATTTGCTACACTAAGATAGAGCCAGCATACCAAATTGTGCAGGTTGAAAAAAAAAAACGATCATGGTCAGAGCACCAGGATTCTGGCCATCCACTCCTCAGTGAGTCATCACCCCAATATCCTCACTGCCTGTACCTCTGTACTAGTACAGAACAGTGAAGACAATTTTCAGAGACCTTGGGTCATGGATCCCAATTTTTTTTTCTTGACCCCCTCACAACTTGTGTCTAAGCTTAAAACAGAAAATGTGCTGGACCAAGTTCTTATTTGGTTAGAAGTTCTGAGAATCTGGACATCATTTTTTAAGGGCTCTCAAGTTGCAGCATTCTTAAATAGCACAGGTTCTCAAACAGGCTCTTAGAGCTGCCTCTGCTCTCCAGACAGCTAGGGACTTCCCAACCCTTGAATCTACCATGATGAATCTAAACACAGAATCTTCAGCACACAGTATCACACACACTGTAGGACTTCAAAAGGTACCTGCATAGCTGAGACCTTGTCAGTGGCCCAAAGCCTTGCCTGAGGTTACTAAATTCAGTCGTGGAAAAAAAGAATCTAATAACAACCAAACTTCAAGACTTTACAGCCTCATTCTGTATACAGGAAAGTGAGGAATTGAGATGAAGTAGCTTTGAAACTTTTTCTGCGGAGAACCTCACATTGAAATGGAAGACTGTTCCCAAGTTGTGGTTCCACACACTGATACAAACAGCCCTGAAGTATGTTAAGTAGTCACTACAAAAAGATGCTGGAAACATTCAGACTCCAACTCACCAAAACCCCTGACTGCTTATATCTGATTTTATTAAGAAGCAGGTCCTGAGCTTCCCAGTGCTTCTTGATCTGAGCACTCAGGAGCTGGCCAAGGGCCTGTCTGAGAAAAGGCAGATAAGGGCAGAGATACAGTCATGATTACCAGAAGTGTGTTTAAAGAAAACCTAGATTAATTCAGGGAAGTCCATTTGATCTCCAAGATTCCAAGAAGCCCCACCTTAAAGCCAAAAGGAAGAAACAAACCAAATGTGAGATCCTCTCTGAAATTGTTTTTGTTTAAAAGAAAAAAAAATAGAGCCCAAGAACTCATGTATGAAAGCCACAAATTGCTCCAAGATTCATGGTCTGCGCATTTGCCCAAGGAAAACTGGCAGACACTGGCAGCTGTGCCCAGAGCCTGCAGAAGTCACCAGGTTGAGTTACTGAAGTAAGACACTGTGAACCAGGACCTGGTTCACCCAAGCAACATGCTGCATAGAAAAGGCAGAGGGTTACCTCTGCTAACTCAAAAATGTGGCCATGAAGGAGGTTCCAAAACAGGGTCAGATAACATGTCTATAGTCCTCAGAGCCAAGGGACACAAGAAGATATTGTAGGGTAGCAGAGGACAGATTCTTCAGAGAGTCCTCAGGGTCAATTGTCATTGATCACAAGGATCAAGATGGTGGAGAGGCAGGTGAATGATACTTCCCTTGACACACCAACAGTGGATAATAACACAACCATGAGTCTCAGGGCAGTGGTGCTCTAAGATCATTTTTTTTTCCATAGGACATCTCAGATCCAGAATGTGAACAAAGCTCACATAGAACCCAAGTGCTAGGTCAGAAAACTTTCTGGCGTGGGCACTTCACCTCTTGTTTTTATTCACTCCCCCTCACATTCTCTAAAGTACAAAAGGACACAGGTCAGGTGTGGAAGGATGGAATTCAGCATGGCACTTTTCATGCCAGATCTAAAACCATTGCTTGGCAGGAATAGCTTCTAAGACATATGTATTGTTCCATTTTTTCCCCAATGTTGTTCAAAATTATATGTAATGAAGTCACAGTAGCAATGAGCTTATTGTGTTGGGAGCAGGTACTGACTACCAAGAATTCATTGTTTTGTTTTTTTTTTTGTTTTGTTTTGTTTTTTCTAATATTTCAGCAGTAGAATGGGGTTCCTTAAGTCTGTGACTCTATTTACTGGGTTACTGTCCCTTAAGATGCTTGTACTGCTTTCAACCTAGGTGTCTTATGAAACTAGACATGATTTTGCTATCTTTGTCTTCTACTCCCTCAGAAAGCAACTTGGCCCTCTCATAGGTACTAGAAATGCTTCAGTAGTTAAGAGAACTTGCTGATCGTTCTTGATACATAAAGCTCAGCTTCCCACACTCATGAACACCTGCACCTGCATCCCTGAGGGACCAGAAACCTTCTAACCTGTGTTCACAAGCATGCCTACTTGCACATGGTGTGCACACACACATCTAAAGATAGCTTGGCCATTGAATCAGCTGGAAGCTGGTTGTTCAGGCAGCAGCTTAGCTCTCAATGTTTCCTAGGAGTTAACATTTTACACTAGGTCTGGGACAATAGCTAAATGTAGAGGCTCTGAGTTTAATCTTCAGAATCAGAAAATGAAAAGTTACAGCTTATTTGATGAAAACTTCTCCATGGACTCAAAGTCACATGACCATGGACACTGCTTCTCCAATGGGGATCTAAACTGATACTGAGAAGGGCCTAGATCTTTCCTGTGGCCCCAGGGAAACCTTGCATTTCAGGCTTAATATAGAAAGATGTAGATGGAGCCATTTCCACCATTCCCCACTACCTGATCTCACTTCGACCCATGACAAGTATCATATGCCTTTGTGACTGCCATATTTATACATTTTATGTCTATTTACTCTTATTCATTTTGTGTGTGTGTGTGTGTGTGTGTGTGTGTTTCCCCACATGTAAGTCTCTGCACTATGTGCATGCCTAATACCCATGCAGCCAAGAAGAGGGCATGACTAGATCCCATGACTAGAGTTAACGTTGGTTGTTAGCTGTTGTGTGCATGCATTGAATTGGACCTGGTTTCACTGAAGAGCAGCCAGTGTGCTTAACTGGTCATCCATCTCTCCAGCCACTGTTAAGAAGACAATCTAAGGTCAGTTCCTCAAATTTTCCCCTAATACTGAAAACTTGTTCTCACTCTCAAAAGCACTCGCACACTCGCACCTTTTTTTTTTTTTTTAATGAAGACCAGTAAGTTAGGATTTTATTTCTTCTTAATGTATGTTTGGCTTTTCAACTGGTACATGAAAATTTAGAATTACATAAAAAATTCAGGCCTGGTGGAACATTATCTGCAATCTAGCTATAAGAGATCACAAGTTGAAAGCCTGCCTGGTCTACAGAGTAAAATAGAGTTAAGGATGCTTCACTTAGCAAGACCCTGTCTCAAAGTAAGATGGATGAAGGTGATCCAAATGAGGGCTCCTAATAAATCATGGGCAGACAGAGTCCCAAGCCTTATTAAGTAAGGCTTTGAATACTGGGATTGAGTGTTGCATTCACTCAATTGAGTGGTTGTCCAAAGGGTTTACATGAAAATCCCCAACAACCACTGCTGCTAACACAATGGGCTGCTCTCTGCAATATCAGCAAGATTCACTGCTGAGAAGGACAACAACACAACACATTGAATATGGAGAGCCGATCTGGGGCCTATACAGAGCCTTCACGGCTACATTCTAGTGTCTTCAGTGTAGGAAGGTACTCAGTATGCTATCAAGGGATATGTAAACAATTCCACCACAAAACCTTTGATCTAAGATCTCCCCTGCCTGCAAGATATTCTAGGGCAATGGTGGCACAGGACTTGTAGGAATAGCCAACCAACTGATTTGACTTAAAGGCCCACACTAAGACAGAATCCATACCCAATACTGTTAGGGTGACCAAGAACTAGAGTCTAGATAACCCAGAGACCTGGGGTAAAGCCAAAAACTACTAGTCTAAAAAAAACTAATAAGTGAATCCTACTGATATTCTGCTCTACTATATATACTATATACTATGGATCAGTGCCTTATTCCTCCAGGGAAGCTTCCTCCTACAGCAGACAGGTAGAGATACCAAGACCTATAGCCAGACATGAAGCAGAGAGAACACACAGCTCTAAATGTGGTATCTCCATCAAATCCTTTCCCCTCAGAGCTCAGGGAACCCACATAGAAAGGAAGGGAAAGTATAAGAGCCACATAATGTGAAGGACAGACAGCAAGAGAACAAGGCCCTGTGAGTCAACTGAGCAAGGCTCATAAGAACTCAGAGGTTAAAGCAGTAAGCAAGGGCTGACAAAGTTCCTCTGGGTTTGTATTATAGCTTGCAGCTTAGTTTGTTTTTTTTTTTCCAATGGGACTCCTGAGTGTGTGGATGAGAGTGTCTGACTCCTGTGCCTTCTCTTGAAGCTCTTTCCCTCTGTTACATTATCTTGTCCAGCCTCAATGCAATAGTTTCTTTCTTCTGGTATTTTCTCATATTTGGTTGTTATCTCCTAGAAGCCTGTTCTTTGTTCAATGACAAATATAAAGTAAGTGGATCCAGGGAGAGGAGGTGGGGAGGGACTGAGAGAAGTAGAGTGAGGTGAAACCATAATCAGAGTATGTTGTATAAGCAACGGATCTATTTTCAATAAAAAATTAATATGCATTTAGACTCTGTCAGTACTGAGTTGGTTGCCTAGCATACACAAGCCCCTGGGATTGCACATATTAAGACCATACATATTAATGGGGCCCCCTGCATTTCAATATGACTGTGAACAACATTTCACAGAGGTTAAACATTTGTCTTCCCAAACTTAGCTCTAATCTACAGTGAGAATTTACGAAATCCTTCTAGCTTTTTAGATGTATTTAAAACATGTTCCTAAAATCTTAATTACCTCTAAGTGCTTTTCCAGTCAAACTGTTTTTAGAAGAGCTAAGATTTACCCTGATATTTCTAATTTCTTTCGGCTTCTAAAAAGCATCAGACAAACTACCCAGAATGATGTAAATGGTGGCTCTCGTCCTGGACCCATCTTGCAAGCTCATGATTATAAACCTAGTCATCATGAACACTGTGCCAACATACCCATTTGTGATCAATGTTAGTGTTAAATAAGGGCAAAGCTAGGTCCACATTTGCGCAAACCCATAACATAGATAGCTCAGATTCTAAAGGGACAAGAAATAGATATTTACAGAGCACAAGTTTATAGTCTAAATCAACCATTGTCAAGTTGTTCTGACTTCTGAGGCCTTATTCCCCAAGGGGACTGTATTAGTCAGGGTTCTCTGGAGTAACGCAATTTATGGAATGACTCGCTCTATATATAACCAGAATAAGTCTCTACAAAATGTTGCTCTTTCCACAGAGGAAGTGGTCCAACGCAGTCATCCTGACACAGGTTGCTGGCTAGTCACGCTCGGGAATGGTGCCATAGCTGGAGCTCAGTGTTGGTATCTGCTGTTGGAAGATTTGGCACTCGGCAGTAGCTGTAGCCAGGTCAGCCTTGGCGAGTGGAAGTCCATGTTGTTGGGCCCAAGCATAACCCTCATCTCTGCCACCATGGCTGTCTTTGTTCACACGCCCAGTGGGCAGTGACAGGAATAAGTGGGTAAAAAGGCTGACAGAGTGGGTCATGCCATTAGAAAAATTCATCTTGCCTGTGATGATCATCATGGGTTATGTTACTATGAACATTATTTTGTCTACGTTGCTCATTATGTTAACTATGATCACCTTACCTCTGGCAATTCAATGCTACCACCTGGCCCCTGCTACCTCACCTCAGGGCCCATTAATTAAATTAAAGTAAATACATTTAAACCCATTGCATTCAATTCTTCCAGTTTAGCAGCAGCATCTCCAACCCTAAGGTGTGGCACAAGTAAAAGGGTGACAACAAAGCTCTTCAAACGTGCTAGTGCCCCACACACCATTTCACATCTTATAGGATTCATGAAGGGTGTGACTTCCTGTTGTGGAGGATTAGGTTTTACACAGTGTACCCACTCTAGCATTGCAGTTTCTCTGAGCCTTAAAATCCCTTTACCAACACTAAGCCAAGGGATACCAGGCATCTCCAGCCCTCTTTCAGTAGGCCATCTTTTGACAAATGGTTCAGCTAACCATTCAAACAAATTTCTCACACCTTTTTTGATAACTACGAGGGCTTCCATAGTAAACCTAGAATCTCCACTTAGAGGGCCCCTATCAATGACCTCAGCCTGATCCACTTTTATGTTCCTTCCACCATTAGCCCATACCCTTAAAACCCATTCCTACACATGTTCCCCAGACTTCTGCATGAATGAATTAGCAAAATCATTAAGCTCTTTAGAAGTGTACCTCCCCTCTAGAGGCCTGCTTCGCCTTGAGTCTGGTTATAGGCCTAGAGACAACTAACTGATGCCTTGAGGGACATCAGTATTGTCCTGCTTGGCATTTTCTTCAGAGAAAGTCACTACTGGTTTGGTAGACACTAAAGGATTAACTTCCGTATGAAATATGAAAAAGGCAATATTTCAAGGAGGGGCCTGAGGATATAACTTCCTCAGGTGAGAGGCAACCTGGAGAAGCTGAAGGTTCAAAGTTCTCAGCTTCAATAGGGTCTTCCCATACATCCCCATTCCAAGTTATAGGATCCTATTCTTTTCCAATTAATATCTTTACGTTAAATGCTCACATACACTGAGGCTGGGACTTGAATTTTCACTGTAATTCAGCCATCCTTATAATGAGGGCTTAGGTTTGATTTTCCAAAACTTAAGCTTTATGCTTGCTGAAGAGAAAAATTCTCTTTCAGGGCATACTTAGAAACCTTTAGACTATTTATGTCCATCTGGAGCCAGCCGATTTTATCAGAAGTTCATTGTTGACCTTCATATCCTGAAGTTAGTTAATTTCATCATGGAGCTCATTACTGTTCTTTACCAATTTATCTAGAGATGCTAAGGGCCATGAACTAGCAACATCGTTTTCCTTATTTTACCCCAAGCTGTCAAAAGTTCCATATACAAGGTCACCAAAGCCATTGTCACTCACAAGTGATTAATCAAGATAAATGCTCAGCTGAAGTCACATTTAGTGAGTGTTTCAGGAGACACAAGTATCTTTATATCCTTCGCCCATTTAGAGAGATCTAGCCACATATTTCTTCTCTCAGGTGTCTTCCTCACCAATTTTTCAATCAAGCTCTTTTCCAAGTACCTGACCATCTAGCCAATCCATTGGCTGCAGCCTATAAGTCACTGAACAATCATACATCTGGCCATTTGTTCTTCCAAATAAACTGTAATACCATGTCTACTGCCCAAAGTTCTGCGCACTATGACTATTTCCCTTCAATAACACCCAGCTCATGATGGGCAGTTCAGGTCTCATGGTAACTTGGTGGCTCATTGTAAAAAGAAAAAAAAATCATAATCCAATTTCTCAAAGCTAATCTAAATCTATCACCGCTCCTTTCACTGTTAATTCCTTTCTTAGCCTGTTGGTTTAGGGACAATAGAAGCCTAAAGTGACCAGAAGCAAAGTCTGATCTTCCAGTTCAATGGAATATTTGTTGTGGCTCCTGGCAGGAATGTTTCCAAGCCTGGAACCAAAATATCTAGGCCAGCAGAACTTACAGGTTATGGGAACATGAAAAAAAATCCATTTTAGTGGGCTGCTAGGAGAGATAGTGAGTAGAACTATTCCCTTTTCTAACCCTTAATTCCTGGATCCATGAATATTGGCTATAAGAGTGCACTGGCCTTGCCAACTGAAAGCAAATTGCTTCTGGTGGTCCTACAGATAAGTAGTAAGAAAAAGGCATTTGCTAGATCAATTGCTGCATACCACGTGCCAGGATACGTGTTAATTTGCTGAAGTAAGAACACTGCAACTGGTACAGCAGCTGCAATCAGGGTTACTACCGATTGAGTTTTCCATAATCAACCATCATTTCTCCAGGATCTGTCTGTCTTCAGCACTGGCCAGGTAGGAGAGTTAAAGGGAGATGTGGTGGAAACCAGTTCCCCTGCATCTTTCAAATCCTTGGTGGTGGCACTAATTTCCCCAAAGTCTAATCTACAGTGTGAACTTTCGAAATCTTTCTAGCTTTTTAGATGTATTTACAACAGGTTCCTAAAACCTTAATTGCCTCTAAGTGCTTTTCCAGTCAAACTGTTCTTAGAAGAGGCAAGATTTACCCTCATACTTCTAATTTCTTTCAGCCTCTAAAAAGTGTCAGATGAACTATCAATCATGAGTCTTGTCATGGACCCATCTTACAAGCTCATGCTTACAATCCTAATAACCTTGAAAAAACTGGAGATAAATGTTAAATCATGGCAAAGCTGGACCTACATTCACACAAACCATGGCTCAGATTCTAAAGGTTTAGGAGACAAAGTTTTCAGGTGTACAAGCTCTGGTCTAAATCAATCACTGTAGAGTTGTTCCAACTTCTGATGCCTCATTCCTGAAGGGGGCAGAGGCCATTCTGCTAGGAGACTATTGGCCTACAAAGAAGTAGAAAGCAGTTCAGGCAGCTCCTCAACAGAGTTTGAGCCACACTCTCCTGGAAACAAGGTCTGGCTTGCTGCTGACCCAAGGAACCAGGATCTGGGAGTTTGCTTGGGTTCCTCTGAAAACTAGAGGTCCCCACAGCTATCAAAACAGTCCTGCCAAATCCTTGTGTGAAAATACCTATGTAATCAAAAAGGTGAAGACATTCCCCCTGTATTTTCTCCAGTTATTTTGCCCTCTTCACCAAAGAGGACACTTCAGAGCTGATAGGCTGCAAACCAAGGCTTGCCTACAGCTTTGTGTTATTTTTGGTGAGCCTGAGCTAGAAGCTGGCAATCACACTTCAGTGGGCCCAGGTGGCTGGTGCAGCAATGAAATTGGTTGGGAGTATGAATGAAGATCAAACAGTTGGACCAAGTGACATGCCTGAAAGACAGCTAAATATCAAGAGGAGGTAGGCCAGAATAAATAAATTTCTATTTGCACCCTGAAGGTTGAAGGGCCCTTTCCTTCCCTATCTGCTTTTGGGTCACGGTGTTTTATCAATACTTTTAGCAATAGTAACCCTAACCTTAACTAAGACAGCAGTCGAGTCAAGAGATCTCATTTTGGCTAACAGTGGCTTTTCCAGGCATACATGTCTGCTTAATCACAGCTTCCAAGGGTGAGGACTTAACTGAGAATGCCAGGCCTCACTACTTCAGCTTAGAAGGTCAGAACATGAACTCCCAAGCATTTATTGGATCTGCTGGGTCTCAACATAACCCCAGCTGTCTTATCTCTAGTCACTGACCTTTTCAGGAGAAAAGAAGCCTCCCAGAGCCTAAAGGAGCATCATAAGAGGTAGGTGAAGCTGCAAAATAGGATGAGGTGAACCAGAACACCTCTCACTCATGAGGACTAAGCTGCAGAGAGGAGGCAGAGGGCATGTTTGTTAATTCAAAAATATGGCCATGAAGGGAGATCCAAAATCATTGCCTGGTGAAAATGTCAGCAGTCTTCAGAGACAAAGGGACATGAGGGATTAGAGAGCAGCATGGGACAGACTACTCAGAATCCTCACATCTGCTGACTTTGATCACAGGGATGAAGAGAATGTGAAGGGTTGTGGGCAGGCAGATGAAAGATGTGTCCCAGGCTCAAAACAGTGGCCAAGAAAATGTCATAACCATGCTGTCTGGGGTCATCATCTTCAGCTAGCTGAAAAGCAATATGATCAGAGCTTAGCTAGAACCTGAATTCCAGCCCAGAAAGGCTTCCTACAGAGGTAAAACATCCCTATTTTACTTTCTCACTCCCTTCTTCCCCACTGCAAGAACAGAAAGACACATTTCTGAAAGGATAAAATTTGTCATGTTGCTGTGTGTCAGGTCCCTAAGCCTGGGAAGAACTTATTCTCTGAGAGAAGGTATATGAATTGACCAAATTTCATGTCATAAGAATTCCATATAATGAAGAGTTTGAGAACAATAACAAAAAAAAAAATGAACTGTTTAGATATTGGATGCCAAAAGAAACTATATACTGCTTTCTCAAAGCAGTTCCTACAGCCTCATAACTCCAGGGGTTCATGATATCCATGCCTGTTTCTTCCCATCTCATGCAAGTAAAAAGTGAAGTCAGATTGATTTAATCTCTGCTGGCAGGGAAGACATTTCACCAACACATTCTTATCCGGAGTACTGGGAATTTCAGTAGTTTCTTATATGATAACAAACTTGCCTAGAAGATGCCCAAGGGATTCTGGACCCCACTTCTAGACCATTGGTATATGATGTGTTTACGCACTGTAGCTGTGCTTTCACACAGAACTGAGGCTCTGAAGCCAAACTCTTCCTTGATAGGATGCTTCAATGATGGAGTCTGGGCGCTTTCTGCAGAGAGCAGGACACACCATCTAAAACTGTGACATGCTATTCAGGTCTAAAAAGGCAGAAATCCCATGTTATAGACCTTGATCTGTGTCAGCAGGGACTCATTCTAGAATTTCTATTTCTCAAAGAGTCCTCTACCCTATGTGAAACAGGCGCTGACACCATTATATGTCATCTTCTCTAGAGGACACATTCAGGTCCACACAATACGTCGCCAGTGCAGGCAATCTCCCGTCACCGCTGATTCTATGACGAGGCTCTTCAGAGATGAATCTGAGTATGTCCAAGACTAGCCAGAAGAATACCTTTTCCTAGAGAAAGCCCAATATGAAGAGTGCCAACTAACTTGCACCTTAGCTCATACATATGCTCCATCCCAGAGCTATTGCGTTCCACCATACCACATCAAGTGTAACTTTCCCGGATTCATAGTAGGGCTCTACCCAGAAAAAAAAAGCTCTCTGAAGCCACCTGTTCAGAAGAGTTTGATCTGATATACTGATGAGAGTGTGTGTGGAGGGAGGAGGGGAAGAAGGAGTGGACACTGAGGCTCCATGTTTCATTGCCGGTATTTGCTTCTACCACAACCTCTTTTTCAAATAGCACGTGCAATTGCAGCACCTATGAGCTACACTTGAGTTGATGGGACCACTTAGCCATAGGTGAAACGTCCCTTTATTTGTTATACCCAACCCGCAGAGGCCAGATGTTTTTTTTTTTTTTTTTTTTCTGAGCTCATGGGGATTATTAGGTAAACCTGTATGGGCACAGACAGACCCAGGAGCTGTCATGAAGAGGCCAATCCAGCACAAACTAAAGAACTTAAGTGCCTAGTGTTCATGCTAGTGTATCTTCTACAGGAAACAGGAGCTGGAAAACTGTCCCTGAGTAAAGTTTCTGCCTAGAGCACATAGCAAGGGCTACCTTGAATGGTCCTGCACCATCTGTGTCACAACCAGAGTGCTGACCCCACAACCCCTGCCCATGCGAATTGGATGATAAATGGTATTTCAGCTTCACACATGGGAAATTTTGTTCCCCTCTTTTGAAGATGTCTGTGTGATGATGGGAGTCCAATAACTATGAATCTAACATACATCATACGCATATTTCCTCAATGATTTGGGCTCCTGATCTACAGAAGAAAGCAATGAAGATGAGGTAGTAGGAGCATTGCTAAGGAAAGAGACAACCAAGCTAAGCTCAAAACAGTTCTTCATTTATAAGTATATAGCATAAGTGTAGTCACTGGTGTGACTAGAGGGTCAAATCCTGCTACAGTATCCTTTCATTGCTTGGAATAAAACCCGACCTGATTCAATTTCAAGCAGCACTACTTCAATCTAATTTAGAGAGTAAGTGGTGTGGGGATGTGGATCTACTTAATAAAGAAACTTCTCAGAAGTACCGGGATTCCAGTTATCCTCCAAGAAGCGATTACAGAAAATTGTTAAGTCACAAGAACAATTGAAGCCTGTTTTGTTTCCCAAATATAGATTTCACAGGTGCTGATGCATGATAGAATATTAACCGAACCTGACATTTACAATGAGGAAACTGGACCACAGCACTTTGGGTCTCTGGCTGATAGGAAGTGACAAGTTATCTGTCATAATATTTAAGGAGCTTGAAGATATTAGTTGCAGGAGTTGAGGAAATGGCAGAGTCCTGAGCAGCCATGTGTCCACAGATGTGCCTTATCACCTGTGTCCTGATCACTGTCAAGCCATCCCCCTACAAATGAACTGTGCTAATGAGAAACTGAGCCATGGTGATGGTCGTTTATCTTTCACAGCTGATGAGCTGCCATTTTGGTGGCTGAACTTCAGGGTCATTTAACCTGCTTAATGGGATCCTATGTAAAGGCTCTGTTTAAGGTCTCAGCCTCATCCCTCATTTAATCGTCAATGACCGAAACGGAGTAATACAAAATAAAGAAGCAGATGAGCCCTGGTGCCTGCTGGGCATAGGGTAAGCTACCATCCCATCATGAGGAGGATGGCATGGAATTAAGACACACCCAGAGTCTTCTGGACACAGCTCAGCACTGCTTATGTTTATAGTGAACTCAGAGACATCCCACCTACTGGACTTTCCCACCTCCCTGGCTGTGTACCACTCATCCTAGTTGCAGGCTCAACAGTAGCTTTCTTTTTTCAGAATACCCTGACTCAGACTTCTTTTTAAAATTTCCCAAAACCTTTTTTGAAAGAGGAGGAGGAGGAAGGTAAGACAGCTTTCTGTGAAGAGGGCAGAATCCCAGGCTGCAGGACCTCCAGAGAGCTAAGCAGTTTGGCTCCTTTGTGGGTCACAGGCAGGTGAAGGCAAGAGGAGGCCATTGGAAAGAGAGGTATGCACAGCATGAGAAGAAATTTTTTTCTAGCAAGAAAGGAGATGTAGAAGTCTGCCCACCTCAGCCTGGCCTGTGTGGCACAGCTACCTATGCCCAGAGCTCACAGATGCCCAGCCATAGAGGAGTCATCACACAGAACAACCCTAGCCAAAAGCTACTTGGGTAAGCAGGGCTTTTCAGTCTCCTTATAGGCCCTCTACCTCCTCCCTCTCAGGTAGCATAAGCATTGCTCCTTGGATGAGTGCTTCCTTGCCTTCCCTCCTCTGGGGCACCTGGGGCCTTTCTTTAAGTCAAAACCTACTCTACCTGCCTTTAACAACATGCCAAAGGTAGGCCCAGACATGGGGCCTAGCAGCTGAGCACCTAATTCAATGAGACAATCCTTTACATGCGAAACCTGTCACTTACTTAGCAGGTGTGGTGATGAGTGAATTTTACCCTTTTTAAGTTGGAGGAGAGCTGAAAAGACACAAACATCACTCTTCTTTCAGGAGGAAAAACTCAATACATAAAGCAAGCCTGAAGCATGGACTCACTGTGAATAATGCTTGATGCTGCTACATGCTCAAACATTACCTCAACAAGTACTCAGGAGCTAGGCTGAAGCGTAGGTAGCCCTTTGAAAATCCCATTTAAAATATAGATGCCTCAGCTCTTCAGAGTGTTCAGTTCAACTTGCTACATGTGGTGGCATACCCCTTTGATTCCTGCCCTCAGGAGGCAGAAGCAGGGGAATCTCTGTAAGTTCCACTCCAGTTTGGTCTACAAAGCAATCTAAGTCTTAATGCTGCTTTGGTATCCAAGGTGATATACCCATGAAATTTAAATTTTACATTTTCCGCTTGAATGCCATATCTCACAGGACACATTCTTGTACTAGCTTTCCAGGCACCATGCAGGGCTTTAAAATTTATACACATACATAAACATGCATGTAAAAATTAATAAAAAAAGATCATGAATTTGAAAGAGAGAAAGGAGAGGTATATAGGAGAGTTTGAAGGGAGAAAAGGGAGAGGACAAATAATATAATTAGGATCTCAGAGAAATAATTTTAAAAATTAGATATTTTAGTAAATAATTATTTTACTTATTCAAATTTATGTGGTTCCAGATTATATTCTGATTTATGTGTATGGCATGTCATGGTCTCATCAGGGACATTAGCATTTCATCTGTATCAATATTTTATATTAAGTTAACATGTAACTGTTACTTGATTTATAGGGTATAATGTGGTTATTTTGATGCATTTATATGACGTATAAGGAACAAGTGAAGGTAATGTTGTTATATATTAATCATGGTCTGTTGGGAATTATAGAGACCCTTTTTTCCTCCTAGAATAGTATCATAGGATGCATATGAGGTTACCAAGGACAATCCACACTGAGCTGTAGGACTTGAGAAGTTCATACTCACTATATTTTTACACACGTGTAAGAAGGATCTTGTAGAATGTGCCTTGAGATTTACCTCACTTACCACATTTTGCTGCAAATAGAAATAGGAGGACATTGTTTCTTTTTTAAATGTCTGAATATGCCCCATGATGTTCCTAAGCCATGTTTCCTTTGCCCATCATCCCCTTGTTGTGGAATGATTAATATTTACTCTTTATGATTCTTTTGGTAATGCTGCTGTCAATCCTAAACAGCTGTATAACCAAATCACCACACAGAGACTATGATTTATTTAGTTAACCTAGAACACAATGCTGGGCAATAGTTACTCCATCCTAAACCTCCAAGCCCTCATAGTTTCCTAACATTTAGATTTCTCACATTATACTTGCTTTTAGTGAAATCTTAGGTCCAGTTCATTCTCCACACTGTTCCAAAACTTCTCCTTTAGCCTCCTCTCCCAGCTTTCTTCCCTGTCCTTCTTTCCTCCTCTCTCTCCCACCTTCCCATCCTCTGGCTCCTCCCTTTCTTCCTGCTTCCTTTCCCTTGCTCAACATTGTGGCTAGTTGCTTTATTTTGGCATGTTTACACAAAGTTGAGACAGGTGATGCTTAGAATAAATATCACAATGCAATGTTCAGATTGAAACCAGAGAGTGGGGGAAATAAATCAGCATTTGAATGAACAAGTGTGCATTCCAAAAGAACATTATACTAACACTATAGTGAATAGGAAAGCTACAAACAGACATATGGGAAACACGAAGGTAAGATTAGTGGTGGGATGCTCACCTAGCAACTGTGCTAAAAAAACAGAAGGTAAATAGGAAGAATAGGGCTATGTACCTCCCACAAGAGAAATGTGCAGACTTGTCTCTGGGCTACCTTCCAGTGGTGACTGGCAGACAGCAGTTTACTCTTGTCCTTTGGACAAGAGTGATATTCCCAAACTAGAATATCACCGAGAGTTCCACAATCAGCCCCTTTCACTTTGGTGACACTTTTCACTTACTGCTGCCTGGAGCCTTGGTATCATACCTGCATGCATTCTACCCAGAAGAACAAAGACAACAAAGACCACATGAGTGCCAAAGCAGAGACAATGGAGCTCTTCTGAGTTAGTTAGTATGGAGCACCAAAGCCATGTAGAGGAGCCATAGTGATAGATGCCTTTGCAAGGGTAGCCTTGAGACTGCATTCTATGGGAGAGACACAGCGCCTCCTGAAGAGGTGACAATATCCTATGCCTTCATATTACAAACTGCATGGGAATGAACATGTGTGGGTGTGCACATGTGTGTGGGTATGCACACCCATTCAGCAGATGTCAGGTGACTTGCCCTATTACATTATCACACTTTTTTTCTTATTCCCTTGAGTCAGGGAATAAGAGTTAGCTGTTTGGGGCCTAGGCTAGCTAACTAAGAAGACTCAGGCGTCCTCTTTGCTCCCTTCTACTCCAAACTCGGAACTGGGGTTATCGGTGTGTGTATCCACACCTGCTTTTATGTAGGTGCTGGAGAGCTGAACTCAGGTCCATGGACTTGTGCAGTAAAGGGCTTTTACCCCATGAGCCATCTCCTGGAGCCCTTCATATTATCAGCCCTTGACTCAGCTCATGAACCTACAACTTAAAAGCAACTCAACCAGAAAATGTAAGGATCATTTTATACTTTACAAAAGTGTCTAAAGCTACCTTAGGCATAATTTGGGTTGACTGTGAATAGTAATGAAGCGAGTTTTTTTAGGGGTGGACCAGATTCACCTCCATTTCCTTTGGCTCCACACTTCTCCCACACTGAAAGAAATGAGTTTCACCACAGCGTTTTGCCTGGAGGACTTGTTCAAAATGTCTTAGTTAGAGCTCATAGTGGTTTGAAAAGAAATGGCCTCCATAGTCTGATGTGTTTGAATGTTTGGCCTTCAGGGATGGGCACTATCAGGAGGTGTGGCCTTGTTAGAGGAGGTGTGTCACTCTAAAGGTGGGATTTGAGGTCTCATATGCTCAAGCTAGGCCTAGTGTGGCACCTAGTCTCCTTCAGCTGCCTGTGGATCCAGATGTAGTACTCTCAGCTTTTTCTCCAGCGCCATGTCAGCCTGCATACTATGATGCTTTGCATTGTGATGATACTGGACGACACCTCTGAAACTATAAGCCAGGTCCAATTAAATGTTTTCCTTTATGAGAACTGCTCTGGTCATGGTGTCTCTTCACAGCAAGAGAAATCCTAATTAGAAAGAGCTATGTAGGCTCTCTTGGTAACCTGATACCAATTGTCACAAGCATTTCAAGCCTTCACTCAGTTTCATGGCCCTTCTGTGCATACTGCAGCCATGTTGAGGTATCTGAATGACCATAGGATAGTTCTGGACAGAGGTGACTCGGAGTGTGATGCTTTTGAAGTGACAGAGGTAACATGATGACTTTATCTTGGCTCCATTATGTGCTTGAACAGGAACTTTTCACCCCAGTTTCCTGGACAGTCATGCCCACCTTGACAACATATTTGGGAATTTCCATTAGCCTGCTCATGGCCCAGATGTATAACCAAAACAATAAATGTGTTTTGCCAAAACAAATACTACAAGATCCCTCTGACCTATTTAAATATTGATGTCAGTGTGGTTCGTCTGGTTTGTGTCTTTATAAATCTCATGTCTCCTATTCCTTTGGGGCAAGAGCTTGCTCAAGATGGCTGGGGCTTTAACATGAGACTCTTACTTGGCTTTACATGCATGGCAGTCTGTAACTGTCTTGCCTAGACACTATGCGCTGAGCTGTTTCAGGTTCTCCGGCTGATGATGAAGTTCCAAAGCTAGATATGATGAGCACATTCTAACCTGAATATCTAAATCCATGGGCTCTACTGCTTTCTGTTACCAGACTTGTCTTTTGATAAGTGGATTATCAGCCCCCTCACTTCTCACATTCCTTGGGTGTAGCATCAACATATGAACCATATAGTTATTTTTTCTTAAAATGTGTATTTTGGTTTTAATTATGAGTATATGTCAGGGTGGGGTATGCCCACAGATGCTAAAGGTGTCAGATCTTCCTGGAGATGGGCCCCCAAGCAGTTATGAGACCTGACATGGGTGCCGGGGACTGAACTTTTGGGTTGTCTGCAAGAGTAGCACACGCTCTCCGGCTCTTGGGCCATGCGATGTCTAACACTTTCCAGTTCAGCTATTAGATTCCATGAATATTTGAAATTTTACAGTTAGACACAGTTAAGGTCAATTTCACTCTTTATCAAAATTTAATGAAAATTCATAGTAACAATGAATCTTTCTTGTTCAGTCTTTGGAAAATGAGTCATTGAGACCACACAGGTGTTACCCAGATCAAAAACCCTGGATGTTGTTTGTTGATAAGATGAATTATAAGATTATGTATTTCTTCTTCTTAAAAGAAAAAAAAAAAACTTAGAATTCCTTACAGATAGAGAATTTTTTTAGGTGTGGACAGTTTTACATCCCAAAATAGAGTGGATGGCATGTGATCTTGGATGGGGTCCACTATTACTCTGCCCAGCCCCAGGCCTGCTGAGACAACCACCTTGCCTTCCTCTGTGCCATCTGGGTCAGCTGGGCATGCTTTTCTCACTCTGTACCCCATAGCTCCACCCTTGGCCCTATTGGCTTACAACTGTTCGTGGAGATGGAAAATGCTCTCCACTGCCAAGGGTAGTGTTCCAATTGAGCCAGCAAGGACCTAGAAACAAATATAGAATCCACCATGATTAATCTTGTGCCTGCTGGTTTTCATTCCTGGGAGCTTTAAATATACCGTCTCACACCACCCAGGGATATAGTCATGGCCATGCATTGCAGACTGATAATTGAGAATAATCTTTCAAGTAGTTAAAGCCAGTAGTTTCCCGACTTATTTTTTTAATAGAACTTTTTGTCTTAGTTCAAAGGAAACCTTGTGTGGATACGTCTTCACACACATCATTAACTCCTGTACTTAGATTTGATTTGTAGGTGACCTACCCAACAGTTACTAGCTCTGTGCTTACGGCAAAAAGCCTCAACAGAAGCCAGTCTCGCTCCGAATGTGAGAGTTCTCCATCACTGTGCACAGGCAAGGCTAATGGGGCTTTCTGGGAAGAATTTCTTTCCCTGCAGGGAGAAGCCTAATGTGAGTCACTTTTCCTTCTTTCCCTGGATACTGAGTTGGTGTTTAATGCAAGGTGTTGTCTCGGGCTGAACACAAAGGCACACAACATGGCTATGTATTAAAAAAAGACAGAAAGATCACATTAGCCTTTGACAAGAGCATTGACTCGCTGCATTGGCAACTGTTAGGTCTCATTTTTAGCTTTGAACTTAGACGTGTGCTATAATATATCCCTTTAGTGGTTAGGTAACTTTGAACTTGGAGCCTGATGACAAACAGTCCAGTTTATCCTTCTTGGAAAGGACACCTCTTAGTCCCTACCAGGCTGCTGCCTGCTGTCTCAGGTAGGGTACTGAGGATACATGGGAACTCCAAGAAAGGAAAGTCTAAAAAAACCCTAGATGTTTTGAACCTTCTCCTGACTAATGCAACAGGATAAGAGATTTGTTTACAAGGTATTCATGGCTCAATCTCACTGTCTGTTCTGTCTTTCACAGGTTATTGCAAGATGTGTTAATTTTCAATTTCTCCATCTTACAAGTACCCTCCGTGAGGGTACTGGGGTTATTCTAGTTTAAACTATACGTTTTAAGTGACCAGCCATATTGGTGTAACCTTTTTATTATTCTGTCTCGCTGTGTAGTAAAGTCAACACATGTTGTACCTGCAAGGAAGCAACTGTAATTCAGGTTTTAAGTTTTGGTTCTTTCTTATGCTGTGATTCTGGGGGGTTGAATCCAGGGTCTTATGAATGCCAGTCAGGTGCTCCTCCACACTCTCAGTCCAAAGGTGCTTTTGTAATTGAGCCAATGTCACCACTTCATATTAGCAAGATAAGCTGTACAGGGGAAAGCCCTGTGGTGTATGCTCATGACTATTCCTAAAAACATAAACCTTTTCTACAAAAAGTAACTCTAGTCCCAGGGTTACAGTTAGAAATAGGGTTGTCTCAATGAATAAGGTACTGGCTTTGCAACTGTGATAACTGGAGTTTGAAGATAAGTAAAAGCTTGGAAATCCCAGTGCTTGGAAGGTAGAGATAGGAGATTCCCTGGAGCAAGCTAGAAAGACAGACTACTCAAATCTGTGACCTCCTGGCTCAGTAAGAGAGCCTGCCTTAATAAATAAAGAGCAGAGTGATTGAAGAAGAAACCTGTTATCCATCTCTGGCTTCTATGTGCATGCCTATACATTGACATCCATACATTGTAAATATGCATACACACATGCACAAATCACACACATAGCAAAAAAAAAAAAAAAAGTTAACCTGAAAGAAAAGGCCAGAGTGAACTTGGTGAAAAGTTACAAGGCCATCATGATCAGCGGAAACATGAGGGTAGGTGTATGCAGGTGTGCTGAGGTGGTGGTGGGAAGGGCTCGGGAGATGGCTGTGCCTTTTGTAACTCCATGTGATTGGACCATAGATTCTGTCATGAATGGAAGTGGGAGCTGGGAATTGGCCAGTCCATGAATACATCCTGGAAACAAATTTTACCCTAAAGAAAAGAAAGAAGAGCCACTGAGGGTTTGAACCAGGGAGTGTATCATGTTTCTTCTGAGATGTGGCTCCAGGCCTTATCTCAGGTACAACGTGAGAGAGGTGAGGTTTATTTTGGCTTAGAGCGTTGGGAGCTTATCTGCCCACAGTGGCAGTGATGGCATGGTGGCTTGTGGTGGCCCTGTCTACAGTGATGGGAGACTGTAACACAGTGTATTATATTTAGAATTATTTGGAAATAGAGAGAATAGGACCAGAATAGGGTAGGCCCTCACTCTTAAAGGGCCGTACTCAATGAACCACTGACAGGACCCGAGGTCTCCAAAAGAGTGACACTGTCTGGAGGCCAGATGCTCAAACACGTGAGACTGTTGAAGGAGGGGATTTTGTGTTTAAATTATAACAACTCTTGTGCAAATGAAAACATATAAGCCAGCTTGAAGTTCTTTCTAATCAAGAAAATATGTGAGATCCAATCTGGTGTTTCTCTGTACCTGGAAAAAAAAAGTGCTGATAGTGCCTATGGCCTCTGTAAGTATCAGTCTATATTGTGAAATTTCTAGGTGGAATCCCATGTCCGTATCCTGGAATTTTATAAATTTCTTCCACTTGGACACCCCATATAGTTTCTGTCTGTCCACATGATTTAGAAACATGCAGAGTGACTTTTCTACTGTAACCATAACCATCAATGGCGGACAGTCTTAGGAAGCAGATGGATTCCTTGGATGTGGAATTTGTTTGGGAAAAGCACACACATCCAATAGCAAAGGCAATACTGAAGCAAAACTCTAGATGCCGAAATTCAAAGCATGCAGTTGTGTCCTAATCCAGCTGTATAAGACAAAGATGCAGAAGAAAAAAAAAAAAAAACATGATTCATATAAAAGACAGAAGTGGGTGGATATTTTGATAGTTGGTTTAAAAGTGATTCTATTTGTCAAAACCCATCATCAATTATCATAAATATTCTGCAGAAGGAATGGACAATTAACCTGGGTATAAAAATGAGGATTAGTATTTCTAAGCACTTTCTGCATGGCAGGCACTATTCAATTTCCTTTCTTTTTTTTTTTTTTGATTTTTTTTTTCAATGCAGTTTATTCAGGAACCTTGAACAATCATCTGACCCTGGGTAGCCAACCTCAGCATGCCACGTGGGCAATACAGATAGGTCCACATACATGGAAGCAAGCCAGATCCTCAGCCTTAGCCAAATGTGGAGTTGTTTGTGACAGAGAGCATCGGGAAGGTGGAAGGCGGAAACCAGCTCCATCTTTCAGGTGCGGCATTACGCAGCTCTCTACAGTTACCCCTTTTTGTTTTGGACGCATCAGGCAAGAGTAGAGGTCTGATCTCTGATATTAGAAATAAATTGGGACTTTGTACTGATGTTCATTTAGGTCCACCCAAAGAGCATCAGAGCCGACCGATACCTTTTTCTCAGAGGCGGGACCTGGGGCATCAACCCGCATGCAATCAGACATGCTCTTCTCTGGCTCCAAAGCAGCTGACCCTGAGTGCAGTGCTTAGCCTCGCATCCTGAGCGTAACATTTTGGCTTTTTATGGTAGCCAACCATGCTTGGGGAGACTGTCCTGCTTCAATGGCTGTAAAGGCCTGAATGGTCATGGCTGCATTATGCTGTTGTGAGACTCTAATCTTGCATATATACCACAGGCAAACCAACGAGACCAACACCAGAAGGCCTGCTAACGCTCCCATGCCCGCCCATTCCTTCAGATGATTCATGGCTGCAGCAATCCATGATGATAATCCTGTGGCTAGTCCTGCGTCCACTCTGGTAGAATTTACCATGACAATGGCCACTCTCAGCTGCTCCATCGTAGTATCGAATTGTCCAGTCCAATTACCTAAAATATAGCTAGACAATTGTTTAGACAGATTTGCAGCACAGGGAAAATTCTCATGTTGTATGCTAGTGACTCAAAGTCCAGCATACTTTCATTGACAGCCAAGTTGAGTGATTTGCCATAGGGTATCAATTTGCTCCTGTACGAGGTCAATCCTCTGATTGAACACCATCAAACCTCCTTTTAGTTGAGCATTAATTCCTTTTTGTACATCTAAGGCATGAGCTACATTGGCTAAAAGGTTAATTTTTAAAAAAAAGGGAAAAAATAATTTAAGAACCTTAAATGACTTTCAAAAGTGGAGGAAAACATGGAGTTAGTCAATTTACATGGAGCACGTCTCACCCCTGGGGGCAATGGTCTCCTGAACCTACTCAGACCTCGGACACCACCACTGCTAGTTCTAGAACTGATGCAGGATGTTCCAACGAGGGGGTTAAGGCTTCTCATAATATTTCCTATAAGCCCACACCTGTTTGTTTATATCCCCCATTTTTATTCATTATTAGCCAGATAGAGCCAAGTAATTGTGGTAATGATACTTGCTTTTTTGCCCAATGCTGTAATGCTAGTAAATTTACTAGCTGGTTACTCACATGCCTCGCTGGGTGCCTATGCCCGTTGATGCCCTCACACTATGACTCTCTTCAGACAGAAAAGGGATCTTGGAATTACAGCTGCCATTGTTACTGCCATCTCATTGGCGGCTGTTGGAGCTACCACCACGGCATTAGCCATGAGTCATACTGGGCAGACTGCTCAGACCCTGAATAACCTTCAATTTCCTTTCTATTGGGTGGATTTGGGGCATGGTTGCTTGGGAAGGTTGAATCACTTGTCTAGAGTCAACAGCAACCGTGCAAGGTGGCAGAACCGGGGTTAGAACATAGCAGCCTGAACACTTTACCTTCTCAGCCATGTGTTTTAGTCGGTGCCTCGCATGAATCAAAGGAAACATACAGAATCCTCATCCCAGGAATATATGAAATGTTGATGTCCATAAGTGGAGTGTTGAGGGAGTACCACGGTCTCTGGACAGAGACAGGAGGAGATTAACCCTAACCCACATGCTAGAGCTGGCAAAGGCACAGACACTCCACTAATTCTCAGGTACTTCTTGTGTAGAGTCATAGGTTGAGTCCAAAGTGGAACATAAATGCAATGTGTAGTGCCTGGTGCCTCACAGAAGTTCAATTCACATCAGCCAATCTCTCATAATTTCATTTTTCTTGATTTGGGGCTCCTGAATGGATTTTCCCAGCATGAGAGAAAGAACTCATTATTTTGGCAGCTAAGTCTCCCCAGGAAGGCAAATAAATTGGTGCCCGATTTGGACTTGTTAGCTTGGTAAATATGAATCACTCTGCAGAAGGAAGTAACCTCTTGGGGAACTTTTAAGTGTTTGGTTGTTTTGTTTTTTTTTTTTTTCTTCTTTGCTCTTCGCTTTTTTTTTTTTTTTTTTTTTTTTTTTTTTTTTTTTTTGACAAGAAAGGCTGTAGAGCAGAGATGAGTTCATTAATCTCTGAGGTCCCACCAGAGCCAGCGGCCAGCCTAGCCTCTCTGATAGCAATAGATATAAAATCCCTCTTTGATGGCTTTGCTTTTATGGCTTCTATCACTGACAGTATAATTACATGGTTATTAATATCCTAAATGGCTTATCTGGCTGGCATATCAATGAAAGTTCAGTGAAAACAGAAATGGGGCTTCTCAGCTGGCAAGCTCTGAAGTGCTCACCCTCCCAGCCATCCACTTCACCCCTTACTCTGTGCTTGTTTGGGATAAAAACTCAGGAGTTACATAGGGCCATGGCTACAGCTTAGTTATGCATGTCTACACATGAGTGCAGGTGCCCACAGAGGCTAGACGATATCTTAGAGCTGGAGTCCCAGGATGCTGTGAGCTACCTGACCTTTGTGCTGGGAACAAAAATGTGGGTCTTCTGAAAGAACAGTATGTACTCTTAAGCACTGAACCATTTCTCTAGTGCCTAGAGTTACAGTTTCATAGGATGATGTCAAAGCTGGGAGACATGCTTCCCTACCCTCGCTCTTCTGCATGCTAGGTGTTGAGGGGGTGGGTAGGTCACTGGGTACTCAGAGATGAATTCCTGTCTGGTGAGGGGCTTCCTGTTCAGTACTTCTTGCTCCATCTTGAGTGTCTGAAACAATGCTCAGGAAAATCATGGTGTCTGTTTTGTAGGAGAGATCCCTAGATTCTTGTTCACCACCACAGCTGATTGCCTATTTTTCTCAACTACATATGCACCTGTGGAGGTCAAAGCTCAACCTTCGGTGAAAGTTCTCAGAAAATACTCATATTTCAGGCGATGTGGTCTACCATTGCTCCGGACCTCCCTAAAAAGGCTAAAATGGCTGCCAGCAAGACCCAGGAGTCTGCCTGTCTTCATATCCTCTCTTCTGGGATTACAAGCTGACAGCATCATATCCCATGCTTTCAAGGCAAACAACTTATTGACAGAGTCACCTCCCCAGCCCATGACCCTGTCCTCTTTTTTTAAAAAGTTTTATTTATTTTCATTTTATGTGCATGAATGGTTACACATGTCTGTGTGCTATGTGCATGCAGTGACAGCAGAGAGCCAAAAGAGGACACTGGATCCCATGGGACTGAAATTAGAGATGGTTATGAGCTGCTATTTGGGTGCTAGGAACCAGAACGGGAACCTGGGTCCTCTGCAAGCCACTTCTTTTGATCTCTGAGCCATCTCTCTAGCCCCAATGAAGCTTCACTCCTAATTGATCCCGAAACCCTGGATCTCTTAAACACTTTGTTGTTTTTATTAGTTTAATTCATTAGCTTGAACCGCTAGCATCCTCTAACTGTGAAACTCTTTAGCTCTACTGCCTAGTCTTGGAGAGATACCATGGAATTCACGTCACACAATTGTTGGACGTTCATTTGCCTATTCTTCACATGTCTTTCCCTCTGCCTTCTTTTCCCCACCAGGCTCGGGTTAGCTTACTTTCTCACACACAGACCATTTTCAAAGCTTCTCCATTGCTTGCACCTGTCTAGTTAATTTTCCCCTCAAGAGATAAGACTCCCCATTTGACCCCCAAATGCTGAACCGATTGAACCATGTTTTTCTCCCGAGCTTGAATGGCCTTCCAGATACACACTAGATGTCCTGCAGGGCTTCTTCCTGGTCCTCCCTTTCTGATCTTTTTTTTTTTTTCTGCCCTGCCACCTATTTCTCCCTTCTCTCCCTCCTGGATCCACCATGCTGTGATGATCTACCACTCACTTTCCCTTTACCCTTCCTTCTCCTGACCTCAGTTATCCCATGATCAGTATACTCATCCCTCAAGAAGCATTGCAAGTGCAGTCATCACAGACATCATGCACATCAAGTCATTCTGTATTTCCCCTTTGTTCCCAAGCATCCTACCTCTAGGGGCTGGAGAAAGGGATCTGCAGTTAAGAACACTGGCTGCCTTCCCAGTGGACTTGGGTTCAATTCCTGACACCTACATCGCGGTTCACAATCTTCTCTAACTCTGATTCTGGAAAACCCAATGCCCTCTTCTGGCCCCATAGCATACCAGGCTTATGTGGTACACAGACATGAAAGTAAAACACTCACACACATAACATATAACATTAAAAAAAAACCCAACTACCCCCAAATTTTTTATTTTTATTTTTTGATGTATTTTATTTTGCATTATAGCGTAATTAATGATCTATATTCATGTGTATATCACTTTACTGTTTATAACAGGCTAGCAAGTGCATTATATATTGTATACTCTATAATGTACTGCATATCGCAGACACAGATGATTACCCTGGTACTTTCAGCTCTTCCCACTAAGAGCCAAGCTCAGGTGTATCACTGATGCTCAGTCAAAAATTGGGTAAGGAGCACGTAGAAGTTTAGGTACATATATTCAGCCACGAGAAAGTCAGATGGTTATAACTAGTCCCAATTCACTTCTGAAGATAGATGGCAGGAATTAAGTGCATTTTCCATCCTCTGTAGTGACCTCAAGCTTCAGGACCTTTGCAGCCATGATCTCAGCCATTTTATATAGTACTGTTATCTTTCCATGCATGGAACATGTGGTATTGATCAGAAACCATGATTCTGTTTAAATAATAATTTAATAGGCAAACTAAAGAATATAGTGAACATGCTGTATTTTAGAATACATTAAATTTACCTAGTGTTAAGGAGATGGGGGCCTGAGTTCAAATCCCCAGGACCCATATAAAGTTGGACAGGTATAGAGCAGCTATAATCCCAGACATTGGGAGCAGATGTGGATCACAGGCCAGCTACCCTGGCACACACAACATCAAAAGACAAAAAGCCATCTTGAAGAAGGTAGAAGATGAGAACCAGCATCTGAGGTAAACATTGGCTCTCTAAACACAGGCAGAGGGAGCAGAGACACAGAGAGAAAAAGAGATAGGGAGGGGAGGAAAAAGGAAGGAAAAGAATGAGGAGGGAGAGGAGAAAGAGGAGGAGAAAGAGGCAGAAGAGAAGGAGTAAAGTGAGGAAGAATAGGACAAACAGGAGGAGGAGGAGGAGGAGGAGATAGTTTTAAAGACCGGGGGCATGCCCCCTTCTCTTCACCACCAAGCTCCAATAGATTGGAGAAGTTTCTTCTCTCCCAAAGGTGGGCAAATATCTGTGTGCTTGATGCCCTGTGAAGTCTTCACTGACTCAGCAGAGCCACTAGGCTAGCATTCTAGCAATCAGAATGAAGGACTGCAGAGGCCTGAAGGAAGGCTGCTAATAGGAGCTATGTCAAGTGGGAGGAGGAAATCTACGCGGGCAAGCAGAGATCACGAGCAAGCCAGTTGTGATTTCAATCTTGTCCCATGGACACTATGAAGGAGACAGAACAATGGTTCCCAGGAAGTCTATCCTCCAAGACAAGTGAGCAGGGAGGGCTGTGGCAAGGCCTAAGAGCAGGAGGTTCACCAAGGCCCGGGTACGTGACAGCTGAGCCTGGAAAGCTCCATGAGGAAGCCATAGAAGGGACTATGTTAGACTCAGGACTGGTAGTAAACTCCTTTGTCCATCTTGCTACACATTAGTCTTGCTGGTAGCAAAAGAAGAGCTTTTTTCCTGGAGTGGATGATGGTGGGAATAAGAGTGCAGATGAAACAGCTTAGTGGTACAAGGATGCAGGGCTGAGTGTGTTTGAGAGTGGAGTTGCCTTCCTCAGGACAAAGCAAAACCCTCTAAGCTGACACTGGGCAGAAATGCATCTCTGTTAGTCTTCCAGGCCCTGTGACAGGTGCTACAGACCGCAAGACTTAAAACAATAGTCATTTACTCTCTTACAGTTGTAGAGGTCTAAGGTGTGAAATCAAAGTCTTAATAGCCTGTGCTCCCTCTGAGGGCCCTACGAGAAGACTCAGAATTTTATTTTAGCTTTCAACTTCATCTGGTCAGCTCAGTATTTCTCCGCTTGTAGATACATAACACTGGGCTCTGCCTTCATTGTCATGTCATATCTTCTCTGTGTCTCCATATTTCCCCTTTCAGCAATCAAGGGTGTGCACCATGAAGGATTAGGACTCACTACGACTTATTTTAACTTGGTCATATCTGTAATGGTCCCATTCTCAAGATCACACTCATAAGTGTTAGAGATTATGTTTTTAGCATGTCTTTTTAGTGGGCACAGTGGAACCAACAATAGTATCCAGGAGGCGACCACCCCGCTCATGAACACAATTTAATTTAAAGCCTCACAACAGGACAATGCGATTTGCTCACGTACCCAGGCTACTCCTGGTCCTGTCCATTGGATTTGTGCAAGCAGCACTGATCCATTTATATTGGACATGCCTTGGAGTGTTGGCACAAGACCAGAAAACAGGATTTTTCTGGAATTAGTGTACTAAAAAAGCTAGAGGAACCAGTACTGTTTTATACTTCAAATTGCTTCCAAGAGGTCTTGAGGGGCTTATACCACTCATCCAATCTGATTGCATAGAGAGATAACCCATGTGGAGCTATTGTCTCAAGTTCTTCTCTAAATCTAACCCTGAACTCCATTTGGGAACCAAATATGTATGTGTCTTGAAGTTATTCATAGGGTTAAAATGAATTAATGAAACCCAAGGTGGAGAAGATGACATATGCAATGCACAATGGATATATTTCACTTTATCCTGTCTGTCATTAGGGGGAAAAAGAAAGAGCAAAAGAAAAAGAAAGAGCAAAAGAAAAAAAAATGTGTACCTGAAAAATATTTATCATTGTGTTATATCTGCAAATCTGTAAGAAAGGAGCTTTAATTCCCTTTAAACGGCAATCATCTGAGTTCTGGGGAGTAATTTATCTAGTGCATTAGAAGCAGGAGGGTGCAGGATTTGTCTTTTGTGCCTATTTTTGCAAATCACAGCAAGGGTAGGCTTTGCATGCTGATGATGTTTTTGTCAAACATTTCACATTTTACCAGCGATTTCCCCAGAAATAATCCCACCTGTGGAGTGGCAGGGTGGCTCAACGGGTAATGATGATTGTCACCAATTCTGACTGTCTGAAATAAGTCTCTGGGACCCATGTGGTTGTAGTGAAAAATTAACTCCTACAAGTGGTCCTTTGTCCTCCACATGCTGTGTGCATTCATACACACAATAAATACATGTATAAAAAGAATCCCACATGCTACACTAATTTTAATTACCACGGAATTTTAATTCCATTTTCTGTTTAAGTTTAAACATTACAATGTATGGCATAGACACACACACAGTGAATGTTTAGTATCACTGCAACATATTTGCCAACTCACAAAGTTGTGTTCTTATGGCCTCAGTGGGACAGAGCTCCTAAAATCCACTTTTGGAAAATTTCTTATGTGTAATGCAGTATTTTTTTTTTTTACAGGAGGTTTAGAAAACTGTCTTTGTTAGTTGGAAAAATTAACTGGTACAGAAAAAAGTTTTGGGGGAGAGAAGAGAAAACTCACCTTGCCACCCATGAGAATTGGTGGCTTCTCTTGGATACGGTGTTGAGAAAGGAGCACTGTGACTCAGAGCCAGATCTCCTAGTCCAGATGAGAAAGGCTTTGCCATCTCCAAGGTCTAATTGCCTCAGGAATGAAACCAAATTCCTATTTACTCAGTCCAGTCTAGAAAGGGTACTGGGGTGATATATAGGGCTGCAAAGGGGAGATATGGCCCTATCTGACCAGAGAAGGTGACAAAATGGGAATTTAAAAAATTAAATTTCCATCTGACTTTATCTCTACCAGTATTCAGAAGCCAGCCATGATTCTTTTTAAATTTATTTTTGTTAATTATAGTTTATTCACTTTGTATCCCAGCTGTAGCCCCCTCTTCCATCCCCTCCCAATCCCACTCTCCCTCCCTCTTCTTCTCCCATGCTCCTCCCCCAGTCCATTGATAGGGGAGGTCCTTCTCCCCTTCCATCTGATCCTAGTCTATCAGGTCTCATTAGGATTGGCTTCATTGTCTTCCTCTGTGGACTGGTAAGGCTGCTCCCCCCCTCAGGTGGAGGTGATCAAAGAGCAGGCCAATCAGTTTATGTCAGAGACAGTCCCTGTTCCTATTACAAGGGAACCCTCTTGAACACTGAGCTGCCATGGGCTACCTCTGCGCAGGGATTCAAGGTTATCTCCATGAATGGTCCTTGTTTGGAGTATCAGCCTCACAAGAGACCCCTGTGCCCAGATTTTTTGCCAACCATGATTATTAATGATGTCCAATCTGTCCTTCTGACACTGCTCTAACAGCCCTCTCCACACTCCACCTGACACCAGGCGCTAATCCAAAGACTCTCTTGACTTCTTGCTTCTCTCTAGAAAGAGAAACAGTTGGTAACTTTTGTGAATTAGGCTGTAACTACTTTATAACTAACATGCCCTACCTATCATCTGTCAGCTGCAAGGCATTCTGGTGAGTCACTTCAGAGCTTACTCCACAACAGATTCTGTTGGCACAGCTCTGGGGTGGGCAGCCAGTGTTTTTGAAAACTTGCTCAGCCAGAAAGGCCCAAGTCCACACAGCTGTAGCAGAGCTACAGTTCTGTGGTGTCTCATGTTAGTTACCTTAAAGTTACTGTGTAATTAGTGCCACTTAATATATGTTACCAAAGAAATATATATCTACCCCAGACTAGATGTAGTAGTTTTTGTATAATTGGATCTCCTAATACTGATATTTATCATTCCCATGGAAAGCATACTGCTTTTTTTTTTAAACAAAGTATAAAGCAATATTATTAACTTCAATTCAATACTTTTGGTGTATTAGCAAAAAAATACACAAAAACCAATTTCAATGAGCCTTGCTCTTAAAAGCCGAGCCATCTCTCCAGGCATGACTGCGGGGATTTCTAATATTTTTTTTAGGTCTTTAATCCATCTTGAGCTGACTTCTTATATGCTTACCAGCCAAATTATACATTTGAGCTATGGTCTCTGTCTAGGAATCCCTAGGATAAAATCTGCACCTGTTTTTACAAGTCATGTGACCGTAACATGTTAATTAACGTTTCCTTGAATCAAGTTTGCTGTAAAACAGGGAAGATAAATCTGGTAAGGGAAGTAAACTTGGAAAGAGCACCAACCTAAGCCTGCTCTGCAGTGAGCCCTAAATAAACGGAAGCTTGCCCTGATGTGACAGAACACAATTATTTTACAAACTGGAGCTTAATGACATGAACAACAAGCTTCTATCTTCTATAGAAGTCTCACCACTGTCCTTTTCCTAATCTTCAAATGAAGATATTTCACTCTGTAATGTAAGTTTTATGAAAGTTTTTTTTAGTCGTTTTGATCTTGTGTATTGGGGTTCTTTGCTATGCATGCCATGTAGTTTTTTTATCTTATATATAGGGATTAATTGCTAATGTAGTTCTGGTATAATATTTGAATAGTGTATGATTAGAAATAGATACGCATATTGGAAGTTCATATACATGGATTACAACTTTATTACTGGTTGTATTTTTGCACATTATCACCCTAATACATACACACAAAGATATATGTGTAGCCCCTGTATTAGTATAGTTTAATGGTGTTATCTAACAATGCAGGTCCCCTCAATTCTCCCTAGATAAGATGGTATTCCACCTGGACACTTTCTTCCAGGCTTATGTACTCACCCATAACTGCTTCAAATATTGGTTGCTGAAGACTCACAAACATGCCCTGTACTGGGCTCACTGCCTAGCAACAGTGATCTGTACATCCTAATGGATGCCCTTATTCCAGAAGGTGACTGTGAGCAATGGCGGACTGATGAGGGAATGCCTCAGAGGAGGGCACCGTAAATCAGGATCGATAAGCCTGTGGTTGCGGCTATCTTCCATTGGCCTCACTTCTTGCTGTTTCTTGCCTTCTCATGCCTTGTGGCTGTGTTCACTGGGCCACTTCCCCGAAGGCCTCCCACATGTGATTGACTTTCTTATGTTTGTTTTCAGGGGCTTTGATCTAAGGCTTTCATTTGGACCGTCTACAGGCAGGTGCATGGGACTTTCAATAAATGAGATGGTTCCAATCATCCTTGCGAGGCTGATGTTTCATAAAGTGTTCTCACCAACCCCTCAGATTCAGGCTTATATACATCCCAGTAAATTAGCAGAACAGGAAGTAGCTTGGGAAAATAGAGTCATCCTGAGAAGCCTCAGAAAGCTTCCTGCTATTGGACAAACACAGATTTCTTTGGAGTAGATTCATGATTTCTTTTTTTTTTTAATTTCTTTTTTTGTTACTTATTTATTATTATTATTATTAATTATACTTTATTCACTTTGTATCCCCTGTAAACCTCTCCCTCCTTCCCTCTCAGCCCCACCCTCCCTCTCCCTTCTTCCCACATGTCCCTCCCTAAGTCCATTGATAGGGGAGGTCTTCCTCTCCTTCCTTCTGATCCTAGTCTATCAGGAGTGGCTGCACTGTCTTCCTCTGTGGCAGGTTATAAAATCAGTAGTCTCATGGCTCAATAGGTTTATCAGGAACTGGCATTTATAAAAGGTGCTTTGAAAGAAATCAAGAGCAACAGAACCAAAAAGTCTGGGCACAGGGGTCTTTTCTGAGATTGATACTCCAACCAAGGACCATTGCACATATGTAGCTCATGATTTCTTTTAAGACATTTGCTCCTCCCTTTCAAAGCACCTTTTATAATGCCAGTCCTAGGTAAACCTACTGAGTCATGAGACAACTGATTTTGCAACCTGCATTTGCTATCATCAAATAAGGGCTACCTGAACCAGAAAAATCATCAAAATCATTGTTTGATGAAATAAAAATTATCTGTGAGTCCAGAAAGAAATCAATCACTGGCAGCCGACAGAAGAAATTGATTTCTACCTTAACGTTATTCTATCCTGTGCCTCTTCTTCACCCTCTCCATACCTCCAGCCTATGTACAACCTTGCAGCCCTAACTGACATCATGGGAAAGACGCTAAGAGTCTTTTTCAGAAATAGAGATGTTCATTCATTCTGTTGCCATCACCTATAAAGGGCTGCTTCAAGTGATCCTCTCCTGTGTTTATGGTGATGATCAACAATAGAGCAGTTGTGAAGGGGTCTTGGTGGAAGAAATTTGTGTGGTATTTTTGAATGTTTGATTTGAAATGAAGAAAATAAAGCCTGCAGCAATTACAGATAGACTGATATATATATATATGATTTTGCAAAAGGCTTTGCTAGAAGGTAGATGAAATACAGAGCAAAAGCATATGGGTTGGTTTCTTCAAAATGACACAGGTATGAAGGTATTTGTAAAAAAAAAAAAAAGGCAAAACAAAACAAAGAAAAAAACTAAATGAGAATCTGAGGGCACATCCTACAGGTGAAACTCCCAGCAGCTGTGTTCACCAGACGAGCACCCTGTGGATTTCAGTGTCACTCTTTGGCCTTTGTCTTTTACTCTGTGGGTCTGTGCACAAAGGATGTTTGGCATGAGAATGAAGAAGTCTCAGGGGTTGTAACTCTCACATCCCATATCAGGGTGAGCAATGGCAGCGCCTTGAGCAGAGAGTAAAGCTAAGCATCCAATATGGAGGGCAATCATGCACTTGCATTTCCTGAAGAATCTTGGTTTATATTATATTAGCCATTCCATTCTCAAAAGTTCACCCACTCTAGATAATCACATGGTTGCTCTGCTGAAACTGTGCCACTCAGATGTGGAATAATCTTGCTAGCCCATGATAGACTTAATATATTTTCACTTCCACACTGGAGTGGGAAGCAATTTAATTTAGTGGAAACATACGTACTCTGAATAAAGATTTATTTATCCCACAAAAAATAATTTTAATGAACCATCATTCAAGGACTTATAAAGTACCTCTTCATCACCATGGTAACCCCTTTTGCGATGATACAAACCAAGGAAATCATTTTACTGTGAAGAATCGGTAATGAGTTTAGACCTACAGATTAATTTATTTTCATCATGGCCTCATAAAACAAAATAACTGACTCGATACACAGATGGAATGGACTTCTGGGATACAGGGCACAATTTTGAGATAATACCTTGCAAGACAGAGGTGCTATGCCACAAAATAAAATACACCTTTGGTCAATAATCAGAATTCCAACACAAGAGAAATAAAACTGTTGCTGTGATAAAACACTATGACCCATAAACGACTTCTGCGTTAAAGACTTTATTTTAGATTACAGTTTCAGAGAGGGAGAGGATAATGGTGAGAAAGACATGGCAGCAGGTAGCCAGAACGAAATGCTGAACTCTTCAGCTGAAAACAAGAAGGCATGGGAGTGAACTGGAAGTAAGGGTAAGGCTATAAGGTCTCACAGGCCACCAACCCTGACAAACTTCCTCCAGTAAGGCCACACCTCCTGAACATCACTTCCCTGGCAGCACCACTAACTGTGAACTTACTGTTCAAATTTGTGAACCCATGTGGTATGTCTTTCATTCAAACCACTATAGAAAGCATCCTGTGAGAAGTTATAACAAGCTCTGCAAGATGATCAGGTACTGGGAGCTTATGGAAGAAAAACTTTCTGGAGCTAGGAGTTGAAGTTCTATCCCCTTGCTGTGTTGTTCCGTATTACCTAATAATGAGTAAGGTGAGCATGGGGCTACCTGACCAGACATATTTATGGGATAATTCTCCACTATCACAAGACAGGCAGTGGCCACCCCTCAGCATATATGTTCAACAGTGAGGAAAAAAAAAAAAACCTTTATGTTAACATACACATCCTTCTTACCAGTTTGGAATTTTTCACATTTTCTCTAAAGCTTCTGGTCTTTGTGTCCTAATTGGTTGTTAATTACCCCTCTGTTTTACCAGAACACATAATGAAACTGCATTCTTTTGTGAGTTGAGTCCATGGTTATGAGTCAATCTTGTACATTTCTTTTCTGTGAAATGAGCTCCTTTATCATACACAGCGTTGTTTGGAATGCCATGATGATGGATAGTAGTGCCTGCCAGCGGAAACATTACAGGCAGGGAAGGAAAACCTATATCCAGAATATGTTTCTATTTTGGTGGATGGAAATCTCAGACCTCTCCATTATGGAAGAAGGCCAATGCAATCAACCTGTCACCAGGTGGCTAGATGGTCCCCTTAGGAATTGGGCCATATTAGAGGCTTATTTATGTTGTCTTTTTTTTTTTTTTTTTTCAGAAGATTAGGTACTCAGCAATAGCATTATCCTAGATTATGAAAGGCCATTATTGCCCTAGATGGACTCACTGGGAAGATAACTCTTGAGATGCCGGAGGAAGTCACCCATTGAGAGATACCAGGCGGTGGTACTTGCTTGGATGCTACATTATGGGTGCCATGGAAATACACCCAAGGTTACCCGAGTCTTTACTGGCTTTCTAGTTTCTAGAGGAAGCCGTTTATTATAGAGCTCATTCTGAAGTCACTTCCAGGGGATGAGTGCCAGTAAGTCTATGGGGAGAGCTAAGAGGCTTCTCCTCTGGGAAGGTGTGGCACGATGGACTTGCATCTGAGCATCTGAGCATCTGAGCACACTGGACCTGGGTGTGCTGTAGAAGCATCTTCTTCCTACACTGCCCCACCATGCTAACTGTAAATGGGACAGCTGAGTAGGTGACAGGTAGTGGGTCTGTAGATGAATCTTATGGTCATGTCATCAGAAATTATGCTGGCTGTATGTGTCAAAGACAAGAGTGGTTGATCTGCTTTCACCCACAGTTTAGATTCCCACCGATGGTTCGTCTTAATTGCCAACTTAATGAGATCAAGAATCGTGTAAATGATGGGCCTTGAGGCATGTCTGGAGGGGGTTACCTTGATGGCACAGTTGAAATGGGAAAACCCAGGCTCTGCGGGTGGTGTCATTCCAGGGCTGGGATTCTGGACTGTATAATTGGAAGAGGGAATTAAGCAGCTTATGTGAATTCATCTCCTTGCTTATCCACTGTAATACAATGTGTCCGGCTCCATGAAGTCCTTAATGCTATGACTTCTCCACTATAATAAATTCTATTCTCGAACTGTGAGCAAAAATAAGCCCCTTTTCCTTTAAATTGCTCGTTAGAGGCATTTGTTTGTTTAATCACATCAACAGAAAAGTGACTGAAGTGTTCATACATACAACTCGAATTTAAAAGGTTGTGCTCAAGTGATGGTAGCTTTGACTAGACATTATGGCAAAACCAGTTTTCAACCAGAAAAGAGCATATCTCCTAAGCATCTAGGTATCCTTAGGATGTGATGCCACCATGAAGAGGAGATGATCCTTCTATTCGATGAGATGCTGATTCAGGTTATCAATGGGGATATTCTGCTAACAAGACACTATTGTTGAGGAAGACAGTTTTTGAAAACAAAGTAATATATCTGGCTATTTTTTAGACATCCCCTGCCTCAAAGTATCAACTCAATCTGACATTTCAGTAACTGGGTAAAGAATGATCTGGTGAGAACATAGATTCTGTGGTAATAAAGGCATCAATCATACCACCAGGCCACACAGTGCATCTGCCCAAGAGACCATCAGGGATGGAGAAAATGGAATAGGTGGTGGTAAAGGATGGGCTATGACCTACTCAATTATCATTGCTGAGGACCTTCATCACAAGGAACCAGAATACATGTTCTGCTGTTAATTTAATTTCCTCTCCTTCCCAGCATATCTTCTAAAATTAAATGGTTCTATGATATTTTAAATTTCAAGTGAGAATTGAAATGTATTGACATCCTACAGATCCCTCGCCCTTCTAAATTGTGTGATACTGTGCGATGTGAGTAGAGTTTAAAGTTAACAGATGTCAGCTGTCAGCATGGGGAGTGTTATATAAACCTTCAGTGTGCACAGTAAAAGGAGAACCTGTCTGAACGAGATACCTTACTGGTTGACAATGATGTTAGTCACCCTGATGTTTAGTTTTTTAGTGCCTCGGGGCAAGTCAGCTCTATGAATTTTAGTTTGGCTATTTGTGAAACAGATAAAGATGATAACACAATACTTGTGCTCATGAAGAGGCACACATGATATAATGCTTATAAAGGAGTAGGGCAATATTGTAATAGTAGAAGTTCTAAGTAGTTGCAGATTTTTTTTCATTTACTTAGAAACTACTTTTATAGTCCTCAAGATGGTCAATAAGGTTTCTAAATTTAAGAAATGATCAAAAGAAAGCAATTCATTTTAGAGAACATCAGATACGAGCCAATGTCTGTCACCTGATTATTCCAGTAGCCCAATTCTACATGCTTGATATTTTTAGAGCCAAGCCTTAGCAGTGACTGAGTACCAAAATCTAAGAGCGGGGATGGAAACTTTCTTCATCTACTGTGCAGTTACCTTGCTTGACTACCAAGTGGTATGTTTTGTGGCCATACACAGACACCAACATTCAGCTTTGAGAAATCCATACTGATTGTTGATGCTTACAGCAATATCAACAAGCTCCCCATCTCCAGAACTCCAAATACTCACTGTTCACCTCACAGGACTTCTGAGTCTCAAAACACCGAGTCCCATACTCTGTGAAAGTAACTTCTTTAGGATCCCCACTTAGCTCAGCTTCTGTTTCCTTTTCTCCACAGCACTTTTTTTTCCGTTTCCGATTTACTTTCCCAATATACAAAGCACACAAATCATTTTGAAGTAGAGACCAAATCCTCATCTTGCAGATAAGAATACTTGAATGGGAACTCAAATGACTTACACAAAGTGTAAGTTACTTGAACATTTAAGATACAATAGACCACACTCCTGATGAGATCTGGTAGACTAAGATCAGAAGGAAGGAGAGGAGGACCTCCCCTATTCAGTGGACTTGGGGAAGGGCATGCATGAAGAAGGGGGTGGGAGGGGAGGATTGGGAGGGGAGGAGGGAGGGGCTTATGGGGGGACACAAAGTGAATAAAGTGTAATTAATTAAAAAAATAAAATTAAAAAAGAAAACACACATGTAAGTATAAAACTGCAGCTCTAATTTGCACAACTTTCTTTTTCAAGACAATTGAAATCTAACTCATGTCACTTTCCCCACAGCCGAGGTAGACAGAGATGCCTCCATTACGAGAGCCATGGAAGAGGCAGAAGATGGAGCAAAATCAGTCTGGGACTTGAAGCATTTATCCCAAATTATGCAGCTTTTTACTTATGACGTATATTTAGTTAGTCCAAAAACTGTGTGTAAACAAGCCAGAGAAGGATAATTCTGCTCTGAAAAAAAAAATCAGCAAATAGTTTGGGAAAATGTTATAATTAATTACAACACTAAGCAAAATATGCAATTAGAATATAAGTTTTCACTTTTAAAATGTCTTTATTTGGTTTACTTCTCACGACTTTATGTTTTAAGTTTTAAATACGTGCATGTTGAATACTAATGCTAGCTATACCTATGCCATTTAAGCTCACATCTCACTCCTGTATATTCAATCTTTCCAAAATTCAACAGTCAGTAGTGTTTTTCCCCTTCTGTGGCCTCTCATTGTTTCAGATGTATGACTCTACCTCTCACACCCTGAGCTCTTCCTTGAGACTCACACACATTGGTAAATAGGTACGATTCTAGAGTCATCATAATTTTATGCTTCTCTTTATCAGGCTACCTATATGTGTACACACACATATATATGTAAACATACGTATAATTTAGTTACTTTTACATCTTTGAATTACTCATGGGGGGGGTGAAGTGTTGCAAATGTCTGTGTGTACCTGTGTGCATACCTTTGCTTACAGATGCAGAAGCTGTTGAATGTCTTCCTATATTGTTTTCACCTCATGTTTCTGAGACAGGGTCTCACATTAAGTCTGAAGCTCACCATTTGAACTAGGTCAGTTGGAAGTGAGGCCTTGGGGTCCTCCTGCCTCTTTTCAGCTAACCAATACCGCAGTTACCAGTACATATGGTAATGTGCTCAGTGTTTATGTGGGTGCTGGGGATATGAACTCCTTTTACACAGTAAGTGGTCTTACCCACTGAATTGTCTTCGCAGCCCAACACTGACATTTTCAGAGTAAACACTGAAGTCTTTGTAGACTTATTCTAGATGGCTCAGATAGGCTGGTTACACCTTCTCTGTCTAGTGTCTTACAATGAAAGCATCAGTCTCATTGGGCTTCAGTCCTTATACATGATGCCTCCTCACGACAGACACTTTGTATCTGCTACCATCCTACAGTGGTTTCTTTCCACACCTCTCGCTGCCCTTTGACTCTCACAGTATTCTATCTCTCTGTGTCCCCACCTAGCAAGTATGAGAGATCCCGCGTAGACTCTATGACTTTTTAAACAAGAGTTCCCTTAGCAAACGCAATGCCTCCTATTTTTTCTTTCTCACCTTCAAGCATGACACAACAGCTACTGTGGTAGGCACCAACATGAGCGCTTACTGAGCTGATTAATATGTCCTTGCTCGATGCTTCTCTGAAATAAGTTTATCCCATTTCTGATCTTGTACAGAAATTAGAGCAGTTTATTATGTTTTAATGTGGTGTGTAGAAGAGCAGCCTCCCAACAGTGCCCAAGGCCTTATCGCAGAATGTGTGGCTAATGCTGCTTTGCATGCAGAAGTGACACTGAACATGTTATTAATGTAAAGCTCCTAAGGGGACCCCTGACTGATACAGTAAGATGGGTATAATTACAGGAGTTCTTACAAGTGCCCAGGGGGACAAGAAAGTCAGAGAAGGAGCAGGTTTGAAGAGGCTAGAATGGCCTTGAATGGAGGGAGGGACTATGACTTTTGAAAGTAGACAGAAAGCTAATAAGTGGAATCTTGTTTAGAAACGTCAGAAGCAACAGAACCCTGCCAACAGTTGATTTTTTTTCTTCAGAGACCTGGCTTTCTGACATGTGAGCCCCAAGGAGCAAGAAAATAAATTACTGTCAGTAAGTCACTGACTTGTTCTTAATTTGCCATAGATATAATCAGCTTCCATCTCCAATTATAGTATTCTTCCTGGAGAGTTTAAACTCTAAAATAGAGTCCATCCTTGTAGCCCACAGGTAGTTAAATCTCAGGCAATCTGACCTCTTCAGCAGTTAATTTAAACCAAAAGATTTATTCTTGTTATTTAAGGGAGTCCTGAGGCCTTTGTGCAAATTACAGATGAAAAGAAGTGACATAGTGAATTGCTCTTGAGTTTTAAGTCATTGTATATTAATTCCTAAAGACAATCCACATGTTAAGACCAAGGGATGGAACCTGTAGAGAACCCTGATGGTGCAGAATTGTGTTAATACAATTTGTCCTTTGCTAACTCCTCTATCCACTTGCTGCCATTTCTCTTTCCACTTCTGGGGCTCCTGCCCAGAACAGGGGACCAGTGGTGTTTCATTTCGCTGTTCAGAGGAAGTGTAGGAAATCCCAAGGCTACCATCCAGGTCACATTCAACATATTTACTGACAACTGCAGGAAGTGAGCTCATGGTGGGAACTGTAGAACAATGAAAGAATGGTGGACTCACAGTTGTCCCATAATAGGCACTCAAATGCCCTTCCAGGAGTGATTGTCAATTAATAGGGTAATAAAGCCAATAATGGAAACATAAGATGCTTCTGAGAATGAGCTAGGGGGGAAATATCTGGTAGAGAGGGACACATTTTCCATCTCTGGTTTCCTAGTCATTATATTATGTCACACAAATTCAATAATGTGAAGGTCAGCTTTTACCATCAAATTAGGGAGCCATCAGCAAAGTATGGCTTTGCATTACCAAAGGGTGGTGCTTAATCAGAATTTGGCTATTGAAATGAAGCAGAAATTGCATCTGTTCTTTCACACACCTGTTACCTGTATGTACACACAGCGCTGGCTTTTAAATATGACATCACAGTGTGCAGGTATTGTAAGTGTCTCTCTCACCTCATGCGTTACCTTTATCCCAGGCATCTATGTCATCACATACTGGTTTCATCCTTTTCTAGCACCAAGGTGTAGTACGAATGCACCAATGACCTTTAAACCCTTAATACCTGATTTTGACCTTGAGTCCACTTTCACATAGAAGGAAGGTTTGGCTTTAGAATGAACTAAAATTAAAATTTTATCAAGGTCCTGCTTCAGTTCCCATATTTTCTTCCTCTGAAACACCTTCCTATTTTCTATCTACACATACGACAGCTATCCTATGGAGTCTAGGATAAAGTGTCAATCTAAAACAAAGCCGTGAGAGAAACAAAGCTGTGTTTATTAGGACAAAGTCCCCTGTGCTCCTGGGACTCTGTGCTGAGCTTCCAGTAGGGACAGTATTGCTCTTTGTGCTTTCATAAAATGTTATTTGAGGTCATCCTCTAGTGGTACTTTCCATCATTCTCAGACACGACAAGCTTATAAAGATGAGGTGAGTCAGCCCAGCAATGGATGGCCAAGGTGTTTGGAGGCCAAGCTAAAACTGCTCATCTAATTCAAACCACTCATTTTCTGAGCAGTAAAAAACTAGACCGAAGGAAGAAAATTAACTTCCCCAAGTTTCCTCAACAAGTGCAGGTGGTGCAAACTCTGGGCTTGTGCATCAGAGCATTTTTCTGTTGAGGTTAAATAACCTGTGTATGTAAAGGGAAAAAAAAGGAGAAACTTTGAAGTTGTCTCACCCTATGTTTTGTTATGTCTTGGGGAGCACTGAGGACAGGTAGGAACACTCAGACTAGATAAAATTCCCGGCAACTGATCAAGAATGTCAACCATTAACTCTAATGTTTGGTTAAAGTACAAAAACATGGATTCTTTTTAGCATTGTTGACCTCCTAAGGAAACAAATATTCCTTTCTATTTGTCCAACTATATTTCAGATTAAAAATGAAGGTATATATAAAAAGTGACATTTATCTCATCTCCTTATATCCTCAGCCTTAGGAAGGTACTCAACTAGATAAAATTTCTATTGACAATTTATTGTGTATTCTTTCAGATACTGATTGATTGTATTTACAGATTCACAGAGTGTTGGTGTTTAAAATGTGACATCACAATATTTGCATGTTCTAAAGTTTCTCCTTCCTCATGTGTTGCCTACATGACAACTATTTATGTCATATTGGACTGGTTTCATCCTTTTGCTGGCCCCAAGGTGTAATGTTAGTGCATCAAAAGCTTGTTACAAGGCATATCATATCGCTGAATGAAACTTAGAAGCCTACATTAAGTAAAGTTTACCAAGTGCCTTCTAATCATTCTTTATAAGCATGTTTGAACTGACCTATTCAGACTTAGTGGCAAGAATGAGGATTTATAAAGCCAAAAGACAACAGTCCAGTTCTGTGTCTGTCACTCAGGCAAGTTAATGGGATATGGTTCCCTTTTCTGTAATATGGATGGAAATACGCAGTTCATTGGTTCTTTTTCATGACGTAATGCAGGAAAGGACCCAGCACAAGGAAGTGTGCCTAGACTACAGTTAACTCTGCTTCCCTAGGTCAAGTGTCAGGTTTGTCTCTTCCCATCAGATGATGACTACAGTGAGCAAGGAGTCTTCTCTTCTAATAGCTACCTGTTTCGTTGCTGAAACAAAAGCCCTGACAAAATCCATTTAAGGAAGGAAAGGTTAATTTGGTAATAAGGGGGTGGCAGCAGGAGGCAGCTAGACACATTATGTGCACAGCGAAGAGGGAGCTAAGGGAGGGATGCTTGTGTCTAGGTGGCTCTCTCCTACTTACCCAGCCCATGGAATGATACCACCCACATTTAGCATGGTTTACCTGCCAACAGTTAACCTAATCTAGATAATACCCCACAGACACGCCCAGAGGTTTGGTTCCATGGCGATTCTATCAAGTTGAAAGTTAACATTAATCACCGCATACCCACTTTTACTGAAATAGGTAACCCAGAATGGGATGTGGCTGCCTCTACCTCCTGTCTTTTCAAAGGTTAGTTGGTGTAGTCTTGCTGGAGGAAGCTCAGCACTGTGGATTGGGCTTTGAGATTAATGACCTGTGCCACTTCCAGTTTGCTTCCTCTGCTTCCTGTTTGCATTTGAAGTTATGAACTCTCACCTTCCTTCTCCTGCCTCTGTTCCTGCCTCTGGCTATCATGCCCCCGCACCATGATAAACTCTTATCCCTCTGGAACCATAAGCCATATAAATGATTCCTTTTTCAATTGTCTTGGCCACGGTGTTTTATCACATTATCAGAAAAGTAAAAAGTAACAGATGCCAACAATTGCTAATCCTCAGACCCTGCTACTTAGTGGGGCAATCAGCTCCGCACTGTCCTATGATAGGTACTTACTGGATTAACATTTTGCATAATCTCCACATTTGCCAAGAATGGCTTTCTTCATATTACATAGTGGGAAAAGCAGCCAACTTTAGTTGTAGATTAGAGTATTCTCTTATTTCTGCCCTTCTGCTTTAGTGTACATAGAGTTAAAGGTGCTTGAAGGAGAAACAGTGGCTTACACATAAGCTATGGGGACCATGGGCTTTTAACATACCAAATGGGGCATTTAACACAGCAAATCTCATCACCGCTCTCCTTTTCTATTCTACTGAAAACATGGAGAGTGCATTGTATAATTTTTTTCTTTTCTCAAAGCATAAATCTCTTCCATCCTTATTTTTTGTATTTTCTTTCAACAAGGAAGCAGACATAATCAGAAGGTTAAGCGGCCACACTGCCTGCCTATCATTGTCTGTAGCCTTGATGTCTGTCCTGCTACCTATTATGTTTGTCTTGGCTTGGCTCTACCTTTTGCTACCACAAACCCATCCATTCTTTCCTATTCAAGGACATCGCTCTACCATTTTGCTCTATCATTTCTAGCATTTTAATCTCATATCATTGCCTTTTCTCTTTTGTTGCCTCAAAACATTATTTTTATCATTAACATTATTATTTTTTAATTTATTACAATTTATTCACTTTTGTATCCCAGCTGTAGCCCGTTCCCTCACTCCCTCCCAGTCCTGCCTTCCCTCCCTCTTCTCCTTCCATGCCTCTCCCCCATTCCACTGATAGGAGAGGTCCTCCTCCCCTTCCATCTGACTCTAGCCTATCAGGTTTCACCAGGAATAGGTGCATTGTCTTCCTCTGTGGCCTGGTAAGGCTGTTCCCCTCCCCACCTCCAGGAGGAGGTGATCAAAGAGCCAGCTACTGAGTTCATGTCAGAGACAGCCTCTGTTCCCCTTACTGGGGAACCCACTCGGAGGCTGAGATGACATGGGCTATATCTGTGCAGGGGTTCTAGGTTATCTCCAATGAATGTTCCTTGTTTGCAGTATCAGTCTCAGAAAAGACCCCCGTGCCCATATTTTTTGCTTTTGTTGCTGTCCTTGTAGAGTTCCAGTCCCCTCCAGGTCTTTCTATCTCCCCCTTCTTTCATAAGATTACCTTCACTCTGCCCAAAGTTTGACTATGAGTCTCAGCATGCTAGCAAGGATGTGGAGAAAGGGGAACCCTCCTCCATTGCTGGTGGGAATGTAAACTTGTACTCCCACTTTGGAAATCAATCTGGTGCTTTCTCAGACAATTAGGAATAGTACTACCTCAAGATCCAGCTATACCACTCCTAGACATATATCCAAAAAGTGCTCAAGTATACAACAAGATCTAACAGCTTTATGCATAATTACCAGAATCTGGAAACAACCCAGATGTCCCCTCAATGGAGGAATGGATACAGAAATTGTGGTACATTTACACAATGGAATACTACCCAGCAGTTAAAAACAAGGAAATCATGAAATTTGAAGGCAAATAGTGGGAACTAGAAAAGATCATCCTGAGTGAGGTATCCCAGAAACAGAAAGATACACACGGTATATACTCACTTATAAGTGGATATTAGACATATAATATAGGATAAACATACTAAAATCTGTACACCTAAAGAAGCTAAGCAAGAAAGAGGCTCCTGGGTGAGATGTTCAATCCTCATTCAAAAGGCAAATGGGATAGACCTCAGAAGATGGAGAAAATAGGGAACAGTACAGGAGCATACCACAGAGGGCCTCTGAAAGACTCTACCCAGCAGGGTATTAAAGCAGATGCTGAGACTCATTGCTTTTTTTTTTTCTTTTTTTTTTTTTCCTCATTGCTTTTTCTTATTCTGCTAGACTATTGCTGTCAAACATGAGTGGGTGTCAGCAAACATGCCTTTATTACCCAGTCTAAAGCATGCACTTCTGATCTTATTTCTCAACTGCCACTTGATTATTTTTATTCTAATATGTTTGAAATACTCAAAAAATTATCTCTATATTCATCATTACCAGTTCATCTTTGACATCCAGCTGGTTCAACTCAGTAAGGTTTTCACCATCTCTTTCTGACAAATTCTGCCTGACAAAGTCATCAAGAACAACCATGTTGTAGAATCTAATGGCATTGTCTCACTTTATACCTTGCTTGATATTTCAGGAGTCAGCCCTCACTTCTTGAATTTCTAAGTTTAGTTTCCACCTTACTATACACCTACTGTTTTGTCTGTCATAGACACCGTTTGCTCTCTCTTAGCTACATCTCCACCTTTGTTTCTAAGTTATGACAAACTTCAAACACCAGAGTGCCCTCTTCCCTTCTCCATGCCCCATCCCTGTGTTCTTGGCTAGTTTAAGACTCTAAGTATGTATGACACTGAGAACTCCAGAGTTCTCTTTTCTGTTTTACTTCCAGACTAGACTTTTCTCCTTAATTCGGGATTTCCGTAAGTAGTAACCCTCTGAACCTTCCCGCAGTGCATTGGCAAGTTGTTCCACATAGAAACGTCTTTGTCTTACAATGTCATGCCAGGGTTTTCCTCTTTTTTATATTATTATTTTATATTTCTGACCTCATTTTTGTTCCATTATATTCATATTTTCCCTTCTTTTTTAAATTAATTTTTATTATTATTATTATTAATTACACTTTATTCATTTTGTATCCCCCCATAAGCCCCTCCCTCCTCCCCTCCCAGTCCCATCCTACCTCCCCTTTCTGCATGCATGCTCCTCCTCACGTCCACTGATAGGGGAGGTACTCCTCTCCTTCCTTCTGATCTTAGTTTATCAGATCACATCAGGAATGGCTGCATTGTCTTCTTCTGTGGCCTGGTAAGGCTGCTCCCTCTCAGGGGGAGGTGATCAAAGAGCAGGCCGATCAGTTTATGTCAGAGGCAGTCCCTCTTCCCATCACTATGTAAGCTACTTGGACACTAAACTGCCATGGGCTACATCTGTGCAGGGGTTCTAGGTTATCTCCATGAATAGTCCTTGGTTGGAGTATGAGTCTTTGGGAAGTTCCCTGTGTTCAAATTTTCTTGTTCTGTTGCTCTCCTTGTGGAGTTCCTGTCCTCTCCAGCTCTTGCTATTTCCCATTTCTTACATAAAATTCCATTCACTCTGCCCGACAGTTGGCCATCAGGCTCAGCATCTGTTTTGATAGTCTGCAGGGCAGAGGCTTTCAGATGCCCTCTGTGGCAGGTTTCTAGGTTGTTTCCTGTTTTCTTCTTCTGGCTTTCAGAGGCCCTCTGTAGCAGTTTGCTAGGTTGTTTAAGTCTTTGAGTATATATTATGGCTTCCAGTTTAGGTTTTTATAGGATTCCTAAGGGTGCAAATGAGTGGGTCTTTGTTTCATGTGACTTCTCTTGGGCACTTTTCCTTCTGTTTGCTTTATCCTATTACAATGCTCTCATTTTGTTTTATCTTATGATAGAATAGGATAGATATTTGATAGGACATGATATATGGTAGGATATGATAATATGATACTATTATGCTTTAGAAGCTTTTTTCTTTTTCAATGAGAGACAAAAAAGTAGGGGGCATGGTAGCTTGGAGGAGTAGAGGGAAGGGAAAACAATCAGGATTATATTATGTGAGGAAACCTTAGAAAAGTCTAAATCTGAACCCCCAGAATCTACACAAAATGCTAACTGTCAACATTAGAGTTGATATAAATTCTAATTCTGTAGTGAATCAAACCAGTAATGTTGGGGTCATAGCCGGACTAAGTGCACCCTCTTCCACTGAGGCCAGACAAGGCAGCCCAGCTATGGGAAAGAGATCTAACAGGGGGCAACAGAGTCAGAGCTAGCCCTTCTGGTGTTGTTAGGGGACCCATATGATGACCAAGCTGCAAATCTGCTACATATATATGTAGGGAGTCTAGGTCCAGCCCATGCATGCTCTTTGTTTGGTGGTTTAGTCTCTGTGAGAAACCATGGGGCTAGGTTAGTTTACTTTGTAGGTTTTCTTGTGTTGTCCTTGACCCCTGCAGCTCCCCCTATCCTTTCTCCCACTCTTCTTCAAGACTTCCAGAGCTCAGCATCTTGTTTGGCTGTGGGTCTCTGTGTCTGTTTCCATTCAGCTGCTGGAAACAGAAGACAGACCCTCTCAGAAGAGAGTTACGCTAGTTATACTCTGCAAGCATAGCAGAGTATCATCAATAGTGTCAGGTTGGAGCTCTCCCATGGGGTGGATCTCAGGTTGTACCAGTTATTGGTTAGCCATTCCCTCAATCTCTGCTCCATCTGCACTACTTGTAGGCAGGACAACATTTTGGATGGAAGGTTTTATGGGTGTGTTGGTGTCCCCCTGTCATCCCACCTTACAACATGTGCCTTACATCAGCAATTCTGTAAGTGAGACCTTAAAACTTCATCCTGATACTTGGTTGGAGCATGAGTCTCTGGGAAGACCCCTAGAACCCCTGCACAGATGTAGCTCATGGCAGTTTAGTGTCCAAGTGGGTTACATAGTAATGTGAACAGGGTCAGCCTCTGACATAATCTGATTGGCCTGCTCTTTGATCACCTCCCCCTGAGGGGGGAGCAGCTTACCAGGCCACAGAAGACGAAAATGCAGCCACTCCTGATGAGATCTGATAGATTAAGATCAGAAGGAAGGAGAGGAGTCCCTTATCAGTGGACTTGGGGAGGGGCATGAGTGAAGAAGGAGGAGGGAAGGTGGGATCGGGAGGGACAGAGGGATGGGCTTATTGGGGGATACAAAGTGAATAAAGTGCAATTAGTAAAATTAAATTCAATTAAATTAAAAAAAAAGAAAACAACAATAACAACAAAAAAACTTCATCCTGAATCTGAGCAGATCGTCTACTACTGCTGGGCCCCCTTGTCTGTTCTCTGAGTCATCTGAGTCGCATCTCATCTGCTTTGTCTGCTTAGTCCTCTTGTGTCCTTGCCGCCTGTGTTAGCTTCTCTTCTTGCTGATAATGACAAATCGTATCCCAGCAAATCAGCTTAAAGAAGGGAGGGTTTACTTTGGCCCGCAGCTTGAGGAGAGAATCCGTTATGGCAGGACAGTCTTAGTAGCAGGAGCTTGAGGCAACAGTCACTTTGTGTCCATAGTCAGGAAGCAGAAAGAGATGAAGGCTTGTATTCAGCTGGCTTCCTCATTTTTTTGTACATACAATCCAGGACCCAAGTATGGGAACTGGTCTACCCTCCTAGTGTACATCTTCCCTCCTCAGCTGAGCTACACAAGATATCACCCACAGACATGACCATAGGCTAACCTATTCAAGAACATCCCTCATAGACACAGTTGGAGGTTGTCTCCTAGGTGACTCCAGATTCAGTGAGATTGAGAGTCAACACTAACCATCCCATATCCCCTATTCACTCTTGCCGTATAAGTCACAAGTGCCTGGCCTTTAATCCCAGCACTGGAGGCAGAGGCAGGTAGAGCTCTGTGAGTTCAAGGCCAGCTTGATCTATATAGTAAGTTCCAGGCCAGCTAGAATCACAGAGCGAAATTCCTGTTTTAAATGAAACCATTTATCTGACACATATCATATGAATAAAAACCTAATTGCTTCTTTAAAAAGTGCCATGAGTGGTCCTAATAAAATAAGAAAGCTGATATTTACATATTAACTAGTTAATTTCATTAACTATTTGGATTTTCTTTTTTTTTTAACAGAGCTGAGGCCCCAACCCAGGGCCTTGAGCTTGCTAGGCAAGCGCTCTACCACTGAGCTAAATCCCCAACCCCTATTTTGATTTTCTAATGTTATGAGTAAAAACTGAAGTTCTTCTGTCAGTTTAATATTGCTAGAAGAAAATGACAAATCAATGAGATATTTTTTCCAAGTAAGAGAATAAGTGATGCTTTCTATTAAAATGGAGACTTTGGCTGTTCCAAGGGATCATATGCTTTGGAAAGGAATAGGCATTGAAAAGTATGAGCATTCATTCAAGGTTCATAACATAGTAAATACAGAAGCTATGAAGTGGACTTTTCATGAATTTTAAGGAGGAAATGGCTACAAATCCATGAATATTTTATTAGGAGACATTAAAAAAAAAGGCAAGGTAAATTTGAACCTGATCTCGAAATACAATATAGAATGTTCTGGGTTATTTTTGGTAGGCAACAGTGCATCAGAGGGAAACAAATGGTCACGGAGAAATGATGTCATGAAATTGTGAACAACAATCTGAAAGCAAATTGTCAACTAAGGGAGCAAAGAGATCCCAGTGAGACATGCTTATCACATCATGGGCAAGGAACAGCATCATTAGGAATAGAGTGAGGGCAAGAGCAAGCTGCAGAAGATCAACAAGGGGGTTTATTGATGGCATCAGGAAGTTGAGCCTCAGTTTCATAGTGTGTGTTTGGAGAAGCTCTTATTGTCCAGATGCGAGCCTTCCAGAGTATAAAACTGCCAGTGGGATTGAAGAGAACATTGCAGTTAGAAAGTTAGCTGGGCACAGGCTTACTTCGTTACTCCTAAGGTGAAAACACAATTTGCGTACCTGGTGCTTAGAACAAGAGTGCTTTGGAGTTCAGATTTTTGGGAGGATCATTTGCATATATGTTAAAAATAATCAGGAGGCCAGGACACAGAGCTAGGCACAGAATTTGTTTACATTTAATGTGCATTTTGCATAAGATCCTGAAGACAACCTCAAACAACTCTCCTGTTGCATCCGTATGGAATTTTCCAACAGTGGCTTCATGTTGGAGCCCCAAAGCTTCAAAATTTGGAGCTTTGGGATTTCAGCACTTTGTATCAAAAAATGTTCAACGTGTGATGTAAAATATTAATTTCACTTGCTTTTATTCATTTTTTAGAGATGGCACATATAAATAATTCATGTGCTTATTTTCCTGTTATGAAACTCAGAAAAAAAATTCCTCAAAGGAGAATTATCTGGACGTGATGGTCAGGACGGGTGTCTGTAGGGTGGTACAGGAATCAAACCAGGCTTCAGTTTCTAGCATTTTAACATTCTGGTCTGTCTCTTTAAAATATTTTTTTTATATTTAGCGTAGACAGCTTTTATCCACAAAATATTATCCGGGAAAACATGAGTGGGCATGTCCCCTGCAGCTGTCATTTAATATATCTTCAATATAAAGCAGATGCGTCATGCAGCACAGAATTCATAACTTCACGCAAGTCGAGATTTATTACACCTGGCATTATTGCCTCATCTCAGGGCGTCATTATGCTGCCACATGGGATCAGATCCACCAGGTAGAAAATGTTCCCACAGAAAAATCACTCTCCATTCTTCTTCGCAGTCCCATGATAAGTATTTGTTCCTTTTCAAGGTAGCACATAAAATAATTATTTTCATTATCACGTTATCGCGTTTCTTGTACTTTGGCCACATTCACCTCCCTGTTGCCCACCCTTATTGTTCTTTACTGCTTTGCTGCTCTCTTCTCTTCAATAGTCCATAGCCCTTCTGCTTTCAATCGTGTACTTATGTGTGTTTATGCATATTTATACGTATAGATACACATGTATTCTGAATATTAGGAAGAACATAATGATTTTCAGCTTCGGTGTTTTTGTTTATGCACCCTTTTAATATTTTTTTGTTTTGTTTTGCTTTGTTTTTTTTCTGTGCAGACCAGGTTGACTGATTTCATAGAAATCAGCCTGCCTCCGCTACCCTAGTGCTAGGATTAAAGGTATATGCCATCACATCTGACTTGAAAATTTTAAATTCCACTTATTTTGTAGCTGGTTGGGGTCCATGTGCCTGAGTGTGGAGGTCAGAGGACAACTTTCAGGAATCTTTCCTGCCCTCCTAGACTGTGGGTCCTGTGGGTGGAACTCAGGTGCTCAGCCTTGGTGACGAGTGCCTCCTGGCCAGCCTCCACCTACCTGTGAGTGTTGATGGCTCTGCATCTATGCCAACAACTGTTAGCTTCATATCACATGTGGATTATGTTTATTGCGTGTATACGGGTATGTTTGTCATATTAACAACGTTGGCAAAATACAGAGCCAAACAAACAGTCTGCCTACATAAATACAGAGAACGGAATAAGGTAGTTGTATGTAGTGACAGGCAGAGACAGGCCAAAGAATATAAATCTCCATTTATATAAGATAAATAAGTCTAGAGATTTAAGGTATGGGGGGGGCTGGAGCTGACAACAATCTCTTAGGCACTGAAATTTTGCTAAGAAATTGGGACTTGTTTTACTAAAAGCCTTAGTTACCCTCTGTGGACCTATAGTCACCAGTTTAGTAGGATTTGTGAGCAAACATCAGGTACAACTTGAATTTATACCTTTTTAAAAGAGAGGGAAATAATTTTCCAAGAGCAGTTAAAAAATAAATCATTGACCTCAGAAAGAACAGTGGACATCACCAAGCTGAAGCAGAAATGGAGAAGGAGGGACAAATCCTAATTATCACAGGGCAGAAATCTAGTTGTGGGGTGCAGTCCGGCAATCAGACATGTGCCTAAGAAGGAGGCGAGCCAAAGGAAGGCCATGGAAATACAAGTAGTAAATGAGAAAGAGGATATAATGAATGCAGAGTGAATGAATGCAACAAATTCATATCTAAAACTCTCAGAAAGCACAGCAGAATGTCTATCTACACAGCCCTGTCAGGCTGAATCTCAAAGACTAATCTCAAAGATGAAGACAAAATGTTGCTGATAAAGCAGTGAAAAGAAAACAACAATTCTGAAAAAAAAAAAGAGTGACATTGGAGCTTTGCACAAAACTTGTGTCATCAGAAGACTAGAGTAGAGAGTGCCTGCTACGGTGAAAAGAAAAAAAAAATCCTGATAATAATGCTGCATCATTATTTTCAGTCTGAGACCATTCTACAAATAATCACAAAAGGTGGCTGTTTTGAATAAGAAATGTGGAAAAAGTTCATTGTTCACAGACTTGTAGTATAATAAACAGTGAACTGAATTCTAAAGCAAAAGTAATAATACGGAGATTTGGATTAGAACAAAGGTGGCATTAGTGTTACAAGATAAACCAATAACATTTTTCTGATTTTACTCTATGTAACAAAAATGTAAAGTAAAAAAAAATAGTGAGAACATAGTTTGGATTTATTATGAATATAGATACAAAGGAACGTGGCAGCAAGGACAGAAAAGATGGAAAGGAGTTCATATTCTCTAACATACCCAGCGGCAGAAACTTGAAATCATTTTTTTTCTTTTTCTTTTTCTTTTTTTTTATTAATTACACTTTATTCACTTTGTATCCTCCCATAAGCCCATCCCTCTGTCCCTCCCGATCCCACCTTCCCTCCCCCTTCTTCACGCATGCCCCTCCCCAAGTCCACTGGTAAGGGAGGTCCTCCTCTCCTTCCTTCTGATCTTAGTCTACCAGATCTCATCAGGAGTGGCTGTATTGTCACCTTCTGTGGCCTGGTAAGGCTGCTTCCCCCTCAGGGGGAGGTGATCAAAAAGCAGGCCAATCAGATTATGTCAGAGACAGTCCCTCTTCCCATTACTATGGGACCCACTTAGACACTAAACTGCCATGGGCTACATCTGTGCAGGGGTTCTAGGTTATCTCCATGCATGGTACTTGGTTGGAGTATGAGTCTCTGGGAAGACCCGTGTTCAAATTTCTGGTTCTGTTGTTCGCCTTGTGGAGTTCCTGTCCTCTCCAGCTCTTGCTATTTCCTACTTCTTACATAAGATTCCATGCACACTGCCCTGAATCTTAACACTTGAGAATTGAGGAAGAAATGCCATGATTTTGAGGCCAGTCTGCATTATGCAGTAAGTTCCAAGTCAACTCATTTAGGTTTTAATATGAGACTCTGTCTTAAAACATAATAGAAATGAATTTCTTTCATTTTATATACACAGTGGTAACAAGTTGTTGGAAACTAGTAGACACAGGAACAACACTGGGGCTGAGGAGATGGCTCAGCAGTTAAAGATGCTACTGCTCTTCTAGAGAACCTAGTTTCAGTTCCCAGGCCCACATTAGGCAGTGCGAAACTGCCTGTCCCTCCAGCTCCAAAGACCTGGTGATCTTTTGTGTCCCCTCGGAGCACCTTGCATGCAATGCACGTGAGCGCGTGCGCGCGCGCGCGCACACATACACACACACACACAAATAAATAAAAATAAATCATATTTTTAAAAATCGAAAATTTTGTGACAATCATTTATAGTGCGCTAAAAATGTGATTCATACAATGCCATCGAGAAGAATTCAGAAGAATAGTCTGTGCATTGCAGTCAAAGGTAACATTTGCTCATTTGTTGAAAAGTAAGGCTCACATACATGCTAGCCGCAGGAAACCTGTTTCCCATATAAAGGTGAAGTGATTGAAAACAGAAGGATGAAAATCACCTGCCATGGTAAACATGAGTCACAAGAAGGCTAGAGGACAGCTACACAATGTCAAAAACAGGAACTTTGAGAACAAAAAGTATCCAATGATTGTTTTGTTCGTTTTTCTTTTGTTTCAATCATTGTAGAAACAAAAAAGAAGCCACTTCGCTAAGAGCTATCAATCCTAAATATGTTCTTGGAACTAACATAAATTCAAAGAGCACAACTCAATACACAGCAGAGCAAAAGAAAGGCACAGACAAGTCCACAGTTGCAGCTTTGACATCAAATATTTGCAAATGAAAATGTCAGGAGGGTATAGAAGATCATGACAGAGCTGTCAACTTCATCATAAGCATTACTGCAACTGCAGAAGATGCTGCCATTTTGAAGACATTCGGAGCTCTCAGCAAGACAAAACACAGGGCCGTAAGATGTATCTTATAAATGTGAAATAATACCAGACGGTATGTGACCACATAGTCATTATCTTGCACTGGTTAAGAGGTGACTCATAAAATTAGGAACTTAAAACTACAGATGCTCATGGTGTCACGTTGGCCTCTCTGAGTCTGGAATTGTGGACTACCTTATCTGAGTGGATCGAGCTTCAGGCTCTCCTTGAGGGTTCATTTAAGACACACCCCAGGCCTGTAGTCAAAGGGAGTTGAAGGTTTCTCTCCCATGCTCAGCCTAAGGCAAGCGTTCAGAGCCTGCCTGAGAGATCTCTTCACACAGAGATTGAATTCTCTCAGAGCAAATGTAACATCTTCTCTGGTAAAATGAGGAAAGGGACTACACAGGGTATGCGACAGAAAAAAACGGGCCTCTCCGGATACTGTCTTAAAGGTTGACTATTGAAGTCCTTCATGTATACCAATACAAAAAGCTATTTAAATGAAAGAAAAAGCACAACATTTGCATAGATCGCAATTTATCATTTAAGGATTCAAAGGATGCCCAAGCATGAATCTGTAGACTCATATAATTCCTATCAAACTGTGTTGCAAATGGGTCTTGGTTCTATGGTAATTATTCAAACAAAATTGTTTATCTGAGAGGCAGCCTCAAGAAATGTGGATAGGAGGATTAGTTTGAAGATGCCAGCAAAAGGCATCCAAATTAATCTTCAGATTCAAAATAAGTCAAGTCATAATGTGGCAGAAAAATAACCTGAAGTCAGAATAGAGATAAAAATGCAAATAAAAAGAATTGTCTGGATGTGGCTGCATGAAACACAAGTGGAGGGGTGGGGAAGGAGAGAGGGGAGGAAAAGTAGATAATAAATGTAGCTTAATGGGAAACCCAGATCTTAATGCCAGAACACAACTCCAATTTGCAATACAGACCATAGGCTTTATGCTGATGGTGAGAGAGTATCTCACTATCTTACCCCTGGCTGACCTGGAACTTGTGGCAGACCTGTCTCAGTTTCCTGGGTGCTAGGATTGCAAGCATGTGCAATCTCCATAAGCTTCTCCCTTTTCTTTTAAATGCAACAAGGAACTGTAAGTTTTATATAACAACTACTGCAAGCTGCTGGTTGAGGGGAGCACCCAGGGATTTGATGGCATTCATTCCTGGGCAGTTCTAGGTAGTTGTACATATTGGCAGGGCAGTCTTTGAAACCCCTCACATCTAAAACAAAACAAAAATGAATGAAAAAGAAACTCAGCTAAGTATCAACAGTTGAGAGTGGAGTCAGCTTGCTATGGCTTGCTATGGAATGAAAAGGTCTAAGGGTTCAGGCAGAACAACAAAACCTCCCACACAGAACACACCTGGGGTGTCATCGCCATCCTCAACAACACTCACCATAGCTGCTGATGTAATGAACAGATAATTATAGCTTTATTTTGACATTTTTGTGACTATGGCTCATCTAACTTGGCTTCCTGTATGATAATGTATGTTTATATAAGCAAACCTATTGCAACACCCAACACCCCCCCCCAAGTGGTCTACACAGCCTTCTCAGCTCTGTACCCACATGGAATGGCACTGTTCTTTAGTATCATGGATTTACTTCAAGGACACCCCCAGCAGCTGGGGGAGGTAATAGTGAATGCCCCCTGGTCCTTTCAGGTGATCAATGCTAAGAAATAGTCATTGTATAGCTCAACAACTCCAGAACATCACCATGACCACAAGGAACAAGTCCTGTTCCTCTCGCTCTTGCAGGCCCAGTCTCCCATAATTCCCTCCCTGTGTCCCTCAGATTATCCACAACCAGACAAAACAACAACAAAACCAAAACGAAAATGTCAGTACCAGACTAAAGAGGTCTGAACAAGTAACTACCTATGTCTAAGCAATTACCAATTACCAAGCACCGTTTTGGTTAGAGTCCCGAGCATAATTGCGGTGGGTGCAGTAAACCACATCACCATTAGTCATCAGCATTATCCCCACACGCATCCTGTTGAAAATAGCCTTTATCTTCACAATAACATATTTCATCTTGTTTGAAAAGTGGCTTTGGGATGACTCACCCCATTTTCCACCTCTTTAGGGGAGGTAAGGTAATTACTAATACTTTGTTTCTGAGAGACAGACACACTGAAGATCTTTGGAGAATTCATCCTCATCTTTGGGGCTTCAGGGAGTCAAAGCATAAATTATAGTCAAATCTCAAGCACTACGGAAAATGAGGTAAGATCAAAACAAATCCTTCGGTGTGTCCTTTGTTCCCCCTAAATAAGAAAAAGGTTTTTGTTTTTCAAAATTTGTTTAAAGGAATAGGACAGAAGCCTTCTGAAAAACAAATTATACAGGCAGCCAGACCTGAGCACAATGCAGCATTTTCTAATGCTTGTCTCCAGAGATGGTCAGTGTTGACATATTCCCCCCAGACTTTTTCTCATGTGTCGTGCACAGTATCCTTGCCCATGCTAAATCTGCATTTTAACCAAGTTAAACCTTACCTTTCTGGGTCTGTGTATACATCCTATCTTCAGTTTTATTTTATGGTTTTTGTTTTTGTTTTTACATTGAGGTGTGTGTGTGTGTGTGTGTGTGTGTGTGTGTGTACGCAGGTAAGTGAATGAACGTGGTGGTCAGAGGGACACTTGTAGGAGCTGGTTCTCTCCTTCTACCACGTGGGTCTCGAGGATCTAACTTAAATCATTAGGCTTTGCAGCAAGCACCTTTTCCCCTGAGCCAGATTGCCAGGCTCAACACACATGCACCCAGCAGAACTTTTTCCAAGAGTGGCCTCTGTTCCTGATGTCTGAATGCATGTGTCGCTGTGTTCCTCTGGTGCTTATTTAAGGACTGTCTGGCCCTCTGCTCTACCAAGTCAGCTTCTGAGAAGAACAAGGTCGTGGATGTGCTTGTCTCCAAGTCCTGCATAGCGATTCTGTCTCCACAACTGTAAGAATCACAGATCATTTTCAGACCTCTCATTTTATTATACGGAAAGGAAAATGATGTCCTTCTATGGAGGGATTTCAGGTATCGGCCAAGGACAGCATCTCACTTGGATGCCATCATTCCTTCCATTGGCCAATGAAATTCTGAAAACTTCGTTACATATATATATATATATATATATATATATATATATATATATATATCAGAAAGGCAAAGAGGATGGACATCAGAAGAAGGAGAAAACAGAGAACAAGTCAGGAGCCTGCCACAGAGGACCTCTGAAAGGCTCTGCCCTGAAGACTATCAAAGCAAATGCTAAGACTTATGGCCAACCTTTGAGTAGAGTACAAGGAATCTTATGAAAGAAGTGGGAAATAATAAGATCTGGAGAGGACAGAAGCTCCACAAGGAGAGGAACAGAACCAAAAAATCTGAGCACAGGGGTCTTTCCTGAGACTGATACTCCAAACAAGGACCATGCTTGGAGATAACCTAGAACCTTTGCACAGATGTAGCCCATGGCAGTTCAGTGTTAGTGTGGGTCCCATAGTAATGGTAACAGGGACTGTCTCTGACTTGAACTGATTGTCCTGCTCTTTGATTACCTCCTCCTGATGGGGGAGCAGCCTTACCAGGCCACAGAGGAAGACAATATAGCCACTCCTGATTAGACCTAATAGATTAGGATCAGAAGGAAGGAAAAGAATACCTCCCCTATCAGTGGATTTGGGGAAGGGCATGAGTGGAGAAGGGGGAGGAAGGGAGAATTGGGAGGGGAGGAGGGAGAGATTTACAGAGGGGATACAAAGTGAATAAAGTATAATTAATAAAAAATTACAAAAAACCCATAAATTTCTCAAGTCAACTATAAACCCATTCAAGACTTAGAGTAGAAATATAAACAAAATCCATAAAGTCATTATGTATGATACTTGGAACTGTTTTGCTGTCACAGAGATGGGGCCTATTTGGAAAATTATATGGGCAAAGCCATGACTGCTAACTGTGAATGCTGTTTAGACCTTGGCATGTTTTCCTTGTTTGAGGCAGCTGATTTCACATCCCACTGCTGCTCTAGTATTTAAACAGCAAGCACACACTGATGCCATATTTCACCATGAAATCATCTCTTTTATTTGACTTTACATAAACACATTAGCCTACATATTAACCTCCTTTAACTTTTCTTATTAGCCTGAAAAAGTAAAATCAATTTAACTGGAAATCTTATACCAGAAGAATCATAAAGACAAAGCTGTGTCTTGAGATAGTAATGCTTGATTATTCACAGGTATTAGGAATAGAAGTGCTTATCCATTTTCCATCATCATTGCAATAGATTTCTTCATACACACATACGTTTTTATGGAGTATGTCAAGATTGTTGACAAGCTAGGCAAGCCATAATTGCAAAATGCCAAGTGAGGCAATAAGACTTTACATTCTTTATGACTTCAGTTTCCCAAGACATAAGAACAATTAAAAAAATCAATTGCACCTTTTGATTTTACATTTGGACTCATCGAATTGTTATTTCACTGAATAACCAGGTCATTCTCTTGTTTGACTGGAGGAAGGCTTTTAATATCAGCTTCTTATACTGAAACAAGATAGACAATTAAAGCACATAACCAGAATGCATATTGCACATATCACATACCAATTTCCTTATCTATCATTTAACAGACCATTTTCAATCAAACCTTCAGAATCATTCAATAATTCATGTCCCAACACCACACACACACACACACACACACACACAGAGAGAGAGAGAGAGAGAGAGAGAGAGAGATAGCATGAAATAAAGACATTTTATTGTTCCGTTCTTCCCCAAGCAATGTTCTTCCTGTCTAATTACTCACTGCCGTGCACAGCATTTTCTTGAATCTTGAAAGAAGCTCCATGTTCTTCTGCTAATTACTCACTGACTTATGTTTACTGTTTATGCACATACACACAGTTATGAATAGTATTCACCTAGGACATCCATCCATCATTTTATTTGTGACTTCTAAACATTTATAAAATTTACCCAAGACTGCTTTCCTATAAGCCTATGCTTCGTGTTGAAGCTTTATTTTCTCCACAGTCAACTTCCCTACATGCTGGGTGAATCGCTCTGTATTTCCATGAACTGAGTTTCAAGGTACCACATATCATTTTTACTTATAACGGGAATGGTTGCCTTTCTGTGTATTAAAGTTTAATAACAGATTGTCACTCTTTGCTGTAATCTCATCTGCCGACGCTACAGTATTTCAATCCTTTGAGGTTCACAGTGAGGTTTATGAACACGCACACCTTCCTCCAGAGATCTGCTGTTATAAAACTGTCTTGGATATGATATTATGTTTATTTGTTTTCAGATTTACCTTAGTTTCATTTTTCCAAGTAGATTAAAATTGTGTTAAAAGTTGGGATTGGACTGCATTTGTTATAAATGAATTTGAGACAGATCTTAATTTTCACAAAATCAGGTAGGCCTCCCCTGGAACTTGGAGGGCTCTCTGTTTTAAATTTATTATTGTTTTCTAATGGTGTGCTTTGACATTTGTCACTGGGAATTTTTGTTATTTTTCTTTGACAGATATGTTGTAAATGATGCTAAAGAGAAGAGGCTGAGAGACCCTGGACGTAGAGATAAAACAATAAAATGAACTTTATTCAAAATGCTTCTTGAGGATTCATGGGCAAGAAACTCACCTTCATCTTGTGGTTTCTTTCTCTATACGTATTTGAAAACCATAACCATATTTGATAACATAGAACATCTACTCCATCTTACATTCAATACATTTTAGTCATCCCTTAGACGCTAGACTTCCACATGGTACCTCTGGTTCTTAATGGGCCCTCTAGGGGTTGGTGGGCAGGTTTTCGTCAGCCATATGTCCTCAGTCTCTCTCCTGCTTGGTCCTTGACAATAACCCTTCCTTGTGCTTCCTGGAAGAGGCCAAGCAATGCTTTGACAATGATTCAGTGTGACTTGAACCTTGACAGTGAAAGAGCCACAGCCAGGAAATGAAAAATATAATGATGATACCTCTTGTCATTCTTCCCAGCCCAGCACACCCAGCCTGTGTCTTCAATGTCCCCAGGAAGCTCTGAGCTGCGTTGTGTATTGCCACTTGCCACTGACTGCCTTGTGTCCTTGCTGGGATGGACTTCCTATTAATTGTGCAAGAAAAAAAAAAAACCAACACTGTTTCTACAAGTGCACACAAAGTCATTCTTGCAGGCATCTCTCAGGCACCCTCTTTTCCACTTACCAGAGAGAAGTTTCCTCCACTGCTTTATGGCCTGGAACTTTGAAGTCTCTTCCTACCTATTTTTAGTTCCATAGAAGGCAAGTTGGTTGTGTTCTCTCTTTTCTGCACAGATTTTGTTTTAATCATGCACTCATTTCAAACAATGTTCTATTCATTAATGCCAGTCTCTCACTAAGGAATGAGGTAGTATTTGGGTAAGGTACTTGGAAATGTCACATGAGAGCTCATTGAAAACATTGTACAGGGTGATAAATATGGATCTATTTTCATTTTTCTGCATGTAGACATCCAGTTGGTCCAGCACCATTTGTTGAAGATGCTGTCTTTTTTCCATTGAATGGAATTGGCTTCTTTGTCGAATATCGAGTATTCATACGTGTGTGGATTTATTTCTGGGTCTTCTATGTGGTTCCATTGATCCTCCTTTCTCTTTCTATGCCAATACCATGCAGTTTTTATTACTGTTGCCCTGTAGTACAGCTTGAGATCAGGAATGGAGATACCTCCAGATGATCTGTTGTCGTACAGGATCGTTTTGGAGATTCTGGGTTTTTTGTTTCTCCATATGAAGCTGAGAATCTTTTTTTCAAGGTCTGTAAAGAATTGAGTTGGTATTTTGATGGGAATTGCATTGAATCTGTAGATTGCTTTTGGCAGTATGGCCATTTTCACAATGTTAATCCTACCAATCCATGAGCACGGGAGATCTTTCCATCTTCTGATATCTTCTTCGATTTCTTTCTTCAGAGACTTGAAGTTTTCCTCAAACAGGTCTTTCACTTGCTTGGTTAGAGTCACACCAAGGTACTTTACGTTATTAGTGGCTATTGTGAAGGGTGTTGTTTCCCTAATTTCTTTCTCAGCCTTTTTGTCTTTGGTATATAGGAGGGCTTCTGATTTTTTTGAGTTGATTTTGTATCCTGCCACTTTGCTGAAGGTGTTTATCAGCTGAAGGAGTTCTCTGGTTGAATTTTTGGGGTCGCTCATGTATACTATCATATCATCTGCAAATAGTGACACTTTGACCTCTTCCTTTCCGATTTGTATCCCCTTGATCTCCTTTAGTTGTCTTATTGCTCTGGCTAGGACTTCAAGTACTATGTTGAAGAGATATGGGGACAATGGACAGCTTTGTCTTGTCCCTGATTTCAGTGGGATTGATTTAAGTTTCTCTCCATTGAGTTTGATGTTAGCTATAGGCTTGCTATATATTGCCTTTACTATGTTTAGGTATGTGCCTTGTATCCCTGATCTCTCCAAGACTTTAAACATGAATGGGTTTTGGACTTTGTCAAATGCTTTTTCGGCGTCTAAGGAGATGATAGATCCATATTTATCACCCTGCACAAAACTAAAGTCAAAGTGGATCAAGGGCCTCAACATAAAACCAGATACCCTAAATCAATTGGAAAAAAAAGTGGGGAACAGCCTAGAATTCATTGGCACAGGAGACAACTTCCTGAACACAACACCAACAGCACAGGCTCTAAGAGCAACAATCAATAAATGGGACCTCATGAAACTGAAAAGTTTCTGTAAAGCAAAGGATACCGTCATCAAAACAAAACGACTGCCTACAGATTGGGAAAGAATCTTCACTAACCCTTTATCTGACAGAGGACTAATATCCAGTATATACAAAGAACTAAAGAAGCTGAAAAGCAGCAATCCAAGTAATCCAATTAAAAAATGGGGAAGAGAGCTAAACAGAGAATTCTCGACAGAGGAATATCGAATGGCAGAAAAACACTTAAAGAAATGCTCATCCTCATTAGCCATCAGGGAAATGCAAATCAAAACGACCCTGAGATATCACTTTACACCCATCAGAATGGCCAAGATGAAAAACTCAAGCAATAACACATGCTGGAGAGGTTGTGGAGAAAGGGAAACCCTCCTCCACTGCTGGTGGGAATGTAAACTGGTACAACCACTCTGGAAAGCTATCTGGCGCTTTCTAAGACAAATAGGAATAGTGCTTCCTCCAGACCCAGCTATACCACTGCTAGGTATATACCCAAAGTTTGTTCAAGTACACAAAAAGGACACTTGCTCAACCATGTTTATAGCAGCTCTATTTGTAATAGCCAGAACCTGGAAACAACCCAGATGTCCATCAACGGTGGAATGGGTACAGAAATTGTGGTATTTTTATACAATGGAATACTACTCAGCAATCAAAAAGGAGGAAATCATGAAATTTGCAGGCAAATGGTGGGATCTAGAAAAGATCATTCTGAGTGAAATATCCCAGAAGGAGAAAGACAAACATGGGATATACTCACTTATATAGACCTATAAGATATGATAAACATAATGAAATCTATACACCTAAAAAAGATAATCAATTGAGTGGACATGGGGTAAGATGATCAATCCTCATTTAGAAAGACAAATGGGATGTGCATTGAACGTATGACAGGAGTCTACTGAGCGCATCTGAAAGACTCTAACTAGCAGTGTTTTCAAAGCAAAGACTCATGACTAAACCTTTGGCAGAGTACAGGGAATCATAAGAAAGAAGGGGAGTTAGTCTGATGGAGAAAGGATAGGAGCTCCACAAGGACCAAATATATCTGGGCACAGGGTCTTTTCTGAGACTGACATTCAACCAAGGACCATGTATGGATATAACCTAGAACCTCCACTCAGATGTAGCCTGTGGTAGCTCAGTAACCAATTGGTTTCCCAAAGTGAGGGGAACAGGGACTATTTCTAACAGGAACTCAATGACTGGCTCTTTGGTCTCCCCACCCCCGAAGGAAGGAGCAGTCCTGTTAGGCCACAGAGGAGGGCTTTGCAGCCAGTCCTGAAGATACCTGATAAAACAGGATCAAATGAATGGGGAGGAGGTCCCCCCTATCAGTGGACTTGGAAAGGGGCACGGTGGAGATGAGGGAGGGAGGGAGGGACTGGACTGGGAGGGAATGAGGGATCGGGACACGGCTGGGATACAGAGTTAATAAAATGTAACTGATAAAAAAAATGAAAAAAAAAAAAAAAGAAAACATTGTAGTGTCCTAACCTGTTGAAAGGGTCGTTAGAACTATCAATGTTCCCTCTGTGGATGAAAGATTTGTTCTGATTTTACTATTAAATGAAGTGGTGTGTACATTCAAAGTGATGTTCTTCCTTGTTTTCTAGAAGAAATTTTATGCCAAGAAATCTGAGAAGTTGAATGGATTTCATGGAGGCTCAGTGGTCTTTCTGTCACTCTGAGAGAAGCATGTGTGAGTCACATGATTTTTTTTTACCAGATAATAACAATTATCACAATGCCAAATACTTTAGACACATTACAGAGAAGCATAAAGGATCTAGTCACAAATGTCAAGAAAATATGAATTCCACAATTGATGTAATTTTAGAACACACGTCCAGCAAAGCTCAGGTGTCTGTTGCATGAGGCAGAGGTTCGGCAGGTGTTTGCTCTGTGGCTGACATATGCTGAGACCCTTTTCACTTCCTGCTAAACTGGAAGTAGAGCTCATTATGACTATTCTGAAGGCTTACTGCCTATGTCTGTCATTCCATAAGTTTCCCGTGAATGACAAAGGACAGTTCATAGTCCTCTCAAAACAAACAAGTCTCCAAAAAGCGTAAACATTTCATCTGACCTACCCTACTAATCCTTCTGCAGGTGTCTGTTTATCTTTGTTTTCTTCTAGATTCCTTTTCCATTCCTGCCTTGTGGACACAGACCATACCCATTCCCCTTGTTTTCAAAACTCCATCCACACCTATACTTTTCATTCTCAGGAAAATGCAGCTTGCTCTCCAATGGTCTTTAACCTCGAAGGTGTTTTCAAACACCAAGCCTGTAGAATTACAGAGGACTTTTTATCCCTGAGAGCTGGAGCAAGGAAGGGGCAGAGGGATTCACTTCTCTTTCAGAAATATCAACGTTTCTCTTGAATAACTATAATTATCTCTCTGTAGAAACAATTCTTGTGAATATGGTGCTTGCTAGTTCAGCCACACTCCAGTGGGTAGCCCCTCAATCCATGAATGTAGGAGCAGCACAAATTGATCTCAGTAGATTACTGAAAAATAAAAAAAGAGGAGATGGGCTGGAAATGGGAAGAGCTGTGGGGGTAGAGTCAGGAGAGAGTACAATCAAAATGTACAGTGGGACATTCTCAAAGGATCCATAAAAACATTGCATTAAAAACAAAACACAATGCCACTGAATAAAAATGTTTTAGTTTTGAGTCACTTCATTTTAACAGTGTTATGTGCCACTCCAACCATATCCTTTATGAGATGATTCATGATTTAATGACATTAAATATGTAGAACCCACTGAAGTGTTCCTCAGCCTAGAGAAATGGAAAGATGGAGTTAATTGATGATTTCTCTAAAAACAATGTCTCTGGGAAGGCAAATTAACACATGCTGGAGGAATTGGCACCTGAACTGTGTCCCATCCGGAAAAATCACAGGTTGACAATGTCTAGTCTCCAAAGATATGACAGAAGTTCTGCCTTAGAAGTGATAAGTTCAGATTAGATCAAAAAAACACACACACACTCTCTTTCTCTCTCTCTCTCTTTTCCTCAGCATCACAACACTGTAAAAAGGCAGCCATATACAAATTAGAAGAGCCCACACCAGACCCCAGCCATACTGACATGAAGAGCGTAAACTTCGCTCTTAGAAGTGTGAGAATGGTATCGTTTCTGCCATCCATACCATAGCATCTTGCTATGCTAATGGGAGGTGACTGACTACAAGGCAATCATCCCTCCTTACAATTCAGAAGAACCACTTTGACCTGCCTGGAGCGTTGTTTTCTAACCACTCCACTCATGCCACCGTGCTCCACTCTGTCATCCTCTGTGCTCTGTGGAGGCCACAGTCAATGGCGCCTTTTGTGTTCTCTGCCAAGCTGTTGTTGACTGGTGCTTGGGCAGTGCCAGCTGAAGGCTGAGGGCAGGGAGAGAATGGATGTGTTTCTTTGGTTGTCCCTTCCCTACTGGGTACTGAAACTTAGCAGTACGGTAAGTTGCAACTCTCTGGTGGCCTCTCTTACATAGCTCCCACTCTACTGGGCTGATTGGACCATGTCTAACCTTTGTTTTCCATGTTCTGGCACATGACATTCTCCATGCACTTTAATGGTCTGTGTCATTTTTATCAACACTCCCTTTACTCTGGCAAATATTTCCTTTGGGACATTTGCTGTGGAACAATAAAGTATAACTCAGTTTCCTCAATACAGTGCTGATCTGACCAATGACTTCCCCTAAGCATATTGGCTCGCTCTTCTATTCCAAACTGACCATGAATTTGCTAAATAAGATTTAAAGCAGAGAATGACTATATTGGGGAAAAATGAATTATAAGAGAAGCTGTTTTGGCCTGGGGTCTGCAAATCTCAAGGGTACAAAGGATACTCAGAGACCAGTGGGCCAACTTCTTCAACTCTCTCTCTTTCAACCTGCCTACTCTGGCAGAAACAGAATCCTCTACTGTTTCAGAGCTCAGCCAGCATACTTACCAATGGATCTTAGGAGAATGTTTAAATACATAGTCTGGTTCTGCCACCCCTAAAACACTGAAAGCAGAGGCAAGGTCAAATGCTCTACCCCAATGTTAAGTCCAGAAATGTAGCACAACCCAGAGAATTTTCAAACTGTAGAAAGTCAATCCCCTGTTTTCTACTTCTGATGTTCATCCTCTTTGCCTTTCGGGATGGGGATTGAGCATTTTAGTCACAGAGGGCCTCTGAAATGCTCTGCCCTGCAGACTATCAAAGCAGACGCTGAGACTTATGGCCAACTGTTGGGCAGAGTGCATGGAATCTTATGAAAGAAGTGGGAAATAGTAATATCTGGAGAGGACAGGAACCCCACAAGGAGAACAACAGAACCAGAAATTTGAACACAGGGGTCTTCCCAGAGACTCATACTCCAACCAAGTACCATGCATGGAGATAACCTAGAACCCCTGCACAGATGTAGCCCATGGCAGTTCAGTGTCCAGGTGGGTTACATAGTAATGGGAAGAGGGACTGCCTCTGACATAATCTGATTGGCCTGCTCTTTGATCACCTCCCCCTGATGGGGGGAGCAGCCTTACCAAACCACAAGAAGATGACAATGCAGCCACTCCTAATGAGATCTGATAGACTAAGATCAGAAGGAAGGAGAGGAGGACCTCCCCTATCAGTGGACTTGGGGAGGGGCATGCCTGAAGAAGGAAGGAGAGGGTGGGACTGGGAGGGGAGGAGGGAGGGGCTCATGGGGGGATACAAAGTGAATAAAGTATAATTAATGAAATAAAATTAAATTAAAAAAATTCAATCCCCAAAGTGCCTGATTCAAATATGGCAAATGCCCTGAGAGAGTCAAGGGCAGGGCACTGTAGTCAAGCCCATCTGTGCTTTTGCAAGCAGACATGAATATTCATAAAAAGGAAGTAAAAACTATAAACAGTGCCAGGCTGTTTCTAGCCGGTTTTCCTAACAGGTTGCCAAGTCCCTGGTTTCTATTTTGCTGTGTTTTGTGGTTTTGGTGTTTTTTTATTTATTTTTATTTATTTTTTTTTTTTGCCTTAAAATTTTTGCTTGTTTGTTACTATTTTCCAGCTCTCCAGCTCTTTTGCAACTACATTAATTAATGCACCTGCAATTAGCAGCCCAGTGGTGAGCAGACAGTACATTCAGCAGACTTCAGTGGCTGCCACCCAATAACATAATGGCAGAAGCTACAATGTACTGACGCATAATGCCCATTTACACAAGAAACAAGGACCTTGTAGCATGTTGAGTTATCTGTTTGTGGGTGAGTGTGTTGGGCCCCAGAGAGCAGCATGTCTGAGCTCAGATAGGTGGTAGAGCTAGGATATGAGTTCAGAAGTTGCATCTTAAACTCTGGACTCTCTTAGATATCTTTGTACTCATTCTAAGAATAAAGCACACAGTAAGGAAAGGTTCAGGGGAGACCACAGGGGACCACAGTATATACCACAGGGTTTGGCTCTGAGCTATAAAGGGCATGTTGGGAGAGAGATTTACAGATGGCCTTGAACTTGCCAGTGAGCTCTGCAGACTGGGGTAAAGGGATTTGCATACATGCATTTACTTTACTTGGGGAAGACAAGATTGCCTCCATCTCATTTCAAAAACACTGAGATAGGTGCAGGTGCACAGAAGCATTTGGAGACAGTGGCTATGGCAGGAGGCAGGCATGCCGTTCCAGAAGGCTGACCCTGTTGATGTGTGTGCTCCCACTGGATTTGGTTGTGACAGCCTGCAGCTGCTCCTGGGCCCCATAATAGGATTATTCTGGCAGAGGACACTTCAGGGCTAATTAGCATAAGGATACCTTCCAGGTTTCTAGGGTTGGGACCTGGCAAATGATAAAAGGGCCCAGGCTTGGAAGGTGCCCTTTGCGATATTGAAGTGGGTTAAAGAGGGAGCCTGTCACATCTGGTTGCTGTGATAATTAGATTAGGGAACAGAAAGGGAGGGAGAGAAGACAACCAAGGCAACCTGTGGTTCCTGGGTGGGGATAAAACAACCACCGGGATGTCTCCAGAGGGTCACACTGGGCAGAAGAAGCAAAGCCAGAGTTAGGACACTGACCCATGAAACATCTAATTTCCAAGGGGGCTTTCAAGGCTGTGTACACTGTCTTCTAACCACCAGTCACCCGGTGTTTTTGTTCAGTCATGATCTTCGGGCCATGTCCTTTTTCAGTCAGTGAATTGGTACTGACTGGGGTGAATCTGTAGCTTAAGGTTCTAGATGCTTCTGATGAACACAGAGCCCTTGAGACCATTGTGATTTAACACTAAGGTGACACTGGCATAAACAGACCCTTCTGAGATCAAACATGACAAAGAGTCTACAGTCTCACTGCACTGAGCCCTTTGCCTATGAGAAGCCTATGTTAATCTCCCAGCGGGGAGCCTGCAGTATTGACTATGCTGATCTTGATTTGCAGATAAGGATACAGAGATGCTGAGAAGACCCAGGACTTGCATGTAGCCACAAGGCAAATAAGTGTGGGTTCCAACTTGGTGCTTAGTAGCAGCTTCCTCTCTTGGGTCAGCATGCTATGGCTCCTGATCCTCCTACCGTTATCTCACCCCTATCTGCCTCTCAGTCATAATACCCTAATCTACTAACTTACCAAAAGTCCTCTGTTTTCAGGACCTTTCTGCAAGTGCAGCTGGCCTCTGACTCTCTATATACCTGTATTCTATTCATCCTTTCACATAGAGAAATTCTGAGTCTTGATATATATCTTAATATATATCTTAATATATATGTATATATATATATATATACACACACATATGTACACATACACAATATATTTATGTGTGCACACATATAAAAACACAAATATAAACAAAATAAATTCACAAATATGAATACAAAGAATTGTACACAAAGGCACCCCCACACCCATACTCCATGCCCACACTTATATAGATGATAGATAGATAGATAGATAGATAGATAGACGACAGACAGATAGATATCACATACATTCCTACTTTCCCCTCAGTTTCAAGCTTTTCCTTACACCCTGGTCTGCCAGTCCCTTTGCCTCTCTATCCCCAGGTCCTCTCTACTGGCTGCTGCTCGCAGGGGTACACTTTAGCACATCTCTGCTCATGGACTTTCCACGGTTTGGGGAGGATGGTCCTGGAAAGAATGTTTCCTCTCCTGTGGCTAGATTGCTAGCCAGACACAAGAATCAACTTTCTTTGCTTCAGGAAACCTTCCTGACCTCTAATTTCACTAAACACCCTTCACAGATTTCCAATACACCTCATCAGTAACCATCATGACACTGCTCATTTCATAGCTTCAATTTTTAAAATTAATTGCCCTTTCTCAATACCAGGTGTTTCTCGCCATCAAGCCTCGCCATGATGCATAGTACAATGTGGGTACTCAATAATTAATGATTATGTTCAAGTATACTTAATATTGGCAAAAAAAGAAAAAAAAAGAGCTCCCCTTGCTGCTTCCTAAAGCAGGATTCCCTCATTTACTCAAGTCAGGACTAATGGAAGTTATCACAAAAAAGTCTAACTTTCTGTTTTCCCCTTCAGAATGAAGGTGAAGGGAGCTGGACTGAGGCCAACTTTGATCACCTCTAGATAGCACTCAGACTTTAGCTCACAAGTCTCTGTACTCATGCTATAGAGGTTAGCCTGTGTGGCAGATGTAAGGAGTCACTGTTTCTGATAGTGGTCACATGACAGAATTATAAGTATTCACTACTTTGGAAGAGCCAGCAGGATGCAGCTCCGAGGTTGAACTTTATCTCTTAGTCTGTTATGGCAATGCTTCCTTCTTCTATAGTGTACATGACGAATGAAGTCAAGTTCATACTCCAATTGTATGAATTACCAGGATTCTTAAGTAAGACATGTTGGGAAAGAAATCATCCGAAACTCTATTAGCTAATGTCTAGCAGATGGCACATGTGGATTTAAGGAGAAGTGACATGGAATCTATTTATAAAAGAGACACTTCACTCCATGAGCTGGAGAAAGGGATCCAGGAAGGACAGTCATGTTCTGAGGTAGTCACAGTAGTGAGCTGAGGTACCAGCCAACTGGGGAAGGGGAGATGCCTTGATGCCTTTGCTGGGACACAGACAGATTTTAAGAGTTGAGTCTGTTATTCAAGGATCATGGAAGGAAACTACCATCCTTTGCCAGTGACAGTGGTAAGATGGGGCATTGGAGAGAGAGAGAGAAAGAAAGAGAGAGAGAGAGAGAGAGAGAGAGAGAGAGAGAGACTTCCTTTTTAGGGAAGAGCTCTAAGGAGATGAGATTATTAGCAAGGACCACAACTACCTGCAGGATCCCATCAGGAGTTTGCAAAGAGGCTAAACACTTAGCTCTCAGCACTTGCCTCGTCTCTTCTTCCTCCTGAAGAAACTCTCTGGGATACAAAGGGTATCCAAGCTTACGCCACTCGGGTTAGTACCTGTGTCCATAGAACATGGTGGAAAATGAAGAGACACAGCAGAGGATTGGAAATGATGAGACATTTAAAACACAGAATCTAAAGTGTGGAAAAGCAACAGCTGGGGAAGAGAAGGGTGGACATCAGGGGACGGATAAATTAGAACAAATATGTTGCCGTATACATATGAAAATGTCCACTGATTTCTGTTAGGTCCAACTGAGTAGAAAGAGTTTCTTTTTCACTTTGCAGCTCCTGTATTTTCCTTGTATTTTTTTTTTCTGTTATCTTATTAGTGCCTTAATTTAAGAGACTTTTTTACTGCCATGAGTACAGACTTCTCAGAAAACAGATTTTAACAAAAAATTAGGTGTGTCGGTGGGTAATTGGTTTAACTTAAAATATATAGGAGTTTGTAGGACTTTTGTAAATTGAGTACAATCTTTGTACCAAACTATTTGCTATGGTAATGAAAGACTGTGAAACTATCTACAAAAAATACACAAAGTTGCACCAATACTAAAGAATTATGAAATATATCTGTGATGTTTTCCAGTTTACATAGGAATTACCATACAAATCCTGTTCAACTCTCCTCTGGTAATGAGAGTTTATTTGTATGGGCAATGTGATTTATTGTTTATTTTTTTAACCAAATGCCTCCTCAGTAATTTATAATGGCTTTGCAGTAATGTGTATCAAATAAGCACTGGAAAAGCAATCTTCTCTAGGGTGATATGCATGTTTCAAATGATATTGCAAGCGGCACTGATGGATATGTAATAATAAACATATCTGTTATTAACAGGCAAAATAGAAAATGTCATAATAAAGCCTTTTATTTTTCATGCTCATTTAAATATGAAAATGAAAAATGGGGGCTAGGGATATGGACAGCAGTTAGTAAAGTGCTTGCTGTGTTAGCATGAGGACCTGAATTCAGATCCCCAGTGTTTACACAAAAACCAGGCATGGGAGTCCACAGCCATGTACCTATAAACCCCATCACCACAGAAACAGAGATAAGTAATGGTTGGAGCTCATTGGCCAGCCGTCTAGCTGAACTGATGGGCTCTGGGTTCAGTTAGGGTCCTGATCAAAGAAACAAAGGGAAAAGTGATACAGGAAGGCAACCATGACCTCTAACCCAACATATATCCATATTTACATGTGGCTACACGCATATGCACACAAACCATGCCAACAGAGGAAAAATGGACAAAAACGAGAAAAAGAAAACCCAAATCAACCAAGAAGAGTTTTAAAGCAATGACGTTGGGTTGTCCAGTTTATAAAGTAAGCCATTTGCCAACATCAACATTCTTTCAGTTATTTATTTTGGTAATCAAGCAAATCTCTCTTCAGCCTATTTTATTTTTCATCACACTGAGTCCAATTACTGCTGCTCTTATTATTTATTTACTTGCTTGCTTGCTTTGATTTATATGTGTGTGTTGTGCAGTGTGTGTATGTGTGGAGGCCAGAGGAGAACATTGAGTGTCTTTCTTTACCTGCCTTTCACCATATTTTTTAAGACAGGGTCTTTCACTGAATCTGAATTTCAGCATTTCAGCTAGGCTGGATAGCCAACAGGCTCTCACAATCCACCTGTTTCTGTCCTCACTCCAACACTGGGCTTACAGGCTCTTTTCACAATGCCCAGCTCTTCTCAGGGGTGCTGAAGATTTGAACAGGGGCTCTCGCTTCCACAGCAAAGATTCTTCCCCACTGAGTCCTACATACCCAGCTCCATATCGGCATCTTGATGTTTGTTGCTCTCAAGTCACTCATGCCACATTTACGAATCACACGGGGTTCATCAAAGCAACCTCATTGTGCTGTGCTGGAGCATCAGTGAAGCTGCCGAGGTGATCACTGAGCACATAAGGCCTGCTCTTCTCCTGACAAATCATATCACTAGGGATGTAAATATGTCAGTCCAGATATAGCCTTTTCAAGAAGATAGCCATCATCACATGTATCTTTTTAAGCATAGGAAATGGGAAGCAAGATGTAAGGTATACATCTACACAAACTGTAATTCAATGACTCTAAGGGCCTTTTTTTTTAACCCATTAGCCCGACAAGCATCCAAGAACTATCACAACCCTTGTTTTATCAGCAAAAGCAGCATTGCAATGATGCGCTTGCATAAGATGCAGTCCACCCTGTTTGGATTTAATGGCCTGTATTAATGGGGCACAGTGACCAATTACTCAGAATGCTTCAGTCCTCTCATTCTGCTAATGCTGTCCACAATGGAAAATTGTTCTGCAATTAGATTTTTACCTATGATTGTGATAGGACCAAAATAGTATTGGGTAGACACCTCTGCCAAGAATCACTGTAAGAGTTAGAAAATTTATGTCAGCTATGATCTACACACACATTCATGTGTGTAACTTCATTTCATATTACATAGGAACATGTGATAAAGCAATTAAACGTGTGTGTGTGTGTGTGTGTGTTATGTACACAAATGAAGTCCTCTGATATTTGGGGGCTTATTATAACCAAAATGATGTATTTCCTTACAATTCTGACATCAGGACAGAACCCTAGGAGGAAAGATATCTACAGTAAACAAAATGGCGACTTCTTTCAAAGGAGCCATTCCAGATCCAAAATTTAAATGCATGGCAAAAAGTAACGAAGGTGGTTTGACGGATTGCTCTCTGGTTAAGACCAGCTGGCACTCTTGTAGAAGACCTGGGTTTACTTCCCAGCATCCACATTGAAGCACACAACCCTCTGTAATACTGGTGCCAAGGAATATGAGGCCACATTTCTGGGTTCTATGGTTACTAGGCACTTGTGGTACAGATGCACAAGCAGTCAAAACACTCATACATATAAAGTAAAAATAAATAGTAGATATTCATGTATATCCAGAAATTTTGTTATGTTAGAAAACATGCAGGGAGAATATGAATCACCTGTGTAGACTCCATGAAGTCTCATGACTCTGGCAGAGGCAGAAGAAGAAGACAGAAGGGTAGAGCATGAGAGCCACAGAGCATGTGCTGTGATTAGCTCAAAGATGGAGACCTCCACTTGGTTACTGAGCTACCATGGGCTATATCCGAGCAGGGGTTCTAGGTTATATCCATACATGGTTCTTGGTTGGAGAAACAGTCTCGTAGAGGGCACCCATGCCCTGATATATTTTGTCCCTGTGGAGCTCCTGTCCTCTCCCAGTCATATTAACTCCCCCTTCTTTCATATGATTCCCTGCATTCTGCCCAAGGTTTAGTTATGAGTCTCTGCATCTGCTTTGATACACTGCTAGCAGAGTTTTTCAGAGGTCCTCTATGGTAGGCTTTTGTCCTGTTACTTGTTTTCTCCTACATCTCTGTCCATCCCATTTGTCTTTCTAAGTGAGGATTGATCATCTTACCCCCGGTCTTCTTTCTTGTTTATCTTCTTTAGGTGCACATATTTTAGTATGTTTATTCTATCTTATAGGTTTATATAAGTGAGTATATACCGTGTGCATCTTTCTGCTCCTGGGATCCCTCTCTCAGGATTCCCTAGTGGGTTCCTTAATAAGGGAAACAGGAACTATTTCTGACGTGAACTCAATGACTGGCTCCTTTACCCCCCAACCCCCAGAGGGAGGAACAGTCTTGCTAGGCCACAGAGGAGGACATGGCAGCCAATCCTGGAGATACCTGATAAGCTAGAATCAGATGGAAGGGGAGCAGGACCTCCCCTAGCAGTGGACTTGGAAAGGGGCAGGGAGGAGATGAGGGAGGGAGGGAGGGTGAGATTGGGAGGGAATGAAGGAAGGGGCTATGGCTAGGATACAAAGTAAATAACCTGTGATTAATATGAAAAAAAATAACAAAAAAAAGATGGAGACCTCCAACTGAGAAGAGACTCAATTCTACTCATATCTTATTTATAGGTTCTTAAAGGCTCATTCTTCTCGGAGCTTCCAGAGTCTGCTAATGTCTTGGCCTCAACATTTTGAGCACCAAGGCAGAAGATCTAGCTGAGCCACAATGTGCCCAGACCATTGGATCATGCAAATGTTGAGATAAGGTGATAATGACTTAAGTTGCTAAGTGTTGGCAGTTGCTAAGTGAGGCAACAATAAAAGATCAGTCCCTTTCCTTTGCCTTAACGTATTGGTGGGGTACCAGATTTACTTTTAAGTTAAATATCTTCATTTGTAACTCTTTTGAAACTTTTGGTCACTTGAATATGTTGAATTTGTTTGCCTCAATACCCTCAAGTTTCCCCTTTTAAATCCTATCCCTTACCTGTTGGTCTCCCTTGTCTCCCTAGGTAATTTTACCTCTACTTTCATGAAACACATGCATGCATGCACACACACGCGCACACACACACTTTTATATATAGATACGCATACAAGTCAGGTTTGGATGCTAGTCTCTTGGGCACACCTGCTCTGGATCAGACATCCTGTGAACAAAAGTGAAAGGCTATTTTCCCTTCCACCCCATACCTCCAATCTTAATGACAAAGCAACGGCAGGAAAATTGCAATAGACACTTCAAAGTAGAAGGCTTCACAGAAGTCCCTCACTCGTCACACTATGACCCAGCAGGCCATACTTCACTAACCCCTTGCTTACAGTCAGCATCTTCTCTTGGGGGCGGTTCTCTGTGAGACTAGGTCCCTGATTCTATCTGAAGTCTTTATGACTCTTCCCGTAAGAAAACATTCTAGTGGATGACTGAGTAGATTTCCCAGCCTGGTTTATGCATTCAGCAAAGAGGGCTGTTGTAAACTCCTCCATCCTTCTTCATCTGTTCTTATTTTGGTATCAATACAAGTTTCTTAAACTCAATGTGGGTTTCCTCTGGCTCTAACCAGGGTTTAGTTCATTAGAATTCCACTCTCCCACGGAACTCAAGCCTCTGGTTGTTCTGTGCTGTCACCTCAGGTGTGGGAAAATGCTCCTAAGGTCCTTACGTCCCCTTTTACCAAGCTGGAAAGCCAGAGGAGACATGCGTATATCCTCAAAACCTGTTATGTCTGGCTGTGCCGATAAGGCTGCATGCTAAATATTTGAAACCGTAATCAGCAACCTAATGGCCCCGCCCTTGAACCATTCTGCCCCTGACACTGCAACCCACTCGCAGAGCCTTGGATTTTTATTTTCACATACAGCCCATTACTTGTTACTTTGCAATCTCTTGTTGAGACAGACTGGAGGGGAGAATCAGTTTCATTTTGAAGCCCAGTGTTTGATTTCTGGCTCCTTCATATTCTCCGAGCTCCTCTTGAGAATGGATTCTTTCCTTGCGTCTATCACCTCTCCCCCCCATACTTTATCACGGGCAGCAAAACAAGTCAGCCGCATCTTTCGACTGTCTGCCTGAAATCTCCAGGCCAACCCACAAGATCATTAGATAATGGTTTTTCTTCCACACGTGACAGTTTTCTTCCCTTATCTCCTGCTGGTACATAACCCAGATATTTTGTTGTCCAACCTCCACTCGCGCTGTCTTGACTGTTTTCCCACTGCCCAGACTTAAAGCAAATGCCAAGATTCTGAATTCTGTAATGTCAGCAACCCGTTTCTGATACCATTTCTATTTTAACTAGGTATCATTGCATAACCAACCACCCCAGTACAGCACTGGACAGCAAAGGTCAGCAATTCCTCATGATGTTGCAGTCTGGGCAGGATTCAGTTGGGGCATTTCCTCTCCCTGCACGTGGCTGCAGCTGAGGAATGGAGAGGGTGTTGAGGGAGGCTCACTCTTAGGGGAAGCAAGCGTGTGCTGCCTATAAGTGGACCTCAAGGAGAGCCTCAGTTCTCACGTGGCTGTGCCTCTTACAGCATAGCTTCTGGTCCACAAAACATGAATCTCTTGGGGTTGAATTCTCAGTGGCTGTAATGGTGGCTGAATGTTAGAGCAGATAGGGAAAAAGGCATGACAGAGTTTATATGGATCAGGAGGCAGTGTATGTGGGTGGGTGTGACTTGTGTGGTATGTGTTTGTGTGTGTGATGTGTGTGATTGTGTGTGTACATGAGAGTGTGTGTCTCTCTGTGTGAGCGTGTGTGTTTGTGTATGTGGTGGTGTTTGTGTGTGTCTCTATGTGTGCTTGTGTGCCTGTGGGGGGGGTGTTTGTGTCTGTGTGTAACGTGTGTTTGAGTGTGTATGTTTGCGTGTGTGATGTCTATGTGAGTATGTATATGAGAGTGTGCCTGTGTTTGTGTGTGATTGCATGTGTGTTTGTGTGTGTGAGTGAGTCTATAAAGAATGTTTACATTTTGCCTTAATAATCATGACAAAATGGCCACACAGCTAAGAGTGCAGCAGCAGGACAAATCAAATTTCATGTTTGTTGTCTGTTTTATTAGTGAGGACACAAGATTAAGTGGGTATGGAAGAGAAAGAGTTAAGGGGGTAAATATGTTCAGAAAACATTGGATGAAATTCTCAAAGAACTAATAAAAATTTTAAAAGAAAGGGATGCAGAATGAATAAAGTGTAATTGATGAAAAATTTAAAAAAAAAAAAAGTAGATCCTTCTAATTGTAAAGACACACAATGGGAATCCAGGACTGGCCCAGTCAACCTGAAATGAAGAAATAAATGTTCTTCAAGTTAAACAAACAAACAAAAAAAAAAAACAAAAAAAAAAGAGAGAGAAACAAAACAAAACAAAACAAAACAAAACAAAAAAAAGAAAGTAAGCTAAATGAGGTAGTCAAAAACTGAGTTAAACATGATACGGAAGACTTGTGTCAACCAGTCCAGTGATGGGGACTGGATTGACAAGGACAGAATACAAAAAAAACTTATTATGTATACACATTGCAATACCTAGACACTGGTCTGTGTGGGATTGCATGGTTGAATGGCTGTGTGGCTGTGTGGGTGTATGTGGCTGTGTGGGTATATGTGGCTGTGTGTGGCTCTGTGGTTATGAATAGATGTATGTTGCTGTACATGGCTCTATGTGGCTGTATGACTGTGTGGCTCTGTGTAGTTGTGTGTGATTGTCTGTGGCTATTTGGCTGTATGTGGCTATGTGTGACTGTGTGTCTCTGTGGCTGTGGCTCTATGTGGCTGTGTGTCTCGTTGTCTGTGACTGTATGTGGTTACGTGTGACTGTCTGGCTATGTGTAGTTCTGTGGTTGTATGTGGCAGGGGACTGGAAAGGGATGTTTTCTGGGGAAGTACTTTATGGTTGGGGTGAGTTTCTTAGTATACCTGCATATAATCTATACCGGGGGTAAGGAAAGTAGACCAGACTAGCTAACACACATGTGAGTCACTGTGTGGCCCACTGTGCAAATAATTTCCAGTGGTTCAATCCGTACCATGCAAATGATGATAGTGTAAATAAGGGTAGTCCTGGTCAAAGAGTCTGGACACAGGGTGCCAAGTTCTGTACTGTCAGGTTATGGCATTTTTAATACTAGTAATTTGGGGTTCCTAGTTCCTGATGGTGAATGGTCTCCAATGTGGGGACCATTGCCTTTGGCTTTCCCTCTGTATTAGCTATTACTTCCTTTATGTGAGACTTTTTAATTCATTAATTACACTTTCTTCATTTTGTATCCCCCCTGTGGTTCCCTCCCTCCTCCCATCCCAATCCCTCCCTTTCTCCACCCTCTGCATGCATGCCCCTCCCCAAGTCCACTGATAGGGGAGGACTTCTTTTCCTTCCTTCTGATCCTAGTCAATTAAGTCTCATCAGGAGTGGCTGCATTGTCTTCTTCTGTGGCCTTGTTATGCTGCTTTCTCCTCAGAGGGAGGTAATTAAAGAGCAGGCCAATCAGTTCATGTCAGAGACAGTCCCTGTTCCTATTACAATGGAACCCACTTGGATACTGAACTGCCATGGGCTACAAAGAAGTGGGAAACAGTACGATCTGGAGAGGACAGGAACTCCACAAGGAGAGCAACAGAATCAAAAAATCTGAGCACAGAGGTCTTTCCTGAGACTGATACTCCAACCAAGGACCATGCATGGAGATAACTTAAGAGTTATTTTTTTGAGACAGTCTCAGTATGTAGCTCTAGCTGGCCTAGAACTCACATGTCGACCAGGCTGGCCTCAAACTCATGAAGATCCAGCTGCTTCTGCTGAGATTAAAGTTCTGTGCACCACTCCTAGCTACAGAAGTCATTTTATGTACTATAAGTTAGCAGGAACATCTAAAGAAAAATCTTAAAGAAGTGGAAAAATACAGATGCCATACATCTCTAGAAATTAATATTTCTATAAGGCCTCATAATTAAGACAATGCAAAATTGATGTGAAATGGGTTAATAGAGGAACAAAATCCAATCTCATTTCAACAAACAAGGACATGCAAAGGAAAATGAATGATGCTGGATCAGTTATACATGAGGTATGTATTGATTCCTTCTTTATTGTGGGCATAAAATTTACTACAGATAGATTTTAGATCTAAGTGTGATCTGATTGTTACAAATTTTGGTGGAGGCAAAATATTAAGCAAGACAAAACCATGCACTGAGCACTGGGTGTTTCTTTACAAAGATAAGTTTGTCTAAGAGAAACTTACAAACTTCTATTCATCAAAGAACATAATTAATAGGAAAATTGTACAAGCCACAGGTGGAAGAAGATGACTGACAGAAAAGGCTTGGATTCAGGACAAATTCCTCTTTTGAATCATTGGAGGAAAGGAAGATTACTCTACAGATAACTGAGTAAAAGGTGGAACAGTCACACAAGATTATAGCCAGGAGGTGGTATACACACTGAAAGAAGCTTGACTTCTCAATTTAAATGTATATGCAAGGCACAGTGGGACCCAGGAAATGTCCCTAGACCCCATCAACTACAAGGAAACTGACTGATAACATAACTGTGACTGAATCTCATCATCAGCTCTTCACACTGAGTGGTGGACTGTAAATTGTTATAGCCGTTTTGTAAAGCTGGTTGACAATAGCTATAAAACTTAACCGATGAGGACTTTATTGCTAGAAATTCCACTAGGTAATGACTGAGAGCTAAAGGGCGTGAGTGCTGAGTGTAGGAGTTTTCACAGTCTCATCATACATAACAAGAGGCTTTCAATGTTGGTGGGATGGATAATGTGTAGGATGTTTGCATTCATGGAATCATAGCTAGATGTGGCCATACCCTATGGCATACATGAATCTCTGAAAAAGACAACGTGGAGTGATCAGACTCCAGTCACATCACTGTGCGTGCTGCCCTGTGACTTTTTTTTTTTTTTGTACACGTATCAGAATCCATCTTTAAACCTGTGTGATACCTCAGGAGTGTAATCCTGTGGGCTTAGGTGTGAGTTAAAAGTCCAGTCTGTGTCACAAAGTGACCTGTAGGTCAACCTGGGCTACAGTGATCTCCTATAGATCAGTATGGCTACAGTGATCTCTTGTAGGTAAGCCTGGGCTACAGAGATAAAATTGTTGGCTTGATACAAACAAACAACAACCATGAAACTTTGCCTCTGCAACAGAAGCCAGAGTTCCTCTGTGGTTGGAGGCTGTAGCTATCTCTTGCTGTTGTGATTAGAAGGGAACCTGAAGGAGCCTTGGGTTCTTTCTTTCTTTCTTTCTTTCTTTCTTTCTTTCTTTCTTTCTTTCTTTCTCTTTCTTTCTTTCTTTCTTTCTTTCTTTCTCTTTCCTCTCTCTCTCTCTCTCTCTCTCTCTCTCTCTCTCTCTCTCTCTTTCTTTTGTTTTTATGCTTTCCTCCACCTGGCTGGGGGTTATGCTGGCATTTTTACTCTGAAGATTCACCCAGCAGGATATTGTGTATTTGTGTGTTTGGCGATTTGATTTTATGCTCAATTAAGACAGGCTATTTTTGAAGTGGTCTCTACTCCTTCGATGTAATCATCCGCTGTTTGAAGGCTGTGTTCCGCCATAACCTTTCAGGAGTTGCAGTTGGCCATCATTTCTTTGCTCAGTCGTGAAAGAGCTGGCAAACCAGTGTCCGAAAGGCTGGCTTCAGCTCCAGGGTGACTCATGCTAGGGAAGCAGCAGAAATGCCTTCCTGGAGGGGCTTACATTTCATAAAATCATAAAATCAGGCCTTCTTAAGTGTGGGATGGTCTGTTCAGGCCAAACAATATGTCTTTGAATTTTGTGTCTGAGTAACACCATTCATACTCCCCAGCTGCCTCTCATTGTTGCTTGTCTGTTTGTTTTTGTTTGTTTGTTTCTTCTCCTGACAATTACCCTAGGAGATATGCTACTGCTATCAGAAATGATCCTAAAAACCAGGCAGTTCTGGAATGGAAGCCTGCAGTGTAACTGATGACATATTAAAGGCATGCATATCGGCTGCTGGTGCACTGCTGAGGCACGGAAGCTTGCAAAATACCTTCAGTCTGATTCAGGGGAACACAGTGGGGAGGAAAGATGATGGCCCAGAAGTCACCATCACACTGAGAAGCTGGGCTCAAGCGGGGGCTGGCAGCATCTTTAGAGAATATGAAGCACTTTTAGACTAGACTTTTAAACAATAGTCCACAGGCATAGCATAAAAGTCCCTCCGGCAGTTCTCACTGAACTGCTTCTCTGCTGCAGCAGGCTGCCATGGCATGCAGTTAAGCGCAGGATTGGTTTGTAAGGCTCAGCAACTCAGAGTAATAGATGGATAGCTCTGCCAGGCCTGTCATGCCAAGGCCAGGAAGATGGAAGACGGTGGGACCCCAAATTGTGAGTCACTCAGAGATTCATAGGGAGCTGAGAACTCTGACCTCCCAAATCCCCCAACAAATCTCACAGTGGAAACAACACTCTGCAAGCAACAGCCTCTCCCTGCACTTAATAAAATACACATCTGTCTGACTTGTGGTTAATATGAGGCATGGTGCTCGAAAAGTGCTGAGAATAGATTTCAAGAATTCTAGCCACAAAAAGCAAGGATGTTAGGTAATTGGTGTGTCTATTAGCCTACAAAGCTTATATCAAAACACCGTGTGGTATATCATAAAAATATACAATTTGTACATGTCAATTAAAACTGTATATGTGTATATACATATTTATACATTTTTCAGTGACTTCTGAGGGGCTGCTGGCTTTCCAGCTGGATCGTCTCCAATCCTTTCCTGTATTCTCTGCCTCTGAGCTGTTAATAGAAACTTTATTCCAGCAATGCAAGCTGGGGGATGTACTTTCACATCTACTTTCACAACAACCGAGTCACAGTTGTTTGACAGTCCATTGACCAAATTCTGAGATACATGAATGTGTGAATGTTATATTGGTGTTAAGGCGTAGGGGTGACTATTACATTGGACTATACCAAGTTATTGGTGAAGAGTATTCACCTATGGTTACCGAAAATGTAACCCTCAGCAAGATAGCTAATGAGACACTGTCACCAACAGTGACTTGAAGGACTCATTTTTAACAAAGACACTGAGCCATGGCTATGGGCAAGGAGCACCAGCTTCCTTGACAACTCAACGGCACTATTTCTATGGGAAGATGTGAGCCCCAGGGTGGTACAGGCCTTGTGAAGAATTAATAACCAGAGAAATAACAGGCATACTTACCATAAAAAGCCACAAGGGAGGAGAGAAGACAGTGCATTGACAGGTAGGACAAGGATGATGGCTTTGATCATGGTTGTACTAGGACTTAAGTATGCAGCCTGTTACAGAGCTCCTAAAAGAACATTACTCAGAGACCTTTTCATTTTTTTTGGCAGGCACACAGTGGATTAGAGCCACCAGATGAGGATATGTGGCCTTTGAGCAGATTTCCAGATAGGAATCAGTTCTCAAATGCAAATCCCCTTCAAAGAGAGGAGAGTCATTCCCTTGATATGGAAGGGCGATGGGCATGCACACAAATACCCATGCAGGAGACCCTCTCAGGAGACAGCCTAGTAGACAGAAACATTTCAGACCAGTGTTGTTACATTAAGGAGATTAGCCTTCATCATGAAGGACAGCGGGGGAAGCTGAGGGACATAGCGTCATCTGTGCCTCATGGTAGTCACTTTTGAGCCCACATTCAGGTATAGATACAAAGGATAGGGTGGCTGGAACAAAGGTACAGAAAGTGATCTAAGTAAACAAAGGTTCTACAGAAAGTAATGTAAAGATTGCCATTGTGTGTCTGCATTCCGTTAAAAACAAAAAACAAAACCAAAAACAAAAAAAAAAAAACCAGGAGGAGCTTCGCCGATGAGATCATAAAGTGTGGAGGGTACAGTATATGTGCACGGTTGATTGAAATTCTGGGAGCAAAAGCCAGTGAGGAATGATAAACAGGAGGATGGGGTGATTAGGCGTGCTGCTTCATCCTAAAGATAGGTGATAGCTCCCACAGAGCTCTGAGCTGGTGGACTCCATCCAACCCAAAGCTCCATTAGAGTGCTTTAAGGTCACTGGCCCCAAGCGATCCATTTGAATGGGCATCTATTTCTGAAATAATAATAAAAAAAAAGCAAAGATGGCTCAATATCTGAGAATCTTGAAATGAGATTCAACACATTTACATAATAAAGAAGGAAGGAGGGTGGGTGGCCTGGTGAACTTGAAAAAAGTGATGTATATACTTAGGCATGGCTAAGAGACATGTCTAAAATAGGGATAAAAGGGACTTTTTTTTTTAACTCATTTGACTAAAAGTCATATGCATCACAGAACATTCATTGACCAGGTCATGTATGTAGATATTAAAAGCATTCCAGCTTTGAAAAGTGGTATGAGGACACCCAAGGTACTGGTAAACAGTTCAAGCTAAAAGTTAGTTTAAGTAGAAAGAAATGAGAATGAGCTTGAGGCCATGCTTAGGCTCACTATTCATCTACCAGGCATTTCTTCCTGGGTACATGGAGTGTTTTTCTTGTTGCTGTGACAAAACTCCTGACAAACTCAACTTGGTCACATTGTACACAGGTAGAAAGCAGAGGGACATGAATGTCAGTGCTCATCTTGTTCTCTACTTTATATGTATCACAGTACCCAAGCCCATGGGTTGCTGCCATCCACAAGCAAGGTAGGTCTTTCCTCCTCAATGAATCTAACCTAGAAACCCCCTTCCAGTCATGACCATGGAGATCCAAGGTCTCAAGCTGACAGTGCAACTAACCAGTGTACTGACAACAAAAAGCAATAATATGACCACGGATTAATAGGCACTGAAATGCAACCACATATTTTTCTATAGTACTATGGGCTTACATCATAACAGTCCACTCTCAAGTCATTAATCTCTCATGTTGCAGGGGAACATGCCTACTATGTTACATCTTCATAAGCTCTTATGATGTCAGTCTCAGTAACGCTATCATGATGATCAAGTCCACACACTTAAGCCCTTGGAAAACAAAGCAAATCTAGACCATCACAGGTGCTTGCCTCATTGGCTTGCTGCAAGAGAGAAAGAGAAAAACGGAGGTGATATAGGTCATGTGCTTAGAACAATGCCTAGCAATCCAGCATTTGGTATCTAGTCTCTGCTGTGATTAATGGTTATTTACTTGTTCCCAATGTCTACTTATAAACAAACGTGAGGCTTGTGTCCAAGGCCTTTAAAACTATGGACTCAGCTTAAGGGTCAACTGTAATGTCTTCCCCTACCAGCGCCTGGCATCTGAGTTCTCACTAATGCAGTCCTGAGGATAGCACCGATATCTCTCCTTCCGGCCCACTCTTTCTGACTTCTGTCTTGTGTACTTAGATGCTTGTCTTGGCTCTTAGATACTACCCTCACCTGTAGTCCTTATACCTCCCAATTTGCCACTGACTTCCCCCCCACCCCCATACACTATCCTTGTGGTCCAGGTAGCCTAGTCAACCCATGAGCCTTGTCAACCCAGATTAGTTGTGCACTGGGCCACTGCTCTGGGTAACACATTATAACCCAGCAACTACAGTTCCTTGATCTTCATAGATGGCTCCCAATCCTCACTCACACCGTGTGGCCTCTGAAGCAGCCCCCACTTCATACTGGGTACCCTTCTCTCCCTCCTCCATGCATCCTGGTCTCTGTGATGGTGGTTCCACTACTTTCTAGTCAACGTATCAGCCACTACCTTCTCCATGCATCCGTGTGCAATTATGAGGCAGATATTACTAATAGTCAGAAATCAATCCACAGCTGAGCAAGCACTCGGCCACTGCTGTGGGATCCTTACATGGTTACAGGACAATCTTAGGTAGGTAACCTTATCGCTCTCATCTTACGAACTAAGTTGCCATTAGAAGCTGAGCTGTGAGCCTCTGGCAACAGAGAAGACCACCCTCTCCTGTAGGTTCGCTTTTCCATTTCCTTTATATCTGAATTACAGTAAGCTTCCCAAGCAAATGCAAGCTGTTTTCGCAGCTAAAACCTTCTCTCAGGCAAGATGACAGTCATCCTTCATCATCTTCATTCTGCCTTCCTGGCCAGCCTCCGACACTGTAGCTGAAGCCTGTTTTCATTCCAGAAATTTCCTCCCCGGGTGATCCTTGCACAGGCTCAGTATTGCTTCACTGCAGAGGCGAGCACAGCGCACAGGAAGTTCTTTGCTGCCACCTGCTGGTAAGCATGAGCTATGAGGGAGAAAACAGACAAACAGATCTGTCTTGGTCCTCTGAAAGTCGGCCTCAGTTTCCATGGATTTTGTTTTTCAGAGGTCTCTCCTAATGTAGTTCAGTTTAGTGTACCATTTTCCAGACTCGATTTCAATTTCCCAGTGGTAGTTTCTTAAGTAAGTCCCCCAGTTAACTTCATTAAGTCAAGCATAGGGAAAGCACACTCAACAGAAAGATCTCTCTCAGGATATCTGACAGATGTCAACTCTGTCCCCCTTATGAGACTACCACCCGTCTACATCACTTTCTAAACATCCCTCCATATTAAAGATGGAGTAAATTCATACTTCCCTGGGGAGATTCTGGGCTGTCTGAAAGCTGCTAGGCCATCGACACTGTTTTGTTCCCTGTTTGATCTGTAGAGAGAAAAGGAACAAATGCTAAGGAGGACACCAAGACATAATCAAGTAAAGGAAATAAAACTACAAGGGCTCAGAGGGTTTTAGGCTTGCTCAGACTACTTCAAAATCCTCTTCTGGGCTGCAGGTGTTTTCTTTCTCCTGTGTTAACATCATTTATCTTCAAAAATGGCTCACCTGTGAAGTTTTCCTTGCTAGTGGAAGAGTGGATGTTCAACGTCCCCGTGGTTGTGAGAGGGGTCAAATCCCAAAGGATTTGAGTGAAGGATGGACAGTATGTACAGATCAAAAGAAGATCCTGCACTTGCCTGCTCGGTCCTCTGACCTGGAGGCACCTGGCTTCAGGCACTCCTGTCAATTTTAACTCCCAAAGCCAGTCTCAGTGACCGAGGCTAAATGACTAAGAAAATGCATTCACTTCCAGTGAGGCCTTCGGTACCTGAAAATGGGAATAGATTGGCATGGGCCATGCCTCAAGGACCCCACGACTGTCTCTTAGGACTCCAGAACCATCTCTCATTTTGGCACTGAAGTTGCCTCCCACGCATCTGCAGCAGGATCAGCAGGGCCCAGTTCCAGGCTCCATCTTTCTGCTGTGCTCTCTGGCTCCCCCTTTATCTTTCCTTCCCATTCTTTCTTTTTATCTCCTCTCTCTCTGTCTCTCTTTCTCTCTGTGTGTTGTTGTTTTTAGATTATTCAATGGTGCTTATTAATTATATAACATAACATGATGAATCTAATTGAGTCTAATCTTTCCATACATCTCCATAATGTTCATTAATCATGTTATCTTTCTCCTTATTGTACCCTCTTTCCAATTCCTTTCCCAAATAGTCCCCTCAATTTACTTTCAAGTCTTTTTTTAAAGCTGGTTTCTACATACAAAAGAAAAATGCTTTGTGTAGAGTCACTGCCAGGCTGAAATCTGGCCATAAGGGGAACTTGGTGACCTCTTAGCTCATTACCATGTGGACACTGCCTAGTCAGTCATATGTAGCCCATGCCTGTGTCATGAAGATGAGATGGATTTTAGATGCTGGGGAAATTTTTAAGAAACGTTCTGGAAAGACTTACCCACGGGCTTCTGGCCACCTTGGGCTCCTTTTCCTGCCTGGTCCCCATGGACTTTGTCCAGCAGTTTCAATATTCACACATGTGTCACTAGGGTCTGAGTACAGGACATCAGTCCCTCCTCATTCACAGCTGCATCCCCACATACTCTAGTGTATGAGCTTTGAAGAGTCACACAGGGTTCAGGCTGTGTGGTCATAGCAGACTGGCATAGGGAAGAAGAACTACTGTAGACACCAAGACAGCAAGAATGTCAGAACTCACCCTTATAGGATCTGAGAGCTGAGATTTTCAGCTTTCTCTTAGTAGCTCCTGGACTCTAGACAATTCAATGGGTCTTTCTCCTCTCTCTCTCTCTCTCTCTCTCTCTCTCTCTCTCTCTCTCTCTCTTTGTTTCTCTCATCTTCAGTTTGCTTACTTTCAAAATGTCAAAGAGGTGCTATATCCTTTATAGAGTACTGTATACACAGGTTGAATAAGAGCTGCTTTTCTCTGATACTCTTGAGACCATGGAACAATGAGGCTTAAAAAGTACTAAATGTTTTTACCCTTAAAAGTGTTTAAGAAGTTCATGGGTGTCATAGCTGGGTAGGCCTGTTGGCTGCCTCCTTCCTTTGGAAACTGGCACGGTGCCTTCTGATATCATGGACACTAGTTCTCAGGGAAGGAGCATTCAGGTCAGATCCAGGTCTCTAGGTTCTGTTATACTTATGAACACTACTATTTTAACTCTGTGTAAGCACATGGGTGCTGGTGTTATTGGAAGCCAGAGGTTGGTGTTTTGTTGTTTGTTTTTTTTTTATCCCAAGCAGCTGGAGTTACAAGCAGTTTTGTGCTGTGCAACATGAGTGCTGGGAACAGAATTGAGGTCCCATGGAAGAGTAATGCCCTTAACTACTGAATTCTCTCCAGTTCCCTCCACTTATTTCTACCCTTCTTTTCACCTTCTTACTACTCATCTCCTTTACTTATTTTTTCCCCTACTTCCTTTATAGACTACCAGCAAGGTGGCCAGAAGCAGGATAAGGTTACAAGAGGTATCATGATGAAGTCTTTCCCACAAGGACCTGATACTCTCCTGAAGCTGACAGGTCAGGACAGAGAACAATGAGAGACGAAGGATTAGGGGTCATTAGTACTGAATGCCCCTGTCTCAGTTACAGGAAAAAGCAGACCAGAAAGCGACAACATACACTCCACCTCCAGCTCAGGTCTAGACATACAGAGTGAAGCACCCCGGCCTGACAAACAAAACTACTTTCCCCAAACCATTCAACAGTCATTGATGTAATAGGATAAAGGAAACTGAGATAGGATCCTAGAATTTTGAAAATTAAGAATTGCTCCTTCAAAGTCATGCCATTCCTACACTCCACATGTAGACTGTGGTGGCCATTTTCCATAGAAGAAAGTCTTATCGCCATGTCTTGGGGGAGGGGTTAATTTGTCGAAAGTATTCCAAATAATTCTGCTAGAGAAAACATGAAAGGATATGTGTTCCTGATTAGCTGTGACAAACAACTAGATGCAGAGTCAGAATCAACTCAGACACTGTTTCTGCTACTGGAGAAATGCCCACTTCGTGTGTGGAGCTGAGCATGGGCCTTACCTTGTTTTCCTGGAACTGTGTGACTTCTCAGAACAACAAGGGTGTGGTGGGATCCTGAGGCCTTAAATAGAAGCCAAGGCACGAAAGGCTCTCCTAGTGCTCGAGGAGAAAGTGGGAGTGAGAATACAATGCTGAACACCAGCCTTCAGCTGGCTGCAGAGGCAGCCGGTCTCTGTCTGAGGTCATTAGTCAAGGCATTTTAATTTTGATCATGTTGTGGCTCTGCCTTTGACTCTGACCCAACAAATCACAGGGACAATTGGCGCTTAATGTCTTGATGTTGAAGTCAGAGCTCATAACTGCACAGCCCAAACAGTCTCCCAGATTTGCTTCCCACATCCAGCATGATATATTTCAAATTGTTTTAATGAGAAGCACAAACTCACTGAAGCCAGTTTTCTGTTGGCTGGGCTACAAACACCCATTCTCTTCTTTCTGCTTCTACAAATACTGAGTGACAACCACATTTCTGTGCATGTTTTCCAGAGGTGTCCATCTCTGCAGGCTACAACTTCCTCATGTACCTCCTTTCCATCCACATTTATATTATTACTTCCTCTCTGGGAATCCATCCCATTGTGGGGATGCTGGTAAGAAAGTGGTCAGTAGAGTCCACTCTTGAGAAACAGTGCTGACACGAACATGTGGGTCTTAAAGCTGATAGAAGGATGGCTCAGAACAATGTGTTTAGTCTATTTGGATCTCATCTTTCTTCTCGCAAGCATGCAGAAAGTCACAGAAGCTAAGGTGTATGAAGAGTAAACCAATGAGACCAAGTCAATATCTCAGCACAGAGACTGAGTTCATGTCCACTTTCATCATCACCATCATGACATCAACACTGCTATTGATATATCATTACCTCAGCCCTTGTCATCATTAATCCATATGATCATAGTCAAAACCAGCAATAAATAGTTCTACCATAAAATGTACATAAACATCATCACGGCCACCATCTACACCATTAACATTATCACCACCCAATGTACATCACCATCAACATTCCATGTAAATCATCTTATCAACACCACCACCATCATCATCACCAGTATCTACACCATCAATACTATCACCATTACCATCATCATCCCATGTACTTCATCATCATCATCATCACCATTATCTATGCTGTCATCATCACCATCTACATCAACACTATCCTGGGTATCTCGGCCTTTCTATTCCAATGTCACAGGAAGGCCGATGCAGATGACAGTGACTAAGCCCTTTGCTGAAGCAAATCCTGAGTAAATAACCTCTGTTCTCATCGGGTGGTTTTATTTACATCTGCATGTTTGAGATAAAGAGCACATTTAACAGAGCCAAAGTAACCAAGAGACAAATGTGAGGGAGCACAGTAGAGAAAGGGGCCAAAGTGGTTCTCATGCAACCTATTGCCCCAAGTACACCCAAGCTGCGATTCCACAGCCACCACTCAAGACTCTGCTGCCCTCCTCTCCTCTGATCCGTGGGGTCAGAGTAATGGAGGGACCTTTTTGCTAGAGAGAGACAAGGAACACCACTGTTTAAAAAGAAGCAGGATACACTTTATTGAAACACTCCAGATACCAGATACAGCCATGGGAACTGGGAGGTGCCATAAAATGCATACTACATTTCGAGACATTTTAAAAACAAAAGATTCTCACTAGTAGCTTCATGGTATTGGCATGCATAAGCAGGCTTAAAATGTTGTGGCCTTTGCACTTTTTAATAGAGATCTAGTAAAATCAAAATCTACCTCTCTGTGGCTTACTTTACTTTGCCATTGCACAAGGTATCCTGGACCACAGTGACTTAAAATTCTAAACTTCTAGCTAGCCACCCACTAGTCATCTGTATATAGGGAGGGAACCAGGAAGGACCCCCCCCCCGTGTACTTAAGCAGGTGGACCCATTCTTAGCCAGTACTTCTAACAGCCAATCTTGGATATAATTTGGGATGCTTAGAAAGTGGGTGGCGATCTGGATATGCCCAGGGTACTTGTTGTACTGGGTCACCACTGAAGATATCAGTTGGGGGAGTAGAAGCAAGGCTTGGTGTTCGCTGAGAAAAGCCCCCTGGAGGACTGTGTCATGGGCATCCATGTCTACTTGGTATCCAAGGTACTGCAGTCCAGCTTTCACGTACCATACTTCATCTTTCCTCTCATGATGTACCACCTCTTGGAACTTCAGTCTTCTCATTAGCAAAAGATGTCAGCTGGGTTAGAGAATGTTCTGGCCTCATCTAGCATTGTGATTCTTTTTTTTTTTTTCTTTCCTTGTATTTGGTAAAGCTTTCAAGGATGCCCAGGACATGATCTGTGTTATATCATTAGAGAACTTTCCTATTTATGTTTAATGGTTCATCAGCCCATGTCTCAACCACAATCCCAGGGGGGAGGGGGTATATAGCATGTTTGTTATGAAAGGGGAGAAAATGAAACAAAATTAAAAAATTATTTTCACTAAATCCAAATTTTCTCCTATAAAATATTCAATAGGTATTGTTAAAGAGAGGAAAAACACCAATTTTCTCCTTCTCCCATTCCCAGAGATGAGCACAGCACATAATTCATGTTCATATGATTCCTTTGTATTTGTGTTTTTAGTCCATCAATGCGTATTTACAGACATCTTGCTCTGTACTAGAACAGTGTGCCAAAATACCAGGGTGCAGGGTGCAGTTCTCACAGCCTGTCCCCTCCTGTGATGGGGACACATGACAAGTCAACAAAAGAGTGGCTGGCATCATATCACTCCAGTGTCCTGGAGAGGGTCCTTCAGAAAAATGCCCTTTTCAGAGACCGGGACTCCAAAAGCACAGTGCCACTTCCTGTCTCTTTACTTACTTACTTATGATTTCTTTTTGGTTTATTGAGCTATAAATTATTGAGCTATGATATTGCTATATTGCCCAGACTAGCCTTAAACCCACAACCTTCCTGTTTTAGCCTCCAGCATGCTCGGCTTATAAGCATATACCTCTGTGCTTACTTTGAGGACTTCTTTTTTTTTTAATTAATTCAATTTACATCTTGATCATAATCTCCTCTCTCTTCTCCTCCCTCCCTCATCCTCTCTCTCCTATTCCTCAGAATAGGGGAGCCATCCCTACCCAGACACCCCAACTCATCTATTCACATGAGGACTGAGTTGGCCTTCCTCCCCTGTGGCCTTTCAGGGAAGTCCTATCAGAAGGAAGTGATTAGAAAGCAGGAAACATAGTCCATAGTGAGAGATCTTCTCCCACTCCCCTAACCAGGGGGCAGGCATGAAGCCTAAGATGTCTGTAGGACTTCTCTTCTTGTGGTCTGTGCACGGTAGTATGTCTATCCTGTATTAAATGACTAAAATCTACTTATAAGTATTTATCATGTGTGTCCTTCTGGGTCTGTGTTACCTCACTGCGGGTGATCTTTTCTAGCCTGAAGTGAGAATAACCAAAGAGTCCCTGGCGAAGAATGAGCGAAGTCTATTCATGCCCCAGCAAGCATAGCCAACAGGTGCAGAAGGAGAGTTGGCATGAGAGGCCTGGGAGACAGCCACACAGATCTGAGTTGCTCGGTGCCTCTGCTCAAAGACACAGATGGCTTCCGAGCACACTGCAGAGACACTGGAAAGCTCTAAGCAAACAATTTAAGTCTCTTCATAATTTAAAATGTAGCTAAATGTAGATGCTATACTTACTTGTGTAACGCATGCCTATACTAACAACTTTTATATGTTCATTCATATATGTTTTATGGAAGATAGAATCCAGCTGTAAAATAGGGCTTTCACAGTATGCTCTTTGACATACTTTTCACTAACTGCCAAGTGTTGCTTTTAGCCATGTGCCACCACACACAATTCTTTTCAGCAACACCTCACACTTCCTGGTCATCCTCTACCATACTGTTGTAAGTTCAACTTGCTCGCTTAAGTTATTGATAATTCCCCTTCTCCTTCAATGGCCAACAAGCATTGTTTAGGCTTCACCAGCCTTGCTCACTAAGCATTCATAACCATGTAATTTAAGGGTCCTTGCCTTAAGAGGCAGCAGTCTAGAGACAGACCCTTTTAAAAGGCTGAACCCTTTTAGGGTCCAGGAGAATGGGAGAAGTTCGCATAGACTGGATTTGCTGTCCAATGTAGGAAGCAACCAGCTTTTAAGGTACCGGGGATATGGGAAGGATTTAATGTCTAACAACTGAAAGAAATTCAGACAGATGAGCGTGAATGGTCAGATGCAGAACACAGGGCGTATTCAGATAGGGTTGACTACTGGAGGGCACAGGGCAGGATGCATCTCAGTTAAGGACAGGCCTTATGCTGTCAGGCTAGGAGGAAACCCATCACCCAGGCACATAGGGCACATGGCTTCTTTGCTTTGGCTAATGATTTCCTGAACCTTTACAGGTGAGTTTCTGTCTGTGCCTCACTCTCCACGTCTCAAAGAAATCCTTTGGCTCTCATACTGTTCCACTGTGATTACAAAACTCTGACATGCTGTAGAAAACTTACTTGCTTTGACCACATTTGAACTCTGAAATGCTGCCAAGTCTTTTCCCAGCAGACAATAATGAAGCAATGTCAGCCGGGCTGCTGATCTCAGAAAGGCCATCCTCAATAGAATAAGAAGAGTAATTAAATAACGCTGAAGTTACAGATCCAAAATAACAAGGAGGTAATTTGTTCCAGCTTCCATTTGATAATTTGATAATCCTCAACAGCATTGCCTAAAGGTCACTCAGTGTTGGCTATGCTGTCCCCAAGGAAGGTAAGGAAACTTCTCTTGTGGGATGGACAAGATCAGTCTCAAGAATGCTAAAGAACAACTGTTTGTTTTAGAAGACTTGGGCTGGTTTGCGATCCCACTCCAAGATTCAGGGCTATGATCTTAACAGATGAGTTCTCTCCTTCCCAACATGTCAGCTGACCTCAGCCAAAAGGAGCATGCATCCCAAACACATGTAGATCATGGACTCAGAACTTTGTGCCAAGTTTAAGAAACAGGGCTCTCATCTTGTCTACTTGTAGTCATCAAACTCTAGTCTTGGAATTTGAACGACCATCATGGCTTCCTCACTTATGGGAAGGGACATATGAGAAGGAAGCAAAACCTATATAATCATATAAAATCATATTAAAAAATCTTAGTTTTTATATGATGTTTATAATAACTGTAAAAAAATCAACCTAAAAGTTCTCAAAGGAAGGAAGGCATGGTTATATGGTAGCTCCCATACCCAGTGGCCATGATGAAGTCTTGCTCCATGCTTAATGATCTAGATGTGATTCTTGATTTAATTAAATCTTTAGCATTCTAGATTGGCCACATCTGCTTATCTTCCACACTCTGAGATGGGTATGTTGTATAGTGTCCTTTCCTGACATTCCTTCATAGTCTCACCCACTACTACAATGAAGGGCTGCCAAATCAGTTAGACATAGAGCCTGTTCTCTAGTCTTCTTGATCTGTGTTCCTCCTTCTAGAACCTACCAACACCTTCCTCCTGTATACCTGTAACCAGCTCCTAGTATGTCATAGCATTCTGCTTCAGTGCAGTGAACCCTGTGCACTCATGTATCCTGAAACCATGAAGTCAGAGTCAGGGCTTTGTCCAGATGTGGCATAATTTCAGAAACCACAGAAGGCCATAACTCTATAGCAGGTTAGAGTTACAGTTCTTGCTCAGGGATGTATTGAAAGATGGCAATCCATGGGATGGCTATTATCTGTTCTGATGGATTCATGGATAGATTTTAGTACTGTGCTGCTCTGCAGTTTCAGAAGCATATCTGAGCTCTGACACAGAAAATGCCTTTCATGAAATATATGACCAAGCCATTTAGACACCTTGTATCTCTCTACCTGTTGATGTGACTCAGGAAAGTCCTCATGATAGAACTGGGGGAACTAAGAATGTCCTGAAGTGAGGCTGCAATAATCACATATCTCTTGGGGTTTAGTCTTGGCCCCAACACTTCAGAGCAGAGATTCCCGAAATCTAAATGTGTCTTAGAAATTAGCTATGTTCACTGCTCACTTGAATGAAGATGTAAGAAATTAGATGACTGGTGAACAAATCTGGTTTTAGTAACATCCTTCCTTGGTCATAGAAGCAGGAACTACACACTGTGTTTGATGTCCTAAAGTTTAGTCTTTTGGATTCAACTTGGTTGAAACCATGACAATTATGAGTATGTGGCTCAAGATATCACAGCTCAGGTTCAAAACTGGTTCCTGGTCTTTAAAAGGATAAGTAGAGGTGTTGGGCATTTAAAAAATTATTAAAAATCAGCATAACACTTCTCTTCATGTTTTAAAATAGATTAATGTTTTCTTCAATGAAAAGCAATCTCAATGTCTCATCAGCGTAGATTCTTTGCTGTACAGAGCCAAAGGCACCCAAGGAGCTTGGTGAGTGTGAAGGAATTACAGAATGAACGTTCAAAGAAGGTACTTTGGTATCATTTTTGTCATAGCATAAAGTTATACCTTTAATTGGTCAAATTAGCATTTTAATTACTGAGTCTGAGCATTTTTAATAAACATGTTAGTAATTTAGACTCCCCCATCTGCCAGGAATCTATTTATAGCTTCCATTTCTGTTTCTCCTCCATTTAGTGTCTTTTTTTTATTTTCAGGAGTTTTCCTTTTTTTTATTACAGATATAAATCATGTGTAAATTTCAGAAGCTGGAAGAATCTTTTTCTGGCTTGTTATTAATTTGATTTCTATGATTTCAAAAGACAGAAATCATTATTTTTCATGGAATGTAATCAATCCCTTCTTCCTCCAAGGTTGGGGCTTTCTGTTGGGTCTCATATGTCATTGTTTGCCTTGGCTGACAATCCCAGTGTCTCCCATGTCATCTAAGTCAAAACCCACATATGACACTTCACTGTTTCACCCACTTCTTACTAACTTCCCATCACTGACCTGTATGTGTGTCTGTCTGGAGTTGACTCTACCTCCCCCCCTTCTTAACTTTGCTGTCTTCCTTAACCTACGCTGACCTGCTGATGGTCTCCCTGTCTCAACCTCCCCTCTCCAAAAACACTGTCTGACTGTTTATTTCAGTACCTACACACACTAGCTGTTACCTTCCACCATAAATTCCTCAGGCAGCTAATATAGTCCTCCTCACCCCCACCACATCCCCATAATGGCTTCACATCAGTGTCCCTGGATTAGGCTGTATTCCTCTTTCTAGTGATAACTCTTGGTTACTAACCAACATATCAGAATGAAAATAGTAGGGGGCAGCATTTGGGAATCTGTGTTTAAGTAGCCATGTCACCTACAGAACAAATTGTCTTTCTACTGGACTCCATCTCCTTTATTCTACAAATTCTAGAGATGGCATCCCAGGCCATCTTGGGCATATACAAGGCTTCCTTGACCACATCTTTTTCTACCACACCTGGGGTAAGCAAGTGGTGCAATGCTGGAATATTTGAAACTTCAAGCATTAAATTGTTTCTTACAGTGCAAATTCTGTGCCACTCTCTTGTGATAGACACTGCATCTCTAGAATAATAATGATGAATTTATACGGATTAGATTTTATAACTTCAAATACACAAAAGAAAATTAAAAGGAAAGACAGACAAATCTGCCACTCTGGCTGCCTAGTCCCAAAAGAATAAATAGACCAGTAGACCCAGAGATGATTTCAATAATGCAATTAACCTAACAGTCCTGCAGGATATTTGCCAAACATGATATCCAGCAGCTGCATTCTTTTTGAATTTTTATGACATAATTTCCAAAACAAAATTGCAAGCATAAAACATATTTGCCCAAATTTCAAGGGGTTGTAAAATACAATGTTTGTCCTAAGAGGAAAGTTTGCAGCTGTAAATGCTCACATTAGAAAAGCAGAGTGATTGCAAATAAATACACGGATGATGGAGAAGCCAAAACCAAATGTAATAGATGGCAAGAAATAATCAAGATTAGGGCAGAAAGTAATGAAAGAACAATACACAAATCAGAGTTGGTTCTTTGCAAAGGTTAACATGATTGACAAACTCTTAGCCAAACTAACAGAGAGAAAGAGAGAGAGAGAGAAAGCAAGAGACGGCCAAAATTACAATAATTAGAGACAAAAAGGGAGCTGTGACTACAGATGCCAATGAGAGTAAGATTATTGGTGAAAGCTTTGAAAAATTTTATTCTATAAGACTGAGAAATAGAAGAGATGGATACATTTTTTTTTGATTTTTTTAAGGTTTTTCTCTTTTTTTAATTTTATTTTATTTTTCTCAATGCAGTTTATTCAGGAACCTTGAACAATCATCTGACCCTGGGGAAAGCCAGCCCACAGCTTAAATAGCCTCTGGGTAGCCAACCCCAGCATGCCACGTGGGCAATGCAGATAGGTCCACATACATGGAAGCAAGCCAGATCCTCAGCCTTAGCCAAATATGGAGTTGTTTGTGACAGAGAGCACTCACCATCAAGAAGGTGGAAGGCGGAAACCAGCTCCATCTTTAAGGCGCGGCATTACGCAGCTCTCTACAGTTCCCCCTTTTTTTTTTAGACACATCAGGCCTGGTAGAGGTCTGGTCTCTGATATTAGAAATAAATTGGGACTTTGTACCGATGTTCATTTAGGTGTCATCCACCCAAAGAGCATCAGACCCGTCCAATACCTTTTTCTCAGAGGCGGGACCTGGGGCATCAACCCGCATGCAATCAGACATGCTCTTCTCTGGGTCGAAAGCGGCTGACCCTGAGTGCAGTGCTTAGCCTCGCATCCTGAGCATAACATTTTAGCTTTTTATGGTAGCCAACCATGCTTGGGGAGACTGTCCTGCTTCAATGGCTGCAAAGGCCTGAATGATCATGGCTGCATTACGCTGTTGTGAGACTCTAATCTTGCATATACACCACAGGCAAACCAAGGAGACCAACACCAGAAGGCCTAGATGGATACATTTTATAAATGCACATGAAATACCAAAATTAAATTCAGAAGATATAAATGATATAAATAAACATGTAACAATGATTGTGAAGTAATAATTAAAAGTCTTCCCACAACAAAAGCTGTGGACAGATGGCTTCACTGCTGAATTCTAACAGTATGGAAGATATAATCCCAACATTCCTCAAACTGTTTCACAACACAGAAAGGAGAAGGACATGACCAAACTCATTCTATGAAATCAATATTACATAGCTACAGATACAAGGAGCAAAAGAGAATGAAAGGAGGGAAGAAAGGAAAAGAAAGAGAAAGTAGGGAAGGAGGGAGAAAAGGAGGAAAGAAATGGATTTGTAGGTCAGTTTCTCTGGAGAAGATACACATAAAAAATCTTAACAATAAACTTCAAATGAAATTTAATGAGACCTTAAGAAGATAATACATAGTGACCAATTTGGTTTCATTCCAGGGATGCAAGGTTAGTTCAACTTGTACAAATTAAGTTATAAAATACATCATATAGATTTAAGAATATAACTCACTCTAATGGTCTCCTTGTGTAGTTCCTTTTCAGGTCTTTCTATTTCCCTCTTCTTCCATAAGGTTTCCTGTACTCTGCCAAAAATTTAGCTTTGAGTCTCAGTATCTCCTTTGATACCCTGATGGGTAGAGTCTTTTAGAGGTCCCCTGTGGAAGGCTCCTGTCCTGTTCCTTGTCTTCTCCTACTTCCAATGTCTATCCTGTTTGTCCTTCTGAGTGAGGTTTCAGCCTTTTCCCCAGGGTCTTTCTTGTTGTTTAGCTTCTTTAGCATTATAGATTTTAGTATGTTTATCCTATGTTATAGGTCTAGTATCCACTTATAAGTGAGTATATTCCATGTGTGTCTTTCTGCTTCTGGTATACCTCACTCAGGATGATCTTTTCTAGTTCCCACCATTTGCCTGCAAATTTCATGATTTCCTTGTTTTTAATTGCTGCCAAAAAGCATGGGCCCAGGGGGGCCTGCAGAGACCAATACTCCAACCAAGGACCATTCATGGAGAGGACCTAGACCCCCTGCTCAGAGGAAACCCATAGGCTGCTCTGTTTTCAAGTGGGTTCCCTAGTAAAGGGAGCAGGGACTGTCTCTGACATGAACTCAGTGGTTGGCTTTTTGTTCACCTCCCCCTGGAGGGTGCAGCCTTGCCAGACCACAGAGGTCTAATGAGACCTGATAGACTATGGTCAAATAGAAGGGGAGGAGGCCCTTCCCTATTAGTGGGCGAGGGAAGGGGCATAGGAGCATAGGAGGAGAAGAGGGAGTGTAGAAGAATAAAAGAAGGGTTATCTTTCTCTCCATTCATTCAGTGTAGCATTCAAAGTCTTAGCTAAAGCAATAAGATAAGAGTTTTTGTGGGTGGGTTGGTGTTCCCCTCCTTCTACTAGGAGTCCTGACTAGATAGATGGTGTCCTATTCATTCTCCATGACCCCTGTCACTAGGAATCCCATCTATAGTCACCCCCATACACTCCCGAACCTACCCTGTCTTAGGTCTCCAGCTTCTCACATAAATGTCCGTGCCATGGTTTCTCTTTTCTCTAATTTCCAAAGTGTTTGTACAAGTTGTTACTCCCACCAGTGATGGAGGAGTGTTTCCCTTTTTCCACATTGTTGCCAGCATGTGCAGTCACTTGAGTTTCTGACCCTAGCTATTCTGATGGGTGTAAGGAGGAATCTCAAGAGTTTTGATTTGCATTTCTCTGATGACTAAGAAAGTTGCACATTTCCTTCAGTGTTTCTCTGCCACTAGAGATTCTTCTGTTGAGAATTTTCTGTTTAGCTCTGTACCCCATTTATTTGATTTGATTATTTTGTTTGTTGGTGTTTAAGTTCTTTATATATTTAGGATATCAGCCCTTTGTAGGATGTAGGATTGGTGAAGATCTTTTTCCAGTTTGTGGCTGTCATTTTGTTCTATTGACAGTGTCCTTTGTTTTACAGAAGCTTTTCAGTTTCAAGAGGTCCCATTTATTAATGGTTTATCTTAGAGCCTGTGCTGTTGGTGTTCTGTTCAGGAAGTTGTCTCCTGTGCCAATGAGTTCAAGGCTCTTCCCCACTTTCTCTTCTAGTAGATTTAGAGTATCTGGTTTTATGTTGAGCTCTTTGAACCACTTGGACTTGAGGTTTTTTTTTTGTTGTTGTTGTTGTTTGTTTTGTTTTGTTTTTTGGGTGATAAATATAGGTCTATTTACATTTTTCTACATGTAGATATCCAGTTAGACCAGCATCATTTGTTGAAGATGCTTTCCCCCCCCATTGTATGGTTTAGGCTTCTTTGTCAAAATCAATTGTCCATGGTGTATGGGCTCATTTCTGGGTCTTCAACTCAATTCTATTGATCAATCTGTCTATTTCTATGCCAGTACCATGCAGTTTTTATTATTATTGCTCTGTATTATATCTTGAAGTCAGAAATGGAGATACCTCCAGAAGTTCTTTTATTGTACAGGATTGTTTAAAATATTCTGGGTTTTTTGTTTTTCCATATTAAATTTAGAATTGTTCTTTCAAGGTCTATAAAGAATTGTGTTGTTATTTTTATGGGGATTGCACTGAGTCTGTGGATTGCTTTTGGTAGGATGGCCATTTTTACTATGTTAGTGTTACTGATCCATGCACCTGGGACCTTTTTCAATCTTCTGATATATTCTTCAATTTCTTTCTTCAGGAACTTGAAGCTCTTGTCATACAGGTCTTTGACTTGCTTGGTTAGAGTTACACCAAGATTCTTTATGGATTTTGTGGCTTTTGTGAAGGGTGTGTTTCCCTAATTTCTTTCTCAGCCCATTTGTCTTTTGTGTATAGAAAGGCTTCTGATTTTTTTAAATTAATTTTGTATCCAGCCACTTTGCTGAAGGTGTACCCTGCCTATAAGAGTGCAGGGATAAATACAGAGCAGATATTGGGAAAATGTCCAACCAATGCCTGGCCCAACCTGAGACCCACCCCATGGGAAAGAGAGGACCCCTCACACTATTAAGGATACTCTGCTTTGCTCACAGACAGGAGCCTAGCACAACTGTCCTCTGAGAGACTCCACCCAGCAGTGGTCAAAGTAGATGCTGAGACTCAACAGCCAACCATTGGGCTAAGAGTAGGAGAGTCTTGTGGAAAAGTGGGGATAAGGATAGAAGGACCTGGAGATGACAGAAGCTCCACAAGAAGATAAACAGAACCAACTAACCAGGGCCTTGAGGGGTCATGCATGATCTTGACCTAGGCCCCTACACAGATGTAGCCAATGGACAGTTGGGACTTCATGTGGGTCTCCTAGTAAGGAGACCCAGAACAGGGGCTGTCTCTGACATGGACTCTATTGCCTCTTTTTTGATCACTTCCTCCTGGTGGGGCTGCCTCACCAGATCACGGGGAAAGAGGACAAGCTAAGTCCTGATGCAACTTGGTTAAGTGGGGTGGGTTGGTAGGGGAGGACTCCTTTTTTCTGAGGAATAGGGGAGGGGTGTGGGGGAGGAGAGAGGGAAGGTTGGGACTGGGAGGAAAGAAGGGATGGAGCTACAATCTGGATGTAAAGTGAATAATTTAATTAATTAATTTTAATTAATTAAAAGGTGGGTTGAAATTCATGGGAGGTCTTTTTTTTTCCCTGAAGAAAAGGGAGCGGGCATAGGGGTGGATATAGTGAAAGGAAGGGAGGGAGATTAGGAGAAAGAAGAAATTCTGATCAGAAAGTAAATTAAGTAATGAAAAGGAAAGGTACAAATAGAAAATGAAGGCATTAAATTACCTCTATTCACAGACAACATAATCTAATGCTTAAAAGACATTGTGAACTCCAGTGAAAATTTTAGGCCTGTTGATAAAGACTTCAGTCAAGTTGCAGAATACAAAATAAGCATCTATCAAAAACCTAGTAGCTTTTGTGTATACAAATAATGAATTTGTTGAAAAAGACACATGGGGTATATACTCATTCATAAGTGGATATTAGACATATAATATAGGATAAACCTACTAAAATCTGTACACCTAAAGAAGCTAATCAAGAAGGAGGACTCTAGGTAAGATGCACAATCCTCATTCAGAAAGGCAAAGAGGATGGACATCAGGGGAGAAAACAGGGAACAGGATAGGAGGGCCTCTGAAAGACTCTACCCTGCAGGGTATCAAAGCAGATGCTGAGACTCATAACCAAACTTGGGGCAGAGTGCAGGGAATCTTATGAAAGAAGGGGGAGATATAAAGACCTGGAGGGGACTGAAGCTCCACAGGAGAGCAACAGAACAAAAAAAAAAAAATCTGGGCACAGGGGTCTTTTCTGAGACTGATACTCCAACCAAGGACTATTCATAGAGATAACTTAGAACCCCTGCACAGATGTAGCCCATGGCAGCTCAGTCTTCAACTGGGATCCCATAGTAATGGGAACAGGGACTGTCTCTGACATGAACTGATTGGCCTGCTCTTTGATCACCAGCCCTTCAGTGGGATGCAGCCTTACCAGGCCACAGAGGAAGACAATGCAAGCCACTCCTGATGAGACCTGATAGACTAATATTAGATGGAAGGGGAGGAGGACCTCCCGTATCAGTGGACTGGGGGAGGGGCATGGGGGGAGAAGAGGGAGGGAGTGGGATTGGGAGAGGAAGAGGGAGGAAGCTACAGGTGCGATACAAACTCAATAAACTGTAATTATTAAAAATAAAAATTAAATTTAAAAAAGAGAAGAAAATTATATTACAAATTCTCCAGATGCTGAAATTAAAAAGAATACCAAGTAATTGTCCAATTGTATGGTCATTTGGACTGCTTTTGAAAATGTAGATGAAATAGGGGCTTCCATGAAAAAACAGTGAGGTGATGAAAGCACATTGATGGGTATATTGAATTGGGAAGAGAATGGGTGTTTACAAAAAAAAAATAAAAATCTTAGACTCAGAATGCTCCACGGAAGAACACTTCTAAAACATTTGTGGGGAAAAATACTATTATTGCACAAACTCATTCACAAACATGGAAAAAAGTAGAGTACTTTCTGGCTTAGTTATTATCCTTTGTGAGCAAATCCTTAGCAGAAACAATCTGGAGGAGAGAAAACTTATTTCGTCTTGAAGCTCCAGGGGTTTAAATCCACAGTCCTTGGCTCTGCTGATTACAGCTGTGGGACAGAGCCTGGTGATGGGGGAAGCTGCTCGCCCAGGCTTGAGAGGAAGTGGAGAACAAGGAAGGGCCTGGGGACGAGGTAAGACTTTCAAATGATCAGTCCCTGGGACCCACTTTCTGCCAAGCCAGCTCCACCCCTGAAACTCCCAACCTCCGCAATTAGCACCGCAGCTGTGAACCAAACATTCAACACACAAGTTGATGGAGCACATTTTGCATTCAAACCGCAACACTTCCCAATAGATTTTAGGCAGTAAGCTGAATCTTAATGCATAAAACAAGGACTTTGCAGAACGGAAAATGAGGGTCAACAACTCACACCCTGTGGTGCTTTGAATGAGAAATGTCTCCCGATAAGTTTGGGTATTTGAACACTTGGTTCCCAGGTGGCGGGGCTATTTGCGGAGATTTAGGAGGTATGGCTTTGCTGGAGGAAGTACTTCACTGGGGGGGAAACTTCGAGAATATATACACCCTCACACCACTTCCTGTTGTGCTTGTGGGTCAAGATCTGATCTCTCAGCTCCTTGAATTCCTGTCACCTGCTGCTTGCCACCATTCCTCTTCATTATGATGAACTCGTCTGCTTGGAACCATAAGATAAACTCTTCTTTAGCCATGGTCATGTCACGTTATCACAGCAACAGAAAGCATGCTGGGACAGGAACGTGGCCAGTAGGATTCCGCAACAATGCTGCACACAGGATCAAGCCACATACAGAAAGGGAAATTCAGTTGGATAAAGATAGATTTATTGCACAATGGTGTGTTTCTGGTCTTTTAACTTACAGGACAGAGTACAAGTGAGAGCTGGAAAACAAAACAGAACAGAATCCTCCCAAAACTATTTCGTGATCCTTACCAGAAGAGTGCTAATGGAAGTGCTCTCAATCAGGACTGGCAAAAATTGATCCACAGTAATGGTAGAAATAGTTGGAAGGTGTCAGCCAAACATCTCTGTTGATCAAGACACTGGACACTGTGATTTTAATTCTTCAATTTACATATAGATTAACTATCTAATAAGAATCTCACTTCATTATTTTAAACACAACCTTTCAAATAACATTTCACACATTTTACTCCATTCTTAAAACATTTTTAAAAGATTTATTTATTTTATGTATGAGTGTTATATCTGCATGAATATCTGTGCGGCAGAAGAGGGCATCATATCTCAGTTTAGATGGTGGCGAGCCACCATGTGGTTGCTGGGAATTGAACTCCGGACCTCTGGAAGAGCAAACTGTGTTCTTAACCACAGAGCCATCTCTCCAGCCCTCCTTTTTGTTTTTTGTTTTGTTTGTGATAGTTTCCCATGTGTGTTATGATCACTCTCTCCCCTCACACTTGCTTATCTCCTTCATACCCCTACCAACTCATCCCTATTTCTACCTATTCCTTCCCCAGATTCATGCCTTTGGGTTTATTTTCCATTTAATTTGACCAGGGTCGTTTGTGTAATCATTGCATTGGGAGCAGGAGTTGGAGTCTGGTAGAGCTTTTAATGAGTACACAACTGACCATTTCATTATTTTTATGTTAGACTACGGACATTTCTAAGCATCTGCAGAAGTTTTGTAGAGGTATTATAGCTATAAAAATGCCAAGGAGATATTTAAAAGAAACTAGAGAATTTGTAGGTTTTAAGACTGTCTGAAACTGCAGTGATTAGAACAATATGAATACTGGGAAATAGAAAAATAGAGATGTGAATCGATATTAAGGCAGGAAAGAGACCCATACAGTTTTGTAATATACGATGACATACAATTTCAGCGGGAACCAAAGAATATCTTCGATAAATTTCACTCTTGCAAAACTCTATTTGGGTGTTGTGTTAAGGAAAATGACCTCTCTGTCTGTCTCACACAGTGTATGAAAAACATTTGAGAAACATCAATCTAAAAGTTAAAGCAATAACCAAGCGTCAGAGTAAAACAGCTGAATGCCTCTATGGCCTTGCTGCAGGCAAAAGTTTCCTACATAGGCTACGAGGAACAAATGGGAGATGGAAAGGGCAGCTGAGACCTTCAGGAAAGTAAGAGGTGTTTAGCAAAAGAGCTGACATTAAAAAAAAATAGTGCTAAGATAAGCCCTGCCCCAGTGTCTCCCCCACATGCTGGTGTCTCGCTGTATCCTACCCTGCCCAAACCTGGTACCCGGATGCTCAAATGAGGTCTATATTCTCTCAGTCTCTTTCTTTTCCTTCATTAGATGGTTTTGTCCCTTGTCACTGGGCAAGAATTTGAAGCAACGAAGCAATTAGGATTTCACATGTCTTGCCTGAAGACACACACATAAGTCTGGTTTATTTTGTTGACATACAATATGCAATCCTTCAACAGCAAGGATGGAAGACTCAGCTTAAATGGCCAAGTTCATTTACAAACCCAAATCTATGTGGTTGACAAAGTATGTTTATCTAGGGAACAGGACTTTAGAGCCAGCCAGATGGGGATTTATGTTTCAGGGATGGAATTTACTTGTTAGCTTCAAACAAACCATCTCTCTGCTCCAAGTCCCATCCTTATTTGCACCAGAATAGCTTTATAGGATGATTTTTTGATTAAAGCACCAAAATTTTTATTCCAAAAACACCAGTGCTCAAAAACATTAGCAAATATCCTGCAGATAAGCCATTCTGTTATCAAATGTGTTTCAATAGTTTTGAATACAAATTATTTTTTTTGGACTACAAAACACATAAAAATAGAAAGGTGGAGAAAAGAGGATTTTCTTCCCCACTGAACACTGTAATTCTCTAAGGGGGAAGAGGGTGTTTTGATTTTTCCAATGTGTGTCTGATCCAGGAGAGGATTGTTCTAGAATATATTACTGTTTTGAATGCCCTTGGGGAAAAGATGGTGTCAAGCACAACAGGCAGAAAGTGCTGTCTCCTGCTGTGAGGGGAACTATTGTTAACAGTATTAACCCTTATTAGTGACATAACACTTCAAGAGTTTAGAGCCCCCATCAATTCAAGTTCTGTATCAACAGTCACGAAGCATCATTTTCCAAACGAAAATTTTACTTGTGGAATCGTGCCTGACTCATCTCTTCTGAATTCTATTAGTTTTAGCTTTCACAACCTGGATATAGACGAGTCCCTTGCCACCTTGCTAATTAGCACGATGGATTGTTGAAGTGGGATTGCTCCATCACAAGAGAGATGATACCATGGCTTTTAATTAACTATATAGGGATTTGAATTGATGCAGAAAGAAAATCCTGAATCTGCCCATTTACCTGGCTTAATGACTAAAGCCTTCTGAGAAATATCATAGCTGTGGGCTTGCATTTTCTCTCTTGAGCTCCTCCCAGGATAACAGGATTATATATAACACTTTGCAAATTTATAATTGTGTTTCTGTGACAGGGGGATGATGAGAATGTGGACAGAAAGTGGTAGACATACACAGTCTTGCAGTGCCGACCTTTCTCTCGCTGCTTTGTTGGATTACAACGTTAATCCATCAGAACGCTTCAGTCACAATAGTTGCTAGGTGATACATAATTTTCTATTATTCATGAGTGCATCCGTGTATGCGAACAGCCTCACTTTGCCAGCACCAGCTCTATTCACTGTCAGAGAGGCCCTAGACCACACTGCTTCTGGGTACAGGTTCTTCAGGTTCGCCATCCTCCTTGGGTGTTGTCCTTGAGCTCAGCGGGAACACACCTCTGGGTTCCAACAGGAACTCTTTCTTCTGTGGAGAATTAGGCAAGCCTACCTGCCAGTCTTCCTTCTCATTACGATGCCACAATGAGTCCCACACCTTTACATTACACGAAGATTGGATTTCAAGGCTTCAGTTTAACATTGTAACCAGATATCACAGTAGTCAGAGGTTACATTTGTCACTGGTCCTCACTAATTCGTCAGTTTAGAAAGTATCTGTAGAACATCTGACTACCTGGGCTTGGACACTGAAGAAACACAGAAGGTTACACATGAACCAGGAAGATAAACATGTGCAAATAAATCCAATGAGGCATGGGATCTTTGGTGCCGCTGTGAAGGTACCACCAAAGAGAGAAGGCATCACAGAAGTCACATCTAAGAGTTCTGATGGTTGAGCATAGGTGTAAGATAAGATGCAAAGAGAGGTACCTGCAAAAGTACTGTAGACCAAGTGAGCAGAAGCCAGTCAGATGTAAATATGACAGCCACAGCTGAAAGTCCAGGAAGCAACACAACAGTCCTTGTAGGAGTTGGTCTCAAATACCCAGACAGTGCTGTATAACTGACAGCACAGAAGTACCCCCTCCATCCATTTTCACCTGATAGCTAACCAAAGTCAACTATTCCCCTATCAACAATTACATTGCTTCGCCCTGTTGCTGACCCACATACAGATTCCCTAGGCTAGCAGCCTTCAATAAGGGTACACCGAAAGTCTTCCTTTTTCTGCATCTTGTCCAACTTGGCACCTCTGCTGATGTCAATGATGGTAGTTGACTTCTTAGTTATAGCAAATGCACACTGCATGGACTTTGGTGCGTCTCATTTGATTGACATTATTTCCCCAGTTCATGAGCCTAAGAATCCTGTGTGGGATGTCAAGAGACCCCAACGAGCCAACACAGCCTTGAATAAGAAGAAAGCAAGAGCCATCTGTGGGCATTCCTGGAAAAGGGTCGTTAAGTGTTCATGGCCTGGGGCAGCTTCTGCTGATGTGACAATGGAAGTAGCTGGGCAGAAAGCACATGGCCTGGTGACCTTATATTGGAGAGGCTGCCCAGAGATGGACAACCAATGGCAGGCTCAGAGATGGTGTGAAGGAACCTGATTGGTCACCCAAAGTTCTATAGCCTGTTCTCTCTTCCAGAGAGTCTGCAGCTGCTTACTCTGTATTGTATTCACCTGACTCCCGGTGTCTGTGAGGTGACTCTGCACCTTTCACTCTCCCCCCTAGCCCCTGTCCTCACCCATGGGCTGGACCCTTGGGAGGAGGACCAACAGCCATTACTGTCTTGCCTGGTGGGGAAGGCAGCCCAGGGGCTGTCTCTGTTTAGCTAGAAGCATGCTGCTGTCCTTCGATCCTTTGCATTTCTAGCTTAGTCCATGAAGCCTTCTTTGGAGACTAGAAGAAACATTCCCTCTTCAAAACAAAGTAGTTCACTGGGAGTGGACATTCAAAAGTGATAGCCTAGCTCTAGTTCTGTGTTTTCTAGTCTAGAACCTACCACAAGCCCTTCACACTCCACCACAGACAGCTGTCCTGCCCCACTCCCACTCCTGCCTGGCTTCCTCAACTTGGTGGACTAACAGGAACTCAATGACTGGCTCTTTGGCCTCTCCACCCCCCAAGGGAGGAGCAGTCCTGTTAGGCCACAGAGGAGGGCTTTGCAGCCAGTCCTGAAGATACCTGATAAAACAGGATCAGATGAATGGGGAGGAGGTCCCCCCCTATCAGTGGACTTGGAAAGGGGCACGGTGGAGATGAGGAAGGGAGGGAGGGACTGGGAGGGAATGAGGGATTGGGACACAGCTGGGATACAGAGTTAATAAAATGTAACTGATAAGAAAAAATAAAATAAAAAAAAACCTCTTCAAAATAGTGAGCCCAAATAAGCCATTCTGTTAGGATTTGGATCATGGTAGAATCAAACCATGGCTACCTGTTGCAGACTCTCTCTTTCATTGACTGCAGGGGAAATGGCAGGCTCCCCATCTCCCCTTCCCAAGAGCCTGTGTGTTAGTCCCTAATCCCCTAACAGACTCCCTAGGTTCCCAGATTCTGGGAGAATAATAAATATCATTTCCATTTTCTCAACAAAGTTTACAGGCTCACTCCAACAGACTTGAGAACACAGGCAGATTATAGATAAGGTGCTGGCTGGTTGTATGTCAACCTGACACAAGCTGGAGTCTGAAATGGAAATTTTGGTTTCCTTTAAAATTCAGTTTCCTTATGCCAATATGTTTTTGTTATAATCCCAAGTATGGGATTTTAGTTTTTTTACAGGGGCATGGTCTTTGCCAGCTGAAATTAGTTGGATTCTGAGGACTTTGAGGGGCACAAATATGATAGCCCATAGGAAGAAGGCACGGCAGCTTGGAGGAGGCAGAGGACTGCTTCCTGCACTTGTTGGCTTCCTGGTTACCTGGACTTCTGGATATCCTGAGGACTGAGATTGGTATTGTCCCCCAAAGAATCCTACAATCCTACCTATCGGGAAGAAATAAAGAAGACTATGTCCCTTTTCCCTTCCAACCTCTTTTTTCCCTACTTGGGGTTGGAGAGGGTGGTTGGAAGAGAAATATAAGCTTTAAGGAACTCCCAAATAAAGTAACATTTGAAAAACTAGTGCCTACAGGAATCATTTCGGAAGAGGAGACCTCAGCTGGGAAAAGCTTCCACCAGACTGGCCTATGGTGCATTTTCTTGATTGTTGATTGACACAGGAAGGCCCAGCTCACTGTGGAAGGAGAAATTCCTGGGCTGGTTGTCCTGGATACTTTGAGAAGGCAAGCTGGGCAAGCTATGGTGAGCAAGCGTATAAGCAGCATTCTTCCATGGCTTCTGCTTCAGCTCCTGCCTACAGGTTCCTGCCTTGAGTTTCTGTTCTGAATTCCACAGATGATAAACCACAAGTGGTAATATTAAATAAAATCTTTCCTCCCCAAGGGACTTTTGGCCATCGTGTTTTTATCACAGTAATAGAAATTCAAACTAATACAAGTGTGATGGGTAGATTTCAACAAAATCTTCCCCACCCTCACTTTCATGTATCATATCCTCATATCACATCATACATTACTTACTCTCAAGTTCAGGGCTTCCTCTCTCCTTCCCCTGCTGCCCTGGAATCTCACACAGCCTGACTGAGACCTGTACTGTGGACCACTTACCAACCAACTATAAGGCATAAAACCTCAACCTTCTTCTGAGGACTCTAAGAAGACCCTCCCCACACCCAACTCTGCCATCTCAATCTGAAATGTTTTCCTTTGCCAGTATCTGTCTATCTATGGTACTAAAAATTCTTCTAACAAACCTCTTATCTAAAAGGAAAATCTGCCACAATGCTCCTCCCCCCCCCCAATTGAATTCTGATCTCAAAACCTTTCAACTTCTCTTGTTGCTTCTATCAAGTATTTTAGTTTCTGGGAAGCCACAGCAACTGCTGTGATTATTATGGATAAATGAATGTTTGGGAGCAACCAAAGGGAAAGTGCACTGTCTGGAGACACACCGAAGCCCCACCCCTATCGTTTCTATGTATCCAACTGATTGATAATACTCCCAGAGGGTAAGCGTGGTGGCACACATCTTTAATCCAAGCACTTGGGAGGCTGAGGCAAGCGTACCTCTGTGAGTTCAAGGCCAGCCTGGTCTACAAATCAAGTTCCAAGACAGCCAGAGCTACACACAGAGAAACCCTGTCTCAAAAAACAAAATAAGAAAAGAGTCCCAGAGGGTAGAGTCCCATGAGAAACTCCTCACATGCCACTTGTCATTTTGCAGTACCCTCCTGGAGCATCCCCCTGTCACCATCTGTGGGAATTGTACCATCCACCCGGCATCCATCCCTGGAAGCCCCTGCTTTATCTGACTGCTCGTTCCATGTCCTCTGGACGCAGAGAGCACCAAGGACAGATCAGCCTCTGTCCTCTAGGGCTGGCAAAGGCACAAATGTAATCAAGCGATTATCCTGAACTAAACAAATGTGCTAAATGGAGCTATGAAAACCATTTTGTGGCTGAGAAAAGAACCTGTCCCTCAGGTGTAGGTAGAGATATTCTTTCACAAAAATCAATAAATAAAATAAATGGGGTCTGAGGAGCATTAATGCTAGAGGGCGCTGATAGGGGGAAAAGAGACCCCTGGAGAGTATGGGAAGGGTTCCAAACTTACGCTCTCTCACTTACACTGCATTGTGCCTGCAGCAGGCCAAAACAGAGGCAGGTTTTGCTAGAACTTAGAGCTGGAAAACGATTAGCCTGAGTGAGGAGGTGGTTTGGACTCTGAATGCTCCATGTGCAGACAGCAGGGAGGGTAATCACTCACACAGCTACTGCTGCACCCCAAGATGTGGTTCTCTGTAAGTTCAAGGACAGACAGGCTTATGGTTGGCTAGCCAAGGAGGCTGCAGGGAGAAGATGTTACCAGCTTTTTGCTCCCACGGGCTTGAGCCTCGGCCATTCTCTGGAATCCATTTTAAAACCTGGCTGAGGAAGAATTCACTTTGTCAACAATAGTGGACGAATCTAATGGTTCATAGGTTTCTGTGGAGTGGGCGGTTTGGGGAGTGGCGTTCTGCTAGCTCTTCGGAGATAAGCAATTGTAGTTAAGGGCATTGGTAAGAGCAGCCAGCATCTGCTAGCTCTGATCAGTCCTCCGGGGCTCTACTGATCCAGCCTCTACTCAACGCTTTCTGCTTACCCAGTCTCTCTCATCCTACCCCACAGATATCAGTGTTACTAACAGTTACAGGCCATTGGGGACACTTCTTTTATTTTTGAGATTATAGTGTCATTGCATTATTTTCCCTTCCCTTTTCTCCCTCCAAGCTCACTCAATATATCCCTTCTCCCTCTCTTCCAAATTTGTTCCCTCTGTATAATGTTATTTGTTTTATGTTTTTTGGAGATGGCCATTGGTTGTTGCTCTTCCCCGGGGGGGGGGGGAAGACTATTTCTTCCCCTGGCATACCTTAGTTGCATGTGGTTCACTGTGTTGGGTATCCTACATCCTCTCAAGGAGGCAGCTGAAGAGAGACCTGAGAATACTGGCTTTAAGCTGCACTTCCCCAAACACTTCTGCACATAACTCAGTGAATTCCAAATGTATTTCGGTTAAATTGTACCTGTGTTCTTGATTCCTTCTGTTTGCTATGGAAGTTCCTCTCCATACTTTTCACTAAGCTCCAGGCCATGAACCAGATGCAGGGATCATTTCAGCCAGGTACCATCAGAAAATAAAAGTGCTCTGTACGATAAACAGAAAGGATGTAAAATGTGTGTATTCCTTTTTCAGGGCTGCTACCGCTAAGGCACTCTCACATCATAATCAAGATGAAATGTGCCCTCTGTGGCTCTGGGGGCCAGAAGTCATACATTCTAAGGTTCTTGGAGTGACGTGATTTGTGAGTTGGGAGCACAGTTCAGCCCCTAACCATGGAGTGTTTATAAGATAGATGATGGAATTGCTGAGAAGCCAAACATGCGAGCGTGAGCGAGTGAGTGAGGGGGTGGAGAGCAAACTGCAAGGCATCCGAGGATGCAGACTATCTTAGCTGCCATCCTGTATGCTATGTGGGGCTATGAGTGAGTCCAGGGTAGCCTTGGGGACTCTTCTGGAGAAGGTGTGTGCCATCTGAGAGTGAAACAGCAAGGTGTCAAATGACTGTGATTGGTTTAAGTTGTAAATGCTACGTGTACAATGATAATATTCACGATCATCTTAAAGTCGCATTTGACCAGCAGGCCACCGGCAATACTGCTTTTAATGAATTGACATAACTACCATGGGTCACCTAATTACTCGGTCACAAGGAATGGCCTGAGATGGGAGAGAGAGAGAGACAAAGAGACAGACAGAGAGACAGAGAGGGACAGAGACAGAGAGATGAGAGAGAGAGAGAGACAGACAGACAGACAGAGAGACACCATATATACCTTGCACGCCTTGGTCATGGGCTAGGAAAAGGATCCGACAGAGTTCTAGGAGGAAGGAAGAGACTGCATATCTGGGTATGGAATTCGGGACCATTTCCCTTGCTTTGAGCAACCTCAGCAGCAACCAGCTGTGCACACCTGTACAGCATGAACTTCCGGCCGGTCACCTACCACACTGTCGTAACTAATCTTCACAGTAACTCCGCAGGAGGGATCCTGCCGTGGCTCCATTTACAGAGGAGACAAAGCACAGAAAGCCTAAGTTTTGGCTCAAGAAAACAGCAAGCCTCGGTTTTCACTGCACCCTCCTACATATACCTTGGCACCTCCAGGCTGCCCAGGAAGCTGCTGTGGAAGGCCAGAGGCCAGAGAGCAGGGGATTCTACAGCCGGGGGTTCTTTGCCCTTCCCAGCTTCATCCTTTTTCCTACTTACAGATTTGATTTTACTTTTCCGTTTTCTTGCCTTTTTGAGACACACCAGCCTCACACTTACTACGTAGCTGAGGATGCCCTTGAACTCCTCATCTTCCTGCCTCTGTCTCACAAATTCCAGGATTACAGGTGTGCGCCACGATGTGTAATTTCCTTAGTGAAGTATTGTTGCATTTTTATTCCATTTGTTCTGCAGTTTGGATTTCTTACCATGGAAGCTGGGGCTGTTGAATTTCCATCTCTTTCATATTTGCATTACAGCCGAAAATTTCCCTGCTGGCATTGAATCCCCAGCATCCTGACAGTTTCTTTATTTTCCCATGCATACTCAGTGTAAACTATTAAACTCATGGCTGCTTAGATAAGCGTTGCCTGATTTATAAATATCTGTTGTGTTTTGGATGTCAAAATCTTACTGTGATTGCTTAATATCTGAATATCCCCCCCCCCTTTTTTTTTCCAGAGAACATCCTAAAGAGTTTGTTTTCAACACTTTATAAACCTATCTGGACTTGTCTGATCCCAGTTCATGGTCTGGTTCCACAGCCTTTTCCTATGAGAAGGTTGGCCTAGTCCCCTGTCTCCATGCATCCAGACATTTGGCAATGTCTGGACACCTTTTAAAAACTGTCACGACAGGGGAGAAGGTGCTGCTAACATCTAGTGGGCCGGGCCAGGTGGGCTGCTAGCCATTCTGCACTGCATGAGATGGGTCTCAACATCATAGCCAAGGAGAGCAACTGCCCGCTGCAGAGGTCACAGTGCAGAGCGGGAGGATGATGGGGTGGTGTTTTCACAGGTTTGCCCAGCTGGTTTCTGTCTACATGTTTTGCTGATCTCTCCAACATCATCATTATAATTTTCATATACAATTGTAAATGTGCCTCTTCTTTGGTCCTTAGTTTTTATTTTCTGTTATTAGCCTCTATTCTCTTTACTCTTTGAAAATTCAGACGTGTATATAATGTGATTGAATTCATCACCATCCCCTCCCATCCAATTCTTTTCCTATACCCTCTTACCGTATTTCCTTCTTAACATTATGTGTCTTAAAAAAATTCACTGAGTAAATGAGGCTTTATTCTTAAATGCTGTGTACTACTATATATTTTTGATAAATTGGCACTCTTATCATCATAGAATTTCTCAATCTCTCCTTCCCTTCCTCCTTCCCTCCGTCTCCCATCCTTCCTCCCCCTCCTATTTCTGTCTTGAAGTGCTTTTCCCAACGTTAACACAACTATAGCTGTATCTTAAATTTGCCATCTGCTTTCGACTATCTTTGCCTTTCCTTCCCTACCATAAAAACTGTACTCTCAGAGAGGGAGCCAAATAAGCCCTCTTTCTTTTGTCAAGGTGTTTATCACAGCAACAGGAAAAGAAGCAAAGACACAAGGCAAATAATAAGGGTGCTAGCTCAAAGGAGAAGGCTGAGTCAGATCCTTCAGATAGGTAAGAAATAAAAAAAAGTTTTTTTTTTTAATTATAAATAGTCAATGGTGAAATAACTTTCTTAAATTCTTTTTAAATTCTGGGCTGGTGAGATGTCTCAGTGGTCAAGAGAACTGACTACTCTCACAGAGGATCCAAGTTCTCTTCCCAGTACCCACATGGCAGTTCACAACTATCCAGGGATCAAAGGCTATCTTCTGACTGCCTTCAGATGCCAGGCATGTATGTGGTACTCCAATATACACGTAGGCAGAACATGCATATGCACAAAATAATAATGATTTTTAGGGTTTTTTTTTTTCTCAAGACAGGGTTTCTCTGTGTAGCCTTGGCTGTTCTGTACTTGCTTTGTAGATCAGGCTGGCCTCAAACTAACAGGAATCTGCCTGCCTCTGCCTCTCCAAGAATAATAATTTTTAAAGTATTTAAAAAGCTAATTAAAAACAAAAGTAGCATTTTACTATTATTGGCTTTTAATATTTACTTCTTGAAGGTTTTTTTGCAATATAAAACTAGCACATTATAATCTACCTTCAAGTGGCATTAAAGGGTGTGATTTCATTAATATTACCTTATAATATTTGTGTTTTACTGTCATTTTGGTTTTTAGAAGTATTTGAACTATATAAAATGTCAATAGCTAGGTCTATGCATATGTGTTCATGTCTATATAAACCACTAAGTACTATATAATTCTGTATTTGCTCACATCTTCTTTTGCCATTTTCCCATCCTGCTTGTAGACATAGGCTACTTTATGGATCCTCTACTTATAAATGGAAGAACTGCATGTCTGCTGGATACAAATTCTCTCAGCTTTTAGCTACCTGAAAATGCTGTTGTTTTGCTTCTAATTACAAATCATATTTGATGAATTTAATGTGTATTATTAATTTGTGATTGTCATAGTTAGTTTCAGCTGTCAACTTGTAAAAAACCTTGGAAGAACAAAATTCAACTGAAGAATTGTCTCGATAAGATTTGGCTTGTGGTTAGCTATGAAGTATTTTCTTATTTTTTAAAATTAAGTATTTATTTATATACAGATTGTAGCCCCTTTCTTCTTCTCCTCCCATTCCCACTATCCCTCCCTCTTCCCCCTATCCCTCTTCCTCTACTCCTCAGAAAAGGGGAGTCCCTAGCACCCCGACACCAACCTACCCCAGCACATCAAGTCATATCATGACTGGGGGTATACTGTTTCCCTATAACCTGGCAGGGCATCTCCACCAGAGGAAGTAATCAAAAAGCAGGCAACAGAGTCCATGTCCTTACTAGGGAACCCACAAGAATCCCAAGCTGCCCATCAGCTACATCTGTGTAGGGGGCCTAGGTCTAGTCTATGCATGGTCCTTAGTTGGTGCTTCAGTCTCTTCAAGCCCCTCTGGGCCCTGGGGAGTTGGCTCTGTTGATCTTCTTGTGGTGCTCCTGTCCCCTCCAGGTCCTTATACTCTTCTAGGGGTCATGGAGACTGAAGAGGACCTATCACAAAAACTGTGACCCAAAATTTATTCTGCCTACAAGATGTTAAGGGATAAAGATAGATTAGAGACTGAGGGAGTATCCAACCCAATGCCTGGCCCAACCTGAGACACATACCATGGGAGAGAGCAAACCCCTGACACTATTAATGATACCGTGTTATGGCTACAGACAAGAGTCTAGCATATCTGTCTTCTGAGAGGCTCCAACCAGCAGTAGATTGAAACAGAGGCTGAGACTTATAGACAAACACTGGGTGAAGCAGAGGGAGTCTTGTGGAAAAGAGGGCGAGATATTTTCTTAATTGCTTGTTGATGTAGAAGATCCCAGAGCACTGTGGTCAGAGCCATTCCTAATCTGGTGGCGCTGCGCTGTACAAGAAAGGCATTGAGCAAGCCAGTGAACAGTATGCCTCCATGGTCACAGCTTCAGCTCCTGACTTCAGGATCCTGCCTTGAGGATCCTGTTCTTGTCTTGTTTCCCTAGAAGATGGGCTCAAACCTGTAAGCCAAATAGACCTTTTCCTCCCCAAGTAGGTTTTGGTCAGTGTTTTACCACAAGCAGCATAGAAGCAAACTTATGTTTATTCTTGGGCATTTAAAGATACCGTCCACCTTTTTGTTTTCATTGTTTCTAGTGGGAAATCTGTCTTATCTGTGTTGACATTTCTTTGTATACAATGCCTCTGCCCTTTAGTTTACTGTAGGTGGCTGATCAGTATTCATCAGGATTCCTGCTTTCTCCCCTTCCAATCCTCATTCTCTCCCTGTGTTTCAGTTCTGTACTAGATTCTTCTTCACAAGTTCACTCTTCCTTTTCTGTGCTAGGTTGCCATTAAGCCCTTCAAATGGACTTCTTATTTCTTCTCAAATTATTTAAGCAATCTCTCTCCCCCACGTTCTCCTGTACCTCAACATCCACCTCTATATTCCTTAGCTGCAGACATCAGTGACCCTGCAGCCTGTGCCCTCAGCAAGAACTCAGACTGTTCTAGAGAGCCCAGGTTCTTGTATTTGCAGGTCATCTACATACACTGCAGAGGGTCTAAGTGATGCTCAATGTCACTCAAAGGACTTTCTCTTTCCTGTCCTGCCTTGTGCAATGGAGAAAAACACCAAGTCAGCATGAGTCATGGCTGATTATCAACAACCACAGCTCGAGAATGGCTCATCCCTCCCATCTAGCATCATCTAAACTCCAATCTTCCTACCTACCACTCAGCTTGGTCCATCATGAAGCTGTCTGTGCAGTCAGTCTCGGCCTGGATTATCAATCACTTCTTTTAACCAATTCCCCTAAGAGCCTGCATCTTATTGTTCTGCTTATTTCTTTTTTTCTTCTGAATGGTGAGTTCTCTGACAATAGAAGCCACACCCGTAGGGTGCCCCTTGTGCCTTGACTGTTTCTGACACACAGTAGGTGCTCAGCACATTTTGGGGCCTCATTATTATAGATTTATCTCAAGATAAATCCATCAGGGATCTAGCTTCAGCATTATGCTCACTAATAAATCATTTTCCTAAATTGCTTTAACAAATTGGTTATCTCAGAGTTTGAGGTTAGATTTAATGTCCCCTTTTTTATTAAGCAAGAAAGTAAGAAAACCATTAAATTAATAACTGAGGACATCTTGATGAGGTGACATTTAAAGGGCATTGTCAGGAGGCCAGTCCCTACTTCAGAGCCTCCTCATATGACATTATTGAATTTGTAATTGTATGGCCTTCTGGAATGAAACAGGACCTTGAAGCTGTTTGATTCAATCTGTTCATTTTAAGGAAAGAGAGGAGCACCAGGGTCTGGGAAGGACTCTGGACCGCTTTCACCCAAAGAGAGAAATATATCAGTCTGCTAGAAAAGACAGGCCTAGAAATAGAATTCTATCTATAGTCCATCAGATAATGGATGACAATAATTTCTGCAGAGAGCGTCCACACCAAATTTCTATCCCCTCCCCAAGTGTTCATGTCCAGTTCTTCTCAGGGACTTTCAGAATAATATCCACCAGAGTCTCTCAGACATTTGCCTCACTCTCAGGAGCAGAACCGTTCCCACCTTCCAGATGGTAGCCCTTCTAGGGTTTATAGTACCTTGCGCAGTCCCTGTGTTAATACCTATTTTCACAACTGCTTCCCCCACAAACAAGGGTGCCTTGAGGATAATTAGGCCAGGACTCTGCCACTGAATCACCCAATGGCTGGGATGACCATATATCTCTTGATTCCTGTGTTTAGGGCCCAGATCAGGGTTTTGCCGCTCGTAGTTGGGGTTCAAGTACCACCTGTCCTGCATTAGCTAATGATCTCAAGTCTTTCACCTCCATGGGGCTCTACCAAGAAAGGACAAGGTCACCCCAACCCAGATGAAGCCAAGGTAGACCAGTTAAGTAATCTGAAAGAAAGAAAGAAAAATAGATATAACTCCAATCTTTTGATTCTATATCTGTTTCACTCTCGATGATTTTTTAAGTTGTGCAGAGACGGGGTGCGAGGAGGCTAAGATCTATCCCACCTGAGTAGCTGCAGCTGTGTGGCAACCTCACAAGCAGAAACTGTTCACCGAATCCAGGCGGCTCTCTATGAGCACAGCTGCTGCACGGCACGTCCGACAACCAGACACCGAGAGAATTTAGGGAGGAATTACAGCCATACCAAACATGTGCAGACCTTTTCCTTGTCCTTTTCTAAGTAATACTCTACTCAACCCATTTTCAAACCTTCACATTGTGTGAGGCATTGTTTAAGTCATCTAGAGAAGGTTGACAGTTTACAGGAGGCAAGAGCTATGTAATCCTATATAAGGAAGCCAAGAAGCTTCAGGTTTTGATTTAGGGTAGGACATATATACAACGAATTTACATATATGTAATACATATGTAAATACACATGTGTGCCTTAAAATGTAAACATACACACTAATCCATACACATGCTTATGTATAATACACATGAACACAAAGCTATTCTTTTTGATAGTGATTTACTTGTATGTCTTAAATGCATATCATTCACATTACATATATGCACGTATATAACACACAAGGTAATATAATTCACATTATCAGATTTGGATATCTATTTTAAATTATGCACACAACTTTATGCAAAATGTCAGTCCACCCAGATGGTTTGAGAGTCCCGTGTCTTTCTGCTGAGTGGCAGTGGCATGTATCTGTCTATGTGAGGGGCACAGTGAGCACTGAGTGCCATTGCAGAGCCTCCCTGGGTAAGTCATAAGGCCATGTCATAGCTGCGCTGTGAGTCACTACCCTGGGAGGACGGACCTTTTCTCTTTCAGCAAGCATCCTGGCAGCCAAGCTTGTCCACGTACCATAAGGAAACTATAAGACCACTGACAAGCAGAAAACAGAAGTTCGGGTGGGAAGTGATCCCATTCTAAGCAACAGGAAGGGGTATGCTTGGGGTGGGGATCAATATTACGGGTTCATCTTGCCCACGGATGCAGCCTTTTCCTGTTCCTTGTGTCATCTCCAGATGGCCTGGGGAACCACTGTAGCCCCCCTTTTATGTTTTCTTGGAGAGCTTCCCAGAGTCCCTAGAATGGTCTATTCCTCACTTGAAGGGTTCCTCAGTAGAAGCCATCAGATGTGTCTCATAAATTGAGCAACATTCTCTTGCAGCCCCGGTTCCATCTTCCACCTTCCCACATCTCATCTCTCTTCTCTCTGGGCTCCAGAGATGAGGAACCCAGAGACGATCCCCCTTCTTACGTCTACACAGCTCATACAAGAAGCTCCAGAGGCAGATGCACTGAAGGAGGCTCAAATGTGGTGGAAGGGGCAAGCGGTGCTTGGTTCCTGGGCCAGCCAAGATCAGAAAAGTGATGGTTTTCTTTCTGTCCAGCAGAGGGAGCCGAGGGACCTCCTGGTGGTCACGGGAAGGTCACCCAAGATCAGAGCATTTTCTGCGTCAATGCCTGTAGCCCATCTTCCCATTGAAGGATCAGCCTCAGTGTGTGTGTGTGTGTGTGTGCGCGCGCGCGTATGCCACCAGGCTAAAAACTTTAAAGAAGCTAACGTTCAAGTCCAGGGACTATCAGACTGAGTGAGGTGTTACCTGCTTAGGGAAGGTCAATCTGTTGCTTCATTCAGACTTCAGCTGACTGGATGAGTCCAGTTATTTGAAGGAGAGCAGGAGAGCAGGGCGTGTTACTCAAAAGTCATGGGCTTAAGTGGCGATGTCTTTTGCAAACTCCTCAGGGAAGTTTCCAAAATAATGTTTGACCACAGGTCTCTGAGCCACAGCCCAGCGTAATGGACATACAGAGCTAACCACCCAAGGTCAGAATTGTTACCAAGCCTTTACTCTCTGGTGTACCCCATCCTTAGACATTGGTGTTTAAGTCGCCTATTGCCGAGAGCCTGATAGATCAATGAGGAGGAGAAGTTCGCTGGCTGCTTTATCTATCATGTAAGTTTCATAAGCCACTGGCGGCCATAGCCTGCAAGTGGCCACTCTCAGATCATTGAGCTGGCATCACGTTGAGTGAGCTGCGGTTGGGCGGCGGTTATAGCTGGTGGTTGTGCCTGGCAATGACTCCCTCTCAGCACAGATACTGAGCAGAAACGGCCTGTAAAGGGGCAGGGCACTGCAGGCATACAGAGTAATTAATGCCATAAAAAGCAAGCGAGGGTGGCAATGTTCAGAAAGCAAACAGCTGGCAACTCCTAGGGGCAGCCATTCACCAAATGCCTCATCTTTGGAAACGTGTTCGTTGTGAGAAGCGCTCTGCTATATGCGTGGGGGAAAAAAAGCCGAGAGAGTCCGGAGCCCACGTACTACCGCCAGAGAACCCGACCTCCACAACAGAAAGTGGAGGGGTCGAGATAAAAGGGGTTTCTAGAAAAGGCTCTGGGCGGGAGGACACTGTGTCTTAAAGTGTTTGACCTTCCTTCCACTGTGTGCTAGGGTGTCCCTTTTCCCACTACACACCAGAAAGCACTGCTTCAGGGAGACCATGGGTCTGATCACACAGCCCAGGAAAAGGTCACAGCCCTTTCTTGGGACCATTTCTCCTACTACCCACCAGAGGGCCCTCTCCCACCAGGAATCATCCCGACAGAGGTGCAGACGTGAAGCCCTGCTCCGGACATACCTCCAGAAAAGATCCCGTCTCACCCTTCACTGTACTGGTCTGGCCCTTTGTGGAAATCCACGGACTGTGCTCTCTCTTAGGGTTTGGGTTGGTCTGAAACTGACCTCTGTTCACAGGAAACCAGACTAGGCTGTCGTAGCCACTGTTCTATTGCTGTGAAGACACATGACCAAGGTAGCTCTTAGAAAGGAAAATATCCTTTTATAAGAATGAAGGGACTTCTTTACAGTTTCAGAAGTTAGTACTTCAACATCACAGTGGGAAGCGCACTTAGAGATATGGTGCTAGTGAAAGAGCTTGGAGTGCTACATCTGGCTCCTCAGGCAACAAGAAGAGAGAGTATAAGCTTTTAAAACCTCAAATCCTGCCCCTACTGACACACTTCCTTCAACAAGTCCATACCTACCCACTACAAGGCCACACTTCCTAATTCTTATAACCCTTTCAAACAGTTCCATTCCTTGGTGATTAAAAATTCAAATATATGAGCTTATGGAGGCCATTCCTATTCAAGCCACCAGAGATGCCCAGTGGTCCCTTAGGCAAGAATAATATACCTTCTGGTGCTTGATCTTGGCATTGGGGCACCAGGCTGTCCCATCACTTCACTCAGGAATTTTTTCCCCCGGGAATCACAGTTGTTTCGCACTTTGCTCCAAACAGAAACATCCTGCCATGGAAGGAAGTTCATTAAGCCTAGAAGGGTTTGAAGGAAGGCTCATTAAAACTCAGGAGTCAAACAACCCGCAAGTCTCAGATGTCCCCAAAACCAGATTCACAAGGCCCCTCCCTCCCTCCCCAAGGTTATATAAACAGTAAGAACAGCTGAAGGGGGGGAGTCTGCAGAGCCACTTGAAACTCATGCAGAGAACTCCAGGGTCCCAGCTTTCCTGAGCCATCACCCATGCCGGGGTAGGCTAACTTTGGTAGCATCGTTACTTTGTTGTGTTGTTAGTTCCTTATCTGGGGTGAGTAGACCTTTGTTCACATCTCCCCAGGAATGTCACACGAGAAGCACAAGCCACCCGAGGCTGCTCTGTTGCACTGTAGCACTCGAGCTTATAGCCACACAATCCCAGAATCAGTACTGGATGAATGGATGACAGACAAGCAAAGGAACTGATGGCAACTCTCAGCTTGTGCTCACAGACCTAATGGTGACTAAATGGCCCTCTATCCTACAGCAAGGGAAGAACATGCTAGCTTTAAATCAATGTTAGTTTTAAATCAAAGGTTAGGCCCTAGTAGTCAGTGAGTCCTGTGCAGACCTCTCTTGCCTCTCGTGATATGAGGGCACTGTGTTACTGTCAGAAGCCTGGCTTCCCTGAAGTTCCCATGGTAAGGTTGAAAATGTCCTCTCTGGTGACCACGTGAAGACTTTGTTTCCGTAAGTGAAAGATGTGCCTGACCCCTTTGCTTCCCTATGTACGAAATCTGAGGCTCAGAGAAGATCAATGATCTACCAGCCACCGGGAGTCCTAGACTTGCATTTGTAGCAATGCGTACCCATGTTCCAGTGAAAGAGAGAAAGTGAGATATTTGAGAGACAGAATGGGAAAATACGCAGATGCCCACATGACCTCCGTAGTGTGCGGCTCTTGGCTTCCTTGAGCTGATAACATACCAAGAAGGTATAGCATGGAACAGGTTCAAAGTGCCCCCATATCAAAGAGCACAAGAGAATTTCAGGACAATGGCCATGATGTAGGGTGTATAGATTTTTGCCTTGAGAAGACCAAGGACACTGAAACTCTGGGGTGTAAGGCTGGGTCTCTGGAGAAATTCTGGAAGATGGAGCAGTGAAATAGTGCTTGACGCCGGGCAGTGGAAGAGTCTGACTTCCATCATGCGTGAAGCAAGAGGTGTCCTCCTGGAGTGTCCTCATGGCTCTCAGGTGCTATGGCTCTGCACATACCCTTTTCTTCCCTGGTTATTGGACTCTCTGACTCCCACAAGGAGCTCTGGAAGGTGACCCCAACCCACACCTCCTCCACTGCCAGGCTGTGGCTGACAGCCATAACTCAGCACCAACCTTCTCTGGTTGCTGAGCTCAGAGCTGCTTGGTTGTGCACTGCAGAATGGTCCCAGAAAACTTTCCTTGTTCGCATAGCTAAGGAAATACTATATGGTGAGTCACAGGCTTGCAGATCAATGAATGATATAGGACATCCTTGTGTAAAGAATCTATTGCAGCTTGTCTGACTTATTTCCTAAACAATCACTTTATCATCATTGTCCTTTGTCTTAGTTGGGGTTACTATCACTTTGATGAAACACCATGACCAAAGAAACTTAAGGAAGAGTTTATTAGACTTAGGCTTCCACCTCATAGTTCACCATCAAAGGAAAAGACAGGAACTCAAGCAGGGCAGGAACCTGGAGGCAAGAACTGATGCAGGTAAGGGCCATGGAGGGGAGGTGTTTATTAGCTTGCTTCCCACGGCTTACTCAGCTTGCTTTCTTACAGAATCCAGGATCACCATTCCAGCGATGGCACCGTCCACAATGGACTAGGCTCTCGTCCATCAATTGCTAATTAAGAGAATGTCTACAGTTCAGTCTTATGGAGGCATTTGTTCCACAGAGGCTTCCTCTTCTCCAATGACTTTTGCTTGTGTCAAGTTGATATACAATTTATCTAGTATCTATGTCCATCTTTCTTCTCTTCGTACCTTTTTCCCATTTCCTCTCACCTCTTTCTTCATATTTTGCCTCTATCCCCCCTTTTCAGCCTTTTCTTATTTTTGTCTTTATTTTAAAACATCCACTGCCAAATGAGTCACAGTGGCATGGAAATATTTCTCTTGTGAAGCATCCTCACAGATATCAGGGAAGGGATAGAAACACTTCCACAAAGGTCAGAACCAAGAAGACAGCTGCCTGGACCCTTGATGCCCCAGGGAAGGCTAGGTGTGAATAGGAGAAGCAGGGAGAAGAGGTGGGAAAGCTTTGAAAATCTGCATCCCAGGTCCATGGCCTATGGCCTCTCTTTTGTTGAGAAGCTGAGTTTCTGCTCCAGTTTCTTGATCTGTATGTGAGCTCCTGTCTAGCATTAAAGACCACTCCTAGGATCCTGGGACCATAACAGCTCTGACTGTTTCAAATCAGGTTTGTATATGTGTGTGTATGTGTGTGTGTGTGCACGCACCTGCCTGTTAATAGTGATTCAAGAGGCTCATCCATGCTATGCAAGTAGTTGTCTATTGAGCTAAATTTCTAGGCTTTCTAAATTGCATTTTGAGGTAGAGGCTCACTAATTTGCCAAGGCTGTCTGTGATTTTGTAACACTCCTACCTCAGCCTCCAAAGTATCTGGGGTTACAGGTATGTGCCATCATTTCTGTCTCTAAAACAGATATTTGGAGCCAACTTTTGCCCAGCCCACAGCCCTTTCCTTTTATCTTCTTCCCACCTGGAAAGATAATGCTGTGATTGTTAAAATAAGCATTCTGGTGCATGCCATATGCTTCACTGGTGTAATTTAATGTTATATTTATGACAACAATAAGTACTTTCTAGAAGAGTCTTACTTTCCAGATGCAGAAACTGGTAATAAGAGGATACAAAACACTCTGTTGTGGTTGCCTAGTAACAGGTGGATATATGTCCTGAATTTATTCATCCATGTGGAGGGTCTAGTTCCAGCAGGATAGGCCAAGTCCTGGAGAGGTGAAAGGTGATGGAGGCAGCAGAAAGGCCTGGCTCCCTGGGTCTGAGGTGTAGGTGGCAGCCTGAGGCTTCATACTCATAGGAGCACAAACTTGGCACAAAACACTTCTATCACTATCTTGAATTATTAGTAATTTTATCTGTAAATTTGTGTCCTGGTGGGACAGGAGAACAGGTGTGTAAATATAGATGTACCCAGTGTCCACCCTTTTCTTGTTGGCTGTCTGTTCATATGTTTCTCAGCCAAGCCAGGAGCAAGGGCTGAAGGGTCTCTGAGCACAGGGTGAGGCTGAGAAAATGGACATGAGCTGCCAGCTAAGGTTGGAGCACTGTGACCCTTAGGACCACAGTTCTCTTAACACACAACATGTGTTACTCTTGTGCACTGATAAACTCACACTCCCATGCTGAAGGCTGTGTCCTAGTGCAACACTCAGAGGAGAAATTAATTTTGAATTAACTGTGAAGCCTCTGACCTAACCAGTGGGGCCACTGATAGATTCAAAGCTTGATGACGTTATCAGGAGGTGGAGCTTTGCTGAAGTGAGGTAAGGCCTATCCAGAGAAAACTGGCAAGCTTTTCGAATGTGTATTTGTTTTCTTGCTTATCTGCCTTCTCCCTCTCTCTTTCTTGGCTATCACAAACTGAGCAGCTTTGTTCTGCCCTCAGGATGCCTTGATATTCTGACTTGCCAAAGGTCCTAAGAAATGACATCTATTCCCAATTGGAAATAGTGTTACCTCAAGATCTAGCTATACCACTTCTGGGCATATACCCAAAAGATGCTCTACCTTTCAACAAGGACATTTGCTCAACTATGTTCATAGCAGCTTTATTTGTAATAGCCAGAATCTGGAAAAAACCTAGATGTCCCCCAACAGAAGAATGAATATAGAAATTGTGGCACATTTACACAATGGATTACTACTCAGCTACTAAAAATAAGGAAATCATAAAATTTGCAGGCAAATGGATAGAACTGGAAGAGATCATCCTGAGTGAGGTATCCCAGAAGCAAAAATACAGATATGGTTTGTGTTTCTATATACTCACTTATAAAGCCTATATTAGCCATATAATAGAGGATAACCATACTAAAATCTACAGACCTAAAGAAGCTAAACAACAAGGAGGACCTTAGGGAGAATTATTAAATCTCATTCAGTATGGCAAACAGGATAGACACCAGAAGCAGTGGAAGAGAGAGAACAGGATGGGAGCCTACTATAGAGGGTCCTCTGAAAGGATCCACCCAACAGGGGATCAAAGCAGATGCTGAGACTCACAGCCAAACTTTGGAGAGAGCGCAGGGAGTCTTATAGAAGAAGGGGTGGGTATAGAAGGACATGGAGGGGACAGGAGCCCCACAAGGAGACCAACAAAACTAAAAAAAATCTGACCCTAGGGAGTCCTGCAGAGACTGATACACTATCCAAGAACCATGTATGGAGAGAGAGGACCTAGAGTCCCTGCTCAGATGTAGCCAATAGGCAGCTCAGTCTCCATGTGTGTTCCCTAGTAAGGGGAGCAGGCCTGCCTCTGTCATGAACTCAGTTGCCTACTCTTTAATAATTTCCCTCCTGGTGATGCAGCCTTGCCAGGCCACAGAGAAAGAGGATCCTGGCAGTACTGATGAGACTTGATAAGCTAGGGGCATATGTCAAGAAAGGAGAACTCCCCCTTTCAGTGGACTAGGAGAAAGGGATGGTGGGGGGAAGAGGGAGGGAGGCTTGGACTGGGAGGAGATGACAGAGGGGGCTGAAATCAGGATATACAAAGAATAAATTGTAAAATGTAAAGAAGAAATGGCATCTACATGTCAAAGTAGATATTTTTTAAAAAAATGTTTTATTATCAAGTATATTTTCATAGTAGTTAAAAACTAAAACAACACTGGAGAAGGCAGTGACATCATAAGATCCACAGACGGGCTTGCATCTTCAAATCCATTCTAACTATTCTCATCCCTGCTTGCTCTCTTTAAAAATTATGGCCCCATCTTGGTTATGTTTAAAGATAACACCTAAATAGAACCTGCTCAGTCTGTGAGCATTACTTGGATTCCATGATTTCAGGGATGACAACTCGGTACTGAATAAACGCTGGAAAAGAGGATTTCTCCTACTCTCAGCCTTCCTTTGTTGCCTGCCGTTCTTTGTTTATGAGTGGGGCCCAATAACCGTGCCCTCCCACTCCCCGCTCAGGTATCCAGTGCCTCTTAGGACTCTCTTCAAACCCACTCCTATAAGGGAGGCGGGTAGGCTAACTGCAGACCTTCAACTCTCCTTCTGCTCCTCCAAGTCCAGTCCCCGACTATCATCCACAGCTTTGCAGCAGAATACCTGAAGCAGCCTTCTGACCCCCTACCTCCCATAGGCCTTCCCCTCCTCATCTCCCTCTCCACATCCACATTTCTTATCCTGCTATTTGCCTACCCATTCAGAAGACAACAGCCCATCCAGTGGGTCTCAACCTTCATAATGTTGTGCACCTTAAATACAACCACTCATGCTGTGCTGACCCCCAAACATAGTATTATGTTGTTGCTACTCCATAACTGTAATTTTGTTATTGTTATACATTGTAATGTAAATATCTGATATGCAGGAGATCTGATGTGTGACAACCCTCTCCCCAAAGAGGTCGTGACTTACAAGCTGAGAACTGCTGTACTAGAGGAAGAGGGACCGGTGGGTAATGCCCAGCTCTTTCCTACCAGACCTTCCTCCCTGACCAGTAAGTAGAAGGGAGACGAGAGTGTCCACATCATGTGAGGTGAACACAGCTATCCTCTAAATCCAAAATCTTTGCTTTCCTCCACATAATCCAATCAAAAGACATAGGCATGGGAGCTGGATAAATGGCCCAGTGAGTAAGAGCATCAACTGTTTTCTACAGGATGTGGGTGGGTTCAAGTCCCAACACCCACGTGGCAGTTCACACCATCTGTAATTCCAGCCACACACACACACACACAAATCCTGTTTCCTTTTTTGGCCTCAGTGGGCTCCAGGCATAGACCCTGTGCTCTGATATACCATCCAGGATAAACACCCATAGAGATAATAATAAATATGTAATAAAAATAAAATAAGCACATATAAAATATATATTTTAAAATGCACACCCACAGAGTAACCTGAAACAGAAATTGTGTGATCTGAGGGCTTGTGCATGAGTAACAGACTCTTATTTTGCTTTTGAAATTGTCATCAAAGATGGAGAATAGCACTTCTGCGGGCTGTGCAAAATTTTAATTTTTCTTTACTTAGACAACATTTAAATAGGAAATAAAAAACCATGATAACACCTCAAGAGAGTGTGAAAAAAAGAGAAAGTTTCATTTCTGCATCTCCGACAGCACTTTTCCCTGCTGTTTGCCAAAGGCTCCTTAAATCTTTGGTTTTTTGGTCTACACATTGTGTAGTTTACAGCCAGTCCTAGATAGAATAGCCTAAAAAGATGAAAGAGAATTTGACGTGTTGAAGCCCTCTCTTTTACGTAGAAACTGAACCTCAAAGCTGTATTAATGTAAAAGTGAGCCTTCTGTTTGGGGTCATGTCTCACTCAGCCTTCAGCCATAACTAAGCCCTCCCAGAACCCATAAGCATTCCATGTTTGGGACTTTGCCAAGAAGTGGCCTGGTCCCAGCATCTCAGCCAGGGGCACATTCTCTGAGGACCTGCTCTGAGGACTGACAAAGTCTGTGGAACTGTTTTTTGAGAGGGCCTTGGAACCCCTGCCCCTTCCCAACAGCATATCTTTAGTCACATACACTCCCATGGTGTGAGGCCTGTGGTCTGCAGAACACTGCTCATTGTGGCCTATACAATGCAAGAATATCCCACCCAGCTTGGAATTCCAGCCGTATTCACTGTATTGTACCCAGAGAAAGAAGGGTGCCTTCAAGTGCAGAGAAAAGGGGAGGGGGAGGTCTTGTTGGAGCCTAGGGGGACCAGACCCACCCTTTGGTTGCTGGCGTCTCAGCTTTCCCATGACTTCATCTTACTGGTGGCTTTGAATCTGAACGTCATTTTCAAGGTTAACTTGTTCGGAGTGTATGAGATGGGTAGGAGGGGATGGTGGGCTGTGAGTGTAAAAGCTGGCTGGGAATTGAGGGCTGGGTGTTTCGGCAAGACAGAGGGGGTGTTCAAAGCCCTGGGAAGGGCTCTGGAAGACCAGGTTTGTGATCTGTATTCCTCTTCCCTACCCTTTAGACAGGCTTCTCCAACAGTGTTCTCCCTCCCAGGTTAGAAGCATATTGTTGTTCCCTTCCTTAGCAAGTCATGGCCACTCTTCAAAACTGTTTTTACTGTTTTCTTTTAAGCTGCGTTCAGGACCAGCATCAGACTTCCACTGGCTGGTGTCAGCTAACCGAAATGCCATGGTATGAAGCAGATGCTGACCTAAATAAATGGACCTAAAACAGAAAGCCAGGGCTTGCTTAAAGGACCAGGCTGTACCTCTGGTACAGGCCACCACCTGAGTGTGACAGGCTGTGTTCCTGGCGGAGCGGGCACTCCCTATCCCTGGAGAGTTTTCACCTGTGTTGTTTACAACCAGCACGCCCTTCTCAGCAAAGGGACAGAGGTGTGTCTGAGGCTGTGCGATGCCTGTGTAACAGAAACAGAAGCTAAAATTTGGTCAAAATCAGAGAAATTAACCTTTTATATTTATCGTAGGAAGTGGTGGGACGAGCAAAACGTGAGCCCCTGATACCTTGTCAGTTTTAGACCTCTGAAGTTTTTCTCCAAATCCAGCCTAACCAAGCCTCAAGTACCTCTCAACTCTTAGGAAGGAAAACCTGTTCAAGTCCCCCTAATCCCAGGTAAGGGGTGGCCAGAATATTCCTCAAAGGTTCACACTTGAGGACAGAGATGCAGCCCCCTGAGCCCACCCCACCCCACCTTTTCTACCACCTGCTCTCCTCACAAGGCCTCCAGCAACTTCAGGCCAGGCTCAAGGACAGAACCACTGTCTGCCCTGGGGATTTGCTGTGGGAAGGCTGTGTTCTCTCAATGTGGAGGGCTCTGAGGCCTTCTTTACCAGTCCTGTGGGCTCTTACCAGAACTGTAAGGAGACTCAGAGGGAAACCCCACTTTGGTAACAAAGAAAACAACGAAAGGCTATAAACAAAGACAGACTTGTAGTTTATTTTGTATTTTTTTTTAAATAAATACACTTTACATTAAAGAAAAAAAAACTGCCTCATAAACTCTCAACTCACTTTTTATCATATGACCTGCCTCCAGCTTGCAGCACAAGAAGGTCCTGCCATCATTCCCTGGCTACCTGATTCAGTTGATGCATCTCTCTGAGCCTGGCTCCAAATAGGCCCACGTCTGCTCCTCAATGCGAAAGCTGGCCTATACTCACCCTGGGACTTTAAATCTATCTTGGTGACCAGCCCAGTGCTGATCCAGGGGCTTAACTCTCCTGTGTATACAGCAAACCCCTCTTTTCAGTGTAGATCCCTCTCTGTACGAATGCGGACACCCTTTCTCAAGCCCCTGCTGCTGGAGAAGTGTGATAGAATGGGTATAGACTCATATTCTGGACTGGACACTTCAGCCCCTCCCTGTCTTCTCTCCACCACTGTGTGTGTGTGTGTGTGTGTGTGTGTGTGTGTGTGTGTGTGAGTAACTGTGTCTCTGAATGGTTTCAAGTTTGCCAGAGTAGATTAGGCTAGCTGTCCAGTGAACCATGGAGTTCCTGCTGTCTCTGTCACTGCTCCCAGATATTTTATTTTTTATTTTAGTAAGGATGATCAAACTTAGGTGCTTGGCGTTGTAAGGTATCTTGGTTACAGTTTCTATATCTATGCCAAAACACTGTGACCATAAGGAACCTGGGGGAGGAAAGGGTTTATTTCACTTATACATCTATATCCCAGTTTATCATCAAAGACAATTAAGGCAGGGACTTAAGGAAGGGAGAAACCTGGAGGCTGAAGCTGATCCAGAGACCGTGGAGGAGTGCTGTTTACTGGCTTGCTCTTCATGGCTAGCTCAGTCTGCATCTGCTTTCTTATAGAAGTCAGGATCACCAACCCAGAGATGACACTGACACCATCCAATGTGTAAGTCTTCCACATCAGTCATCAATCAAGAAAAGGTATCACAGGCTTGCCCACAGGCCAATCTGGTGAAGGGCACTTTCTTATTTATTTATTTATTTATTTATTTATTTATTTATTTATTTATTACAACAATTTGTTCACTTTATATCCCAGCTGTAGCCCCCTCTCCCATCTCCTCCCAGTCCCATCCTTCCTCCCTCTTCTCCCTCATGCCCCTTCCCTTCCTAGTCCACTGATAGGGGGAGGTCCTCCTACCCTACTATCTGACCCTAGCTTATCAAGTCTCATCAGGACTGGCTGCATTGTCTTCCTCTGTGGCCTGGCAAGGCTGCTCACCCCCCTCCCAACGGGAGGTGATCAAAGAGTCTGAGCATTGGAGCCAATCTTTGGGTAGAGTGCAGGGAATCTTATGGAAGAAGAAGGAGATAGAAAGACCTGGAAGGGCATTTTCTTAATGGAGGGTACCTTTTCCAAGACGACTCTAGCTTGTGTCACGTTGACACAACACTGGCCATCACACACGGTAAGCATTTATGGACCAAGCCATCTTCCTAGCTTGAACCTTTCATTTCTTACAATCCTTAAGACTGTTGGAAAGATGAGACCATCTGAACCTGCTTTTCTGAGACTAGCAGCTGAAATTGCTTCCGTGTGTCGCAGAACTTATCTGGAGCCAGCAGTGAAAGCAGTCTTCAGGAGAAGTACAAAGGAGGACAGAGGAAGGAAGAGTCATGTAGGCTTAGGCCTCAGGTTTTCCAAGGAACCTTTAAAAAGCCAGCGATGGCAACACTATTTAACCCTCTATGAGTCTTGTCTGTTCTAAGCCAGAGGGAGCAACAAAGGGCAAAGGGCAGGCGCTGCATGGACAGGCAGCCTGGGGATACTCAGGGTCACTGAGCCTAGCAAAAGAAGGCAGCCTGCACCACACCATGAGCCCCAAGCCTGGGGTTACTCTATCATCTGCTGCATTGTACAAGTGAGAACTCAGACAAGGCCCTTCCTTCTCTGGCGTCTGCTGTTCTAGCTCAGAGAAAAATAAATTAGTGCTGTTTCTTCCAAGCGTGGTCTAGGGATGAAAGCACCAGAACGATACAAGGCCTTTTTCATAGAGGAGCCTGGGCTGCACCCAGCACCTCTGAGCCCAAGGCAGTGCCATATCCTAGCCAAGTTAGACAAGAAAAGGCTAAGCTGTTAAAGCCTTTTCTAGCTCTGATACTCTAGGCTGATGCTTTCTAAAGCAGGGTCACTAAATGCAGAAACATGCGGGGCCCACCCTGAGCAATGAAGCATATTCTGTGATGTACCCTGATTATGAGTGTGTTTTGTACACCGTAAGACATACTTATGAATAAAAATCATGAAATAGTTGGTTATGGTCTTAATCGGAAATGTACCTGATTGGCTCACACTTTGAATGCTTTATTTCCCCTGCTTGTAGCACCGTTTTAGAGGTTTTGAAGCCTTTAGTTGTAGGAGGTAGAGCCTGGCCAATGGGATTTGGCCACTAGGGACATTTAAAGGTTAAGCCTTCCTCTGGCTCCTCATACTTTCTCTTCATCTTCATTCACCATAATATGAAGATCTTCCACCCCTCACTCCCACCACCACACACTGAAATGCCTACCATGTCCTTTCCATTGTGGGGGCCTGAAACCGTCCTAAACCAGGAGCCAAATTAGATCCCTCATCTACCTTGCCTCTACCAGGCATCCTGTTGTGGCCAAGAGATGGGAGAGTAATACAGTGTATAATACACAAACACAAAATTAGAAACAGTCTGAGAGAGGAGACAAAAGGGAGCTTCAAATCTGATCATGTAAAATAAACAATTGTGTAGAGGCAACACTTAAGGGAAACAGCGCTATAATTGGTATGCAGTGTCACCCAAACCAAACAATACAATGAGACTGACATGGAGTCATCAAGCACAGCAGAGCTGGTTTGTGCCTTCCGAAGGCAGGTGGCTGACCAGGCAGGCCACACCTGACCCCAGCTCTAAAATGTGCAGGACTTGTATGTGATGCGTCTGAGAGTAGGATTAAGGCAGACACGGATTCTTGTACTCCCAGTGCTCCATGCCAGTTTTCTGACTACCACTCAAAAACTCTCTGACTCCCAAAGAAGGCTATTACAAACTATTTTGAGAATTTAGCGATTTTCAGGACTATGGCTAATGTCCACTAATAGATGTCATATTTCCCATTGGATAATCATTGTAAAAGAAGCATCCTTGAGCCCTCATTATAGGTACCATGTGTGTAGGGCCAGAGATGTGGGTATGCTGTCAAAATCCCAGCGTCGAGTAAGTGGAAAGGCAGATGTTCAGAGAGTGAAGGAGGTCTCTCGCTGTCTGTGCAGTTTAGAAGCAGAAGGACCCCCCTTCCATCTCCTCCCATGTCCAGCTTGCCTGTGGTCTGAGCTCACCCCCACTTACAGATTACCACTCAGGTTTATTTTCATTCTGGAAATATATTTTTTCAAAAGCCTTTCTTTCTCCCAGTATAAGGTGAGTGAGTTCAAAGCCAGGCAGGGCATGTAAGCACAGGCAGTTTGTCAAAATAATTGGTACTGCTAGGCCAGAGGGCCGGCACAATGGAAGCTTGTGGAGCAGATGGGGAGGATGTGTAATCCCTATAATGCAGACAAAGGCATGCAATTTAGGAAGGTAGATTTATTTGTCTTAAACAACAGGGGTGCATAATGCAGCTCCCTGTGGCCAGGGCTGACTTTGGAAAGTTTAGAAATCATTTCTTTGTCCCATTTTACCAACTTATTTTCTAGAATTGTCCGCCATTGGCTGGTAACCATGCAAGTCTATCCTTCCGAGAGCTTCCTGCTCTGGTATCCCCAACCTCTTATGAAAACTGCTGGACTGCAGGTTCAGAGTAGCTATGCAATGAGGCTTCAAGCATGTCTTCAATTGCTCTGGTCTTCGGTCTTATCACCTATTCAATGTCAAATAGGTGCTGTAGACTCATTGTGCCCTAATTCATCTATTTATAGCACATTAAAAAAAAAGCACCCACATGTCTTCCAAGTAAAGTCAGTTAATGTGTGGGTTGTTTGTAAGAACTAATAAATGTGAATGGGTGCCCTACCCAATTTTCCAGTTTATTGATAAGCATTGGAATCTCCAAAGACTATCTGTAGCATTGTTCTACCCAAGATGAAGCCCTTCTTTGTTTCAGTCTAATATTTAAGGTGATTCAAAAAATATGCCAATCAAAACTTCAATGGTGTGCATTCTTTGCCAACCTGGGGTTATTTTTTGGCAGAATGAGATATGGACTATTCCAGCAGTTTGTGACAGCATTCTTGCAGACTTCAAATTTGCCATGTTTAGTTTCTTTATGTAAGATGGTATATAGTGTTTGCATATAGCCCACTTTTAATCATCTTTGTATTACTTGTAGTGAACCAAAAGCAGAGAAATGTTATGTAAATTTCTATTTTGCTGTATTATTTATTCAAAAGTAACAAGAAAAGTCTTTGCATGTTCAATCCAGATGCAATTTTTGTTCACCATTTTCAATTCATGGTTGGTTGAACTGAAGGAGATGCAACATTCAATTCATCTTCAATTCATGGTTGGTTGAATTCAGAGATGGAATCATGGCTTTAGTGTACAAACTGTATATGCAAAATTGTATACTGCAGCTTATTTTAACTACAAAAAAATAAAGAAATGGAAAGAGACATCTATCAGTTGAGGACTCATAAAGAAAACAGCAGCATATGAAGCTGAGTGGAACTCTCCTCAGCATAGTGCCTGGCATAGAACAAGCGTTAAACATCTGTGGAATGAAAGTAAAAACAAACAGAACACAAGGTAGTCATTGGCAGAATGAGTCAGGTCTAAACAGACTGATGTTGGCAGGTGCCCAAGGTACATGGTTGTGTGAGGAAGTGGTGCTATAGAATGGAGTTTGTAGAATATGTCCCCACTGCCTAAAAGTGGAAGTGTCAGCACCAGCAACTGTCTGGATATACTATATACATAAAAACTCCAGGAAGCCACAGAAAATCACTTCAGCACTGATTTTTGAAAGGAGAAATGAGGAGTGATGCCTTATGAATCTGTTCTCTTTCTCTCCCCTCCTGCCGCTACTTAATACCCTAGCATGGTCATCTTGATATGGTCATGAGTAGATCCCTGAGTTCACCACTGAAATGACTTCTCATCATATATTTAACAACATCCTCGTGTTAATGCTTTAGTAATTGCAAATTCTCTCCTATGAGGGGCTGATCTAGCCACGCTTATGAGTATTCCTTCTCATGAACAATGCATCACTGGAAACACAACTGTCATTGTTATTGATGCTGCTGCAATCACTGGCTGCCGTTTGACTGATTTCAAAATTACAGAGTGGCTCAGCCTTCTCCTGGCTCCAAGATGAGCTAAACAGACCTAGGGAATTCCCTTTCTTCTCCTGTAAAGTGGAAGCTCATAAAGTGAGGTGCTACCAACTGAGATAGTGAGGGATGATGTGGAAGATCCAAGGATGGATGCCCTACAATACCAAGGCGGGGTCATTGTAAAGAAAGGAGTTATTGACATTGGCAGAACTGATACAAGTTCTAAAATAAAGAAACTAGGCTGAAACGAAACTTTTTCTTGTCTCATACACAAGTATGAGAGTCTGAGTTCAAATCCTCACAGCACACCTAGAACCCAGTTGATCTAAGAGAACATGTCTGTAATCCCAGTGTCCTTTAGAAAGATAGGAGGTAGAGACAGAAGAACCATAGAAAGCCCATAGGCATGTTGGTCCAGTGCACACAGTGTTGAATAATAAGAAACTTTCTCTCAAACAATGCAGAAGGTAAGGACCAATACCTGATCTCTAGTCTTAAGCTATGATACATGGATACCTGCCTGCCCCCACCCCCACACACTATAAATGTATACACAAAAGCACATACAAAGATTTTAAAAAATCAGGAAAGCCTTGGGCCTGCAAGCCCCACTCTGTAGCTGGTGGCAGCATCCCTTGGCCTGAAGAGAAAATGCAACAAGATCCAGTGGGAAGGAGAATATGAGTTCCCATGAAATGAGAATTTGGTGTCCGAGTAGATACTCACAAATAACTTTCCCTGAACAGAACACTTGAACTCATGTCTCAGGACAGCAAAGAGAAGTGAAGATCTCTGGAAAAGATTGGCTTGGGCTGGAAGCCAGGTTCTGTCCCCTCTAGTGAGTTCCTACCCAAACCTAAACATCTTTTACCAGATTCCTGGTCTCACCAGGTGTGATCCGCATTAGAAATAAGATGCCTCTGAGACTTCCGGAGTTGTTTTGGCCACAAGCACTTTACCAGTGGCCATGAATGTTGACATCATTACTGTTTTCTGGGGAGACATTAGGGAGTCTTAGGAGGGCTATCATGGCACAATGGCTGAGTTTCATCATTTCACACTGCTGGCCCGCTCTGGGCAGGCACTGTCCTGGAAAGACAACAATGGAAGAATCCCTTTACCCTTCTCGATCTCTGTGTTTTGCTCAGGAGAGAAGGAATTTACAGGAATCTACTCCAGACATCTCTGGAGGGATTGAAAAATAATAGAGCCCAATGGAGATCAGAGACAGAATTTCAGAGGAAGAAAATGTCGCATTTGAGGAGGACACACCTGGAGAGAAGGCAGTAGAAAGTCTGGGAGAAGAAGTGAGCACCCAGGGTTAGGGTAAGGAGACCACTCTGATAATTGGGGTCCAGCCATTGAAAGAATGAAGAGGGCTAGTGCAGGTGGGACATGGCAGCTCCAGGGTTTGCCATCTCAATCTAGGCATGTGGAGAAGTCTCAGAGTGATGAAACAGGGCCAAGAGATCAGATCCAAAGTGTCCCTCCCTCAGCCTGGGGCCTGGTGGCTGAACATACAGAGGCAGGTGGAAGGTGGAGATGGACCAGAACTCATGAGTTCACAATCCATTTCAAACTCTTCCCATTGGACACTTTGAGAAAGGTTGGATGGGGGCTGGCTTAGGCACCTAACACTGTAGTCTGAGAATGCCATCTTGCTACCAGGGAAGCGCTCTTATTTATTCTCAGTCACTGCTCTTCTCACTCAGAATCAATCACTGGAAAATGTGGAGGTCCTGACTCCATGTGGAGAGCCAGAGGCCACACAAGCAGCAAGGCTTCCACCTAAAGGGGAAACCCCAGTTGGATACCCAGTTTAATGCCCAGATGCAGAATAATGGAAGCCCACCATCTCAAAGCAAGTGTCCTGGGAAGCGGTGGTTATTGGCTTTATACTGGAACAGTTTGGCTTCTGTGAGTTCATGAAACATTGCAAAACTAGCTTTATGGTTTGATAAAATACTCATGTATTGAAAAATAGGTACAAATTTAATTTAAAAGAAATAAACAAGAATATTATTATGATTAACTTTCCCTGGAAAATGAATAAATGTAATAAAGCTGAAGGCAATTTCACCAAATAGAAATTGTAGCGCATACATTAATTTAAAACAAATTAAAACATTAAGCAATCATACTCAAGTTTTCATCCTTGTAAAACAGATTTGAGGGATGTTTTTAGCTGATCTCAGAGGAGTTTAAAAACCGAGCACTTAATAATTTGAAAAAATTACATCTCTATTTAATTACGCTGCTCTTGTGCACATAGTAATTTTCTTCTAGATGGCCATGGAAATACACACTTTTCTTGCTCCATGAAGTTATATAATACAGTTGGGAAAGACAAAATACAAACCCATAAAGAAAGAGCCTTTTGAAAATGCAATGCGCCAATGACTGCCAGATAATCACGCAATCCAGCCATTCATGTATTTATTCGACATATATTTGCAGGCATGCCAATTGAGAGTCAAAAAGAAACACTCACATCCCCTTCCCTCCTTCAGGAAGCTTTCATTCAGGTCAGGTTGAGAAAGGGGATAGAGATACTATCAGATGATCCTAAAGAGGAAAAAAAAAACAAAAAACAAAAAAACCAAACTCTGTTAGAGGTAATCCTGTGTTGACAGAAAGAAACCAAGGACCCATGGTGAGGGGCTGGACAAGACCTTCCAACAATCTGAACCTCACTGGGCTTCACCCCAGAGACTGCTGAAGACATGGCCAGGCCAGTGCCTCCCTACAACCTTTGGAAGCCCTGATCCAGAGGACTGAGATAGGCAGATACTTGAAGGCTTCTATTTGAATACAGAATACAACATATTTCAGTGATGTAAGATGTTTTCATCCAGGTTAAGTTGCTACCATCTTCATGAGATCAGCTGTGCCTACTGAGTGTTCATAATGACTGCTCTGTGGGTCATTATCATTATCATAATCCTACAGGGGAGGATCCCCACCCCATGTTTTTAATCAAGTTTTCCTCAATTGCACAGGGTCTCTGGGTCTAGGGGAAGGACTAGAGGATGGCTGTGGAGGACTAGAGGATGGGTGCTCTGTGTAGCTGCAGGGAAGCCATCACCTATGCTGGCTTCAGACTTTCCAAGGAGGTTGCTTTGAAGTTCCCCTAACCCTGTTTATGTCCCTCTCACGTGTGCTCTGTAAGTAAAGCCTGATAAACGTTTGGTTCTTCAGGGTGAACTAGGTAGAATTGTGCTTTAGCTTGTTGACAGGACCTTTGGTGGAGGGCGTCCATGCGGTTTGCTCTACCCCTACTCTGGGAAGGACTTTCAGCAACTGAGAAACAGATTGTGACTAGTGATACCTGAGCTCTGTCTGTCTTACTTATCTTTAATGTTAATTATTGCAGTGCTTGAAATACAGAAACGACAACAAAATATGTCCCAGGGGAAACATTTTCATATTTCCTGTTAAATGCATATCCTCCTATCTGTGGGTACAGTGGCCTGTATACAGATTTCCTATTCCTGGTAAGTACATCTCGGATGTTTGTATGCTTTGTCATCCTGGCAGAGAAGTGCTCCAAAGGGGGAAGGAAGTGCGATGGAGTGCTTTTGGAAGTACCTTTCCAGAATGCCAGCTCACTATCCATTGCCTCTGGCCTGCTCTCCTCACATCCAAACAGTAGGAAGGCAGAGCAAATGCCTATCAAAGCCACCAACTATTTCCACACAGATAGGTTGACTCAGACCTCAGTGGAGGGTCTGGTCTGAGTGGCAGTCCTGCTTCTTTTCTGGACCCTTAACATCTACACAGGCTTGTGGGGTTCTACCACTGATGGAGATATTTGTCTAATATCTCCAGAGAAATAGCAGAGTGCACATAGAAGTAGAAACTTTATACCTTATCCCTAAAAAAAATCTGCAGTCAGTGTGTATTAAATAAAAATAAAATTTACAAAATGAGGGAGGCACCACCTGGATAAAAGAATGAGCTGGGAGGCCTGTCCACTATCTGATCTCAGGGGCTTTGGTTGGACACAGCAGTTGGTGGGACAGGGGGAGGTTCTAGGCCACAGTAAGGCTGTGGTACAGGGGTCCATAATGAGGTTGGCTTCTGTCCTCACAACTAGGCATCAGATTTATCACAAGAGCTACCCGACGGGAAAGGCCGTTCTGAAAACTGCCTTATGGCCGCCTCAGGAAGGTGTCAAGTCCATTTTCAGTGGACTTTTGCTCCAGCTGTTCCACCTGCCCAGCAGACTTTTCCAGTTGTTCATCTACGTGTCTGTCACATCTAAAGCAGGACACATCTAAGATATCTCCAACCTGGTATTGTTCTCCCGTTCTGCCACCTGGATGAGAGACAGGGTGACTTGTGTCATTTCCGTTTCCCCCATTGGTGGCAAGTAAGCCTACAGGGTCACCAGCACCGCGTGCGTGCGTGCGCGTTGTTGAGTGACCATCATCAAGCCTGTCCCGGCCTCTGGTCTGCTTTGCCAGCGAGTAACACTGCCACAGGGGTAGCTGAAACACAAAGCAGGAAAAGGCAGCAGGGGGCAGCTGTTGTGAGTCCCTGGGTCACAGAGGAGCCCAGTATGTCTGTTTATAAATGTTGCCACACAGGCAGCCAAATAAAGGCCAGCCTGCAGCTTAGGAGAACGACTGATGTAGGGGAGGAAGAGACTATCAATTAAGCAATGTTCTCATCATGTCCATTATAAAATACCCTGCCTGGCCCAATTTTAGGAACAGCGCTCAGAAAGAGCTATCCGGGCCAGCACCTGCTCCTGCTCTTCCCTTGCTGGCCTCATCAGCCCTACCTGAGCTCCCTCACTGCCTTAATGGGGACACCAGGCCCGGTGGGTGACCAAGGCTCTTTCTGAGCCTCTGCTGTCCTCACCAGAGATGGGCAACAGAATTATAGCCCATGGTTATCCCAAGGCTGGGTGAGGACTTCCTAAATAGGGCCAGGACCCATGGAAAGGGTCCCTGGCACTGAGAATGTGTATTCCTATTTCTGTTGCAGCAAGAAGTGTGAGGGCTTGACAAGGGGCGCCTCGCACACACACCCCTCCCCGCAACCTGTCTCCCTGTGTGCTCCAAACTTTCCAAACTGGTCAAGCAGCTGCCTCTAAACTCGGTGGGTTATTTCAGAGCTCTCTGTAAAGGGACCAAAATATCTAGTAAAGTCCCGGACTGGACAGTTGTTCCTGCTCTCCTGGGCTTCTTAAGGCCGCTCTGACTCTGGAGCATTAAGACCCTTATCTGCACAGCCGCCCGCCTCTTCCCCCTCCTGCGCGGCCCCGACCTTCTCCGAAGCTTTTCTTCTGGGGTCAGGGACCTTCACCAGCCCAGGTCCCGCGCTCTTGGCTCCCCGTGGGACTAGGGCTGAGCCCACCCCCTCTGGCTCCGCCCCAGCCCGTGTTCTCGACCCCGCCCACTCCGGGCTCCTCCCCTCTCCGGGAGCTCTTAGCTGGGGAATCCCAGAGCCGGGACAGTGAGCCTCTAGGGAGGCTAAGGGGCAGCTTTGTTCCTGGCCAGCACAGGCTGGAAAGGACTGTGGCTTCTCCCTGAGGACCGGCTTGGCCCGGTTCTGCTTTGCTTTCTCTCACACACTTGCCATTCTACTCTGTAAGTTTCAGCCTTGCTCTCCAACTGCTGCCTTGAAAGCTAGCTGTGTTTCTGGACCCATGGCCTAGGAGAAGATTCCCACCTTTTGGTGCTAGGTCTTTTATTTCCTCCCCAGTAGCAGGCAGAGTGTCTGTATGCTACAGTGGAAATCCCAGAAAGGGACTGCCTGAGACTAGCATCTTCCCTGAACACTGCTTCCAGTAGCTCTGATCCCAGGACACAAGTCCAGGCCGGACCCCTTGAACATCTCCTTGGCAGGTAAGGCCCAGTTTTCTCAGTCGCCTGTGTTGGAAGTCGTAGGCTCCAGTGGGGGATAAGGAGGAACGAGAGCCAAATACAATGCTCCTGGCATTGCTGAACAACTTCCTCTTGAAGCCTTTTGGGGAGCCTTCCGTACGAAGGAGACAAACTTTGCTTCAACCTCAGAGGGAAATGAAATCCCTACGATGTAGCTGACTGATTCTTAGGAGCTGTCCAAGAACGCGGAGAGCACAGTGGCCACAGCGGCCATCACCAGAGGCCACTGGAGCTGGTTTTTAGAGCTGTTGGGATGTACCAGCCTCTGGTGGGGTGAAAGGATCTTTGGGTGAGTGGAGGAAGGAAGGATAGCCTCCCTTTGACTGGGCATCGATGGGCAGGGGGCTTTGCCTTTTTGGTCTAAATTTAGATCTCTTTCCTATTTGAGCATGCTGTTGTCCTTCCTCTAGACCAGAGATACCTTAGTCTGCCTGCTTCTGAATATCATGTTCTATAGCAGTCCCAGGTGATTAAGCTTTACTTGGCTTGGTTTGTGTGTGGACAGACTTGGTGATGGCAGGAAGACATGCTTCTCTGACATTTGGGATGTCCTCATTACTCCAAACATCACTGTAACTATCCCCTGTCATCCTGTGTCTGTGCTGGCACTTCTTTGTCTATGTGGGATGATTCTAGCGCCTCATCTGCCTCTTATTGACAAGTGTCTGGGGAAACGCTAGAAAACCAAAATATCCCTTCTAGCTTAGTCCTATTTGTCGGAAGTTCTACAGGGTTCTGATCTGTTAGAGACAGAAGCTGCAAGTGGCTTAGTGTTATGTGTGGGCCCAGCTCTGCCTTGTAACTGTTTCCTTGTACAGTTTCCTTACTGCCTGCCCTCAGCTAAGAGCTGCACCCAGGGGGCTTCTGTTTCCTCGTTTGTCAAGAGAAAGTGATAGGAGGGATTGATTCCTTCACAAGGGAAGTGGCCAGACATTTGATATCTTAGCTGTTTTCCGTCTCCTAAATCTAGTTGCTCTCCTCGATCAGTCACAGAGAACCATCACCCTTATGTTGCTGGGAAAGAGGTTGAATGGAGTGAGGGGCTGCTTTCAAGGGGTCCAGCAGGACTCTGGTCATGAGCCCTTAGAAATGTTTGCAGCAGAAATGATTTTTTTTTTTCAAAATTCCAACACGTTCTCGTATGTTCTTGCACCTACAGATTGGTAGTGGGTGGCACTCTGGCCAACCTCTCCCCTCCACAGAGACTTCAGTTCTTCCATGGCTGTGTTTATTATTCACTGATGTCAAATGTCCAGATTTTAGGCACAGGTTGAACCCTCAGGATCCTAGATTCTTTAATCCCTGCAAGTTCTTCAATGGCTACCAGGGAAGTGATGACCACTTCAGGTGTTCATGGGATCCTTGGTCACCTGTATCCTTGGGATGATTCCCAGGTGTGTCTGGCTTGGCCTGATGACCAACCCAGCCCTCTCTATGTTTGAGTCAACTGTAAGAAGTCACGTAGAAGGGGTCATGCATTCAAGAAATATCTTTAGGACAGACACCCTGAAGAGATTCATGAAAAGATTAATTATACCTAGAGAGGTCTTTTGGTATGGAGAGGAAATGGCAGGTGACCATTGTGCCCTGGGGTGTCCTGAGGAACAGACACCTACCTGCCTTTTGGTACCGGATGGGTTGAATTAGGACTAATGGAGGCCAAGTTACTTGGAAAAGCCATCCAGTTAACTTTCTATGCTCACCATAGTGGTGAGTCCCCACTGAGGAGAGTTTTCAGATGAAGAGTGGACAGCCATCTCCTGGGGCATTTGAAAGGCTACTCTTAAAGCTGAAACCTGGGGTCAGGTGAGCTTTTAAAGGCTCTTGTTAGCTTGATATCCAACCATTTGGAAGCACATCCTTTCTAGTCCTGAATTCCCTCCTTCCTCTCTTCATCGTTCCTTTTGCTGATGGTTTTCAGGGAGGTTTACACTGGTATACATGTGATTGCTGTGGCACTGGCTGTGAATGGCATGTGTTCCTCTACTTAGGAGTTTACAGACAAATGTCAGAAAGGGAAATGAGTTAGCTTATGATAGCAGAGCAAATACAGGGGGAGGAAAAAAGCCATTTTCACATCAAGAGAAGCGCATCTCCCCATGCTGGGGAGACTTCTCAACACGATTGTTGCTCTCCAGCAGAACCAGAAGATGAGAACGGCTTATGTGGTTATGTCAGAGTAGGAAAGGGGCCTGAGGATAGTTTATTCCTCAGTCTTTATTAAAAACAACAACAACAACAACAATCTGAAGACGTGCCAAGCTTCATGACAATAATAGCTACAAAACCTGGTGAGATGAGGGGAGTGCATTTTGTCCATTTTACAGAGGAGAAAATAGATATCTGGAGAGTGGAGGTGACCTGCTTACTTGGCCTGTAAAGACAGTGCCAGTCTCATGAGGTACTAGGACAAAGTGACTCTCTCTCTCTCTCTCTCTCTCTCTCTCTCTCTCTCTCTCTCTGTGTGTGTGTGTGTGTGTGTTTGAGTATTAGTGGGAGACCACACACAGATACGCACACATGCATATGTATGTGTGTTGGGGGCAGAATTATTAGCATGTAAAGCAAGGTAGCTGGGCTGAAATATCTTACTTTGCACCTGTCTGGGGCCAGCACAAGGCTTACTGAGTTAATGAGTATGTGGATGACTGTATAATGAATAACTGAATGAATGAATGTTCTGATGCGACCGCCTCTCGGCTTTATTGCTAGTGAAATCAGTCACCTGATCTTCGATCCTGACATTTCAAGTTACCTCTGAGCACCCCTCAAATGGATGAGCCTCCTTGGCTAACTGCCCTTTTGCAGTTGCCTTGAGCATCTTTCGGTGCAGAGATATTGGCAAGGATGTGCCTCAGAGGGTTTCCAAGGAATAGCATTTCTGGGTCACAAGTCATGGGGAGAGTACTGTTCTCAGGACACATTGGGACTGAGGATTCAATACAAGCTAAAAATTGGAGTGCCACCACACTCCAACTGATTGGCCTGCTCTTTGATCACCTCCCCCTGAGGGGGGAGCAGCCTTACCAGAACACAGAGGAAGACAATGCAGCCACTCCTGATGAGACCTGATAGACTAGGATCAGAAGGAAGGTGAGGAAGACCTCCCTTATCAGTGGACTTGGGGATGGGCATGGGTGGAGAAGGGGGAGGGTGGGTGGGATTAGAAGCATGGAGGAGGAAGGGAGCTACGGGGGGGGATACAAAGTGAATAAAATGTAATTAATAAAAAATTAAAAAATTTGGAGGGTCAGCAGCATGTACATAGGAAGTTGTTTTTCTTTCTTCTTCTTTTTTTTTTTTTAAGCAGACACTCAGTGAATATTTGAGATTGTGACAGTGCCTGCCTGCTGTAACCTTGAAGACATACTGCCAGAAGCCATGCAGAGGCCTGTGACAAAACTGCACTATATTCTTAAAACTTTCTTTTCACCCACATACAGCTGCCACCACTTGTCCATTCCTAGTGCCTGGGTCACGACTTCCATCTCACCCCTGGCTATGTTTTGGCACACAAGAGAGAAATAACTTTAAAACCTTTCTGATCCCCTCCCCTCCCTTCCCCCACCACTCCCCTCACCTTCCCTCCTCTCCCCTCCCTTCCCCTCCCCTCCCCTCCCCTCTTCTCCACTCTTCTCTTCTCTTTCTTCCTTTCTTTCCTCCTCCTCCTTTTTTAGTTTGGCTGCTGATAAAATAGTGAAAGTGTTCAGAATATACAGCATCTTTTGGTTGAAACCATCTCTAGAAAGAAGCTGTTTCTGGGACACTACTGGATGGTGGGCAGTTACAGCTGGCCTGGTCTGCCCAGTAGCCAAATTGCAGGGGTGTAGTCTTCTGCCAGTGCCAAAAAGTCAAGAAAAAGCAAACACACCACAGCACCAAATCAGATGAGATTTTTGTGTGGAAGAAAAAAATGTGTCTAAAGCTTCAGTGAGGCCAGTGAGGATCAGTTTCAGTGTTCAGACTCTGCAGCTCTATTGCCTGGTGCTGTGCCTGGATCTGACAATGCCGTGTTTACCAGCCTGGCAAGAGAGCAGCTCTCGTGTTACATGCCCCTACCACAGGGAGATACAGCCAAGTGAAATAAAGTAAAAACAGAAACACAAACATCACCGAGGGAGTCCAGGCTGACCCCAGAGGATTCTGACAACAGATACCCCTGCTGCAGGCGCTTCACACTGAGTGCTCTGAGTATCCACTGTGGTACCCTGGGCAGGGCTCTGACTTTGGCCTGCATCCACGGCATCCATTGTTCTCCTTTGCAGCATCAGAGGTGCCACTGCCTCCTAAGGCAGCCTGCAGTGTGATCCTGGACTTCCAGAAAGTTTCTCCCTCCATCCAAGTGGAAGCTCTCTCCCTGCCCCTTCTGTCACTCTTCCGTCTTTTGGGTGTGCTTCAAACAAACTGAGTCCACATTCCATAATGCACCTTTGAGCTCTCACCCTCTTTCTGATTTTATTGGACACAGAGTTCTGATTGTTTCTGGGTAGGGTCTAGGTGTGATCAGCTGTGCAGCTGTCCTCTGTGGCCCCCCGAGGTTAGGGAACATTCCACCCCTCCCCTAGTAAATGTGAGACTTGGGATTCAGACTCATGGCTTAGTAGTGCCCTGACCCTTAACATTCCATCTAAATCCATGGGTTTCATACAAATGAATAGAAGCTAAAACTGGGTAATCACATACCTTATAAAAGGTAAGTGTATATCATTCACGTAAGAAGAAAAGTGTAGCTATTGGGAATATTATTTTAAATGGCTACCTGGTAGAGTACTTTAAATCATAAAGGTGATACCGGCATGTGTGACAAAGTTCCTGGCTCCTAGTGGTATTAGATTCATGAAGTTGTAATTGAATTTACATTGCAGTTACATAAGTCAATAAAATATTTAAATGAAGAAAGTGTGTATACGGGCATGGGCCGTGCCCAGAGTGAGCCTGGCATGTAGGCAAAGGGAGGGTCCTTTCTGCTTGTCAGGCACTCTGGCATCTTGATCATGTGGAGGCCTCTCACTGAGCCTGGGGCCCTAATTTATGGCCTGGGCTGTGCCAGTGGTCATGAGACCGGCCTAGGTCTGAATCTAGCTCTTCTATTGGGTAGCTGTGCAGTTTCCAGAGCTGTGCACGGGATCTCTGGGCTGGAGCTTAGGGACCAGAAGTGGAAGGCCAGGTAAACTCCATCCAGTCAGCAAACAAACATGACATCCTCAGATCTTGGCAGGCTGGCTTTTGCCAGAGCCTCAGGCTTCCACAGGAAACTGGCAAGAGAGTCCCTGCTGTGACTGATGAGAGCCCCTCCTTGGTTCCTTGCATTGATCATAGTTGTGGCTCAGTTCTATGGGGGAGGGACTCACCCTGCAGGTCACTTTTCTTGGTCCTTCAAGGGCAGGTTTGATCTCTGTGTGCCCACCCCTGCAGGCCTGCAGAGTCCCTGTATGAGCTGAGGCCATCTCTTCGGAGAAAAGAAGCATGCCTGGGTAACTAAGTAAAGAGAGAGACTCATGCTCGCCCAGGCTTTTTGTGCTTTCTGAGAAAAATATTTATGTATGTACACGTATGTGTGTAATAATAGCACTCTTTTATTAAGCTACACATGCAGCTCAGACACTGGACTCATTGCTCTTTATTCGTGGACTCATTTCTCTCTGTTGCATAGCCTCTCTAAATACCCACTCATATCCATCATTGTTCTGCCTGGGGAGGGACATACATTGTCTCTTAGTGTCACGAAGTCAGCAAAAGAAAGCACTGGTGTAGGCAGAGCATGAAGATCACGAGCCAGGGTTAAGAGCCATGGGGCAGGATAAAGAGGCTGGGGTCAGACTGAGAGGGTTGTGTTAGGACAGCCCAGAGAGGTTTAAAGCATTAAGAATCCTAACGCCCTACCTGAGGGCATTTGTACTCAGGGTGAGTAAGCCATTTACAAAAGAGAGTGAAGGAAGCAGGGGACTTATAATTTGGGTAAACAGAGATACAGAACCTCACCCGCGGGATGGGGGGGGAAGGCTGTACGTGCTCTGAGCCAGCTTGGGGAACTGGAGTGCAGACCACAGGTATGCCTCAGAGGGGACTCCCAATAGCCCTACAACAGAGGTACCCTGAATGTAGTTAATGCCTTCTGAGCAGGAGCGGGACAGAGCTCCCTGCCTTCCTTCAGACGCCTCATCTACAGACGGCTCCCACCTCAGAGCCCCATCCTGCTTCATGCTGCTGAAATGCTGAGAGGGCCTTAGTGATTGGCAAGGTAGTGAGCTCCTGACCTTGGGGACATTTAAGAGGGGTGAGGAGTAAGGATGGAGGTGGCAGTCAGGCACCGGCTGATGGAAGGTGATGGGGAAGCCCGTGGCTTTGGAGAAAGTTTTCTGAGCGTGATTACACCATGGTGCAGAGAGTTAGAATGTGGAATCAGACTGAAAAAGATCCTCTGCTTTCAACCAGCTCCCTTTTATCAAGCACCTGCCCTCAGCTCTCCCCTTCTGTCTCTCTCCCTTTGTAGCCCTGACTCCTGCTATCGCGGAGCAATCAGGCTCTCTATATGAGCAATTGCTCTTCCCTCTAAGTGACAGGTGAGTCAGATCAATCTGCCCTTCTTAGGGTTGAAGCGATTGAAGCTAGAAGAAAGGCTGGCTCCCCTACCACTTCAATAAAGCGATGTAGGCAGGGCTGAGCCAAAGTCAGTGTGGCTCTGTGCAGACCTGTTGATTTCTCAGCCCACTGCTCTCCTAGAGCCCTGCCATGTGCCTTCTCATCCCCTCCCAAATAAAGGGAGCCCTGTGGGACAGCATGGAGTCTAGAACACTATTTATATGCATTGCTTCACCAGGGCAGACACTCTTAAAATACATTAAACAGAAATATCCCCTGTGTCCTCAAACCCCTGTAATCTGAGCTGACCTATGAATGAACTGGGCAGAATTCCATGCTGAAAATGTGAAAGAAAGAGGCCTGGTGTTCTGACAGCCCTCAGATGCGTGGAGAATCTAACAAGCAGGAAAGGGGCACTTAAATGTGCTTCTGCAGATTGAGGAATGGTTGGGCTAAGCCACTCTCCTATCTGTGCCACTGCAATGTTGGCTCCAGGGGGATGTGCAGAATGTGTGTCAAGATGGGTTTTGAAAGCTGGCCTTTGGAAAGAGAGGTCAAACCGTATCTAAATTGAGGTTTCAATCAAAGCTGAGATGAGAGGAAGAGACCAGGCAGGGAGGGAGTTAGAGCAAGCAGAGATACCTGGAGGAGTGAAGGCAGAGCTTCCAAGAGGATGGGGCACTGTCTGTGGCTTTCTGAGCTACAGTAAGATTCCGCTTCATGTTGTTAAAGGGAAAGTACACAGTTTGAACCTGCTTGCCTTGAAAGAGAGGGGGAGAGAGAGAGCTCAACTCCTGAGACTCAAACGCTGGACCTTGGGAAAAGCTGGGTCAAGGTGGCAAGGTCACAGACATTGTCTTTCTCCCCTCAACATAGGATCACCTTTCTGTGGTGACAGATGGCCATTTGCATCTCCACACTCAGGCGCCTTATTGGGAATACACCCCCTTTCCTAGCGGGGATACGAGGTCTGTGCACTTGTCCTGTCATCGGATTCTAGTATCCAAAGAAACAATACAGTCCAGGTAACCCAGGTCTTTCCATTGCCACCTGCTAGCCAGGGGAGTGAGTACATGCATGACCAGTACAGTGCGTTGACTGGAATAGCAGGAAGTTCCTTCCAAACAACAGATGGATTCTGATGCCTGAAGGATGAAGCACAGATGACCGTGGGCCAACACTTGTGTGCAGAAACCAGGAGGTTGCCAATGCAAAGGGCCTTGGGACTCAGATATACCAGAACCAAAGCATTGGATCTTCTGCCTCAACTCTACTTAGAGTCCAGGCTTTAGACTAAGTATATTGTAGCTTAGGAACATGACTCAGAATTGACAGAAGGACATACTCCGGCTGTTGGGGGTATCAGTCTCTCTTCTGGTCCAGGACCTACTATGTGTGTGGTGCTCTGTTAACCTTAACTGAATTCATGGACAAACTGTTTTAATATGGTGTGGTAGTTACTCCTCTCACCAAATTGATAAAAACGTCTGGCCCAAACAAAACAAAACAAACAAAAAAGAAACAAAGCTTTATTTTGGCTCTCAGTTTGAGACGATAGTCCAGCATAGTAGGGGAGGCAGGAGGAACCAGCAAGTGGCTGGCCACATTATGTCTATAGTCTGGAAGCAGAGAGAGGTGAATGCTGGTGTTTAAATTAGTTTCTTCTTTATTCATCCCAGGATCCCAGCTTTGGGAGTGGTGTTACCCACATTAGGTGGGACCTTCCTTATCCAATGACGCCTTTCTGGAGGCACTCTCATAGGCTCCCTGAGAGGTGTGCTTCTATGGTGACTGTAAATCACATCACATTGACAAACCAAGTGTAAGCATCACACAGGAATACCACTAGTATTGAGGGGATAAAGTGTGGAAGGATTGCTTGTCTTCTTTACCTGTCAAAACCCTCAGGATGATCCTGGGGGCTGTTGAAGGAACATCCTGAAACAGCTGAAACTCAGGAATATATGAGAATGAAGCCTCTGTTCTCTTCATCCTGCTTCCTGGTATGTTGGCGAAAACCATCTTCCTATGCCTGGTCACCCACATTCCATGACTTCCATGGCATTTGGAGTGTAGGAAAGGCTTGCTGCTAGTCAGCTTCAGCAGAAACATCAGTCTTGTACTCCATGAAGGGAGCTGTCTTCCCTCCAATGCTAAGCCATTGTTCTAACTGATGCTTGGATAGGATGATAGGTTTCTGCTTCAGTATTCTGAATTGTCTTCTCTCTCAATTATATGATGAAATCTAACCTCCAGAATGTTGGTGTCATGGTATTTGAAAATGAGGTCTTTGGGAGGTACTATGCTACGGTTGGAACTCTCTTGAATGAATTAAATTAACCTTATAAAAGACCAGAGCTGCTCCTCATCCCTTCTGCCATGTCAGACACAGGGAAGAGACAGCCATATATGAACCAGGCAGTGGCCCTCAGAAGACATCATATCTATTGCTACCTTGATTTTGGATTTCCAGATGTCAGTATTCTAGACTTAAGTCTCTAAGGCAACTGGGCTACTCTTAGCTAGTTATAGCAGCCCAGGTGAAATAGAACGGAGTAGTTCAGCTGTATTTTGCTAGCATGAAGACACATACTCTTATTCAAATTACATTCATTTGCTGAAGCTGTGAATATTTGAATCAAAGTGAATTGATTTCAATTATTTTTCACTGAATTGTTGAAGTTTGTTTTGTGGCAAATGAGCTGGGCTATGGGGAAACAGCTTGAATTTCGGGGACTCCACAAGGCCTCTGTCCATCTAGGGAATTAACAGATGGGCAAATGCCTGGCTCAGAACAATTACAACATATAGCGAATATTTTCTTCCTTTTACCCCTCAGCCTGGATTCTAGTTTCCTCTCCACTGAACTGTTGATATAACCCTAAACAACTGTAAAACAAACAGGGTGATCTAGCACCCAGATGTGACTCCTAGTCACACTATTTTGTTTAAAATTTTTTTTTGTATACTTGAAATTTTACTATGTATAAATATAAGGATATGTATATATACTATTTAATTTGGTTTATCAAGCATTTTATTACATTATTAAATCTTTGTAAATAGAACATAAATGAAGCAGGGGTGACACTTTGCCACATAGTGAACAAGGCTACTACTGAGTGAAATCACCTGAATAACTGATCTGAGGACTGAAGGTATTTTTTTTGGACTGAGTATATATATATATATATTTGACTGCTCATGGGCACTTTGCTTTGTCCTTCGAGGTGTTTAAAGGGCTCAAATTTTTCCACTGTGTCATTTGTTTTCCTTACATTCATTTGCTTCCCCATCCTTCAGTTTATCTCTTTCTTTTTGCCTTCTTATAGATTATTTGAACAACTTTTCTTATTCACTTTTGATTTTTCAATGAAAGTTTTGAATGCACGTTTGTCCAGGCTGTCCCTGAGCCTACTCGTCATCCTAGGCACACCTTCAACAGTCCTTCTGCCTCTGCCTCCCCACTGGCACATCTGTGTCACCAGGTTGTCAGGAATACTGCAAAGAGCATGCATAACTGACCCTGACTATTGCGTTAGCTCTTTTACCCCGTTGGGCATAGGAACTTCAGGAGTGAGTTGCCTGTGCAGAAGGGAAAGTGTATGAAAAAAGAGGCTGGGGCTTGGGGAAAGACTCCTGACATCAGCAGTATGGAGAAAAGGTGGTTCTTGTGGGTTTTCAGCCATTTGATGAGTAAAGCAAAAGTTACCAGATGATACAGGCAACTCACTCCTGAAGTTCTTCCAGGGCTCATCATCTGTGAGGAGCGCAGTCTCATGCTCCCGTCTTTCTTTTCCCTTCGTTCCTGAGGGATAGTTTTCTGGATATGAAGTTGCTGGTCAGTAAGTCTTTCCTTGAAACACTTTACTTGAAGTCAGGAGTTTCTCACTTATAGTCCTTTGGAAAATATTTATGTTTCGCTCCTTGTATCCTCTGTCTTTCATTGACGCCAGTCGTCTGAGTATGAAGTGCCATGCTATAACCTCCTGGATTTCCAAGGTTCTTCTCGACTTCCTAGATGGCTCCTTGCTGCTGCTTACATAGTGAAGACACTGTGTCTGTGCCCAGTCAACAGTTACCTCAGCCATTTCCTTTATCTGCAGTCTGCTGTCTGCTAAGTGTTGTCTCAAATAGTTTTGTTTTAATTCTTTACTTTCCTATTTCTTTATTTCTTTCATACATTGTTTCATCTTTTAAACCTATTGTTTGATATTTTCAGACATACATATATAAAGTGGTTTGATCCAATGCAGCTCCCCTTTCCTCCTTTCCAATTTCCCCCCTGTTCTCTTCACTTTTCCCTCCCAGCTCCATTCACTACTCTCTTTTTTTAATTTAATTTTTTTATTAATTGTACTTTATTCACTTTGTATCCTCCCATAAGCCCCTCCATCCTCCCCTCCCGATCCCACCCTCCCTTCCCCTTCTTCACACCTGCCCCTCCCCAAGTCCACTGATAGGGGAGGTCCTCTTCTCCTTCCTTCTGATCTTAGTCTATCAGATCACATCAGGAGTGGCTGCATTGTCATCTTCTGTGGCCTGGTAAGGCTGCTCCCCCATCAGGGGGAGGTGATCAAAGAGCAGGCTAATCAGATTATGTCAGAGGCAGTCCCTCTTCCCATTACTATGTAACCCACTTGCAGACACTGAGACTTATGGCCAACTGTTGGGCAGAGTGCATGGAATCTTATGTAAGATGTGGGAAATAGTAAGAGCTGAAGAGGACGGAAACCCCACAAGGAGAGCAACAGAATCAGAAAATTTGAACACAGGGAACTTCCCAGAGACTCATACTTCAACCAAGGACTATTCATGGAGATAACCTAGAACCCCTGCACAGAAGTAGCACATGGCAGTTCACTACTCTCTTTTAAAACCTGTGGAGCCCACTTGGTGATGACTGTATGTGCACAGGTGAATGGCCATCTACTGGAGCAAGTAGCCTCCCAGGGACCACATCTTGTTTTGGCTTTGTTTGTGTTTGAGATGGTGTCTTGCTGTGTAGTCCAGACTGGCTTCAAACTTGAAAATCTCCTTTCGTCTCTCGGTTTCTGGGACTACGGGTCTGTGCCACTATAAACCGGCTACATCTCCTAATTACTTGATAATTTTTTTCATTCGTCTCAAGAGATTTTTGGTGCTCATTGAAATAGTTGGGTGAATATATCTTTAAAATTTAGCTGGAGACAGTTTGGAGAATTGTAGTACTGTAATCCAGTGAGCGAGTTTTTCTATCAAGTTGTAATTGTTCTGATTCTTTGTGTCACTAACCATCTGTAGTCATATGTGTGACATTATCATTAGCAATTTGGGGTAATGTTCTCTGAAAGTATGGGCCTCATGTAGTTTTGTTGTTTAACAGACAATCATTCTGTTTACAAGGTAGAAATATATGTTTAGCTCCTCGGGCCTTGCTGATATTGAAAAAAAAACTAATTATTTAAAAGGTACATATACACCACACTGAGTAGTTTTCTATCATGAAAGTCACTGGAAAAAATTGGGGTGGGGAAGAAAACCTAACATACAGAAATGCTGTGGTCTGATTCCTTAAATTGCTGATGCCATCCAAGATGGGGCATTGTGGTTGCCATCATCTGAACAGATATCCATCGAACCCTCTTCACCTTCTTTACTTTCTCAGGAATACCTCCAGCTCTGTTTGCTCATGTATACACTCAGATTAGCTTCCCGACCAGCCTCTTCACTAGCTATCTCACCATTCTGTTCCCTTACAAACTGGCTGCCAGAAGCTTGAGCTGAACGTATCTTCCTGTCGGACCGTCTTCTTTCTCTGAGTCCCTGATTTATTTGGTCAATCATCTGATACCACAGAATCCGTAGCTAGGATATTGTCTGTCTTAGAGAACACTGTTGGCTTCTCCTTTCTGATATGATTTTGGCCTCCTCATTGGTCCCTTTAAATAGTCTTTGTCGATACAGTTTCTGGATTCTCATTAGTAGATGCCACGTCATGCAAGCAAACAGGTGCAGCCTCAAGTTTGGATGCCAAGTCTGGGCCATTGCTGTGCTTCATAGCACAAGTCTCTGGGCTTCCTTTGCTCACATTATTTCCTCACCCTCAAGTGCATCCTCCCTCCCCAAATCTCATTTCTTCCCTAGCCTTATCTTTTATCATCTTCTCATGCCCTCCTCCAAACTCTCATATTCCGCTTACTGAATGAGCAATCACAAACAAGAGGTGGGCTGTTCATTGTGAAGTAGCTGTTGCTACTCTGCTTACTCCCAGCATGTTGTTCCAGGCTCCATCACCCTTGGTCTCATGGGCCTAGTTTGAAGCTCATGCTCTCAGTACCCATGACTTGATATCCTCTTTGATCAGATAACTGATCATGTAGGTACATAACATCTTCTTGCTTGTCTGTCTGTATCATTTGGGCATCAGAAACAATGTATGTGAAGGTCTTGACAGCCACTTAGAACACGATTAGAACAGAGATGGAAACAGTGCCATCACTGGTACCCCATGGAATCAATATCGATGGAGTAGATCAGGTGACCAGGCTGTGTAGATAGCCAATTGGGCCTGTAATGGTACCATTTTCTACTTCATGAAGAGTACCATTATCCTAAGTTATTAGCTCCCCAGATTGCTGAAGGAGGAACACTGGTCTCATTTTATGGGTGAGGTAGCTAAGGACTGCAGACTAATAGTGTAATGCCTTGGCATATTTAAAAGCTTCCTGCTTATGTGAGAGATGGGTGTTTTACCTCCAGTTGGATGTATGAGAAAGCTGTTCAGAGATGCTCAGGGTCTTGTGTGCATACTTCTGGGGCAGCCTGGAATTAGAACATGTGTCCTGATAGACAAGCTTCATCACTTTGTGAGCTGCTGTAAGACAAACCAATAGTGAAAGTGACACTTGTCCTGACACAGACATCATCCTCAGTATGAAAGTGTTTGAGGAATGAAGACATGTACCAAGCCGAACAGTTTTGAACCCAGGCTGCCTGGCTTCCTGGCAGCCCTATTGGATTGGAAGTTGCTTAGATTTAATCTACCATCTCTGACCTACAAGCAGAGTTCAGGCTAGAGGGCTCGAAATGGTCAGGATAGGAAGGAAGACACATCTCACTGTCCAGTCCTGTACACATCATGCCTTTATGTCCTAGGCAGCTTTCTACCCAGAGCACAACTCATCACCCAGCAGCACAAAAGTAGTACTCCATGACACCCTTCCCCCACCCTCAGCAGCATGGACTCTGCCCAGGCTGCCCTCTTAGTGGGCCGAATCTCATTTTCTTTCTCTAAATTGGTTTCTATCCAGTATTTGTCTTCCTCCCCCTTCTCTGGGTCCCTGGATGAGGAATGTCGGTTACTATGGCAATGGGTTGGCTAGTGGAAAGAACTCAGCTCACTAAATTAATTGCTGGACTTTTGGGGGACTAATGGCAGTGTTCTGCCTCCCAGAGACATTGGTGTGGCCCATGTCATTCCAACTTGGCCGCTAGCCCTTGGAAAGAGATCAAAGCCAAGTGGGAGGGAGATGGCACAATGGTTGTCCCTACCCACTGGGTTGCCACCTAAGGTGGGACGGGGAGTGTAGAGATCTACATGAAATCTCTCTCTCCCCCCCCCCCGCTCTCTCTTTAGTTATGTCATATCCCTGCTACATACTTTGTAGAAGTCACTGTCCATAACTCATGCTACCATCCTGGAAATGAGATACACAAGAGAACAGGAAACTAGAAGTGCTCCTTCAGTCACTGGGGAGCACAGCCAGGAGTTCACATCAAGCTCTCCTCTGTGGACATGTCAGGAACAATGAGTAGAGGGATCCTAACTCACTCTACGAAGACAGCATTACCTGAAGATCTAAGCCACACAAAAACATCAGAACAAAGCAGGGCTGCGGACCAATATCATTTATGAATATAGATATAAAACTCTTCAGTAAACCTTAGTCAATCAGATCCAACAATGAAAAAATTATGCACAGGCAGCTGGGGTTTATCGTATGTATGCAAGGTTGGTTCAATAGCATCAGACCAATTACTGTCAGCTAAGAACCAAACAGGAACATATCTTTCCTTTCAATTCTCTTACCTAGAAGTTTTTTCCCAAAGCCCTGTCCCTTCGCTTCTGAAATCCTTGTTTTCCCCTTCCTATAAAAGGGAACTTCGAGGTTTGATTTGTGATTAGATTCTTGCTTCTCTTCTTATCCCTTGCATCAGTGTTGCCCCAGACATACTCCAGACATCCAAAGAGGCAGGATTCTGCCCAAGGAATCTGAAGTGGGCTGGACTCACCCTGGGATTGAAGTATGAAAGTTCCTGAAGCGTACTGTTATTTTGTTTCCTACTCTGAAAATGAGTCTGGCATGCCTGCTGATTAAATACAATGGTCACTATGAAATCTGTAGACTGGTCCCCAGAGTTTAGTGAGCAAGAGATATGTAATGATTAATGCCAAGAAGTAGACATCTTCCCTATCATTGAAACCTGACCCCAAATCCAACATGTCATCGGCGTGTACTTGGTGGAGTTTCTATGATCTCTACCACATAACATGCATCACCAGTGGGGATGATAGTGTATCTTGAAAGTGTGCCATGATGTTTGCACAATGCACTTTGGTTACAGCACACACACACACACACACACACACACACACACACACACACTTACACTTGACACCTATCTTTCCCTAGCCCTTCCCTTAAGAAGCCAAACATTGGGATCATCTCCTTTCTTCTCAGCAAGCATATGCCTGCTCCAAATTTGATGGTGGACCTGAGTGGTGAGGTAGTGTTTGGCTAGACCCTCTGTAGAAGCTGACAGGGAGTCAGGGGTAGTTAGTTGAGACATGGAGATACCCACCCTTGGAGGTTGTGGTAGAGACAGAAACATGTGGGTCTTCATCATAGATGATCTACACTAAGCCAGGCTTTGCCTGGGGACACTTTGGGTTCTGTGAGTGTCAGGAACAGGTAGGTCCAGGCTTTATTTGTATATCTGGCTCATTTTTTTAAACATTCTAGCATTATGCTGGGTAAGGCCTTGATTCCTCTGATTAGAGACACTGTTCCTGACTTTTCATCAGCAGTGGGTTTCCCTGGGTTAAAGTCTGGCAATGCTACATTCTTCCAGAATGTTCCAGGACAGAATCTCTTCTCTTAAACTTTCAGCTTCTAGAAACCACCTGCATTCCTTAGCTCATGGCCACTGATGGCCAGTTTCTTTGGTTGCTGAATGCCTGGTTCTAAGTTCCCTTCTTCTTTTACCTAGAATAACCCTCACAAATACAATGAACTCACCCAGAAAAAAAAATCCATATTAATTTCTATATTAAACCATGGGCTGATCACCAACCTGTGTTCACCTGTAACTGTATTTTCTACTTGCATTCTGAAGAATTGTGATGTGAACACCTTTATTTTATTTAAAAAATTTGTTTCCTATTTTATTAACTTATTTTGACTTAATTTTAAAATTTGTTTTAGTTTTGAGGACATTTTTGCTTTTTTTTGAGAAATAGAGTGTATTTCGGACATATGTATTTTCTTTCAACCCTCCCATCTTTTCCTACTCAACTTTAATATTTCAATTTCTATTTCTTCTTTTTTTTTCTGTTCTTCTTCCTCCCTCTTTTTCCTCCTCTTCCTTATTCCTCCTCCTTCTTCTTCCCCTTCTCCTCCCTCCTCATTCTCCTCCTACTACTACTTCACTTTTTCCCATTGAGTCCTGTTTGTGTTGCTCAGCTAGTTGTGGGATTAGCCTGTGATTAGCCACTAAGGGTCACATCATTAAATAAGCTGAACCTCCCAGCAGCCATCAAGGACTAATAGCTGTGGATAACAGTATTTTACAAGCACAACAGGGCATATGCACATATGAATTCACAGTGATTATGCCAGCATACACAATACTCCCACAAGCTCCAGCCAGACAAAATCCTAACATAGAGGGCAGGGAGATATATGTAATTAAAATGCTTGAAATGTGCTATTTGATAATCTCAAATGTGTATACAACAAAATAGGTTCTTATCCATTCCCCATTCTCCCAATTTCCTGGTTCTTACATTCCCCTCCCAACTTCATTCCTCTTATTTTATTATCAATATAACTCACTAAGTCTAGTTAGTGCTGTTCATATTTTCTTAGGTGTGGGATCATCCTTTTGAAAATAGGAAGTCTACTCTGTCTATACCCTCAAAGAATGACTGTCTCTCTTGCAAACTCTCAACTGCCAACAGCTCCTCAGTAAGGAATGCATCCTCCATAACTCCTCCTTCATCTATGTCAGAAGTTTGACTGACTTGATTCTATGCAGGTTTTTTTCAGGTAACTGTAGTTACTATTAGTTCATAAGCTTGATAACCACATCATGTCCAAAAGACAGCATTTCATGGAATTGTTGCCCATCCTCTGGCACTTACGTTCTTTCTCTTCTTTTTCAGTGTTGTTCTGAATCTTGGTGAAGGGTTGAGGGAACAGAATACATTTTAACTTTGTTTTTGTATACAGGCATATGTTATACAGAGGGTACACACACATCTATAATATAATTTTTTCTAAGCCATTTTGAGTGCACAGCTCAACACCACTGATTAGAGATGCGTGCTGTACAGCTATGGCCATTGTTCATCACCTCAGGTAGAACCATGAATCTCTTAAGTGATGACATGAATCCCTCCACACTGGCTCATATCTTAGTTAATTTCTTTTTCATTGTTTTGTAGTTTTATGTGTATAATTCTTACACCCCCTCAGTTAAGAATTTTATCTTTCTTGTTTTGAGAATTTGATCTTTCTTGATCTTGTCATATATGGGGTTTATAACATTCCTTTTTGAATCGTTCATTACCAGAACATGGAAGCAGAGACAATACTTGAGTGCCAATTCTTCATTTTATGACTGTGATGGACTTATTAGTTCTAGCAGTTTTGCAGAGTCTGCAGTATTTTGTGCAGATAAGATCATATCTCCAGATACAGAGACATTGCCTTCTTCATTTCCAGGTTGGATGCAATTTATTATTATTATTATTATTACCATCATCATCGTCATCATTATTTTGTCTTCTGGCAAAGTGTTGAATACAGTTGTATATTCTTGTATTGTTTTTGACCTTAAAGGAAATGCATTCAACATTTTAACATTAAGTATTATGTTGGTGTGTGAGTTCAGATTTGACCTTTGTTATTCTGAGGAATCACATTATGGTTCTAATTAATGGATTGGGTGTTTTGTATGTTGAAGAGATATTGGCTTGAGTCACATGCTTATTTGTGTGTATACCAATAGAGATCACATGTATTTTCCTTCCCTTCTTTGTACTGATATGATAATTACATCACTTTATTGTTTTTGTTGAATCACCTTCCTGACATAAATTGCATTTGGTCGTGACATTTGATACTTGAGTAACTCACACAAATCAGAGTGCTTATCCTTTGCTCCATAGCTTTGTTCTTAAAGAGATGTATCTGTACTTTCTCCTGTGTACATTGGGGAAGACATGCATCAAAAATTTAGATAAGTTGAAGAATATATGTTGGCTGAAGCCTAGATCCCTCAGTTGGGGAAATTATCAAACTTCATGAGTCATGATAAATAACAAATGAGGGTGCACACTACCATTTCATCCACATGTCCACCATCTTTTTTATTTCTCCCAAAGCAGTCACTGAGAGGTTGCTGCTACTGTATTTTCTGCATCTGTGGAGATCAGTTCAGAAGCATCCTGTGTTCAAATCCCAGTTTGTCCTCTCAGCTCTCACCAACTTAGTATCGTAGGAATGAGGTGCCTTTTCTCTATCCTGGTCTCTTTCTACCCCTCACGAAAGTGAATAGAGCCTGCCTTGAGAGGACACAGACGATCACATCAGAGTCAATGTCTGACATATGGCAGATAATAAATGGTGCTAGCCGTCTAAGTTCTTAGCTCTCCGATGGCATCACTATTTATCTAACAAATAACTCCTAGCCACCACAAGATAGTAAGACTGAAGGTTGACATTGATATTGGTCTTTTATCATTCATCCACAAAGCTAATATTTACTGAGGTGCACAGCATCCCTTAGAATTGTCCTAGGTCCTGGGCATGGCAGACAGGTGTTGAAGGATGGAAGAGGTGGGCTACTAGCAGACTTGTTCATTCCCATGTTGCTTTCCTCTTTGTGCCCTCTGACCCCTGAGCCCAGAACTATGACTACTGTGCTTGTTCTATTTAGGTACAGCACCTTTCTTTTTGATCCTGCATTTGCCTCTTGATGTTTTCCTCATGTCATTATTCAGGTCCTTCATAGAGTAGGCACTTGAGAGGAATCATGCCCACATTTCCCTGAAGGTGGCAGAGCTCTGGTTATAGAGTCCATTCACCTGTCCTGAGAGGAACTTTCATACTGTTCTAACGGGACTGTTCCTAAGTACCTTTTTACCCCCTGGGGCCAAACAAACGATGTTCCTTTTGTCTAAAGTTGTTACCTGCCTTGCATACATTGGTTTGGCTTCTGCTCAGCTTTCCGAACTCCACTTGGAAAGATCTCAGGAAGCATTACCTTTCCCCAAATGTCCAGGGTGTAGCCACATACTCTATCTACTTGGCTGTGCTCCCATAACTCACTGGGCTTCTTCTTCCTGTGCTCACTGGACCCTGCCCTGTCCTAGTATGTTGTGCATCTGACCAGATCCCAGAGGTCAATGAGGACTTATCCAAGGTGACTCAGTGTGCTTTACCTGCCTGTCCTAGGCAAGTGACAGGAGTGAGAAATATTTATTAAACGAGCATATCAATGTTAAAAATCTGTGAACTCTCTTCTTTATACAGATATTGGTTTTACAAATTACAATTTTTATTAAATTTATTTATTTATTCACTTTGCATCCTGATCACAGACCCTTCTCTCTTCTCCCAGTCCCACACTCCCATCCTCTTTCTCCTTTCTCCCTCCCCTTCTCAGAAAAGGGAAGCCTACCTTCCTTACCAACCCACCACAGCACATTAAGTTGCATTAGGACTAATCAAATCCTCTTCCACTGAGGCCAGAAAAGGCATACCAGCTAGGGGAAAGTGATCCAAAAGCAGGCAACAGAGTCCACATCAGAGACAGCCCCGGCTCCACTTGCTAGGGGGCTCACATGAGGACCAAGATACCCATCAATTAAATATGTGTTGGGGGCCTAAGTCCAGTCCAGAGATAGATAGATCGACAGACAGAGAGAGAAAGAGAGAGAGAGAAGAAACATTTTAAAATTAATCAATTAGATTTTCATGCTAAAATTTTATTGTATTGTGTTGCAAAATGCCATTTTCATTCTAATATGCAATGTTCTTTGATCATTTTTCTGTCATACCCCATCTTTCCTTTCTTTCCTTCCCTCCCACTTTATATCACACAAAGGACAGTTTCACATCTACATTTGTGTAATATACATGATTTTATGTATCTGTGTAAAAATCCAGGACCCACACATAAGAGGAAATGTGCATTTGTCTAAAACAGGCTTAATTTACTTAATATTATCTGCATTTGCAACTATTTGCAGCAATGAAATAACGTTGTTCTTCTTTATGGCTGAAACACACACACATATATACATGTATATGTATATATATTGTATTTTCTTTAACAGTTCCTCTTGTTGGTTTGTTCCACGTTTAGCCATAGTGAGTGTTGCTGCAATAAACACTAATGTAAAAGTTTCACAGAGAGGTGCAGAGCTGGAGGAGGGGGCCCTCCAGGTTTAAGCCTTTAGCCTGGTATAAGTTACGGGAGGAGATGTGAGAAGAGGGGCACTTTGTGAGCAGAATTCAGAGGACCCATATCCCTTGAATGCATTGGGAGGAGATACAGGTCATGAACAGAATCTCTTAGTCATTGGTATACAGCCTCTAGGCCATAGCACTTGGCTGATGTACATCTGAAAATTGATGTGTTAAATCTGTGCCATATGTTGGAATTTGGTGAATGTGTGGACTAGGAGGAATTTTTGGCCTGAGACTCAGGCTCGTTGGAAGCCAGGAGCATGTCCTTAGCTTTTCCCTAGGGTTCACAGATTAGACTAGACTCATTTATGCCTGGACTCATTCATGGGGATATCACTCAGAATGACTTACCAACTGTTTTCAGTGTATGTGATCTTGGCTCCATCATTGGTAGGAGTATAGCTGATGGTAGCAAGATCCTTCCTGGGTTACTTATCATATATATAGTGAGGATCATCATAGCTGCTAGTGGTGCAACCTTCAGAGCACAGGGTGACGGGGGCGGGGGGTGTCCTAGAAACTACAAATAATGTTGTGTCTTTGTTAGAGTTTCTATTGCTGCAACAAAACACCATGACCATAAAGCAAGTTGGAGAGAAAGGGTTTATTTGGCTTTCACTTTCATATTGCTGTTCTTTATTGAAGGAATTCAGGACAGGAACTCAAACAGGGCAGGGTCCTGGAAGCAGGAGCTAATGCAGAAGCCAAGGAGGGTTACTGCTTACTGGCTTGCTTCACATGGCTTACTCAGCCTCTTTTCTTTTCTTTTCTTTTCTTTTCTTTTCTTTTCTTTTCTTTTCTTTTCTTTTCTTTTCTTTTCTTTTCTTTTCTTTTCTTTTCTTCTCTTTTCTCTTTCCTTTCCTTTCCTTTCCTTTCCTTTCCTTTCCTTTCCTTTCCTTTCCTTTCCTTTCCTTTCCTTTCCTTTCCTTTCCTTTCCTTTCCTTTCCTTTCCTTTCCTTTCCTTTCCTTTCCTTTCCTTTTCTAACTACCAGACAAGAGATGTCACCACCTACAATGGGCTGGGCCTTCCCCCATTGATCACTAATTGAGAAAATGTCTTGCAGCCAGATCTCATGGAGTCATTTCCTCAACTGAAGTTCCTTCCTCTCAGATGACTCTAGCTTGTGTCAAGTTGCTACATAAAACCAGCCAGTACTCTTCGTATGGCTGAGGCGAGATGGGCATGGCTGTTCTCATGTGGACCTCAAGGCTTCGGTTTCTATAAAATGTGTTTGTCTTTGTGTGTGTGTGTGTGTGTGTGTGTGTGTGTGAGAGAGAGAGAGAGAGAGAGAGAGAGAGAGAGAGCTCACTGGAAATGGGAATGTAGCTACAACATGCCAGTCGTAGGCTGTAGTTTTACAGACCTCTCTTTTTGTCACACCGACCAAATCCAAATCGTGATATAAATGCCTGAATCACAGCAGCATTTTAAAAACAAATAAGTACATTTGCTCTCAGCTCAATCTCTTGCTACCTGCTTAATGCTGTGTTGTTTAGTAACCTAAACCCTGAGAATGTATTCTTCTATTATTTGAAACATTAAAAAAATTCCCTTCCATTTAAATCTGGTGCATGGGCCCCACGGAAGATCCTTACTTGCTGTTATAATAGTAGGACCTGGCTGCACATGCATACAGAGTGCAAATTCATGCCCTGGTTTGCCAACCCCCAAGCATCACAGGGTGGTAGGTGAGGCAGGGAGGCAAATGGATGAGGTGACAGCCTACTGCTCAAAGAAGGGAGTACATTGTTCACTTGATAACGCTGAGGGTGGCTCTCAGCCATATGGAGGGTCATGCCAGGGGGAAGAGCGATGTCCGGGCTGAGTTCCTCCTGGGCTCTCGGCAAGTGTGGAGTTTGGGCAGAGGGAAGCATTCTCCATAGGGGAAGGACTGCTGCAGACTTGGTATCTGTGGGAAACTGCTTGAAAGTCCACAGCCACCATGCTGAGCCCTCTGGGCTGGTGAGATCAGGAGCGGCCGGTCATGGTAGGTCTGTGAGTCATATTAATTAGGGGACTGTGATGATGCTCATGGAGAGATCTAGGAAGGGCACAGCTGTGGATCACCCAGCATCAAGACCGCATGGACAAACCAGGAAAGGAAATAGACAGGTCCCGTGGCCTTGCTCACACAGAAGGGTAAACTGAGGCTGGAGATGAACTGGCCCCTGCATGTGGGATTTCTCCCTGCTCCTCCTGACCCTTAAGCTCTGCAGGGCTTCTCAAAGTGCATCTTTTTTTCCATACAGGAAATGCTCCGCTAGATCCCTGAAGTATCTCTTCCTCACCGAGATATGCCTGTCTCCAAGAGCAGGGGAGTCATGACCGTCCCCAGAGGGAGTCCTTCGGCCTGCCTTCTGTGGATGCTACTGCTGTGGGGAGGGCATGGTGGCTGCCAGGCCCAGCGTGCAGGTGGGGTGTTACATTGGGGACGGGATGGTTAATGTTCGTTCATGTGTGTGTGCACGGGAGGGTGGGATCCTACGACTTCACTTTTGACCAAGAGTGCAAGAGTGCCACCAATATAGCAAGTCTATCAGCCATCCTTCAGTTGATGCTTGTGATGTTCAGACGGGGCCTGTGAGAGCAAAATAAGGCGTGAGAGAACGTGAGAGTGTGCGTGCCATAGTGTGGGAGGGACTCTGGAAGATTGGACCTGTGTCAAAGAAAAAAAAAATACTGTGTAAGAGAGTATGCTTGTGTGAAGAACTTGTAAGAGAGGGGGCATGAAGATGGTTGCTGTTCTGCCTGTGTGACTGTGTGAGGGTGACAGGTTCTCTGGAACTGGAGTTACAGACCGTTGTGAGCTGCCATGTGGGGGCTGGGAATTGAACTTGGGTCCTCTGGGAGAGCAGCCAGTGCTCTTAACTGCTGAGCCATCTCTCTCTCTCTGTGAGATCTCTCTTCATCCATGAGAAAAGTTTTTTTTTTCTGAGAAGATTCTGTGAGAGAGGGTGTGTATGTGTGTAAGCGTGTGAATTTGGATTTTGATTTTTACCAATTTACAAATATAAAAGCAAAACACCTATAATAATAAAATTAATGTTCTACATCCCTCAGGTTTCCTTAGTTATCCCTGCAGAGTTACAGGCACACACACACACACACACACACACACACACAAAGACACACACATACACAGAGTGGGGTTGGGAGGCAGGACTGTACAGTCTCTCCAAGCACAGCACCCACATTCTGTCGGACTCTCTCGGGAAGCTCACACCCTCACCCTGCCCCCACCCCACCCACCACTGGTGAGTGGCCTTCCTTCTGCTACCGCCGTGATGGTTCCTGCTGTGCCCTGTAGGAACCCAGCACCGGTGATTTCTATTTCGCCCATTGTATCTGGGCTGTGCTGTAGATTCTTCACATGCTTTTATTGGCCGTGCTGCTGTGATAATTCTTACATATCTCTCCCCAACCTTCTGAGTTTTCTGGGGTTAAGTCAACATATGTCAAGCCGATTGACCACTAATTCCTTTGGAAGGGCCTTACAGTGGTGCAACAGATCTCTGCATCCCCGCTTGGCATACATGCACTATTCCTTATGTTGTCATGGCCTGATTCATCATTTTTGACTTTAGTCAAGTTGGTATTTCAGCAAAATACGTTCTTTACCACCCTAATGTTGGTGTCATGGGCACCCAGAGGCCTCCTCTGTCGCTGTTCCCTTGTTTTGGAGGATTCCAGACAACCTTCTCAAGAGCTCCTCCCGTGTTTGTGCAGCACTTTGAAGCTTAGAAAACACCTATTCTTAAACCACCTAACTATGAAATGGATGGGTAGACCCCATATTAAGGGCTTCTTGAAGGGAGAAAATTATATTAATGTTTTATTCTGCTTAATTAAAAACATCATATAGTTTTCATAAAATCTATTTTTTATAAAAATATGAAGCATAAACATATGAAGCATTATAGAACATCTCTATAACATATATCTATGTCTAATCTACATAAATATTATACATTTATGCACGCTCTGTTGGTAAAATACTCCATTCAGTGAACCCCACGAAGTCATGGAAATCCACATGACCAGGCAGGAAATTTGCTTCTAGCATCGAGTTGGGTGTGGAAAAGTAGACCATAGACCACCAGGCCTGGCACATTCCCAACAACTACATAAAAGCTGGGTTCATGATAGAGCACATTCTGGGGTAGAGGGAGGTAGAGAGATTGTGGGGGCTCAGCAGGCAGACAGTCTTGCCAAACCCCAGAAGCCTCCAAGTTCAGTGAGAGATCCTGCCTCAGACTGTAAGAGAGCAGGGTAGAGGAAGCCATCAAAAGTCTGTCTTTGGCACCTGCACAGGTACTCAAACACTAATAAAATGATAGCACTTTTTAACCAGTGTTAAATCAAAGAGCTTGGCACCTGGTAGCGTCCCACGGACATAAATCACTTTAATGTGGTGTCACATATCCTCAGTTGGTCTTCTCTGTAACTCTGTAAGCCTTACCCTGCTGTGGGATGTCAGTAAGCCAAAGGGCAGGCAGGCAGGCTTCTGAGTAAAGTCTGAGGGAGAGGTTTGGAGTGAGGGAACTAAATCTGTAGATTTCCTACCACTCATCCCCCACTTTACCCTTTCTCTCTCTCACACAGGTTGCAAAAGCGTGCAGTATGATCTGGTCTTCCTCCTGGACACGTCTTCCAGCGTGGGAAAGGAGGATTTTGAGAAGGTCCGCCAATGGGTAGCCAACCTGGTAGACACCTTTGAGGTGGGCCCTGACCACACCCGTGTGGGAGTTGTGCGCTACAGTGACCGGCCCACGACAGCCTTTGAACTGGGCCACTTCGGCTCCCGTGAGGAGGTGAAGGCAGCTGCGAGGCGCATCACCTACCACGGGGGCAACACGAACACTGGCGATGCGCTGCGTTACATAACCAGCCGCAGCTTCTCAGTCCAGGCAGGCGGGCGGCCTGGGAACCGCGCCTTCAAGCAGGTGGCCATCCTGTTGACAGATGGCCGTAGCCAGGACCTGGTGCTGGACGCTGCCGCAGCTGCCCACGCAGCCGGCATCCGCATTTTTGCTGTTGGTGTGGGCGCCGCGCTGAAGGAGGAGCTGGATGAGATCGCTTCAGAACCCAAGTCTGCGCATGTCTTCCATGTTTCAGATTTCAATGCCATTGACAAGATCCGTGGCAAGCTGAGGCGTCGGCTTTGTGAAAGTAAGTGCCCCCGCCTTCCCTGTGGAGCTCTGTCCCCTGCCAAGGCCGTCCCCACCTATCACCTGCACAGGCAGCAGAAGTTTCTGTTGGGGGAGGCAGGCAGTGTGCCAAGCTCAGAGGAGGACTGGGTAGGCAAGCAGCAGGGGCTGGGCAGGTGAAGCCACCGTTCCATGGGGTTAGCAAAGCAAGAGCAGAGTGACAGCCCACACAGAGAAGAGGCTTGTCTGTCATCCAAACACCTTGGCTTCTCCCTCCTTGAGTACAGGTGGTGGACGGAGGTGGAAAGGACACGGATGTTAAAAGTGACCCATCTCCTCTTTGTCCCTGGTCTGCTGACCTCACAGAGCTTCTGAAGTTAGAGGCAGAGCCTGTCTAACTCTACAGAAGTTCACTGAGATGTATACAGTTTGGGGCTGGGGAACTGCTTGTTCGAGTAGCTACCTTAATCTGTCTGTGTGATGTTTTAAATTTGTGAGCTTCTTACACTGAGGGGGTTTTTATTTAAGAAAAACACATTAAAAGAATAAAAATTTAAAAGTTAAGAAAAGAGCTAGAGGCAGAGCCTGGTCCATAGCAGAGTCTCCCAGAGAGTTACCAGGAGTGATAGAAAATGGTGACAGGCTGACTCCATGTATTCTGTCTGGAAGAATCAAATCTTCTGTATTTCCCCAAACTCGGTGACCTGCTGACATCCAAAATGACCCCTGGGCCTCTAAATTGTTTGCCTGGAATCTGTTGAGTGTGGTGGGTAATGGGGGAAGGGCATAGGCATCAGACAACAGCCCCATGGCTGACCTTGGTATCCGAGCTCTAGGATTTTAGAGGGGTTATTCTGAGGACAGCCCTCACCAGGATGGGAAGTACCGAGAGGTTTCCTCTTCCCCCCAGCCTGTCTGTACTTTTCACCTCCCGCCTCTTCATTGTGGTGGTATCTGTCCCTCTTGGATAGCAGAGGATGCTGTGTGGCATTCCCTTCTAGGCCCAGCAGCGGCTGCATTCTGAGGCTGGTGTTGGGACCAGAGTCTCTGACTCTCATGCTGATTACTGCAGGAAAAGGAGCAGTCCCCAGCTGGGAACCCCGGTGGGTCCTCTGCTAAGAGAGCAGGCAGCCTTGGGAGAGAGTAGGACATCTGGGGATGGCTTAGAGCAGTGGTTATCAACCTTCCCACTGCTGTAATCCTTTAATACAGTTCCTCATGTTTTTGTGACCCCCAATCATGAAGTATTTATTTATTTAGGGTTTTTGAGACAGGGTTTCTCTGTGTATCCTTGGCTGTCCTGGACTCGATTTGTAGACCAGGCTGGCCTTGAACTCACAAAAATCTGCCTGCCTCTGCCTCCCAGAGTGCTTGGATCAAAGGCATGCACCAGCATGCCTGACTCATAAAATTATTTTTGTTGCTATTTCATAACTGTAAGTTTGTTACTGTTATGAATCATAATTAAATATCTGCACTTTCTGATGGTCTTGGGTGAACCTTGTGGAAAGTTCAATCAAGACCCCAAAGAAGTCAAAACCCTATAGGGTGAGAACTCACAGGGTTAGAGAGAGCATTTCTTAAGAAGAGCTCTGGCCTGAAACCCAGTGAGGAACACAGATTATTCTAGAAACTGGTGTGGCTGTAGACTTTCTTACTATAGTATGATATCTGTATTGTTTGTTAAGCCAGGGTTTAAATGACATTTATTTTGGGTTATTGAGGATCTACATCTGTGAGGCCTTGTGCTGATTTCTGGGGCAGTAGACCCTGTAGAGGTGGAGTCTTGTCTCCAAGTCATCTGTGCAGAGATACATGAAGCCAGGCTGGAACCTCATGTGCTGGGTGGGGGGCTGTCATTGCTGAAAATGCAGGGTGGGGGCTCTCTGGAGGAAGTGTGCTCAGGATGTGAGACTGACAGATGGGGTGAGGTGGGGTCACGGGGTGCTTTGACTCACCAGTGAACTGGTCGGTTCTGTGGGGGGTGGGAGTGAGGCTTAGGTCAAAATACTGTGTGTACATATACAACATTCTCGAAGAAAATTACACGATATTATTTTTTTATGAAACAATTTGCAGTCATCAGCATCAGTACTCCACCCTCATCACTGAGTACTTAAAAACCGTGCTGTAAATTGAGATACAGGACTTAGAATGCATTTTTTAGGCAAGCGCTGCTATTGCCCAACTGGCTGTATCTTGAGCGCTGTGACATTTTTGAAAGACGTGTTCACTTGTTTGCTCATACATGTGTGTCTGTGTACGTGCATGCGTGTTTAGGTGCACTCACCTGTGCATGTGCTGGAGGCCAGAGGAGAGCACCCGCTGACTTCTTATCTCACCCTCTGCTTGTCCGTTTGAAGCAGAGTTCCCTGTAAAAGACTCCAGGGGTCCTCCCGTTCGGCCTGCTGCAGAGCTGGGCGTACAGGTGTTTGGTATGTGGGTGCTGGGGTCATCACACTGGACCTCAGGATTGCACAGCAAGATCTCTTAGCCACCAGGCAGCCTCTCCAGCTGCCTGATGAAATTATGGTAGTTTAGCGGCGCAGTAGTGAGGCTCACCCTATTCAAAGCAGTCTTCAGATCCTGGAAGTTGTTCCCAGGGTACCTCACACAAATCTCTGAACAAGACCTACCAAAAACGCCTATTGGTTGTGCTTCACGGCTAGAAATAGGCTGTGTTGTTTCTTCTATCTATCTGTTCTAGATAGCCTCCGTCTTGTTTTGCGCTTTGGAATTTTCTTGGTAGTTACACTCCTCCACTGCACATGGTGGTGATTCTAGGATCTGTCCTGCAGATATTGTCCCTGTTATTACAGCTTCTTTCTGGGGGTAGCATCCCCCAGAAAGCATAGCATCCCTGCATTTTCATGCAGCAGTGGAGGGATGAGGTTGTAGTCCACCCCAGAGCTCAGGCCTTGCAAAACACCAGCCTGGGTCTAGCACTTCACAAGCATACTGATTCTTGATTTGTATTTATTTTAAAAATCGTTTTAAATATTTTTTGATGTTGTAATTACATCATTTTCCCCTACCCTTTCCTCCCTCCAACCTCTGCCAGTGAACCCTCTTTATCAAATCCATGGCCTTTTTTTTCACTATTGTTACAAATATATGTATGACTCTAAATATATAAATACAACCTGTTCAATCCATATCACATTACTTGTATGTGTTTGTTTTGAAAAGGTTAAAGATCAAGTGGCTTCGCAGAATGAATTTATGTCTCATTCCTCTCTTTCCCAATCACAGGCATCTGTTTACCAGGTGATGCTGTCTTCTGTGAGAAATAGAAAGTGGGTTTGACTGAAGGTATTCTGATGAAAGTTCTGTTTGAAGGATGTATGAGTAGATGAATGAATGAGTGAATTAACGAGGGTTGAGGAAGAGCTTTGCACAGGAAGCACTCAGTCAGTTATTTCCTGGACTGTAGCTAAGAAGAACTGAAAGGGAGTTTCTACTCCTCTCTAGCCTGTCTGCTCTCTCCCTGGGCCTGGACTTATGAACATCCATCTGCCCACCCAAACACTCCAGGTGAGGCCATCACTGGTCACTGTGCTTCCTGGGAGCAGGACACAGGGTTGAGGGGAGGTGTGTTGTTGGAGAGGATGGCAGTACAAGCCTGTCATTGCTCCTTAGAACTCTGTAGCCTGCAAACTAAAGAGAGCAGGCCATTTCCTAGGAGGCCTAGCATTCCATCCACTTCACCCTGGGCAGGTCCTGCAATGGTTCATAGTCCAGTTGCTAGCCCTGGAGAGGAAATAGGCTGAATTTTATGAGTCTTTAACAATCTTGTTTAATATTTGAGAGTGGAAAGTTACTCCCCCTTCTTCTTTGAGGAAGGGGGTTTTATACCAAAAGAAAGCCATGGTGAGTAGGAGAAGGCATCAGAAGGAGAGACCGATGCAAATAGATCCAGAACAACATATGCTCACTATGATACCCTTAAGAAAATCACACGGGTCTTTCCATAGCCAGGATTCTCCAAATGCCTAAGGAGAAGTGAGATTTAAGTTAACGCTTAGCCACCCAGGGAGAAGGCATTTTTGTAAACACAGCTGCGAGATGAGGAGGGCCTGGTCTGTTCTGGTGACAATTGAAACAAAAATCCTCTTACAGTCACTTCAAGTATAAACAAAGCAAAACAAAATAAAAAGGCTAACAATAACATCGTGCAAACATCTGGGAAGACCAAATCAAGGCACATCACAGAATCCAAGCACCAGAAATAGACTCTGTACATGGAAGATGTCTGTGAGTGACAGTGTGGCCTGAGCTGAACGGGAGCCATTCTGAACATGGACTTCCTGTCGACTAAGGATGGGAATGGAGATGATGTCGAATGGGGTAAGGTGATACTGATGTTGATGGTTTGAATGGAGATAATTTTGGTGTTTCTGATGCAGAATGGGGTGATGGAGGTGATGTAGATGTTGGTGAAGCTCAGTGGTGGTCTGGTTGCTTTCAAAGCCTATATTCTCTCATTTTTCAGCAAGTGTGGCTACTGAAGGGAACAAGGGAAGCATAGGGAACAGGCAGGCTTCGCAGCTGCTTGTGGTGCTGGGCTTTATGGTCCCCTTGACTTCAGGCACATCCAGATCAGTACCTCCACGCCACAGGACCAACTCCCTATTCTCTGTGGCCTGAGTGAGGTTCTCAGGGGACCCAGTCTCAGCTTCAGCTTCCTCAAGTGTGTGCGGTTGAGTCTGTGTTGTGGACAGGCTTAACCCAGAGCCTCAGCTGTAATTAAGCTCTTTCTCTACTCTAGAGGACTCTGTGGTGGCCACGGGACAATCTTTATATAGCTTATCTCCCATATGAATGGGTCTCTGGAATGCCAGCCTGCTTCTGTGAAGGAAGCCTCCACCTACTTCTATTCTGAGGAAAGGCTGTGGTGGTCCTCTGTCCTCTCC